>NC_091282.1:93050641-94530641 GCF_032444005.1 Ranitomeya imitator
TGGACAGAAAAATAGCAAACCAAAGAAATACAAGCTGGAACTTAGCTTCTGATGGGAAGACAGGTCACAAGAACGATCCAGGAGAGAACAGACCAATACTGGAACATTGACAGGTGGCATGGAGCAAAGATCTAAGTGGAGTTAAATAGAGCAGCAGCTAACGAATTAACCTCGTCACCTGTGAAACTCAGAAACACCCACCAGAGGAAGTCCATGGACAGAACCAGCCGAAGTACCATTCATGACCACAGGAGGGAGCCCGACAACAGAATTCACAACACGGGACCCAACTGTGCAGGTCTGGGTGAGGGTCATGGACAGGAGGTGGTGATGCAATAGAACAAGTTGTGAATCAATTAGGAAAATGACAGAAAGGTTTGAAGGACAGCAGATGAAGAAGTGAAGCTGGAAGCAGCAGATGCTGCTGGAGATCAGTCACATAGAGAAATAGTAAAAAAGCTCCTGCCCTCCAGAACTTGCCATGGGGAACTGGTTAATTACAGAGATGCATACAATAAGATACTTGTAGCAGAGATATGATTAACTGCAGGATAGCAGTTATGTATTTGCAAATGAGTAACATGGTTGCAGAGATGTGGTATGTATTTAAATAACAGAAAAATATTTGAAAATAGTAATTTGGTGGCAGAGATGTGTTACCTTGAAAGCAGAGACTTAGGTGTGAACAATGATGAGAAGAGTTGCAAGAAGTTGGTAATCTTGAACTTTGATTGTAGAATGGCAATTATGGACAACACCTAGATGAGTTGGACTTTCCTTGGAAATAATAAATGCTGGTAGTAGAATGGAAGAAAGGAGTAACAGAGGAGAAAATTAGACACCTCTCTGTAGTTGAGCCAAGTGGAAGAAAAAGCAAACTCCTGACAGACACGTGGTAAATGAGAACTATGCTTTCTAAATGCTCAGGTATACATAGATGCCTGAGCCAGTCTTATAAACTTTTGATGATGATCTTGGGAACAAGGCCTGGCATTGTAGTTTGGACAGATGAGTGACATCTAGCCCTAGATGTATGTGTTCGGAAAACTTATCTGTAGGACCTTGTGGATGCCAAAAGTGTCAATTTAGTATATCCTGCTATGTTATCTTTTCTTTATTGGAGTATCTTTTAAAAACGTAGGAGCAGATCTGCACCTTGTCCAACAAGAGGATGTGACTAAGGGTGTAGTCAGACTGCCGTATTGTTGTTTGTTTAGTGGCCAGTGTGAACATGCGCCTACACCCTGCATACATACCAACTTATAATCCAGTTCATTGCTTTTGTTTTTTGTTTCCGTTTTTGCACTTTGTGCAAATAAGGGCAAGGCTTCTCTTTTCTTTGAGCTGGATGCTATGTTTATATAGCTCCCCACTTCTAGATGTCCATTAGTCGGGGCTTTGGTTCTTGTCTGTCCTTATTCACATTTACGTTAGTAGACAAATGATAATGTTTTAATACTAGAAGTTAGGATCATCCTGAATAGGGTTAAAATTATGTTAACCAAGTACCCTACATTATTTCTATGTACTATTGCTATTTATTTATTGCTCATTTTGTTTTTTTTCTGAGGTTTTGTCTGTTTAGTGGCCAGTATGAATGTGCGCCTACACGCTAAATACACACCAACTTGTATTCCAGTTCATTGCTTTTGGTTTTTGCCATTTTACTCGCAGGAGGATCACATCACAATTCTCGGACTGGCCAGCGGCCCTCCTGACCTCAGCGTGACAGTTGCATAGATATACATGCTATCATGCTCAGGTCAGGAGAGTTGCCAGTCTGAGGATTGCAATGTGATCCTTGCAAGAGTAGTATGGCCATCTGACTAATATAACATGGACACTGTGCACAGAAAAATGAGCCAAAATTATCTCACATAGTAAGCTAATAGTTTGTGCAAAATAAGTCTAGACATTTAAAAAATGCATCAACCTTTGTTAAACAATGTGAACTACTGTGATACATTTTTGTGAATTTAAAGACTACATTGGCACTGTAAAAATGAGACAGTATTGATAAATATGACAAATAATGTTTTTTGAAATTTGGTCCTAATGGCTACATATAAGGCTATGTGCACACTATGTGGATTTGCTGCTGATCCGCAGCAGATTTTTCCGTGCAGAAATGCTGCAGATCCGCACTGTGATGTACAGTACAATGTAAATCAATGGGATGAAAAAAAGCTGTGCAGATGGTGCGGAAAAATCAGTGCAGAATTGCTGCGGATTTCAAAGAAGTGCATGTCACTTCTTTTGTGCGGATCTGCAATGTTTCTGCACTCCTCCATGATAAAAATCCGCAGTGGCAAAAACCGCAGAAAATCTGCACAAAATCCACATCAATTCCGCATAAAAAACACACAAAATCCGCATAAAAACCGTGGCAAATCTGCGGCTGCGAAATTCTGCCAGGAGATGCGGATTTTGTGCAGAAAATTCTGCACCTCTTTTCCTACGTGTGCACATAGCCTAAAAGTCACTTTACGCTTATATAGTAGCAGATGAAAGTTGGCCCAACAATCTGATATGTATGGGGGGCCTATCAACTTTTACTCTAGAAATAAAGAAGCGAAAGGATCGACATTTGGGATCTGAACACCCAATCCTTTTGTCTTCAGGAAAGATAACCCCCTACCACATGTGTCTAACAGCGGCTTTCTCGCTCCCGATTAAAAACATATGATTGCTTAGCTGCGACCAGATCTTTTGCGTATGCCGGAGTTGATAAAGATTGTTCCCGACTCTCCCATTCACATGAGATATCATATGAGTATGGCCAACTTCCTTAGGAGATATACTGTATATGCTAAGAAATTCAGTACAATGTATAACTCAGATGGGAATGTGAACAAGACCTTACTATGTATCATCTGCCCTCTATAGAGCCTCCTAGAATGACTACACATCTGATATCAACATTCTGCAATACCAGCGATGTACAATTACTAACCTTTGAATGTTGTCGAGGATCTAAATGTGTAATCAAATAACAATGGTAACGTTATTGTTGTGGGCAATGCAATGATGAAAGAGAACACTTGTGGTTTTATCTAAAAGGTGATGTGAGTTCTTCAAAGCTTTTCTCACAGTTAGAGATGAAGACTGCGGTTACCCTTGAGGTGAAGCTTTTTTTTCATCTCCAGATCCAGACTTGGACATTTATGCTATACTTTTAAAATTAACAATGGGGAGAAAAAAAAGCATCCTTACCACTGGACTTTTCTTCATCGCTCAATCATGCTGCTCCAGTGGTCTCTGCCGGACCTGATTCGATGATACACCAATCAGTGGGCAGTAGTCAGGTCATTGATGATCGTGACATCATTTTTCCAGTCCGGCAGCAGCAGAGCTGAAGTGGGAATGTATTCCAGTTCATATGACCATTCTGTTCCCATACAGGTTGCATATTGTAGGCTGTACATACTTTGCTTACAAGGGTGATGTTCTTCCATGTTGTTCCATGATGTTCTTTCATGCCAGCATAAATGGTCCAATCAGCAGAATAGTGACAATCAGACAAAATAGTGTCTTTCTCGTTCGTTGTTTGGTAGGCGACATGTATATATGAGATGAATATCAGGAAGAAGCATTCTAATTAATACTAATTTGCTAATTATCAACCAGAGTAGAGAATTCTATAAGACCCTCCATATGAATAAGGACTCAACTTGGCCATACATGTACATTCTCTGAATATGAAGAGGGGGAATAAATTATCACTAATCTCCTCTGGTGGAGACTTATCTCCCCCAAGAATAAATGGACGGACCAGTTGAAAGTTAGGAACCCCCATATTTGGCCAACTTTAGGCCTTTAAGTTCAAGTTCATGTATTTTTGTTTTTATATCCTCACTGCTATTGACTCACCTCATGAGGTGAATTCTGTAAGCCGGATGTCAGTGTGAGCAGCACGGAAGGGAGGCGATGATACAGTAGAAGATCAGTATAGCTGGATATGCAGGACCGCATACGAATAGGCAAAGAAGGGAGCACTAGATGCAGCAGAGACAAATGTGTGGACTGCACTGCTAAAGCAGAGTAGGAGGGGAAGCAGCACCAGGATATACCGTAACTTAAGTATGTGAAATCATAATAACTGTAAGATTTGTTTATTTCTTTTGTTTTTAAATGCATAGTTGACATGGGAAAAAAGACAACTTAAATATATTTTTCTAACTTAAAAATGTCAGTTATTTAGGTTTATTCACTTTATTATATGTATGGTAACTACTTCTCATACATCAGACTGCAAAGATTTTAGTTTTTCCTGTACACAATGCCCGAGATCAGCAGTATTTGTCTTCAGGCGGAGCATCCATGACATCTGAATTCTCTGTACTACAAGCATAAGAACAATGACTATGGCCAGTCCTATATACATGCTGTATATGTGTGCCCGAATATAGGACAGGCAAGCTCATTAGATCGAGTATCTATCTTCTGATGCAGTAATGGTTTGAATGCTTATGTATGGCATTGCTGTTACGTGAAGGTCATTTTCAATAAATCTATGTTTTCTGGGCAATATCCAGTTTGCAGCAGAATTCCGGCAGAATTTGCATTGACATTGAGCTGACTCCATTTGGACGTAGACCAGCAGCATTTACTGTTAGAAATCCTAATTATTATGATGTGGATGTAAGCAATCAGTGCAGTAGATGAGCCGATGCCTGACCTCATTCAGAAAAAGTGCCAGAGTTGTCAAACTCTCAGATTCTGGATTTATTCTGATGATTTGATTAGTTGTTAGAAACAAGATTGACACTTTTTATAGAATGCATAAGAGCAATTATATCTGGCATTTAAAAAGTCCCATTACATTTTTTTTTTAATCAGATGACTATGTTAAAAAATACCAAAACTTTTTTCAGCATTCTACAGCCTCTCTGACACTATTTTACGTCAGTAGTATATTTGATCAAATGAAACTTCCCTCGCCTCTCCCAGAAGCATGTGCTTCCACATTCCTTGGCAGTAAATGTACAAAAACTCCCTCAATCTCCAAAAACTGTAAATTTAAAGCATGGAAAGGGGAGGAGGGAGATGCAGCTGCACAAGGGGGAATGATCTGGCTCAGAAATCACATGCCATTCTTTCATCTAGCCCCCCTCAAAAATGCAAAAGCGCATGAACCACACTCCATCAAGATGGTTTTGCATTTTTCACAAATTTAGGCCAGTTTACCTTCCATCCTACAGGCACCAGCCCGACGAAGCAGCATTTCAGCTGCTCACGATAATTGACCTGTGATTAAATATTCCACCTGCCAACCAAAGGGAAGCATTTTAGAAATGCTGTCAGTCATTTTACTGTTTCAGATATTTGAAATATGTATTTTCATTGTTCATGTACCGCACCCATACAAAGTATCATACATATTGTAGATTGTGAGACCTCGCGGGCAGGGTCCTCTCTCCTCCTGTACCCAGTTGTGACTTGTATTGTTCAAGATTATTGTACCTGTTTTTATTATGTATACCCCTCCTTACATGTAAAGCGCCATGGAATAAATGGCGCTATAATAATAATAACATAGCGATCATTTTATCATTATACTGATATGATGACACCTCAAACACCACAGTGGTGCCGTGGTCAGGTCATTGGTGACCATGTCATCATTACTTCCAGTCCGGCAGAGATTATTGGAGCGGCAGCGCTGGAGTGGGAGTGGATGCCAATCTGATCGTTCAGTCCCCAAACTGCATGCGTCATGTAGGCTGTTCCTCCTTTATTTACAAGGCGCTATGTGATGCCATCAACAATTATTTTTATGCCGGCATAAATGGTCCAATCAGCCAACAAAATAGTATCTTTCTGATTTGTCATTTATTAGGCAGCATGCATATATAAGATATGGGAACAAGCATAATTTGATGATTATCGGCCAGATTAGAGGAACCTATTAGACCGTTCAATGTATGACCAATCAAATAAGTCATACATGCATACTGCATGTTCTCAACAGCAAGAGGCGTCATACACCGCAAGGTTCAGTTCTAGGACCCCTGCTCTTCTCCATTTACACCTTTGGCCTGGGACAGCTCATAGAATCTCATGGCTTTCAGTATCATCTCTACGCTGATGACACACAGATCTACATCTCTGGACCAGATATCACCTCCCTACTAACCAGAATCCCTCAATGTTTGTCTGCTATTTCATCCTTCTTCTCCACTAGATTTCTAAAACTTAACATGGACAAAACAGAATTCATCATCTTTCCCCCATCTCACACGACCTCCCCAACGAACCTATCCATTACAGTAAACGGCTGCCCACTCTCCCCAGTCCCACAAGCCCGCTGTCTTGGGGTAATCCTTGACACTGATCTCTCCTTTAAACCACATATCCAAACCCTTTCCACTTCCTGCCACCTCCAACTCAAAAATATTTCATGGATCCGCACATTCCTAAACCAAGAATCTGCAAAGACCCTAGTCCATGCCCTCATCATCTCCCGCCTTGACTACTGTAACCTCCTGCTCTGTGGCCTCCGCTCTAACACTCTTGCACCCCTCCAATCTATTCTAAACTCTGCTGCCCGACTAATCCACCTGTCCCCCCGCTATTCCCCGGCCTCTCCCCTCTGTCAATCCCTGCACTGGCTCCCCATCACCCAGAGACTCCAAAAGCCTAACCATCACATACAAAGCCATCCACAACCTGTCTCCTCCATACATCTGTGACCTCGTCTCCTGGGACTTTCCTGCACGCAACCTCCGATCCTCACAAGATCTCCTTCTCTACTCCCCTATTATCTCCTCTTCGCACAATCGCATACAAGATTTCTCTCGTGCATCCCCCCTACTCTGGAATTCTCTACCACAACATATCAGACTCTCGCCTACCATCGAAACCTTCAAAAAAACCTGAAGACCCACCTCTTCCGACAAGCCTACAACCTGCAGTAACCACCGATTGACCAAACCACTGCACAGCCAGCTCTACCCTCACCTACTGTATCCTCCCCCATCCCTTGTAGATTGTGGGCCCTCGCGGGCAGGGTCCTCTCTCCTCCTGTACCAGTTGTGACTTGTATTGTTCAAGATTATTTGTACTTGTTTTATTATGTATACCCCTCCTCACATGTAAAGCGCCATGGAATAAATGGCGCTATAATAATAAATAATAATAATAATACATGCATACTACATGTTCTCAACAGCAAGAGGCGATTAAATTGTCACTCGCCTCCTCTGTCCTATATTCGGGCACAGTATGTTGATTAGTGACTATGATAAGTTGGTTTTGGACAGCAACAGTAGTATTAAGTATATCCAATATATCCCAAATTTGATCATCTAGATAATCTATGGCCCTAACCAATTTATCCCACATTTATAGGGTAAATGAAAATAGAACTGACAATTTTATTGGCTATACCCATCTGAACTACATGTGGTCTCCCCGAAGGGAAAAACCAAAACATTATGCCTCCTTATCTGCTACTAGTCTGTTTAACCAGCTTGAAGTGCGATGGATCCACGTCGGTCTTCTTTCCAGTTTCACTGAAGTAGGAGTGATAAGGAGGACCCGATAGGGACCGTCATACAAGGGTTTTAGTCCGTGTTTTCTGACATGCCTTTTCATGACTACAAAATCACCAGGCTTCAAGTTGTGACAAGTGTCGGTTTCTGCTGAATCTGGAAGGGAAGAAGAAACTAGAGCATAGGTGTTAGCAAGATTTTTACTAAGCTGAATAACATATTGAACAGTACGGTCAGTTTCCTCTGACAACTGCTGAGGCTGGAAATCTGCAACTGGGGCCTAGCACCAAACAGTATCTATGGTGACAGGACATGTTTTGCAATAGGGGTAGTACGAATGTGGTACAGTACAATGGGTAGGAGCTCTAGCCATGGAGCCGTAGTCTCCTGCATCATTTTGGTCAATTGTCCCTTCAGTGTGCCGTTCAGCCTCTCCACTTTCCCACTGGATTGTGGATGGTACGGAATATGGAGGGCTACAGTGGTTCCAAGCATTGTCAGAACCTCCTGATACACATGAGAAGAAAAGGCTGGACCTAGGTCACTTTCAACGACTTCTGGGACACCATATCTGCATATGACTTCCATCACCAGTTTCTTTGCTGTAGTTTTTGCAGTCATGTTGATAACGGGGAATGCTTCCGGGCCAACTAGAGAACATGTCGACAACCACCAGACAATATTCATACCTTCCAGACTTAGGCAAAGTGATGTGGTCCACCTGGAGCCTTTGGAAAGGATAGTCGGGCTTAGCAAGGTGCTCTGGGGGTACACGTTGACCGGGATTGCAGGTCTGACAGATGTTACATGCACGGTTGAGTGCTGTCAGGACTGTAAAAATACCTGGAGCCCAGTAGCATTTTTGTACCAGGAGGACCAGGTTTTTCCTTGATGCGTGGGCACATGTGCCCACGTGGCAATTGCAGGGTACATCCGCTTAGGGAGACACACAAGTTGGTCTTTTTTCCAGAGACCATTGTCCATACGTGCTCCATCAGCCTTCCATTGTTCCACTTCTTCCTTTGGGGATATGTTGTGAATTCTGCTCTTGGGTTCCCTCCAGTGGTTGTTGGTGGGAATGCAGTTGTCTCTGACTCGCAGTCCTGGCCAGGTGTATCAGATAATTACAATTCTGACTGGGATATTTAGGTGTGCAGGATCCTTTAGCCCTTTCCAGTTGTCAATGTTTCTTTGGAAGTATTGGATCACTGCCTGGCCTCTCCTGCTTATCTGCCAGTTCAGCAAAGATAAGTGTCTGTTTCTTTTCCTGTGGTACACATGCAGTGTGCTTATTTTCAGTACTGTTCATTTATTTTTCTTTTGTCCAGATTAGACTGTGTCTGTGTTTTCTCAGTCTGGTTGGTTTCACTGGAGTTGCAGATATACGCTCCTATATCTTTAGTTAGATGTAGGAAGTTTTTTGTATATTCTGCTGTGGATTTTTGAAGGGTTTTATACTGACCGCACAGAACTCTGTCCTATCCTGTCCTATCCAGCTAGAGTGGCCTCCTGTGCTAAATCCTGTTTTTTCTGCCTGTGTATGTTTTTTCCTCTCCAACTCACCGCCAATATTTGTGGGGGACTGTCTATCCTTTGGGGATTTTCTCTGAGGCAAGACAGTATTCCGATTTCCATCTTTAGGGGTATTTAGTCCTCCGGCTGTGACGAGGTGTCTAGTTCTAGTTGCGGTGTTAAGTTCAGGTTTGCGGTCAGTATAGTGGTCACTTTCTCCAGTAAAAGTTATCATGCAGCTCCAAGGTCACCGGATCATAACAGTACAACTGGCCAACAATGAGTTAAATGCATCTCAGAAGAAAGGAAGGAAGCTCTTGAGCCATTTTTTTTATCCAGTCTGTTTTGTGTTCTCTTCCCTCTTAATATCTGGGTGGCTGAGGAGCCTGGTGCAAGCATGAATGTTCAGGAATTAGCTTCTCGTGTAGACCAGCTTGCTGCTAGGGTGCAAGGTATTTCTGATTATATTGTTCAGACTCCTGCTTTAGAACCGAAGATTCCTACTCCTGATTTGTTTTCGGGTGACAGGTCTAAATTTTTGAGTTTTAAAAACAACTGTAAACTGTTTTTTGACCTGATACCTCGATCTTCTGGTGATTCCATTCAGCAGGTAAAAATCGTAATCTCCCTGCTGCGTGGCGACCCGCAGGATTGGGCGTTTTCCCTGGAATCTGGGAATCCGGCTTTGCTTAATATTGACTCCTTTTTTCAGGCTTTAGGACTATTATATGATGAGCCTAATTCTGTGGATCAAGCTGAGAAGACCTTGTTGGCCCTGTCTCAGGGTCAAGAGGCGGCAGAATTGTATTGTCAGAAATTCAGAAAATGGTCTGTATTGACTAAATGGAATAATGATGCTTTGGCGGCAATTTTCAGAAGGGGGCTTTCTGAATCCGTTAAAGATGTTATGGTGGGGTTTCCCACGCCTTCCGGTCTGAGTGATTCGATGTCTCTGGCCATTCAGATTGACCGACGCCTGCGGGAGCGCAGAACTGTGCGCGCTGTGGCGTTATCCTCAGAGCAAATTTCTGAGCCTATGCAATGTGATAGAATTCTGTCTAGAACGGAACGACAAGGTTTCAGATGTCAAAATAGGTTGTGTTATTATTGTGGCGACGCTTCTCATGTCATTTCTGTCTGCCCTAAGTGGACAAAGAGGATCACCAGTTCAATTACCATCAGTACTGTACAACCTAAATTTCTGTTATCTGTGTCCTTGATCTGCTCATTGTCATCATTTTCTGTCATGGCGCTTGTGGATTCAGGTGCCGCCTTGAATTTAATGGATTTTGAGTTTGCCAAGCGTTGTGGTTTTCCCTTGCAGCCTTTGCAGAACCCTATTCCTTTGAGGGGCATTGATGCTACACCCTTGGCTAGAAATAGGCCCCAGTTTTGGACACAGGTAACCATGCGCATGGCGCCAGCCCATCAGGAAGATTGTCGATTTCTGGTGTTGCATAACTTGCATGATGTTATCCTGCTGGGTTTTCCATGGTTGCAGGTACATAATCCTGTGTTGGACTGGAAGTCCACGTCTGTGACTAGTTGGGGTTGTCAGGGGGTTCATAATGATGTTCCTTTGATGTCAATCTCCTCTTCACTTTCTGAGATTCCATAGTTTTTGTCTGATTTTCAGGATGTATTCGATGAGCCCAAGTCCAATTTTCTTCGACCGCACAGGGACTGTGATTGTGCTATTGACTTGATTCCAGGCTGTAAGTTTCCTTAGGGTCGACTTTTTAATCTATCTGTGCCTGAACATACCGCCATGCGGAGCTATATTAACCCCTTCACGACATGCGCCGTACTAGTACTGCGCATGCCGTGAATCCCCCTTTGATGTGGGCTCCGGCAGTGAGCCCACATCAAAGTCGCGACATGTCAGCTGTTTTGTACAGCTGACATGTGCGCGCAATAGCGGCGGGTGAAATCGCTATTCACCCGCCGCTATTAACCTGTTAAATGCCGCTGTCAAACACAGACAGCGGCATTTAACTACCGCATCCGGCCGGGCGGCCGGATATGACGTCATCGCCGACCCCCGTCACATGATCGGGGGTCGGCGATGCATCAGGAAGGTAACTATAGAGGTCCTTGAGACCTCTATGGTTACTGATGCAGGTCTGCTGTGAGCGCCCCCTGTGGTCGGCGCTCACAGCACACCTGCATTTCTGCTACATAGCAGCGATCTGATGATCGCTGCTATGTAGCAGAGCCGATCAGGCTATGCCAGCTTCTAGCCTCCCATGGAGGCTATTGAAGCATGGCACAAGTAAAAAAAAAATGTTTTTAAAAATATGAAAAAAATATAAAAAATATAAAAGTTTAAATCACCCCCCTTTCGCCCCATCCTAAATAAAACAATAAAAAAAAACCCAAACCTACACGTATTTGGTAACGCCGTGTTCAGAATCGCCCGATCTATCAATTAAAAAAAGCATTAACCTGATCGCTAAACGGCGTAGCAAGAAAAAAATCCGAAACGCCAGAATTACGTTTTTTTGGTCGCCGCGACATTGCATTAAAATGCAATAACGGGCGATCAAAAGAACGTATCTGCGTAAAAATGGTATCATTAAAAACATCAGCTCGGCACGCAAAAAATAAGCCCTCACATGACCCCAGATCACGAAAAATGGAGACGCTACGGGTATCGGAAAATGGCACTTTTTTTTTTTTTAGCTAAGTTTGGAATTTTTTTTCACCACTTAGATAAAAAATAACCTAGTCATGCTAGGTGTCTATGAACTCGTAATGACCTAGAGAATCATAATGGCATGTTAGTTTTAGCATTTAGTGAACCTAGCAAAAAAGCCAAATAAAAAACAAGTGTGGGATTGCACTTTTTTTGCAATTTCACCGCACTTGGAATTCTTTTCCTGTTTTCTAGTAAAAGACATGGTAAAACCAATGGTGTCGTTCAAAAGTACAACTTGTCCCGCAAAAAATAAGCCCTCACATGACCATATTGACGGAAAAATAAAAAAGTTATGGCTCTGGGAAGGAGGGGAGCGAAAAACGAACACGCAAAAATGAAAAAGGGCCGCAAGGGGTTAAGGAGTCTTTGGAGAAAGGGCATATTCGGCCATCTTCTTCACCGTTGGGAGCGGGGTTCTTTTTTTGTTGCTAAAAAAGATGGTTCAATGAGACCCTGTATAGATTATCGCCTCTTGAATAAGATCACGGTCAGTTTCAATACCCGTTACCTTTGCTTTCCGATTTGTTTACTAGGATTAAGGGAGCTAGACCGAGCGTACCAATCAGACCTTGGAGACTTATTTGAGATGCTTTGTGTCTGCTGATCAGGATGATTGGGTGGCCTTCTTGCCATTGGCCGAGTTTGCCCTTAATAATCGGGCTAGTTCTGCTACCTTGGTTTCGCCTTTCTTTTGTAATTTTGGTTTTCATCCTCGTTTTTCTTCTGGGCAGGTTGAGCCTTCTGACTGTCCTGGTGTGGATTCTGTGGTGGACAGGTTGCAGCAGATTTGGGCTCATGTGGTGGACAAGTTGGTGTTGTCTCAAGAGGAGGCTCAACGTTTTGCTAATCATCGTCGGTGTGTTGGTTCCCGGCTTCGGGTTGGGGATCTGGTCTGGTTGTCTTCCCGTCATGTTCCTATGAAGGTTTCTTCTCCTAAGTTTAAACCTCGGTTTATTGGTCCTTATAGGATTTCTGAGATTATTAATCCGGTGTCTTTTCGACTGGCTCTTCCGGCCTCTTTTGCTATTCATAATGTCTTCCATAGATCTTTGTTGCAGAAATATGTGGAGCCCCTTGTTCCCTCTGCTGATCCTCCGGCCCCTGTGTTGGTTGATGGGGAGTTGGAATATGTTGTTGAGAAGATTTTGGATTCCCGTTTTTCGAGGCGGAAGCTTCAGTACCTGGTCAAATGGAAGGGTTATGGCCAGGAGGATAATTCTTGGGTTTTTGCCTCTGATGTCCATGCTGCTGATTTGGTCCATGCCTTTCATCTGGCTCATCCTGATAGTCCTGGAGGCCCTGGTGAGGGTTCGGTGACCCCTCCTCAAGGGGGGGGGTACTGTTGTGAATTCTGCTCTTGGGTTCCCTCCAGTAGTTGTTGGTGGGAATGCAGTTGTCTCTGATTCGCAGTCCTGGCCAGGTGTATTGGATAATTACAATTCTGACTGGGATATTTAGGTGTGCAGGATCCTTTAGCCCTTGCCAGTTGTCAATGTTTCTTTAGAAGTATTGGATCTCTGCCTGGCCTCTCCTGCTTATCTGCCAGTTCAGCAAAGATAAGTGTCTGCTTCTTTTCCTGTGGCACACATGCAGTGTGCTTATTTTCAGTACTGTTCGTTTGTTTGTCTTTTGTCCAGATTAGACTGTGTCTGTGTTTTCTCAGTCTGGTTGGTTTCACTGGAGTTGCAGATACACGCTCCTACATCTTTAGTTAGATGTAGGAAGTTTTTGTATATTCTGCTGTGGATTTTTGAAGGGTTTTATACTGACCGCACAGAACTCTGTCCTATCCTGTCCTATCCAGCTAGAGTGGCCTCCTGTGCTAAATCCTGTTTTTTCTGCCTGTGTATGTTTTTTCCTCTCCGACTCACCGCCAATATTTGTGGGGGACTGTCTATCCTTTGGGGATTTTCTCTGAGGCAAGACAGTATTCCGATTTCCAACTTTAGGGGTATTTAGTCCTCCGGCTGTGACGAGATGTCTAGGTGTGTTAGGTACACTCCACGGCTACTTCTAGTTACTTCTAGGTGACCTTGGAGCTGCATGAGATCTTTCACTGGAGAAAGTGGCCACTATACTGACCGCAAACCTGAACTTAACACCGCAACTAGAAGTTACCTAATACACCTAGACACCTCGTCACAGCCGGAGGACTAAATACCCCTAAAGATGGAAATCAGAATACTGTCTTGCCTCAGAGAAAATCCCCAAAGGATAGACAGCCCCCCACAAATATTGGCAGTGAGTCAAAGAGGAAAAAACATACACAGGCAGAAAAATCAGGATTTAGCACAGGAGGCCACTCTAGCTAGATAGGACAGGATAGGACAGAGTTGTGTGCGGTCAGTATTAAAACCCTTCAAAAAATCCACAGCAGAATATACAAAAAACTTCCTACATCTAACTAAAGATGTAGGAGCGTATATCTGCAACTCCAGTGAAACCAACCAGACTGAGAAAACACAGACACAGTCTAATCTGGACAAAAGAAAAACAAATGAACAGTACTGAAAATAAGCACACTGCATGTGTGCCACAGGAAAAGAAACAGACACTTATCTTTGCTGAAAGGGCAGATAAGCAGGAGAGGCCAGGCAGAGATCCAACACTTCCAGAGAAACATTGACAACTGGCAAGGGCTAAAGGATCCTGCACACCTAAATATCTCAGTCAGAATTGTAATTATCCGATACACCTGGCCAGGACTGCGCGTGCACCCTCAGTGTCAGAGGCAGAGCGGGGAATGATGGGAGAGGGAGCATCAGGTGTGTTATGAATTCTGTTGTCAAACTCCCTCCTGTGGTCGTGAATGGTACTTCAGTGAGTTCTGTCCATGGACTCCCTCTGGTGGCTGTGAGTGGAGCTGCTGCTTCTGAGGTTCCTTACACAGGTGACGTGGTTTATCCTTTGGCTGGCTGATCTATTTAACTCCACTTAGATCGTTACTCTATGCCAGCTGTCAATGTTTCTGCATTGGTTCAGTTCGCTCTTGAATCTTTCTGGTGACCTGTCTACTCCAGCAGAATCTAAGTTCCTGATAGTATCTAATTCGTTCATTGTTTCCTTGTCCAGCTGGATATTATGATTTTGTCTTGCTAGCTGGAAGCTCTGGGATGCAGAGTGGCATCTCCGCACCATTAGTCGGTGCGGAGGTCTTTTTGCACACTCTGCGTGGTCTTTTGTAGTTTTTTGTGCTGATCGCAAAGCTACCTTTCCTAGCCTCTGTCTATTTAGTAAGTCTGGCCTCCCGTTGCTGAAACCTGTTTCATTTCTGCGTTTGTGACTTTCATCTTTACTCACAGTCAATATATGTGGGGGGCTGCCTTTTCCTTTGGGGAATTTCTCTGAGGCAAGGTAGGCTTTAATTTCTATCTCTAGGGCTAGTTAGCTCTTAGGCTGTGATGAGGCGCCTAGGTAGAGTCAGGAGCGCTCCACGGCTATTTCTAGTGTGTGTGTGATAGGATTAGGGGTTGCGGTCAGCAGAGCTCCCACATCCCAGAGCTTGTCCTGTGTGAGTTTTAACTATCAGGTCATTCCGGGTGCTCCTAACCACCAGGTCATAACAGTACTGCTGGCCCAAAGTATTAATGCATCTCAATAGAGGGATAAGAGAAGTTCTGAGACCATTTTTTTTCTTTGCACTGTGTTTTGTCTTTCTTTTCCCCTAAACCTTTGGGTGGTTCAGGACACAGGTGTAGATATGGACATTCAAGGTCTGTCCTCTTGTGTGGATCATCTCACTGCAAGGGTACAAAACATTCAAGATTTTGTGGTTCAGAATCCGATGTTAGAGCCTAGAATTCCTATTCCTGATTTATTTTCTGGGGATAGATCTAAGTTTCTGAATTTCAAAAATAATTGTAAACTGTTTCTAGCTTTGAAACCCCGCTCCTCTGGTGACCCCGCTCAACAAGTAAAAATCATTATTTCTTTGTTGCGTGGTGACCCTCAAGACTGGGCATTTTCCCTTGCGCCAGGAGATCCTGCATTGCGTGATGTTGATGCGTATTTTATGGTGCTTGGATTGCTTTATGATGAACCAAATTCAGTGGATCAGGCAGAGAAAATCTTGCTGGCTTTGTGTCAGGGTCAGGATGAAGCGGAGGTGTACTGTCAGAAGTTTAGAAAGTGGTCTGTGCTTACTCAGTGGAATGAGTGTGCCCTGGCGGCAAGTTTCAGAAAGGGTCTTTCTGAAGCCCTTAAGGATGTCATGGTGGGATTTCCTATGCCTGCTGGTCTGAATGAGTCTATGTCCTTGGCCATTCAGATCGATCGGCGCTTGCGTGAGCGCAAAGCTGTGCACCATTTGGCGGTATTCTCTGAGAATAGGCCTGAGCCTATACAGTGTGATAGGACTTTGACCAGAGCTGAACGGCAAGAACACGTCGGAATGGGCTGTGTTTTTACTGTGGTGAATCCACTCATGCTATCTCCGATTGTCCTAAGCGCACTAAGCGGTTCGCTAGGTCTGCCACCATTGGTACGGTACAGTCTAAATTTCTTTTGTCCGTTACTCTGATTTGCTCTCTGTCGTCCTATTCTGTTATGGCATTTGTGGATTCAGGCGCTGCCCTGAATTTGATGGACTTGGAGTTTGCCAGGCGCTGTGGTTTTTTCTTGGAGCCCTTGCAGTATCCTATTCCATTGAGAGGAATTGATGCTACGCCTTTGGCCAAGAATAAACCTCAGTACTGGGCTCAATTGACCATGTGCATGGCTCCTGCACATCAGGAGGATATTCGCTTTTTGGTGTTGCATAATCTGCATGATGTGGTCGTTTTGGGGTTGCCATGGCTACAGGTCCATAATCCAGTATTGGATTGGAATCTATGTCTGTGTCCGGCTGGGGTTGTCAAGGGGTACATGGTGATGTTCCATTGTTGTCAATTTCGCCTTCCACTCCTTCTGAAGTTCCTGAATTTTTATCAGATTACCGGGATGTATTTGAGGAGCCCAAATCCGGTGCCCTACCTCCTCATAGGGATTGCGATTGTGCTATTAATTTGATTCCCGGTAGTAAGTTTCCTAAGGGCCGACTGTTTAATTTATCTGTGCCAGAGCACGCTGCTATGCGGAGTTATATAAAGGAATCCTTGGAGAAGGGTCATATTCGCCCGTCGTCGTCACCATTGGGAGCAGGGTTCTTTTTTGTGGCCAAGAAGGATGGCTCTTTAAGACCTTGTATTGATTACCGCCTTCTTAATAAGATCACAGTCAAATTCAGTATCCTTTGCCGCTGCTGTCTGATTTGTTTGCTCGGATTAAGGGGGCTAGTTGGTTCACCAAGATAGATCTTCGAGGGGCGTTTAATCTTGTGCGAATTAAACAGGGCGATGAATGGAAAACAGAATTTAATACGCCCGAGGGCCATTTTGAGTACCTGGTTATGCCATTCGGGCTTTCTAATGCTCCATCTGTGTTTCAGTCCTTTGTGCATGACATCTTCCGAGAGTACCTGGATAGATTCATGATTGTATATTTGGATGACATTTTGGTCTTTTCGGATGATTGGGAGTCTCATGTGAAGCAGGTCAGAATGGTGTTCCAGGTCCTTGTTTGTGAAGGGGTCAAAGTGTCTCTTTTGAGTTCAGAAGGTTTCATATTTGGGTTTCATTTTTTCCCCTTCTACTATCGAGATTGATCCTGTTAAAGTTCAGGCCATTTATGATTGGACTCAGCCGACATCTGTGAAGAGCCTACAGAAGTTCCTGGGCTTTGCTAATTTTTACCGTCGCTTCATCGCTAATTTTTCTAGTATTGCTAAACCGTTGACTGATTTGACCAAGAAAGGTGCTGATGTGGTCAATTGGTCCTCTGCGGCTGTAGAGGCTTTTCAGGAGTTGAAGCGTCGTTTTTCTTCTGCCCCTGTGCTGTGCCAGCCAGATGTTTCGCTCCCGTTTCAGGTCGAGGTTGATGCTTCTGAGATTGGAGCAGGGGCTGTTTTGTCGCAAAGAAGTTCTGATGGCTCGGTGACGAAACCATGTGCCTTCTTTTCTAGAAAATTCTCGCCTGCTGAGCGCAATTATGATGTTGGCAATCGTGAGTTGTTGGCCATGAAGTGGGCATTCGAGGAGTGGCGACATTGGCTTGAAGGAGCTAAACATCGCGTGGTGGTCTTGACGGATCACAAGAATTTGACTTATCTCGAGTCTGGCAAACGGTTGAATCCTAGACAGGCTCGATGGTCGCTCTTTTTCTCCCATTTTGATTTTGTGGTTTCATACCTTCCGGGATCTAAGAATGTGAAGGCTGATGCCCTGTCAAGGAGTTTTGTGCCTGACTCTCCGGGTGTTCCGGAGCCGGCGGGTATTCTTAAAGAGGGGGTAATTTTGTCTGCCATCTCCCCTGATTTGCGGCGCGTGCTGCAGAAGTTTCAGGCTGATAGACCTGACCGTTGTTCCACGGAGAAACTGTTTGTCCCTGATAGATGGACTAGTAGAGTTATCTCTGAGGTTCATTGTTCGGTGTTGGCTGGTCATCCTGGAATCTTTGGTACCAGAGATTTGGTGGCTAGATCCTTTTGGTGGCCTTCTTTGTCACGGGATGTGCGTTCTTTTGTGCAGTCCTGTGGGACTTGTGCTCGGGCTAAGCCCTGCTGTTCTCGTGCCAGTGGGTTGCTTTTGCCCTTGCCAGTCCCGAAGAGGCGCTGGACGCATATTTCCATGGATTTTATTTCTGATCTCCCTGTTTCTCAAAGGATGTCGGTCATTTGGGTGGTTTGTGATCGCTTCTCTAAGATGGTCCATTTGCTACCCTTGTCTAAATTGCCTTCCTCCTCTGATTTGGTGCCATTGTTTTTCCAGCATGTGGTTCGTTTGCATGGCATTCCAGAGAACATCGTCTCGGACAGAGGTTCCCAGTTTGTTTCGAGGTTTTGGCGGTCCTTTTGTGCTAAGATGGGCATTTATTTGTCTTTTTCTTCGGCTTTCCATCCTCAGACTAATGGCCAAACCGAACGAACTAATCAGACTTTGGAAACATATCTGAGATGCTTTGTTTCTGCTGATCAGGATGATTGGGTGTCCTTCTTGCCTTTGGCTGAGTTCGCCCTTAATAATCGGGCCAGCTCGGCTACTTTGGTTTCTCCTTTTTTCTGCAATTCTGGTTTCCATCCTCGTTTCTCTTCAGGGCAGGTTGAGCCTTCGGACTGTCCTGGTGTGGATACTGTGGTGGACAGGTTGCAGCAGATTTGGACTCATGTGGTGGACAATTTGACATTGTCCCAGGAGAAGGCTCAACGGTTCGCTAACTGCCGGCGCTGTGTTGGTCCCCGGCTTCGGGTTGGGGATTTGGTTTGGTTGTCATCTCGTCATGTTCCTATGAAGGTTTCCTCTCCTAAGTTTAAGCCTTGTTTCATTGGGCCATATAAGATTTCTGAAGTTCTTAATCCTGTGTCATTTCGTTTGGACCTTCCAGCTTCTTTTGCCATCCATAATGTGTTCCATAGGTCATTGTTGCGGAGATACGTGGCGCCTATGGTTCCCTCCGTTGATCCTCCTGCCCCGGTGTTAGTTGAGGGGGAGTTGGAGTATGTGGTGGAGAAGATTTTGGATTCTCGTGTTTCAAGACGGAAACTCCAGTACCTGGTCAAGTGGAAGGGTTATGGTCAGGAAGATAATTCCTGGGTTTTTGCCTCTGATGTTCATGCTGCCGATCTAGTTCGTGCCTTTCATTTGGCTCATCCTGATCGGCCTGGGGGCTCTGGTGAGGGTTCGGTGACCCCTCCTCAAGGGGGGTACTGTTGTGAATTCTGTTGTCGAACTCCCTCCTGTGGTTGTGAATGGTACTTCGGTGAGTTCTGTCCATGGACTCCCTCTGGTGGCTGTGAGTGGAGCTGCTGCTTCTGTGGTTCCTTACACAGGTGACGTGGTTTATCCTTTGGCTGGCTGATCTATTTAACTCCACTTAGATCGTTACTCTATGCCAGCTGTCAATGTTTCTGCATTGGTTCAGTTCGCTCTTGGATCTTTCTGGTGACCTGTCTACTCCAGCAGAAGCTAAGTTCCTGATAGTATCTAATTCGTTCATTGTTTCCTTGTCCAGCTGGATATCATGATTTTGTCTTGCTAGCTGGAAGCTCTGGGATGCAGAGTGGCATCTCCGCACCATTAGTCGGTGCGGAGGTCTTTTTGCACACTCTGCGTGGTCTTTTGTAGTTTTTTGTGCTGATCGCAAAGCTACCTTTCCTATCCTCTGTCTATTTAGTAAGTCTGGCCTCCCGTTGCTGAAACCTGTTTCATTTCTGCGTTTGTGACTTTCATCTTTACTCACAGTCAATATATGTGGGGGGCTGCCTTTTCCTTTGGGGAATTTCTCTGAGGCAAGGTAGGCTTTATTTTCTATCTCTAGGGCTAGTTAGCTCTTAGGCTGTGATGAGGCGCCTAGGTAGAGTCAGGAGCGCTCCACGGCTATTTCTAGTGTGTGTGATAGGATTAGGGGTTGCGGTCAGCAGAGCTCCCACATCCCAGAGCTTGTCCTGTGTGAGTTTTAACTATCAGGTCATTCCGGGTGCTCCTAACCACCAGGTCATAACACAGGTGACGCCCTGTCCTCCATCATTGCATTCAACTGTACCAGCTTCATAGACGCCGGTACAGTTGAATGTTGCAGCAGCGGCGCTGAGGGAGGCGAAGGGTGAGTCGGCGCGCAGCGGCCCACTACTAGCACTGGCCCTTCTGGCATTTGCCAGAACTGCCCGATGGCTAGTCCGGCCCTGGTCACAGGGTAAGGTTTTATTACTAGAGACAGGATACGACCATCCCAACTGAGTATACCTTGTTATGGTGGGATGGCTTTTCCACTGTTTTGATCAAAATAGTAACAACTAAGTACCCTGTGTTATTTCCATGTAATATTACTATTTACATATTTACTTACTTCAAGTTATATGCTGATTTTTTTTTCTTTTAGGATTCCATTGATGTACAACTGTAATACATAAGACCCCAGAGCTACTCATCATTCATCAGTTTTTTGCCATTTGTTCATTTGTATGGCACGTTTTCTTCAAGCTACATTTATTATTTTATAACGAAAAAATGTGATGTCAAAGACAAGTACACAATGCTATATAATATGATGAATGCAATATAATAAGAGGATAAAAATTTTGATGGGAGGAGTGCTTCTTAACATTTTTCTCTTCTTTAGAGCTAATTGTTTAGAAGACCTTCTAGCAGTGGTGACTAAAATATGCAGCGCATACAAGCTTTTTTTCTATTGAGCTTGTAAGCATGGCTCAGACTTTACCCGGGATCTCTGGTCCTTCTAATCCGTCCCGGCTGTGCTTACAATCTAGCACAGGTGGTCTGTCTCCTAGGCAACAAACTGTAAAAAAAAAAAGCATTAAAGAGAACCTATCAGGCAATTCATGCTGCTCACACCATGAGCAGCATGAATTGATGCCTGGATGCATATTTGTAGCCAAATTTTCTTTAAATATACTTTGAAGATCCGGATCAGGGACCAAACCCAATCAAACCATCATATTTGATTGTCTGAAAACCTGACTTATATAATCTGTTTAATCAAGATCAACCAAACAAATGACACTTATAAAATTGCTCATTTTCATTGCATTAATTATCAAGAATGAACCAATTACCAATCTTGTTACTAAATTGATTTATCCTCCTGTCCACAGAAATCGGGATTATATTTATAAATGTCATCTGATAAAGATAAAATTATTCTGCAGGTATCAGGTGATTATTTCTAGCTTTTTGCTCTGCTCATAGTATGGTGGATCAGCAATCATCACTGTTTTACTTCCTAACAAATAGATGCCGCGTTAACATACAAAAATCAATCCTATATAGTACATAATAAATAGCTAAAACAAAGAACAAACAGACCCTCCCCGTGAATGCACAATGTCAGAGGCTCCTTACCCCAGAAACAAATGCTCCCCTCACCGCTGCAGTACCGCACTAGCCGCACAGTCTGTCTCTCAATATATTAAGTGCCAATCACTTCAGCTTACCTACTTATAAGACTGTCACCGCCACGTGCAAGTCCGCGCTGAGTGTGGGTAGGTGTCCCTCTGCCTGGTATGAATCGCCGAGGGTCCCGGCGTGGTGCGTGCCAAAAAATACTATGCAGCGTACCTCAGGGAAGCTCCGGCCGGTAGCGTTCCCTGGATACCGCCAACAGAAACAGCAATGGCCGCTAAGCTCCTCCTACCTAGTGACGTCACCTGCAGTAAGGAGGGCTGGATCACTCAAAAAAGGGGGAGAGGATTAAACCAACATGTTTCAAAGAGCAGGAAGAAGAGCGGTGCTCTTTGAAACATGTTGGTTTAATCCTCTCCCCCTTTTTTGAGTGATCCAGCGCTCCTTACTGCAGGTGACGTCACTAGGTAGGAGGAGCTTAGTGGCCATTGCTGTTTCTGTTGGCGGTATCCAGGGAACGCTACCGGCCGGAGCTTCCCTGAGGTACGCTGCATAGTATTTTTTGGCACGCACCACGCCGGGACCCTCGGCGATTCATACCAGGCAGAGGGACACCTACCCACACTCAGCGCGGACTTGCACGTGGCGGTGACAGTCTTATAAGAGGTAAGCTGAAGTGATTGGCACTTAATATATTGAGAGACAGACTGTGCGGCTAGTGCGGTACTGCAGCGGTGAGGGGAGCATTTGTTTCTGGGGTAAGGAGCCTCTGACGTTGTGCATTCACGGGGAGGGTCTGTTTGTTCTTTGTTTTAGCTATTTATTATGTACTATATAGGATTGATTTTTGTATGTTAGCGCGGCATCTATTTGTTTGTATTGAATTTTATTGCTATTTAGGGGGCACTACCCTGATTGATGCCAGCAGCTGAGAATCGCTAGGTTTTTTGGGTGAGCGCCAGTGTCTGTATTTATAACCATTTTGTTTTACTTCCTAATCCACCATGAACCTTTTTGGACTGTCCGGGAACCACAATGGTGAACCTTATACACATAGGCGTAGTAGCTGATAAAGGTTTTAGAGGTTGACTTAACAACTAAAGGTACCATCACATTAGGCGACGCTGCAGCGATCTAGACAACGATCCCGATCGCTGCAGCGTCGCTGTGTGGTCGCTGGAGAGCTGTCACATAGACAGCTCTCCAGCGACCAACTATGCAAAGTCCCCTGGTAACCAGGGTAAACATCGGGTTACTAAGCGCAGGGCCGCGCTTAGTAATCCGATGTTTACCCTGGTTACCAGTGCTAATGTAAAAAAAAAAAAACACTACATACTTACATTCTGGTGTCTGTCCCCCGGCGCTGTGCTTCTCTGCACTGTGTAAGCGCTGCCAGAAAGCAGAGCACAGCGGTGATGTCACCGCTGTGCTTTACGGCCGGCCGGCGCTCAGTCAGTGCAGAGAAGCACAGCGCCGGGGGACAGACACCGGAATGTAAGTATGTAGTGTTTGTTTTTTTTTATGATTACACTGGTAACCAGGGTAAACATCGGGTTACTAAGCGCGGCCCTGCGCTTAGTATCCCGATGTTTACCCTGGTTACCAGTGAAGACATCGCTGAATCGGCGTCACACACGCCGATTCAGCGATGTCTGCGGGAGTCTAGCGACGAAATAAAGTTCTGGACTTTCTGCTCCGACCAACGATGTCACAGCAGGATCCAGATCGCTGCTGCGTGTCAAACTCAACGATATCGCTATCCAGGATGCTGCAACGTCACGGATCGCTAGCGATATCGTTCAGTGTGAAGGTACCTTAAGGTGTAAAAAACTGTGGTCTATATTCATCAAGACAAATATTGTACATGCCATTTTTAAAAAGGGTGCACTGCAGCAAGATGCACCAAATTTACTAATAAGATAGTGCCTACTAAAGAATAACTAAACTTTCATTTTATTTTACAGAATTTTGTCCAGTGTGGAAAGTTATGAAACTTTGCAAATCAATTTAATAGGGACTTTGTCTTCATTCCTGTTGCATGTAAGTGTCTTCTAAACTCCTGTTTTTCCCCAGTTTATTTATCTACCTTCAGCTAGCGTAGTTGGAGTACCGATGATGGCAGTGATAGGGTCAGCCCCTGTCTCCTCCTCTGAGTATTGTGCCTATCAGAACAATCTCCTACAGCAGCTTATCCACAGAGTCAGTCACAGGCGCTGAGCAGACTCTTTCACTGCCATGAACTGTACTCAAAATGAGTATGCTCTGATATCAGTGCAGCTAAAGCTAAGAAAATAGACTGTACACAATAAGCCACATTTTTTTTGCAGGAATGAAGAAAAATCCACTAATAAAGTGATTTCAAAAGTTTCAAAATTTTCCATGCTGGAAAAAATATTGAAAAACAATAAAAATAAAAGTTTTGCTACTCCTTAATCCCTTCACGACATATGACAAATATTTACAGTGTCATGTAAAAGTATGGGCACCTCTGGTCAAAGTTACCGTTATTGTGAACAGTTAATCAAGTTGAAGGTGAAATGCTCTCTAAAAGGCCTAAAGTTAAAGATGACTCAATTCCTTTGTGATAATAATAATAATAATAATAATAATAAATATGTTGTTGGTTGGTGCGTTAATACACCGGACATTTGGTGCCAAAGTTCTTCTGCCATCTTCTGCGCAGGAGGACTGTTACAAAGTTTTCTTCAATTACCAATGTGATTCTGTCCATAGAATTTTCACAGATATTGATACAGGAAAGATATATATCTTGGTACCGTGTCAGCCAGTGAATAGAAAAATATTTAGAATTGAGAGTCCTCAGTGGTTGATACATTTTAATGGCTAACTGAAGATGGTAACAAATTGCAAGCTTTCAAGACTACTCAGGTCTCTTCATCAGGTATAGACAACCATGGACAAGATAAAGATCCCCAATTCACATCAGGACTACAAGATCCCAGGTACTTTCAGCTGCGTCACTTCTAATGTGGTGTACTTAATAATTTGTACTAAATGTCCAACTGGGGGTCTGTATGTGGGGGAGACAGGGCAGAAACTGAGAACAAGGATGAATTCTCATAGCCACACAATAAGAAAAAAAAGAATGGATCTACCTCTGGCAATACATTTTTGTCTCCCCAATCATAGCATTATGGACATGAAATTGCTTATATTAAGAGTTAACTTCAAATCTCAGAGAGACAGAAGAGCATGGGAATATAAGCTGATGATGACTTTTAGCACTCTCAGTGCAGAATGAATGTGTTGCATGGATTTATGTCTTTTTACATCAACTAAAGAATTTGCTCCTCAGACTATGTGGGGTCAACATAACAGAACCAGACCCCAATCAGAGGACAATAAAACATTCCTTATCTATGAACTGTTCCAATATTTATGGACATGACTGTTTATCACTCACATAATGGTAATTCTGTTTCATGTCACCGGTCTTATCTGTGGCATTTTTCTGTGCTATGTTGTGCATAAATATGTGATTCTTCAGAATTTCTATTAGTCTATGCCTGATGAAGAGACCTGTGTAGTCTCAAAAGCTTGCAATTTGTTACCATCTTTTCAGTTAGCCATTAAAAGGTATCAACCACTGAGGACTTTCAATTCTAAATATTTTTCATCACAGATATTGACAATTTTCTCTAGGATAAAAATAGGCACAGCTTAATATACAAATGACACTTTGCACAGTTGTCACCCAGTATCTACTTATTGGTGAATCCAATCTTCTCAAAATAGTAACTTCCTGCAAAGTTTCTCAAGACAACCAAACAAATAGAAACATATGGAGATAGGAGAATGCCATTGATTACATTGTCTCAAATTCCGCATTTCAATTAGTTAATGCGTAACTACTGTTTGCCAATGTCGCGGACGTCATAAACATACTTTCCTTTTATAGAAATGTTTTCACCTGTTTGTCTTTCTTTTTTTCTGTAAACATCAAAGTACAAAAAAGACCAAAGTAAAACAAATCAATTGCTTGGACCCATATATAGATCTTAAGGACTATACGTTATATGAAGGGTAATGGAAAAAAATAAAGACATCAAGAAAATTGTTTAGTTTCTAAAATGAATAGAACTAAACTATACCTTTGACTTGTCAAACATTGTTAAGGCTGAAATTCAATTCAGTGTGTCACATCAACAATGGGATGCATTTGGTCAATGGCCTGTAATGTGAGCCATAAAGTTTTATGTTATAAAGCTTTACACACACCTCCAGGTTCTGACCTTCTAGAAAACAAGACTAAAAGCTTACATTGTTAAGAATTATAACATTACTTCTAAAATTAGATCACTTTTAAGCATGAAATGTCTATTTGTAGTGCCAGGCACAGGTGTAACACTTAACACCAAAAAGTAACTAAAAGAACCATATAACTATGTAGCATAGCATGCTATTGAAAACTATATATTTACAGACATGGATTATTTGTATCCGGTGTTTTCAGGCTAGTTTCACCTAGTCCATAGAAGAAATAATGTAGAAAAAATGCTGTGAATGTGTTTGTAACCTAGACAGACCAGAATATTACACGAGGTTTCTAGTTTTGAAGGAACGAGAAGTTTTGATTTACCGTATATACTTGAGTATAAGCCGAGAATTTCAGCCCATTTTTTTAGGCTGAAATTGCCCCTCTCAGCATATACTCGAGTCATTCCCAGGGGTTGGCAGAGGTTGGGGAGCGACAGTTGTCTAATCATACTCACCTGCTACTGACAAGGTCCCTGCACGTCCCTGCTTCTCCTTGCGCTGACAGCTTCTTCCAGCATTGAGCGGTAACATGGTACCGCTCATTACAGTAATGAATATGGACCCGACTCCACTCCTATAGGGGTGGATCTGCATATTCATTACTGTAATGAGCGGTACCATGTGACTGCTCAACACAGGAAGAAGCTGCCTGTGCCCAGAGAACCAGGGACGTGCAGGGACTGAGCCAGCAGCAGGTGAGTATAACGGGGGTATTGTGCGATATTCACCTGTCCGCATTCCACTGCTGGGCGCCGCTGTGTCTTCTGCATCCTCTGCAGTGATGCTCAGGTCAGAGGGCGCGATGACGCAATTAGTGTGAGCGCCGCCCTGTGCCTGAACTTCAGTGCAGAGGACGCAGAAGACACCATGGCGCTCAGCAGTGGAACGGGGAAAGGTGACTATAGTAAGTGCTGGGGGGGCCTGAGCGATGGGAGGTGAGTATGTGATTTTTTTTTATTTTATTTTTTTAAATTGCAGCAATAGCATATGGGCCAAATGTCTCTATGGAGCATCTTATGGGGCCATAATCCGCATTTATGGAGCATTATACGGGGCAAATGTGTCTATGGAGCATCTTATAGGGCCATAATCAGCATTTGTGGAGCATTATACGGGGCGAATGTGTCTATGGAGCATCTTATGGGCCATAATCAGCATTTATGGAGCATTATACGGGGCAAATGTCTGTATGGAGCATCTTATGGGGCCATAATCAGCATTTGTGAAGCATTATACGGGGCAAATGTGTCTATGGAGCATCTTATGGGGCGATAATCAGCATTTGTGGAGCATTATACGGGGCAAATGTCTCTATGGAGCATCTTATGGGGCCATAATCAGCATTTGTGGAGCATTTTACGGGGCAAATGTGTCTATGGAGCATCTTATGGGGCGATAATCAGCATTTGTGCAGCATTATATGGGGCAAATGTCTGTATGTAGCATCTTATGGGGCCATAATCATCATTTGTGCAGCATTATATGGGGCAAATGTCTGTATGGAGCAGCTTATGGGGCCATAATCATCATTTGTGCAGCATTATATGGGGCTAATGTGTTCTGTGCATTTTCATGTTTTGTCTTGTCCAGCTTTGTCTGTGAAGGATTTTTTGCAGCCAAGCTGTGTCTCTGGAGATGCAGATATACCCTCCATGTCTTTAGTCAGATGTGGTGATTTGTATTTTCTGTGGTGGATATTTTCTTGTGTTTTAATACTGACCGCATAGTACTCTGTCCTATTCATTCTTTTTAGTTAGTATGGCCTCCTATGCTAAATCCTGATTTCATGTCTGCGTATGTTATTTCCCTCTCCTCTCACAGTCAATATTTGTGGGGGGCTGTCTATCCTTTGGGGATTTTCTCTGAGGCAAGATAGGTTTCCTGTTTCTGTCTTTAGGGGAAGTTAGTTCTTAGGCTGTGTCGAGGGGTCTAGGGAGTGTTAGGTACCCCCCACGGCTACTTCTAGTTGCGCTGCTAGTTCAGGGTTTGCGGTCAGTACAGGTACCACCTTCTCCAGTGTACGTCTCATGCTGCTCCTAGGCCACCAGATCATAACAGTACAACTGGCCAACAATGAGTTAATTGCATCTCAGAAGAAGGGAGGAAAGGTTTTGAGCCATTTTTTTTCCTTAGCCTGTTTGGTCTGTTCCTCCCTCTTAATCTCTGGGTGGCTACGGAACCTAGTAATGACATGGATGTTCAGGAGTTGGTTTCTCGGGTGGATCAGCTTGCTCCTAGGGTACAGGGTATTTCAGATTATATTATTCAGACTCCTGCCTTAGAACCTAAGATTCCCACTCCAGATTTATTTTTGGTGACAGATCCAAATTTTTGAGTTTCAAAAATAACTGTAAACTGTTTTTTGCAATGAGACCCCGGTCTTCTGGTGATCCCATTCAGCAGGTTAAAATCATCATATCTCTGCTGCGTGGTGACCCACAGGATTGGGCATTTTCCCTGGAATCTGGCAATCCTGCTTTGCTTAATGTTGATTCTTTCTTTCAAGCATTGGGGTTATTGTATGATGAGCCTAATTCTGTGGATCAAGCTGAGAAGATCTTGTTGGCCCTGTGTCAGGGTCAAGAAGCGGCAGAATCGTATTGCCAGAAATTTAGAAAATGGTCTGTACTGACTAAATGGAATGAGGATGCCTTGGCGGCAATTTTCAGAAAGGGTCTTTCTGAATCTGTTAAAGATGTTATGGTGGGGTTCCCCACGCCTGCTGGTCTGAGTGATTCTATGTCTCTGGCCATTCAGATTGATCGGCGCTTGCGCGAGCGCAGAGTTGTGCGCACTGTGGCGTTGTCCTCCGATCGGAGCCCTGAGCCTATGCAGTGTGATAGGATTTTTTCTAGAGCTGAACGACAAGGATTTAGGCATCAGAATAGGTTATGTTTTTACTGCGGCGATTCGGCTCATGTTATTTCTGATTGCCCTAAGCGTACTAAGAGAATCGCTAGTTCTGTTACCATCAGTACTGTACAACCTAAATTTCTATTATCTGTGACCTTGATCTGCTCATTATCGTCATTTTCTGTCATGGCATTTGTGGATTCAGGCGCCGCTCTGAACTTAATGAACTTAGAATTTGCCAGACGTTGTGGTTTCCCCTTGCAGCCTTTGCAGAACCCTATTACTTTAAGAGGCATTGATGCTACACCGTTGGCTAAAAATAAACCTCAGTTTTGGACACAGCTGACCATGCGCATGGCGCCAGCCCATCAGGAAGATTGTCGTTTTCTGGTGTTGCATAATTTGCATGATGATATTGTGCTGGGTTTTCCATGGTTACAGGTACATAATCCGGTGTTAGATTGGAGATCTATGTCTGTGACTAGTTGGGGTTGTCAGGGGGTTCATGGTCACGTTCCTTTGATGTCAATTTCCTCTTCCCCCTCTTCTGAAATTCCTGAGTTTTTGTCAGATTTCCAGGATGTATTCGATGAGCCCAAATCCAGTTCCCTTCCACCGCATAGGGACTGTGATTGTGCTATTGACTTGATTCCAGGTTGTAAGTTCCCTAAGGGCCGACTTTTCAACCTGTCTGTGCCAGAACATGCCGCCATGCGAAGCTATATTAGGAGTCTTTGGAGCTATAAAGGAGCTATAGGAGCTATAAAGGAGTCTTTGGAGAAGGGGCATATTCGGCCATCTTCTTCACCATTGGGAGCAGGTTTTTTTTTTGTTGCCAAGAAGGATGGCTCCTTGAGACCCTGTATTGATTATCGCCTCTTGAATAAGATCACGGTCAAATTTCAATACCCTTTGCCTTTGCTTACTGATTTGTTTGCTAGGATTAAGGGGGCTAGCTGGTTTACTTAGATTGACCTTCGAGGGGCATATAATCTTATTCGTATTAAGCAGGGTGACGAATGGAAAACTGCATTTAATACGCCCGAAGGCCATTTTGAATACCTTGTGATGCCATTCGGACTCTCTAATGCCCCATCTGTGTTCCAATCCTTCATGCATGATATCTTTCGGAGTTATCTTGATAAATTCATGGTTGTATATTTGGATGATATTTTGATTTTTTCCGATGATTGGGAGTCTCATGTGAAACAGGTCAGGATGGTATTTCAGATCCTCCGTAATAATGCTTTATTTGTGAAGGGGTCAAAGTGCCTCTTTGGAGTGCAGAAGGTTTCTTTTTTGGGCTTCATTTTTTCTCCCGCATCTATAGAAATGGATCCGGTTAAGGTTCAGGCCATTCATGATTGGATTCAGCCCACATCTGTGAAGAGCCTTCAGAAATTCTTGGGCTTTGCTAATTTTTATCGTTGTTTCATTGCCAACTTCTCTAGTGTGGTTAAACCTCTGACCGATTTGACGAAGAAAGGCGCTGATGTGACGAATTGGTCCTCCGCGGCTGTTTCTGCCTTTCAGGAGCTTAAACACCGATTTACTTCTGCCCCTGTGTTGCATCAGCTGGATATTTCTCTTCCATTTCAGGTTGAGGTTGACGCGTCTGAGATTGGGGCAGGGGCCGTTTTGTCTCAGAGGAATTCTGATGGTTCCTTGATGAAACCGTGTGCCTTCTTTTCTCAGAAGTTTTCGCCTGTGGAACGCAATTATAATGTCGGCAATCGGGAGTTGTTGGCTATGAAGTGGACATTTGAGGAGTGGCGACATTGGCTTGAGGGGGCCAAGCACCGTATTGTGGTCCTGACCGATCATAAGAATCTGATTTACCTCGAGTCTGCCAAACGGCTGAATCCTAGACAGGCTCGATGGTCCCTGTTTTTCTCCCGTTTTGATTTTGTGGTCTCGTACCTTCCTGGTACTAAGAATGTTAAGGCGGATGCCCTCTCTAGGAGTTTTTTTCCTGATTCCCCTGGGGTTCTTGAGCCGGTCGGCATTCTGAAGGAAGGGGTGATTCTTCCTGCCATCTCCCCTGATTTACGACGGGTTCTTCAGGAATTTCAGGCTAATAAACCTGACCGCTGTCCAGTGGGGAAACTGTTTGTTCCTGATAGATGGACTAGTAAAGTGATTTCTGAGGTTCATTGTTCTGTGTTGGCTGGTCATCCTGGGATTTTTGGTACCAGAGATTTGGTTGGTAGGTCCTTTTGGTGGCCTTCTTTGTCGCGGGATGTGCGTTCTTTTGTGCAGTCCTGTGGGATTTGTGCGCGGGCTAAGCCTTGCTGTTCCCGCGCTAGTGGGTTGCTTCTGCCTTTGCCTGTCCCTGAGAGACCTTGGACGCATATTTCTATGGATTTTATTTCAAAGCTTCCGGTTTCCCAGAGGATGTCTATTATCTGGGTGGTTTGTGAACGGTTTTCTAAGATGGTTCATTTGGTACCTTTGCCTAAATTGCCTTCCTCTTCTGATTTGGTTCCGTTGTTTTTTCAGCATGTGGTTCATTTGCATGGCATTCCGGAGAATATTGTGTCCGATAGAGGTTCCCAGTTTGTTTCTAGGTTTTGGCGGGCCTTTTGTGCTAGGCTGGGCATTGATTTGTCTTTTTCTTCCGCATTTCATCCTCAGACAAATGGCCAAACCGAGCGAACTAATCAGACTTTGGAAACTTATTTGAGATGCTTTGTGTCTGCTGATCAGGATGATTGGGTGGCTTTCTTGCCATTGGCCGAGTTTGCCCTTAATAATCGGGCTAGTTCTGCTACCTTGGTTTCGCCTTTTTTTTTGTAATTTTGCTTTTCATCATCGTTTTTCTTCAGGACAGGTTGAGCCTTCTGATTGTCCTGGTGTGGATTCTGTGGTTGACAGGCTGCAGCAGATTTGGGCTCATGTGGTGGACAATTTGGTGTTGTCTCAGGAGGTGGCTCAACATTTTGCTAACCGTCGTCGGTGTGTTGGTTCCCGGCTTCGGGTTGGGGATTTGGTCTGGTTGTCTTCCCGTCATGTTCCTATGAAGGTTTCTTCCCCTAAGTTCAAGCCTCGGTTTATTGGTCCTTATAGGATTTCAGAGATTATCAATCCTGTGTTTTTTCGTTTGGCCCTTCCGGCCTCTTTTTCCATCCATAATGTTTTCCATAGATCTTTGTTGCGGAAGTATGTGGTGCCCGTTGTTCCCTCTGTTGATCCTCCGGCTCCGCTGTTGATTGATGGGGAGTTGGAGTATGTGGTTGAGAAGATTTTGTATTCTCGTTTTTCGAGGCGGAAGCTTCAGTATCTGGTCAAGTGGAAGGGTTATGGCCAGGAGGATAATTCTTGGGTTGTTGCCTCCGATGTTCATGCTGACGATTTGGTTTGTGCCTTTCATTTGGCTCGCCCTGATCGGCCTGGGGGCTCTGGTGAGGGTTCGGTGTCCCCTCCTCAAGGGGGGGGGTACTGTTGTGAATTCTGCTCTTGGGCTCCCTCCGGTGGTTATGAGTGGTAGTGCTGCTGTCTGTGGATTGCAGCATTTATCAGGTGTGTTCAATTTGGACTCAGCTATTTAGTCCTGCTTGATCCTTTAGTCAGTGCCAGTTGTCCATTGGTTTTGGAGGATTCGCATCCCTTCTGGTCTCTCCTGTTTGCTGTGCTTTTCTTCAAAGATAAGTCCTGGCTTAGTTTTTGCTGTCCACCTGCTGTGGACCTTATAGTTCTGTGCATTTTCATGTTTTGTCTTGTCTAGCTTTGTCTGTGAAGGATTTTTTGCAGCCAAGCTGTGTCTCTGGAGATGCAGATATACCCTCCATGTCTTTAGTCAGATGTGGTGATTTGTATTTTCTGTGGTGGATATTTTCTAGTGTTTTAATACTGACCGCATAGTACTCTGTTCTATTCTTTCTTTTTAGCTAGTATGGCCTCCTATGCTAAATCCTGATTTCATGTCTGCGTATTTTGTTGCCCTCTCCTCTCAAGTCAATATTTGTGGGGGGCTGTCTATCCTTTGGGGATTTTCTCTGAGGCAAGATAGGTTTCCTGTTTCTGTCTTTAGGGGTAGTTAGTTCTTAGGCTGTGTCGAGGGGTCTAGGGAGTGTTAGGTACCCCCCACGGCTACTTCTAGTTGCGCTGCTAAGTTCAGGATTTGCGGTCAGTACAGGTACCACCTTCTCCAGAGTACGTCTCATGCTGCTCCAAGGCCACCAGATCATAACAGCCACCTCCCTGCAGGACCCGGAAGAAGCCCCACGGCCATCTTGGATCCGGCCTGCAGGGAGGAGGACGGAGGAGACGCTCGGAACAACGCGATCACATCGCGTTGCTCCAAGGGTCTCAGGGAAGCACTCAGGGAGCCCCCTCCCTGCGCGATGCTTCCTTATGCCGCCAGAACGCTGCGATCTTGTTTTAACGCAGTGTTCCGGGGGTTAATGTGCTGGGAGCGGTCCGTGACCGCTCCTGGCACATAGTGCCGGATGTCAGCTGTGATAATCAGCTGACACCCGGCCGCCCTCCCCCCGTGAGCGCAGCTGATCGGTGATGACGTACTATCCTGTCGGTGGTCATAGGGGCCCAGACCACCTCGACGGGATAGTACGTCTAATGTCAGAAAGGTGTTAAGAGTATAAAAACTTCGATGGGAGGAGGAGGGCTTCTTAACCCCTTCCCGACCTTTGACGCCACGTAGGCGTCATGAAAGTCGGTGCCAATCCGACCCATGACGCCTATGCGGCGTCATGGAAAGATCGCGTCCCTGCAGATCGGGTGAAAGGGTTAACTCCCATTTCACCCGATCTGCAGGGACAGGGGGAGTGGTAGTTTAGCCCAGGGGGGGTGGCTTCACCCCCTCGTGGCTACGATCGCTCTGATTGGCTGTTGAAAGTGAAACTGCCAATCAGAGCGATTTGTAATATTTCACCCATTATAACGGGTGAAATATTACAATCCAGCCATGGCCGATGCTGAAATATCATCGGCCATGGCTGGAAATACTAGTGTGCCCCCACCCCACCCCTCCGATCGCCCCCCCACCCCCCCGATCTGGCCGGTATACTGCTCCGGCTCCCCTCCGCCCTGTGCTCCGCTCCCCCCCGTGCTCGTGTCCGCTCCCCCCGTGCTCCAATCACCCCCCCGTGCTCCAATCACCCCCCCTGCACTCCGATCCACCCCCCCCGTGCTCCGTTCCACCCCCCCGTGCTCCATTCCAGCCCCCCCGTGCTCCGTTCCACGCCCCCCGCGCTCCGTTCCACCCCTCCCGCGCTCCGATTCCCCCCCCCGTGCTCCGATCCCCCCCCCCGTGCTCCGATCCCCCCCCCGTGGTCCCCCCCCCACCCTATCATACTTACCGATCCAGCCGTGGTCCCGTCCGTCTTCTCCCGGGCGCCGCCATCTTCCAAAATGGCGGGCGCATATGCAGTGCGCCCGCCGAATCTGCCGGCCGGCAGATTCGTTCCAAAGTGCATTTTGATCACTGAGATATAATCTATCTCAGTGATCAAAATAAAAAAAATAATAAATGACCCCCCCCCCCTTTGTCACCCCCATAGGTAGGGACAATAAAAAAAAAAGAAATTTTTTTTTTTCCACTAATGTTAGAATAGGGTTAGGGTTAGGGGTAGGGTTAGGGTTAGGGGTAGGGTTAGGGGTAGGGTTAGGGTTAGGGGTAGGGGTAGGGTTAGGGGTAGGGGTAGGGTTAGGGGTAGGGTTAGGGTTAGGGCTAGGGTTAGGGCTAGGGTTAGGGTTAGGAATGTGCACACGTATTCTGGTCCTCTGCGGATTTTTCCGCTGCGGATTTGATAAATCTGCAGTGCTAAACCGCTGCGGATTTATGGCGGATTTACCGCGTTTTTTTCTGCGCATTTCACTGCGGTTTTACAATTGCGATTTTCTATTGGAGCAGTTGTAAAACCGCTGCGGAATCCGCACAAAGAAGTGACATGCTGCGGAATGTAAACCGCTGCGTTTCCGTGCAGTTTTTCCGCAGCATGGGCACAGCGATTTTTGTTTCCCATAGGTTTACATTGAACTGTACACTCATGGGAAACTGCTGCGGATCCGCAGCGTTTTCCGCAGCGTGTGCACATACCTTTAGAATTAGGCTATGTGCACACGGTGCGGATTTGGCTGCGGATTCGCAGCAGTGTTCCATCAGGTTTACAGTACCATGTAAACATATGAAAAACCAAATCCGCTGTGCCCGTGATGCGGAAAATACCGCGCGGGAACGCTGCGTTGTATTTTCCGCAGCATGTGAATTCTTTGTGCGGATTCCGCAGCGTTTTACACCTGTTCCTCAATAGGAATCCGCAGGTGAAATCCGCACAAAAAACACTGGAAATCCGCGGAAAATCCGCAGGTAAAACACAGTGCCTTTTACCCGCAGATTTTTCAAAAATGGTGCGGAAATATCTCACACGAATCCGCAACGTGGGCACATAGCCTTAGGGTTAGGGTTGGAATTAGTGTTGTGGTTAGGGGTGTGTTGGGGTTAGGGTTGTGATTAGGATTATGGCTACAGTTGGGATTAGGGTTAGGGGTGTGTTGGGGTTAGTGTTGGAGTTAGAATTGAGGGGTTACCACTGTTTAGGCACATCAGGGGTCTCCAAACGCAACATGGCGCCACCATTGATTCCAGCCAATCTCGTATTCAAAAAGTCAAATGGTGCTCCCTCACTTCCGAGCCCTGACGTGTGCCCAAACAGTGGTTTACCCCCACATATGGGGTACCAGCATACTCAGGACAAACTGCGCAACAATTACTGGGGTCCAATTTCTCCTGTTACCCTTGTGAATCTAAAAAAATGCTTGCTAAAACATAATTTTTGAGGAAAGAAAAATGATTTTTTATTTTCACGGATCTGTGTTGTAAACGTCTGTGAAGCACTTGGGGGTTCAAAGTGCTCACCACATATCTAGATAAGTTCCTTGGGGGGTCTAGTTTCTAAAATGGGGTCACTTGTGGGGGGTTTCTACTGTTTAGGCACACCAGGGGCTCTGCAAACGCAACGTGACACCCGCAGACCATTCCATCAAAGTCTGCATTTCAAAAGTCACTACTTCCCTTCTGAGCCCCGACGTGTGCCCAAACAGTAGTTTACCCCCACATATGGGGTATCACCGTACTCAGGAGAAACTGGAAAACAAATATTGGGGTCAAATTTCTCCTGTTACCCTTGGGAAAAATAAAAAACTCTGGGCTAAATAATTATTTTTGAGGAAAGAAAACGTATTTATTATTTTCACGGCTCTGCATTATAAACTTCTATGAAGCACTTGGGGGTTCAAAGTGCTCACCACACATCTAGATAAGTTCCTTTGGGGGTCTAGTTTCCAAAATGGGGTCACTTGTGGGGGGTTTCTACTGTTAAGCCACATCAGGGGCTCTGCAAACGCAACGTGACGCCCACAGAGCATTCCATCAAAGTCTGCATTTCAAAACGTCACTACTTCACTTCCGAGCCCCGGCATGTGCCCAAACAGTGATTTACCCCCACATATGGGGTATCAGCGTACTCAGGAGAAACTGGACAACAACTTTTGGGGTCAAATTTCTCCTGTTACCCTTGGGAAAATAAAAAATTGCAGGCTAAAAGATCATTTTTGAGAAAATAATTTTTTTTTTTTTTTTCATGGCTCTGCGTTATAAACTTCTGTGAAGCACTTGGGGGTTCAAAGTCCTCACCACACATCTAGATTAGTTCCTTTGGGGGTCTAGTTTCTAAAATGGTGTCATTTCTGGGGGATCTCCAATGTTTAGGCACACAGGGGCTCTCCAAACGTGACATGGTGTCCGCTAATGATTGGAGCTAATTTTCCATTTAAAAAGCCAAATGGCGTGCCATCCCTTCCGAGCCCTGCCGTGCGCCCAAACAGTGGTTTACCCCCACATATGGGGTATCAGCGTACTCAGGACAAACTGGACAACAATATTTGGGGTCCAATTTCTCCTATTATCCTTGGCAAAATAGGAAATTCCAGGCTAAAAAATCATTTTTGAGGAAAGAAAAATTATTTTTTATTTTCATGGCTCTGCGTTATAAACTTCTGTGAAGCACCTGGGGGTTTAAAGTGCTCAATATGCATCTAGATAAGTTCCTTGGGGGGTCTAGTTTCCAAAATGGGGTCACTTGTGCGGGAGCTCCAATGTTTAGGCACACAGGGGCTCTCCAAACGCGACATGGTGTCCGCTAACAATTGGAGCTAATTTTCCATTCAAAAAGTCAAATGGCGCGCCTTCTCTTCCGAGCCCTGCCGAGTGCCCAAACAGTGGTTTACCCCCACATATGAGGTATCGGCGTACTCGGGAGAAATTGCCCAACAAATTTTATGATCCATTTTATCCTACTGCCCATGTGAAAATGAAAAAATTGAGGCGAAAAGAATTTTTTTGTGAAAAAAAAGTACTTTTTCATTTTTACAGATCAATTTGTGAAGCACCTGAGGGTTTAAAGTGCTCACTAGGCATCTAAATTAGTTCCTTGGGGGGTCTAGTTTCCAAAATGGGGTCACTTGTGGGGGAGCGCCAATGTTTAGGCACACAGGAGCTATCCAAACGCGACATGGTGTCCGCTAACGATGGAAATAATTTTTCATTCAAAAAGTCAAATGGCGCTCCTTCCCTTCCGAGCCTTACCATGTGCCCAAACAGTGGTTTACCTCCACATGTGAGGTATTGGTGTACTCAGGAGAAATTGCCCAACACATTTTAGGATCCATTTTATCCTGTTGCCCATGTGAAAATGAAAAAATTGAGGCTAAAAGAATTTTTTTGTGAAAAAAAAGTACTTTTTCATTTTTACGGATCAATTTGTGAAGCACCTGGGGGTTCAAAGTGCTCACTATGCATCTAGATAAGTTCCTTGGGGCGTCTAGTTTCCAAAATGGGGTCACTTGTGGGGGAGCTCCAATTTTTAGGCACACGGGGGCTCTCCAAACGTGACATGGTGTCCGCTAAAGAGTGGAGCCAATTTTTGATTCAAAAAGTCAAATGGCGCTCCTTCCCTTCCAAGCCCTGCCGTGCGCCAAAACAGTGGTTTACCCCCACATATGAGGTATCAGCGTACTCAGGACAAATTGGACAACAACTTTCGTGGTTCAGTTTCTCCTTTTACCATTGGGAAAATAAAAAAATTGTTGCTAAAAGATAATTTTTGTGACTAAAAAGTTAAATGTTCATTTTTTCCTTCCATGTTGCTTCTGCTGCTGTGAAGCACCTGAAGGGTTAATAAACTTCTTGAATGTGGTTTTGAGTACCTTGAGGGGTGCAGTTTTTAGAATGGTGTCACTTTTGGGTATTTTCAGCCATATAGACCCCTCAAACTGACTTCAAATGTGAGGTGGTCCCTAAAAAAAATGGTTTTGTAAATTTCGTTGTAAAAATGACAAATCGCTGGTCGAATTTTAACCCTTATAACTTCCTAACAAAAAAAAATTTTGTTTCCAAAATTGTGCTGATGTAAAGTAAACATGTGGGAAATGTTATTTATTAACTATTTTGTGTCACATATCTCTCTGGTTTAACAGAATAAAAATTCAAAATGTGAAAATTGCGAAATTTTCAAAATTTTCGCCAAATTTCCGTGTTTATCACAAATAAATGCAGAATTTATTGACCTAAATTTACCACTAACATGAAGCCCAATATGTCACGAAAAAACAATCTCAGAACCGCTAGGATCCGTTGAAGCGTTCCTGAGTTATTACCTCATAAAGGGACACTGGTCAGAATTGCAAAAAACGGCAAGGTCTTTAAGGTCAAAATAGGCTGGGTCTTGAAGGGGTTAAAATGAACCTGTCACCCCGTTTTTTCAGTAGGAGATAAAAATACCGTTAAATAGGGCCTGAGCTGTGCTTTACAATAGGGTATTTTTTGTCCCCTGATTCCCTACCTATGCTGCCGAAATACCTTACAAAAGTGTCCTTTTTCGCCTGTCAATCAGGCTGGTCAGTTCAGATGGGCGTGGTCACAGCGCTGTTTCTCCCCCACATCTTGCTTAAGTTCCCGTTGGTGGCGTAGTGCTTCTCGCATGCGCAAGTGCCGAATGCACTGCGCAGCTGTAGAAAAAGAGCACGCTCGCCGCTATTCAGCGGTTTCTCGGTGGGCGCGGCCATCTTCCTGAGGCCGCGCGTGCGCAGATGGAGTCTCCTGCTTCCCGGGGCTTCAGGAAAATGGCGGCGGGATGCCGCGCGTGCGCAGATGGACATCGCGGCGGCCATTTTCCTGAAGCCGAGATTCGAACTCGGCTTCAGGAAAATGGCCACCGCGATGTCCATCTGCGCACGCGCGGCATCCCGCCGCCATTTTCCTGAAGCCCCGGGAAGCAGGAGACTCCATCTGCGCACGCGCGGCCTCAGAAAGATGGCCGCGCCCACCGAGAAACCGCTGAATAGCGGCGAGCGCGCTCTTTTTCTACAGCTGCACAGTGCATTCGGCACTTGCGCATGCGAGAAGCACTACGCCAACAACGGGAACTTAAGCAAGATGTGGGGGAGAAACAGCGCTGTGACCACGCCCATCTGACCTGACCAGCCTGATTGACAGGCGAAAAAGGACGCTTTTGTAAGGTATTTCGGCAGCATAGGTAGGGAATCAGGGGACAAAAAATACCCTATTGTAAAGCACAGCTCAGGCCCTATTTAACGGTATTTTTATCTCCTACTGAAAAAACGGGGTGACAGGTTCCCTTTAATAAGTTACATAACTAATGAAGTTGTAACTTCACTTTTGGAAAACATTTTTTGACAAGTCAATAATTTGAAGGTCAAGTTCTGAAGACCAGAATCGATCATTAAAAACAACGAAGAAGAAATTATCTGCTCTGGCTTTCTAATGAGCCCGAGTGTCACAGGTGGAGCACTTCTTGTTCCTGTACCTCCACCGATCAAAACTTCTCTTTAATGTTTGAAAAGTTTTAAAAAAGTGCAGTTACACTTTAAATTCATTTAAAGAGGATCCGACGACAGATTTCACATACAAACGGCAAATGTTTTTAAATGGATATTTTAACCCTGATGAGTTTAGTGTACTTACTTTGAAGATCCAAGTAATAATGGCTGCATAATCCTGATATAAAGGCGAACATTTTTAATATTAGTCAGGAAACTTTCAAAAAATATTATATAGCCATTCTGACACAGAATTTTCAATGCAAGTGCACCAGACTCAACAGGTCTTAGAAATCTATTTACTAATGTATGCAATGGTCATTCCGAAATCTAGTAACAGAACAACTTTTTTTATTATTATTATTAGTATTATTATTAGTATTATTATTATTTTATTTGGACAAAGCCTGGAAGAATAAATAATCAGTATGATGTCCCTCTATATTTTCCGTTATTGTGGCACTGGAAAGTGTGAACGGAACCTTAAATAAGGATATTACTCAATGTTTTTCTGATTGAATTTGTGTTTTGAAGGCAACGGCCATGTTTTATTATGGCCAACATTCAGCAGTGATAAGGTTTCCAGGGTATTGCGCCAGTTACACCTATGAGTCGACTTACCTTTTATGCACATTCCAGATCAATTATCAGTAGCTTGCATCATGACCGCAGATGTGAACCTTGAAGGTAAGATAGGAGGAATTCCTCATAACAGCTAAGCAAATATAATCTTCCGTTTGATGAATCATAATAAAACCAACCTGGCACTGCCCAAAGAAGAAATGTGTTGACCTGCTATCAAGTATTTAGTGTCAAACAAACATAAGCTTTATTTAAATAGCCAGAACAGTGCAACGCTTCCTCCGCAACTCGTGTGTGTGAATGTAGGAGACATGTGAATATTGGGAATATTGAAATTAAACACAATGTTTGGTGTAATTGAGTTGGTTTCACAAAAGACATTTTCCACAAATAAAATCTATCAAGTTGATCTATGTTGAATTGCAGGGGCCCCAATACTTTTATGCTTTTTTTAGAGCAGTCTGTTTCAGTCTTATAGACAACATTCTAGTTAAATGCTTACATATTTTGGTCAAGAAGAACATGAACATGTTATTTGAGGCCTCCATTCTAATAATTGTCAATAGTCCCAGTGGTGGGAACCCTGGGGCAGCCATATTGAAATCATACGCTTCCTTCCTGCAAATGTCCATATACAGTAAATTCAAGATGCCTCTAGATTTTTGACAGATAATTGTCATAGAGTGATATTGTAAGGTCACCTTGTAAGGTGAATCCGTTAAGTCTCTTGTCCAAGGGACACATTGACTCTGGACGTTGGTGCAGCTTACAGAGGACATGTGGAACTGAGGACTTGGACTATTTGGAATCTCAGGACCAGTCAGCCAGATGAAATGGAAGCCAGCAGGGATGGATGCAAGTTGAAAACAAAGCAAGTACAAGTAATGGAGCAAACCAAACATGGAACACTAGAGTCTCAATCGTAAGACACAGGTGTGTGTCCTAATCGGTCTTAAAAAGGATTAAGAAGAAGATGTCACCGAGCCATGTTGTGCAGCCTGGAAAACCTGACGTGGAGCACAACAGAGGGCAGTGGACTGAGGAGAAGGGAGTGGAGCCCAGGATACCTGCGACAGATGTGTAACAGATACAGTATTCAGGAAGTGACAAAGTATAACCCCTTCCCCAGAGAGTAACACGAGAGCTGCATACAGAACCTTATCTTTGTGTACACCATAGTTATCTTGCCTTTATCTAAACCTCCAGCAGTACAATAGAGCTGTAATTAGTTTGCCCACACTTTCTTAATAATGAGATGAACGTGCTCATTCTGCCCCAGTCTATATGGCAAAGCTTAAGACTGGGGTCATACGGTCATCAATTCTCTCAAGAAAATCTGGCTGATTATGGCACTCTCACTGGGGTCAAACTCTGTAAGAGTTTGATCCGAATGTCAATTAAGTGTGATCCGATTCTTTCGCATGAGATAATAGGAGCACAGGTCTGCAAAAGATGGAGACCTTAACTTCTTCATCTTCTCCATTGCCTCCATTGTGTCTCTCACGTACTCAAAGACTTGTATGGGTTCTTGAGGTCTGATTCTCGGATGCACTCGCAGCATGTAGCGATTGTTTTCTCGTGCTGAATCAGCATTAGAAAATAATCATAGATATGTATGACCCCATAGAATAACATTGTGCCCAGAGCTGTCTGATAAAACATCACATAGCTGTCGGCCGTGTTATACATCAGTGTGAGCGAGCCCTAAAAGTGAGCTACAGAAATCTGAAAGTTTTTAGCCTTGGTGGCTCTTGGACTCATTGTATATGACTGGCAGCTCATCGAAGGTCAAGTATTATTTCACTAGCATTCAGTTATTGGGTCATCATGTAATACACCCAGCACTGAAGAAACTGTACTCTGCACCCGCACAATATCATCTGGATTTTGGCCACCATCTGCTTTTTACTGGCACAGAAGTCAACCTGCTGTTCATTGTGAAGGATAAATCTTGTGTCTTGTGACTCTGAAGACTGTTTAGAGGGCTTCCATGGACAGCTGCCTCTGTGCAAACTATGATCTGCTGCAGTGGTTACAAGCATTCTAGACATAATAACATTTCTACACAAATCAACACAGCCAGCATCTACATGTATCTGCAGTGATTTGATCTAAGTTTCAATTTTTATAGTTAACCCCTTAAATGTGATTGTAAATCTCACCTCAGCATTTCCGGCATGCGACTTCTGTCATTTTGGGTGTATATCAGCCCTGCCCCACAATGCAACTGTTGGGTTTGGATTCTGGTTCAAGTTTGGGTACAGTTCTTAGGAATAAAGTTTGGGACGGGTACTAGAACCCAAACTTCCGTGGGTCCGTTCATCCATATTCAAAATTACAACTCCTTCAACAAAGACCGAGTATCTTATGTCTTTGTTAATCAAAAAATTAACAAAACAGTGATGGCTCTTGGAAGAAGAAGAGTAAAGAAATAAAAGTCCAAAATGAAAAATGAATATGGCGAGAAGGGGTTAAAGGAGCCATTTTAAAGATTAATTGAGTGGCAACTCTTGAATTCACCAACATTTCCTGAAGAAACACTGCAAGACTAGCTTGGCATTATATGGTACATCTAAGTCAAAGGGCTCTGGCAAAAATTAAGAGACCACCACATCAAAACCCTGTCATGGGCCGCCCAATCTCCAGACCTGAACCCCATTGAAAACCTCTGGAATGTAATCAAGAGGATGAAGATTTATAGTCACAAGGCAACAAACAAAGAAGAACTGCTTACATGTTTGCACCAGAAGCTGCGTGAAAGACTGGTGGAAAGCATGCCAAGACGCATCAATTGATTAAAAATTATGGTTATTCCACAAAATATTGATTTCTGAACCCTTCCTGAGTTAAAACATTAGTATTGTTGTTTCTAAATGATTATGAACTTGTTTTCTTTGCATTATTTGAGGTCTGAAAGCACTGTTTGTTTGTTTTTTTTAATTTTGACCATTTCTCCTTTTCAGAAAAAAAAATACAAAATTTATTGCTTGGAAATTCGGAGACATGTTGTCAGAAGTTTATAGAATAAAATAACAATTTACATTTAACTCAAAAATATACTTATAAAGAGAAAAATCAGGTAAACTGAACTTTTTGCAGTGGTGTCATAATTTTTGACAGAGCTGTATATGGCCAGATCAAGCCTGCATGGAAATGCACAGTTGCTTCACAATGTACTAAATAACAAATGAACATCTTTACATAAACCTTAAAAATCAATTTATGTATATGCTAAATCAGATACATCTAAATTAATTTTTAGATGTATAGTGAAAAAAAAATAAAAATCCCAGGACTCTACTGGGGAGTGAGAATTTTCTCACGTGTATTTGCAGATTATTATTAGGCTTTACATTCACAGAGCTTTAAGAGGTGAGATCAAAGACGTTCTGCATAATCACCTAGTAAAGTCTGAGCTTACAGTCATGATGTGCCTGTACCTAGTAATTATTGGCTTATGATCACTATCCCTAGATTATCACATGATAAGCGCTACTCACGGTGTAATAATAGAACAATAGACGCAAACACCATATTTTAAGGTTTTCATTATGCTTTGATCACAATGGATTTTTTGATGTTCAATTATTGTCTACAAATTTCCCATGAAGCTCTGAATGAGAGGTGTAATAACAAAATGTCAGCTTTGCGAGTAAACATTTTTCCCTAAAGTATAGCTTCAGTTCTGCTCCAAAGATACAAAAAACACATCAAAGAATTACAGCTGACCACTAGTGATCGGCAAGCCCTGAATGTTCGGGTCTGGCGGGTTCAGCCGTACATTTAAAAAAAGTTCCGTTCGAGTACAAGAGCAATACTCAAACTCAGACCCCAATCAGATGAGTGGGGGGCCCGAACATCCATTATTTGCATGATGCCATGTGCATGACAGTGTAGCAAACACTGCCTCTAATCGGCGATAAGATTATTACCTGTCTGAAGGCTATGGTTCCCACGCTGTCATCTGACAATGTGAGCCAGCAGCTGTGACTGGAGGTAAAAAGTTTACCTTCTGTCATAGAGGTATCAGCTGAAGAGAGAGTACTACTCCCATCAGCCTACACCTGCTGCTGCTAATAACAGCGAGGGCAGGTGTGACTGACGGGAGTATTCATCAGCTGGCACATGTGCTATAAATTAATAAATTAGTTTTTGGTAACCAGCATGGCAAAACTGCCACTTTGGGCTGTAACCCCCAGCCATCAGCTTCATAATTGCACATTATCAAGAATAGTGGGGTCCCTCCCCATGGTGTTTTTTAAATTATTTAAATAAATAATTTTAAAAACTGGCATGGGTTCCCCCCTCATTTTTGACAACCTGTCAAGCTAAAGCAGACAGCTGGAGGCTGGTATTTTCAGGATGGTAAGGGGCCATGGATATTAGCTCCCTAGCTTAAAAATAGCAGCATGCAGCAGGCCCAGAAAAGGCACATCTATTAAATGCACCAATTCTGGCACTTTGCTCAACTCTTTCCACTTGCCCTGTGGTGGTGGCAAGTGGAGTTCATATTGTGGGTTATAGTTAAATAAGGGATGAAATGTACAATTGATGGAGAAAGGTTGAACTTGATGGATCTAGGCCTTTTTTCAACCTATGCAACTATTTAACTATGATATCACTTTTTATTTCCAGGTGACATCTAGTCCAGCAGTAAGTAATGGAGAAGCCTCTATAAGATTGCACACAGAAAACCTAAATACTAACCACGAAAACCTAGCGACCAGAAAGGCTTCCTCTTCTGTAACAGCGATGCATGATTCGTCCACTTTCTCAAAGATGTATCAGCCCCAAAGGTGGAGAGTCCCAGAGGTGGGGTAACATATGGGAGCTATCTTTTAAAGGGAATCTGTCACCTCATTTTTGGCATATAAGCTGTGGCCACCACCATTAGGGGCTTATCTACAGCATTCTGTAATGCTGTAGATAAGACCCAGATGTAACCTGAAAAGTAAGAAAAACAAGTTAGATAATACTCACCCACGGACGGTCCGGTGTGGTCCGGGTCCGATGGGCATCACAGGTCCGGGTCCGGCGCCTCCCATCTTCATGCGATGACCTCCTCTTCCTTGCTTCTGTTGCGGCTCCTGCACAGACTTAATTATCTGCCCTGTTGAGGGCAGAGCAAAGTATTGCAGTGCATAGGCACCAGGAAAGGTCAAAGAGGCCCGACCCCTGCGCACTGCAGTACTTTACGCTGCCAGGGCAAATCAGTATGCCTGCGCTGGAGCCGCGACAGAGGAAAAGAAGAGGACATCATTGCATGAAGATGGGAGGCGCCAGTACCGGACCTGCGACGCCCATCGGATCACCCCTGGGTGAGTATAATCTATCTTGTTGTTCTTATCTTTCAGGTTACATCGGGGGGCTTATCTACAGCATTACAGAATGCTGTAGATAAGCCCCTAATTTCGGTGGCTGCAGCCTATTTGCAAAAAATGAGAAGACAGATTGCTCAAAGCATCTGCTTGACTTTTGCTTTGCACCAGATTTCCTAAATCTCCCCCAATGAATTTATAAAATAATAATTATAATTTTATGTATATAAAATTTTTATATGCAGTATAATAGTAAAATGTTTCTTAAAGGTGAACATGATTCTAAAGCCATAATATATGACATAAAATATTTTTCTTAATGAAGGATAATTAACCTACAACAGTACATTTGACCATCAGGATGATGATATGTATTAGGAAATTATAGGATTATACATACAGGACAAGTCGGAAAAGAATTGTAAGCTATTTTCAGCTGTTACACCTACAATTTCGTTCGATTGTTTAGATGAAGTGTATTTTTATCTGGTAGAGTAGCAGTTCACAATTTATAACATTGATCATTACTGAGGAGAACATTCCAATAAATTAGGGTATGTGCACACGGTCAGTAATTGGCAGCGCTCTGGACGCAGCACATGTTAGCTGCATCCAAAGCACTGCCAGCATTTGAACGCAGGTGATTCCGCATGTGTTCATTGAACCGTGTGGATTCACTGTGTCCAATACATTTTACCGGTGAAATTAATCTTGCGGTGGCTCGCATCTCTGCAAGATAAATAGACATGCTGCAGTCTGGAAAGACAAGCCACTAGAGTTGAGCGACCTTGACCTTTTTAGAGTCGAGCCGGGTTTTGCGAAACCCGACTATGTCCAAAGTCGGGTCGAGTGAAATCGGCCGATTATGACGTAAAGTCGGGATCGACCGAAACACGAAACCCAATGCAAGTCAATGGGGCAGCATAGTCGGCAGTGAGTGGGGGCCAGGAAAACACCTAGAGTGCCCATTTTAATGTCAAAACCATCCATTCTTCTTAATGAAGCTTGTCAAGCGTAATTTACCTTATAATAATTGGAAGGCATTTGAAATTGGGGGTCATTTGGCTAAAGTTGTGGGGGGTAGGGCTGGTTCAAGTAATTAGTGGGCCCAGGAAATCTGGACCACGTCACGGCAGTGGAGCAGGGAGAGGTAAGTATTTCAACTTTGCAAGTGCTGTGAACCTGAGCAAGCAGGGGGGGCCCACTCGTTGGCATTGGCACTGGCACAGGGCCCCTCAAAGTACAGCGGTGTGTTTGCACGGCGGGGGCGCCTCCCACCGGCAGCAACACTTTTGCGTACTATGAGAGGCCCTGTGCCAGTGACGTCGCCAACTAGTATTCCTCCCCCCACCTGATGAAGGAACCTGCACTTTCATCTGCACCTTCCTCTTTGTCCCCGTGTAAGGTGGTATGGTATGCGGGAAGAGCAACCTGACTTTCAGCAGGGTCACAATGTTGTTGTGTAGCGTGCACGGGGAATGTTGCGTTATGGGTCAATGTACCAGCAGACTCATCTATCACTGGCTGGGCAATGGGCACGATGAAGTGGAAACACAGATATAGGCCCAAAGAAGAAAGTGGGCTAAATGCAGTTCAAAATTGGTAACACAGGAATAACCAGGGGGCATTGCAGTGGAGGACAACTGGAATGAGAGGCTGACACAGAGAGTAGGGCCAAATCAGTAAGTAGTCGAAATGCAGTTCAAAATTGGCAACCGTAGTAAACAGGCGGCACAGCTTTGTTCAGTGGAGGAGAACAGCAAGGAGTGGCAGACACCGATAGTAGGCCCCAAACCAACTAGTACGCCAAATGCAGTTGTTCCATTTAACCACAATTTAATGAGAGCCTGAAGATAGAAGCTCAGGAAAGGCAACCTGGGGAACACCTTGGAGTGTAACACACCATCTCTCTCCACCCCATACCCATTTTGTATGGCCTAATGCAGTGTACTTTTCTACAACTACTAAACGAGAGTCGGAAGACCGAAGCAATGGCAAGGAAACCTGGGGAACACCTTAGAGTGTAACACACCCTCTCTCTACACCCCATACCCAATTTGAAGGTCTAATGCAGTGTAGTTTCCAAGAACTACTAAACGAGAGCCGGAAGATCGAAGCTCAGGAAAGGCAACCTGGGGAACACCTTGGAGTGTAACACACCCTCTCGCTACACCCCATACCCAATTTGAAGGCCTAATGCAGCGTAGTTTCCAACAACTACTAAACGAGAGCCGGAAGATCGAAGCTCAGGAAAGGCAACCTGGGGAACACCTTGGAGTGTAACAAACCCTCTCTCTACACCCCATACCCAATTTGTAGGCCTAATGCAGCGTAGTTTCCGACAACTACTAAACGAGAGCCGGAATATCGAAGCTCAGGAAAGGCAACCTGGGGAACACCTTGGAGTGTAACACACCCTCTCTCTACACCCCATACCCAATTTGTAGGCCTAATGCAGCGTAGTTTCCGATAACTACTAAACGAGAGCCGGAATATCGAAGCTCAGGAAAGGCAACCTGGGGAACACCTTGGAGTGTAACACACCCTCTCTCTACACCCCATACCCAATTTGAAGGCCTAATGCAGTGTAGTTTCCAAGAACTACTAAACGAGAGCCGGAAGATCGAAGCTCAGGAAAGGCAACCTGGGGAACACCTTGGAGTGGAACACACCATCTCTCTACACCCCATACCCAATTTGAAGGCCTAATGCAGCGTAGTATCCAACAACTACTAAACGAGAGCCGGTAGATCGAAGCTCAGGAAAGGCAACCTGGGGAACACCTTGGAGTGTAACACAACGTCTCTCTACACCACGGAAGGGATGATTCTTAGGAAGGAAGGCTGTTGGAAATAAGCATTGCGCGTCCGAGGGTGATTAGATTCTTATTAGGTATATACTCACCCTCGGACGCGCCCTGCTTCTTTATTTGGAATGAATGTTTATTTGCAATGTGGTGTTGACTTTCTCTATTATTTTGGTAATTAATGATTTTATTATTTTCATTATTTTGCATCTTCTCGGCAATAATATAAAGAAGACGCGACAGGACAACACTCGGTGGATGCCATATGTGTGTTTTCAATTTAAAAAACCTTTCAGTTAACTACTTGCAGGAGAAAGTAATTGTAGCTGGTGGCCATTTTTAGTACTGTACCAGATTTTAGCTGTTTGTTTGTTTTTAATGTCAAAATGTCTGCATTTGATATCTCACCAGTATTTTCTTTTTTATAAGCAAAATCCTTTTTTTTTTATTTTATGATGTTGGTTCAAGGGGTACACGGGCAGCAGTAGACAGGTCAGTGGAGGCCTAGTGGAAGGAGGGACCGCAGACAGGCTTCGAAGCCCTAACATAATAAATTGGGCTGCCTGTAGGCAATTTAAAATTGGTTCCAGGGGAACACGGGCAGCAGTAGACAGGTCAGTGGAGGCCTAGAGGAAGGAGGGACCGCAGATGCGCCAATGTTTCCCCCATACCAAATTTGTAGGCCTAATGCAGTGTAGTTTCCAACAACTACTAAACGAGAGCCGGAATTTCGAAGCTCAGGAAAGGCAACCTGGGGAACACCTTGGAGTGTAACACACCCTCTCTCTACACCCCATACCCAATTTGAAGGCCTAATGCAGTGTAGTTTCCAACAACTACTAAACGAGAGCCGGAATATCGAAGCTCAGGAAAGGCAACCTGGGGAACACCTTGGAGTGTAACACACCCTCTCTCTACACCCCATACCCAATTTGAAGGCCTAATGCAGTGTAGTTTCCAAGAACTACTAAACGAGAGCCGGAAGATCGAAGCTCAGGAAAGGCAACCTGGGGAACACCTTGGAGTGTAACACAACGTCTCTCTACACGACGGAAGGGCTGATTCTTAGGAAGGAAGGCTGTTGGAAATAAGCATTGCGCGTCCGAGGGTGATTAGATTCTTATTAGGTATATACTCACCCTCGGACGCGCCCTGCTTCTTTATTTGGAATGAATGTTTATTTGCAATGTGGTGTTGACTTTCTCTATTATTTTGGTAATTAATGATTTTATTATTTTCATTATTTTGCATCTTCTCGGCAATAATATAAAGAAGACGCGACAGGACAACACTCGGTGGATGCCATATGTGTGTTTTCAATTTAAAAAAACTTTCAGTTAACTACTTGCAGGAGAAAGTAATTGTAGCTGGTGGCCATTTTTAGTACTGTACCAGATTTTAGTTGTGTGTTTGTTTTTAATGTTAAAATGTCTGCATTTGATATCTCACCAGTATTTTCTTTTTTATAAGCAAAATACTTATTTTTATATTTTCTGATGTTGGTTCCAGGGGTACACGGCCAGCAGTGCCCTGGTCAGTGTAGTAGTAGTTGAAAGAATGGACCGCAGACAGGCATCGAAGGCCTAAAATAAAAACACATGGCTGTAGGCAATTTTAAATTGGTTCCAGGGGTACACGGACAGCAGTGGTGTGGTCAGTGGAGGCCTAGTGGAAGGAGTGACCGCAGACAGGCATCGAAGGCCTAAAATAATAACACATGGCTGTAGGCAATTTTAAATTGGTTCCAGGGGTACACGGGCAGCAGTGACCTGGTCAGTGTAGTAGTAGTTGAAAGAATGGACCGCAGACAGGCATCGAAGGCCTAAAATAAAAAAATTGGGCTGGCTGTAGGCAATTTTAAATTGGTTCCAGGGGTACACGGGCAGCAGTGGTGTGGTCAGTGGAGGCCTAGTGGAAGGAGTGACCGCAGACAGGCATCGAAGGCCTAAAATAATAACACATGGCTGTAGGCAATTTTAAATTGGTTCCAGGGGTACACGGACAGCAGTGGTGTGGTCAGTGGAGGCCTAGTGGAAGGAGTGACCGCAGACAGGCATCGAAGGCCTAAAATAATAACACATGGCTGTAGGCAATTTTAAATTGGTTCCAGGGGTACACGGGCAGCAGTGACCTGGTCAGTGTAGTAGTAGTTGAAAGAATGGACCGCAGACAGGCATCGAAGGCCTAAAATAAAAAAATTGGGCTGGCTGTAGGCAATTTTAAATTGGTTCCAGGGGTACACGGACAGCAGTGGTGTGCTCAGTGGAGGCCTAGTGGAAGGAGTGACCGCAGACAGGCATCGAAGGCCTAAAATAATAACACATGGCTGTAGGCAATTTTAAATTGGTTCCAGGGGTACACGGACAGCAGTGGTGTGGTCAGTGGAGGCCTAGTGGAAGGAGTGACCGCAGACAGGCATCGAAGGCCTAAAATAAAAACACATGGCTGTAGGCAATTTTAAATTGGTTCCAGGGGTACACGGACAGCAGTGGTGTGGTCAGTGGAGGCCTAGTGGAAGGAGTGACCGCAGACAGGCATCGAAGGCCTAAAATAATAACACATGGCTGTAGGCAATTTTAAATTGGTTCCAGGGGTACACGGACAGCAGTGGTGTGGTCAGTGGAGGCCTAGTGGAAGGAGTGACCGCAGACAGGCTTCCAAGGCCTAACATAACAAACTTGGGCTGGCTGTAGGCACTTTTAAATTGGTTCCAGGGGTACACGGGCAGCAGTGGTCTGGTCAGTGGAAGTCTAGTGGAAGGAGTGACCGCAGACAGGCTTCCAAGGCCTAACATAACAAACTTGGGCTGGCTGTAGGCACTTTTAAATTGGTTCCAGGGGTACACGGGCAGCAGTGACCTGGTCAGTGTAGTAGTAGTTGAAAGAATGGACCGCAGACAGGCTTCGAAGGCCTAACATAACAAACTTGGGCTGGCTGTAGGCACTTTTAAATTGGTTCCAGGGGTACACGGGCAGCAGTGGTCTGGTCAGTGGAAGTCTAGTGGAAGGAGTGACCGCAGACAGGCTTCCAAGGCCTAACATAACAAACTTGGGCTGGCTGTAGGCACTTTTAAATTGGTTCCAGGGGTACACGGGCAGCAGTGGTCTGGTCAGTGGAAGTCTAGTGGAAGGAGTGACCGCAGACAGGCTTCGAAGGCCTAACATAACAAAATTGGGCTGGCTGTAGGCACTTTAAATTGGTTCCAGGGGTACATGGGCAGCAGTGTATGGTCAGTGGAAGTCTAGTGGAAGGAGTGACGGCAGACAGTCTTCGAAGGCCTAACATAACAAAATTGGGCTGACTGTAGGCACTTTTAAATTGGTTCCAGGGTAACACGGCCAGCAGTGCCCTGGTCAGTGTAGTAGTAGTTGAAAGAATGGACCGCAGACAGGCATCGAAGGCCTAAAATAAAAACACATGGCTGTAGGCAATTTTAAATTGGTTCCAGGGGTACACGGACAGCAGTGGTGTGGTCAGTGGAGGCCTAGTGGAAGGAGTGACCGCAGACAGGCATCGAAGGCCTAAAATAATAACACATGGCTGTAGGCAATTTTAAATTGGTTCCAGGGGTACACGGACAGCAGTGGTGTGGTCAGTGGAGGCCTAGTGGAAGGAGTGACCGCAGACAGGCTTCCAAGGCCTAACATAACAAAATTGGGCTGACTGTAGGCACTTTTAAATTGGTTCCAGGGTAACACGGCCAGCAGTGCCCTGGTCAGTGTAGTAGTAGTTGAAAGAATGGACCGCAGACAGGCATCGAAGGCCTAAAATAAAAACACATGGCTGTAGGCAATTTTAAATTGGTTCCAGGGGTACACGGACAGCAGTGGTGTGGTCAGTGGAGGCCTAGTGGAAGGAGTGACCGCAGACAGGCATCGAAGGCCTAAAATAATAACACATGGCTGTAGGCAATTTTAAATTGGTTCCAGGGGTACACGGACAGCAGTGGTGTGGTCAGTGGAGGCCTAGTGGAAGGAGTGACCGCAGACAGGCTTCCAAGGCCTAACATAACAAAATTGGGCTGACTGTAGGCACTTTTAAATTGGTTCCAGGGTAACACGGCCAGCAGTGCCCTGGTCAGTGTAGTAGTAGTTGAAAGAATGGACCGCAGACAGGCATCGAAGGCCTAAAATAAAAACACATGGCTGTAGGCAATTTTAAATTGGTTCCAGGGGTACACGGACAGCAGTGGTGTGGTCAGTGGAGGCCTAGTGGAAGGAGTGACCGCAGACAGGCATCGAAGGCCTAAAATAATAACACATGGCTGTAGGCAATTTTAAATTGGTTCCAGGGGTACACGGGCAGCAGTGACCTGGTCAGTGTAGTAGTAGTTGAAAGAATGGACCGCAGACAGGCATCGAAGGCCTAAAATAAAAAAATTGGGCTGGCTGTAGGCAATTTTAAATTGGTTCCAGGGGTACACGGGCAGCAGTGGTGTGGTCAGTGGAGGCCTAGTGGAAGGAGTGACCGCAGACAGGCATCGAAGGCCTAAAATAATAACACATGGCTGTAGGCAATTTTAAATTGGTTCCAGGGGTACACGGGCAGCAGTGACCTGGTCAGTGTAGTAGTAGTTGAAAGAATGGACCGCAGACAGGCATCGAAGGCCTAAAATAAAAAAATTGGGCTGGCTGTAGGCAATTTTAAATTGGTTCCAGGGGTACACGGACAGCAGTGGTGTGGTCAGTGGAGGCCTAGTGGAAGGAGTGACCGCAGACAGGCATCGAAGGCCTAAAATAATAACACATGGCTGTAGGCAATTTTAAATTGGTTCCAGGGGTACACGGACAGCAGTGGTGTGGTCAGTGGAGGCCTAGTGGAAGGAGTGACCGCAGACAGGCTTCCAAGGCCTAACATAACAAACTTGGGCTGGCTGTAGGCACTTTTAAATTGGTTCCAGGGGTACACGGGCAGCAGTGGTCTGGTCAGTGGAAGTCTAGTGGAAGGAGTGACCGCAGACAGGCTTCCAAGGCCTAACATAACAAAATTGGGCTGGCTGTAGGCACTTTAAATTGGTTCCAGGGGTACATGGGCAGCAGTGTATGGTCAGTGGAAGTCTAGTGGAAGGAGTGACGGCAGACAGTCTTCGAAGGCCTAACATAACAAAATTGGGCTGACTGTAGGCACTTTTAAATTGGTTCCAGGGTAACACGGCCAGCAGTGGCCTGGTCAGTGTAGTAGTTGTAGAAAGAAGGGACCGCAGACAGGCTTCGAAGGCCTAACATAACAAAAATGTCAAAACAATGGTATTGTCAGTGCCAGGCATTGAAGGATGTCAGCGCCTAGACTACACATTGGTGAAGCTGTGAGAGATAATTTTGCTAGTGGTAGAGCACTGTTTGAGCTGGGGGGGGGAACTGTCTTGTGGCCGGCGTTACAGGCACAGGGCCCCTCATATTACAACGGTGTGTCTGACGTTGGGTGCGCACCACCACCGCCAGAGACACTTTATTGTACTATGAGGGACCCAGTGGCAGTGCCGTCGACCAAAAGCGGCCACACCCACCTCTTCAGACAAACAGCACTCTCAAGGGTCCAAGCGCAAAGTGGCGATAGCACGGCCCCGTGTGGGGAGTTTGGCCATTTCGTGAGGTGGAAACATGTCGTATGCTGGACAATCAGGTGAAGAAAATTACGAGATTGGAAAAGTCATTCAGAATAGTCCACAGGCAAGACCTTTTCATAGGAAAGCTAGGTGTCAGCCGGGCAGGGTGGGGCAAAAGATTTTGAAATCCAGTTGTGGTTCATTTTAATGAAGGTTAGATCATCTACATTTTGGGTAGCCAGACGAGTCCTTTTTTCTGTTAGTATTGAACCTGCAGCACTGAATACTCTTTCTGATAGGACACTAGCTGCCGGGCAAGCAAGCTCCTGCAATGCATATTCTGCCAATTCTGGCCAGGTGTCTAATTTGGATGCCCAGTAATCAAATGGGAATGACGGTTGAGGGAGAACGTCGATAAGGGATGAAAAATAGTTTGTAACCATACTGGACAAATGTTGTCTCCTGTCACTTTGAATTGATGCTGCAGTACCTGTCCTGTCTGCGGTCATAGAAAAATCACTCCACAACCTGGTCAGAAAACCCCTCTGGCCAACGCCACTTCTGATTTCTGCCCCTCTAACACCTCTGGTCTGCTGGCCCCTGGAGCTCGTGTGAGAACGATCACGGGCGCTGTGTGCAGGGAATGCCAGAAGCAAACGGTCAACAAGAGTTGATTGTTTTGTTGCTAATATTAGTTCCAAGTTCTCATGTGGCATAATATTTTGCAATTTGCCTTTATAGCGAGGATCAAGGAGGCAGGCCAACCAGTAATCGTCATCGTTCATCATTTTTGTAATGCGTGTGTCCCTTTTGAGGATACGCAAGGCATAATCCGCCATGTGGGCCAAAGTTCCCGTTGTCAAATCTGCGGTTGTGCTTGGTTGAGGGGCAGTTGCAGGCAAATCTACGTCACTTGTGTCCCTCAAAAAACCAGAACCCGGCCTTGCCACGCCACCAATTTCCCGTGCCCCCGGGAAAGCTTCCTCATTAAAAATATACTCATCCCCATCATCCTCCTCATCCTCCACCTCCTCTTCGCCCGGTACCTCGTCATGTACACTGCCCTGACCAGACAATCGCTGACTGTCATCAAGGCTTTCCTCTTCCTCTGGTGCAGACGCCTGATCCTTTATGTGCGTCAAACTTTGCATCAGCAGACGCATTAGGGGGATGCTCATGCTTATTATGGCGTTGTCTGCACTAACCAGCCGTGTGCATTCCTCAAAACACTGAAGGACTTGACACATGTCTTGAATCTTCGACCACTGCACACCTGACAACTCCATGTCTGCCATCCTACTGCCTGCCCGTGTATGTGTATCCTCCCACAAAAACATAACAGCCCGCCTCTGTTCGCACAGTCTCTGAAGCATGTGCAGTGTTGAGTTCCACCTTGTTGCAACATCTATGATTAGGCGATGCTGGGGAAGGTTCAAAGAACGCTGATAGGTCTGCATACGGCTGGAGTGTACAGGCGAACGGCGGATATGTGAGCAAAGTCCACGCACTTTGAGGAGCAGGTCGGATAACCCCGGATAACTTTTCAGGAAGCACTGCACCACCAGGTTTAAGGTGTGAGCCAGGCAAGGAATGTGTTTCAGTTGGGAAAGGGAGATGGCAGCCATGAAATTCCTTCCGTTATCACTCACTACCTTGCCTGCCTCAAGATCTACAGTGCCCAGCCACGACTGCGTTTCTTGCTGCAAGAACTCGGACAGAACTTCCGCGGTGTGTCTATTGTCGCCCAAACACTTCATAGCCAATACAGCCTGCTGACGTATGCCAGTAGCTGCCCCATAATGGGAGACCTGGTGTGCAACAGTGGCAGGTGCGGATGGAGTGTTTGTGCGACTGCGGTCTGTGGACGAGCTCTTGCTTCTGCAGGAGGACGAGGAGGAGGAGGAGGAGGGGGTGCGAACGGCTACAGACAACTGTTTACTAGACCGTGGGCTAGGCAGAACTGTCCCAAACTTGCTGTCCCCTGTGGACCCTGAATCCACCACATTTACCCAGTGTGCCGTGATGGACACGTAACGTCCCTGGCCATGCCTACTGGTCCATGCATCTGTTGTCAGGTGCACCTTTGTGCTCACAGATTGCCTGAGTGCATGGACGATGCGCTCTTTAACATGCTGGTGGAGGGCTGGGATGGCTTTTCTGGAAAAAAAGTGTCGACTGGGTAGCTCGTAGCGTGGTACAGCGTAGTCCATCAGGTCTTTGAAAGCTTCGCTTTCAACTAACCGGTAGGGCATCATCTCTAACGAGATTAGTCTAGCTATGTGGGCGTTCAAACCCTGTGTACGCGGATGCGAGGCTAAGTATTTCCTTTTTCTAACCATAGTCTCATGTAGGGTGAGCTGGACTGGAGAGCTGGAGATCGTGGAACTAGCGGGGGTGCCGGTGGACATGGCAGACTGAGAGACGGTGGGAGATGGTATTGTTGCCGCCGGTGCCCTAGATGCAGTGTTTCCTACTACGAAACTGGTGATTCCCTGACCCTGACTGCTTTGGCCTGGCAAAGATACCTGCACAGATACAGCAGGTGGTGCGCTAAATGGTGGTCCTACACTGCCGGAAGGGATGTTGCGTTGATGACTAGCTTCATTGGCCGAGGGTGCAACAACCTTAAGGGACGTTTGGTAGTTAGTCCAAGCTTTCAAATGCATGGTGGTTAAATGTCTATGCATGCAACTAGTATTGAGACTTTTCAGATTCTGACCTCTGCTTAAGGAAGTAGAACATTTTTGACAGATGACTTTGCGCTGATCAATTGGATGTTGTTTAAAAAAATGCCAGACTGCACTCTTTCTAGCATCGGATACCTTTTCAGGCATTGCAGACTGAGCTTTAACCGGATGGCCACGCTGTCCTCCACCAGGTTTTGGCTTTGCCACGCGTTTTGGGCAAGATACGGGCCCGGCAGATGGAACCTGTGGCGATGTTGATGCCTGCTGCGGCCCCTCCTCCTCCTCTGCTTCAGAACTGCTGCCGCCTGCACCCTGTTCCCCCAATGGCTGCCAATCGGGGTCAAGAACTGGGTCATCTAATAACTCTTCTTGTACCTCCTGCGCAACTTCGTCTGTGTCACCGTGTCGTTCGGTGGTATAGCGTTCGTGATGGGGCAACATAGTCTCATCAGGGTCTGATTCTTGATCAGCACCCTGCGAGGGCAATGTTGTGGTCTGAGTCAAAGGACCAGCATAGTAGTCTGGCTGTGGCTGTGCGTCAGTGCACTCCATGTCAGATTCAATTTGTAATGGGCATGGACTGTTAACTGCTTCACTTTCTAAGCCAGGGACGGTATGTGTAAAGAGCTCCATGGAGTAACCCGTTGTGTCGCCTGCTGCATTCTTCTCTGTTGTTGTTTTTGCTGAAGAGGACAAGGAAGTGACTTGTCCCTGACCGTGAACATCCACTAACGACGCGCTGCTTTTACTTTTACCAGTTTCACGAGATGAGGCAAAAGAGCTAGAGGCTGAGTCAGCAAGATAAGCCAAAACTTGCTCTTGCTGCTCCGGCTTTAAAAGCGGTTTTCCTAATCCCAGAAAAGGGAGCGTTCGAGGCCTTGTGTAGCCGGACGACGAACCTGGCTCCACAGCTCCAGACTTAGGTGCAATATTTTTTCCCCCACGACCACCTGATGCTCCACCACTACCACTACCCTCATTACCAGCTGACAATGAACGCCCCCGGCCACGACCTCTTCCACTAGACTTCCTCATTGTTTTAAAAACGTAACCAAACTAACGTTATTTGTTGCAGTCACACAACTTACACGGTGAGCTATAACTTCAGTATGATTTAGCTACCCCTTTACAGGTTGGTGAGACCACAGCGAAAATCAGGCCCAATGTTACACACTCTTTTTTTGGTGGCTGCAAATTAGAGAGATGCCCCACACGCAGGACTGTCACTGAAGCACAAATGTTAATATTAATGTCACACTATTATTTTTTTTTTATTTTTATTTTTTTCAGGAACACTTTAGAAACCCCCCCAAAAAAAAAAAAAAGATTTTTGCAGGGAGAATTTAGAAAACAAATGTAACAAACTATATGCTTTCTATGGGCCACTGAGTGAGAGATGACGCACACAGGAATCAGGAGTGGCACACAAGCCCAGAGGCCAATATTTTTCTACCAATGATTGATGGAGTTATTTTCTCTGGTAGATTTTGGAACCCAAATCAAGGAAAAAAAATGTAGGCTTTCTATGGACCACAATTGGAGAGAGAGAGAGAGAGAGAGAGAGATGGCACACCCAGGAGTCAAGACTGGCACACAAGCAGAAAGGCCAATATTAATCTCCCACTGTTTTTTTTGTTTTTTTTTTTTTTTGTTTTTTTTCAGGGAGACTTTAGAAAAAAAAATAATAAAAAAAATATGATTTTATCAGGAAGAATTTAGAAACCAAATAAAATAAAATGATTTTTTCAGGGAGAATTTATAAAACAAATAAAAACAAAAATAGGCGTTCTATGGCCCACTGACTGAGAGATGACGCACACAGGAGTCAGGAGTGGCACACAAACCCAGAGGCCAATATTTTTCTACCAATGATTGATGTAGTTATTTTCTCTGGTAGATTTTAGAACCCAAATCAAGGAAAAAAAATATAGGCTTTCTATGGACCACAATTGGAGAGAGAGAGAGAGAGAGAGAGAGAGAGAGAGAGAGAGAGAGAGAGAGATGGCACACCCAGGAGTCAAGACTGGCACACAAGCAGAAAGGCCAATATTAATCTCCCACTGTTTTTTTTGGTTGTTTTTTTTTTTTTTTTTTCAGGGAGACTTTAGAAAAAAAAATAATAAAAAAAATATGATTTTATCAGGAAGAATTTAGAAACCAAATAAAATAAAATGATTTTTTCTGGGAGAATTTATAAAACAAATAAAACCAAAAATAGGCGTTCTATGGCCCACTGACTGAGAGATGACGCACCCAGGAGTCAAGACTGGCACACAAGCAGAAAGGCCAATATTAATCTCCCACTGTTTTTTTTTTTTTTTTTCAGGGAGACTTTAGAAAAAAAAATAATAAAAAAAATGTGATTTTATCAGGAAGAATTTAGAAACCAAATAAAATAAAATGATTTTTTCAGGGAGAATTTAGAAAACAAATAAAACCAAAAATAGGCGTTCTATGGCCCACTGACTGAGAGATGACGCACCCAGGAGTCAAGACTGGCACACAAGCAGAAAGGCCAATATTAATCTCCCACTGTTTTTTTTTTTTTTTTTCAGGGAGACTTTAGAAAAAAAAATAATAAAAAAAATGTGATTTTATCAGGAAGAATTTAGAAACCAAATAAAATAAAATGATTTTTTCAGGGAGAATTTAGAAAACAAATAAAACCAAAAATAGGCGTTCTATGGCCCACTGACTGAGAGATGACGCACCCAGGAGTCAAGACTGGCACACAAGCAGAAAGGCCAATATTAATCTCCCACTGTTTTTTTTTTTTTTTTTCAGGGAGACTTTAGAAAAAAAAATAATAAAAAAAATGTGATTTTATCAGGAAGAATTTAGAAACCAAATAAAATAAAATGATTTTTTCAGGGAGAATTTAGAAAACAAATAAAACCAAAAATAGGCGTTCTATGGCCCACTGACTGAGAGAGAGAGAGAGAGAGATGGAACGCTTAGTACTGGCACACAAGCCCAAAGGGCAATATTAATCTCCCTTTTTTTTTCCAGGGAGAATTTCTAAAACCCAAAAAAAAAAAAAAATAGGCTTTCTATGGCCCACTATTTGTGAGAGAGATGGGACGCTCAGGACTGGCACAGATGGCACGCTCAGGACTGGCACAGAAGCCCAGAGGCCAATATTAATCTCTCTTTTTTTCTGGTAGAATTTATAAAACCAAAAAAAAATTTAAATAGGCTTTCTATGGCCCACTATTTGTGAGAGAGATGGCACGCTCAGGACTGGCACAGATGGCACGCTCACAACTGGCACACAAGCCCAGAGGCCAATATTAATCTCCCTTTTTTCAGGGAAAATTTATAAAACAAAAAAAAAAAATAAATAGGCTTTCTATGGCCCACTATTTGTGAGAGAGATGGCACGCTCAGGGCTGGCACAGATGGCACGCTCAGGACTGGCACACAAGCCCAGAGGCCAATATTAATCTCCCTTTTTTTCAGGGAGAATTTATAAAACCCCCAAAAAAAATAAAATAGGCTTTCTATGGCCCACTATTTGTGAGAGAGATGGGACGCTCAGGACTGGCACAGATGGCACGCTCAGGACTGGCACAGAAGCCCAGAGGCCAATATTAATCTCCCTTTTTTTCTGGGAGAATTTATAAAACCAAAAAAAAATTTAAATAGGCTTTCTATGGCCCACTATTTGTGAGAGAGATGGCACGCTCAGGACTGGCACAGATGGCACGCTCACAACTGGCACACAAGCCCAGAGGCCAATATTAATCTCCCTTTTTTCAGGGAAAATTTATAAAACAAAAAAAAAAAATAAATAGGCTTTCTATGGCCCACTATTTGTGAGAGAGATGGCACGCTCAGGGCTGGCACAGATGGCACGCTCAGGACTGGCACACAAGCCCAGAGGCCAATATTAATCTCCCTTTTTTTCAGGGAGAATTTATAAAACCCCCAAAAAAAATAAAATAGGCTTTCAATGGCCCACTATTTGTGAGAGAGATGGGACGCTCAGGACTGGCACAGATGGCACGCTCAGGACTGGCACAGAAGCCCAGAGGCCAATATTAATCTCCCTTTTTTTCTGGGAGAATTTATAAAACCAAAAAAAAATTTAAATAGGCTTTCTATGGCCCACTATTTGTGAGAGAGATGGCACGCTCAGGACTGGCACAGATGGCACGCTCACAACTGGCACACAAGCCCAGAGGCCAATATTAATCTCCCTTTTTTCAGGGAAAATTTATAAAACAAAAAAAAAAATTAAATAGGCTTTCTATGGCCCACTATTTGTGAGAGAGATGGCACGCTCAGGGCTGGCACAGATGGCACGCTCAGGACTGGCACACAAGCCCAGAGGCCAATATTAATCTCCCTTTTTTCAGGGAAAATTTATAAAACAAAAAAAAAAATTAAATAGGCTTTCTATGGCCCACTATTTGTGAGAGAGATGGCACGCTCAGGGCTGGCACAGATGGCACGCTCAGGACTGGCACACAAGCCCAGAGGCCAATATTAATCTCCCTTTTTTTCAGGGAGAATTTATAAAACCAAAAAAAAAAATAAATAGGCTTTCTATGGCCCACTATTTGTGAGAGAGATGGCACGCTCAGGGCTGGCACAGATGGCACGCTCAGGACTGGCACACAAGCCCAGAGGCCAATATTAATCTCCCTTTTTTTCAGGGAGAATTTATAAAACCCCAAAAAAAATAAAATAGGCTTTCTATGGCCCACTATTTGTGAGAGAGATGGCACACTCAGGACTGGCACACAAGCCCAAAGGCCAATATTAATCTCCCACTGTATTTTTATCAGGGAGAATTTATACACCCCACAAAAAAAAATACAGAAAAATGAAAAGGCTTTCTATGGCCCACTATGTGAGAGAGATGGCACACACAGGGATGGCACTCTAGCAGAAATGCCAAATTGCCAATCTTAATCTCCCACCAAAAAAAAAACAAAAAAAAAAACAGGGAATGTCCTACAATTACTATCTCCCTGCCTGCAGTAATCTCAGCCAGGTATGGCAGGCAGCTACTATCTCCCTGCCTGCAGTAATCTCAGCCAGGTATGGCAGGCAGCAATAAGGAGTGGACTGATGCACAAATGAAATAAAAAGTGTGGACAAACAAAAAAGATAGCTGTGCAGAAAGGAAGGAACAAGAGGATTTGTGCTTTGAAAAAAGCAGTTGGTTTGCACAGCGGCGTACACACAGCAATGCAGCTATCAGGGAGCCTTCTAGGGCAGCCCAATGAGCTACAGCGCTGAGGGGAAAAAAAAAAAAAAAAAACTTCCACTGTCCCTGCACACCGAGGGTGGTGTTGGACAGTGCAAATCGCTGCAGCACAAGCGGTTTTGTGGTTAATGGACCCTGCCTAACGCTATCCCTGCTTCTGACAAAGCGGCAGCAACCTCTCCCTAAGCTCAGATCAGCAGCAGTAAGATGGCGGTCGGCGGGAACGCCTCTTTATAGCCCCTGTGACGTCGCAGACAGCAAGCCAATCACTGCAATGCCCTTCTCTAAGATGGTGGGGACCAGGACCTATGTCATCACGCTGCCCACACTCTGCGTTTACCTTCATTGGCTGAGAAATGGCGCTTTTCGCGTCATTGAAACGCGACTTTGGCGCGAAAGTCGCGTACCGCATGGCCGACCCCGCACAGGGGTCGGATCGGGTTTCATGAAACCCCGACTTAGCCAAAAGTCGGCGACTTTTGAAAATGTTCGACCCGTTTCGCTCAACCCTACAAGCCACATGTCTGTCTCTGCGAGTGATCCTCGGGCGTCTGTACACACATAGTGGCATGCTATGCTGTAACATCTGGATGCTGTGGGTTGGACCCTGCGCAAGTAAGCAGCGTCCAACCAGCAGCGTTTACTTATCGTTTGCACATAGAGCTTGTGCCCTTTTATTTATTCTTGTGAAAGTCACAAGCAAGATTTTGTAGCATTTTATTAATCAGTACACGCAACACTTTATTTTCTGCTGTAATCACTTGTCATTGTTTAGCCGGCAATGTGCTGACCGGAGTATAAAGATGTTTTGTTACACTACTCATTTAGTGTCATAATTACTTGTCCGTAGCTCATTAAAGGGAACCTGTCACCTGAATTTGGCGGGACTGGTTTTGGGTCATATGGGCGGAGTTTTCGGTGTTTGATTCACCCTTTCCTTACCCGCTGGCTGCATGCTGGCTGCAATATTGGATTGAAGTTCATTCTCTGTCCTCCATAGTACACGCCTGCACAAGGCAAGATTGCTTTGTGCAGGTGTGTACTATGGAGGACAGAGAATGAACTTCAATCCAATATTGCAGCCAGCATGCAGCCAGCGGGTAAGGAAAGGGTGAATTAAACACCCGAAAACTCCGCTCATATGACCCAAAACCAGTCCCGCCAAATTCAGGTGACAGAGTCCCTTTAACTGATTGTGGATATGTACATTTCATTGACACAAGAGGATATCAAAAAAATGCAGAAAGTCTAAAGGTATCTATTAAAGTGGTTTGTAAAGGGTTGTTGGGTTTGAAAAATGATGTGTATGAGAAGAATTACTTTATAAAAGAGTTGAAGGATGGTATTTTGATTTAAATATAATAGGATGTAGTCTTCTGTGGTGATAAAGTAGTTTTCCACTCATGGATGGGAGTTGCAGATGTCGATTCAACAACAATTCACCGATTTCAACAATTTGAAAAGAGGCAGCAAGTATCACCAGGAACAGTCTGCTGGCAATCTCCTCAGCAGCACATCTGTCATTCTACAGGTGTAAATAATTACATATACAGTGGGGCAAAAAAGTATTTAGTCAGTCAGCAATAGTGCAAGTTCCACCACCTAAAAAGATGAGAGGCGTCTGTAATTTACATCATAGGTAGACCTCAACTATGGGAGACAAACTGAGAAAAAAAAATTCAGAAAATCACATTGTCTGTTTTTTTAACAATTTATTTGCATATTATGGTGGAAAATAAGTATTTGGTCAGAAACAAACAATCAAGATTTCTGGCTCTCACAGACCTGTAACTTCTTCTTTAAGAGTTTCCTCTTTCCTCCACTCATTACCTGTAGTAATGGCACCTGTTTAAACTTGTTATCAGTATAAAAAGACACCTGTGCACACCCTCAAACAGTCTGACTCCAAACTCCACTATGGTGAAGACCAAAGAGCTGTCAAAGGACACCAGAAACAAAATTGTAGCCCTGCACCAGGCTGGGAAGACTGAATCTGCAATAGCCAACCAGCTTGGAGTGAAGAAATCAACAGTGGGAGCAATAATTAGAAAATGGAAGACATACAAGACCACTGATAATCTCCCTCGATCTGGGGCTCCACGCAAAATCCCACCCCGTGGGGTCAGAATGATCACAAGAACGGTGAGCAAAAATCCCAGAACCACGCAGGGGGACCTAGTGAATGAACTGCAGAGAGCTGGGACCAATGTAACAAGGCCTACCATAAGTAACACACTACGCCACCATGGACTCAGATCCTGCAGTGCCAGACGTGTCCCACTGCTTAAGCCAGTACATGTCCGGGCCCATCTGAAGTTTGCTAGAGAGCATTTGGATGATCCAGAGGAGTTTTGGGAGAATGTCCTATGGTCTGATGAAACCAAACTGGAACTGTTTGGTAGAAACACAACTTGTCGTGCTTGGAGGAAAAAGAATACTGAGTTGCATCCATCAAACACCATACCTACTGTAAAGCATGGTGGTGGAAACATCATGCTTTGGGGCTGTTTCTCTGCAAAGGGGCCAGGACGACTGATCCGGGTACATGAAAGAATGAATGGGGCCATGTATCGTGAGATTTTGAGTGCAAACCTCCTTCCATCAGCAAGGGCATTGAAGATGAAACGTGGCTGGGTCTTTCAACATGACAATGATCCAAAGCACACCGCCAGGGCAACGAAGGAGTGGCTTTGTAAGAAGCATTTCAAGGTACTGGAGTGGCCTAGCCAGTCTCCAGATCTCAACCCTATAGAAAACCTTTGGAGGGAGTTGAAAGTCTGTGTTGCCAAGCGAAAAGCCAAGAACATCACTGCTCTAGAGGAGATCTGCATGGAGGAATGGGCCAACATACCAACAACAGTGTGTGGCAACCTTGTGAAGACTTACAGAAAACGTTTGACCTCTGTCATTGCCAACAAAGGATATATTACAAAGTATTGAGATGAAATTTTGTTTCTGACCAAATACTTATTTTCCACCATAATATGCAAATAAAATGTTAAAAAAACAGACAATGTGATTTCCTGGTTTTTTGTTTTCTCAGTTTGTCTCCCATAGTTGAGGTCTACCTATGATGTAAATTACAGACGCCTCTCATCTTTTTAAGTGGTGGAACTTGCACTATTGCTGACTGACTAAATACTTTTTTGCCCCACTGTATATTCATATTATATATATATATATATATATATATATATATATATATATATATATGTGTGTGTGTGTGTGTGTGTGTGTGTACATACTGTATTATATACCTGTAAAATGACAGAGGTGCTGCTGAGGAGATTGCCAGCAGAATGTTTTAGGAAGTGTGTTTTCTATGGAATAGGACATTCATGAGCAACTATATACTTTTCCATGGCATCGATCCACATTATATATGTGTGTGTAAATGTACATACACACATATATATTATGTTTTCCCATTCTATGTAAAATACACTTTGTAAAATGGTATTCATTCTGCATATGTATATAATTGTTTACACCTGTAGAATGACATAAGTGTTGCTCAGGATATTGCCAGCAGACTGTTACCTGTTGCCTCTTTTGAAACTATTGCAACCAGTGAGCACATTGCTTTATGTAAGCCTATAACCATCAAGTCTGTTGCCTCCTTGTATGAATAGTTGTTGAACCGATATCTGCATAAGACTGCAAACCCCATCCCTGAATGTATATATTTGCTTATGAAGATCCTACGCCATAGAAAGCACATGTTGTAAAACAAAAAAAAATCATTTTCACTTGAACAAAGTCTGAACAGAAACCTTCAACAAAAAAAGTTATGGAAATGTCTCATCTGCTATTCTATCAGCTCTACAAAGATTGCACATTTGTAGTACAGTATTGTCAGCAAGAAACGTAAGTCTTTGGCATGGTAGAACCAGTGAGATGTAGATAATCTCTGCTATAAACTGAAAACACCAAGAGCCGTTCATAGTAATTGCTGTTTATTATAATAATAGATGCTAACAACACTCCAAAAGATGACAGTTCAAAAATAAGATTTCTTTTTTGATCCATAACCAGCAAAGTTTCGGCTCTGACATCAATAAAGGCGAAACGTCTCTTGGATGTGGATTTTACTAGTTTATTTGGTATACTGTTTGCTTTTAAGATTATAATATAAAGAAGTTACAGTCAACGGCTCCTGGTGTTTTCAGTTTATATCAGAGAGATTATCTCTATTTATATCCTGCCGGTTTCACCGTGCGAAACATTTATATCTTTTGTTGACAACTCCAGAGAACATTTTTCAAGCTCCCTTTCAACAAGTTCAAAACTGACTTTAACCCGGGGGAGGTAGAGATATTCAGATCCAACTCCCACATACTAAGACAGGCTTGCCCGCAGGGGTTGACATTACCGAGAGGATTCCCCTACAGTGGAAGTGCACTGAGTAAGCCAGAGCTGCCTGATAACAAGATCTCATGGCCTGTTTACATTTTTTACATTCCTTGCACGCAATAGCCCAGTGATACAATATCACCGAAACCACAAGTGAATCTGACATATGATGTTTGTTCAACTGGTAAATAATTAATCCAACAGGAATAAAAAGACAAGAGACCGTTCTACTGCGGTTGATTGACCTGCCAAAGCTTTGTTCATTTTCTAATGCGTGGACTGGATATGAAACGTGAAAAGGCAAATATGGTACAACAGGGGTCAAGACACCACAAGATCTGCAGATTATAATGTCAATTAAATACCATATATTATTTTCATGCGCTATGCTATTTATTTAATAACTGCACAGGATTTGATCATTATGTTTATTTGCTTTTTTCTGCTCAGTGGACAAGTGTGAACATGCGCTTACACACTGCATGCACATCAGTATATAACCCAGTTCATACCTTTAGATTATCATGTGTGTATGCAACTCATAGGTTACATCGAAAATTAATTTTTAAAGTGCTACTCCAGTACTGTTTTATTTCTCCATCCATTAGCCATAGACGTTCAGGGTATCGGTACCAGCCAAGGGCATCACTTGGTCAGCAATTACCTCTGCCCACTTCTGCGGAAAGATCCCGTGATCATACATAGCCTAGAGATGGCCCATTAACATAAAATCCTGGATAACCCCCTTAAACCACTTTATTAAATGGATTCCCTTTCTTGTTTGTTTGTTTTTTTTTAAACCATCATCAATGTATATACGACCAACTTATTCCGCACCGCTGTACACGTACTATGCAAGCAATCACTCACATCAGTCCCAGACCTAGGGGCTCACAATCTGATCTCACAATTTTAGGCAAACGGCAATGCAAACATGCCATGGTCAATTACAAAAGAATTCAATTAATCTTGTAGATTGTGAGCCCTCGCGGGCAGGGTCCTCTCTCCTCCTGTACCAGTTGTGACTTGTATTGTTCTAGATTATTGTACTTGTTTATTATGTATACCCCTCTTCACATGTAAAGCGCCATGGAATAAATGGCGCTATAATAATAAATAATAATAATAATAATAATAATCTACCAGTATGTCTTGGAGCGAGGGACTAAAGTGAAGAAACCAGAGGGAAGCCACACAAGATCATGTCACAGTGCTAGTGTGGTCTCTTCTTTGGGTACTCCTCTCCGCCCCCATTCAAAAACAGACTGGTATATTAATTGGTTTCCTATTAAATGGTATGACATATACCCCCACACAACTTTCACAAAATGCCCCTTTTATTAGATTCAAACTTAGGAACCCAGTGCTACAATTCAATAGTTCTAACCTTGAGCCTAGGTAAGTTGGTAACACTACAAGAGCCCCGGCTCGCTACTGCTTATAGATCTCTCCTTATACAACTGGAATTTTTTTTACAGGTAATTCAAAAAAATACAGTTGAAGTCTGAGGTTCACTTGTAAAATAAGGGAATTTTGCAAAGGTTTGTTATGAAACCAATACTAATTTCCTTTAGAACAGCAGACTTTGTAGCAAAGTTTCCTAGAAATTAAAATATATTCACATGATATAATAGCTGTGAGATTACTTACTGGTGAGTATGTTTCATGTGGTTATTACTTCTGTAAGGAGGAAAAACTAACCAGGTTTGCCTCATCTATAACGGGTCTGGAACCGTCCTGTCTGTCACCTAGGATACAGGGAGGAGAGCTTGAGGTGTCCCTGTGCACGAGAGAAGGGGGCGTTGCTAAGCAGACAGTTAATGTGCGGGTAGAAATTGAAACAGTTCAGGCGGGAACGGCGCACGCACAGTAGTCCTATCAGAGAAGATCAGCTGTGAGGTGATGGTGCGGCGCTGACTGGAGCCGGGGACAAGAGGACGCGCTGACAGGAACCGACTGATGGGGTCCCGCTGACACACCGGAGATACCGCTGTCCACGCTAACACCGCTGTCCCCTCTTACATTGCGGACCTTTGAGAGACTGCTGACTCAGTTGATGACGCTGACAAGAACGCTCCAGCCGGGAGGACTGACCATCAGAGGCAAGGTCTGTATATAGGATACAGGTGCTCATCGGTATGGCACAGCAGACCAAGCTGGTCATTATAGAGCAGGGGTCCCCAACCCATAGCTCGCGAGCCACATGTGGCTCGCCTGCCCCTGACATGTGGCTCGCCGATGATCACAGAAAAAAAAGTCCCTAGGGAGCTGCCCCGCTGCCTGTAATACCCACCCAGGGCGGGCGTCAGCACCCGGGCAAGTGGCGGGGCCCTGAGCAGGCAGGAGGCCCACTCGCCGTCGGGGACACTGGCGCGCTATAGTGCTGGCCCTCCTGAGGCACTTGCAATACTTACCTCTCCCGATTCCAGTGCTGCAGCTTCTTCCATCCTCTGACTGTGACATTCAGGTTAGAGGGCGCAATGACGTCACCAGTGCGCGCCCTCTGTCTGAGCAGGCACAGCACAGAGAGCAGGAAGACGCCGACGGTGAAGAGTCCAGAGCAGCGACAAGCAACGAGAGGTGAGTATTTCATTTTTTTATATTTGGAGCAATATATGGGGACCATCAGTCGGGGCCCAAATATGGAGCATTATATGGGGCCAGTAATATAGGGAGTATCCTATGGGGCCAGTAATATAGGGAGCATCCTATGGGGCCAGTGATATAGGGAGCATCTTATTTGGCCAGTAATATAGGGAGCATCCTATGGGGCCAGTAATATAGGGAACATCTTATGGGGACAATAATATAGGGAGCATCCTATGGGGCCAGTGATATAGGGAGCATCCTATGGGGCCAATGAAAAAGGGAGCATCTTATGGGGCCAGCAATATAGGGAGAATCTTATGGGGCAAGTAATATGGAGCATCCTATGGGGCCAGTAATATAGGGAGCATCTTATGGGGCCAGTAATATAGGGAGCATCCTTTGGGGCCAGTAATATAGGGAGCATCTTATGGGGCCAGTAATATAGGGAGCATCTTATGGGGCCAGTAATATAGGGAGCATCTTATGGGGCCAATTTAATATGGAGCATCTTATGGGGCCAATTTAATATGGAGCATCTTATGGGGCCAATTTAATATGGAGCATCTTATGGGGCCAATTCCATATGAAGCAGTATATGGGGCCATTTCCATATGGAGCAGTATATGGGGCCATATCCATATGAAGCAGTATATGGGGCCATAACCATATGAAGCAGTATATGGGGCCAATTCCATATGGAGCAGTATATGGGGCCATATCCATATGAAGCAGTATATGGGGCCAATTCCATATGGAGCAGTATATGGAGTCAATTCCATATGGAACAGTATATGGGGCCAATTCCATATGAAGCAGTATATGGGGCCAATTCCATATGGAGCAGTATATGGGCCAATTCCATATGGAGCAGTATATGGGGCCAATTCCATATGGAGCAGTATATGGGGCCAATTCCATATGGAGCAGTATATGGGGCCAATTCCATATGGAGCAGTATATGGGACCAATTACTGTACATATGGAGCAGTATATGGGGCCAATAATATAAGAAGCATCTTATGGGACTGGTAAAGGGTATTGACTTTTAAGATTGCTACTTCCAATAGGTGGCACTAGAGTTCAATTTGCATAACAGTAATGTAAAATACATAAGGATAGAGTGAAAGCGAAAATCTGCATGTTATTATTTGTGCCTTCTCTAGGTTTTTCTATGACTATCTGCATTGTGGCACTCGACCAACTTTCAGAGCGGAATGTGGCTCTCAAGGTAAGAAAGGTTGGGGACCCCTGTTATAGAGTGTCACAGGGTCCGGCAGTGTAGGGACTCTCACCGCTGAGGGAAGAGACTATTCCTCCTTCATCCGTTGGTGCCAGTGCCCATGATAATACCACAGACTAGCACCGTCATCGCCAAGTTCACCAGAGGACATCGCCACCGCCAGGACCACCAGAGGACACCACCATCATCAGGACCACAGGAGGACACCGTTAACACCAGGGAAGTTTCCCCTATTTTTTCACAGAACTGTGACAGATCCTTTTTTTTGTCACGTGATCTAAACGTCCTCAGTCACGAGCAGCACACCCGTGGCTGATGCCCAAAGTGTAAAGAGTATTATTTGTATTATTCTCCCGTTTGTTGAAAAATCTTCCCCCTATTAGTTCTCTCTGTATTAGGTATAACCTTGCTCCTTGTTTACATATCTCCCTGTGAGGAGTAACTACTGTTTATTAAACCCCTTGTTAACCCTTCGTCTGCCTCCTGTCCATCACCGCATCCCGCTACCTGCTTATACTTCTCTGTAAATTAGTGCAAAAACAACAATGTGGTCCTGAATGTAGGAGAAACGAAGACTTCAGGAGATCCTCGAGAACATCTATGAAGCAGTGACACAGAGGATCCTTACCATGGAATTAGGCTAAGGTCACACCAGTGTATGTTCTCTTATCCGAGAGAATCGGGTCAAATATTCAAATCACACTGTGATCAGATTTTTATTTTATTTTTTAGTGTGATCATAGTGTGATCCAATTTTCTTGGATCAGGAAAAGATGGAGAAAAAGAATTCTCCATCTTCTCCATTGTATCAGTACATGGAAACCACACTGCACTCAGATGTCACCCAGATGCAGTCCGATGTTTTCCAGATACTCATTGACTTGCATGGCTAAATATAGGATCAAACTCGGGATTGTTGCAATTTTTTTGTTTCATGGACTGGTTCTCGCCAAGAAAATAAAACAGACATGCATGACCTCATAAAATGACATTGGTCCGAGTGTGATCCGATGTTTTCTTGGATTGCATTTGGAACGAAAATCCGATCATGTGCACGAGCCCTTACTGCGTGCATTCATCTATATGTCTTGATGTATGTAGGCTAGTCTTACAAGTAGTAAACTGAAGCACAAGCACCAGCTCTACATACAGCAGTGAATAGTAAGTACACTTTCAGATGTACTTTATATAAGTACTTGGAATTTTCCCTTTTCCCACTAACGTCTTCGAGTAACTCTCCACATTTGGAGAGTTTCACGAGATTATACTTTAAATAAATAAGTGCCTGAGAACTAGAGAGTTACTTGATTTGCTCAGTTTCTGCACATCCGATTCACCATGACCTGGGAACTTCAATCAATTTTATAGTTTTGGAAATGCAAAACTTACCATGAAAATGGGAAATGCAGCCAACATGGCTCAACAATACCATAGAGGATGTTGAACAGCATTTCGAAGTCTTTGTAAAATTTGTAAAATTCATTTGTACCTGAAGTTTTTTTCTGATGCCCCTTATACTTAAAAATGTCCTCTTTTGTCATGCTTCATATTTTTTGTAAAAGTTGTCTAAAAATTGAAATTCACAATGATATCTGTATAGCTGACATTTTGACCTGAATATAATTGGGCAACCAGACAAGCAGAAGAAGCAAGAGCTATGCAAATGGCAGGAATGCAGCCTGGCACAGGTTTACGTGCTTTTTTCCCAGACAACTCCCATTGTACTTTCTCTTATGTATAAAGGTTTTTGACATTCTTTGTGGCTAACAATGCACCTAATGTTACTCAACCGGTGTTTCCAGCCATACCATAACAATTATTCATTTTAATTATATACAACTTGTAGCCAAGAGTCTTGGGAAGTTGATGTTATAAGGTAGAGTATCATTCTCATCAATAATCAACATAAACTAAGGTACCTATTATTTGCATAGTTGACAACTGTCCTGATTTGCAACATACAGTCCTTTTTTTAATACCGAAATCCAGAGCAAAGGGATGGCATTTCACCTCTTCAAGCGATTGACAGGTCTCACAAGGAGCCAGGCTGTGTGCCACATCATAGGCAGAAAGAATCGACTGATAGGCTCCTCTTAAAGCACCACCCCAGTGTTTTTTTTATTGCAGCACTTGAGTGGTACCACTAATCTCAGTTCCCTGTACCTTGTCTTATACTTACTAGTCACCATGTTCTTCTGTTATCGGCGTTATCAGTGCCGTTCCGAGCCAGTCTCCTGGAGTTTGCGACCTGCTGGATGTCTCGCTAGACAATTCTTAAGTCACAAATCAATGTAATTCTATGACAGCCAGAATAAGGTTCTCAAAAATATACTGTACATTGAGAACTTGTGACCGTTACCTCTTCCGGACAGTCAGAAGTTGCTGTCACAAATTGGCGGTGCAAGACCGAAGCGGCACCGGGAAGAGCTGAAGATGGCGACTGGTAAGGACTGTATGTTACTAGGGTGAGGAACCTTATGTTAGTGCCACCACTCCAAAGCTGAAATTAAAATAAAATGCTGGAGTGATGCTTTGAAGGGCAGCTGTTGTGAGTTCTGTTTTTGGGCTCCCTCTGGTGGTTACTGATGGTACTGGGTGACTTGTGTTCTCTGCGGTCTCTGGTGTCCACCTGTTCCATCAGGTTATGGGAGTTTCCTATTTAACCTGGCATTTTTGTCATTTCCTCGCCGGCTATCAATGTAATCAGCGTGTCTTTTTACCTCTGCTCCCTGCGTCTGTTATCTTCAGGACAAGCTAAGTTTTGATTTTCCTGTTCCACGTTTTGCTTAATTTTTGTCTTAGTCCAGCTTGCAGATATGTGATTCCTTGCTGCTGGTTGCTCTAGTGGGCTGAAATTACTCCTCATGTTCCATGAGTTGGCACATGAGTTCAAGTAATTTCAGGATGGTTTTTTGAAGGGTTTTTCGCTGACCGCGCAGTTTACTTTTGTATCCTCTGCTATCTAGCTTTAGCGGGCCTCATTTTTGCTGATTCTATTTTCATAACTACGTATGTGCTTTCCTCTCATTTCACCATTATTACATGTGGGGAGCTGCTATTTCTGTGGGGTGTTTCTCTGGAGGCAAGTGAGGTCTGTGTTTCTTCTAATGGGGAAGTTAATCCTTCGGCTGGCGCGAGACGTCTAGGAATCATCGTAGGCACGTTCCCCGGCTACTGCTAGTTGTGTGTTTAGGTTCAGGATCGCGGTCAGCTCAGGTTCCATCACCCTAGAGCTTGTTTTGTTTTTGTGCTTGTCCTTTTGTGATCCCCTGCCATTGGGATCATGACAGGCAGCATGGTGGCTCAGTGGTTAGCATTGTATACTTGCAGCTGCGCTGGGGTTCTGCCAATGACAACACCTGCAAAAAGTTTGCATTTTCATCAACATCTGCAAGAAGTTTGTCTTTGGCATGTGGGAGAAAACTTTGGAGTTTCCTGCCATACTCCAAATCTTACTTATTAGGAATTTTGATTGTAAACCCCAATGGGGACAGTGATGATATTATCTGTAAAATGTTGTGAAATATGATGACAAGCAAAATAAAACAATAATTTAAAATTATTATTACCTACAGGATGGGTGATAACTTTTAGAAAGGTGGGGGTCCGACTACAGAGACCACCACTGATCATCAAAATGGGTGATTTCTATGTTCCCTCTGAATGGAGCAGCAGGAGAAAGTCGAGTACTAAGTTTTGACTGTTACCATTGTAATCTGGCTAATGGTCGCATAGTTGATGGGAAGTATGTGTCTCAGAGATGGTTTGTCTCTGTGATGTAACCCGGAGTATTTTCTCTAGTGCATGAAAGCATTAAGAGGTTCGTTTGTGCACCTAGGACCGGGTTGCGGGTAGCTATGAGAGATGGGCGGGTCTTGCTACCTACATACCTCACCTCTGGCTGTGGTTAACAGCCTATATAATGGAGGCTGTTGTTTGACACATGGTCTGTTTGTTGGGAGGGAGAAGTCCTCCTTTGTGTTTGGCTCCAGACCGAGTCAGAGTACTGGATACTACTCCAGCCTGTGTGCCCACAGGCCTGGTGGAGCAGAGCCCTGCTATAGACATTTTGTGTTTTGTTTGCCTGATCTAAAGGCTGCTTGTTTTCTGTTTTTGCTTCTGGGGTTTATGAAGGAATAAAGCCACATGAACTTTTAAAGGAACGAGCCTCCTGTTTTCCAACCGTCGCACCCAAGTGAGTAAAACCCCTGCAATTGGTGCTAGACGTGCGGGCAGCATTCCCAGCATAGATGTGAGACTGCAATAGGAAGGACTGGATGTCCTGGTTAAGTCTGTTGCAAGCCAGCAAGCATCACTTCTGGGAACCGCCATCCAGGGCAGGACGAGCCCAACCCTAAGTCCAGCTGTTGACGCCCACGTCCGGAAGGGGGTAAGATAGGCTTTGCAGTAAATGATCCCTGGGGATGACATTGAGGCCTTCCTGACAATGTTTGAAAGGGAGAAATACACCAGAGCAGTGGGCAGAGGTACTGGCACCATACTTGACGGGAGAACCCCAGAAGGCATACTTTGATTTAGCTTTGCAGGACACCAAAGAGTATGACAAGCTAAAAACTTAGATTTTTGCGTGCTTGGGGGTGACAATGACTATCAAGGCACAGCGGGTCACCGCTGGGTGTATCACCAGGACAAACCACCTCACTCTCAAATGCTTGACCTGTTGCACCTGGTACAGAAGTGGCTGCAACCAGAGTCCTCTACGCCTGCACAGATGGTAGAATGGGTGGTGATGGACCAGTTTCTGCACTCCCTGCTGAAGCCCATACAGACTTGGGTTGCCCAGGGTGATCCCCGGAATTCCAATCAACTGTATGGACTGGTCGAGAGATACCAGGGGATTTAAGGTTACCTGGGAAGGCAGCCCAATCCATACTGGGAATCCCAACAGGGGGCGGAGACCAAAAAGGAGGTGGGGCATCCAAGGTCCAAAGGGGCGGGGGAGGTGGTGCCCATGATCCCTACAGGTGATGTTATTTGCTGGAGGTGCCATGGCCCAGAACATATAGCCGCCTGTTTTCCCCTGACTCCCGAGCAGATGGACTGCAGCATTGGACACTGTTGTTCATATTTTGCATACCCGGCCTGCAGTGTGAACTCTCCACCCAACGAAGGGCCTCAAGCGTGTCCCATAAAGGTGAACGGGCAAAAAACGACAGGACAAAAAGTCGTCGTTCGGTGCATACATGGTGATGCTAATGACTACCCTATGGCCAGAGTGGACATTGAAATGGCCCACAGTACTGAGTCTCATGAGGTCAGCGTCATTCGGGACTTGTTGCACCCTATTATTATAGGCTGGGACTTTGGTCTATTTTGGGATCTGTGGGGAAAGGGTTCTGAGTTTGTTGGCATGAATAGGGAATGAGTGAACCCTAATAAGGTATCACCTCACCCAGAGACAGATGGATTTCACTTTTGTGTCCTTGTGGGAGATGAGGAGGAAGTGTCCTCTGAGTCTGATATTCCAGAGTTAGGCGTGACCAGTGAGAATTTTGGGTCAGCCCAACATAGGGACCTAACTCTGAAGGAAGCCTTTAAAAATGTCACCATCATAAATGGGGTTATACAGGAGCTGGGGGCTTTCACAAGGTTTCCCTATTTTATGATGAGTGGAGATTTGTATCAGGTCACAAAAGTGAGGAAGGAGCTGGTGGAACAGTTAATAGTGCTGGGCCCCCTTTAGACAGAAGCTATTGGAGATGTACCATTCACACATCTTGGGGGGACATCTGTGAGTGGAAAAAATGCAGGAACAGATCGTGCAGAGGTTCTATTGGCCTGGGTGTCATCAGGACATATTAAACTATTGCAAGTCCTGCTCCACATGTCAGTTAACTGCCCCGCCTCTCATTTTCAAAGTCTCCTCGTGCCATTGCCCATTGTTGAAGTGCCGTTCGAGAGAATTGCTATCGACTTAGTCGGTCCCCTAGTTAGATCTGCTCGTGAACATCAATAAATATTGGTCGTTCTGAACTATACCACATGCTATCCGGCAGCAATTCCCCTGAGAAACTCCTCCATGAAGAGTATAGCCCATGAATTGGTCCATGTGTTTTCCTGGACAGGTTTATCGAAGGAGACCCTGACCGGCCAGAGAACACCTTTTATGAGTAAGGTGATGAGAAACTTATACAAGGTCCTGCAAATCTCCCAGTTGAAAACTTCAGTGTACCATCCTCATCAAGCCATGGCAAGACAGGCTGAAACTCTGTGCTTTCTGGGCAAGTCAGAAGGCGAGGTTGGAGGTGTCGCCATAGCAGAGATGCTGTCGATGGCCCAGAAACAGCAGTGCCAGGAGTTGCTCCAGAGGAACAGGAACCTGTTCTTAGAATTATTGGGGTGCACAAAGGTCGTAGAACAGGAATTTCTGAAGGAGCCACATGTGTGTGCAAATGTAAAGCCCTATCGAATTCTGGAGGCCCGTCGAGAAGTGATCTCCAAGGAGGTGGATTGTATGTTAAAACTCGGGGTCATTGAAGAGTCCAAGAGTGGTTGGTCAAGCCCGATTGTCCTGATCCCGAAGTCCGATAGTAAATGGAGGTTTTGCAATGACTATCGGAAGTTTAATGAGGTCTCCAAGTTCGACACACTTCCCATGCCATGCATCGATGAGCTAATCGAGAGACTTGGGCTCACAAGGTACATAACCACCTTGGATTTGACGAAGGGTTATTGGCAGATCCCATGGCACAGGGAGTCAAGGAGAAGAATGTGTTCTCTTTGCCAGATGGATGCTTCCAGTATGACTGGATGCCGTTTGGACTGCAGGGGGTCCCCGGCGACCTTCCAGAGAGCTATAGATAGAATTCTTGCACCTCATAAGCAATACGCAGCTGAATACCTGGACGACATTGTTATCTTTAGCCCAGGCTGGGAGAGTCATCATGAAAAGGTCCAGGCGGTGTTTGATGCTCTAAGGAAGGCGGGGTTTTCAATAAACCGAAGAAGTGTGCCTTGGGGAAAGAAGAAACCAAATTCCTGGGATATATAGTAGGTCAAGATGAGATCAAACCCCGAGACCGCTGTCCAAGAAACAAGTTAGAGCCTTCCTGGGGATCATGGGATACTACAGGCGGTTCATCCCAAACATCGCCAAGATAGCCATGCTCCTTACTGACCTCCTTAAGAGGACAAAATTGGTAATGTTCAAATGGTCTAAAAAGGCAGAGATGGCCTTTCAAAAAATGAAAGGGACTCTGTGTATGCAACCGGTTCTGGTGGCCCCTAACTTTAAGAAAGAGTTTATACTCCACATTCCTATGATGTCGGGTTAGGAGCAGTCATTTCCCAGGACGTACACGAAGAGGAGCACCCTGTTCACTACCTGAGTAAGAAGCTATCCTCATGTGAGAGGAATTATTCAGTCGTAGAGGAGGTGTGCTTGGCCATAAAGTGGGTGGTGGACACATTACAATACTAGCTGGTGGGACATAACTTTAGATTAATATCCGACCATGCCCCACTCAGATGGGTGAGGGAAACAAAGGGGAAAAATGCTAGGGTCACCCATCAGTTCTTAACACTACTAGATTTCAACTTCCACGAAGAGCATAGAGCAGGCAAGCTAAATGGTAATGCCGATGCCCTCTCGAGAATCCCTTGTCTGGTAGAAGAAAGTGCCAAGCCCCATGTCTTTAGGCAGAGGAGGTAGGTATGTAGTGTGGCTAATGGTTGCATAGTCGATGAGAGGTATGTGTCTCAGTGATGTAGCCCAGAGTATTTTCTCTAAGATTCGTTTGTTACACCTGGGACCGGGTTTTGGATAGCTGTGAGATCTACCCAAGTACCTCACCTCCAGGTGTGGTTAACAGCCTATATAATGAAGGCTGTTGTTTAGCACATGGTCTGTCTGTTGGGAGGGAGAAGTCCTCCTGTGTGTTTGGTTCCAGACCGAGCCTGAGTACTGGATACTACCCCAGTCTGTGTGCCCACAGGCCTGGCCGAGCAGAGCCCTGCTATGGACATTTTTGTATTTTTTTTCCTGATCTAAAGGCTGTTTGTTTTCTGTTTTTGCTTCTCCTTTATGAAGGAATAAACCCACATGAACTTTTAAAGGAACGAGCCTCTTGTTTTCCTCCCGTCGCACCAAAGTGAGTGAAACCCCTAAACTATATACCTTATATACACTCATATAACTGATTTATTAATTCAGGGTTTCAGCATACAGATCCTTCTTTCTCCTATATAAGCACACATCTGGAAAAACAGTAACATAAAACACCTTTGTTCATGATGTGCGGCGATGTGGCAAATATCCATACATTAAAAAGTAGAGAAGGTAAAATCAAAACTTTAACTGCACTGCAAATCGTTGGATGTCCTGCCAAATCTCCGCTTGGGGAATTTTTGCATGTTGGGAATTTTTGGAGTTATTTGCACAGTAATTATTCTGCTACAGACATTTATGAAGTAAACTGAAAAGCAGAAAATGAGTTCTTAAGATATATTTGCTGGATTTCTTCTTGGTGCTTGTTTTATAGTAGTTTTACATTCAGGGTTATTTAATATGAGAACATGAGTTCAATATGGAAACATTTCCATAGTTACTAGAACAGCAGGTTACAAGGGTCGTCCACTTAAAGATATTTTTTTCTGAAAAATGCAATAATTACTGGAGTTTGAGTAAAAGAGCCTGACTAGCTCGCTGCGGCGCTGATTTCACCCTTCACTACAGTCAGCAAACTGCCTAATAATTTATATGTCTGACAGTTGGGTTACTAGGGAGAGGCTGCCTAGCAATGAGGTTGTAATTGACAGTCCGACCAATTATTTCGATCAGGTGAGGTTGATGAAAGGTTGCACATTTTGTGCACTGGTTCTGGAGTCCAAAGCTGGATCAGAAAACACTGCACATTCCGGATTTTCTGATCCAGCTCTAAAACTAATCTGATGAATTTATAGGAACAATCCAATAGAAAACTATAGGATCAGATCCCACATCAGTTCCCCTCTGAACGGCCAACTACAGTACATGGAAGCAAGGAGCAAGAAAACCCATTAGCACTTCCGAAATGTCCATTTTAGTAAATACTATGAATTGTACATGGACCTTGGTGCCTTTCTGCCACTTAAAAATACATTAGTATTAGTATTATAAATGGCAAATAGGGCTCCCTGCCTTTTAGGGCCCAGGAACTTTCAAGTGCTTCTATCAGTAGGATCAATCCTCCTAAGCTATCTATATGCCATTTAGGTCAAGCTGAATAAAATGATACCTTGAAATCTGCAATCCAATGTCTTATTCCAGAGAAATCAACATTTTTCTTAATGCTTTTTGTAAATAAGCTGTTGAGATCTATGGGCCGTAAATAGATCTCCATGAAAATCTGCTTTCGTTTAAATGAAAGGGGGAGTTTCCAGTGTGAGACATGTAATGCCTGTTCTCCTGATCTACATGCCTCACAATGGTAACGTCCCCTTATATTTAAAATAAACTTTGTAGGCAGAACTTCAGAGAGATCTATATCCAGCCCATAGATCTTAACATCTCATTTACACATTAAGAGAAATGTGCATTTTTCTGAAATAATACATAGGATCGCAGATCATAGTATCAATTTATTCCATGTCCTATGACCTGCATGCCCAGGCAGAATACTCAGAATGATTGATCCTACTGATAAATGTCCTTTAAGTTACTCCTCAAATTGACAATTAGGCCGTTGTCACACTTGCAACTGCAATGCAAGAAACTTGTGCAAGTCTCTTGCCTCAATACCGTCACTGCTGCCAGTACTCAGGACCGAAGTGTGCGGCTGCATGTATTTCTAAAGGAAAGAAAGGAAAATGCCTCCGCACTGCTGTAATACGTCAGACCCCGATATCTCTAACCCCTTTTAGCTGCTTTAGCCGTTATACTGTAGCCCCATATACACCATAGGTGCTGCCTCCAAAAAACAAGTTCACAAAGCAAAACAAAAGGAAGAAAGTGGAGCGCACTCACCCGTTGAAGTGCCGCTTGCACGAAACGGCCGTCGTCCGTTTGCTTCCACTTTCCTCCCTGCTGAGTTTTTGTATGTCCGAATAAAGGAATGACGATTTTACTCCGATGAGTGCGCTCCACTTTCTTGCTTTTGTTTTGCATGTATTTCTATGCAGCTGAACGCTTCCTTCTGAACCGCTGCCGGCAGTGTCGGGTATTGAGGCGAGAGACTCACGCAAGCTTCTCGCATTGCAGTTGCAAGTGTGACACCGGCCTTACTCTATAACACACAATATCCTTACAAGGCATAAGAAAATCATACATTTATCCAATGTCATATATTATTTAAACTCTCTAATGGAGGCCCAGAATTCCAGTTTTCCTTTTGACTTGATAGAAAATGTCCAATATTGTGTCTTACTTGTGTGAATCATACACCAGAAAGGGTCACCAACTTCTCACTATAGGTACTACACACATGGCAGCTGGACAGAGTCCTGCAAACATTTTTGGGTCCTTTCTACATGCTATAAAATTGCCATTGACTCCCAGCTTAAATCTTGTTAAAGTGGTGTTACTTGTTGGTCAGTTTCAAATCAACTTTTATAAAAAAAACAACCTAAAGTGCCATGAACACAGGTTTGTCAAAACCATCATAGTGAAAGTCCACTAGACCAGATAGTTGGTGACCAGAGGTCTGAAGCTTTCCAAAGTTGTGTAGATGTAAAAATGTGGCACCCCAGGAGTTTGTGGGGCACTTCAGCTATGTCTGCCGATGCACCCCTGACCGCCAGGCCCGTTCTGGTCATGCTGGGGTTAACTCTTTGCAGTGATGTGTGTGTCTGTTGTGCTCCCTCTTCCCAGTATGGGACCCTCCCCCTTGTTATAACACTGCAGCAACCTGGCTTCCGGTCTCTCTCGTCATCTGAGATCCGGAGCAGGTTCTCCCACCCTTGCATAAGTAAAAAGTCACAGCGGTTTGATGGTGCCAAGTATCCTTTCGAAGGCAATCTAGCCCCTGGGGGACTGGGGGGCGAAGTGCTTCATGGCAAGTTTATAGGCCCCTTGGGCCGTATGTTTAAAGCTGTGACCGACCCCTGCCAAAAAAGAATAACTAAGTTTTGCTTACTGATGTTAAAAGAAAATTAAAGAGTTTCAAGTTGATGGTTGTTGTGTCAATCATTGCATGGGAGCTCCTGGTGGTTGGTTCGGGTCTCGGCGGTCCGGGTACCACAATGGTATTGCCTTCCTCTCAGGGAAGGTGATGCCATGCCTGGAAGCAAGGAGGATCCCTTTAACAGATAACCTGTACATTCAACACTTTCTGACTCCAGGCCAGAAGGGGGAGCTCTAGACTCAGTTTCAGGGGAGCTTCCCTATAAATGTTCTGGCTTGGAGGAGGAGTTAGAGCTGCGACTAAGCTCCCTCCATGCTGAAGCGAAGGAACCGGACACCGGGAGTCCAGTGAAAGGTAACAGACTCCAACCTTGTGTCCTCCAATTCTTTCCGGCACCAAACCGTCTGTCATCTTTACCCACTACACCAGGAGCCCTGTGGATCAAGCTTCACCTGTGGGAAGCCATACCACCCCTGCTGCAGTACCATCATTCCTAGTGGACCCCTTTTATCAGCGTCGGTCATCCCTGACCGAATACCACATGTGGCGTCATGAACATTCTTTATTCAAAACAACCCCTTTAAAGATTTTCCCTTTAACTTGGACGCCCAGGGCCATGCACCGGGTCACTGCCACCATGACTACCCCTTCAATGACCATGGGACCCGGCCCGAGTACCCCAGGGTCGTAGCCGGCGCTCCAAAGTTCCTATACATCTGAGATAAGTGTAGGCCAAGTGTTCCTTCGGCATTATCTAGTTACGCCGGATGATGGTTTTTAAGCAAGCTTTAAAATTATGTTATGACATGAGAAGAACCAGAAATTTTGCTTATTTGATGATTGCAGCCTCGATTCACTGGCCGATAATCGGAAATGCTCGTTCATGAAAATCGTCAAGAGGAAATGCATCATAAGAAATTTTTATTTTAGCACTAGTCTTGAAAGATACATTCATTTCTGAACGGTTACCTTTATATTTCCCAATTTATGTTCTCAAAAACTCATAAACTTAATTTTTCTAATAATTAAACTAAATTACAAAGCAAACGGGAACAGTTTTCCCCAGACATTATTTAATGTATGTCAGCAGGCTTGTAATCATGAAGTGCTGCTGAGCGCACATGTCTTTACCTTGTATATAATCAAGATTTCAGAGAAAAGAAGCAGCGTTTGTGTTTCTGCAGATGTCGGCGGGAAGAAAAACATTTGTTTTGAAAAGCAGTAGTAAATATTCGACCAGTCTGACTTCTTTTATGGTATTTTTCAATTATTTGACCTTGTATAAGGACACTATATGTCCTGCATTGTCGTTCATATATGATCCTGTCTGTGCTGTTAGAAATCATTTTCCAAAAAACAGAACACAAGATCAACTTTTGGGGGGGCAAAACAGTTCTAGTTATGGTATTCATGATTAGCGCCATAGACTTGACTGCTCAGCTCAGAAACACTGGTTGATCTGTCAAAGCTTTTACTTTATAAAACTGACTTAAAACCTTTGAAAAGTCGCACATTTTTTGGATCAGCTCTGCTGAAATAGTCATGCCCGCCTGTCCCATTCATGAAAAGTGGCTTTTTTTAGGACAAAAATGCCACTCCGGTCTTAAAAATGCCACTCAGAAAAGGCACCAAAATCATGAAGTAGGAACAGGGATGACAGCAATTACTGTTGCCAGAAGAAGGTTGGCATTCTTAAAAACTGACTTAAACGGCTCTGTAGATTTTTACTTTAGTTAACTTTATTATTCCTGATGAACATGAGGGCTAAGTTGAAAAAAAAAAAACATTACATTGATTACAAGAGAGAACAAATACCCCCTGAATTATAAAGTGCTTCAGAATATGTTGGCGCTATAGAAATAAATTATTATTATTATCCTGCTTTTACAAGGTAAAAGTCACTTACCTTGTGATTTCACTTCAAGGCTAGTGAATGAGATGTGACTAGGGACCCAAAAATTATAATATTCACAATATTAAAGATATCTGCCCCTGTAGGTCCCAGGCAGGAGATAATATTGCCATATTTTCTATCATGATTTTAGCTTTCTATAGCTATGCATATACATCATTGTCTATCTGGCCGATATTAATTTGGGGTTAAAGCACAGACCACATGGCGATGCAAGTAAATGAATTGTGTTTGACCCTGTACTACAATGCCAAAAATATGTCTCGCATTATCTATAGGACAAACATTGGTCAGAAAAAAAACCAATATTCATATCTGGTATCCAGTGCCGTCCCGGGCTGCTTGTATTTCTTTACACAGAATTTATTTTCGTGGGAGAGAAACGTATCATCACAAAGCCTGTTGTTAGATTTTTTTCATTTACAATGTGTGTCAGCTCTTTTTTTCTCTGATCAATATGAGGATGACACGTCCCCTCTCAAATGATGGTCTATGAGTGCTCACTTTTCCAAGAGCTCCTGTATTCTCTATGAGAGTACTTGGCAGACTCCTCTGGCTGGAGCTTATCTCAAAACAAAAGGATCAGTAGTCAGGGGCCACCATACGCATTAGACTGTCGGCTGAACCCTTCGATATTGGTATGTTTGGCTTACATTAGTCTAATATGTATGGGGTGCTTTAGTCCAATTTTTGGTGATAGTGTAGAACACCCTTTTAAAGCCACATTCAAATATGTGCACAAGAAAAATCATCTTAAAATCTCTTTAATAGAGAATAGCAGAGTTGAATAAAAAGAACCTTTTTGACAGGCCAAATTGTTAGAGACTTTGTTATGAATGCCAGCTTCCCCCCACTTCTCAGTTCATAAATCTAAGAAAGGTGCCTACAGGAGAGAGACAGGTACATTTCTTGCATCTCATAAATGCTAAATGTTTTAGATTTATAGGAAAACCAAAACACCTTGAGGCTCCTGACATCTCGACTCCTTACAATGACCTTGGATGGTGCAAAAGAGTCATTGTAAATGTGAATAAGGAAACTCCACAGTCATCATCTGAGTAACTGGTTGTATTTTACTATAAATTCTTCAGTCATCAAACAAAACTACATGGCCAAGAATAGATTTTACAGCGCAGTTCAGCAGTAGAAAAAGCAGATGAAAACATGTCTCTCTTATCTGCAGACATTCTTCGAGATCATCAGCATGAGGCCACTGCTCTCTTCAATCCTCTTATTGTGTCTTAGATCTTAGATATAACAGCTACTGTTCTACACACATTTCTCGAAAAGAAGGTAACCAAGGCTAAACTATTGATGATCCTTCTCTTTATTCATGTTCTTGATACTTTTTTATCATCGGGGTTGTTGGATGTTGGTGCCCGAGTTATTTTGATGGTGAATCGTAAGGCTAGGCCTTCAATTATTCGGTCCTGGAACACCCAATACCGATTATAATTTTTGACAAATGGAAATAAACATTTTCTTTGTTGATATTTCCCCTTCTGTTTTTTTATAATCTGTCACAATGCCTGCAGTCCTAATCTATAACTTTGGTCTGACAGGTGGGAAGAAAAATATTTTTGGTGGGTACCCATATGACTGCCATCAGCAAGAACTGTGGCACCGGGACAGTGGTTTCAAATTCTTGCGGCAAAATTACAGCTCAAAGCACGTTGTTCCAGTGGACTGATTGAAAAAAAAGCCAGATTGTAAAGGGGTGAGAAGAAATAACATAAGGCATTTATGAAAGAACAGTGTATCGGACCCTTACTGCTTGCATGTCAATATAAAGACAGTGGGGGAGTATACACAAACCACCCCTGTAGGGGACTAACCACAGACCACCTGGAAGCATTGATTGGGCTAGTAGCTTGGCATAGAAGATTGCTCTTGAGCCACCCCTTAAGGATCAGGGATAATTTGAATAAAAGGGAAGACCCAAGTAGTCAGTGATGGGTGTAAAAGATGAGATAGGGCTGGGATAAACATATATTGTAGGATTGGGAACAACGTGCAAAAGAATTGAAGGTGTGATTTGGAGAGTAGGGTGGAAAGTCTTTCACCAGTTATAGTAGTTAAGTAGGTAATGTCATAAGAGCACTAAGGGTACCGTCACACAGTGGCACTTTCGTCGCTACGACGGTACGATTCGTGACGTTCCAGCGATATCATTACGATATCGCTGTGTCTGACACGCAGCAGCGATCAGGGATCCTGCTGAGAATCGTACGTCGTAGCAGATCGTTTGGAACATTCTTTCGTTGCTGGATCTCCCGCTGTCATCGCTAGATCGGTGTGTGTGACACCGATCTAGCGATGCGTTCGCTTGTAACCAGGGTAAACATCGGGTTACTAAGCGCACGGCCGCGCTTAGTAACCCGATGTTTACCCTGGTTACCAGCGTAAATGTAAAAAAAAAAAAACAGTACATACACACATTCCGGTGTCCGTCAGGTCCCTTGCCGTCTGCTTCCCGCACTCACTGACTGCCGGCCATAAAGTGAAAGCAGAGCACAGCGGTGACGTCACCGCTGTGCTGTGCTTTCACTTTACAGCCGGCAGTCAGTGAGTGCGGGAAGCAGATGGCAAGGGACAGACACCGGAATGTAAGTATGTAGTGTTTGTTTTTTTTTACGCTGGTACCCAGGGTAAACATCGGGTTACTAAGCGCGGCCCTGCGCTTAGTAACCCGATGTTTACCCTGGTTACCCAGGGACCTCGGCATCGTTGCGACAGCTCTCCAGCGACCACACTACGACTTACCAACGATCATGGCCAGGTCGTATCGCTGGTCGTGATCGTTGGTAAATCGTATAGTGTTACGGTACCCTTAGTGCTTTTAGAAATGGGATGAGGGGACTACAGGTTGAAGCAGTTTCTAATAGTGTCAATGTTTTGTTGACAGATCATTAGCTGTTGGCGTTCCTCTCCTTGTCCATGGAAGTGTCACCTCCAGATAATAGTAATGAAACCCATTAAATACAATATGTCTCATCCTCTTTGTTTAAAAATATTTGTGAGCTAAATTTGAACAAGATTACTTAATAGTTATTGAATAGGTTGTGTATTATCATGTATGCACTCCCAGAACTTCCCTGGGAAACCAACAGAATTGCAATTTTATAGCAGAGTCACGTAAGATGAAAGGAGAACTTGAAAAGACTGCTTGCTTGACATTAATGAGAAGTTTTCAAGTGCCTTGTGTTTTCTCAATGGAGGCCACAGGTTAAAAGCCTATGAGTGGGAAATTCAGTTAACACCTGCTTCCTCTAATTTTCCCACGGCTAAAAGAAGTGAGCAACCTACTGCACCTCAGGCTGGGAATAATTCCATAAAGACGGTCTTAAAATCTTGAAGCTATATGGTCTTGAAAAGAAAATAAACAATAAAACACGTTCTTTCTGAGCCTTGAATGCTTTCTTCATGACTGAACATGACTGGCTTGAAACTGTTGAAAAAGAAAAAAAAATACATATGATGGATGGATAGTTGGATAAATTACCTACTTGTGTGTATTCGTTTTCTAAGTATGGTACTGAAGTACAGCAGACAAATCTCTTTTTTTCTACTGTTCAAACAGTAACATCGTTATTTATGATGCCATAGCTTAAAGGAACTGTCTTAAATAATGAAAAAATGAAACCTTCCAATACCCTAATAGGGAAGTTTGGGTTAATCGGTCAATAATTGTGCTGTTTAGGATCAGCTATTTTTACTAGAGTGGAGCTAAAGACCTTCCCTAGTTTTGGAGGACCCATCAAGCAATCCATTAAGAATTGAGTAATTCCTAATTTCCCCTGTGATGGCGTTGAAGGGAACTGAACTCCTGCTGTCAACATTCTGACCGATCATTGGGTTTCCCTGTGATAATCTGTGATCAGCTTTTTGTCACTAAACCCTTTTATAAAGAAAAAAATCTTAGACAAAATGGACATACCAATGAAAGTCTCAATCGATCAGACTCATTTATTAGCAGGAAAACATCAACCATAAAAAACAGCATAAGAGAAGAATTTCAGTCATAATAATCCTTTAGTTTGTCAAATATACATTCAAAATGATCATGTTGGAGATTTCGAGCACTTGGACCACCACCCAATTCCAGAATGAAAAACATTTGCTTATCTGGATGCATCAAAAGATTATTTTGTCTGGATTTCCTCCTTCAAAGTTTCCTAGAGGGCTGTTACTAAGGGTCATATGTGCAGAGGAAAACAGATACAGAGCACACTCTGTATACAAAGATGAAGATAGTTACCTCTTCGTCTAGAAGTGCAAGAACAGACATGGAAGCTGAATCTCAGTGTTCCCTCTACTACTTTGCACTTCAGTTCTTCATTCTATATCATTCTATAAGAATAATATATTTTGCATAGTGAGATGAGATAGTGTAGAGGTTGTCTCATGCATTGAACACTGCATGTCCAGCTTCAGAAACTCAAGTGTGAGTCAAACTTCAGAAACTTAGGCTGATTAACCTAAAGAGATGGCCACTCTTTGATTTTTGTCATAGTTAGGAGAGAGGGAGAGCCATTAAATAGGGCAGCACGGTGGCTCAGTGGTTAGCATCGCAGCGCTGGGGTCCTGGGTTCAAATCCCAGCAAGGACAACATCTGCCAGGAGTTTGTATGTTCTCCCCATGTTTCTGTGGGTTTCCTCTGGGTTCTCCGGTTTCCTCCCACACTCAAAAGGCATCCTGATAGGGAATTTAGATTGTGAGCCTCAATGGGGTGGGGACAGTGATGATAATGTCTGTAAAGCGCTGCAGAATAAGATAGCACTATATAAGCAAAGCATAATAAATAAAAATAACAATAAATGTAATCAATATTAATGTATTCTTTTTAAAGGGAACCTGTCATGCCATTCATGCTGCCCAAACCACAGGCAACATGAATCCAAGCCAGGTTGCACTATTGCAACGAGGTATGTTTTTCTCAGAAATGCTCTGGCGTTTTCCAAGGAAAGCATGGTTTGAAGAGCCAGCTGGCATTGATAAGGAAAGAGGAGAACAAGTACTGCAAGACAAGAGAAAATACCGGCACTAGATCCCCTATTTACCGGCATTGGAAATGACCTCATCAGCTTGCATGAAGACACTGGTCAACAAAAGGAGTTTGGGTGCGCACCAGAAAAAAGTTTTAAACAAATGTCCAGAAAGAGAAAAAAGGTGGCACTCACCCTTCATGTAAAATATTCCTTTATTTCATATTATAAAAAGTTGCAGCGAGAGAATGGTGGGACACTTCATGGGACAACGGCCGTTTCGGGCTGTCTGCACTTCAATGGGTCCTGTGCTTAGGAGGAAGTGATGGAAATGCCATTTAAATGTTGAACACCCAGTGAATGATGTCACAGCTTAGTGAATAAATACCGCCCGCATACACATATATGGATAAGCATAACAAAAACAATAATATATATTGTCAGGCTCTATAATAAAAACATTTATACAGCCTCATCTATAAAAAAGATACATTTATAATTGGCTAGATAGCTTTAAACCTAAAGGCAATCACAAGCCTGGTCATTGCTGATTTTGCCCATTTCATCTCACCCACAAAGTATTACAAATAGGAAACACCACTCAGCGAGTACAGGAATTCTCTCCTGCAGAACCTGCTACGTGGTTTACATAATTTGTTGCCCCTGTGCTCTTTATTATATTGGCAAAACGATCCCTCTGCTAGCACTCTAGATCAATCACAATGACTTCAATAACAAATTTCACATGATGTATACATGTTTTTATTATAAAGACTAGTGATGAGCGAATATACTCGTTACTCGAGATTTCCCGAGCACCCTCGGGTGTCATCCGAGGATTTGTAAGTACTCGGAGATTTAGTTTTCATCGCCGCAGCTGAATGATTTACAGCTACTAGCCAGGCTGAGTACACTTGGGGGTTGCCTGGTTGCTAGGGAATCCTCACATGTACTTATGCTGGCTAACAGATGTAAATCATTCAGCTGCGGCGAAGAAAACTAAATCTCCGAGTACTAAAAAATACTCGGAGGACACCTGAGCGTAGACGGGAAATCTCGAGTAACGAGTATATCCGCTATCACTAATAGAGACTCACAATAAATTGTGTTTTTATTCTTGTCCGTATATGTGTATGCGGGCGGTATATATTGACTAAGCTGTGACATCATTCACTGGAAGTTTCACACTTAAATGGAATTTCCGTCACTTCCCCCTAAGCACAGGGCCCGTTGAGGCGCCGACAGGGTGAAACGGCCATTGTCCCATGAAGTCTCACCATACTCTCTCTGTAACCTTTTTATAATATGAAATAAAGAAACAATTTACATGGAGGGTGAGTGCCACCTTTTTTCTTTTCCTTTTCCGCTTCTGGCCGGCATCTCTCTTCACCTCTCTAGTTGATTGACAGGTTTCTCCCAATGTACACATGGAAGAGACCTCTCAATCAAGCAGATTTGTGCTGGGAGAAGCCAGCTGTAAGTGGCACCGGACTGTTCTTTCTCTCTCTTTAACGTCACCAGCCAGTTCTTCAAACTAACTTCTCTCTCTAACTCAACCATAGACATAAACCACTTGGCGAAGTGTCCATGTGTTTTATATAGGAAAAGTATAGTAATTGACCTCATGCACAATAGAAGAAATCCAGCCGAACTCACCAATATCATTGGAATCAGCCAACAGTTTAATGTATGTGGGCATAACTCTTCCCTGATGGATGTGGTCGCAGCAGAGAAGGATCTGGCCTATTGGATTTCCAGGAAAGTAGTGTTTTGCAATGGCTCTGTCATACAGAACAAGTTAGCTGAGCATTCCTTTGTATGGGGGGTCTGGAGAGATACAGTTGCTGTGTGCGAACAGCTATCTAATGTGTATGAGGGTTTAAAAGTCTGCTTACATTACTCAACAGCCAATCATATACTTACAGGCTGATGGGAGGTCATTTAATGGCTCACAGGTCCATCAGTATCAGTTCCTTCAGTGCGCATAGGCAGCAATTGTTCTTGACAGGGACCATCCTGTTTACACTGCATGATGTGCAATGATCTTTGTGCTAACCAAAAGATCATTTCACCTGACGAATGAGCATTTTGCAAAGTGATCAGCAACCTGTTTACACTGAAAGATTATTGGGAAATGAGCATTCACAATAATTTTGCGATGTAAATGAACCTTTAATCAACTGCCAGACAACTCTGTCACACACTTATCTCCTGAAAGAACTAAAAGATCTGGAGGGAGGCCCTCGATACACATTGTATGGTTGGCCAACAGGTTTGGCTGACGTTGCTTTAATGTTCTGTAGGACCTTTAGAGAAGGTTAGCAGATTGTGAGTTCCATTGAGAACAAGGATTGATGAAAATTATGACATCTCCTTACAGTAATTCAGGTGCAATTTTTTTTTAATGGCTTTCTGCTCGATCTTCAGCCATGGCAACATGATGGATGAACAATCTGTAGGAAGATCGATCTTGTGCAAGTCTAGATAGGTTCAGCAGGGTCTTCTTGGCCATTATCTTGATAGTATTAGGCCATGGGGTTACTGGTCCTCCTCTCTTCACCTTGTTCCTTCTATTCTTCCAACCATGATGTTCTTCTCCAGTTCTTGCTCACTTAATACGATGTGTCCAAAGTAGACAAGTCGTAGGTTGGTAATCCTTGCTTGGCTTGATTTGTTCCAAAATTCATTTGTTTGTTTTTCTTGCCATCTATACAGTAATAGTGCGTTTAGCTTCATTCCTGTGGAAAACTTTATATAATACATAATGATGATATCACTCAGCTAATTCTACTTACAAGGTTAATTGTATCCTAGTTTTAGAGATTGTCTAATTGAAGGTCATTGAACAATAATATGTTTACCATTCTGTGACCCGCCATTGCGTCAGTGGTTATTGCCCACATACAAAGTCCTGGTTACAGTTATATTAGTGTTTCAGTCCAGACTAAGACTATCATCTGCTGAGCCATATATTCCACATCTGAATATCAGTTTATTAAAAGACGCTATCAAGAAAACATGCGGACGACTCGGAACACAGCTTGGAATACTAATACTTTCTGTTTGCACACTGGCAGATCTGTATTGCTCATATGCCGACAGCCACGTTTCCAATATTTTTGTTCCTGGATGAATGTAATGTTATTCACAGTGAGTTTGACAATATAGTTAGCTTGGTAGATTGAATATTTTCATATCCCGTAAATGGAAGGGATCGCACGCACAGCACTGAATATGTGGTAATAAACTGTCGGTGCATTTCCCTTTGTTCTCTTCATGGTGATGGCACATGATAATGTAAATCAGTAATGATAAAATATTGACGCTTGATTATTATATAAAAATTACCGTATATAAAATAAAGATATAGGAAGCTGATCTGGACTTAGACACAAAATAGTAATCTGATAAATAATCCCAAAGACATTCTTCCTATAATATTACAATGCGTAAAATAGCATATAGCATATATATGCTGAATTGCATATTACAAAATGCAGAGCGACTCAAATATATATCATAATACAAGAGAAAAAATGAGTCAGAAGCTCATGATATACAAACGTGAACAAAACTTTTATTAAGTATCCATATAGATAAAAATAGAACTGTTAATGTGCAAGTGACATAGTAACATAATAACATAGTTAGTAAGGCCGAAAAAAGACATTTGTCCATCCAGTTCAGCCTATATTCCATCATAATAAATCCCCAGATCTACGTCCTTCTACAGAACCTAATAATTGTATGATACAATATTGTTCTGCTCCAGGAAGACATCCAGGCCTCTCTTGAACCCCTCGACTGAGTTCGCCATCACCACCTCCTCAGGCAAGCAATTCCAGATTCTCACTGCCCTAACAGTAAAGAATCCTCTTCTATGTTGGTGGAAAAACCTTCTCTCCTCCAGACGCAAAGAATGCCCCCTTGTGCCCGTCACCTTCCTTGGTATGAACAGATACTCAGCGAGATATTTGTATTGTCCCCTTATATACTTATACATGGTTATTAGATCGCCCCTCAGTCGTCTTTTTTCTAGACTAAATAATCCTAATTTCGCTAATCTATCTGGGTATTGTAGTTCTCCCATCCCCTTTATTAATTTTGTTGCCCTCCTTTGTACTCTCTCTAGTTCCATTATATCCTTCCTGAGCACCGGTGCCCAAAACTGGACACAGTACTCCATGTGCGGTCTAACTAGGGATTTGTACAGAGGCAGTATAATGCTCTCATCATGTGTATCCAGACCTCTTTTAATGCACCCCATGATCCTGTTTGCCTTGGCAGCTGCTGCCTGGCACTGGCTGCTCCAGGTAAGTTTATCATTAACTAGGATCCCCAAGTCCTTTTCCCTGTCAGATTTACCCAGTGGTTTCCCGTTCAGTGTGTAATGGTGATATTGATTCCTTCTTCCCATGTGTATAACCTTACATTTATCATTGTTAAACCTCATCTGCCACCTTTCAGCCCAAGTTTCCAACTTATCCAGATCCATCTGTAGCAGAATACTATCTTCTCTTGTATTAACTGCTTTACATAGTTTTGTATCATCTGCAAATATCGATATTTTATTGTGTAAACCTTCTACCAGATTATTAATGAATATGTTGAAGAGAACAGGTCCCAATACCGACCCCTGCGGTACCCCACTGGTCACAGCGACCCAGTTAGAGACTATACCATTTATAAGTGCATACAGTTCTTGGAGCAATCAGTAATATTTATAACGATATGAGGTATATGACAGAGATTCCAAATAAGTGAGTACCGGTAGGTCATGCCTGCACAACTGGGCTAGCACAATGTAGTAAGGGTAGGATGAGTTGCCTCCAAAGCCACATTCCCTGAAGAAGGTGGACTCGCACCGAAACGTGCGTTGGGGAGTGAGACCCGGGACGCCTGCCTGACACTTATGGGTAAATACTATATATAAACTGTAGTGCCATTTTGACCTATGTTGCTGGTATCAGTAGCTGGTATGATTTGATATTCCGGGATGTACACATGCTGGACTATCTGGGAGTGAGTGGGAGTGGTTGGTGTCCACAGGGACTTGTATGATCTTTTAACTCTTTCATTACTTTCAGCTTCTCAGGCATGTTATGCAAGCTCTATTAGGAGCAAATGGGAGTGGTTGGCGTTCACAGGGACGTATAGTGATTTTCTAACCTCCTAGTTAACCCTTAGTGTAACCAGCATGAAAATAAGCTTTATTTATTGTTATAACTGTGACACTTTTGTAAATTTACTATGGCACTCTGATTTAGTATGTTTACTACATTGTGTTAGCCCAGTTGTGCAGGCATGACCTACCGGCACTCACTTATTTGGAATCTCTGTCATATGCCTCATATCGTTATAAACATTACTGATTGCTCCAAGAACTGTATGCACTTGCACATTAACGGTTCTATTTTTATCTATATGGATATTTAATAAAAGTTTTGTTCACGTTTGTATATCATGAGCTTCTGACTCGTTTTTTCTCCTGTATTATGACAAAATAGTAATCTGCAGACCATTGGCAAAGGCTGCTACATTTTGTAAAATCTGCTTCAATCTGATGCTTGTGGCACTGCAGTTATACACAGAGGATTACACACCTCACAGCTTTGAAAAACAGATAAGGGTACTGGAGATTTTTTTTTTTTAAAGCTGACCTCAATCAGTCCTTTTTGTGCACCCACAATGGAAGAGTGGCTCTAGATTACTTTTCAAGTGTGCAAACAATTTGATACTGCTTTTATTATCTCCACAAAATGCCCTCACTGTGTCCTATCCAAAGCCCCCCACAGGATGAAACCCACAGAGTTGCACCACACATTATGACTGGCCGGAGCCCCCACACACAGTATGCCCCCACAGATCTCTACCCTGTGCTATTTGTGGCTGGGTGTAACTATGCTCTCATACACAATGATGCCCTCAAATATTGATTCCCACTCCGTTCTCCCTGCAATATAAAGCCCACCCAAAACCCTCACAATAAAACACCAAAATATCCCCCATATAATATCATGACCCTAGTGCTCTCACACATAGTATGACACCACACAGATTGCTGCTCTATGCCGTTTGTGGCTGGATACATCAGGCACAATGTATTGATGTATTGATATCATGACGCCTCCTCCACTGAGCTTCTGATAGCACAGGTGAATGGAGGAGTAGGGAGCTATCGGCTATATCCTCCATAATTATATATCTACATCCCAAAGAATGTGAATTTGGGATATTTGGAAGGCATGGGATTTACAGGAAATGCTACGAAAGTAAATTGCATGTTCAATGGGGAAAAAAAGTATTTGCATGGAGGAATGGGCCAACATACCACCAACAGTGTGTGCCAACCCTGTGAAGACTTACAGAAAACGTTTGACCACTGTCATTGCCAACAAAGGATATATAACAAAATATTGAGATGAACTTTTGTTAATGACCAAATACTTATTTCCACCATAATTTTCTAAATAAATCTTACCAAATCAGACAAGGTGATTTTCTGGATTTGTTTTCTCAGTTTGCCTCCCATAGTTGTGGTCTACCTATGATGTCACTTACAGGCCCCTCTCATCTTTTTAAGTGGGGGGACTTGCACAATTGGTGGCTGACTAAATACTTTTTTTCCCCATTCTACTTTTGATCTGACAATAAATTCACATAAGATGTGATGGGATGAACTGACATTTGATTCACTACTAGCACTTGTTACAGAAATAGGCGTTATGTAATTACGTAGCGCACCACTGAAGTTTGTTTACCACCTTTTTACATATGTATATATTTATCTATGTCTGTCTATCGATCTACTGTATCAATCATCCACCTTTTTTCCAATTAGCAGATGCCAGAGGCACCATTTAATCCTGATACAGGGATCTGAACTCATTGCAGGGTCCCCTGGGTTGCATCCACAGAGTAGCTGCTAGCCAGAGAAGGGAGTCTAGCCAAGAGTATTCTAACTATCTGGGTCAGCAGCTCAAGGGACATAATTAGGACACAATACTGTAATCAGGACATAGCTGATGTCAATATACCAGGTGGTCATAGAACACGCAGTCAGACAGGCCAAATTTAGGATTGGTGGTGTATCACAGAGGCAGACATAGTCATGGCCTGACCTGGATGAAGACCAGGTTAAAAAGAGCAAAAAACAGCACCAGAGTTCAGGACTAAAGTAATCCAAGCACAATATATACAGTAGTAACATTTAGCAGTTTCCTGGCAGTTTAAATAGGATGTGGTGCTGTCCCATTAGCCATAAAAAGGAGCTGACTACAACTGCTGGGCTACTGGAAATCACATACCCATTAGACAGACATTAGCCAGCGATAGTGGACATGATATTGCTTCCATCACTAGTGCCACCCGCAGAGTGAATATGTCAGGGCCTGAAGCAGACATCACTGGAGCAGGTCCAGGTAGAGATGTGGCATTTTCTAGAACTAGCCTGTAAAACATATAGTCATAGCATTAATTTCAAGAAGCAGCACCACTCTTGCATATGGTTCACTCTTGCCAGTGGTTGCAGTAAGGAAGTAGATCTTTTTTGGAAAAAAAAAAGATGTTATTATTATTATTATTATTTATTTATTTATAAAGCACCATTAATTCCATGGTGCTGTACATGTGTAAAGTGGTTACACACAGGGTTATAGATATTGTAAACATTAAACTAATTTACAGTGACAGACTGGTACAGAGGGGAGAGGACCTGTCCTTGCGGACTTACATTCTTCAGGATAATGGGGAAGAGACAAGAGGTTGGTGTGCTGCAGCACTGGTGGTGGTGAGGCGGCAGCTCAGGTGGTCGGTGACGTGGCGGCAGCTCGGGTGGTCGGTGATGTTGCGGCAGCTCGGGTGGTCGGTGACGTGGCGGCTGCTCGGGTGGTTGATGACGTGGCGGCAGCTCGGGTGGTTGGTGACGAGGCGGCAGCTCGGGCGGTTGGTGAGGCGGCAGAATGGTTATTGCAGGCTGTAGGCTTTCCTGAAGAGATGGGTTTTCAGGTTCCGTCTGAAGGATCGGAGGGTGGTGGATAATCGGACGTGTTGAGGCGTGGAATTCCAGAGGATGGGGGATATTCGGGAGAAATCTTGGAGGCGGTTGTGTGAGGAACGAATAAGTGTGGAGGAGAGTAGGAGGTCTTGGGAGGATCGAAGATTACGTGAGGGAAGATATTGGGAGATTAGTTCAGAGAAATAGGAAGGGGACAGGTTGTGGATGGCTTTGTAGATCAGTGTTAGTAGTATGAACTGGATTCCTTGGGGAATTGGGAGCCAGTGGAGGTTTACAGAGGGGAGAAGCAGGGGAGTAGCGAGGAGAGAGGTGGATTAGCCGAGCAGCAGAGTTGAGGACAGACTGGAGGGGTGCAAGGGAGTTAGCGGGGAGGCCACAGAGGAGGGTGTTGCAGTAATCGAGGCCGGAGATGATGAGGGCATGCACAAGAGTTTTAGTAGATTGTGGGCTGAGGAAGGGACGGATTCTGGCAATATTTTTTAGTTGGAGGCGACAGGAGGTGGCAAGAGTTTGGACTTGCGGTTTGAAGGACAGGGCAGAATCGAGAGTTACCCCGAGGCAGCGGATTTCAGGTGCGGGAGAGAGCGTGATGCCATTTACTATAATAGGTAGATCAGGTAGGGGGGATACGCGAGATGGGGGAAAGATGATGAGTTCGGTCTTGTCTATATTGAGTTTTAGGAAGCGAGAGGTGAAGATGGAGGATATGGCTGATAGACACTCTGGGATTCTGGACAGAAGAGAGGCGACATCTGAGCCAGAGAGGTAGATCTGAGTGTCGTCCGCATATAGGTGGTGCTGGAAGCCATGGGACTTTATGAGTTGTCCTAGGCCAAGGGTATAGATGGAAAAAAGTAGAGGCCCTAGGACAGAGCGTTGAGGGACTCCAACAAAGAGGGGGCGGGGTGAGAGAGTAGTGTGGGAGTGGGAAACGCTAAATGTGCGGTCGGAAAGGTATGAGGCAATCCAGGACAGGGCAAGGCCTTTGATGCCGAGGGAAAAAAGAATCTGTAGCAGTAGGAAGTGGTCGACTGTCGAAAGCAGAGGACAGGTCGAGAAAGATGAGGATGGAGAACTGTCTGTTAGCTTTGGCTGTGAGTAAGTTGTACCTATGTGTACTGCATGACGTATAGGTATTACATTACAGGACCAATAGACTTAAAGTGGAAGGTACAAAATTATAAAGTAGTGAGTGAATCATCCTTCATCTGCTATATAATGCATATCGCTAGTTATTTAAAAAATCCAATATAAAGCAGCACACAATAATACTAAGGTATTTTTCACCAGTGAATGGCAGAGCTATATATAAACCCCTTTTTCTACTGTAACTGTAAGGGTAGTCACAGCACTTCTATAGTTTGCGTTTTGCTGGTGACGTCATTGTAGGGTGACATTTTCAACAATTTGCCGCTTCATTACATGTGAAAGCATGGCTCATGTCAACAGCTTATGATATCTATGTAAAGAAATAGTACACTCCCTGACAGAAGTTTTGTCGCTTATCCATGTTATGTATATAAAAGCTTATAACCTGACGTTAAATTCATCCATTGGTTGTATAAATTATTCTTTTGAAAGCTGAAACTCTCTGAAATGTGGTTTAGGTTAAGAAAATAAATTGGCATCAATGCAGAAATATTGATCAGTTAATGGACACAGAATGGTCAGATTTTGGCAAGACAAAAGTTTTGTCGCCTGGTGATATAATCCACCCAATCCTAGTTTACATCCTCACCTGTGCTCACCTCACCTGTGCTCAGTAAATGATCGTTAATTAGTGTGTGTGTGTATAAAAAGAAACCCAGCTCCCCAGACCTTCACTTGAACTGCAACTTGAGCTCTGACAACATGCCAAAAATCCACCCTTGGACCAAAGCCTGGATTATCAAGAGGCTGAAGACCAGATCCACTGCAGAGGTGGCTGCCACCTTTAATGCATCTCAGCGTCAAGTACAAAGAATTAAAAAAGATTTGAAGAGACTGGAGATGTGTTTGACAAGCCCACGTCCGGAAGACCCCGCAAGACAACTGCTTAGGAGAAACGTTTGTTGGTTAGAAAATCCAAAGCAAGCCCCTCTTCCACTGCAGCAGAGCTCCAACAGGCCTGGTCACCTCCCTGTGTCAACTAGAAAAGTTTGTAGGATTCTGTCTCGAAATGGCCTCCATGGTCGAATCAGTGCCCAGAAGCCAGCAATAAACAAAAGGCAAATAATAAACCGTGTGGCATTTGCAAAGTCCCACAGCCTGCTAAACAGATGGACGCTGGAAAAGAGGCAGAAGATGGATTTCTCTGATGATTCTTCAGTAGAATTACACCACAGCCGCCGCAAATACTGCAGGAGACCTACTGGAGCCCGTATGGATCCAAAATACACCCAGAAAACAGTTAAATTTGGTGGTGCAAAGATCTTGTCTGGGGTTACATTCAGTATGGGGGTGTGCGAAACATTTGCAAGGCGGAAGGCAATATCAATAGCCTAAAATATCAAGAAGTATTAGCTATCTCTTGTATTCCAAATCATAAAAGGGGTCAAATTCTGCAGCAGGATGGTGCTCCATGTCATACATCCATCTCTACAACAAAGTTCCTCCAGGCAATAAAGATCAAGGTGCTCAAGGACTGGCCAGCCCAGTCACCAGACATAAACATCATTGAGCATGTTTGGAGTAGGATGAAAGAGGAAGTTTGGAAGACAAAAGCAAAGAATCTAGATGAACTCTGAGAGGCATGTATGACTGCATTCTTTGCTATTCCTGATGACTTCATTCATAAATTGTATAAATCATTGTTGAAACGCATGGATGTAGTCCTTCAAGCTCATGGAAGTCACACAAAATATTAAGTATGACTCTAATAGCACCACAACTTCATTCACCAATGTTATGCAACATATATTTGTATTTTAATTTAATTATTTGTTTGAATATCACATTACTTTCTGTGGGCAACAAAACTTTTGTCTTGCCAAAATCTGACCATTCTGTGTCCATTAAATGATCAATATTTCTGCACTGATGCCAATTTATTTTCTTAACCTGAACCACATTTTGGAGGGTTTCAGTTTTCAAAAGAATAATTTATGCAACCAATGGATGAATTTAACGTCAGATTATAAGCTTTTATTTACATAACATGAATAAGCGACATAACTTCTGTCAGGGAGTGTAGTCATTACAGAAATATAGTAAACCTATTTCCTACCTCAATAAATACTGTATTCGGTTGTAATGCACTATGTATCCTAGACATTAGTATATTTTACATAAGTTGGAATCAATTTGCAGTAGTAGCTATGTAAGGAGGTGGCAGGGACCCTCCTTTGCCTTCTCTTTCCTATACACCAAACACGTGTCACAAGCGGCAACCTGATGGTTCATTAATGTTATGTCATTGTCATATGTTGTATTCTAAATGTGAATGTATTTGCACATGTTTAGCTTAGGGATAGAGAGTTAAGGATTATCTAGTTGGGAGGAGTTAAAATAGGGATGGTGCAAAGCCTCTGGACTTATGGAAGGGATTTCCTGCTCTTAGGGCAGATGCCCAGGAACTTTGCCCAGGGCAGGACATGCACCGTAGTGAGGACAGAGGATTCACTGGTTGTGGGGATAAAACCTGCCCTAGCTTGACGGGCAGTGGGGACGGACACTGGCTCAGCGGGATCGAACCCAGGAGAAATACGGGGTTCAGGACCAGGACAGGAGCTGCTGTCGTCCAGTTTATTGAAACTGCAAGGAAAGTGCAGGAAGCATAGACTTGTTTGTACCGTGTTCAGTAATGTTTTGCAGTTGGAAGATAACTTTGGATTGTGGTGTTTTCATGAGATTTCATCCCCTGCATCCTGATTGTGAGCTGAAGGTAACTGACTGTACCGCAGGACTGGGACTTACACCTGTCTTTTCATGTGCAAGGTGCTGGACTTGCCAACGACTACCACCCCGTGCCACCTTGTTACAGCTATACTATACTGTTTGTTTTAGTGATAAATTTATTTACATTACTAAATCATTGAAGAGGTGGAGAAGTAGGTGATGCAGAGAACACCTAAATAATAAATAGCCCCCGTACACATTAGATAGCTGTCAGCTGAACAATCCTTACACCTTCTCCCAATTCCTCCATTCACAAAGCCTATAGCTACACTGGCACAGGATTAGCCATTGTAAATCCAACAGGTATGATCTTTTTCTCACCTTCTTCTGAGAAAAGTGAAGAGGCCGCAATACACATTAGACCAGACATGGACAAAGTTTGGTCCACACCATGCGGCTGCCCTCCCCACCCTGGCTTCCCAATGTCACCGCTAGCAGTGGAGCTGCCAGCTCCCTCTTCCACCAGTCAGCATGTGTGACTGACAGCAGATGTGATGACATCACTACATCGTGTCTACTGTGTGGAGAGTCAGTGCGCACAGCAAATACTGGAGCAGAGCGCCAGGGGAACAGAAGCAAGATGAGTATGTGTTGTTGTTGTTTTTCTTATATGTGTGTGATTTGTGTCTGTAAATAGGTGGCCTCTGTGAGAGTACATAGGGGGGCTATGAGAGGGAACATACTGTATATAGAGGGCTATATGAGGGCTCATACTGTATAAAGGGGGCAATGTGAGGTCTCATACTGTATTTAAGGGACTATGTTGGGGCACATACTGTATATATGGGGCTGTGTGACAGCTCATATTTTATATAGGGGACCATGTGGGAGCTCATAGTATATATAGGGTGGCCATGTGCGGGCTCATGCTGCATGAAGGGGGTGTCAGCATAGTTAATTCTGCTCAATTTTAAGTTATACAATTAATATCAATATAAAATAATAATTAATATGTCTATATTTATATTAATCAGAATTAATTTCAGCCTGTTGATTCATCCTTACACAATCAAAATCTCTTATGTGGCCCCTAGAGAATATTAAATGCCCACCCCTGCATTCAACTGTTACCAAAAGCGTAGCTACCAGGGGGGGCAGAGGGGGCAATTGCCCCAGGCCCCATGCTCTGAGGGGGCCCACCCGGCGCTACACTACTGTAACTGCATCGGCATGCGCAACGTGCCAGTACAGTTACATTCTGCAAAAGAGCAGGGAGAGTCGATCTCCCTGCTCTGCCGCCGGCTGCTATGGGGCCCCTAAGCAGGCTGGGGGGCCCCGTGCCAGCAGTGGGCCCCCCACCCGTCATCGCAGGGCCAGCTGTATCAGCTAGTTGCCAGTACAGCTGACCGCAATAATGAGAGAAGGAGCGTAGCGCTCCCTCTCCCATCATCCCCCTCTCAGCATCTGATGCAGACACTGACAGCGTGATTGTGTCACTACATGGCGCCCGCTGTCAGGAGATGTGCGGAAGCTCGGAGCAGCACAGGAACAACAAGGAGGAAGAGAGGTGAGTATTTATTTATTATTTTAATGAGGCAGCATTATAATACAAAGGCTGCCTATGAGAGGGGGGCTGCATTATATTAGAGGCTGCCTATGAGAAGGGGGCTGCATTATATTACAGAGGCTGCCTATGAGAGGGGGGCTGCATTGTAATACAAAGGCTGCCTATGAGAGGGGGCTGCATTATATTACAGAGGCTGCCTATGGGGTGCTGCATTATAATACAAAGGCTGCCTATGGGGGCTGCATTATAATACAAAGGCTGCCTATGGGGGGTTGCATTATAATACAAAGGCTGCCCATAAGAGGGGGCTGCATTATATTACAGAGGCTGCCCATGAGAGGGGGCTGCATTATATTAGAGGCTGCTTATGAGAGGGGGCTGCATTATATTACAGAGGCTGCTTATGAGAGGGGGCTGCATTATAATACAAAGACTGCCTATGGGGGGCTGCATTAAAATATAAAGGCTGCCTATGAGAGGGGGCTGCATTATATTAAAGAGGCTGCCTATGAGAGGGGGCTGCATTATATTACAGAGGCTGCCTATGAGAGGGGGGCTGCATTGTAATACAAAGGCTGCCTATGAGAGGGGGCTGCATTATAATACAGAGGCTGCCTATGGGGGGTTGCATTATAATACAAAGGCTGCCTATGGGGGCTGCATTATAATACAAAGGCTGACTATGGGGGGTTGCATTATAATACAAAGGCTGCCCATGAGAGGGGGCTGCATTATATTACAGAGGCTGCTTATGAGAGGGGGCTGCATTATATTACAGAGGCTGCTTATGAGAGGGGGCTGCATTATAATACAAAGACTGCCTATGAGAGGGGGGCTGCATTATATTACAGAAGGTGCCTATGAGAGGGGGGCTGCATTATATTACAGAGGCTGCCTATGAGGGGGGGCTGCAGTATATTACAGAGGCTGCCTATGGGGGGCTGCATTAAAATATAAAGGCTGCCTATGAGAGGGGGCTGCATTATATTACAGAGGATGTCTATGAGAGGGGGCTGCATTATATTACAGAGGATGTCTATGAGAGGGGGCTGCATTATATTGCAGAGGCTGCCTATGAGAGGGGGCTGCATTATATTGCAGAGGCTGCCTATGAGAGGGGGCTGCATTATATTGCAGAGGACCCCCTTGTTTACAGCACATCGGCACTTTACCACCAATATGTCCCAGGGTAATATGGCATTTTCATGAACGTTATATATACATATTTTCAGGTACCTGGGGACACTTCACGCTTTTGGTCTTGTGAAAAATCGGAGTTTAATGTTCAGAAACTCTTCCTGGATTGACTGATCATCTTTCCGGGTTTGTCTCTTAGATTTTTCTCTTTATTTTGTATTTATAAACTATCTATTCTACTATGACCACATAGCTTGTGCCAGCATGTTACTGTAACTTGGATGCACGGATTTTTTGTGTCTTGAGCCAGCACTCTCTCTACCATCTATGTGTGCTGGCTGCTTCTTAACTGTTACTCTCTACTCACTATGATTTTTGTTCATCTATTGTGTGTTTGTTTATATATTTAGCATTTGATGTATATTTGACATCTTAATAAATATGTATTGATTATTTGCTGATACCTCTACTTTTTTCGGAGTGGTTTCCTGGTTATTATATTACCAGATATTGGCCATTATTCCACAGCCCAGAATGTTGTAGGTTTATATATTATATTGCAGAGGCTGCCTATGAGAGGGGCTGCATTATATTACAGAGGCTGCCGATGGTGGGGCATTATACTATAGACTGTTCCTATAAGGGCTTGCCTTATACTATAGACTGCCTATGGGGAGTGCATTATACTATATGGAGACCTATGGGGAGTGCATTATACTATATGGAGACCTATGGGGAGTGCATTATACTATATGGAGACCTATGGGGAGTGCATTATACTATATGGAGACCTATGGGGAGTGCATTATACTATATGGAGACCTAAGGGGAGTGCATTATACTATAGACTGCCTATGGGGAGTGCATTATGCTATATGGAGACCTAAGGGGAGTGCATTATACTATAGACTGCCTATGGGGGAGTGCATTATACTATATGGAGACCTATGGGGAGTGCATTATATTACATGGGGACCTATGGGGAGTGCATTATACTATATGGAGACCTATGGGGAGTGCATTATTCTATATGGAGGCCTATAGTGAGTGCATTATTCTATATGGAGACTTATGGGGAATGCATTATACTATAAATTCTGCCTATGGGGAGTGCATTATACTATATTGAGGACTATGGGGAGTGCATTATACTATATTGAGGACTATGGGGAGTGCATTATACTATATTGAGGACTATGGGGAGTGCATTATACTATATTGAGGAGTCCTATCTGGTGTATTATGCTATATAGAGGCTTTCTAGGGGGCCATCATACAGTGTGCGGATTATAGTGACGGGGCCATCATACAGTGTTGGAGCCATTAAATAGTTTGGGGGATATTAAGGGGTCAGTATATATACAGTGAGGGGGCATTATACTGTGTATAAGTGAACATCGTACTGTGTATAGGAGAGCTGTACAGGGGGGAGACTCGGGACATTATTAAATGTAAAATGGGCATTTATTGTTATAGGGGAACTCGGGTTACTGTGACTGTCAAAAGGGCACACACAGGGCAATGTTACTTTTTATGGGACAAAATATGGGCACTGTTTTCTAGGGCACTTACACCCGGCATTCCTATGTTATAGAGGTTTGCTGTAGAATTTAGAGGGCGCACAGAACCACACAGCAGGTGCAGTAATAGAGACACATACGGCAGCAGCGGCTCAGTATTGGGGTATCAGCAGAATTTGTATGAGGACCTTAAAGAGGCTGTTCACTACTTTTACATTGATGACCTATCCTTAGATTATCAATGTCTGTTTGGCCTGGGTCCAACACCCTCGCCAATCATCTGTCATCAGTGACAGCGGCGTCCGCTGGTCGGAAGTACGCACGTGCGGAGCTGCTCCGTCTACTTGTAGTGACCGGGGCTTGGAACTGCACATCTGCTTCCTATTCACATCAATAGGAGGTGGATGTGTATTACCCTGTGGCGGCCACTATCAGAAGAAGGGGCAGCTGGGCAAGTGAGTACTTCCGGTCACCAGATCCCATCGCTGACACAGATAGTAGCTGATCAGTTGTCGATATCAGACCCCAGCTGTCGGTATCAGACCCCGGCTGTCGGTATCAGACCCCGACTGATTGCATATTGATGACCTATCCTAAGGATGGGTCATCAATGTAAAAGTAGTGGACTTATTGATTAAAGGTGCATAAAATTGTTCTGCCTTCTGTATTAGAAATAGTGAATGTTAAGAGGCCATATTGCAAATGTTGTTTGTTTTACTGACCTACAATGATCAGATAGATCCGGCCAGGGAGAGAAGCTGCATAGTCCGCTGTATGTTTGGGCGTATCTATTTGCTTGAGTGATTATAGTAAGAGTAACCATACATTTTCAATAACAGTTTTCATGAAAAAGTGAGCAGGGTGCTATGTTACCAGCCAGGGAGCAACCCTAAATCCACTAAATAGACCTCTTTTACCCCAAGAGACTACGCTTCACCTTACATACTGCCAAACTGGGTCATGTCTCACCAGGCTAATATGCACATATGTGAAAATGGTCATGGGCAATAATCGTCGATGTATAGGCTCTCCTTTTATACGATAATTTATATGGCATGAGTTCTGCTTTTTAAGCATTTAAAAAAATGTTGCATTGAATATATCTGATAAAACAACCTGAATCAATTATCTGACTTTTCTTTTTTAAGGCCTGGTAATGGCGTTTTATATCATTGGTTGCTATTAAATGAATACATTACGCAATGACTAATACTCTAAAAATATTAATCTTCCCAGGCGGCTAAATACATAGTGACAATGAGAAAGTCAGATGCACACGTGTATGGGAAATGTGCAGGTTTTAATATGTAGTGTCTAAATGTGTGCATTTTACATTGTGTGCTACATTGCCATACAGTAACATTAGGGGTGCCTATCGATCCATAATACTTATTTCCACAACTGACATGTAGGCTTAGACATGGGATCTCTGGAGAAGTGTAAAACAATGCCTGGATATGCCAACAAATATCTTATTAAAAAATTGAAAAAAGGAGCGGTTGGATCCATAAGTCGAGATAGGAGTTTTATTCATACAAGGGGGTTTTGAAATTGGTTCAACTCCTTCCTCAGGTAGCAGCTGCAAAACGCGTTGTATGAATAAGACTCCTATCTAGACGTACGTCCAGTCTACGATCTTCCTTGGCAGTGCCTAGATCCAAACATTCCTTTTTGCATTTCTTTCATTTTTTTCACATCTTGGTGTTGGTCAGCCGCCTTTCCATTGTTCCATTTGCGTTCAACGGAGTTGTGGCCGGACATAATCCATTTAGATGAGAGTTAATCTTCATTTTCCTACTTACCTGTTAACGCGGTAACGCATAGAGGGCTTCTTTCACCTCTTTTTTAACAAGTATCTCATGTCAGTGGTCATGAATTCGGGTGTCTTTCATAGCGCAGGAATCTTACGAACTTTTAAATATAGAATAGATAGTCTTCAAATGAGAAATGGGCAAAAAAATTGCATTTTTCTTGGTGTTTTTTTTTTTTTTTTTTTTTTTTTTTTTACTGTTTTTTGGGTCAATGGCGACCCAGAAAAAAAATCATTTGTGCAAATAAATAAGATAATTTACCGGTATGTAGCTGAAAAGTGAAAATGCAGCATTCAGGTCTGATATATCTGTAGAGGAAGGAAATTTCTGAAACGCGCGTTGGGGTGGGCGGGAGACGGCACGGCATCCTCTTTATCTCCACCTGGTATGTTGCTTTCTGTATTTGTGACGCATGTCTGTGAATTTTTTGAGCACATCGTTAGGTGAACTCCTTATGATTAAGGCTACTTTCACACTTGCGTCGGTACGGGCCCGTCGCTATGCGTCGGGCCGACGTACCAACGCACGTTGTGAAATAAATGAACATTGAAAAACTGCCCCATTGTAATGTCCGGGGAGGAGGGGGCGGAGTTTCGGCCATGCATGCGCAGTCAAAAATGGCGGACGTAACGCACAAAAAAAGGTACATGTAACTCCGCACGACGGATGCGAAGTGTGGCCATACGTCGCAATGCATCGCTAATGCAAGTCTATGGAGAAAAAACGCATCCTGGGCAACTTTGCAGGATGCGTTTTTTCCCCAAAATGGCGCATTGCTACGTACGTCACACAACACAAGTGTGAAAGTAGCCTTATTTATTTATCCCCGCTGGTGCTGTTAAGATGATCTGTACATATAGCATCTGGTGTGATATACAGTAGGTACTACTATGAGACTGGCATAGATTAAGCAGGATTGCCTCCCGGTCCTCCATGCCTTGTAATATGCATTTGATTGCCAATTTTAGCCCATTTATTTGTCAGAGATCAGTTGTATATTTAATAAATTTTGTATCTTTTGATTAATCTTTTGACTACTACATTGTGTTTTCTTTATGGTATTTGATATATCTGTGTATACTTGTGCATTTTAGGTTATTAGTATGTTATTTTATGGTAAAGCATGATTAGAGAATAAAAGGCCCTGGCTGTACAATAAATCTATGCTTTGGCTTCTTTGCAGACAGGCATCGCTTGTACAGTGCCCGCAGGTTGATCTTGATCCGAGCCCCAGCTGTTACTGGAGGAAGAGGTGTATCCATCCTGTTCCTTCGCTGCGGAATGTAGGCTACAAGTTCAAACTGCACATTAGCACAGGGTGGAAGCGGCTTCAAACATCTCTGCTCTTTTGTTGCTGAATGTAATTACGCACAAGAGACTTGACAAGGCTAGTCCGTCTACTCAGATATATTCACCTAATGTGGCCCAGCGGCTTGTCAGAAAAAGGATATTAATGGCTGTGGGTAAATTAAGTAATATTAATCAAGCATTTACCTAAATATTCCTATTGGGTAAACTCTACAGATAAATTAAACTTCACTAATGGTAAAATGCTGGAAACAAAAAAATACTTAAAGTCTTATTTTGCTAGGTCTTGCTGCGTTTTTTTTTCTGCATTTTTGCTGCATTTTTGTTGTCTCTTGTGCATTCTGATAAAGTTTAGTGCCCCTCCAAAAACGCATGATGCAACTTACTTAGGTTTTTTTAAATCTCATAGCTCATTGCTTTTGCTGGTACTGTAAAATGCAGCTTAAAATTTGCATAAAAAATTCAGCAAAAACGTAACAAATTAATATAGTCTTAGGCTATGTTCACAAGTTGCATTTTTGCTGTGTGTTTTTTTTTACTGCAGGCAAAATCTGCTCTGTTGGCAGTAAAGAAGCTGCTTATAAAAAGAAGGTTTGCTGCATTTTTTGCTGCGTTTTTTCAGGATCCCAAAGTTTAGCTTTGTTTCCACCACAGAATCATGAACAAAACCATAGTGATTATAGTGAACAAAAAGGTTCATATTGCGATCACTAAAAAATACACAATTACAAAAGAAACAGTGGCGAGCATTGAATTGGTCTGGAATAGCTTACCTTAAACATTACCAGAGCATTGAGTTTGTGGGACATTGTTTACTTTCACACATTGGTCAGCCTGTCATGATCCCAATGGCAGGGGATCACAAAAAGGACAAGCACAGATACAAACAAGCTCTAGGGCGATGGAACCTGAGCTGACCGCGACCCTGAACCTAACACACAAATAAAAGTAGCCGGGGAACGTGCCTACGATGATCCTAGACGTCTCGCTCCAGCCGAAGATCTAACTTCCCCTATCAGAAGAAACACAGACCTCTCTTGCCTCCAGAGAAATACCCCACAGCAAATAGCAGCCCCCCACATATAATGACGGTGAAATGAGAGGAAAGCACATACGTAGTATGAAAACAGTTTCAGCAAAATGAGGCCCGCTAAAGCTAGATAGCAGAGGATACAAAAGTGAACTGCGCGGTCAGCGAAAAACCCTTCAAAAAACCATCCTGAAATTACTTGAACTCATGTGCCAACTCATGGTACATGAAAAGCAATTTCAGCCCACTAGAGCAACCAGCAGCAGAGAATCACATATCTGCAGGCTGGACTAAAAACCAAATTAAGCAAAACACAAAACAGGAAAATCCAAACTTAGCTTGTCCAGAAGGTTCTAGGAGCAGGGAGCAGAGGTAACAAGACACACTGGATACATTGATAACCGGCGAGGAAATGCCAGCAAAGCCAGGTTAAATAGGAAACTCCCATATGCTGATGGAACAGGTGGAACCCAGAAACCCAGGAAAGACAAGTCACCCAGTACCATCAGTAACCACCAGAGGGAGCCCAAAAACAGAACTCACAACAGTACCCCCCCCCTTGAGGAGGGGTCACCGAACCTTCACGAGAACCACCAGGGCGACCAGGATGAGCCCTATGAAAAGCGCGAACCAAATCATCAGCATGAACATCCGAGGCAACCACCCAAGAATTATCCTCCTGACCATAACCCTTCCACTTGACCAAATACTGGAGTTTCCGTCTGGAAACACGAGAATCCAAGATCTTCTCCACAACATACTCCAATTCTCCCTCCACCAGCACTGGAGCAGGAGGCTCAAGAGAAGGAACAACAGGTACCTCATACTTCCGCAACAACGACCGATGAAACACATTATGAATAGCAAACGATGCCGGGAGATCCAAACGAAACGACACAGGTTTAAGAATTTCCAAGATCCTATAGGGACCGATGAACCGAGGCTTGAACTTAGGAGAAGAGACCTTCATAGGAACAAAACGAGAAGACAACCACACCAAGTCACCAACAAGAAGTCGAGGACCCACGCGGCGACGGCGATTAGCAAACTGCTGAGCCTTCTCCTGGGACAACTTCAAATTTTCCACCACATGACTCCAAATCCGATGCAACCTATCCACCACCATGTCCACTCCAGGACAATCAGAAGGTTCCACCTGACCAGAGGAAAAACGAGGATGAAACCCCGAATTACCAAAGAAAGGAGAAACCAAGGTAGCAGAACTAGCCCTATTATTAAGCGCAAACTCGGCCAGCGGCAAAAAGGTAACCCAGTCATCCTGATCAGCAGAAACAAAACATCTTAAATAAGTTTCCAAGGTCTGATTAGTTCGTTCAGTCTGGCCATTCATCTGAGGATGGAATGCAGACGAAAAGGACAAATCAATGCCCATCTTAGCACAGAAAGTCCGCCAAAATCTAGACACAAACTGGGATCCCCTGTCAGAAACGATGTTCTCAGGAATCCCATGCAAACGAACCACATTCTGAAAAAACAGAGGGACCAACTCAGAGGAGGAAGGCAACTTAGGCAAGGGTACCAGATGAACCATTTTAGAAAAGCGATCACACACAACCCAGATGACGGACATTTTTTGAGAGACAGGGAGATCCGAAATAAAGTCCATGGAAATGTGCGTCCAAGGCCTCTTCGGGATAGGCAAAGGTGACAACAATCCACTGGCCCGAGAACAGCAAGGCTTAGCCCGAGCACAAACCTCACAAGACTGCACAAAAGAACGCACATCCCTCGACAAGGAAGGCCACCAAAAAGACCTGGCCACCAAGTCTCTAGTACCAAATATTCCAGGATGACCTGCCAACGCAGAAGAATGGACCTCGGAGATGACTCTACTGGTCCAATTATCCGGAACAAACAGTCTCTCAGGCGGACAACGATCAGGTTTAGCCACCTGAAACTCCTGCAAAGCACGTCGCAAGTCTGGGGAGACAGCAGACAAAATCACCCCATCCCTAAGGATACCAGAGGGCTCAGAATTTCCAAGGGAGTCAGGCACAAAACTCCTAGAAAGAGCATCCGCCTTCACATTCTTTGAACCTGGCAGGTATGAAACCACAAAATTGAAACGAGAGAAAAACAGTGACCAACGAGCCTGTCTAGGCTTCAGACGCCTGGCAGACTCAAGGTAAATCAAATTTTTGTGATCAGTCAAGACCACCACACGATGTCTAGCACCCTCTAGCCAATGACGCCACTCCTCAAATGCCCACTTCATGGCCAAAAGTTCCCGATTACCAACATCATAATTCCGCTCAGCCGGCGAAAACTTTCTAGAAAAAAACGCGCATGGCTTCATCACTGAGCCATCGGAGCTTCTCTGTGACAAAACCGCCCCCGCTCCAATCTCGGAAGCATCAACCTCAACCTGAAAAGGGAGCGAAACATCTGGCTGACGCAACACAGGAGCAGAAGAAAACCGGCGCTTAAGTTCCTGAAAGGCCTCCACAGCCGCAGGAGACCAATTAGCAACATCAGCACCCTTCTTAGTCAAATCCGTCAAAGGCTTAACAACACTAGAAAAATTAGTTATAAAACGACGATAGAAATTAGCAAAGCCCAAGAACTTCTGTAGACTCTTAAGAGATGTAGGCTGCGTCCAGTCACAAATAGCCTGAACCTTGACGGGATCCATCTCAATAGTAGAAGGGGAAAAAATATACCCCAAGAAAGAAATCTTCTGGACTCCAAAGAGACACTTTGAGCCTTTTACAAACAAGGAATTGGCCCGCAGGACCTGAAACACCTTCCTGACCTGCTGAACATGAGACTCCCAGTCATCAGAAAAAACCAAAATATCATCCAAATACACAATCATAAATTTATCCAGATATTCACGGAAAATATCGTGCATAAAGGACTGGAAGACTGAAGGAGCATTAGAAAGTCCAAAAGGCATTACCAAATACTCAAAATGGCCCTCAGGCGTATTAAATGCGGTTTTCCACTCATCACCTTGCTTTATTCGTATAAGATTATACGCACCCCGAAGATCAATCTTAGTGAACCATTTAGCCCCCTTAATGCGAGCAAACAAATCAGTCAACAATGGCAAAGGATACTGATATTTTACGGTAATCTTATTCAAAAGACGATAATCTATACAAGGCCTCAAGGAACCATCTTTCTTGGCCACGAAAAAAAAACCTGCTCCCAAAGGGGACAAAGATGGACGGATATGTCCCTTTTCCAAGGACTCCTTAACATAATCCCGCATAGCAGTATGCTCTGGCACTGACAGATTGAACAAACGACCTTTAGGAAATTTACTGCCCGGAATTAAATTTATAGCACAATCGCAATCCCTGTGAGGAGGAAGCGAACTGAGCTTAGGCTCCTCAAAAACATCCCGATAGTCAGACAAAAACACAGGAATCTCAGAAGGAGTAGATGAAGCGATAGAAATCGGAGGTGCATCATCATGAACCCCCTGACAACCCCAGCTTAACACAGACACTGATTTCCAGTCAAGGACTGGATTATGAGTTTGTAACCATGGCAGACCAAGTACTAGAACATCATGCAAATTATACAGTACCAGGAAGCGAATCACCTCCTGATGAACGGGAGTCATACGCATGGTCACTTGTGTCCAGTACTGAGGTTTATTCATAGCCAAAGGTGTAGAGTCAATTCCCTTCAAAGGAATAGGGACTTCCAGAGGCTCCAGACTAAACCCACAGCGATTGGCAAATGACCAATCCATAAGACTCAGGGCAGCGCCTGAATCCACATAGGCATCGACGGAAATGGATGATAATGAACAAATCAGAGTCACAGACAGAATGAACTTAGACTGTAAAGTACTAATGGCAACAGACTTATCAACCTTTTTTGTGCGTTTAGAGCATGCTGATATAACATGAGCTGAATCACCACAATAAAAGCACAACCCTTTTTTCCGCCTATACTTTTGCCGTTCACTTCTGGACTGAATTCTATCACATTGCATTATCTCAGGTGACGGTTCAGACGACACCGCCAAATGATGCACAGGTTTGCGCTCCCGTAAACGCCGATCAATCTGAACAGCCATAGTCATAGACTCATTCAGACCAGCAGGCGCAGGGAACCCCACCATAACATCTTTAATGGCCTCAGAAAGGCCATCTCTAAACTTTGCAGCCAGAGCGCACTCATTCCACTGAGTAAGTACCGACCACTTCCGAAATTTTTGACAATAAATTTCTGCTTCATCTTGCCCCTGAGAGAGGGCCAACAAAGCTTTTTCAGCCTGAATCTCTTGGTTAGGTTCCTCATAGAGCAAACCCAATGCCAGAAAAAACGCATCTGCATTAAGCAACGCAGGGTCCCCTGGTGCCAATGCAAATGCCCAATCCTGAGGGTCACCCCGCAGGAAAGATATAATTATCTTGACTTGCTGAGCAGGGTCTCCAGAGGAGCGAGATTTCAAAGAAAGAAACAACTTGCAGTTGTTCCTAAAATTCAGAAAACGAGATCTATCTCCAGAAAAAAACTCTGGGACAGGAATTCTAGGTTCAGACATAGGAGCATGTACAACAAAATCCTGTATATTTTGAACCTTAGTGGCAAGATTATTCAGGCTGGAAGCCAAACTCTGGACGTCCATGATAAACAGCTGAGATCAGAGCCATTCAAAGATTAAGAGGAGGAGGAAGTAGCCAGGCTGCAATAAGGCTAGGCAGCAAACTCTGAGGGGAAAAAAAAAAAAAAAACTTCCTCAGACTACTTATCCTCCTACTTCAGCCAATACAATTAACACTTTGTGGTCCGGTTATACTGTCATGATCCCAATGGCAGGGGATCACAAAAAGGACAAGCACAGATACAAACAAGCTCTAGGGCGATGGAACCTGAGCTGACCGCGACCCTGAACCTAACACACAAATAAAAGTAGCCGGGGAACGTGCCTACGATGATCCTAGACGTCTCGCTCCAGCCGAAGATCTAACTTCCCCTATCAGAAGAAACACAGACCTCTCTTGCCTCCAGAGAAATACCCCACAGCAAATAGCAGCCCCCCACATATAATGACGGTGAAATGAGAGGAAAGCACATACGTAGTATGAAAACAGTTTCAGCAAAATGAGGCCCGCTAAAGCTAGATAGCAGAGGATACAAAAGTGAACTGCGCGGTCAGCGAAAAACCCTTCAAAAAACCATCCTGAAATTACTTGAACTCATGTGCCAACTCATGGTACATGAAAAGCAATTTCAGCCCACTAGAGCAACCAGCAGCAGAGAATCACATATCTGCAGGCTGGACTAAAAACCAAATTAAGCAAAACACAAAACAGGAAAATCCAAACTTAGCTTGTCCAGAAGGTTCTAGGAGCAGGGAGCAGAGGTAACAAGACACACTGGATACATTGATAACCGGCGAGGAAATGCCAGCAAAGCCAGGTTAAATAGGAAACTCCCATATGCTGATGGAACAGGTGGAACCCAGAAACCCAGGAAAGACAAGTCACCCAGTACCATCAGTAACCACCAGAGGGAGCCCAAAAACAGAACTCACAACATCAGCCCTTGAGTTGGTCAGGTATTGTTGATTTTCACACCTTTGTCAGCCAATGTTTACTTTACATATATCAATAGTTTAATTAAACTGTACTAATCCTAACAGCCATTCTCAGGTGAGGAGACCAAGACATTATGGTTTAAACTTGGGAAAATCACAAAAACAAATGGGTTTCACATACGTCTGTACCTACTTTTTTTTTCACTAAAACGCAGCAAAACTTGAGACCTGATTTTTTTATATATTTTTACACTTACTCATTGCTTTCTATAAGGCCGGAGTCACACTACAGCGAGATACGGCTGAGTCTCGCAGGTTAAAAACAAGCTCTGGCACCGCACTCCGGAGCGGAGCGTGCGGCTCCATGTATTGCTGTGCGGTCGCACACTCCGCTCTGGAGTGCCGGTGCCAGAGCTTGGTTTTAACCTGCGAGACTCAACCGTATCTCGCTGTAGTGTGACTCCGGCCTAAGTGTAAAAACGCTGCAAAAAGTCTGAAAGAAGTGACATGCTGCAGTTTTAAAAAAACGCAGCAGTTTTACAAATTCAATCAGAAAAAAACAATGTTTGTGCATGAATTTTCTGAAATCTCATAGCTTTGGCTGGTACTGTAAAACACTGCTTTTAATTTGTGTTAAAAAATCCAGCACAAACGCAACTTGTGAAAATAGTCTAAAGGAATCATTTAGGCAGAAGATGCATATTGTGTAAATCCTGCAGGCCCGAAGGGGCAGGACATGACACAGGGAAGGGAATTCAAAGAGCGGCAAAGAGACACTCTTTGTGTCATGTTACTTTTACTCAAGTCCTGTTCTAAAGTTGGCCATACACATGAGATAGCAGCTGGCCCAACTAGCTGACAGCCATGTCTCCCATACACAGCAACACTTGGCTTGGCCCAGATTTCCTTTGCTCTCTATGAGAGAGTCACTGGCAGAATTATCTGGTAGTGGTTTATCTGCCTGCCAAATCCAAGGGTCGGCTGATTGAATTGTAACTGCCCCTCCCCGCTCATTATGTCCTCTGACATTATATGTAAGCCATATTTATCATCTTTCTCAGAACATACCAGAGGTAAGAAACAGAGTATACTGGAGTTAACATTAGCTCTTAAAAAAATGGTGAGACTATGTTGTGCAGCAACTCATACAAATTAGCAAAACTACATTGCGACCTGGTTCACCTGCCCATAGCTGGTGCTTTAACCACATATGATGCCAGGTGCACTTCACCTGTTTTATGCTTTGTTATTTGACCATCTGCTGGTCACCTACACTTGCTCAAAGGACAGGGCACCATGTTCCACTTCTAGAGATGACTGGCACACTACTCAGCAATGATGAGCCATTGATACCACCTTGCTGGTTGAAACTCTACAAATCTTCCTTATGTAGAAACAATTACCGTATTTCCCGGCGTATAAGACGACTTTTTGACCCCTAAAAATTGTCCCAAAAGTCGGGGGTCGTCTTATACGCCGGGTACGGCGTGTGCAGGGAGCGATCCTGCATTTCGGCGTGTGGTTCCCAGGGTCTGGAGGAGAGGAGACTCTCCTTCAGGCCCTGGGATCCATGTGACGTCATGTGACCGCGACGTCATCGAAGGTCCTTCACTCACCGCATTCTAAGGAACAGAGGGAGACGCTAGCAGCACTGTGATCCAGGGGCTGTCCGAGGGTGAGTATATCCATGTTTTTTATTTTTATTCTTTATTTTTAACATGAATATGGATCCCAGGGCCTGAAGGAGAGTCTCCTCTCCCCCAGACCCTGGGAACCACACGCCGTATAAGATGACTGGGCGTATAAGATGACCCCCGTCTTATACGGCGGGCATATCCCAAATTCCATATTTTATATGGAAAAGTTGGGGGTCATCTTATACGCCCAGTCGTCTTATACGCCAGAAAATACAGTAGATCAATCCATTAATAGGACTGATTTCTATTCTATTCCTCATTTATGAACAGGTTAGATGTTGGGTGGACAGGTAATTCCAAAAACTGTAGAGCCTATGTTCTCTCATGTTACCACCTTTTTTACCCCAAAGATTCTGCCCCTCCTAACATCTGCCCATTTAGCTCTCCTGTATGCTCTCTGCAAAGATTACTTATTATCCTCCTTGAAGTAGTAGGAAATGTGCATAACCTATGCTACTGGATGTGTGTCCAGAAAAAATCCAGTTTACAGTATAAGAAGTATTAGTGAAGTTTTCTCTCGACACATTTCCATGTTTTCAAACTTCTTGTCATGTCTCATTGATCGATCTGGGTTCTGATGTTCCTCTCATGCAATGCAGCCTTAATCTGCTGTGGAACATTAAACAGGGCACATTCATATTCCAGTTGTCAGCCTGTGATAAACCCTTCACTAAATGAGGAGTCTTACAGTGGGGAAAAATGTATTTAGTCACCACTAGGGTTGAGCGACCTTTACTTTTATAGGATCGGGTCGGGTTTCACGAAACCCGACTTTTTCAAAAGTCGGGTCGAGTGAAATCGGCCGATCCTATAAAAAAGTCGGGGTCGGGGTCGGCCGAAACTCGAAACCCAATGCAGTGCATTGGGTTTCCAATGGTTCCCAGGGTCTGAAGGAGCGGAAACTCTCCTTCAGGCCCTGGGATCCATATTTAAGTGTAAAATAAAGAATTAAAATAAAAAATATCGCTATACTTACCCTCTGACGCGCCCTGGTACTAACCGGGAACCTTCCTTCCTTCGAATCAGCGCTTCTAGGACCTTGCGTGACGTCGCGGTGACGTCGCGGCTTGTTATTGGTCGCGCGGCCGCCCATGTGACCGCTCGCTCGACCAATCACAAGCCGCGACATCACCGCAACATCACGCAAGGTCCTGCAAGCGCTGATTCTTAGGAAGGAAGGCTGCCGGAAAGAAGCAGGGCGCGTCCGAGGGTGAGTATATTCCTATTAGAAGCAGGGCGCGTCCGAGGGTGAGTATATTCCTATTAGGTATATACTCACCCTCGGACGCGCCCTGCTTCTTTCCGGCAGCCTTCCTTCCTAAGAAAGAATCAGCGCTTGCAGGACCTTGCGTGACGTCGCGGTGACGTCGCGGCTTGTGATTGGTCGCGCGGCCGCCCATGTGACCGCTCGCGCGACCAATCACAAGCCGCGACATCACCGCGACGTCACGCAAGGTCCTGCAAGCGCTGATTCTTAGGAAGGAAGGCTGCCGGAAAGAAGCAGGGCACGTCCGAGGGTGAGTATATTCCTATTAGAAGCAGGGCGCGTCCGAGGGTGAGTATAATCCTATTAGGTATATACTCACCCTCGGACGCGCCCTGCTTCTTTCCGGCAGCCTTCCTTCCTAAGAATCAGCGCTTGCAGGACCTTGAGTGACGTCGCGGCTTGTGATTGGTCGCGCGAGCGGTCACATGGGCGGCTGCGCGACCAATCACAAGCCGCGACGTCACCGCGACGTCACACAAGGTCCTGGAAGCGCTGATTCGAAGGAAGGAAGGTTCCCGGTTAGTACCAGGGCGCGTCAGAGGGTAAGTATAGCGATATTTTTTATTTTAATTCTTTATTTTACATTAAACATGGATTCCGATACCGATTTCCGATATTGCAAACATATCGGAAATCGGGATTGGAATTCCGATACCACATTCAGAAGATCGCCGACTTCATGGCCGACCCCACACAGGGGTCGGGTTTCATGAAACCCGACTTTGCCAAAAGTCAGCGACTTCTGAAAGTGGCCGACCCGTTTCGCTCAACCCTAGTCACCACCAATTGAGCAAGTACTCCCACTTAAAAAGATGAGAGAGGAATGTAACTGATATCATAGGTAGACCACAACCATGAGAGTCAAAATGAGAAAACAAATGCAGAAAATCGCCTTGTCTGATTTAGCAAGATTTATTTAGCAAATTATGGTGGAAAATAATTATTTGGTCGTTAATAAAAGTTCATCTCAATATTTTGTTATAAATCCTTTGTTGGCAATGACAGAGGTCAAACGTTTTCTGTAAGTCTTCACAAGGTTGGCACACACTGTTGGTGGTATGTTGGCCCATTCCTCCATGCAGATCTCGTCTAGAGCAGTGATGTTTTGGGCCTGTCACTGGGCAACACGGACATTTCATCTTCAATGCCCTTGCTGATGGAAGGCGTTTTCCCTCAAAATCTCATGATACATGGCCCCATTCATTCTTTCATGTAAACGGATCAGTCGTCCTGGTACTTTTGCCGAGAAACAGCTCAAAGCATATGTTGCCACCCCCATGCTTCACAGTAGGTGTGGTGTTCTTTGGATGCAACTCAACATTTTGTCTCCTCCAAACACGACGAGTTTTGTTTCTACCAAACAGTTCTACTTTGGTTTCATCAGACCATGTGACATTCTCCGAATACTCTTCTTGATAATCCAAATGCTCTCTAGCAAACTTCAGATGGGCCCGGACATGTACTGGCTTAAGCAGAGGGACACGTCTGGCAGGATCTGAGTCCGTGGTGGGGTAGTCTTTTACTGATGGTAGCCTTTGTTGTGTGGTCCCAGCTCTAAGCAGGTCATTCACTAGGTCCCCATGTGGTTGTGGGATTTTTGCTCGCCGTTCTTGTGATCATTTTGACTCTCACGGGGTGAGATCTTGCGTGGAGCTCCAGATCGAGGGAGATGATCAGTGGTCTTGTATGTCTTCCATTTTCTTATTATTGCTACCACAGTTGATTTAATCACACCAAGTTGCTTGCCCATTGCTGATTCAGTCTTCCCAGCCTGGTGCAGGGCTACAATTTTGTTTCTGGTGTCTTTCGACAGCTCTTTCGTCTTCACCATAGTGGAGTTTGGAGTGTGACTGTTTGAGGTTGTGGACAGGTGTCTTTTATACTGATAACAAGTTCAAACAGGTGTCATTACTACAGGTAATGAGTGGAGGACAGAAGAGCCTCTTAAAGAAGAAGTTACAGGTCTTTGAGAGCCAGAAATCTTGCATGTTGTTAGGTGACCAAATGCTAATTTTCCACCATAATTTGCAAAATAAATCTTGACAAATAAGACAAGGTGATTTTCTGGATTTGTTTTCTCTTTTTGACTGTCATAGTTATGGTCTACCTATGATGTCAATTACAGGCCTCTCTCATCTTTTTAATTGCGAGAACTTGCACAATTGGTGGCTGACTAAATACTTTTTTTCCCCACTGTATCTGTTGTGAATAGAATTTATGATCCTCTTGAGTTTATAGCAACCATCACCATTTAAGGCAATATACTGTTGAGACAGTTTATCATTGAGAACACAGATTGGGACACTTTGCTACAGTCTCAGAAACAATTTAGGTGAGAGATACGGAAGAAGTCTCTTAAGGTTGTAGAACATTTCCAAGTCTCACATTTTTCTGCCTTAAGGTTCATTTCAACTGCCATCAGGAAGGAAGTCCACATCTTCTCTGATGCATCTGCAGAGGCCATGGGTGCAGTGGCCTGTCTGAGAACCCCGGAGGCCATCAACATGGTACATTACGGATTTGTTCCTGGTAAGGTCAAACTTAGAGCAAAACCTGCACAATCTGTGCCAAGACTTGAACTTTGCACTGCTGTACTGTCAGTGGTAACTGCCACAGTTACTCCTTAGCTGTGGCATGACATATCCCCTGGCCAGGGCCCAGCTGATCATGGAACAGGACTCTTGGCTGCATCTAGCCTTTGTGACAACACATGCCTGTCATCTCCAAGCTTTCTACATGAGGTTCCTTGTTCTCTTGGTGCTAGCAGAGCAGATGAGCTTGAGGAACTTGATGCCAACAGGGAGATAAGACTAGCCATATCTACATGCTGAACTTCCGTGGTACCAAGACTGAAGATGAGACTTCATCAGTTTGGATGCTTCTCAAGCTGGTAATCTGATTTGCAGGCTGTTGCTTGTCTGACTCATATTGCCAGGTGCTCCCAGAGAGAATACATCACATGAAGTAAGACACTACTACTGGACACAGCTCAAGGCGGGAAGCATACCTCCAGCTGTGTTTCAACATGTAACTTTCACTATTTGGATTATTGGGTAGGTGGAAGTGTTGTATATTGTGGCTTCCCCAATTTGAAGATGGATTTCTAATTTTGACTTGGCTTATCCTATTGTTGTGGACTACAAGCTACCCACTATATATTTGAAGTTTACAGTTTTTATTGTCTATTATTGCATGCTTGCGTGTTCTTTTTTGTCTTTCAAGGTCCAAGAATAATGGTGGACAACATCAAATCACATCGTACCAAGTTGAATTATTATGAAGGCTAAACATTTCTGACTGGGTGTGTCATGTCCCACGACTTGGGAATCATACAGTATTGTATTGTTGCTGTTGTGTTGCTATTCAGTAAAGTTTGCCTTTTAGAAATGTCTTCCTTCTCTCCCTGTCATGTTCTTCCACACCAATCCCAATCAGCCAGGTCTTTATGAAGTTTGTACAACAGGATACAGTTATGCTGGAACCTAAAAGGCCTTTCCTCAAACTGTTCCCACAAAGCTGGGAGCATACAATTGGCTAAGATGTCTAGTATGCTGAAGCATTAACCCATTCCGACAGAGCAATTTTCTATTTTTGCGCTTTCATTTTTTTCCCCCATTTATGAAGAGCCATAACTTTTTAATTTTTCCCTCAACATACAGTTATATGAAAAAGTTTGGGCACCCCTATTAATCTTAAGCTTAATGTTTTATAAAAATTGTTTTTTTGCAACAGCTATTTCAGTTTCATATATCTAATAACTGTTGGACACAGTAATGTTTCTGCCTTGAAATGTGGTTCATTGGTCTAACAGAAAATGTGCAATCTGCATTCAAACAAAATTTGACAGGTGCATAAGTATGGGCACCCTTATCATTTTCTTGTTTTAAATACTCCTACCTACTTTTTACTGACTTACTAAAGCACATTTTTTAGTTTTCTAACCTCATTGAGCTTTGAACTTCATAGCCAGGTGTATGCAATCATGAGAAAAACTACTTAAAATGGCCACTTGCAAGTTGTTCTCCTGTTTGAATCTCCTCTGAAGAGTGGCATCATGGGCTCCTTAAAGCAACTGTCTAATGATCTGAAAACAAAGATTATTCAACATAGTTGTTCAGGGGAAGGATACAAAAAGCTGTCTCAGAGATTTAACCTGTCAATTTCCACTGTGAGGAACATATATAAGGAAATGGAAGAACACAGGTACAGTTCTTGTTAAGGCCAGAAGTGGCAGGCCAAGAAAAACATCAGAAAGGCAGAGAAGAAGAATGGTGAGATCAGTCAAGGACAATCCTCAGACCACCTCCAGAGAGCTGCAGCATCGACTTGCTGCAGATGTTGTCACTGTGCATCGGTCAACTATACAACGCACTTTGCACAAGGAGAAGCTGTGTGGGAGAGTGATGTGAAAGAAGCCATTTCTGCAAGCACGCCACAAACAGAGGCGGCTGAGGTATGCAAAAGCACTTTTGGAGAAGCCAATTTCTTTTTGGAAGAAGGTCCTGTGGACTGATGAAACCAAGATTGAGTTGTACAAAAAGGCATTATGCATGGCGGCCAAAAAACACAGCATTCCAAGAAAAACACTTGCTACCCACAGTAAAATTTGGTGGAGGTTCCATCATGCTTTGGGGCTGTGTGGCCAATGCCGGCACCGGGAATCTTGTTAAAGTTGAGGGGAGCATGGATTCCTCTCAGTATCAGCAGATTCTTGACAATAATGTTCATGAATCAGTGACAAAGTTGAAGTTACGCAGGGGATGGATCTTTCAGCAAGACAATGATCCAAAACACCGCTCCAAATCTACTCAGGCATTCATGCAGAGGAACAATTACACTGTTCTGGAATGGCCATCCCAGTCCCCAGACCTGAATATCATTGAACATCTGTGGGATCATTTGAAGAGGGCTGTCCATGCTTGGCGACCATCAAACTTAACTGAACTGGAATTGTTTTGTAAAGAGGAATGGTCAAAAATACCTTCATCCAGGATCCAGGAACTCATTAAAAGCTACAGGAAGCGACTAGAGGCTGTTATTTTTGCAAAAGGAGGATCTACTAAATATTAATATCATTTTTCTGGTGGGGTGCCCATACTTATTCACCTGTCAAATTTTGTTTGAATGCAGATTGCACATTTTCTGTTAGAACAATAAACCTCATTTCAAGGCAGAAACATTACTGTGTCCAACAGTTATTAGATATATGAAACTGAAATAGCTGTTGCAAAAAAAACATTTTTTATAAAACATTAAGCTTAAGATTAATAGGGGTGCCCAAACTTTTTCATATAACTGTATGTCAAAAGGAGATTAAAGGGGCTGATCACTGCCGATAGAGGATCATGTGACCAGATCAGTCCATCAGCCTCTTTCAATAGAAAAGCAGCTTTACCAGGAGAGGAGTTTTACAAGTTGAGGAAGCTGATCTGGTCACATGCTCCACCATCAGCGGCCATTGTATGGACAAAAGTGCTGGTTAGAGTGTGAAGAAAGTTGCACTAACAAGAGATAGTAAACAGGCCCTTTAAGATTTCTCTTCACTTAAAATAAGAGGCCTACCTCACCCTGAAAAACAACCCCAGAGATTTATCTTTCCTAAACAAAACTTCACAATTGGCATCATGTAGGCAATCAGGTAACAGTATGGAATTGAAGAATGGAAGTGAAGACTGTCCCTCCACAGAACACGTTTCCAGTTCTCCAGACACTTGGCATTGTGCTTAGTGATGTAAGGCTTGCATGCAGCTGTTCAGCTATGGAAACCCAAGCCATGAAGCTCCCAACAGGCGCATAGTTTTTAAGATGATGAGGTTTGGACTCATCGCTCAGTGACCTCCCGCTATATAATGTCATATTGTCTCCATTTCGTGGCTAATGTGAGACGAATGAACTGGGGCTCATGTGAGCTGAAATGTCGCCACTCCATGTTGGTCTAATAAAATCCAACTATTTATCAGACGAGACACTGGGGATGCTGGGAGGAGATTCATAGGGCTCTGGTCTGGTAGCCATGGAGTATTGACTTGGCCTCTGGACCAGGGTCCTGCAATTCTTTTCCTCAACTCTAATAGATGCATAAAAATACACACACCAGTACATAAAACACACTAGTATATAGCATACAACAGTATGCAATATACACAGTATATAACACACCCACATACCATCATATAACACTCACACCAGTAGCTCAGCTATTGGGGGGGAAAAGGGGGCGGTCGCCGAGGGCCCCACGCTCTGAGGGGGCCCACCTGGAGCTACGCTACTGTAAATGTATAAGCGCATGCAGCATACCAATACAGTTACATTCTGCAGCAGAGCAGGGAGAATCGATCTCCCTGCTCTGCTGCCCGGCTGCTTTTGGCCCCCCACCTGTCATGGAAATGTCACCTGTACCGGCATCTAGCCGATACAGCTGATCGCATTGATGGGAGGAGCGCTACGCTGCTTCTCCCATCATCCCCCTCTCAGAATCTGATGTCACCGACGCAGACACTGACAGGGGGCGTGATGACGTCACTAGCCGGCGCTCGCTATCAGCAGATGAGTGGGCGCTCCGAGCTGCGGAGGAAGAGAGGTGAGTATTTATTTATTTTTTAGGGGTGCTGCCTTATACTACAGGGCCTGCCTATAGGGGTGCTGCCTTATATAACAGGGTTTGCCTATAGGGGTGCTGCCTTATGTTACAGGGTCTGCCTATAGGGGTGCTGTCTTATACTACAGGATCTGCCTATGGGGGTGCTGCCTTATATTACAGGGTCTGCCTATAGGGGTGCTGCCTTATACTACAGGGTCTGCCTATGGGGGTGCTGTCTTATACTACAGGGTCTGCCTATAGGGGTGCTGCCTTATATTACAGGGTCTGCCTATAGGGGTGCTGCCTTATATTACAGGGTCTGCCTCTGGGGGTGCTGCCTTATACTACAGGTTCTTCCTATAGGGGTGCTGCCCTTTACTACAGGATCTGCCTGTGGGGGTGCTGCCTTATACTACAGGGTCTGCCTATAGGGGTGCTGTCTTGTACTACAGGATCTGCCTATGGGGTTTCTGCCTTATACTACAGTGTCTGCCTATAGGGGTGCTGCCTTATTTCACAGGGTCTGCCTATAGGGGTGCTGCTTTATACTACAGGGTCTGCCTATTAGGGGTGCTGCCTTATACTACAGGATCTGCCTATGGGGGCGCTGCCTTATTCTACAGGGTCTGCCTTTATGGGTGCTGCATTATATTACAGGGTCTTCCTATAGGGGTGCTGTCTTATACTACAGGATCTGCCTATGGGGGTTCTGCCTTATATTACAGGGTCTGCCTATAGGGGTGCTGCTTTATATTACATGGTCTGCCTATAGGGGTGCTGCCTTATACTACAGGATCTGCCTATGGGGGTGCTGCCTTATACTACAGGGTCTGCCTATAGGGGTGCTGCCTTATACTACAGGATCTGCCTGTGGGGGTGCTGCCTTATATTACAGGGTCTGCTAATAGGGGTGCTGTCTTGTACTACAGGATCTGCCTATGGGGGTTCTGCCTTATACTACAGTGTCTGCCTATAGGGGTGCTGCCTTATTTCACAGGGTCTGCCTACGGGGAGCTGTCTTATACTACAGGGTCTGCTTATAGGGGTGCTGCTTTATACTACAGGGTCTGCCTATGGGGTGCTGCCTGATACTACAGAGTCTGCCTATGGGTGCTGCCTTGTGCTATAGAGTATGCCTATGGGTGCTGCCTTGTGCAATAGAGTCTGCCTATGGGGGATGCATTATACAGTATAGAGTTTGCCTATGGGGCTGCTTTGTGCTATAGAGTCTGCCTATGGGGGGTGCATTATACAATATATAGTAGGCCTATGGGAAGTGCATTATACTATATGGAGGCTTATGGGGTGTGCAATATACTACATTTAGGACTATCTAGTGCATTATACTATATGGAGGCTATCAAGGGGGCCATCATACAGTGTGGAGATTACAGTGAGGGGGCAATCGTACAGTTTAGGGATTACAATGAAGGGGCCACCATACAGTGTTGGAGCCAACAAACAGTTTGGATGCTACTAAGGGGTCAGTATACTGTGTGGGTGGTACTATACAGTGAGGGGCATTATACTGTGTATAGGGGAGCTGTGCAGGGGGGAGACTCGGGACATTATTAAATGTAAAGTGGGCACTTATTGTTATAGGGGAACTCAGTTTACTGTTACTATCAAAGGGGCACACACAGGACATTATTACTTTCTAGGGGGCAAAATATGGGCACTGTTTTCTTGCAAAAAAGGGGAGAAGCCAGCGCAGCCCTACATAAAGTGCAAATGCACATATTAATTTCTAACTGTATTATCAAAATGAGACATTTAGCAAACAATTGATCAATTCTTTGAGCCACCCCGCCTCTTCACGGCAATCTCATATTGGGGCAGTCGTACACTACGTTTTTTATATTCGCTGTGCCATAAAGGCCTCCTAAATGAACTAAAAGCAAGACCACATTAAAGCATGCTGTACCTGGAGCATATACTGAGTCACCCCCATGGCGTCAGAGTAGGCAAGCGAGGATAAAGGTTGACCAGGTCCAGACAGACATTTCGGATCCAACCTCCACACTGCCCATCCAGAACCACAGATGAAGAGTGAAACAGGCTGAGGCACAGGTGCATAATTAAACAAAGCCTGAGGCAGGGCAGGGCTGCTATGTGTGTGTACAGCAGCCTATCAATCACTGAAACACAGAAAGAATGGCGCACATAACCAGGCGCGGCGCACGGCAACAGTGGTGGTCAGCCACTTACCAATAACAGAGCAAAAAAGGGGAGAAGCCAGCGCAGCCTAAAGTTAAGACGCAATACATAAAGTGCAAATGCACATATTAATTTCTAACTGTATTATCAAAATGAGACATTAAGCAAACAATTGATCAATTCTTTGAGCCACCCCGCCTCTTCACGGCAATCTATTTGCTTGTTTGTTTGGATGGGCAGTGTGGAGGTTGGATCCGAAATGTCTGTCTGGACCTGGTCAAACTTTATCCTCGCTTGCCTACTCTGGCGCCATGGGGGTGACTCAGTATATGCTCCAGGTACAGCATGCCTTTAATGTGGTCTTGCTTTTAGTTCATTTAGGAGGCCTTTATGGCACAGCGAATATAAAAAACGTAGTGTAGGACTGCCCCAATATGAGATTGCCGTGAAGAGGCGGGGTGGCTCAAAGAATTGATCAATTGTTTGCTAAATGTCTCATTTTGAAAATACAGTTAGAAATTAATATGTGCATTTGCACTTTATGTATTGCGTCTTAACCTTAGGCTGCGCTGGCTTCTCCCCTTTTTTGCACTGTTTTCTTGCACCCGGCATTACTATATTATAGAGGGGTGCTTTAGAATTTAGAAGGCACAGAGAACCACACAGCAGGTGTAGTAATAGGGACACATACGGCAGCAGCGGATCAGTATTGGGGTATCAGGGGCAATAATAGGGACACCAACGGCAGCAGCGGCTCAGTATTGGGATATCAGCAGGATAAGAAGTTTGTGCAGGTTGGAAATAGATGGTGATGGGGCTGGAATATGAGAAGGGAAATGTGTCTTTGTTGTATTCTCTGCAAACGAGTCCTGGGTGGAAGAAGTTGTCATGTCAGTCTGGGCCAGATGGAAAAGACGGGAAAAATGAACAATTCCATCAGAAAGAACATCACCTGTAAGCCACCATCTATAACTGTGCTGTGATCTATTATATGTTCTGTAGGACTGGTATCTACCACTGACCATATGGCGGAAATATCCATGTTGGTCATTATATAGAGACTAACGCATCGGGTATTCTAGAATATGTATTACAGTATGTATGTACGACGCGCTGTGAGTGGGGGTTAAATTTTGTGCCAATATCACTAATTGCTCGCGCACGGCTGGCCGATCAGCGAAGCGTGGTTTAAATCTGGTGCCAATTTGCGGCCGGACTGCGCCTGTCTCTGATTGGTCGCGGCCGGGCACGTCCCATGACCGAGGCAGTGTTTAAATACCATGCCAAAATCGCTGATTGGTCGCGCCTGGCTGGCCAATCAACGAAGCGTGGTTTAAATCTGGCCGGCACGAGCAATCAGAGACATTGGCACGGGATTTAAATCCCGCTTCGCTGATTGCTCGCGCCCAGCCAGCGTGACCAATCAGAGACAATGGCACGGGATTTAAATCCCGCTTCGCTGATTGGTCGCACCCAGCGGCGCGACCAATCAGAGACATTGCGGCGGGATTTAAATCCCGCTTCGCTGATTGCTCGTGCCGGCTCGCCTGTTATGAAAGGCAATTTAGTACTACAATGGACATAGCGGTCAGAGCACATACAGTGATCTGACCATAACCCAAAATCATAGAACGAGCTCTGAGACGTGGGAACTCTGCAGACCGCAATCCCTAATCCTCTCCAAACAACACTAGAGGCAGCCGTGGATTGCGCCTAACTCTGCCTATGCAACTCGGCACAGCCTGAGAAACTAACTAGCCTGAAGATAGAAAATAAGCCTACCTTGCCTCAGAGAAATACCCCAAAGGAAAAGGCAGCCCCCCACATATAATGACTGTGAGTTAAGATGAAAAGACAAACGTAGAGATGAAATAGATTCAGCAAAGTGAGGCCCGACTTTCTTAACAGATCGAGGATAGAAAAGGTAACTTTGCGGTCTACACAAAACCCTAAAGAAAACCACGCAAAGGGGGCAAAAAGACCCTCCGTACCGAACTAACGGCACGGAGGTACACCCTTTGCATCCCAGAGCTTCCAGCAACAAAATAGACAAGCTGGACAGAAAAAATAGCAAACAAATAGCAAAGAAGAACTTAGCTATGCAGAGCAGCAGGCCACAGGAATGATCCAGGGAAAAGCAAGTCCAACACTGGAACATTGACAGGAAGCCAGGATCAAAGCATTAGGTGGAGTTAAGTAGAGAAGCACCTAACGACCTCACCAGATCACCTGAGGGAGGAAACTCAGAAGCCGCAGTACCACTTCCCTCCACCAACAGAAGCTCACAGAGAGAATCAGCCGAAGTACCACTTGTGACCACAGGAGGGAGCTCTGCCACAGAATTCACAACAGTACCCCCCCCTTGAGGAGGGGTCACCGAACCCTCACCAGAGCCCCCAGGCCGACCAGGATGAGCCACATGAAAGGCACGAACAAGATCGGGAGCATGGACATCAGAGGCAAAAACCCAGGAATTATCTTCCTGAGCATAACCCTTCCATTTAACCAGATACTGGAGTTTCCGTCTAGAAACACGAGAATCCAAAATCTTCTCCACAATATACTCCAATTCCCCCTCCACCAAAACCGGGGCAGGAGGATCAACAGATGGAACCATAGGTGCCACGTATCTCCGCAACAATGACCTATGGAATACGTTATGTATGGAAAAAGAATCTGGAAGGGTCAGACGAAAAGACACAGGATTAAGAACCTCAGAAATCCTATACGGACCAATGAAACGAGGTTTAAACTTAGGAGAGGAAACCTTCATAGGAATATGACGAGAAGATAACCAAACCAGATCCCCAACACGAAGTCGGGGACCCACACGGCGTCTGCGATTAGCGAAACGTTGAGCCTTCTCCTGGGACAAGGTCAAATTGTCCACTACATGAGTCCAAATCTGCTGCAACCTGTCCACCACAGTATCCACACCAGGACAGTCTGAAGACTCAACCTGTCCTGAAGAGAAACGAGGATGGAACCCAGAATTGCAGAAAAATGGCGAAACCAAGGTAGCCGAGCTGGCCCGATTATTAAGGGCGAACTCAGCCAAAGGCAAAAAGGACACCCAGTCATCCTGATCGGCAGAAACAAAGCATCTCAGATATGTTTCCAAGGTCTGATTGGTTCGTTCGGTCTGGCCATTAGTCTGAGGATGGAAAGCCGAGGAAAAAGACAAGTCAATGCCCATCCTACCACAAAAGGCTCGCCAAAACCTTGAAACAAACTGGGAACCTCTGTCAGAAACAATATTCTCTGGAATGCCATGTAAACGAACCACATGCTGGAAGAACAATGGCACCAAATCAGAGGAGGAAGGCAATTTAGACAAGGATACCAGATGGACCATCTTAGAAAAGCGATCACAGACCACCCAAATGACTGACATCTTTTGAGAAACGGGAAGATCAGGAATAAAATCCATAGAGATATGTGTCCAAGGCCTCTTCGGGACCGGCAAGGGCAAAAGCAACCCACTGGCACGAGAACAGCAGGGCTTAGCCCGAGCACAAATCCCACAGGACTGCACAAAAACACGCACATCCCGCGACAGAGACGGCCACAAAAAGGATCTAGCCACCAACTCTCTGGTACCAAAGATTCCAGGATGACCAGCCAACACCGAACAATGAACCTCAGAGATAACTTTACTGGTCCACCTATCAGGGACAAACAGTCTCTCCGCTGGACAACGATCAGGTTTATTAGCCTGAAATTTTTGCAGCACCCGCCGCAAATCAGGGGAGATGGCAGACACAATTACTCTTTCCTTGAGGATACCCGCCGGCTCAGACAAACCCGGAGAGTCGGGTACAAAACTCCTAGACAGAGCATCCGCCTTCACATTTTTAGAGCCCGGAAGGTACGAAATCACAAAGTCAAAACGGGCAAAAAACAGCGACCAACGAGCCTGTCTAGGATTCAACCGCTTAGCAGACTCAAGATAAGTCAAGTTCTTATGATCAGTTAATACCACCACGCGATGCTTAGCTCCTTCAAGCCAATGACGCCACTCCTCGAATGCCCACTTCATGGCCAGCAACTCTCGGTTGCCCACATCATAATTTCGCTCAGCAGGCGAAAACTTCCTGGAAAAAAAAGCGCATGGTTTCATCACTGAGCAATCAGAACCTCTCTGCGACAAAACAGCCCCTGCTCCAATCTCAGAAGCATCAACCTCGACCTGGAACGGAAGAGAAACATCTGGTTGACACAACACAGGGGCAGAAGAAAAACGACGCTTCAAGTCTTGAAAAGCTTCCACAGCAGCAGAAGACCAATTGACCAAATCAGCACCCTTCTTGGTCAAATCGGTCAATGGTTTGGCAATACTAGAAAAATTGCAGATGAAGCGACGATAAAAATTAGCAAAGCCCAGGAACTTTTGCAGACTTTTCAGAGATGTCGGCTGAGTCCAATCATGGATGGCTTGGACCTTAACAGGATCCATCTCGATAGTAGAAGGGGAAAAGATGAACCCCAAAAATGAAACCTTCTGCACACCAAAGAGACACTTTGATCCCTTCACAAACAAAGAATTAGCACGCAGGACCTGAAAAACTGTTCTGACCTGCTTCACATGAGACTCCCAATCATCCGAGAAGATCAAAATGTCATCCAAGTACACAATCAGGAATTTATCCAGGTACTCTCGGAAGATGTCATGCATAAAGGACTGAAACACTGATGGAGCATTGGCAAGTCCGAATGGCATCACTAGATACTCAAAATGACCCTCGGGCATATTAAATGCAGTTTTCCATTCATCTCCTCGCCTGATTCGCACCAGATTATACGCACCACGAAGATCTATCTTGGTGAACCAACTAGCCCCCTTAATCCGAGCAAACAAATCAGATAACAATGGCAAGGGGTACTGAAATTTAACCGTGATCTTATTTAGAAGGCGGTAATCTATACAAGGTCTCAGGGAACCATCCTTCTTGGCTACAAAAAAGAACCCTGCTCCCAATGGTGACGATGACGGGCGAATATGCCCCTTCTCCAGGGATTCCTTCACATAACTGCGCATAGCGGCGTGCTCAGGCACGGATAAATTAAACAGTCGACCTTTTGGGAATTTACCACCAGGAATCAAATTGATAGCACAATCACAATCCCTATGCGGAGGCAGGGCATCGGACTTGGGCTCATCAAATACATCCCGGTAATCAGACAAGAACTCTGGAACCTCAGAAGGGGTGGATGACGGAATTGACAGAAATGGAACATCACCATGTACCCCCTCACAACCCCAGCTGGACACCGACATGGATTTCCAATCTAATACTGGATTATGGGCTTGTAGCCATGGCAACCCCAACACGACCACATCATGCAGATTATGCAACACCAGAAAGCGAATAACCTCCTGATGTGCAGGAGCCATGCACATGGTCAGCTGGGTCCAGTATTGAGGCTTATTCTTGGCCAAAGGCGTGGCATCAATTCCTCTCAATGGAATAGGACACTGCAAGGGCTCTAAGAGAAACCCACAACGCTTAGCATACTCCAAGTCCATCAAATTCAGGGCAGCGCCTGAATCCACAAATGCCATTACAGAATACGATGACAAAGAGCAGATCAAGGTAACGGACAGAAGAAATTTTGACTGTACCGTACCAATGGTGGCAGACCTAGCGAACCGCTTAGTGCGCTTAGGACAATCAGAGATAGCATGAGTGGAATCACCACAGTAGAAACACAGCCCATTCAGACGTCTGTGTTCTTGCCGTTTAACTCTGGTCAAAGTCCTATCGCACTGCATAGGCTCAGGTTTAAGCTCAGGTAATACCGCCAAATGGTGCACAGATTTACGCTCACGCAAGCGTCGACCGATCTGAATGGCCAAAGACATAGACTCATTCAAACCAGCAGGCATAGGAAATCCCACCATGACATCCTTAAGGGCTTCAGAGAGACCCTTTCTGAACATAGCTGCCAGCGCAGATTCATTCCATTGAGTGAGCACGGACCACTTTCTAAATTTCTGACAATATACCTCCATCTCATCCTGACCCTGACAAAGAGCCAGCAAATTTTTCTCTGCCTGATCCACTGAATTAGGTTCATCGTACAGCAATCCGAGCGCCAGGAAAAGCGCATCGATATTACTCAATGCAGGATCTCCTGGCGCAAGAGAAAATGCCCAGTCCTGAGGGTCGCCGCGCAAAAAAGAAATAACAATCAAAACCTGAGAAATCAGAGGAGTGAGGTTTCAAGGCCAGAAATAATTTACAATTATTTTTGAAACTCAGAAACTTAGTTCTATCTCCAAAAAACAAATCAGTAATAGGAATTCTTGGTTCCAACATAGCTTTCTGATCAATAGTGTCTTGAATCTTTTGTACTCTTGCCGACAGCTGATCCACAAATGAAGACAGACTTCTAATGTCCATCACTACACCTGTGTACTGAACCACCCAAATGTCTAGGGGAAAATAAAGGCAAAACACAGTGCAAAGAAAAAAAAATGGTCTCAGAACTTCTTTTTTCCCTCTATTGAGAATCATTAGTACTTTCGGCTTCCTGTACTGTTATGAAAGGCAATTCAGTACTACAATGGACATAGCGGTCAGAGCACATACAGTGATCTGACCATAACCCAAAATCATAGAACGAGCTCTGAGACGTGGGAACTCTGCAGACCGCAATCCCTAATCCTCTCCAAACAACACTAGAGGCAGCCGTGGATTGCGCCTAACTCTGCCTATGCAACTCGGCACAGCCTGAGAAACTAACTAGCCTGAAGATAGAAAATAAGCCTACCTTGCCTCAGAGAAATACCCCAAAGGAAAAGGCAGCCCCCCACATATAATGACTGTGAGTTAAGATGAAAAGACAAACGTAGAGATGAAATAGATTCAGCAAAGTGAGGCCCGACTTTCTTAACAGATCGAGGATAGAAAAGGTAACTTTGCGGTCTACACAAAACCCTAAAGAAAACCACGCAAAGGGGGCAAAAAGACCCTCCGTACTGAACTAACGGCACGGAGGTACACCCTTTGCGTCCCAGAGCTTCCAGCAACAAAATAGACAAGCTGGACAGAAAAAATAGCAAACAAATAGCAAAGAAGAACTTAGCTATGCAGAGCAGCAGGCCACATGAATGATCCAGGGAAAAGCAAGTCCAACACTGGAACATTGACAGGAAGCCAGGATCAAAGCATTAGGTGGAGTTAAGTAGAGAAGCACCTAACGACCTCACCAGATCACCTGAGGGAGGAAACTCAGAAGCCGCAGTACCACTTCCCTCCACCAACAGAAGCTCACAGAGAGAATCAGCCGAAGTACCACTTGTGACCACAGGAGGGAGCTCTGCCACAGAATTCACAACACTCGCCGCGACCAATCAGCGACATTGAGGCGAAATTTAATTAAATCCCGCCCCAATGTCGCTGATTGGTGGCGTCAGCTAGGCACGACCAATCAACGAAGCGTGTTTTAAAACCCGCGCCAATATCGCTGATTGGTCGCGCCAGCTGGCCGTGACCAATCAGCAAAACGGTGGGACCAAAGCGAATTGCTGCGGAGGCGACGGAAGGTGAGAATATCACGATTTTTTTTAATAATTATTATTTTTAACATTATATCTTTTTACTATTGATGCTGCATAAGCAGCATCAATAGTAAATCCCGCAGCAATTTCGCTGATTGGTCCAGCCGGCGCGACCAATCAGAGACATTGCCGCGGTATTTAAATCTTGCTTCGCTGATTGCTCGCGCCCAGCCGGTGTGACCAATCAGAGACATTGCCGCGGTATTTAAATCCCGCTCGCGAGACCGCACGTCATCATCTCGCGAGACCGCAATGCATGGACCGGACCATCGCGAGGAGCGGGAAAGGCCTGGGCTTGATCTGGGGGCCGACAGAAGGTGAGTATATAATGATTTTTTATTTTTCTTTATTATTTTTAACATTCGCACAGGGTTAATAGCAGCGTTAATGGAGTGCGTTACACCGCGGCATAACGCGGTCCCTTAACGCTGCCATTAACCCTGTGTGAGCGCTGACTGGAGGGGAGTATGGAGTGGGCACTGATGGCTGGGGAGTAGGGAGGGACTAATTCTCGGCTGCACTGTTCCCGTCGCTGATTGGTCGCGGCCTGGTGGCTGCGACCAATCACCGACGCGGGATTTCCGGGAGAGACAGATAGACGGAAGTGACCCTTAGACAATTATATAATAGATTATCTTCAGTAACAGCGCGGTCATCTGCTGAGGTTCTCCTCCACTATTAAGGTGTGCCACCCAGTTGTAATCAAGGTTACCTGATTAGGGGCCCACTCAGAAGCTTCGCCCCCCCTGAACCAAAACCCTAACTACGCCTCTTACTCACACCAGTATATAAAACACACATCAGTGCATAATAGATACATACCGGTGTATAACATATATTAGTACATAACACACACACATATATAGCACACACATTGTTATATAACACACATTGGTATATAACACACACATTATTTTTATATATTATTTTTACAAACTTCCTCTTGATTTGAGCAAGGAAAAATAACTGAATTTATACATGTGAAATTTGCTTTTCTAAACTAATGGGCTGCGGTACGCTCCCAGAAAAGCTTTGCGGGGATTTGAATTGTAAAATCCATTACTAGAGGCCTGGATGCATTTTAATGAGGTGTATACTCTGGTGATAAGTCTGGGCATAATTACATGCAAAGCATCAGGCACTTTGTGTGCAGTCAACCTATATAACCCAAGTGGCACCGGCTCTCAGGAGATTAAGCTTCCAAAAATACTAGAACATTTGTGATGATCTGAATACATTACATTTGCTCCTCAGAATAAGTGGAGAAGAGACAGAACATTCTACAACATGGTGGCATTCATAATGCAAAATTACTATGGGCATGTAGAATTGCACTGTAGTTTATCTATCTATCTATCTATCTATCTATCTATCTATCTATCTATCTATCTATCTATCTATCTATCTATCTTACCATTATCTATCTATATCCATTTCCACTGTAAATTTCTATGCAAATAAATATAAGGCTTTATAAATAATATTTGAAAAGATCTTGCTTTCATTATAACCTCATATTTTTTTTTACTGAAAGTGAAGACCTTTTTTTTACAGTTGGGGTTGGCGATGACCTCTAGCTTGTACTTTGTAATATAAGTGAATGACAACATGCTTTACATTACTCTTTTTGTTAACTTTTTACTTTTTATTGAACTTTTAGAAAAACAACCTGGCAACCTATTGTTGAAATGTCCAGAGAATTATCGTACATTAAAAAAATTGTACATAAATGTACATAGACAATATAAAATTATTATAACAGTTTTTAAAAATATATATACAGATACCGTATTTTTCGGACTATAAGACGCACCGGACCATAAGACGCACCCCAAATTTGGGGTGAAAATTGCAGAAAAAAAGATTTTTTATAAGATGGGGGTCCGTCTTATTGTCCGAATTTACAGTATCTTACCTGAGGGATGGCGGTGGCAGAGCAGGGTCACAGGAGGCAAGGTGTCGGCAGAGGTGGGGTGATGCTGGGATGAGGAGGTGCTGGGATCAGGAGGTGCTGGGATCAGGAGGTGCTGGGATGAGGAGGTGCTGGGATGAGGAGGTGCTGGGATCAGGAGGTGCTGGGATCAGGAGGTGCTGGGGTCAGGAGGTGCTGGGATGAGAAGGTGCTGGGATGAGAAGGTGCTGGGATGAGAAGGTGCTGGGATCAGGAGGTGCTGGGATCAGGAGGTGCTGGGATGAGGAGGTGCTGGGATCAGGAGGTGCTGGGATCAGGAGGTGCTGGGATCAGGAGGTGCTGGGATCAGGAGGTGCAGTGAGAGGTATGGCGTGAGAGGGGTCCCTGGCTTACCATGCAGGCTTACCTAGGTGGCAGAGGTGCGGTGGCAGAGGTCCGGTGGCAGAGGTGCGGTGGCGGCAGAGGAGGCGCAGTAAGCGGGGTCCCTTTCCCCGGGATGGTGATGCAGCAGGCCCGGTATGCAGCAGAGCCGGGTGAATCCTCTTGTTATCGGTGGGCGCGGCCATCTTCCTGAGGCCGCGCGTGTGCAGATGAAGCGCTCTGCTCCCGGGGCTTCAGGAAAATGGCCGCGGGAGGCCGCGCGTGCGCAGATGGAGATCGCGGCGGCCATTTTCCTGAAGCCCCGGGAAGCAGAGCGCTCCATCTGCGCACGCGCGGCCTCCGGAAAATGGCCGCGCCCACCGATAACAAGAGGATTCACCCGGCTCTGCTGCATACCGGGCCTGCTGCATCACCATACCGGGGAAAGGGACCCCGCTTACTGCGCCTCCTCTGCCGCCATACCCCCGCAACCGCACCTCTGCCACCGGACCTCTGCCACCGCACCTCTGCCACCTAGGTAAGCCTGCATTGCGACTATTAGACACACCCCCCATTTACCCCCTTTTTTGGGGGGGAAAAAGTGCGTCTTTTAGTCCGAAAAATACGGTAAGTAACAAGAAGGAATAGAAAAGGAAAAAGCAAAGAAATGATGGTGGAGAAGAAAGAGGGCGAGTGGTTTGGTCCATGGCTCCTTGCATGCTCCATGCTCCAGTAATTTAAGGCACCACAGGTAGGTTACATCAGCAGATCTTCACCCTTTCTAGGTACTAGGATGAGTTGCATAAATGTGTCTTGAGTTTATTCTGGATGTTAGAGGGTAGAAGAGCAATTACACATTCCCATATATTAAAAAAATGATTATACTCTTGGTTCTTAAAGGATAGATGTTTTCACCCAATCCGTAACAAATAGGTTCATTTTTCTAGAAATAGTTTGTGTGGTGCAGCCTGAGGAGAAATCCATGTTTGGTGGATCACGCTTTTTTTTAAGTCGACATTACTAAATGTAGAAGTTTTTTAGAGCCTTTGTCACATCTTTATTTATTGGGATCCACCCAGCCAAACAAGCCACAGAATATATTCAAGAGAGAGGTAGTCAAGTGTTTAAGACAAAGTCCCTGATCTTCTTCCAGTATTCCCTTATTACCTTATATGACCACAAGCAGTTGTAATATGAGCCACATTTGAAGCATGTATCAGCTGGCTAGATATACATTTTATACCCCTTGCATGTGGACATATATGAGATGTGGAAAATTGTTAGGGTCATTTTGATATATCTGGCCAATAGAAGAGTTTCTACTAATTAGGCTAACATAGTTAATAAGTCATAGATTTCAGTGTCAGGAATTGAGAGCCTCCAACATGGAAGGCCTGTTGTGGTTGAGTTGTAGTCAATAAGGAAAAATCTATACAGAGCAGATATCTCACCTCTTGTGGTAGCTGAGGAGCTCACGGACCAAAGAAATGTTCGGTCCCATTTAGGAATTGACTTAACTTGTTGCCTGCAAGTAAGCGAAAAATGGTATAAGTATTTCTTGGTGACTTTCCCTGAGTGTCTGGAGTGAGTGAATTGCTGTTGAGGTTTGGTCGACAAAGTTATCAACTGAGTGAAGGTCTTGTTTGCACCTACTGTATGGGGATAATCTTCTTGGAAGTTAGGTTTCTTTCACACTTCCGTCGGTACGGGGCCGTTGATAAGCGTTTTTCAACGCAACCACTGCCCATTCTATAGTCCCGAGGAGGAGGGGGCAGAGTTCCGGCGGGCATGTGTAGTAGGAAATGCAGGACCCGACGTACGAAAAAACGTCCCCTTGGACGTTTTTTCGTGATGACGGTCCGCCAAAACACGACGCAGCCAGTGCACGACGGACGGAAATGTAGGCCTGGTCTAAGTGAGGATTAGTGTAGGCTTTACATTTTTCCTAAAGTTGAATTATAGGTTCTGTGAGGACTTTTATTAGAGTCCCTCAGATAATGCAGTGTTTCCCAAACTCCAGTCCTCACACCCTCCAATAGATCATGTTTTCATGATTTTCTTAGTATTGCACAGGTGATGGAATTATTATCAAGCCATCACAAACTACCACAGGCTCTCTCATATTTCTTTATAGGCTTCATATCGCCTACAAGCCTAACAATGCATTGCCAAAGAGTTCTAGTTTTCTTTTGTCTCCCCATAGAACCTTTTTGAAGGATTGAGGTTCGTCTATGTAACTTTCAGCAGAGTTCAGTCGCTCTCTTTTTTTCCCCTTATTGTAGCAGTGGGATCCTCTTTGACCTTCTCCTATAGAGCCCCCCCCCCCCCCAAACTGCTTGGTCTTAGTGACCATAGCATTTCTTCTCTGGGGCTGCCTTGCCTTTGGCTCTGTGCACATGGAACAGGGAATAACACTGGCTTTATTAAGAATCAAATCAGGCTGAGTTAATTTCTTTATAGTTACAGATGAGTTTGATTTTATCCTTCATTTTAAAACCCAACAAAGGGTTCCATAAAGTATGCAGGTCCTGACATTGTTTTTAATTTTATATATTTTTCCTGCCAAGTTTTTAATTCGTTATTTTTGTGTCTTGTGTTTTACTGCATCAAACATATGAGCTCATGTACTGTATAACCAAAACACTGTTTTAAGAAGATAATACACATATACCGTTACATAATATTTTGGGTAGCCAGTAATGTTGACCACAACTGTATAGCATATTGTATCTAGCAGTGTAGCTATAGAGGGTGCATGGACTGCATCAGCGCTTTGGTGCCCAAGGGGGGTCCAGAGATTCATCTGCCACATAACATATAAATGGCACATAATAGATGGAGTCCTCGTACAGACTGCGTGTTATCATTGTGAGACTCTGAGTTCTGTCCTAGAAGCAATGTAATATTAGTAGAGGAGCAAGAATGTAGCACATCTGGGGGAATAAAATATCCATCTTTATTTCACTGCATCATGTCTGGAGTGCCGCCTTCTCATTCCTATTTCCCTGTGACAATCTAAAACAGATTGTTATTATTGTTTTACTCTTGCTTTTTCCAGATAAATAAATATAGATGTAACAAAAGTTATCATATCTCACAATGCATCATCATCATTAGGGATGAGCGGGCCCGCGGAAGTTCGGGTTCTGGTACTTTATTCTAAAGTTCACTCCTGGTACCGGAACTATTCATGAACTTCAACCAGAATCCGAACGCCATTAAAAACAATGGGGACCCAAACTTTTGAGCTGGGAATCTCTCTCTCGACTTCCCCCAGAACTCCAAACTTGTGAGAGAAGACCGTATTTGGAGTTCAGCACCTATAGGATTACTCACTTACAGGATCACTCACTTATGCGATCACTCACTTATAGGCTAGGGTCAGCTGTCCGTTTTCTCTCCATCCGAAAAAAAAAATGGTACTAGAATGCTAGTCAGACGTGATCAGAGTTTGATCTGAGTGGAAGGTGAAGAAGAAAAAAAAGTTTGCAAGACGATTTAAGTCCAGATTCAAAAAACTCCTTTAAAAGTCCATGTTTATTCAAAAATTATATCCATGATGGCGTCATGTAACACATGAGTAAAAGTAGAACAAACAAAGTGACGCATTTCGATCAATACGATCTTAATCATTGTTAGAAGTAAAGGGAAACGATTTTCATTTTACCGTACTTTTAACAATGATTAAAATCGTATAGATCGAAACGCGTCTGTTTGATTGTTCTATTTTTACTCATGCTTTATATGACGCCATCATGGATATTATTTTTAAACATGGAGTATTAAAGGAGTTTTTGGATGCTGGACTTGAAGCATCTCCTCAATTTTCCTTGTTGCACAGTGAGCGTCTGTGCAATCAATACTCTTCAAGAAGGGTGAGCTGACATTTATCTTTTTCTTCTTCTAAAAAAAAGTTTCTCCAACTTCTTCATTCGGATTTCATCTGAGTGTGGTCCGATTTTCTTCAAGGACCTATAGACATGAATGGGTGAGTGTGATCCGATTTCCAGAGGTAAATAGTGTATGTCGTGGTTTTCTTTTTTTCCTCAGACAGTCAGACCACATTGTTGCGATTTATTTTCATCAGCTCTGTCGGTCCTTGGAAAAAATGGACATGTGCGCAGCCCCATGGAATAACATGGGTACGAGTGCGAACTGTCAAAACCATGGATAACACTTGTCCGATTTAAACAGTCATGTGCACAAGCCCTTAAAATCACTCAATGTATTCAGTCCTTTCTGCTCCAGAACACAATATCCACAAATAAGAATAACTGCATGCGGGCTTGGACTGGCCCACAGGAGAATCCACCGGTGGACCCCCGTGAAGGAGTACTAATGAGTAATGCTATTACACTCGATTCACAATTTACAGATATAGGTATAATCTAATCATTCATTAAACAAGATAGTCAATTTAGTATTACAGCAAAAGTAAATTTGTGTCCTCGTGTCAGGTTATTTCTGAATGTAGCTGAACAGTGGGCCCCAAGCATCAATGTTACTGGTGGGCCTTGGCCAACCCAGTCCGACACTGACTCTATGTACAATGTGACAGGTCCCCTTTACTCTATAATGCGTGCTTCGTTCAAAAGTCAATTCTTATATTTGAGATTTCGAGGCATGTCTAAACAGTTTTTACTAAATTGACAGACATCCAGAGATGTTATGTATAGCTCTCCATCTATGGGGTGTAACCATGTGTCTTTAGTGACTTACACTATGTTTGCTTTTGCATGTCACTACCGAAACAGGAATATTTCCAGATTCACAAAAAATACAAGATTATATCCAGGTTGATGATAAATGTCATATTTCCATAATCCCAAAAGCAATAACTCTCGCTATCTACATCTAGAGATTTCTCAAGGGTAAAACAAGTGGGAAACAATCACAGTTTGCATATCACAGTTATCAGAAGAGAAGTAGAAGAAATATAGCTCAGATGAAACATTGGAAACCTTGATTAAGGTGCATGGGAGCAAAATATTTCTATGGAGATTCTAAAACATGTAATGTTATTTGTTGATAATATCTGCATAACTGAACATTGTGCCTTCTGTCGGCCATAGACAGAATTTAGTATGACAACTATATTGTTGCAAGACTTCTTCTGGAACTACAAGCTGCTACCAGCCTTCTTCTGGGACTTCAAGCTGCTTCCAGACTTCTTCTGGTACTACAAGCTGCGGCTACCAGACTTTTCTTCTGGGACTTCAAGCCACTACCAGACTTCTTCTGGGACTACAAGCTGCTGCCAAACTTCTTCTTGGACTTCAAGCTGCTACCAGACTTCTTCTGGGACTTCAAGCTGCTACCAGACTTCTTCTGGTACTACAAGCTGCTACCAGACTTCTTCTGGGACTACAAGCTGCTATCAGACTTCATCTCGTACTACAAGGTGCTACCAGACTTCTTCTCGGACTACAAGCTGCTATCAGACTTCATCTCGTACTACAAGCTGCTATCAGACTTCTTCTGCGACTACACACTGCTACCAAACTTCTGGGACTGCAAGCTGCTACTAGATTTCTGGGACTGCAAGCTGCTACCAGACTTCTTCTTGGACTTCCTGCTGCTACCAGACTTCTTCTGGGACTACAAGCTGCTACCAGACTTCTTCTGGGACTACACACTGCTACCAAACTTCTGGGACTGCAAGCTGCTACCAGATTTCTGGGACTGAAAGCTGCTACCAGACTTCTTCTGGGACTACACACTGCTACCAAACTTCTGGGACTGCAAGCTGCTACCAGATTTCTGGGACTGCAAGCTGCTACCAGACTTCTTCTTGGACTTCCTGCTGCTACCAGACTTCTTCTGGGACTACAAGCTGCTACCAGACTTCTTCTGGTACTACAAGCTGCTATCAGACTTCTTCTGGGACTACACACTGCTACCAAACTTCTGGGACTGCAAGCTGCTACCAGATTTCTAGGACTGCAAGCTGCTACCAGACTTCTTCTTGGACTTCCTGCTGCTACCAGACTTCCTCTGGGACTACAAGCTGCTACCAGACTTCTTCTGGGACTACAAGCTGCTACCAGACTTCTTCTGGTACTACAAGCTGCTACCAGACTTCTTCTGGGACTTCCAGCTGCTACCAGACTTCTTCTGGGACTACAAGCTGCTACGCTAAAAGACTTCTTCTGGGACTACAAGTCATGAATGGTCATAGCAAAGCTATAGGAATACATGGCGACAAACAACTTTAACGCCTTTCCTCTGAGGGTAATTTTTGTTTTTGCATTTTTCCCTCCTTTTTCAAGTAGCTATAACATTTTTGTTCCCACTGGCATAGACATACGAGGACTTGTTTTCTGGTATGGCTTGTAGTTTTTAATGACTTCATTTATTTTACTACATTAAGAAAAATGACCTAAACAAAATACAAGTGCAGTGAAATGGTTCAAATATATGTCACTAATTTTGTGGTGAAAATGACTTGGAAGCATTCTCCAGGTTAATAAGATTATACAGATACCAAACTTGTATAGTTTATTTGCTATTTCATTGGCTTCAAAAAAAATTCTGGATTTTTGTAAAAGAAAAAAAATATTTTTTGTACTGCCATTTTCCAAGACCCATAACATTAATTACATTACCATTATTTTAGCTGTTTTTTGGGTGGCGATCTAGTGATTTTATTTACAGAATTTTGGGTAAATTTTATATTTGATCACTTTTTATTCCATTTTTTTCTTCATTATTTTTACATTTCTTTATTGGTAAGTGGGGAAAAGTGGGTGTAATTCAAATTTTTATATTTTTTTACTTTATAAGTTTCTTTGTTCCTTTCGAAGACTATAACATGTAATCATTTGATCACTTGTGCTGTAAACAGTCTCCTATGATGAGTAGCCACCAGCTGGACATCACAGAAGAGATCATATGACTGTCACAGGGGCTTCAGCGGCCTTTTACCTTATCGGATCCCCGCGACCGAGTTTGGTGAACATCCAAACTCATTTTCTCATCAGATATCAGCACTTAAATGCCGCTGTTAGAAGCCGATGTCAGCTATGTTATATAATCTGCATCTGCACTGTGTGAGCTGCGCTCTCATTCTGAACCCGCACCAAAGTTCTTGATACACTCCAAAATGAAGTTGTTAATATGTGACTATACAGTCCCTAAATCTCACAGTCTTGAGTAAGTCTTCTGTTCCCTTTCTTAGGTATCAATCACCAATTTGGTAAGGGCTTTGTACTTTTTTAAAGGTCATTGCTAAGCTTCATACAAAAAAAACCTTCCTTCAGGAGACCACCAAAAAACCACCAGATGATGTAGGACAAGATAGATAGCTAGATACATAGATGCAGAAATAACGGCATTACTGCTCATCCATTAATTACAAGATTCTCATTTTACAAAAAAGTTTGCCAGACATTTCCGCTACGCTTCTAAAAAAACATTTAAGTGTCAAATTGTTTTTGGATTGTACAAGATCACCTAGGGGAACTTAGAAATTGAGCCCTAGCTGGAATTCAAGCAACATACCCGATACTTGAGGCCAGTAATCATATTTATATACCCAATACATTTCCGATTCATGCAAGTTTTAATTTGAAAAATGCAAAAAATTGTGCTCACAGTGTCATCTTTGTATTGTGACACAGTCGTTTCTACCCTGATAATGCACATTAATATAATGAAGTGTTCTCAGAATATGGAAAATTACTATTAACATTTGACAAAGTGTTCATTTTGCAGCTCCACCAAAGTAGAAACACTAGTTCCAGCTGCTAGTAATAGTGCATGTAGAAAAGTTACTTATCAATATACAGGTGCTTCTCACACAATTAGAATATCTTCAAAAAGTTAATTTATTTCAGTTCTTCAATTAAAAAAAGAGAAACTCATTTAATATATAGAGTCATTACAAACAGAGTGATCTATTTCAAGTGTTTATTTCTGTTAATGTTGATGATTATGGATTACAGCCAATGAACAATGAAAACCCAAAAGTCATTATCACACAAAATAAGAATGCTTTATAACACCAGCTTAAAAAATGATTTTAAAATCTGAAATGTTGGCTTACTGAAATGTATGTTCAGTAATTGCACTCATTACTTGGTCGGGGCTCCTGTAGCATCAATTACTGCATCAACGCGGCGTGACATGGAGGCGATCAGTGGCACTGCTGAGGTGTTATGGAAGCCCAGGTTGCTTTGATAGCAGCCTTCAGCTCATCTTCATTGTTGGGTCTGGTGTTATGAGCTGGTGATTTAGAACCACAATGGACCTGGTGGTTAAGAGCACTGAAAATGACCTGATAGTTACTAATAACATAGGACGAGCTCTGAGACGTGGGAACTCTGCTGACCGCAATCCCTAATCCTATCACATCACACTAGAGGTAGCCGTGGAGCGCTCCTGACCAGACCTAGGCGCCTCGGGCACAGCCTGAGAAACTAGCTAGCCCTGAAGATAGAAAAATAAGCCTACCTTGCCTCAGAGAAATTCCCCAAAGGAAAAGGCAGCCCCCCACATATAATGACTGTGAGTAAAGATGAAAATACAAACACAGAGATGAAATAGATTTTAGCAAAGTGAGGCCCGACTTACTGAATAGACCGAGGATAGGAAAGATAGCTTTGCGGTCAGCACAAAAACCTACAAACAACCACGCAGAGGGCGCAAAAAGACCCTCCGCACCGACAAACGGTACGGAGGTGCTTCCTCTGCGTCCCAGAGCTTCCAGCAAGCAAGAAAAACCAATATAGCAAGCTGGACAGAAAAAATAGCAAACAAAAGTAACACAAGTAGAACTTAGCTTATGCAGGGCAGACAGGCCACAAGAACGATCCAGGAGAGAGCAAGACCAATACTGGAACATTGACTGGAGGCCAGGAACAAAGAACTAGGTGGAGTTAAATAGAGCAGCACCTAACGACTTAACCTCGTCACCTGAGGAAGGAAACTCAGAAGCCGCAGCCCTACTCACATCCACCAAAGGAAGCTCATGGACAGAACCAGCCGAAGTACCACTCATGACCACAGGAGGGAGCCCGACCACAGAATTCACAACAGTACCCCCCCCCCTTGAGGAGGGGTCACCGAACCCTCACCAGAGCCCCCAGGCCGACCAGGATGAGCCAAATGAAAGGCACGAACCAGATCGGCAGCATGAACATCAGAGGCAAAGACCCAGGAATTATCTTCCTGACCATAACCCTTCCACTTAACTAGGTACTGGAGTTTCCATCTTGAAATATGAGAATCCAAAATCTTTTCCACTATATACTCCAACTCCCCCTCAACCAAAACCGGGGCAGGAGGATCAACGGATGGAACCACAGGTGCCACGTATCTCCGCAACAATGACCTATGGAATACATTATGGATGGAAAAAGAAGCTGGGAGGGTCAAACGAAAAGACACAGGATTAAGAACCTCAGAAATCCTATACGGACCAATGAAACGAGGCTCAAACTTAGGAGAGGAAACTTTCATAGGAATATAACGAGACGACAACCAAACCAAATCCCCAACACGAAGTCGGGGACCCACACAGCGCCTGCGGTTAGCGAAACGTTGAGCCTTCTCCTGGGACAATGTCAAATTGTCCACTACATGAGTCCAAATCTGCTGCAACCTATCCACCACAGTATCCACACCAGGACAGTCCGAAGACTCAACCTGCTCTGAAGAGAAACGAGGATGGAAACCAGAATTGCAGAAAAACGGCGAAACCAAAGTAGCCGAGCTGGCCCGATTATTTAGGGCGAACTCAGCCAAAGGCAAAAAGGACACCCAATCATCCTGATCAGCAGAAACAAAACATCTCAGATATGTTTCCAAGGTCTGATTGGTTCGTTCAGTTTGGCCATTTGTCTGAGGATGGAAAGCCGAGGAAATAGACAAATCAATGCCCATCCTAGCACAAAAGGCTCGCCAAAACATCGAAACAAACTGGGAACCTCTGTCAGAAAGGATGTTCTCCGGAATGCCATGTAAACGAACCACATGCTGGAAAAACAATGGCACCAAATCAGAGGAGGAAGGCAATTTAGACAAGGGTACCAAATGGACCATCTTAGAGAAGCGATCACAAACCACCCAGATGACCGACATCTTTTGGGAGACGGGGAGATCCGAAATAAAATCCATAGAGATATGTGTCCAGGGCCTCTTCGGGACCGGCAAGGGCAAAAGCAACCCACTGGCACGAGAACAGCAGGGCTTAGCCCGAGCACAAATCCCACAGGACTGCACAAACGAACGCACATCCCGCGACAGAGACGGCCACCAAAAGGATCTAGCCACCAAATCTCTGGTACCAAAGATTCCAGGATGACCAGACAACACCGAACAATGAGCCTCAGAGATAACTCTACTCGTCCATTTATCAGGGACAAACAGTTTCTCCGCTGGGCAACGGTCAGGTCTATCAGCCTGAAATTTTTGCAGCACCCGCCGCAAATCAGGGGAGATGGCAGACAAAATTACCCACTCTTTGAGAATACCCGCCGGCTCAGGCAAACCCGGAGAGTCGGGCACAAAACTCCTAGACAGGGCATCCGCCTTCACATTCTTAGAGCCCGGAAGGTACGAAACCACAAAGTCAAAACGGGAGAAAAACAGCGACCAACGAGCCTGTCTAAGATTCAACCGTTTGGCAGACTCGAGATAAGTCAAGTTCTTGTGATCAGTCAAGACCACCACGCGATGCTTAGCTCCTTCAAGCCAATGACGCCACTCCTCGAATGCCCACTTCATGGCCAGCAACTCTCGATTGCCAACATCATAATTACGCTCAGCAGGCAAAAACTTCCTGGAAAAGAAGGCACATAGTTTCATCACCGAGCCATCAGAACTTCTTTGCGACAAAACAGCCCCTGCTCCAATCTCAGAAGCATCAACCTAGACCTGGAACGGGAGCGAAACATCTGGCTGGCACAACACAGGGGCAGAAGAAAAACGACGCTTCAACTCCTGAAAAGCTTCCACAGCAGCAGAAGACCAATTGACCACATCAGCACCCTTCTTGGTTAAATCAGTCAACGGTTTAGCAATACTAGAAAAATTATTGATGAAGCGACGATAAAAATTAGCAAAGCCCAGGAACTTTTGCAGACTCTTCAGAGATGTCGGCTGAGTCCAATCATAAATGGCCTGAACTTTAACAGGGTCCATCTCGATAGTAGAAGGGGAAAAAATGAAAACCAAAAATGAAATCTTCTGAACACCAAAGAGACACTTTGACCCCTTCACAAACAAAGAATTCGCACGCAGGACCTGGAACACCATTCTAACCTGCTTCACGTGAGATTCCCAATCATCCGAGAAGACCAAAATATCATCCAAGTATACAATCAGGAATTTATCCAGGTACTCTCGGAAGATGTCATGCATAAAGGACTGAAATACTGATGGAGCATTGGAAAGCCCGAATGGCATAACCAGGTACTCAAAATGGCCCTCGGGCGTATTAAATGCTATTTTCCATTCATCGCCCTGTTTAATACGCACAAGATTATAAGCACCACGAAGATCTATCTTGGTGAACCAACTAGCCCCCTTAATCCGAGCAAGCAAATCAGACAGCAGCGGCAAGGGGTACTGAAATTTGACTGTGATTTTAATTAGAAGGCGGTAATCAATACAAGGTCTCAACGAACCATCCTTCTTGGCCACAAAAAAGAACCCTGCTCCCAATGGCGACGACGACGGGCGAATATGACCCTTCTCCAAGGATTCCTTTACGTAACTCCGCATAGTGGCGTGCTCAGGCACAGACAAATTAAACAGTCGACCTTTAGGAAACTTACTACCAGGAATCAAATCGATAGCACAATCACAATCCCTATGCGGAGGTAGGGCACTGGACTTGGGCTCATCAAATACATCCCGGTAATCTGACAAGAACTCTGGGACCTCAGAAGGGGTGGATGATGAAATAGACAGAAATGGAACATCACCATGTACCCCCTGACAACCCCAGCTGGACACAGACATAGATTTCCAATCCAATGCTGGGTTATGGACTTGTAGCCATGGCAACCCCAACACGACCACATCATGCAGATTATGCAACACCAAAAAGCGAATATCCTCCTGATGCGCAGGAGCCATGCACATGGTCAGTTGGGTCCAGTACTGAGGCTTATTCTTGGCCAAAGGCGTAGCATCAATTCCTCTCAATGGAATAGGATACTGCAAAGGCTCCAAGAAAAACCCACAGCGCCTAGCATACTCCAAGTCCATCAAATTCAGGGCAGCGCCTGAATCCACGAATGCCATGACAGAATAGGATGACAAAGAGCAGATCAAAGTAACGGACAAAAGAAATTTCGACTGTACCGTACCAATGGTGGTAGACCTAGCGAACCGCTTAGTGCGCTTAGGACAATCGGAGATAGCATGAGTGGAATCACCACAGTAAAAACACAGCCCATTCCGACGTATGTGTTCTTGCCGTTCCGCTCTGGTCAAAGTCCTGAATATTTTGTACTCTTGCAGTGAGATGATGCACACAAGAAGACAGGCCTTTAATGTCCATCACTACACCTGTGTCCTGAACCACCCAAATGTCTAGGGGAAAAGAAAGACAAAACACAGTGCAGAGAAAAAAAAATGGTCTCAGAACTTCTCTTTTCCCTCTATTGAGAAGCATTAGTACTTTGGGCCTCCAGTACTGTTATAAGCTGGTGATTTAGAACCACAATGGACCTGGTGGTTAAGAGCACTGAAAATGACCTGATAGTTACTAATAACATAGGACGAGCTCTGAGACGTGGGAACTCTGCTGACCGCAATCCCTAATCCTATCACACCACACTAGAGGTAGCCGTGGAGCGCTCCTGACCAGACCTAGGCGCCTCGGGCACAGCCTGAGAAACTAGCTAGCCCTGAAGATAGAAAAATAAGCCTACCTTGCCTCAGAGAAATTCCCCAAAGGAAAAGGCAGCCCCCCACATATAATGACTGTGAGTAAAGATGAAAATACAAACACAGAGATGAAATAGATTTTAGCAAAGTGAGGCCCGACTTACTGAATAGACCGAGGATAGGAAAGATAGCTTTGCGGTCAGCACAAAAACCTACAAACAACCACGCAGAGGGCGCAAAAAGACCCTCCGTACCGACTAACGATACGGAGGTGCTTCCTCTGCGTCCCAGAGCTTCCAGCAAGCAAGAAAAACCAATATAGCAAGCTGGACAGAAAAAATAGCAAACAAAAGTAACACAAGCAGAACTTAGCTTATGCAGGGCAGACAGGCCACAAGAACGATCCAGGAGAGAGCAAGACCAATACTGGAACATTGACTGGAGGCCAGGAACAAAGAACTAGGTGGAGTTAAATAGAGCAGCACCTAACGACTTAACCTCGTCACCTGAGGAAGGAAACTCAGAAGCCGCAGCCCTACTCACATCCACCAAAGGAAGCTCATGGACAGAACCAGCCGAAGTACCACTCATGACCACAGGAGGGAGCCCGACCACAGAATTCACAACAGTCTGGTGTCTCTCATCTTCCTCTTGATAATACCCCATAAATTCTCTATGGGTTAAGGTCAGGCAAGTTTGCTGGCTACAGTGATACTGTTATTTTTAAACCAGATATTGGTATTTTTGGCAGTGTGGACAGGTGCCAAGTCCTGCTGGAGAGTGAAATTTCCATCTCCAAAAAGCTTCTCGGCAGAGGGAAGCATGAAGTCCTCTAAAATTTCCTGGTAGACGGCTGCACTTACTTTGGTCTTGATAAAACACAGTGGACCTACACCAGCAGATGACATGGCTCCCCAAACCATCATTGATTGTGGAAACTTCACACTGGACCTCAAGCAGCTTGGATTGTGGCCTCTCCACTCTTCCTCCAGACTCTAGGACCTTGATTTCCAAATGAAATGCTAAATTTACTTTCATCTGAAAACAACAGCTTGGACCACTGAGCAACAGTCCAGTTCTTTTTCTCCTTGGCCCAGGTAAGACACTTCTGGAGTTATCTATTGGTTATGAGTGGCTTGATACAAGGAATGCAACACTGGTAGCCCATGTCCTGGATACGTCTGTGTGTGGTGGCTCTTGAAGCAATTACTCCAGCAGCAGTCCACTCCTTGTGAATCTCCCCCAAATTTTTGAATGGCCTTTTCTTAACAATCCTTTCAAGGCTGAAGTTATCCTCGTTGTTTGTGTACCTTTTTCTACCACACTTTTTCCTTCCATTCAACATTCCATTAATATGCTTGGATACAGTACTTTTTGAACAACCAGCTTCTTTAGCAATGATTTTTTGAGGCTTACCATTCTTGTGGAGTGTGTCAATGACTGCCTTCTAGACATCTGTCAAGTCAGCATTCTTCCCCATGATTGTGGAGCCTACTGAAACAGACTAAGGGACCTTTGAAACGCTTAGGAATTCCTTTGCAGGTGTTTTTTGTTAATTCTAATTTACTGAGATAATGACTTTTGGGTTTTCATTGGCTGTAAGCCATAATCATCAACATTAACAGATATAAACACTTGAAATAGATCACTCTGTTTGTAATGACTCTATATATTATATGAGTTTTACTTTTTGCATTGAAGAACTGAAATAAATTAATTTTTTGATGATATTCTAATTTTGTGAGAAGCACCTATATATAGATCTTTATATTTTCCTTATGTTCAAAAGCCATTTTGCTATTCATATTTCATGTATTTCATATTAGAAATGCTTTGGCACAATAGAGTGCAACCTTTTTTGTATATTTATGTATGGAGGTAGCTGCACCTGGTATGCACCTATTCACACTAGTTTGGATGTGCCAGTCATTTTTCTGTCATTTCTATGCTAGCTTACTGACTGAGCACTCCTCCCTTCACCATGTGGTTTTTAATTACATCTAATCACATTTGGTTCCGGCCAACCCATATGTAGGCTTTGCTGACAGAGGTGTCCACATTCACCCAGGCATACAGACATTGGCCTTCGGTAAGTGTTCACATTTGGACAGGGAGGTCAGGGACCCATCAGTTTTAATGAGACCACCTTGACAATGGTTGATGGGCTCACACTATTTGATCAAATGATGTGCAAAGCGTCTCTCAAATATTTTCCTAATGTTTAAAAGCCATTTTGCTATTCATATATCATGTATTTCATAGTAGACATGCTTTGGCATGATAGAGTGCAACCTTTTTTGGTATGCACCTATTCACACAAGTTTGGATGTGCCAGTCGTTTTTCTGTCATGATATACTGTACAGACCAAAAGTTTGGACACACCTTCTCATTTAAAGATTTTTCTGTATTTTCATGACTATGATGAGCTTCAAGAGGTAGTAACCGGAAATGGTCTTCCAACAATCTTGAAGGAGTTCCCAGAGATTCTTAGCAAATTCTAACAGTCTATTCAGTAGGACACAGATCAGCTGTGTATCCACCAGACTTCTGCACAACACAACTGATGGTCCCAACCCCATTTATAAGGCAAGAAATCCCACTTATTAAACCTGACAGGGCACGCCTGTGAAGTGAAAACCATTCCCGGTGACTACCTCTTGAAGCTCATCAGGAGAATGCCAAGAGTGTGCAAAGCAGTCATCAAAGCAAAAGGTGGCCAGTTTTGAAGAACCTAGAATATAAGACATATTTTCAGTTGTTTCACACTTTTTTGTTAAGCATATAATTCCACATGTGTTAATTCATAGTTTTGATGCCTTCAGTGTGAATGTACAATTTTCATAGTCATGAAAATACAGAAAAATCTTTAAATGAGAAGGTGTGTCCAAACTTTTGGTCTGTACTGTACATTAATTTACATGTGTATTATTTTTAATCAGGGGTCGGTTGTAGACTGATTTTCACTTCTATTGGCAGTCACTTAAAATCACGTTGACTTGTAACACATGGAATAAAAAAAATTGTTGAATTTGAAGAAGTGTGTCTTTTATTAACCTAAGTAACAAGCTAAGTGCTCTAAGTCTATCAATGTCTGCATTCATGCTATATAAGCACATTTATATATGTTGCAGCTGAAAGTGTAGACAGATTATATCTTCTTTTAAGTGTTTAAAGACTTTCCATTGTTCTATACTCACATTAATTTTATAGAAAATACCAATACATGTCTAACAATCTACATTTATTATGTTCTGATAAAATCAATACTTAGCAAAAGAGTGTAAAATCCGAGTAACCCCTGTAGCCAATTCATCCCACCTTGACACATCTCTCAGAGGCTGCCATTGCCGGACAGTCCTCATAATTCATTACCTTCTTCCTGTATTGTGACACTTTCCTTAAGTGCTTGGCTAATTTATATGCATACCAAGAGCAGTTAAGATCATCTGCCGAGCATAGAATAATGACAGCCAGTTAAACCTCTGCCAAAGTGTACAAAGTTATTGATCACAATTTAAAAAAAAACATGGATCAAACCCAAAAAAACAAATGTCAAGGTGAACTGCAATGTCTACGAGCCTTTCATCATCCTGAACAAGTTTCAAGAGAAGAGATGTCAGCTTGTAAGCTGGTCATACTATATGACGCCGAGTTGCACACAAAGATGTTTAATGTGAAGCCCAAACTTTGAATCCTGTAAAGGGTTGTCCCACCATGTTGTATATTTATGGTACATTCCTAAGATATTCCATAAATATCTGATAGATGTCGGGACTCACATCGATTATTTATTTATGGCATATCCTGGGCCTTTTTTGACACTGAAACGGATGAGCCAACTCACATAATCTGCCAATTTTGCAAACAAAAACTAAGTAGAGGTGAAAAGTGCAATAATTTGTCTACTACATGTATAAACCTTCACATGTGCAATCAACATGCGTTACTGTGGGAATCCCACTGCACTAAAATGTGGACCAGCGGACCTCAACAACCATCAGGCGCCCCATCAATCATATCTGCTGCTTCTTCTTCCTCCTCTGTTACTGTCCCAACTATTAAGATGCAGGTCACCGACCGCAGAACCTCAGGTTCTTTACCTGTTGCAGTCACGCTGACTGAGAGCCCACCGTTAGCTGTAACAAAAGCGGACATGCCTGCTGTTTTTGACCGATCTCAGAGAATGAGCACACCACAACTTCCTCAATTCACCATAACATCTCCGCCTGTACATCACGGTCCAGCAGTTTGTCCAGTTCATCATACTCTGCCCTCTCTCAGCACTGCATCCAGCCCATGGTACCGCAGTTGTGGTCACGGAAAAGATTGTTTACTCCTATGCATGACAAAGTTAAGAGATTGAACTACACCATCTCCAATCTGTTGGCCCAGGAAATGCTGCCTTTCTGCCTGGTAGATACAGGCGGTTTCCGAAAGCTGATGGCCATCGCAGTCCCCCAGTATCAATTACCTAGTCACCATTACTTTTCTTAGAAAGCTGCGCCTGCGCTACACCAGCAAGTCGCAGAGAACATCACCCGTTACTTGACTAAATCTCTATCTGCCAGGGTGCATTTCACCAGACACTTGGACGGGGCACTGGGTGACTCAGGTGGCTGTGGGGCAGGTGCTGCTCCACAAGTCTTGGAATCCTCAAGGCATGCAGGACAAACCTCTATATTTAACGCTTCCTCCACTGCTTCTGCCTCCTCTAACTCCTCTAGGACCTCAACCTGCGCCTCAATCTCTGCCGTAATAAGACACGCGTTTCAGTAGTGCATAGCGAATCCCCACCACCTCTGTAATGCGCAGCCAGGATTCACCACAATCAGGCAATGTTAAAATTGATATGCCTTAGAGATCTCAGTCATACAACTGAAGAGTTGTGGACAGCTCTCCAGGCCAAGTTTGAGCATTGGCTGTCTCCGCTGAACCTGCATCCAGTGAAGGCCGTGTCCGATAACAATGCGAACCTGGTGGTGCCCCTACGGTGAGGCAAGCTCACACACGTGCCTTGCATGGCTCACATCCTCAACCTGGTGGTACAGCATTTTCTCCGCCACTTTCCTGGCCTGGGCAAGCTGCTGCAGAGAGCACAGAAGCTGTGTGCTCACTCACGCCGTTCGCACCCCTCAAGTCATCGACTTGCATCGATACAGAGGTCTTTGTCCATGCCAGTTAACAAGTTGAAATGCGTTGTGCCGACATGGTGGAATTCCACTCTGCACATGTTGCAGCCACTGTGGCAGCAGCAATGAGCCCTGACACAGTATGTCGTGTCATATAGCCTGGGCTAACGCAGTACTGACATGGCGCATATCATGTTTACAGAGTGGGCACAAATTAAGGACCTCTGCGCCCTTCTGCACAGTTTTGAAATGGCTATTAAGATGGTTAGTGCTGATGACGCCGTCATCATCATCACTATTCCGTCATCTATATTATTATTATTATTGTACATTTTTATAGCGCCATTTATTCCATGGCGCTTTACATGTGATAAGGGAGCAAATATAGACAAATACAACTAAACATGAGCAAAAAACAAGGCACACAGGTACATAAGGAGGGAGCAGACTTTGAATAGCCTGTGGGAGGAGGTGGTGGTCGCAGAAGAAGAGGAGGAAGCAGAGGAGGATGCAGAAGGTATAACATGGTCTCAAAGTTCCAGACTGTCGTCACACAGGCGGGTGCCAAAGGACGGTGGATTACTGCAATCGAGGGAGGCTGGTGATAACAGACAGAAATGTTAGTGAAGGTTCAAGATCCGAGGAACAAATGGAGGAGGAAGAGGTGATGGGCGAGCAACTGTCACGAGACACTGTGGTTGGCAGGAGGGGACGACGAAAAAAGCATCAGTGTTACCCAGCCACCAACACAACATGGGCTTGGACCTCATGGTAGAGCCCGACATATGAGTGCCTTCTTGCTGCACTATCTGCAACATGATCCCCGTATAGTTATGATTAGAAATAGTGCTGATTGCTGAATACTGGGTTGCCACTCTGTTAGATCCACATTATAAAACAAAATTTTGCCAGATACTTCCCACCCTGGAAAGGGACCTGCAAATGCTGGAGTATCGAAACACAATTTTACACAACCTTAAGAGAGGTTTTCCCTAAGACAGCAGTGAAGCACACAGTGCGCATCGCAACTATAGACTTCCAATGCCGGCACGTCAATTTGTCAATGCCAAAAAATTGTGGAACAGTGGTGTAAGTGGAAGAAGCAATTTCTGTGAGTCCTTTGAGACTTTTTTAGACTAGCTCGTGCACCAGCACAACAGAGTCCAAGTCTTACATGTGGTGAACGAATAGAGAGGATGGTGCAGGAGTATCTAAAACTGAATATCAATACCATCAGGGAGGGTTTGAACCATTTCACATTTTGGTCCTCCAAAATGGATGAGTGACCTGAACTCGCCTTACTTGCCTTAGAGGTCTTATCGTGCCTGGCAGCCAGCATTTTCTCAGAACATTTCTTCAGTGCTGCTGGTGGTATCCTGACGGATAAGCACAGCTGGCTTTCCCCTGAAAGTGTAGACTTCCTAACTTTCATCAAGATGAACAAGTCATGGATATCCAAGGACTTTTTCACCCCAATCACAGGCTGTACAGACTAGGCGATGTTGCATTTTTTTAGTATGCTGCATTAATCTTGTGTAACTGCATTCTGTGATATGGTTAGTGCAGTTTCTGTGCCTGCTGTTGCTGCTGCTGCAAATGTTATCACAAATTTGTGGATATGTGAACAGTCATAGATGGTCTACATCTGATGGATTGGCCATAGTGGAAGATGTACCTATTACACTATTTCTACTCTCACTTTGGTGGTTTCTGCCAATATTTTTGGAAATGTGAACACTCCTGGTTGGGTGTCCATCTGCTTTGTTGGGTGTAGTGGAAGACCTGTCGGTCCATATTATTCTATTTATACTGTGGTGAAATTGATGCCACTTTGTTAGTGTCTGCCACTAATTTTTGGAAATGTGAACACTCCTGGTTGGGTGTCCATCTGTTGGGTTGGGTGTAGTGGAAGACCTGTCGGTCCCTATTATACAATTTATAGTGTGATGAAATTGATGCCACTTTGGTAGTGTCTGCCACTAATTTTTGTAAATGTGTAGACTCCTGATTGGGTCTCCTTCATGTGTGTTACCTGTAACAGTAGGCCTCCGATACCGTCAGGCCTCCACTTCATTGGAGTCAACTACCCGTGTTACTACTATCCTTAGATTTTTCTGACAATGATAGTCTACAAAACTAATATTTGTGCCACCTGAGTGTAGCTCAATATGAAAGCAGGTGGAGCTATTGTATGTGGTATCAGGGCTTCCAGCACAGCAGGCCTACACCGATCCCTCAACCACCTCGTCTTACTTTGACGTTCAGTTGAAAGATGTGAATGCTGGGCCAGACCACGATACCTCATGCATGGCTGATTGCTGCCGTGCCATGCTACAATTTGTGCTGTGGGTGAATTGAGGCCACTTTCCTGGTGTCTGTCCTTCATTTGATGTGTTTTGGCAGATGTTGAGGCCATTAGAAGGTGCTGTGCATGCGTTTGTTTTTGCCTCCCATTGACTTGAATGGCTTTCGTCTATGTTTGGAGAATATTTGATGAATAAATCGGCGAATATTGCAAATTCGGCATTCGTAATCTGAACCGAACATTGAAATATGTGCTCAGCTCTAATAAGGACCTAAACTCACAGCTTCAATGTTGACTGTGGATTTATGGGCCCAAACTGAAAGCTTTTTGTGAATCTATACAGCTGTGTGTTTGGGACCTGAGAGCCACAATTGGATCTGGACGTGCATTCATAATTCAGACCCACAAAGGAGCCAGCAAACTGCACACATTGGAAACTTGCCTTTTGCATATAATCCTGTGTATTTGGACGTCTTGGTGTCACATAGATGTAGGCAGATAAATGTGCAGCGAGGAAACACCAACCCCTGCTCCAATTCTAATCAGTACATTCCAGCATTTACAATATGTCAAGATAGTGGCTCAAAGTCATTCACTTTATAAAAGTGTCCACAGAGATTACATAGCGTATTTTCCCTGACGCCAGTATGTCACATGAGCTGCTGGATACAAGATCAGACCTTTAAGGGATTTTCCAATTTTGCACAACCAATTGTCTTATAACTTAACTACTTAAAATACTAAAGTGTTCCGTCCCTTTTTTTCACAGATATAATGTACCCATGACCGCGTATGGCCAATAAAGGATCCTTTCCGTAAAGCATCCCCCACCCCCAACTACCTTGCCCCTCTTAACCCCTCCATCTATTACCCAGGAAAACACACCACCACGTTAATTTCTTTTTGGATAATTTGGCCACAGCGGCCATTTTATTAACAAACAAATACATAAATAACAACATGTAAACAGTAAATATATAAAACCTCGAGGGGGGGGCTCTTGGAGCTAAAAAATCTGGCTCATAATAGGCAGAGAGCCTACCCAAAATTTTTACAAAAAACACGTATTTACCCTCAGCCGTAACCACCAGCTCGAGGGCACCATGTAACCCATTTCGGGCAAACCAACCACAAAGCTCCCGAGGTAAACACCCCGTCCAGAGCCCGTACCAAAAGCCAGATCAACCCTATCAGCATCATCACCAACTCCAAGAACCCCACCCCCCGCCAACGCCACTGTGACAATAATACAGAATGCTTGCCTTCAATAAATCAACAGAAAAGAAATATAATTCAAAAGACCCCTTTTTTTTTTTTTTTTTACCTTAAGAATTGACGAACTCGCCGATCTTGCCTAAAGCTACGTTGCCTCATAGAACCGCTAAAACAGGGAGGGTGGGAGGGACTCACTTCGCCCGTCTAAGGTAACTGATCTCCCCTTTTCCCGCACTTTCCCAAGCCCCCACCTCCCTTTTTGCATAAATCCCCACCCCAAATCCTACTCTTCCAATCCCCGGGCTCCTTTACTCAATAACACCTTTATTTTTTAAAAGAAAACCTACTGCACTGCTCCCATGGCAACGCAGTCATGTGGGGGCCTCCTTTTAGCTGCGCCCCATACAGCCCCCCCTCTTGACCGCGTATGGCCAATAAAGGATCCTTTCCGTAAAGCATCCCCCACCCCCAACTACCTTGCCCCTCTTAACCCCTCCATCTATTACCCAGGAAAACACACCACCACGTTAATTTCTTTTTGGATAATTTGGCCACAGCGGCCATTTTATTAACAAACAAATACATAAATAACAACATGTAAACAGTAAATATATAAAACCTCGAGGGGGGGGCTCTTGGAGCTAAAAAATCTGGCTCATAATAGGCAGAGAGCCTACCCAAAATTTTTACAAAAAACACGTATTTACCCTCAGCCGTAACCACCAGCTCGAGGGCACCATGTAACCCATTTCGGGCAAACCAACCACAAAGCTCCCGAGGTAAACACCCCGTCCAGAGCCCGTACCAAAAGCCAGATCAACCCTATCAGCATCATCACCAACTCCAAGAACCCCACCCCCCGCCACACACGAACAGCCCTGACCACCTCAGGCTCGTGAGTGCCCCACCACCGCCAAAGCTCTTTCAACTCCTTCCTGTAGACCGAGCGCCCATAAATCCATCCCGATCTCGTTAAGATGCACTCCATCATCCCTCCAAAAATTACCGACCCCGGCCTCCAGCTCGAAATGCCTCACGGCAATACCCCCATTCCGGGACACAAAACTCGCCACCATCCTGTTCAATTTTACCCTGGCTCTGTTAATCCCTTTATGGGAACGGGCCTCCCGCCACGTCTTCTGCGGCACAATGTCTGACCACACAGTCAGCATACCGGGAAAAGATACCCACAGCCTCAACAAGTCATAACGGATATCCCGAATGAGTTCCCTCACGGGTTTTGCCCCTAAATCATTACCCCCCAAGTGAACCACTAAAATATCCGGAGGGCGATCCAGACGGGCGGCGCGGGAGAATTCCGGCAAAAAACTACGCCACGACATACCACGAGTCCCCATCCAACGGATGATCACTGCCTCTCGGCCGAAACCCAGTTGCCTACCATTCGCACGCGCATCGGCCCGGAGGGCGCCCCAATAAACGAAAGAGTGTCCGACAATCCACGCCAAAAGAGGGGTACGACCTGAAAAACACAACCATAATTAACAATCCGCAAAGACGTCCCTCTTCACCCCGCATTGTTGATTTAATGCCGCACATAAGACAGGTAACGATTAGAACTCCATCTGCCTATTTTCTTGATCACCTCCGGCCCAAGGCCCAAACCATCGGCCTCAGATGCGGCCCCAATCCTAAAAGAATGCGAGCCGAAATTTTCCGGGTTAACACCCAGCAAACCCAAGCCCTTCTTCAAAATGGCTACAAACTGGAAACGTGACAAGAAATCCCCCTCTTGGTGTTGCAACAGAGGGCCTGACCTGACTGATGACAAATTCCAATATGCCTCTAAGCAGCGTTGCGGACACATCCCGCTACCCGCCACCCTTCCTAGCACTACTTTCTTTCCCCTACCTAGCTGATCCGTCTTTGAACGCCTTATCCAAAAGGCAACTCCCCCTTCCCAAAAAACCACATCTTCCGCCAAAAGACCACCTGACCTGTCCTTGCTCGGGGAAACCAATTCACCCAGACGCAAAGCACCAAAAAACGCTAGAGAAAAGGCCAATTGAAACAGTACCACCTCAAACTGAGATGAACAAATTACGCCCAAGGCCTCCCCTAACCGCTGCCACAACCCAAAAGAAATGGGCCTGCGCTTATCAAAAGTCGAATTACCCTTACGAAAACCTTTCAACGCCTGCCGTATAACAAAGTCCTTTGTGACGTCCCTCAATCCTTGCAACTGAAAACCAAAAGCCAAACCTGCTATAAACTTGTTTAACCTAGACACGGACCAACCCCACTCCACGACCTTACCTACCAGTGCCAATAACGCCATTGCCCTGTCGCTATCTGACTCAGCCGAGCCGCATTGAAACAACCAACTTTCCCACATGGCCCATGACGCCGCATAATCTGACCATGTCCTGTTTGACACCGAGGCTTGGATCAATCGGCCTCCCCTTCCGTAACCACCTGCCACAGATGCAAAGGACATGCTGCTCCTGCCGCCTCCGAATCTGGAGCCAAATCCCGGAATCGGTCCCACTGCAAACGAGACAAAGCATCAGCTATATTGTTCTGAACTCCTGGCACGTGCACCGCCGTAATCCATGCATTCAACTCCAAGCATCTCAGTACCAACTCCCTGACCAACCTAATTACTGGAGGGGAAGAAGAAGATAAGCTGTTAATCACGGCCACCACGCTCGAGTTATCGCAATGGAAACGTACTCGCCGATCACGAAAGCTGTCACCCCAAACAAACACTGACACCACAATCGGGAACAACTCCAACAATGCCAAATTCTTGGTGAGCCCCTTCTTTCGCCAATCCTCTGGCCACACCCCGACGCTCCATTTTCCTCCACAGTAGGCCCCATAACCAACTCCACCTGCTGCGTCTGTGTAGATCTCGCAATCAAAAGCATTCAGATCCTCCTGCTGAATAAGCGACCTGCCATTATAGCCTTCCAAAAAACGTTGCCAAACAAGAAGGTCCTCCTTATGCTCTCTACCCAAACGAATAAAATGATGAGCCGACCGAACTCCAGCCGTCGCCCTGGACAATCTGCGGCAAAATATCCTGCCCATTGGCATAATACGACAAGCAAAATTCAGGCGGCCCAGCAGCGACTGCAACTCCTTCAATGAAGTCTTCCGCAATTTTCCAATCCGACTCACCTCTCGCTTAAGCAACTCCAACTTATCATCAGGCAACCTACACTCCATTTTCTCAGAATCAATGAGAATCCCTAAGAAACTCAAGACCGTGCAGGGGCCCTCCGTTTTTCCCTGTGCCAAAGGAACACCAAACTGTCCGGCCACCCATTCCATGGTCCCAAGTAAATGACAGCACACTGCTGAATCCGGTGGACCAACAAACAAAAAATCATCCAAATAGTGAATGACAGAAGGAACGGCCGATACATCTCTCACTACCCACTCTAAAAAGGTACTGAAAGTCTCAAACAATGCACAGGAAATAGAACATCCCATAGGCAAACACCTATCCAAGTAAAAACCACCCTCCCACCAACAACCTAACAAAGGAATGCTCTGCGGGTGCACCGGCAAGAGCCTAAATGCCGACTCGATGTCCGTTTTTGCCAGCAATGCTCCAGGCCCGTACATTCGCACCCACCGAACAGCCGCATCAAACGATGTGTAAACAACGGAGCACAACTCCTCCGCAATCCCGTCATTAACCGAGGATCCTTTGGGATATGAAAGATGCTGAATTAGCCGGAACTTGTTCGGCTCCTTCTTGGGCACCACCCCAAGCGGGGAAACAATTACACCCGCCATGGGCAACGAACTAAAAGGCCCCGCCATTCTTCCCAGCTCAACCTCTTTTGCCAATTTAGCCGAAACCACCTCCGCATGCAAGCCAGCTGATCTCAAATTTTTTGTAGAAAAAGGAACAACATGCATCGGGTGAGGGATCTTAAACCCCTCAAGAAAACCGTCCCTAATAACCTCCGCCTTTTTAACATCCGGGTATCTACTTAGATAGGGGGCCATCTTTTGAACCCTCACCGGAGTCACCCCCTTGACCGCCACCCACTGATGGCTTACCACGTGATTTCTTGAAACACTTAGCGGCTCCGTGAGAGGCCCCGTTGCAATGGGAGCACACGTGTTTAAATTTACAAGTGGTGCCATACTTGCACTGGCCCTCATTAAACTGCCAGCATGTCCCAGATTTTTCCTTTGAACCCTGAGACCCGTGTCCTCCACTTTGTCCTGACTGCTGACTGCTACCCCCCCCTCCCCCCTGAAAGGACTGCCCATAACGCACCGGAGCCATCACCTTCAGCCACAACCCGATGTCTTTATGGTCCCACCTTATCTCCGGCCTCACTGCTTTTCGCTGCCTGAACTGTTCATCGTATCTCAGCCAAGCCTGGCCCCCGTAGGTACGATGCGCTTCACCAATAGCATCCAAATAACAAAACAGGCCCGAGCAATTCTCGGGGAATTTCTCCCCTATAACACTCGCTAGAATGGCAAAGGCCTGCTGCCAGTTAACGAACGTCTGAGGAATAAGGCGCCAACGCCTCTTTTCTTCCTCTTCCTTTTTGCTGTCGTCTTTCTTTCCTTTATCCAAGTTAAATTTTTCTAAAGGAAGGAGAGAGAAAATCTCTACGTATTCATCTTTCCAAATCTTTTCCTTGACTTCTTTCTTCAAATGGGTCCCCAGCGGACCCTCAAAACACACATATACCTCGCCTTTTGCCCTGTCGTCTAACTTAACGGTATCACCTTTTCCCGTTTCCGTTTGTACCGACACCGACACCCCCGCCACAGAAACAGGTGTCCCGCTACCCGAGCTCGCAATCTCGTTCGAACCCCCTGCTACGCCCCCGGCAACTGACACCCAGGCACCAGCGGGCGACGATCCCACACTGTTAGCAACTGAGCTACCCCCGCCCCCATCCAATCTACGCAAAATCTGCGACATACCCGCTAGAAGTTCTCTGACCCCCGGGACCTCATTACAGCCCCCACCCCGCTCCACCACACCCGAAACACCCGGCACTGGGGAAAGACTGGACATGTACTCACGTGGCTGCGCAGGTGCTGTGTCCCCACCAGCCGTGCTTCCTGAATCCTGCTGGTCCATTTCGTCGCGATGTTCGTTCCCGGAATCATCGCTGCCGCTCATCTGCCCCAGGCCCGCGCCCCTGGCCTCCACGTCACCAGGGGGGACCGAGACTGGCGAAGGCGACCGGTCCCTCGACCTCCTGCTGGATCTGGATCTGTCCGGCTCCGTGATTCCTCTGCCTCCAGCCGCTGGACTGTCTCCTCTGGACGCCGCTCCTGCGGCCCGACCGCGACCCGCTCCTTGCCGTGATGCCGCCGCTGTCCTGCCCGATAGTCTGCTCTGCCGTCCTGTCGCAGAGCCAGGTGCACTGGGGGGATGGGATCCGGGTGCCCCCGCCGCAATTGCGCCCGCCGCGATACTCCCCGGCTCCTGCCTGGTGGATGCTGCCGCCGCCGCTGGGCTCCTTCCCCGTCCCCCTGCTCGTGTTGCCGCCACCGCGGGAGGTGCTCCCCGGCGGGTAGAAGCTGCTGCTATCGGTGCTGTGGCGCCGCCGCGCCCTCTGCTAGGCCGCACCGGAAGTGTGGCCCTGACATCCTGTGCAGCGCCGACGTCCTGCCGCGTCTGCACCGCTCGCCCAGCACCGCGCCGCCTCGCGCCGGCAGGGCCGCCAGGTGGATTCCTGCCGGGGGAGGGGGCGGGCAAGGTGGATCGGCCGCGTCCCCCAGCCCCCGCAGGGTCCCTGTAGGGGCTCCGCGGCCTGCGCCTGCCGCGCGGTGTAGTGTCGGGGGACAGCCTGTCTGGCGGCCTAGACCGCCTGGTTCTGCTGCCCCGGCTCCCGCTGTCCTGGCTCCCACTGCCTCCGAGCAGCCCTGTGAGCTGCTCCTCCAGCCATCCGGCCCTCCTGGAACTGGCCTCCCGACGAAGCTGAGCTACCAGGCTGTCCACAGAAGACATGGTGAGAGGGATGTGGCAGCAGGTCCACTCACTTCGCCCGTCTAAGGTAACTGATCTCCCCTTTTCCCGCACTTTCCCAAGCCCCCACCTCCCTTTTTGCATAAATCCCCACCCCAAATCCTACTCTTCCAATCCCCGGGCTCCTTTACTCAATAACACCTTTATTTTTTAAAAGAAAACCTACTGCACTGCTCCCATGGCAACGCAGTCATGTGGGGGCCTCCTTTTAGCTGCGCCCCATACAGCCCCCCCTCTTTATACCTATGCTGCTATTCACATGTCCGTGTTTTTTTCGCTGACATTGTGCCCATGCAAAAGTAACAGATATGTCCTTTTTTCCAATAAGATGAAAATGACAATATAAGTCTATGGGTCAGATTAAAAAAAAAACGTACAACACAAGGATGTCATCAGTATATATGCGTGAGCTGTCCGTACTTAACATTGCAAAGGATAGAAGAAGCTTTATAATTTATTTATTTATCCATATGTGAAAAACACTGATGAGACATTGATGTCCAAAACACTGATGACCCAGGTGCAATTTTTTTTGCGTATGTGAAAAACACAGACATCTGAATGAAGCCTAATTCCCACCACGTCAGTATTTAGTCAGCATTTTCCATCAGAGTTTGTATGCCAAAAGCAGGAGAAGAACTTACAGAGAAAAACTATAAGGCTGGAGTCACACCAGCGTATCACATCCGATGCGAGAGTATCGGATGAGATATGCTAATGACCCTCGGCTCCTGCTCTGCTGTGAGCGAGGGCCAAGTGTCAGTGCTCTGTTCTCTGATCCTCTCACACAGAGAGGATCGGAGTGCAACTGCGGAGAAAGCGGAGAAAGTAATTTCTCCTTCTCCTCTGCTGCTGGCGTCAATGTATATCGCACCACACTCGTCCTGTGTGTTGTGTCACACACACACATAGACTTGTACGGGTGCTAGTGAGCCGAGTCTCAGTGCCAATGACAGCATCGCAGGATTGTTCTTGCATGCCGATTCGGCATGAGAAAATAATCGCAGATCTGAGCTGCCGCAGAGAGTAACACTGGGCCGACTGCTATGCAATGTTTTATCGGATAGCACTCGGCCATGTTGTACAATAGTGTGACTCCGGCCTAAGTGAAAGATTGACTGTTTTGTGTTTTAGAGGCACTCCTGATTTTGGCATAGCAATACTGATTAAGTATACTGATGTGTGAATAAAGCCTTAGTTTGAGAAGAGGAAAGGATATTTTTTAGGTATCCAAAGACTCATCGGTCCATACACAAACAATTCAGAGGCTGCATGTCACTGCGTCTTCTGTGCCTGGGAAGGGATGCTCTATAATGTTTACCACCTACAGTAGCAAGTTAACATTTTTTACACCACTGTTATGGTAGTTGGGATGGTATGGATTCCTACAGGTGAAGCTGGATTCCCCGGGCTCCCGGTGTCGTTGGGACAGGTGGTAGGTGGTGTAGAAAGAAGCAGAGGACACAGGGTTGCAGTCTCTTTACCTATTTACTGCCGAATTCAGGCAGCCACAGTCCGGGGTACCGGATCACAGGTACAGGTATGGTCCGGCCAGCTTGGAAACGAATCTGGAATCCCAATTACCAGGTGGGGTTGGAAACTTTCCTAACTAGCACTACGTTGTAGATCCTTGCTGCCTTAGGCCTCACACAAGGTGCTCACGTTACTTCCCTGCCCCCCTTGTTGGTAGGACACTACCCATACGACAGGTAGCTCGAGCCTTTTTATAGGATCTCTATCACGATCCGGGCTCTACTCTGCTACTGTGTCCTCAGGTGTCAAGGGTGGACAGGTAACTAGCAATCCGAGGTCCGCCGGTTTCTGCCGTGGGGCATAGAGTTACCCCCACAATACCCCCACAACCTCGGTCAGCGTGGAGGAAGCCCAGTCGCAGATTCTCTCTCCATCTCTTAACTCTCCTTTGCTCCGTTTCCTCCTTCACTGTCTCTACAAACTGTTCAGGTCTCGTTCCTTCTAGGAGCTGCTGCAACTCTCGTGGCTGCACAGCCCCCTCTTTCTCTCTCAGATTCTCACCATCTGTTTCCTCTCTCCTCTGTTCCTATGACAGACTGTCTAACTCTTCCCCCAGACCAGAATATATATACAGGGAAGCTGCCCTGAAACTAGTTTCAGAGCTCTCCCTTCTGGCCTGAAGTCAGAACTGTGTTGCATCTATGTGAATACCTGATAAAAGGAATCCTTCCTCGCTTTCAAGAATGACATCACGATCCCCGTGAGGAAAGCAATGCCACTGTAACAACCAGGAACCTGGGGTGTAACACATAGAATTGGGACACTGTATATTTGTAGGGTTCAAGTGTGTGAGACTACAGCAGTTCCTCTCCCATGACTACCACCCTAGGCACCTTACAATTTGGTTTAGTCAGCAGTATTTGGAGTCCTAACGTACAGAAAGTGGAGGAACCCTTGAAATAGCTAAGATGGCAACTGTCGATGTATCTACCCCTGGAAGAAGTGGAGCAACAGAAAAGTACTCCTCAAGCAGAGTGGGTCGGCCCCATTGTTGGTGAGAGAAAGGAATCCCCATTGACAAAAGCCTGGTATAGGTTGAAACGTCTAATTGGATTAGTGCATTGAAATAAAAAAGCAACTATCCAACGCATGAGTGCCAGGACCTGGATTGCTTCATTCTACCAGAGGTCCTAACTAAGGAACAGGACCCCAAGGCATAATCAGCCATGTCGGTGTGGTCGAAGCCCTGCGGCAGGGCGGAACATCTGAAATCCCTGATGATGACATGACCAGAGTGTACCTCACAGCCGCCAAAAGAGGCACTGACCGTGGAGGTTGTGCGACTACAGCTGGAAGCCGCCCCTCAAGCGAGGGATGCCACCTTTAGGCCCCAAGATGAAATTCCCCAGAAAGTGCCAGCAAAGGATGCGCCTCAAGCAAAGGCCCAAGTTGGAGCCGTACCCAAGTGGCAGAGTCCATCAATTTCCGGACAGAGAGTGCAGAGAGGGGGAGAGAGGAGACAACATCCAGTGACTCCTCTGCGGCCACATTTATTATTGGCCAGGGCCTGTGATTGACCATCTATGTTAGCCATGAGTAAAAGAAAACCCTTGTGTAAGTGTGGCTGCTTTAAATTGGCATCTCTGAGGGCAAGGGCCCTGATTGTGCCAGAGGATACCGGTACTGGCGAGTGCGGCCAATGGTTTATTTGGTTTGAGTGCAAAGTTTGTGGTTTTCTCCATCCCAGGTCTTTAGCAGGCTTGGTAAAAATGCAAAACATCTGAAAAGATTATGGAAAGGGACACCAGACAATACAGAGAGTTAAGGAAGTTTTGGTATTCCAGGAAAAACCCAATTAGCAGAAGTTTTACTGTAATCTCTTGGCATGACAGTTGACACTCCCTATGTATCACTGCTGACATGCCTTCTTATGACTGTTAGTAAGACCGAATTTTGACGAAGAAACAAGGAACACAAACTTCCTGCACACCCAACACCCTTGTGGTGCCATATACTGGACAAGTAATACTTCCATTCATTTACCAAGAATCTGAGAACAGTGCCATACAATCTCTAAATAATACAGCTATACAACTAAATACATTGTCCTAGACTAGTAAAACTAAGAACATATCTTTAGGATAGGCCACAAATACAATCACTCTTACCAATTAGCTTTTATTGAATCAAATGTGCGTATGTACACATTGAACGCAGCTGCAATGCATAGCTTCACTTAAACTTTATGAAGCGGGAGATTGTTTTTGTTTTTGAGCTTTCTGGTTTTTTTCCTCCCCTTATTCCAAGGACCATAACTTTTTTATTTTTCCATCAATATAGCCGTGTGAGGGCTTGATTTTTTGTGAGACGAGTTGTTCTTTTATCATTTGGTGTACTGGAATGCGGGAAACAAATTCCAAGTGTGGCAAAATAGCAAATAGAACGGCAATTCCGCAATCGTTGAGGGTTTTTATTTACAGCATTCATTTAGTAGGAAATATAACCTTGCAATATGATTCTCAAAGTCAGTATGATTATGGAGATACCAAACGTATATACCGTAGTTTTTGTTTTACTCAAGTGGTGAAAAAAATTCTGAAATTTCTTTTAAAAAAATTAGCTTTTTGTCATCATTAGTGTTGAGCGATACCTTCCGATATCGGAAAGTATCGGTATCGGATTGGATCGGCCGATATTAAAAAAATATCGGATATCGCCGATACCGATACCCGATCCCAATGCAAGTCAATGGGACCAAAATATCGGAATTAAAATAAACCCTTTCTTTCCATGTAGGTTCATTCTACATCAAGGAAAACAACTAAGAATAATGCAGGATGTATTTGGGGAGGTGGCGGAGCCATTAAAGGCATAGAGGTTTAGCCCAATCAAATAGAATAGCATGATTTTTTTTTTTTTTCTAAAGACGTTCGGAGTGACAAAGATATTGACTATGTATATTTTTTTTTATTTTGTCCGATATTGATGTTTCACTATTCCACGCCCTTCCCCTTCTTTTTTTTTACTTTTCCCACACTTTCATCTTCATCATCATCAGCATCTTTGACATCAACTTCTTCTTCACCTTATTGATCTTCTTCTTCATCTTCTACCTATTATTTTTTTGGATTACATTCTTCATATTAATTTTATTCAACTATTATTATTCTTCCTATTCTACTTCTTCATCATATCCTCATTTGTGACAGGCATTGCCGTAGTTGTTATCTATAAAAGTTTCAAGATTACACCTTCCGTTCTGCCTGTCACAAAAGTTACATTTGTCCGCGTTCAGTTTGGCCTGCAGCATCAGGCTTTATCCAGGGGCACCACGAGGAGGAACGGACTCACCCCCATACACTGCTTAGTCTTCTTCTGCATATAATTTAGATAATATCTTTTGCTCTGATATTAAGTGTTATGCTTAATGTTCTTCTGCTCTTTGTTCTGCAGTCTTTTGTTCTTCTGCTTCTCGGTCTTCCATGTCGTCGTCTCCAGGGTCGTCGTCTCCATGGTCGTCGTCTGCGCCGTCGTCGTCGTCTCCGCCGTCGTCATCGTCATCTTAGGGGTGGTCTTCTGGGTCGTCGTCTTTAGGGTCTTGAACTTGGAAATGTAGCAGAAGGTACAAGAAGGCTGAGAAAATGCCGAGAACCAGCTGATGGAACTGGAACTCGGATGGCTACCCGAAGGTCAAAGAGCCAATGGAACTACCGAGGACCAGCTGACGTTACTTCAACCTGGTTACTAAGCAGGAGGTACCCGTGCTAAAAAGCACTACCAAGTACCGCCTGACGTTGGCGGAACTCAGATACCCAGAAGGAGGCACCTAAGCCAAAGGCTCTGCCCGGAACCAGCTAACGTTACTGGAACCAGGATGGGGAGCAGAAGGTACAAGAGCAAAAGACACTGCCGCGAACCAGCTGACGGTACTGGAACCCGGATGGGTAGCCGAAGGTCCAAGAGCCAATGGAACTACCGAGGACCAGCTGACGTTACTGGAACCCGGTTACTAAGCAGGAGGTACCCGTGCTAAAAAGCACAACCAAGGACCACCTGACGTTGGTGGAACTCGGATACCCAGAAGGAGGCACCTAAGCCAAAGGCTCTGCCCGGAACCAGCTGACGGTACTGGAACCAGGATGGGGAGCAGAAGGTACAAGAGCAAAAGACACTGCCGAGAACCAGCTGACGGTACTGGAACCCGGATGCGTTGGCCAACTGTGCAAGAGACAATGGCACGACCGAGGACCAGCTGACGGTGCTGGAACCCGGTTACTAAGCTGTAGGTGCCCGCGCTTAAAAGCACTACCAAGGACCGCCTGGCGTTGGGGAACTCGGATACCCAGGAGGAGGCACCTAAGCCAAAGGCTCGGCCCGGAACCAGCTGACGGTGCTGGAACCAGGTGGTGGACCAGAAGGTCCACAGGAGAGGAGAGAACAGCTAGGCCGCGAGGCAGCCGCAGTTACCGAACACCAACAGTCCTACAGGGGGAGCTTGGCCTACTGGCACTACAGAACCAGCCTTGACTACCAATTCACGCAGCCCACATAGGAAGCTCCTAAACTGGAGGCACCCTGGAGTTGGCTAACCCGACCGCAACACGACGGGGCAACGCATAGGTGTCTCAGTGAGTTTGACAGTACCCGGAAACAGCTGATGGTGCTGGAACCAGGATGCGTTGCCTATTAAAGATTGTGTTCCTACAGCCCCAACTAGCGGTGTTGGAGCAAAGGGTAAGCAGGGGGAGCAGAGTGTAGGCCGAAGCCTAGTTGAACCAATTTCAAAGGAAACCTTTAACCCCCCTCAGGTGTTACAAAGTACAAGAGCCACACCTTGTGCAGCATTAATGCTGCACAAGTCAAAGGTTGCTCTATGAATTTTTCAACTTGCACACGCTGAATAAAACACGTACACTATTTAGCCCATTATACTGTCAAACAGTAGTGGAGGCGTGACTTGTCTTTTTAAGGAGACACAGCACAGATGTCGCAAATAACGCCTTGGTGCTGGGCGCAGCTTCCTGAGCGTTGTTATTTGCTGTACAGGAGTCTGCGCTCTTGTGTTATCCCTTGGCAATGCCCTGTTAGCGCTGCCCGTCTTATGACCTCATTTCGTGTTGGCCGGTGCGGTTAACGATGGCCATGAATCCCAGACCCACAGTGCCTTTTCATAAAGTCACACTGCGGTGCTGGAATTCGTGGCCTTGAGCATTAAATATTTTCGCCGCTCACACACGTCCTTACACCTGCTTCAGACTGGGCGGCCTCTGCTGATCCCTTATCGCATGCCGCGGCCATGAGGCCGCACAGTCTGAAGAAGGCGGAAGGAGATGAGTGACGACAGGCGAACATATGCACTGCTCGTGCCCATAAACCACACCCTCACTGTCAAAATAAATAAGACACCCAGGGGCGTTGTTTCGAGCAGGGCGGACGCACAGGCGCAGCCAGCTAACCAATGATGTCAAAAGACGGGCAGCGCTACCAAGGGTGGTGCTGCGTATCATTAGAAAGGAAAGTCACAACTCAGGGACATTGTAATGGTCTGTAATGAGACACATTTTGTACGTGTTGAGTTCCACGTGGGCAAGTAGAAAAAGTCAGCCACCTTGTACAAATGCAGCATTACTGCTGTACAAGGTGGCTGTTATACATAGAAACACCTTGGGGTGGGTGGCAGAGTCCCTTTAATTTCAGTTCATGTGCCTGCGTGGCGTTTGCAGGTCACGTTGCCGGCTACACAGCAGGGGAACAGCTGGCGGTGCTGAACCCCACTGACACATTGGCGGGTGTTTTTCTCTCTGTGCAGCTAGCACTTCCGGGCAAAAACTAGCGGTGTTAGAGCCCAGGGTCAGAAGGAGGAGGAGAGGAGCAGAGTGTAGGCCGAAGCCTGCACTGGTGGCAGCTTTTGGTCTGTTGTGCCAGCGTGGCTTGTGCTGGACACGATGCCGGCTACACAGCAGGGGAACAGCTGGCGGTGCTGAACCCCACTAACACATTGGCTGGTGTTTTTCTCTGTGCAGCTAGCAGTTCCAGGCTACAAATGGCGGTGTTATAGCCCAGGGGCAGCAGGAGGAGGAGAGGAGCAGAGTGTAGGCCGAAGCCTAGTTGAACCAATTTCAAAGGTAACCTTTAACCCCCCCTCAGGTGTTACAAAGTACAAGAGCCACACCTTGTGCGGCATTAATGCGGCACAAGTCAAAGGTTGCTCTATTAATTTGTCTACTTGCACACGCTGAATGAAACACGTACACAATTTAGCCCATTATACAGTCAAACTGTAGTGGTGGCGTGATTTGTCTTTTTAAGGAGACGCAGCACAGGTGTCCCAAATAACACCTTGGTGCATGGGCGCAGCTTCCTGAGCGTTGTTATTTGCTGTACAGGAGTCTGCGCTCTTGTTATCCCTTGGCCATGCGCTGTTAGTGCTGCCTGTCTTCTGACCTCATTTCATGTCGGATGTTGCGGTTAGTGATGGCCATGAATCCCAGGCCCACAGTGTGTTTTCAAAAATTCACACTGCGTGGCTGGGATTCGTGGCCTTGTGCAGTAAATATGTTTGCCGCTCACACATGTCCTTACACCTGCTTCAGACTGGGTGGCCTCATCTGATCCCTTATCGCATGCCTTGGCCATGAGGCCGCCCAGTCTGAAGAAGGCGGAAGGAGATGAGTGAACACAGGCAAACATATGCACTGCACATGCCCATCAATCACACCCTCGCTGTCAAAATAAATAAGACACCGAGGGGCGTTGTGTCGAGCAGGGCGGACGCACAGGCGCAGCCAGTGAACCAATGATGTCAGAAGACGGGAAGCGCTACCAAGGGGGGTGCTGCGTATCATTAGAAAGGAAAGTCACACCTCAGGGACAGTGGAATGGTCTCAATGAGACACATTTTGTACGTGTTGAGTTCCACGTGGGCAAGGAGAAAAAGTCAGCCACCTTGTACAAATGCAGCATTACTGCTGTACAAGGTGGCTGTTATACATAGAAACACCTGGGGGTGGGGGGCAGGCACCCTTCAATTTCAGTTCACGTGCCTGCGTGGCGTTTGCAGGTCATGTTGCCGGCTACACAGCAGGGGAACAGCTGGCGGTGCTGAACCCCACTGACACATTGGCGGGTGTTTTTCTCTGTGCAGCTAGCACTTCCAGGCAAAAACTAGCGGTGTTAGAGCCCAGGGTCAGCAGGAGGAGGAGAGGAGCAGATTGTAGGCCGAAGCCTACACTGGTGGCAGCTTTCGTTCGGTTGTGCCAGCGTGGCTTGTGCTGGACACGTTGCCGGCTACACAGCAGGGGAACAGCTGGCGGTGCTGAACCCCACTAACACATTGGCTGGTGTTTTTCTCTGTGCAGCTAGCACTTCCAGGCTACAAATGGCGGTGTTATAGCCCAGGGGCAGCAGGAGGAAGAGAGGAGCAGAGTGTAGGCCGAAGCCTAGTTGAACCAATTTCAAAGGTAACCTTTAACCCCCCTCAGGTGTTACAAAGTACAAGAGCCACACCTTGTGCAGCATTAATGCTGCGCAAGTCAAAGGTTGCTCTATTAATTTGTCTACTTGCACACGCTGAATGAAACACGTACACAATTTAGCCCATTAAACAGTCAAACTGTAGTGGAGGCGTGATTTGTCTTTTTAAGGAGACGCCGCACAGGTGTCCCAAATAACACCTTGGTGCATGGGCGCAGCTTCCTGAGCGTTGTTATTTGCTGTACAGGAGTCTGCGCTCTTGTTATCCCTTGGCCATGCGCTGTTAGTGCTGCCTGTCTTCTGACCTCATTTCATGTCAGCCGTTGCGGTTAGCGATGGCCATGAATCCCAGGCCCACAGTGTGTTTTCAAAAATTCACACTGCATGGCTGGGATTCGTGGCCTTGTGCAGTAAATATGTTTGCCGCTCACATATGTCCTTACACCTGCTTCAGACTGGGCGGCCTCATCTGATCCCTTATCGCATGCCGCGGCCAAGAGGCCGCCCAGTCTGAAGAAGGCGGAAGGAGATGAGTGAACACAGGCAAACATATGCACTGGACATGCCCATCAATCACACCCTCACTGTCAAAATAAATAAGACACCCAGGGGCGTTGTTTCGAGCAGGGCAGACGCACAGGCGCAGCCAGCTAACCAATGATGTCAAAAGACGGGCAGCGCTACCAAGGGTGGTGCTGCGTATCATTAGAAAGGAAAGTCACACCTCAGGGACAGTGGAATGGTCTCAATGAGACACATTTTGTACGTGTTGAGTTCCACGTGGGCAAGTAGAAAAAGTCAGCCACCTTGTACAAATGCAGCATTACTGCTGTACAAGGTGGCTGTTATACATAGAAACACCTGGGGGTGGGGGCAGGCTCCCTTCAATTTCAGTTCATGTGCCTGCGTGGCGTTTGCAGGTCACGTTGCCGGCTACACAGCAAGGGAACAGCTGGCGGTGCTGAACCCCACTGACACATTGGCGGGTGTTTTTCTCTGTGCAGCTAGCACTTCCGGGCAAAAACTAGCGGTGTTAGAGCCCAGGGTCAGCAGGAGGAGGAGAGGAGCAGATTGTAGGCCGAAGCCTACACTGGTGGCAGATTTTGTTCGGTTGTGCCAGCGTGGCTTGTGCTGGACACGATGCCGGCTACACAGCAGGGGAACAGCTGGCGGTGCTGAACCCCACTGACACAATGGCGGGTGTTTTTCTCTGTGCAGCCAGCACTTCCGGGCAAAAACTAGCGGTGTTAGAGCCCAGAGTCAGCAGGAGGAGGAGAGGAGCAGAGTGTAGGCCGAAGCCTGCATTGGTGGCAGCTTTTGGTCTGTTGTGCCAGCGTGGCTTGTGCTGGACACGATGCCGGCTACACAGCAGGGGAACAGCTGGCGGTGCTGAACCCCACTGACACAATGGCGGGTGTTTTTCTCTGTGCAGCCAGCACTTCCGGGCCCCAACTGGCGTAGTTAGAGCCCAGGGTCTGCAGGAGGAGCAGAGTGTAGGCCGAAGCCTAATTGAACCAATTTCAAAGGTAACCTTTAACCCACCCTCAGGTGTTACAATGTTGAAGAGCCACACCTTGTAAAGCAGTAATGCTCCACAAGTACAAGGTTGCTCTTTAAGTTTTGCTCATTGCACACGCAGAATGAAAGACGTACACAATTTAGCCCATTGTACAGTAGAACTGTATTGGAGGCGTGACTTGTCTTTTTAAGGAGACGCAGCACAGGTGCACATAAATAACACCTTGGTGCTGGGCGCAGCTTCCTGAGCATTGTTATTTGCTGTACAGGAGTCTGCGCGCTTGTTATCCCTTGGCCATGCGCTGTTAGTGCTGCCTGTCTTCTGACCTCATTTCATGTCGGACGTTGCGGTTAGCGATGGCCATGAATCCCAGGCCCACAGTGTGTTTTCAAAAATTCACACTGCGTGCCTGTGATTCATGGCCTTGTGCAGTAAATATGTTTGCCACTCACACATGTCCTTACACCTGCTTCAGACTGGGCGGCCTCATCTGATCCCTTATCGCATGCCGCGACCATGAGACCGCACAGTCTGAAGAAGGCGGAAGGAGATGAGTTAAGACAGGCGAACATATGCACTGCACATGCCCATCAATCACACCCTCGCAGCCAAAATATATGAGACAACGAGGGGGGTTGTGTCGGGCATGGCGGACGCACAGGCACAGGCAGCCAACCAATGATGTCAGAAGACGGGCAGCGCTACCAAGGGGGGTGCTGCGTGTCATTAAAAAGGAAAGTCACACCTCAGGGACATTGTAATGGTCTGTAATGAGACACATTTTGTACGTGTTACATTCAACGTGGGCAAGGAGAAAAAGTAAGCCACCTTGTACAAATGCAGCATTACTGCTGTACAAGGTGACTGTTATACATAGAAACACCTGGGGGTGGGGGTCAGGGTCCCTTTAATTTCAGTTCAGGTGCCTGCGTGGTGTTTGCAGGTCACGTTGCCGGCTACACAGCAGGGGAACAGCTGGCGGTGCTGAACCCCACTAACACATTGGCTGGCGTTTTTTTCTGTGCAGCTAGCACGTCCGGGCAAAAACTGGCGGTGTTAGAGCCCAGGGTCAGCAGGAGGAGGAGAGGAGCAGAGTGTAGGCCGAAGCCTGCACTGGTGGCAGCTTTTGGTCTGTTGTGCCAGCGTGGCTTGTGCTGGACACGATGCCAGCTACACAGCAGGGGAACAGCTGGCGGTGCTGAACCCCACTGACACAATGGCGGGTGTTTTTCTCTGTGCAGCCAACACTTCCGGGCCCCAACTGGCGTAGTTAGAGCCCAGGGTCTGCAGGAGGAGCAGAGTGTAGGCCAAAGCCTAATTGAACCAATTTCAAAGGTAACCTTTAACCCACCCTCAGGTGTTACAATGTTGAAGAGCCACACCTTGTGCAGCAGTAATGCTCCACAAGTTAAAGGTTGCTCTTTAAGTTTTGCTCATTGCACACGCAGAATGAAAGACGTACACAATTTAGCCCATTGTACAGTAGAACTGTATTGGAGGCGTGACTTGTCTTTTTAAGGAGACGCAGCACAGGTGCACATAAATAACACCTTGGTGCTGGGCGCAGCCTCCTGAACGTTGTTATTTGCTGTACAGGAGTCTGCGCTATTGTGATCCCTTGGCCATGCGCTGTGAGCGCTGCCTGTCTTCTCACCTCATTTCATGTTGGCCGGTGCGGTTAGCAATGGGCATGAATCCCAGACCCGCAGTGTCTTTTAATAAAGTCACACTGCAGAGCTGGGATTTGTGGCCTTGCGCAGTAAATATGTTCGCCGCTCACACATGTCCTTACACCTGCTTCAGACTGGGCGGCCTCAGCTGATCCCTTATCGCCTACCACGGCCATGAGGCCGCACAGTCTGAAGAAGGCTGAAGGAGATGAGTTAAGACAGGCGAACATATGCTCTGCACATGCCCATCAATCACACCCTCGCAGCCAAAATATATGAGACAACGAGGGGGGTTGTGTCGGGCAGGGCGGACGCACAGGCACAGGCAGCCAACCAATGATGTCAGAAGACGGGCAGCACTACCAAGTGGGGTGCTGCGTGTCATTAAAAAGGAAAGTCACACCTCAGGGACATTGTAATGGTCTGTAATGAGACACATTTTGTACGTGTTACATTCAACGTGGGCAAGGAGAAAAAGTCAGCCACCTTGTACAAATGCAGCAGTACTGCTGTACAAGGTGGCTGTTATACATAGAAACACCTTAGGGTGGGTGGCAGGGTCCCTTTAATTTCATTTCATGTGCCTGCATGGCGTTTGCAGGTCACGTTGCCGGCTACACAGCAGGGGAACAGCTGGCGGTGCTGAACCCCACTAACACATTGGCTGGTGTTTTTCTCTGTCCGGGCAAAAACTGGTGGTGTTAGAGCCCAGGGTCAGCAGGAGGAGGAGAGGAGCAGAGTGTAGGCCGAAGCCTGCACTGGTGTCAGCTTTTGTTCGGTTGTGCCAGCGTGGCTTGTGCTGGACACGTTGCCGACTACACAGCCCACTGACACATCAGCTAGTGTTTTTTCTGTGTAGACAACACTTCCAGGTGGCAACTGACAGTGTTGAAACCCAGGGAATCAAAGAGGAGCAGAGTGTAGGCCGAAGCCTGCAGTGGAGCAAGTTGAAAGGGAACTTTAACCCCCCCCCCAGGCATTTGTTGCTGAAAGAGCCATCTTGTACAGCAGTAATACTGCACATGGAAAATGGTGGCTCCTAAAATTATGCTCCTTGCAAACGATGAAGTACACACTCATATAATGTGACCCCTCACACCGTAAAACCGTCACGGAAGTGGGACTTTCCTTTGTAATGTGACACAGCACAGCCGTCATTCCAACCCCCTTGGTGCCGTGCGCCACCTCCTCAACGTTGTTTGGTTCTGTCACGGAGCCCGCGCTGTAATGTTATCCCTTGGCCATGCACAGTTAGCGGTGCCCTTCTTCTGACATCATTTAGGTGTCAGGCTGGCAGTGCCTGTGCGTCAAAGCTGCCTGAGATCCAACCTCGCAGTGTCATCTAATGTAATCCCACTGCGGGCCAGGGATCCATGGGCATGCGCAGTGCATATCATCGCCTCTCACTCACCTACTTCCTGCTTCTTCAGACTGTGCGGCGTCACGGCCGTGGCATGCTATTAGGGATCAGCTGACGACGCCTAGTCTGAAGAAGCGTGAAGAAGGGGAGTGAGAGGCTAGTATATGCACTGCGCATGGCCATGGATGCCAGGCCCACTGTGGGATCACATTAGACGACACTGTGAGGTGGCATTTCGGGCAGCGTGGACGCACAGGCGCAGCCAGGACGACAACAAATGATGTCAGAGGATGGGCAGCGCAAACTGTGCATGGCCAAGGGATAACATAACAGCGCAGGGTCCATGACGGAATCAAACAACGCTAAGGAGGCAGCGCACGGTGCCAAGGGGGTAGGAATGACGGCTGTGCTGCGTCACATTACAAAGGAAAGTCCCACCTCCGGGACGGTTGGACGGTGTGAGGGGACACATTACATGAGTGTGTAGTTCAGCGTTTCCAAGGAGCATAATTTCAAGAGCGACCTTTTCCTTGTGCAGTATTAGTGCTGCACAAGGTGGCTCTTTCAGTAACAAACGCCTAGGGGGGGGGGGACAGGTCCCCTTACATTTTAGTTGTGCCAGCGTGGCGGTCGCATGACACGTTGCCGGATACACAGCTGGGGATCAGCTGACGTTACTGAACCCCAATAACAGAGGAGCGACTGTTGACTGTGCACACAGCACTTCCAGGCACCAACTGGCGGTGTTAGAGCCCAGGGACAGCAGGAGGAGCAGATTGGAGGTATTGCCGCACACACAGCTGGGGATCAGCTGACGTTACTGAACCCACAATAACAGAGGAGCGACTGTTGACTGTGCACACAGCACTTCCAGGCACCAACTGGCGGTGTTAGAGCCCAGGGACAGCAGGAGGAGCAGATTGGAGGTATTGCCGCACACACAGCTGGGGATCAGCTGACGTTACTGAACCCCAATAACAGAGGAGCGACTGTTGACTGTGCACACAGCACTTCCAGGCACCAACTGGCGGTGTTAGAGCCCAGGGACAGCAGGAGGAGCAGAGGAACCAAGTGTAGGCCGAAGCCTGATTGGAGCAAGTTGAAAGGGAACCTTTAACCCCCCCCAAGACGTTTGTAGCTGAAAGAGCCATCTTGTGCAGCACTAAGGATGCAAAAGGAAAAGGTTGCTCTTTTAATTATGCTCCTTGCAAACACAGAAGTAAACACTAAAAATGTGTCCCCTTATACCGTAAAACCGTCCCGGACGTGGGAATTTCCTTCGTAATGGGACGCAGCACAGCCATGCCCAATTTGCGCTGCCTGTCTTCTGACATAATTTGGTGTCAGGCTGTCAGTGCCTGTGCGTCCACGCTGCTCCAGATCTCACCTCGCAGTGTCGTCTAATGTAATCCCACTGCGGGCCTTGTATCCATGGGCATGCACAGTGCATATCCTCGCCTCTCACTCCCCTCCTTCCCTCTTCTTCAGACTGTGCGGCGTCACGGCCGTGGCATGCTATTAGGGATCAGCTGACGGCGCACAGTCTAAAGAAGGCGGAGGGAGATGGGCGAGAGCCCGAGGTGAAGATATGCACTGCGCATGCCCATGGATCCCAGGCTCGCAGTGTGATTCAATCAGAAGACACTGCGAGGCGAGTTCTCGGGCAGCGCGGGCGCACAGGCGCAGCCATCCTGACACCAAATTATGTCAGAAGACAGGCAGCGCAAACTGGCCATGGCCAAAAGATAACAGAACAGCGCAGGCTCCGTGACAGCTTAAAACAACGTTGAGGAGGCAGCACATGGCACCAAGGGGGTAGGAATGACGGCTGTGCTGCGTCACATTATGAAGGAAAGTCCCAGCTCCGGGACGGTATAACGGTATCAGTGAACACATTTTATAAGTGTTAAGTTCTGCGTGTGCAAGGAGCTAAACTAAAAGAGCTACCTTTTCCTTGTGCAACATTACTGCTGCACAAGATGGCTCTTTCAGTAACAAACGCCGAGGGGGGGGGGTGGACAGGTTCCCTTACATTTAGGTTGTTGTGCCAGCGTGGCGGTCGCAGGACACATTGCCGGCTACACAGCTGGGGATCAGCTGACGTTACTGAAACCCAATCACACTGGGTCGTATGTTTTGACTGTGCAGCCTGCACTTCTGAGCCGCAACTGGCGGTGTTGGAGCCCAGGAATAGCAGTTCAGGTGGTAGAAAGATGAACACATCAGGAGACCTGGATGACACCCAATTACTTAATCAGGCAGAGGAGTGGCAAATTCCTGCGAGATCCAGGCCTGGTTCATTTTCAGGAAAGCAAGCCAGTCAACATTATCGGAGGATAGTCGCATGCGATGGTCTGTTAGTACACCACCTGTGGCACTAAAGACACGTTCCGATAAGACACTAGCCGCAGGGCAAGCCAGCACCTCCAATGCATACTGGCTTAGCTCTGGCCATGTATCCAGCTTAGAGACCCAAAACTTGAACGGGGAAGAGCCGTCTGGGAGTACAGTAAGAGGGCAAGCCATGTAGTCTGTCACCATCTGACGGAACCGTTGCCTCCTGCTGACTGGAGCCGCCGGTGATGGTGTAGACATTTGGGGCGGGCACACAAAAGTTTGCCACAGTTGTGCCATACTGGGCTTGCCTTGGGCAGAGGCACTGCTTCTGCTCCCTCTTTGTGCAGAGCCTCCTCCACTGCCTCGACGCACTGAGCTGCTTTGTAAAGCACTAGCAGCACTCCTCTCAGTTGGACTGGAGAAGATGATGGAATTCACCAGTGTGTCGTGGTACTCCCGCATTTTACGCTCCCGTGTCACGCCGGGATGAGGTTTTGGACATTGTCCCGGTAGCGAGGATCGAGGAGGGCGTACACCCAATAATCAGGCACGTTGAGAATGTGGTCGATGCGGCGGTCGTCTCTCAGGCACTGCAACATGAAATCAACCATGTGCTGCAGACTGCCAACTGGCCCAGAAACGCTGTCCCCTGCTTGAGACATGATCTCTGCCCGCTCTTCATCACTCCACCCTCGCTGTACACACTGACCACTGGACAATGGTGTAACTCCCTCCTCTGGACGTAGCTCTTTCTCGTCCATTGACTCCTCCTCATCCTCCTCACAAAGGGTCCCCTGCCGACCCCTTTGTGAGGAACCACGTGGCGCTGACTGTCCAGAAGCTGATGGAAAAGGTGACTCCTCATCCTCCACCTCTTCCACATCATCCCTTATCCCTTGCAGGGTTTTTTGAAGCAGGCAGATAAGGGGGACAGTCATGCTGACTAGTGCATCATCTGCACTTGCCATCCGCGTGGAATAATCGAAAGGACGCAAAACCTGGCAGACGTCCTTCATAGTGGCCCACTCTGTGGTTGTGAAGTCTGATCGGCGCTGACTGCGACTTTTTTGCGCCTGATGCAGCTGGTACTCCATTACTGCTTGCTGCTGCTCACACAACCGCTCCAACATGTGTAACGTGGAATTCCACCAGGTAGGTAGGTCACATATGATGCGATGTTCAGGAAGGCGAAACCGACGCTGCAGAGCAGCAATGCGGGATCTTGCCAAGCTGGAACGCCACAAGTGAGCACATTCTAGGCGGGCCTTGTGCAAAAGTGCATCAACATCCGGATAGTCCCTCAGAAAACTCTGCACAACCAAATTGAGCACATGTGCCAGACATGGGATGTGAGTGAGGTTGCCAAGGGCTAAAGCTGCCACCAGATTTTGGCCATTGTCACACACTACCATGCCTGGCTGGAGATTCGCTGGCACAAACCACACATCGCTCTCCTGCTTTAGGGCATTCCAGAGCTCCTGCGCTGTGTGGCTTCGATTCCCCAAAGAAACTAATTTCAAGACGGCCTGCTGACGTTTGGCAACGGCTGTGCTCATGTCAGTCGTAACAGGTAAACGTTCACGGGTCCATGTGGAGGTGGACTGTGACGGATCCTGCAGCGATGAATCTGAGGAACTTGTGTAAGAGGAGGAGTCAATGCGTACAGACTGGATTCCTGCAATCCTTGGAGTGGGCAGGACACGTCCTGTGCCACTCGCACGGTCTGTACCCGGCTCAACAACATTAACCCAATGGGCAGTGACGGAAAAGTATCGCCCCTGTCCATGTTGACTGGTCCACGCATCGGTGTGAGGTGGACCTTGCTACTGACGGCGTTCAGTAGCGCGTGTTTTATTTGTCCCTCCACATGCTTGTGCAGGGCAGGGACGGCTTGCCTGCTGAAGTAAAAGCGGCTGGGCACCTTGTACTGTGGGACTGCCAATGCCATCAAGTCACGGAAGCTGTCAGTCTCCACCAGCCTGAATGAGAGCATTTCCAGCGACAGAAGTTTGGCAATGCCTGCATTCAGAGCCTGTGCTCGGGGGTGGTTGGCCGAGAATGCCCGCCTTTTCTCCCATGCCTGTACTACCGATGGCTGTAGAATAGGCTGGGAGTGTGAGGATGACTGGGGACGTGGTGCTGTGGGTGGAATTACACTAGGTCTCTGGCCAACAGTGCCAGAGGTTCTTCCATGGCGATCCAAGGAGGAAGCCGAACCAGCTGTGCGTGAGCTGGAGGAAGAGGCAACACGAGCTGAAGAGGTGGTAGCTGCCGCTGTTGGTTGGCCGAGGTCTTCAGTGTGTTTTTGTAACTCCACCGCGTGCCTGTTCCGCACATGTTTCCACATATTTGTGGTATTGAGGTTGCTGACACTTTTCCCTCTTTTGACTTTCTGATGACACAGCTTGCATTTGACAAAACAAATGTCATCTGCAACTGTGTCAAAAAAGGACCAGGCACTGCAAGTCTTGGGAGCGCCCTTTTTGGCTTGTGGAAGAGACAGGCTCCTAACGGGTGCCAAAGTGGAGGCTACAGGCTCCGCAGTCTTCCCCCTCCCTCTCCCTCTTTGGTCCGTTTGGGGAATCTCTTCCTCAGAGCTGCTCCCACCACCTTCCTGTTCCTCACGCCACGATGGGTCAAGGACCTCATCATCTCCACTACCCTCTGCCACCAACTGCTCCTCCTGGGTAGTCTCGGCAGCACAGTATGCAGCAGAAAGCGGCACCTGAGTTTCATCATCAGATGCGTACTGTGCTGCGGTCACCGGAGGCACTGGCCCACCCGCCTCTTCAGAGTCAGCGAGACAAAGGTGTTGGGCATCACTGCACACTGCCTCTTCTTCCATTTCTCCAATGCTGCTTGGCTGGCCCCCTGTTTCCAAGCCAAGAGATTCAGAGAACAGAAGTAGAGACGGCTCCTATCCTGGGCTCTCTGACTGCCTGGCCAATTTGGCAGGTGGCGAAGAGACAGATGGCTGCTCTCCAGTGGTCTGTGCCTGAGAGGATGTGGCACTAATTGAAGTCGATGCGTTAGCTGCCATCCATCCGACAACGGCTTCAATTTGATCTTCACGCAGCAGCGGTGCACGGCGCTCTCCGACAAAGCTGCGCATGAAGGACTGTTCCCTGCTGAAACTGAGTGATGATGAGTCACCGGTGCCCGCAGCAGGCACAGAATCACCACGTCCTCTCCCTGCTCCTCTCCCTGCTCCGCGCCCACGCCCACGTGCCTTACTCCCTGCCCTCTTCATCTTGGTTGACAGATAAAGATAAGCAGAAAAGTACTAAGGCCTTAGTGTGCTTATTCCTGAAATGCTCCTCCTAACAGGTGTAAGAAGCACTAATGTTGTAAAGTGTGGACTAGACTTTATTATTGATAAAATGTGGGCTACACAAGTGTTAAGTGGTGTTTGGTGAACTTTACTTTTTTTTTGTGCAGATCAGGCTACAGAGCAAGTTTAACTCACACGGGGACCGTGCAGACAGCCGTAAACGGCGCTGCAAGGCCCAAAAACCCTCCTCTAGGTTATCCTATCTAGTGTTTTTCCACTATTTAGCTGGAGACGGGTGGAAAGACACTAATAGGAATTTTTTTAAAAATTTTTAAACAGGCTGCATTAGTTGAAAAAAAGGACAAGTTATTTAACGGTATGAGGCAGTGACAAACCCTGAGCTGAATACAACCGGCTGTGGCTGCACACAGACTACAGGGCGAGCTGCGCTCACACGGAGACCGTGCAGACAGCCGTAAATGGCGCTGCAAGGCCCAAAAACCCCCCTCTAGGTTATCCTATCTAGTGTTTTTCCACTATTTGGCTGGAGACGGGTGGAAAGACACTAATAGGAAATTTTAGAAAAAATGTGCAGCAGGCTGCACTATGAGCAAAAAAGGACAATGGATAGAACTGTGTGAGGCAGTGTGAACCCCCCCCTGAGCTGAATACAACCTGGTATATGGCTGCACACAGACTACAGAGTGAGCTGCACACACACAGAGACCTTGCAGAACGCTGTTAAAACAGCGCTGCAAGGCAAGAGCAAGGTGAACTGAACAGTGAACACAGCGTTTGCTAAATTAGCCTTGGAAAAGCAAAATAAAGCAATTAGCTATCTCAACTGGCCCTCAGTTAGAACACAGCGTCCTGTCCCTAACTGAAATCACAGCAGAGTGAGCGCAAAATGGCGGCAGCGTTTTTTATAGTGCAGAGTGACATCATTTCAGCAGCCAATCACAGCCTTGCCAGTACTTACATGCCCACCATGCTAAACAGGATGTGCCCACACTTCCATTCATTCCTCATTGGCTGCTGCGTGCAGTTTGAATTCTGGGAACTTCCGATTCTGGTATCCGATACGCGGGAAGTATCGGAATTCGGTATCGGAATTCCGATACCACAAGTATCGGCCGATACCCGATACTTGCGGTATCGGAATGCTCAACACTAGTCATCATTTTTCGGAAGCCGTAATGTTTTCAATTTTCGAGATATGGAGCCGAATGAAGGCTATTTTTTGTGCCAAGAGTCTATGTTTTTATTGATGTAATATTTAGGCAGATATGATATGTTACTGCCTTCTCTTACATTTTTTTTTTGGCCACCAATACCTGCAATTCTGGAATTTTGATTTTTTCTTGTTACACTCATTGCTGATCAGATTAATTTATTTTATATTTTGCTAAAACTGAGTTTTACAAATTCAGCGATTCCAAATATGTGTATTTTTAAATTGTTTTTATTTCTTATTTTGTAATGGGCAAAGGGGGGTGATTTGAACTTTTATTTTAGTTTTTTCATATTTTTTTAAAACTTTTTTCATTTTTTACCGTATTTGTTAGTCCCCGTAGGGAACTTGAACCTGCAATTGTTTGATTGCTTGTGCTATACATAGCAGTGCATCAGCACTTCTATGTATAGAGAAAATCGCAGTCTATGAACTTTAACAGGAGTATCGTCATGATAAGCACATGGATCTTCAACAGATGCCTGGCTGTCATGGCAACCTATCAGCGTCCATGATCACGTCCTATTCTAATGAAGATAATAACCACTGATCGATGATGAGGTTGGAATTGGACACCTACAAATGTTGACCATCTATCTTAAGGATATGTCTTCAAAATCCTATAACAAGACAAGCCCTATAATATTAAGATTTCTAATGGTAACAAACTTCTGGTTCCAGATGATCTGTGGAGCCTGATGTAGCAGGGGCGTCATGCCCATAATGGACCTGAAAGTGAAAGAAGTGATGAAAGATCAACAACATAGACCAAAAAGAATGCCATATCGACGTGTTTGTAAGAGGAAAGATAGAATTCCCCTTTTCTCTTATCTGATGTCAACAAATACCAGTCCAGATGACTTTTGCATAGCAGGTGGCAGAGGCCGTAGGCACAGGTTTGGCAGATTCTTCGCTGATACTTGTGCAGACAATTATCATGTAATTGAGATATAAGATGTTAAGTGTACCGATGCGCACATTGTACAAGCCTTGTAACCATCCATGAACCTTCTGTAGTGTGCACGAAACCCAGAGGCATCAAAGATCAAACCGGCTCTTTATCTTTTCTCCACAGACTTTCTTATCAATCAGCTATAATCCAATGCTCAGCTGCTGGTGTTACATTCAAAGCTCCAAGAACAAGGTCAGAAGTCAGGTAATGTCATCGTCTGCAGGCCCGCAGCTCGCATGTTCCTAGTACTCAGTTTATACTGTACACACAGACCTATTATAGCGGGATAATGACAGATATTAGGGAGGAACGCACCTTTTTCATCCTGTAAACTGACTTATCGGCTATAAAACTTCATAGTGAAGGAAGGTGATTCAACACTGAAGGCTTAAGAGCTGCCGTATAGAGTACGTGTCATAGAGTGCAGTGCTTAGACTCATCACCGGTCGCAGTAGTCAGTCTGGGTCTCTGTAGGCAGCATGATCTTTGCCTAACTGTGTGTAGTGGCATAACATGAGGTTCCTAGACTCTCAAAATCTACAAGGGGGCTGCCAAACTCAGTTGCACTAAAAATTATTCAATGCCCATTGCAAATTTGGTTTGTTAGCAACATTTACAAACTCCTGGTGGTAAATCAATGAAACAAAAACAACTGATGTCCTTTTGTGCAGTATAATAAGCTAATATGATAAGTAGTTTCTCCAAATTCAACACTTACGGTCCTTTTGATCAAAGCAATTTCACCAGAATTCTGGCATAAATCACTTTGAAAAGTCACCAAACTTTGCGCAACTCAAAGTAACTCAAAAATTGTGCAACTTTTGGCATTTTCACTCCAGTTTTTCTCAGCAGCACAATCTAATTCATAATCAGATGGGAAATCTTATTCCAGTCAAGTACATACCACTTGACAGATGCTCAAACGCAAGAAAAGCTGCGACCTTGAAGAATCAGGGCTATAAAATAATTTTTACTGACTAAGGCCGGTGTCACACCTAAAATATAAAAATACAGTCCGTTTTTTATGGCCTAGATACGCAGAAAAGTTCCTGAACAGTGATCCGTATTCAATGTGAGGATGCAATTTTTTCTCCAAAAATTATCCATGTGTCAACCATATTTCATCCGTACGAAAATCTCACTGGCTTGCAAAATGGACATAGAATGGATCCATGGGCTCAAATATTTGTGAAAATATATATACAGTCTCTATATAGAGTATGTCAGTAAGACACACACACACACACATATATATATATGTATATATATATATTTATTTAATACAGCGCTAGATGGCATAAAAGCCGGTAATTCAATTGCCGGCTTTTGCTATCTCCTGCACAAACCCGACAGGATATGAGACATGGTTTACATACAGTAAACCATTTCATATCCGTTATATTTTTACATATTCCTCACTAATAATGTTAGTAGTTTGTGTGTGCAAAATTTGGAAGCTCTAGGTGTTAAAATAAAGGGTTAAATCACAGAAAAAACTGGTGTAGGCTCCCGCGCAATTTTCTCCGCCAGAGTGGGAATGCGAGTGCTGAGGGCAGATATTAATAGGCTAGAGAGGGACCATGGTCATTGCCCCCCCCCCCCCCCCGGCTAAAAACATCTGCCCCCAGCCACCTCAGAAAAGGCACATCTGTAAGATGCGTCTATTCTGGCACTTAGCCTCTCTCTTCCCACTCCCGAGTAGCAGTGGGATATGGGGTAATAAGGGGTTAATGTCACCTTGCTAATGTAAGGTGACATTAAGCCTGGTTAATAATGGAGAGCTGTCAATAAGACACCAATCCATTATTAATCCAATAGTAATAAAGGGTTAAAAATACACATACACATTATGAATAAAGTATTTTAATGAAATAAATAAACACATGGGGTTTTAATATCTTTATTGTATACTCAATCCAACTGCCGACCCTCATTCTTCTGAATAAAAGGGAAAATAAAAATGCAACATTATCCCATACCTGTGCACCGTACAGTCATGTCCCACGATGTAAATCCATCTGAAGGGGTTAAATACATTTACAACCAGGAGCCTGCTAATGCAGCCGCCCTTGGTTGTAAAAACTGGGGAATGAATGGAATGCAGCTTCGTTGACTTGCGGTGCCGTCATAGAAGCTGCGCCCCCTGGTGGCAGAAACTCATGAACTGTAGCGTGAGAAAATATTCAGAAAAATTCCCAAGCTACAGTTCATATGAGTTTATGTCACCAGGGGGCGCAGCTTCTATGATGGCAACGCAAGTCAACGAAGCTGAATTCCATTCATTCCCCAGGGCAAATTTTTTTCTCACTATGCCGTTTAGCGATCAGGTTAATCCTTTTTTTATTGATAGATTGGGCGATTCTGAACTCAGTGATACCAAATATGTGTAGGTTTGATTTTTTATTGTTTTATTTTGAATGGGGCAAAAGGGGGATGATTTGAACTTTTAGATTTTTTTTATTTTTTTCATGTTTTTAAAGACTTTTTATTTTACTTTTGCCATGCTTCAATAGCCTCTATGGGAGGCTAGAAGCTAGCATAGCCTGATCGGCTCTGCTACATAGGAGCGATGCTCAGATCACCCCTATGTAGCTGAATTACAGCATTGCTATGAACGCCGACCACAGGGTGGCGCTCACACAAATCTGGCATCAATAACAATAGAGGTCTGCAGGAGACCTCTGGTTGTTATGCCGATGCACCGATGACCCCCGATCATGTGACGAGGTCACCAGTGCGCGTATTTCCGGCCGGATGGCCGGAAGCACTTGTTAAATGCCGCTGTCAGAGTTTGATATCGGCATTTAACTAGTTAATAGGTGCAGGTGGATCACGATTCTGCCCGCGCCTATTGTGGGCACATGCCAGCTGTTCAGAACAGCTCACATGTCCCGGCTTTGATGAGGGCTCACCACCGGAGCCTGCATCAAAGCGGGGGTTCTGCCATCGGACGTATGATAGCAGAAAGGGGTGAAAATAATCTTTGGAGGCAGATCATCAGGGAGATCTATGTCCAGACCCATAGATCTTAACTGCTCAGTTACATATAAGACAAACATGGATTTCTCAGGACTAAGACAGATCGCAGATATCAATGTATCACTTTATTTAGCTTCCTATATCCTACATGGCCATATAGATGCTTTGGAGTGTAGATCCTCCTGACAGGTTCTTTTCAAGTCACTTTTCCTTTCTTTCCTTTTTTTGGCTGACTTTCTTGCACTAAGTTCATCAAACTGTCTTTATTGTTCTTCAGCTGATAATGCAACACTTTTTTGTGGGAAAAGTCGTAAATTTTGCTAAATGTTGCAAAAAAGTTCACAATACCTGACATACATAACATCACTTTGGGGAGGGGGGACTGGAGTGGAATTGCGCCAAATTTTGCAACTTAAAAAAAAATCCCATTTGATAAAACAGTGTTAAAAATCTGGAAAAGACAGATTTCTGAAAAAATCCAAAAACCAAGCAACAAAAGACAACTTAAAAAAAAAAGGCGCAAATCATAACAGAGCAGAAAAATGTGAGAAAAATTGAGTAATAAATTGACCCTCTATTTCCACAAAGAGTGGCTTGTACCGCACAGTATGTTGCACAACTATGTTCTGTGGACGTGCTGTCATGGCCGATCCTGAAGGAGTGAAATGCTATTTAGTTGCATATTGTGAGATTATCTGCTTTCTTCCATCAATGTTTTTAGACCCATTCCAGCTATTGCTTTTAACGGTGACTTCATTTCCATTGCCAACTTTTAAGGTCAGAACTGAAGCGTGAACACAGACCTTGGACACTTTCACCTGTAAGAAAAAACATGCCGCTGGCTTATTGAAGGCCTTGGCACAAGAAAACACTCATCATACCTGAGGTGGACTAAAATGGGGCTTCACGCTGTTCTCTGAGAATAATTTTTCCTGTAATGTATTTCTTATTGTGGCTTGTTGAGAAGATATGTATAAAGAATTCCCTTATTGAGGACATCGTTTGTTAACCCCGTGCGCCTTGCCTTTATACAACATAGAAGTTGCAAATTACTAAATGGGGTCAATCTTTGGCATATGCAGGATTTTTGACAGGAACGGAGGGATTTGTACACATTGATATGTCAATGCCATAGGGCAAATGACTCTGCAGACTACTGTCCAGGTGCCACCCTCATCCCATGATTCGGGCACAAGCCCCAAGTAAATACCCACTATTTTGATTTAAAAAATCAGGTTCATTAAAGGTTTTCTCATCTTAAAAAGTGATGCCATATTGCTAGGTTATGACACTGTTTTATCATTGGTAGGGGTCTAACCTCTCATACCCCCACTGATGATGAAAATAAAGGATCTCCAGTACCGTTCACGGACAGAATTTTCTTCTAATCACAAATAAGTCACCTAGTGATTGACTGATCATGCATTTCGGCCATTTCAAACATGTCAGAGATGTGACCAGCAAGCACAGACAAGAGGGGACTGGATAAGTGACCAAAATGGAGCTGTGAGGGTGAAGATAATTTATTTCATTATTCTTATTCGGAGTCTGTCACCCCAAGTTTACACTTCAAACTAACCTCAATGTCTTGTAGAAGAAACAATAAAAATTGTGTTTTCATTTTTAAAACTATTCCTCCAGTGGCCCCCAAAAAACAAGTTTATTATATAATGCAAATAAAGGTGATCAGTGTACCCTTGGCATAACCAAATGCCCTGCAGTAAGTAAACAGTAATAATACATGTAGATAACATAGAGCACTAAGTTGATAACATTTTGATCAAAAAGGCATTAAAGCCATCCCACCATGGCAAGGCATAGCCAATCAGGATGGACCCTACCTCTTGACGTTCATTACTCTATGTGATGACACAGCATTTCTTCTTAAATATGCCATATGTAAATTCCGTAGGCCCAGAATCATAGACTATTGTTTGAATTATTGATTCTTCTTGTAGGTTGAATTGATCTTTCTAAATTGATGAATGGTTGTTATTTACCTCTTATATCAGCTCCCACAGTTTATTGTACTATTATCTTTGCAAAACAGGGATGCAAGGACACTGAACAATGATGCTTGATGATATGTTGATTACACATTATACTAGACCATGCAGCTTGTAGACTTGCAGATGTGATGACCCAGGGTCCTGGTCGTCACAGTGACATTGCTTTCCTCATGGGGAGAGTGATGTTATGCTTAGAGGCAAGGAAGGATAACTTTCACCAGGTATACATAAACATTCAACATGTTCACACTCCAGGCCACAAGGGGAAGCTTTTCATCCTATTCATAGGTAAGTCCCCTATATATATATATATTATGGTTTGGAGGGAAAGTTAGAGATTTCCTGTCAGACAGAGAGAGGAGAAGGAAGCAGAGGGGCCGTGCAGCCACGAGAAAGTGCTGCAGCTCCTGGACAGAGATAATACCGAAAGCAGAACAGATTACAGCGAGCGTGTAGGAGAGCGAAGCACAGGAGAGTGATATCAGGGGAGACCCGCTGCGAATGGGCTGCCTCCCTCTGAGGCACAGGTAACCGGTAACGGAACACCGAGGTTGTATGGGACTCTAAGACTTACAGCAGAGACCAGCAGGACAGCTAAACTGCAAGAGACCTGTCTGCCTCAATATCCAGGAGGCACAGTGACACATAGAGCCTGGGTCGTGATAGAGACCCTGTAAAAAGGCTCGAGTCACCTGTCATACGGGTTTGTGTCCTATGGGAGACAGCGAGAAGAACTGTGAGGACCTTTTCAGAAGCCATAGGCAGTAAGGGACTACAACACCACCGCACTAGAGGAAGACTTTTAGCTCCACCTGGATAAGGGGATTCCCAACTTGCCTCCAAGCCAGCTGGACTCTGCCTATGCTGTGATCTGGTACCCTGGACTGTGGCTGCCTGAAGTCTTCAGTAAACCAGGTAAAGAGACTGCAAACCTGTGTCCTCATTCTTTACTGTGCCATTCACTATCTTCCATCTACACACCGGGAGCCCTGGGAATATACTTCACCTGTGGGAAGTTGTACCATCTAGCTGCCATAACATCACCCCAGAAGACCCCTTAAAGCAGCGTCAGTCCCCACTGACCGAATACCACAGGTGGCGTCATGAACATAAACTTTATTCAATATTCCTTTTACATGGGCTCCCAGGGTCATGGACCGGGTCACCACAGAGACATCCCCTGTGAACACCTGACCCGGTACCGGGTACCCCACAGCCCTGGCGGGTGACTCACAGACATTGAAGGAAAAACTATAAATACTCAAACAATGTGGGTTAACATCAACCCTTCCCCTTGACCTGTGAATGATGGCTGATGGCTTGAAGGACAGTTGTGAACTATATAAGGAGACTTAGACTGTGTTCCAAGAGCTTCTACAGGATGTCAGCTTAGGGGAACACAGCCCCAGCTGGAAGAATGCAAAACTGGTCCAATGCCCATCGCTCAGAGATGTCTTGAAGAATCAAGGTTGTGACAATCAGGTCACCTGGCCACATACCTTACTGCTCTCGCTTAGCTACCTAAGCTTGTCGTTACCTCTTCTCTGTGAGTGCCCACCAAAAGTGGGGATAGTCGGCCCTGGAAGCTCCTAGGTCGCTGCTTCTCTAATCCTGGCTAGTCAGCGGAAGGGTGAGACTCTGTAATTCTGCACCATATCTTGGGTATTTTGCCGGGACTGTTCTTTGTGTTATTTGCCTATTTTGTGGTTCAATAAAGTATTGCCACACTGTTTTGCCCTCAACCTGTGTTGTCTGAGTAGTAATATGCTCACAGTAAAAGGAGAGCAGGCGTTCAGTGGGTTAATCCACAAATTAACCTTTACAAACGTCTCAAAATAGACATGGGCAGGATCCAGAACTGTCTATTCAGACATCTGCCCATGGAAGCTATATAGCAAAATGCAGTGCCCAAAAAGAGGGACCCGTGCCCCTGTATGTACAAAGTACAAAAACCTAAAGCTGTGCATTTAGTCTACTTAGCTTTCCACAAGCGGGTCTTTAAACAGCCAGGTTTGGATCTTGCTCTGTCCCCCTCTATTGTGAAGCCTGTTGGCACAAAATGAGGTGAACTACAAGATCTAGGGTTCATCCTGGTTGGGACACCTTGTCGCAGTGGGATGCCTTTTATGTTTTTGATTTTTTTAAAAGTGGCAATAAAAATGGATGGTTCTACACCTGATGATGTGGTCTGAAAAACGTGTTATTTGTCATCATCTGTTCAAATAGCAATTAAAGGTAGTCTGTCAGCAGGTTTTTGATGTGTAATCTGAGAGCAGCATGATGTAGGGGCACAGACGCTGATTCCAGCAATGTGTCACTTGCTGATCTGCTTAATGTCATACTGCTGCAGATCTAGCAGTGCCCTATATAACCCCGCCCACATCCTTGATTGGCAACTTTTTGTGCACACTATATATTGACAGAAAGCTGCTAATCAGTGTTGGGAGAGGAATTGGACCAGGAGGCACAAGACACTTTGCCCTTTAATCATAATCTCTTGCTAATAAAACCCCGATTTTATTAAACCGGTAACACACCGCCTAGTAAGTGACACATCGCTGGAATCAAGGTCTCAGCCCCTATATCATGGTTTTTCAGATTACATGGCAAACACCTGCTGACAGATTCCTTTTAATAGGCATCAACCACTGAGGGCTCTCAATTTTTGTTGCTTTTCCTATCTGGCTAATAACACGGTACAGAGACGTATTTTCATGTAATAATGCAAATTGAGAATGGAATATAAAAAAGCTGGAATAGTTTTGTGTTTCTACATGTGTAATAAGATATTGATGAACTCTCCATGACAGAATGTCCCATATTCTGTCATTTTCCACTTATTCAGATTGCCTTAATCAGCATCCCCCGGCAATGGCTGGCGTTACGCATTATATCACTGGGTTTGTATCTTGCTGGTATTTTATTGACAGTGCATAATTTCATTCTCCTCACACAGACAGGTTGTGCCCCCGCCACGGCCAGAACACGCTGCAGTACAGACAGCAGCTTCTAAATCAATCCAGATTCTGCGCTGGCCTGTGAGATTTATTGGCCGCTCACTCAAAAATACATCATTTTACTAAAATTGAAAACATCTTACTCCTGACATTTCAGACTGTCACCAGCAATTTAAGACTTGTTCTAAACATGTCTTCATTGGCATTCTTCAATGGCAGTTGAACTTCTTTTTTTTTTTTTTCTTTCTTTTTTTCTTTCTTTCTTTCTTTCTTTCTTTCTTTCTTTCTTTCTTTCTTTCTTTCTTTCTTTCTTTCTTTCTTTCTTTCTTCCTCTTTCGTTCATTCCTATCTTTTATTCCTTCCCTACTTTTTTCTTTCTTTTTCTTATTCATTCCTTCCTAATTTATGTTCTTTACTGCTTCCTTTCTTTCCTTTGTTTCTACCACTTATTCCTTTCTTCCTTCCTTCCTACTTTTGTTTATTTTTTTATTCCTTTTGTTTTCTTTTTATTTCTTTGTTTCTTACTTTCTTTCTTTCGTTTTCTTTTTTATTTCCTTTTTCTCTTTGTTTCCTGCTATTTCTTTATTTCTTTCTCTTTCTTTATTTCTCTTGCTTTCTTTCATAGTTACAGTACATAGTTACATAGTTATTAAGGTTGAAGGAAGACTATAAGTCCATCTAGTTCATCCCATAGCCTAACCTAACATGCCCTAACATGTTGATCCAGAGGAAGGAAAAAAAAAACATGTGGCAAAGGGTAAGCTCCACCTTGGGGAAAAAAAATTCCTTCCCGACTCCACATACGGCAATCAGACTAGTTCCCTGGATCAACGCCCTATCAAGGAATCTAGTGTATATACCCTGTAACATTATACTTTTCCAGAATGGCATCCAGTCCCCTCTTCAATTTAAGTAATGAATCACTCATTACAACATCATACGGCAGAGAGTTCCATAGTCTCACTGCTCTTACAGTAAAGAATCCGCGCCTGTTATTATGCTTAAACCTTTTTTCCTCCAAACGCAGAGGATGCCCCCTTGTCCCTGTTTCAGGTCTATGATTAAAAAGATCATCAGAAAGGTCTTTGTACTGTCCCCTCATATATTTATACATTAACATAAGATCACCCCTTAGTCTTCGTTTTTCCAAACTAAATAGCCCCAAGTGTAATAACCTATCTTGGTATTGCAGACCCCCCAGTCCTCTAATAACCTTGGTCACTCTTCTCTGCACCCGCTCTAGTTCAGCTATGTCTTTCTTAAACATCGGAGACCAGAAATGTGCACAGTATTCTAAGTGTGGTCGAACTAGTGACTTGTATAGAGGTAAAATTATATTCTCCTCATGAGCATCTATGCCTCTTTTAATGCATCCCATTATTTTGTTTGCCTTAGTAGCAGCTGCCTGACACTGGCCACTGAACATGAGTTTGTCATCCACCCATACACCCAGGTCTTTTTCATTGACGGTTTTGCCCAGAGTTTTAGAATTAAGCACATAATTATACATCTTATTTCTTCTACCCAAGTGCATGACCTTACATTTATCCCCATTAAAGCTCATTTGCCATTTATCAGCCAAAGCTTCTAGTTTACATAAATCAACCTGTAATATAAAATTGTCCTACTCTGTATTGATTACCCTGCAGAGTTTAGTGTCATCTGCAAATATTGAAATTCTACTCTGAATGCCCCCTACAAAGTCATTAATAAATATGTTAAAAAGAAGAGGGCCCAATACTGACCCCTGTGGTACCCCACTGCTAACCGCTACCCAGTCCGAGTGTGCTCCATTAATAACCACCCTTTGTTTCCTATCCCTGAGCCAGCTCTCAACCCACTTGCACATATTTTCCCATATCTGTTATGGACCTGGTAGTTAGGAGCACCCGGCACAACCTGATAGTTAAACTGACACAGGACAAGCTCTGGGAAGTGGGAGCTCTGCTGACCGCAACCCCTAATCCTATCACAACAACTAGAAATAGCCGTGGAGCGTTCCTGACACTCCCTAGACGCCTCTTCACAGCCTGAGAGCTAGCTAGCCCTAGAGATAGAAAATAAAGCCTACCTTGCCTCAGAGAAATTCCCCAAAGGAAAAGGCAGCCCCCCACATATATTGACTGTGAGTAAAGATGAAAGTCACAAACGCAGAAATGAAACAGGTTTCAGCAAAGGGAGGCCAGACTTACTAAACAGACAGAGGATAGGAAAGGTATCTTTGCGGTCAGCACAAAAAACTACAAAAGACCACGCAGAGTGTGCAAAAAGACCTCCGCACCGACTAACGGTGCGGAGATGCCACTCTGCATCCCAGAGCTTCCAGCTAGTAAGGCAAAATCATGATATCCAGCTGGACAAGGCAACAATGAACAAATAATAACTGGCATGAACTTAGCTTCTGCTGGAGTAGACAGGTCACCAGAAAGATCCAAGAGCGAACTGAACAAATGCAGGAACATTGACAGCTGGCATGGAGTAACGATCTGAGTGGAGTTAAATAGAGCAGCCAACCAAAGGATAAATCACGTCACCTGTGGAAGGAACCTCAGAAGCAGCAGCTCCACTCACAGTCACCAGAGGGAGTCCATGGACAGAACTCGCCGAAGTACCATTCACGACCACAGGAGGGAGTTCGACAACAGAATTCACAACAGTACCCCCCCTTGAGGAGGGGTCACCGAACCCTCACCAGAGCCCCCAGGCCGATCAGGATGAGCCAAATGAAAGGCACGAACTAGATCGGCAGCATGAACATTAGAGGCAAAAACCCAGGAATTATCTTCCTGACCATAACCCTTCCACTTGACCAGGTACTGGAGTTTCCGTCTCGAAACACGAGAATCCAAAATCTTCTCCACCACATACTCCAACTCCCCCTCGACCAACACCGGGGCAGGAGGATCAACGGAGGGAACCATAGGCGCCACGTATCTCCGCAACAACGACCTATGGAATACATTATGGATGGAAAAAGAAGCTGGAAGGTCCAAACGAAATGACACAGGATTAAGAACTTCAGAAATCTTATATGACCCAATGAAACGAGGCTTAAACTTAGGAGAGGAAACCTTCATAGGAACATGACGAGATGACAACCAAACCAAATCCCCAACACGAAGTCGGGGACCAACAAAGCGCCGGCGGTTAGCGAAACGTTGAGCCTTCTCCTGGGACAATGTCAAATTGTCCACCACATGAGTCCAAATCTGCTGCAACCTGTCCACCACAGTATCCACACCAGGACAGTCCGAAGGCTCAACCTGCCCTGAAGAGAAACGAGGATGGAAACCAGAATTACAGAAAAAAGGAGAAACCAAAGTAGCCGAGCTGGCCTGATTATTAAGGGCGAACTCAGCCAAAGGCAAGAAGGACACCCAATCATCCTGATCAGCAGAAACAAAGCATCTCAGATATGTTTCCAAAGTCTTATTAGTTCGTTCGGTTTGGCCATTAGTCTGAGGATGGAAAGTCGAAGAAAAAGACAAATCAATGCCCATCTTAGCACAAAAGGACCGCCAAAACCTCGAAACAAACTGGGAACCTCTGTCGGAGACGATGTTCTCCGGAATGCCATGCAAACGAACCACATGCTGGAAAAACAACGGCACCAAATCAGAGGAGGAAGGCAATTTAGACAAGGGTACCAAATGGACCATCTTAGAGAAGCGATCACAAACCACCCAAATGACCGACATCCTTTGAGAAACAGGGAGATCAGAAATAAAATCCATGGAAATATGCGTCCAGGGCCTCTTCGGGACCGGCAAGGGCAAAAGCAACCCACTGGCACGAGAACAGCAGGGCTTAGCCCGAGCACAAGTCCCACAGGACTGCACAAAAGAACACACATCCCGTGACAAAGAAGGCCACCAAAAGGATCTAGCCACCAAATCTCTGGTACCAAAGATTCCAGGATGACCAGCCAACACCGAACAATAAACCTCAGAGATAACTCTACTAGTCCATCTATCAGGGACAAACAGTTTCTCCGTGGAACAACGGTCAGGTCTATCAGCCTGAAACTTCTGCAGCACGCGCCGCAAATCAGGGGAGATGGCAGACAAAATTATCCCCTCTTTAAGAATACCCGCCGGCTCCGGAACACCCGGAGAGTCAGGCACAAAACTCCTTGACAGGGCATCAGCCTTCACATTCTTAGATCCCGGAAGGTATGAAACCACAAAATCAAAACGGGAGAAAAAGAGCGACCATCGAGCCTGTCTAGGATTCAACCGTTTGGCAGACTCAAGATAAGTCAAATTCTTGTGATCCGTCAAGACCACCACGCGATGTTTAGCTCCTTCAAGCCAATGTCGCCACTCCTCGAATGCCCACTTCATGGCCAACAACTCTCGATTGCCAACATCATAATTGCGCTCAGCAGGCGAGAATTTTCTAGAAAAGAAGGCACATGGTTTCATCACCGAGCCATCAGAACTTCTTTGCGACAAAACAGCCCCTGCTCCAATCTCAGAAGCATCAACCTCGACCTGAAACGGGAGCGAAACATCTGGCTGGCACAACACAGGGGCAGAAGAAAAACGATGCTTCAACTCCTGAAAAGCCTCTACAGCCGCAGAGGACCAATTGACCACATCAGCACCTTTCTTGGTCAAATCAGTCAACGGTTTAGCAATACTAGAAAAATTAGCGATGAAGCGACGGTAAAAATTAGCAAAGCCCAAGAACTTCTGCAGGCTCTTCACAGATGTCGGCTGAGTCCAATCATAAATGGCCTGAACTTTAACAGGGTCCATCTCGATAGTAGAAGGGGAAAAAATGAAACCCAAAAATGAAACCTTCTGAACTCCAAAGAGACACTTTGACCCCTTCACAAACAAGGAATTCGCACGAAGGACCTGGAACACCATTCTGACCTGCTTCACATGAGACTCCCAATCATCCGAAAAGACCAAAATGTCATCCAAATATACAATCATGAATCTTTCCAGGTACTCTCGGAAGATGTCATGCATAAAGGACTGAAACACAGATGGAGCATTAGAAAGCCCGAATGGCATAACCAGGTACTCAAAATGACCCTCGGGCGTATTAAATGCTGTTTTCCATTCATCGCCCTGTTTAATTCGCACAAGATTATACGCCCCTCGAAGATCTATCTTGATGAACCAACTAGCCCCCTTAATCCGAGCAAACAAATCAGACAGCAGCGGCAAAGGATACTGAAATTTGACTGTGATCTTATTGAGAAGGCGGTAATCAATACAAGGTCTCAAAGAGCCATCCTTCTTGGCCACAAAAAAGAACCCTGCTCCCAATGGTGACGACGACGGGCGAATATGACCCTTCTCCAAGGATTCCTTTATATAACTCCGCATAGCGGCGTGCTCTGGCACAGATAAATTAAACAGTCGGCCCTTAGGAAAGTTACTACCAGGAATCAAATTAATAGCACAATCGCAATCCCTATGAGGATGTAGGGCACCGGATTTGGGCTCTTCAAATACATCCCGGTAATCTGATAAAAACTCAGGGACCTCAGAAGGAGTGGAAGGCGAAATTGACAACAATGGAACATCAACATGTACCCCCTGACAACCCCAGCGGGACACAGACTTAGATCTCCAATCCAACACTGGATTATGGACCTGTAGCCATGGCAACCCCAAAACGACCACATCATGCAGATTATGCAACACCAAAAAGCGAATATCCTCCTGATGTGCAGGAGCCATGCACATGGTCAATTGAGTCCAGAACTGAGGCTTATTCTTGGCCAAAGGCGTAGCATCAATTCCTCTCATTGGAATAGGATACTGCAAGGGCTCCAAGAAAAAACCACAGCGCCTGGCAAACTCCAAGTCCATCAAATTCAGGGCAGCGCCTGAATCCACAAATGCCATAACAGAATAGGATGACAGAGAGCAAATCAGAGTAACGGACAAAAGAAATTTAGACTGTACCGTACCAATGGTGGCAGACCTAGCGAACCGCTTAGTGCGCTTAGGACAATCGGAGATAGCAAGAGTGGATTCACCACAGTAAAAACACAGCCCATTCCGACGTCTGTGTTCTTGCCGTTCAGCTCTGGTCAAAGTCCTATCACACTGCATAGGCTCAGGCCTATGCTCAGAGAATACCGCCAAATGGTGCACAGCTTTGCGCTCACGCAAGCGCCGATCGATCTGAATGGCCAAAGACATAGACTCATTCAGACCAGCAGGCGTGGGAAATCCCACCATGACATCCTTAAGGGCTTCAGAAAGACCCTTTCTGAAAATTGCCGCCAGGGCACACTCATTCCACTGAGTAAGCACAGACCACTTTCTAAACTTCTGACAGTACACCTCCGCTTCATCCTGACCCTGACACAAAGCCAGCAAGATTTTCTCTGCCTGATCCACTGAATTTGGTTCATCATAAAGCAATCCAAGCGCCAGAAAAAACGCATCAACATCACGCAATGCAGGATCTCCTGGCGCAAGGGAAAATGCCCAGTCTTGAGGGTCACCACGCAACAAAGAAATAATGATTTTTACTTGTTGAACGGGGTCATCAGAGGAGCGGGGTTTCAAAGCTAGAAACAGTTTACAATTATTTTTGAAATTCAAGAACTTAGATCTATCCCCAGAAAATAAATCAGGAATAGGAATTCTAGGCTCTAACATCGGATTCTGAACCACAAAATCTTGAATGTTTTGTACTCTTGCAGTGAGATGATCCACACAAGAGGACAGACCTTGAATGTCCATATCTACACCTGTGTCCTGAACCACCCAAAGGTCTAGGGGAAAAGAAAGACAAAACACAGTGCAAAGAAAAAAAAATGGTCTCAGAACTTCTCTTATCCCTCTATTGAGATGCATTAATACTTTGGCCCAGTTGTACTGTTATGGACCTGGTGGTTAGGAGCACCCGGCACGACCTGATAGTTAAACTGACACAGGACAAGCTCTGGGATGTGGGAGCTCTGCTGACCGCAACCCCTAATCCTATCACAACAACTAGAAATAGCCGTGGAGCGTTCCTGACACTCCCTAGATGCCTCTTCACAGCCTAAGAGCTAGCTAGCCCTAGAGATAGAAAATAAAGCCTACCTTGCCTCAGAGAAATTCCCCAAAGGAAAAGGCAGCCCCCCACATATATTGACTGTGAGTAAAGATGAAAGTCACAAACGCAGAAATGAAACAGGTTTCAGCAAAGGGAGGCCAGACTTACTAAACAGACAGAGGATAGGAAAGGTATCTTTGCGGTCAGCACAAAAAACTACAAAAGACCACGCAGAGTGTGCAAAAAGACCTCCGCACCGACTAACGGTGCGGAGATGCCACTCTGCATCCCAGAGCTTCCAGCTAGTAAGGCAAAATCATGATATCCAGCTGGACAAGGCAACAATGAACAAATAATAACTGGCATGAACTTAGCTTCTGCTGGAGTAGACAGGTCACCAGAAAGATCCAAGAGCGAACTGAACAAATGCAGGAACATTGACAGCTGGCATGGAGTAACGATCTGAGTGGAGTTAAATAGAGCAGCCAACCAAAGGATAAATCACGTCACCTGTGGAAGGAACCTCAGAAGCAGCAGCTCCACTCACAGTCACCAGAGGGAGTCCATGGACAGAACTCGCCGAAGTACCATTCACGACCACAGGAGGGAGTTCGACAACAGAATTCACAACAGTACCCCCCCTTGAGGAGGGGTCACCGAACCCTCACCAGAGCCCCCAGGCCGATCAGGATGAGCCAAATGAAAGGCACGAACTAGATCGGCAGCATGAACATTAGAGGCAAAAACCCAGGAATTATCTTCCTGACCATAACCCTTCCACTTGACCAGGTACTGGAGTTTCCGTCTCGAAACACGAGAATCCAAAATCTTCTCCACCACATACTCCAACTCCCCCTCGACCAACACCGGGGCAGGAGGATCAACGGAGGGAACCATAGGCGCCACGTATCTCCGCAACAACGACCTATGGAATACATTATGGATGGAAAAAGAAGCTGGAAGGTCCAAACGAAATGACACAGGATTAAGAACTTCAGAAATCTTATATGACCCAATGAAACGAGGCTTAAACTTAGGAGAGGAAACCTTCATAGGAACATGACGAGATGACAACCAAACCAAATCCCCAACACGAAGTCGGGGACCAACAAAGCGCCGGCGGTTAGCGAAACGTTGAGCCTTCTCCTGGGACAATGTCAAATTGTCCACCACATGAGTCCAAATCTGCTGCAACCTGTCCACCACAGTATCCACACCAGGACAGTCCGAAGGCTCAACCTGCCCTGAAGAGAAACGAGGATGGAAACCAGAATTACAGAAAAAAGGAGAAACCAAAGTAGCCGAGCTGGCCTGATTATTAAGGGCGAACTCAGCCAAAGGCAAGAAGGACACCCAATCATCCTGATCAGCAGAAACATATCCCCAATATTCTCATTTTATGTATCAACCTTTTGTGCGGCACCATATCAAAAGCTTTTGAAAAGTCCATATACACTACATCTACTGGGTTCCCTTGGTCCAGTCCGGAACTTACCTCTTCATAGAAACTGATCAAATTAGTCTGACATGAACGGTCCCTAGTAAACCCATGCTGATACTGGGTCATGAGGTTATTCCTCTTCAGATACTCAGTATAGCATCCCTTAGAATGCCCTTCAGGATTTTACCCACAGTAGAGGTTAAGCTTACTGGCCTATAATTTCCGAGTTCAGTTTTTGTCCCCTTTTTGAATATTGGCACCAAATTTGCTATATGCCAGTCCTGTGGTACATACCCTGTTATTATGGAGTCTTTAAAGATTAAAAATAATGGTCTATCAATGACTGTACTTAATTCCTGCAGTACTCGAGGGTGTATCCCAACCGGGCCCGGAGATTTGTCAATTTTAGTGATTTTTAGACGCCGACGTACTTCCTGCTGGGTTAAGCAGGTGACATTTCATGGGTAATTTTTATCACTAGTCATTTTATCTGCCATGGGATTTTCTTGTGTAAATACTGATGAAAAAAAGTCATTTAGCATATTTGCTTTTTCCTTATCCTCATCCACCATTTCACCCAGACTATTTTTAAGGGGGCCAACACTATCATTTTTTAGTTTCTTACTATTTATGTAGTTAAAGAATATTTTAGGATTATTTTTACTCTCTCTGGCAATGAGTCTCTCTGACTCAATCTTTGCTGCCTTGATTTGCTTTTTACAGAATTTATTTTTTTTTTGTATTTATTTAATGCCTCCTCACTACCTACTTCCTTTAATTCTCTAAATGCTTTCTTTTTGTCACTTATTGCGCCCCTTACAGCTCTATTTAGCCATATTGGTTTCCTCCTATTTCTGGTATGTTTATTCCCATATGGTATATACTGTGCACAGGTCCTATCCAGGAAGCTAATAAATGTCTCCCATTTTCTTTGTGTATTTTTGTGTCTCAGGATATCGTCCTAGTTAATTGCACCAAGATCCTCTCTCATCCGTTAGAAATTTGCCCTCCTGAAGTTTAGTGTCCTTGTAACCCCTCTATTACACATCTTTTTAAAGGATACATGAAAACTTATTATTTTGTGATCGCTATTTCCCAAGTGACCCCCAACCCTTATATTTGCTATGCGGTCTGGCCTGTTGGTTAATATTAGGTCTAGCAGTGCCCCCCTTCTTGTTGGGTCCTGAACCAGTTGTGAAAGGTAATTGTCTCTCATAGTTGTCAAAAACCGATTACATTTGCTGGAACTGCAGGTTTCTGTTCCCCAATCTATTTCAGGGTAGTTGAAGTCCCCCATAATAATGACTTCTCCTTGAGTCGCAGCTTCATCTATTTGCTTCACGAGGATATTCTCCATTGCTTCCATTATTATTTTTGGAGATTTATAACAAACCCCTCTCAGTAATTTATTATTTTTTCCCCCTCCCCTTATCTCCACCCACAGGGATTCTACATTTTCATTAAATTCACCTATATTATCACGCAGGATGGGTTTTAAGGACGATTTTACATACAGACACACCCCTCCCCCTCGCTTATCTGTATGGTTATTTCTGAACAGGCTATAGCCCTGCAAGTTAACAGCCCAGTCATGACTCTCATCCAGCCACGTTTCAAATATCCCCACCATGTCATAATTATGCTCCAACAACATTAGTTCTAATTCGTCCATTTTGTTGGCGAGGCTTCTGGCATTAGTATACATGCAGTTGATGTTCCTCTCTGTACCTCTATTTCTTAAATTATTAACTGTTCTAACCCCACCCCCCATACCACCGCCACCCCCATCTTCCTTATTTGTGCCCAGGTCTCTATCTGCACTATCTTCCCCTCCAATAAAATGAATACCCTCCCCCCATTCCTAGTTTAAACACTCCTCCAACCTTCTAGCCATTCTCTCCCCCAGCACAGCTGCACCCTCCCCATTGAGGTGCAGCCCGTCCCTAGCGTAGAGCCTGTAGCCAACTGAGAAGTCGGCCCAGTTCTGCAGGAACCCAAACCCCTCCTTCCTAGACCAATTCTTGAGCCACTTATTAACCTCCCTAATCTCCCGTTGCCTCTCTGGCGTTGCACGTGGTACAGGCAGTATTTCGGAAAATACTATGTTGGAGGTCCTTGCTTTCAGCTTGCAGCCTAATTCCCTGAAATCATCTTTAAGGACCTTCCACCTACCTCTAACTTTATCATTTGTGCCAATGTGCACCATGACCGCTGGGTCCTTACCAGCCCCTCCCAGTAATCTGTCCACCCGATCAGCGATGTGTCGGACTCGAGCACCAGGTAGGCAGCACACCATTCGACGATCCCTGTCTTTGTGACAGATTGCCCTATCTGTTCCCCTAATAATTGAGTCCCCCACTACCAGCACCTGTCTGGCCTGCCCTGCTCTCCTATTTCCCTCCTTACTGGAGCAGACACTCCTCCGGCTTTCAGAGGACATGCCTGGCTGCAGCAGTGCTACCCCTGTACTGGCACCCCCCTCGTCTGCCAACTTAGCAAACTTATTGGGGTGTTCCAGATCAGGACTAGCCTCCCTGGCACTCTTCCCTCTACCCCGCTTCCTAACTGTCACCCAGCTTGCTACTTCATCGTCCTGCAGCTCCATCATACCATCCCCCCCTCATCTATCCCATTGAGCATCTGCTCAGTGAGCAGAAGACTCCTCTCCATATTGTCTATGGATCTCAGTGCTGCCAGCTGCACATTTAGATTCAGAATCTGGGTTTCCAAATGCACAACGTGCTCACATCTCGCACAGCAGTATGCACCCTCGATCGGCTGATCAAGGACTGCATACATGTGGCAAGATGTACACTGGATGGCATTAACAATAGTGGAGCACATTTCCTAATGAGGATTGTACCAGACAGAAAACTTAAATTAAAAAAATTAAAAATAAATACAAAGTATTAATAAAATACAGACAGCAATTCAGTAATTCCTCCCTTGGAAACTCCCTGAATCCAAAGTCACTGAATCACAAGTCACACTTACCGCCGTTCACACTTACGCTCAGCTCACACTCAGCTCGCTCACACTCACTATGCTGAAGATTTATAGATTTTTTTTCTCTAGTTCCCTTAACAGCAATGCACCTTGCTGTCCAAATGCACTTCCTCCTTTCTTTCCTTCGTTTCCATCTCTTATTCCTTCCTTCCTTCCTTCCTTTCTTTCACTTGTTTTCTTTCCTGCTTTTTTTCCCTTTGTTTCCATCTCTTATTCCTTCCTTCATTCATTTTTCTTGTTTTCTTTCCTCCTTTCTTTCCTTTGTTTCCATCTATTATTCCTTCCTTCCTTCCTTTCTTTCTCTTGTTTTCTTTCCTCCTTTCTTTCCTTTGTTTCCATCTTATTCCTTCCTTCCTTTCTCTTGTTTTCTTTCCTCCTTTCTTTCCTTTGTTTCCATATCTTATTCCTTCCTTCCTCTTGTTTTCTTTCCTCCTTTCTTTCCTTTGTATCCATCTCTTATTCCTTCCTCCCTTCCTTCCTTTCTTGTTTTCCTTCCTTCTTTCCTACCTTCAGGAGAGAAGGAAATAAATAAGGAAGGAACATTTTCCTTTCACTTTAACTAAAGTCAGCCTGTCCATGTAAATTCCATACAAATCCTGTGCACAGGTGTGGCTTTATTTCCAGATGAATAGAGGCATGTTTTAGTAATCTTTTACTCCCCTTTTAGGTATATAGTCTGGTGTCTCTGTAGGTCTTGGACATTTTAGTTAAGGTGCAGAATAGAGATCTATGAGTCACTTCAACTTAATCTGAAGTAGAAAATGAGACTTCTTTTTGCCTTATTAGCACATTTATGTAATAATTATATATTTATTTTTCATCTTTTTCATCTACAAAAATGACAAAAAATACTTCCTTTGCACTGAGCAAAATGGATGTAAATGTTAGAGTCCACTTTTTTAACATGGAAAGTATTTTTTCTAGTTCCTTTGTTCTGTGCTGATTCTGTTATTCCTTAATTCTCTTTATTAACCCCTTCCCCACATTTGAAGCATATATACTTCATGGAAGGGAAGTGCTTCCCGACCAATGAAGTACATACCGTATATACAGTATATCATGGCGATCAGGAGCAGTGCGCGGGCGATCACCACCGGGTGTTCAGCTTATATGACAGCTGACACCCCTCCCAGCAGTTTAGCCCCATGAATGCTGTGATTGATATCGATCGCAGTATTTAGAAGGCAGGCAGGGGAGGGGGCTCCCTCTGCCCTACGAATGGCGCCCCCACAACATCATCGCAATCGCCCGATCATTGCCAAGGTGACCCCACATCGTTATGACGACATCCGGGTCACCAGGCTCTAGCAAACTTGTAAGATCATGCTCAGTGCGTGACTTACAGTTCTAATGCATTGCAATGCATTATAACTGCGATCAGAGGGCAAAAGTCCTGCAGAGGAACTAAGTAAAATAAAAAAGAGAAAAAAAATGTAAAAAATATTTTGAAAAAAATCACAAAATAATAATTAAAAAAACTAAAAATATATTGTAACCATAAATATGTATTTTATTTTATTTAAGAAAAAGTACACGTTCGTTATCCCCGCATACGGAAGACTCACCTATAAAACTGTTAAACTAGTTAATCCTTTCAGTGAACAGTGTAAAAAAAAAGATGCTTTTTCATCATACCACAGAACAAAAAGTAGAAGAAAACGCAAGGCGAATGTAAATAAATATGGTATGGCTTAAAAAGACATCCTGTCCCACCAACAACAAGCTGCCACACTGGTCCATCAGTGAAAAAAAAAGTTATAGCTCTCAGAATAAAACAATGCAAAAATAATAATTTTGTTTAATGAAATAGTTTTTATTAAATGAGGTATCACTGTAATCATACTGACCCGAAGAATAAAACTGAGTTACCAATTATACCACACAAAAAAACAATTTCTGAATTGCTGGTTTTTGTTAATTTTGCCTAACAAAAATCGGAATAGAAAACGATCAAAAAATGTCATGTGCCCAAAAATAGTACTAAAAAACAAACCCTCATATGACTCTGTTTGCTGAAATATGGAAAAATTATAGCTCTCAAAATATGGTGATGCAGCAAAAACGAAATGTCTTTTAGTGTGTGACAGCAGACAAACATAAAAACCCGATATAAATCTGGTATCGCTGTAATTGCACCATCCCGAAGAATAAAGTTGCCTTATCACTTATATCGCACGAGGAATGGCATAAAAATAAATAAAAACAATTCTTTACATGCTGTTAATTTTTTCATTCTGCCTCCCAAAGATAGCAGTAAGGCTTGGCGCACATTTATCTTGTGCTCTGCACTGAGCGCTTCCACCGGGGTTTCCGTGTAAATCTCTGAAATGCGTGATTCAGACAGAATCCCCAGCAGATGATTCCCTATGATGAGGCAGATGGAGGCACTGTGGTTGTCGTCTGGCCTATGATTCGACTGTGTCTGTCTTTTTAGGATTGCATAAAAGTGCCGTCGCCCACAGTTTTGCGCACTTCTGAAAAGAAGGACACTGCTGAACAGAGGCCAGACGGCATTCAGAATAACTCTGCTGCCTCATTATTGTAAATGGTGGTTCCATCTGAATCACTTCACTCAGAGATTTATATGGAAACCCCCATGTAAGTGCTCAGAGTAGAGTGCAGGTTAAATGTGATCCTAAATGTTATGTAAAATGTTCCCAATAAAAATTTCAACTCAATCCACAAAAAAGCAAGTCCCCACTCAGGTCCATCATCTGTTAGCAGAAATATAGGGGGCTCCTCTCCCCCCAAAAGAAATTAAGCTAATTCTGCGTTCCCTAAGCCAAATGCCCCCCCCCCCTTCCTCCTGAGCCCCACTGTGCCCAAAAAAACATTTAGTGCCCACATGTTTGGAACCTCTGTAGCGATGACAGCCCACCTAATTTATGGCTGCATGTCTCCAGAAGCATGAGCTGGGCACTGTAACGTACTGGCACTACAATAGCACATTTGAAATTTTCAGCAAAATCCACTGCTGCTTGTTTCTGGAAAACAACCATGGAATCAAATTATCACTGCACCTATAGATAAATTCCCAAAGGGGTAGTTTCCATTGCTGATCAGCTGCAGGCAAGCCTTTCATCACCAAGCACAATGCCAAGCAAGAGATGGAGTGGTATAAGGTGACCATCACTGGACTCTGGAGCAATGGAAACGTGTTCTGTGGAGTGACAGATCAAACTTTTCTATCAGGTGTCTGATGGACAAGTCTGGGTTTGGTGAATGCCAGGAGAACACTACCTGCCTGACTGCACTGTGCCAACTATAAAGTTTGGTGGAGAAATAATGCCATGGGCCTGTGACCCTTAGCTCCAGTGAATGGAAATCTTAGTACTTCAGTACACCAAGTCATTTTGGTCAACTGTAGCCTCCACCTTTGTAGAAACAGTTTAGGGAAGGTTTTTTCTTTTCGCCATGACTGTCCCCCAGTGCACAAAGCAATGTCCATAAGACATGATTGGTGGAGATTAGTATGGAAAAACGTGATCTGCCACAAAGAGAATTATCTTAGGCCCATCCAAATCTTTGGGATGAACTATACTGGATATTGTGAGTCAGGACATGTCGTTGAGCTCATAAATGTTCTGAATAAATGGGCAAAAATTTCCACAAACTCATTCAAAGTCTTGTTGAAACTCTTATCAGGAGACTGGAAATGTTGTAGCTAGAAAGTGAGGACCAACTCTACGGTAATACCTATGGATTTAGAATGTCATAAAAGCTACTGGAGGGCTAATGTGGAGGCGTCCTAATGCTTTTGTCCATATAGTGTACAGCTCTGGCAAAAATTAAGAGACCACCACATCAAAACCATGTCATGGGCAGCCCAATCTCCAGACCTGAACCCCATTGAAAACCTCTGGAATGTAATCAAGAGGATGATGGATGGTCACAAGCAATCAAACAAAGAAGAGCTGCTAAAATTTTTGCGCCAGAAGCAGTGTGAAAGACTAGTGGAAAGCATGCCAAGACGCATGAAAGCTGTGATTAAAAATCATGGTTATTCCACAAAATATTGATTTCTGATCTCTTCCGGAGCTAAATTATTACTATTGTTGTTTCTAAATGATTATGAGCTTGTTAAAAACTCACACTGATGCTCAACCCTAGAGAAATTGGAGCGCCCCCAGACACAGGGCCACGAGTTCTCGGTACCGGGCCTCTCTGGTTCGGTTCTGAGGCTGTCACGGTGGCTAGACCCGGTCCGTGACCCTGCTAAGGGGCATCCAATAAAAGATGATAGGAGCCTGTCAAGGTTTCGTGACGCCACCTTCGGTGTTTGGTCAGAGTGACCGACACTGCTGTGGGGTCCGCTGGGGTGATGGAATGGCAGCTGGATGGTATACCTTCCCACAGGTGAAGTATGTCCCCAGGGCTTCCCAGTAAAGTGGATGGTGATGGTGTGAGGTGCAGTCAATAACGAGGACACAAGGTTGCAGTCTCTTTACCTCTTTACTGAAGACTTCAGGATCCTCAATCCAAAGCACGCTTAACAGGGCTATCTGAGACCGGCCGGTCCGATGGGCACATCCAGAGTTCCCTTTGCAGGTGGAAATCAGTGCCTACCACTAGCGCCTGTGTGATGTAATGCTACCCTGCTGAGCATTCGGAATAGTCCTCACAACTGCTGTTCTCGTTCGTTCGTTCTAATTCTCACTCGCTTGATCCAGATGCTACTAGTTTCTTGTCCCCCAGGTATGTTATGGCTAGGATGCACCCGTATGACGGGAAGGCTCGGAGCTCTTCCGGGACCCTAGAGACGCCCCTCTCCACGCGTTGCCCCCTATGTCTTCGTAGGAAATTTAAGGTAGACAGCCAACCTATAATTAACTGTCCTGCGGAGTTCGAAGTAAGGCCTAGAGGCGGTGTTCCGGCCACCGGCTACGCGCCTCAGTAGGATGTTGCCTCGATCTCACGGCACGACTCCTACTGGTTCTCCTTTGTGCTTGATCTCGTTTCTCACTGTTCCACAATATCCTTCCCTTCGTGTCTCTTTCTTAGGATACCGCCGCGGGGTGTGCAGGCGCGGTTCCGTTACGTTCTGCTCTGTTCGCAAGGCACCTGCCAGGTTCCCACTCCTGACAGGGACCCCCCTGTGTCTTCTCCCTGCAACACCCCCTGCCACGGGATGTTGCCTGAATCCAACCCAGTCAGCTTCTGGCTAACATTGCACGCCGTAGCACTCAGTGTTCACAGGTAAGCTAGCAGCTGCACACACTTGTCTTGTTCTCTGGGGCCAGTGTGAGAAACAACCACATTGGCATTATATTCTTCCTGGTGTCACGGACATACCCCTGGAGGGTCACTTGTTTTTAATACCACACCAGTTAGGCTATTGGGTATTTATATAACCAGGTGCATGTAGTCCATTTTGGACCATCTGATTGGAATTGATTTCTATAAAATATATGTGTTTTCGGTTTTCTGTTTTGTCTCCCTATACCAATCCTTAAGCGCGGCATCGCTTTATTATAATGATTATGAACTTGTTTTCTTTGCATTATTTGAAGTCTGAAAGCACTGGGGTTTTTTTAAAAAAAATTTGACCATTTCTCCTTTTCAGAAAAAAAATTACAAAATTTATTGCTTGGAAATTCGGAGACATGTTGTCAGAAGTTTATAGAATAAAAGAACAATTTACATTTTACTTAAAAAATATACCTATAAAGAGAAGAATCAGACAAACTGAACATTTTGCAGTGGTCTCTTAATTTTTGCCAGAGCTGTACGTATCATTATAATTAAGCTCCGAACCATACAAAGATTAATTATTACATTAAACAGTGCACACATTTGTGCATATTTAGATGATAGAAGAGCAAGATGTTGTAGAAGGCGGGAGGACATTTCCTTATTGCAGATGTTAAGGAAGAAGATATGGGCACACATGTAACAGGAAGGGAGAAACAAAGGAGGGGATAAGAGGAAGGAAGATATTTTACTCATCGATCCGAGCAGGTGGCAACTCCCTGACACCATTAGCTAAGTGACATTAATGGAAACACTCAACTTCCCCTCTAACAGTTTAGGAATGAGTAAAAGTCATTGTGTCACATGCCGCCTCCCCGCACGGCTATTGTTACACTTACACATGCTTCATACTTTTAGTCCAAAATTGAAATAGAGCTACAGGGAACAGAAAACTAAGAAAAGTTATAAAAAATTATAAAAACCGAAAACATGGCCACTAAACGTCTCAAATCCCCTAGTCAAAGGGGTTATCCACAATTAAGAATCCCTTGACAGTTAATCACAAAGATTTCCTTTACTTTATTGTTTTATTGTTATGTTTGAGCCCAATGGAGTATGTCGGGAAAACTAAGATTAAATTTAGATGCAAGATTAGATTATAATGTCATCTTGAATCAGAGGGATACCCCAACTGTGAGACACATACATAAGACACATGGAGGAGATCCCTTACGGCTTTGGAGCATCCAAGTGGTCAAACCAAACTCAAAGGACGGTCGATAAATCTTAGGATGGGAGAAAAACAATAAGTTTGCTAGTGGAGACTTCTTCAGGAAACGCTCCTTCCTTGGGGAAATTGTGGAGGAGATTCTATTCCTGAAGTGGGTTGGAGGAGTTTTTGAAGAGTTTTGGAAGTTTTTTTCTGAAGTGTTTTTTTGCAGCCATTTTTGATTGGACAGTGCTTAATTTGGAGCAAATTCCAACCAGAGCCGGTTCAAAGAAATGATAGGCACTTTCTTCTCTCCAAGCATATTTCAAGAACTCGAAACTCAAAACACTGAACACATGAACAGCAAATTGGTTTTACTTTAGAAATCTATAGGCAGAACCTAAGATAAAAAAAAAACAAAATTAGCAAATACCCTGTAGAAAATAAATACATAAATAGTAATAGTGAATGTAAATAATGTAGGATACTGAGTTAACTCTGTTTTGATAAATAAAAAAAAAGCATACAAGCCATCACACAAAAAGGTGTGCCCAATCGGGATGGTCCTATCTTTAGTATTAAAACCTCACATTGCGTCAACCAACCTCAACATAGATGGCGCAGAGCAAGAGCCAGGCCCAACTGTTCAGGTACCTGCCTGTGGAAAGCTTCATGGATAAGATGCCCAGCCCAAAAAGAGGGAGCCACTCTCCTGCATGTACAACGTACAAAAAACTACTGGAAAACCAAAGAAATGAGCTGGAACACTGTGGTCACTTAACAGACAAAACATAAGATAAAAACAAAATGAGCAAATACCATGTAGTAAGTAAATAGTAATAGTAGATGTAAATAACTTAGGGGACTTAGCTAACACTATTGTAATTAAAAAAGTGTAAACGCGATCCCGCCATCCCGTTTGAAATGAATAGGACGAATCTTCCAAGCATTTTTTGGGAGTTTTTACAGGCATTTTTTTTAAGAATCCACTCAAAAAAAACTCAGGTCTATATAGGTGGAATTATCAACTGAAATCTGTTACAATGGACTTGAAGAAAACTTGCCACCATGTGAAAAGTGGCCGGTTCTTGTTTATGTTATTTCTTCCACTCCCCTGATTTTTTTATTTTTTATTCACAATGTGGTTCCAGGAATTTTTTATTTAGTGACTATTTTTATGGTCTTTTCCAAAGGGGCATGGCTCACAGGATTTTCTAGGTGCGTGTATTTAGGTGGCTCTACATTACTACCCTTTCAGCAACGCCCATTTGGTAAAAAATATAAACATTAGCACAAAATGAAAGACTTATATCTCTGAAACCGTACGGGTGATTTACATAGAAAAACAAAAAAATGAAAACTCAGGGGAGCAGCAGAAATGAAATAAGAGTGAAAACTGGCCACATTTATCCTGGTGACACGTTCACTTTTTAGATTTTTTTCCCACCAGTCTTATATTGATGACCTATACCTAGGACTGCTGATCATGGGGAAGCTGAGTGTTGGACTCCCACCGATCTTATGCTGATGAGTTGACCTATATCCCTCCATTAGCTGTTATTAGCTTTGGTGGCCTAATGCAAACTAAGATGGGACATCACAGCTTCGTACACTGTTTAGTGGCGGCTGCCATGAACTGTAGCTCCTACTGAAGAGAATAGGGGCAGTTGTACAATACCGGGAGCAGCCACTAAACAGTATATGGAGTCCTGCTGTTCCAGCTGCCGGAGGTGATAACAGCTGATTGCTGGGGTGCCGGGGGTCAGAGTCCCACTGATGTTATAATGCAAGTAGAAAACCAGACAAAGATCTAGGACATGAATGACACTGTACATACACGATGCATCAGCACACTGTGACTAGTGAATACATGAACTCCAATATTGCTACAAATGTTAAAAATGTAAAGGTGCTTTGTTAGCATTTCTGATTAAAGAGCACAGAAGCCATCCAACTATGTCAAGGTGACCTTTTTGGCTAAGTGCACACGTCGCAGAATTGCCGCGGAAATTTCCGCCGCAATTCTGCAACTCTTGCCGCGGGTATATCGCATGCGGAATTGGCATGCATATTCCTGCTAAAAACTAGCGTTTTGCAAGCATAATTAGCTTGCAGAATGCTAGCATTTTCCAAGCAATCTGTAGCATCGCTTGGAAAACTGATTGACAGGTTGGTCACACTTGTCAAACATAGTGTTTGACAAGTGTGACCAACTTTTAACTATTGATGCTGCCTATGCAGCATCAATAGTAAAAAGATATAATGTTAAAAATAATTTAAAAAAATAAAAAAATGGTTATTCTCACCTTCCGAAGGCAGCCGATCTCCTCAGCAATGCACGCGGCGGCTTCCGTTCCTATAGATGCTTTGTGTGCAGGACCTGAATGGGGAGTGAAAACAGCCTGAATGGGGAGTGAAAAGCAAACCAGGCATAGATTGGAGTAAAAACCTTATGTGGGGTGGATGGGTGGATAAGGGTGCTGAGCCCTGGAGGGGGTCAACCCCCCCCCTTCCCCCCCGATATATACTACACAATAAAGAAAAAATCGGACCTGCACATCTGCAGTATTAAATGTACAAATACGCTATGTGTGAATACAATAACTCCAATATTGCGGTTGCGCTCTTTGATCAAAAAACTCTATTTTTTTAATGTTTGCCGCAATATTTGACTTCATGTAGGGGCGGACACTGACAGCTTGGGGCCCCTTTGCAAGAAATGTGTCTGGGACCCTCTCCTTTTATGGCGACAAAGCTACATATATATATACTAGATTGTGGCTCGATTCTAATGCATCGGGTATTCTAGAATATGCATGTCCCTGTAATATATGGACAATGATGATTCCAGAATTCATGGCAGACTGTGCCCGTCGCTGATTGGTCGAGGCAACCTTTATGACATCATCGTCGCCATGGCAACCATTATGACATCATCGTCGCTGTGCCCGTTGCTGATTGGTCGAGGCCTGGCGGCCTCGACCAATCAGAGACGCGGGATTTCTACGTCGATGCTGTGCCGGTCTCTGATTGGTCGAGGCCTGGCGGCCTCGACCAATCAGAGACGCGGGATTTCCAGGACAGACAGACAGACAGACAGACGGAAAAACCCTTAGACAATTATATATATAGATATACTAGCTGAAGAGTCCGGCGTTGCTGGGCATAGTAAATATCTGTGGTTAGTTTAACTTAGTTATAGCACCTCACTTCTCTTATTTTCCCATCACACCTCTCATTTTCTCCCTTACACCTCTCATTTTCCCCTCCCTCCTCTTATTTTCTCCCTCACTCCTCTCATTCCCCCCTAACACTTGTCATTTCGACCTCACATCTGTCATTTTCCGATCACTCCACTATTTTCCCTCACTCCTCTCATTTTGCACTCACACCTTTTCACTTTCACCTCACACCTCTCCTTTTCCCCTCAGTATATACATGTTTGTCATCTCCCTTATATATAGTATACACCTGTATGTCATCTCCTGTATGTAGTATATACCTGTATGTCATCTCCCCTGTAAATAGTATATACCTGCTGTATGTCATCTCCTCCTGTATATTGTATATACCTATGTGTCATCTCCTCCTGTATATAATAATAATAATAATCTTTATTTTTATATAGCGCTAACATATTCCGCAGGGCTTTACATTTTGCACACATTATCATTGCTGTCCCCGATGGGGCTCACAATCTAAATTCCCTATCAGTATGTCTTTGGAATGTGGGAGGAAGCCGGAGTGCCCGGAGGAAACCCACGCAAACACGGAGAGAACATACAAACTCTTTGCAGATGTTGTCCTTGGTGGGGTTTGAACCCAGGACTCCAGCGCTGCAAGGCTGCTGTGCTAACCACTGCAGGGGATGTACCCTCAGAGGTATGTATCCATGTGTGGAATGCAATATTTGCTCGTTGGTAAGCAGGGGCTCCTGCTTTGCCAATCCCCTAGATGGGACTGAGTATAATTTAAAGGACTATATGAACTGTAAAACATCTAATGTGATCTATGCTTTGACATGCTCTTGCCCCAAGACCTATGTAGGACAGACTTCCCAGGAGCTTCGCAAAAGAGTACAACAGCATATCTCTAATATTAATTGCGCCAAACAAGATATGTCCAAAGGCAAAATGGTTTCCACAGTAGCCATGCATTTTTTGCAGGTTCATTCTAGCAATACTCGGGATCTGCGGGTTACCGGCCTGCAGAAAATTCCACCAAATATCCGCAGAAGGGACAGACAGGGGGAATTGCTCAGACTAGAGGCCCGCTGGATATACCAGTTGGGATCAGTATCACCAGGGGGCCTCAATGAGGATCTCCTCTATACAGGATTCCTTCTGCCCTAGATGGGTTCATCATCATTTTTTAAATTTTTTTTTTTTTATTTATTTTTTTTTCCTTGGGATAACATGGTAAAATATTACTCACACTAGTGGACCAGAGTCCGTATTTTTGGACGCTTGGTTAACAGCGTTCTGTATTGCATAGATGCACAAACAGTTTATCATCTAGTGGAAAACTGATGCCCGTAAGGCAATAGATAGGACTTTTCTGGATCTTAATAAACACTGTGTAGGAATAACAAGAGATTTACTATTACCTCATCAAAAATGGAGTTCTAAGAACGAATTATTATAGGAATGACTTCCCTGTAGATATTGCGTAGGCATACTTAGTAATGGTGGTTATAGGGCTGGCGATGGGCTCTAGCAACAGCGCGTCGTGCAGGCGCAATAAGCGAACCATATCGGTAGATCAGCGTCTGGTTTCTAGGACGCCTAGAAACTATGAAGTGATGTATTTTGGTCGCACTGCGCAGGCGCGACTAGCGGACGCTTACTATCGGAATATGGTGCAGGTGTAAAGTATATCTACATTAGTGGACCAGCGTCTGTATCTCCAGACGCCAGGCAATTAGGGGATTATATTGCATAGATGCACAATTAGTATATCTTGCAGCTGGTAACTCATGCCCGTATGGCTTTACAATAGACATGATTTTCCCAGATTTTGATAGCACTGCGCAGGTGCACAAAGGAGATAAACAAAATTTTTTTTTTTTTTTTTTTTTTTTCCTAATTAACCATGGAGTTTTCCAAAAGAGAAAAATGTATTTTTATAGGTATGATTTCTCCGCAAGTACTGCGCAAACGCATTCAGTAAATAGTCATTATAGGGCTGGCGCCGGACTTTAGTAATAGCGTATCACGCAGGCGCAAAAGCGGCCTGCATTGAAAGACAAATGTCCGGTTCCAGGACGCTGTATAATTAAGATGCATTTTGTTCGCATTGCGCAGACGCGGAAAATGGAGGACACCTATTGGACTGACGTCAGGCCTCTAAGACGCTCGGTAACCAAGGGAACTTCTCACAAGTTTCACTTCACCAATCGGAGTCTACATTGCACAGCAGAGAAGGGAGGGGAACTGTGACATAATTAGACCGTCTACAAATAAGGACAGGTTTTACTTATCCCCACTCAAGACTTACTGACTGGTTCCTATTGGTCAGAGACTGCCGAACACAGGTGTCGGCATTAGCTGACCAATAAGTAAGTGCACTTACGCTATATATGCTGGACACGACTTGTATATCATCATTTCCCCTGACGAAGCCACCAGGAGTGGCGATACGCGTAGGGAGCCTCCAGACCCTGTCTCCTAGTGAGTATATTACTTATTTATCTTCACATGCAGTGGGTGATGCCTGTGGTTCCATTTCTGTCTTTTTTTTTTTTTTTATCTAAATGTATCATAATATTGTTTATGTGCATTTCCATGCCCACAATATATGAAGGGCTCATTGTTTAGTACTTAGTGGACATATTAAATGGATATCTGCATGTTCTTAATTAGCCATCTAAACCTTGGGATATCATAGTATTATTATATATAACAAGAGCCGGATATCTATTTTGGACATTATTAAACCACGTCAGGACGGCACCACAGGACACTTATCTGCATTGCTCTGACTTTATACTATTTTGCAACTCACGGAGCTACGCCACAGGATTATTTTTCCTAGGGGGTCTGGTTTCTATCATGTCCCCATACAGAGGACATTGAAAGTAGTGTGTATAGGCATATGTTTTATGCTGTTTTTAATGTATGTTTTTAAAGTTTAGCACTGAAGTTTTGGTCTCAATAAAGATTTGTTTATATTGATTACATTGGCTCAGTGTGCACCTCTTTGCGCTTCTCTTTTCTTCTTTCTTTATAGTACAGTATTTATAGGCGCATTGGTAGCACCGGGCATATATGGTGAGAAATATTTAGGTGGTGCCCGCTCGACTTTCTTTTTCTGCCACTGCGCCACCGCACATATATACCTGTATGTCATCTCTTCTGTATATACTATATACCTGTATGCCATCTCCTCCTATATATAGCATATACCTGTATGTCATCTCCCCTGTATATAGTATATACCTGCTGTATGTCATCTCCTCCTCTATATACCTATGTGTCATCTCCTCTTTTATATAGTATATACCTGTATGTCATCTTTTCCTGTATATAGTATATACATGTGTCATCTCCTCCTGTATATAGTATATACCTGTAAGTCATCTCCTCCTGTATATAGTATATACCTGTAAGTCATCTCCTCCTGTATATAGTATATACCTGTGTGTCATCTGCTCCTGTATATAGTATATATGTGTGTGTCATCTCCTCCTGTATATAGTATATACCTGTATGTCACCTCCTCCTGTATATAGTATATACCTGTGTCATCTCCCCTGTATATAGTATATGTGTGTGTCATCTCCTCTATATATAGTATATACCTGTGTCATCTGCTCCTGTATATTGTATATATGTGTGTGTCATCTCCTCCTGTATATAGTATATACCTGTATGTCATCTCCTCCTGTATATAGTATATACCTGTGTCATCTCCCCTGTATATAGTATATATGTGTGTCATCTCCTCCTATATTAGACCTCGTTCACGTTATTTGCTCAGTATTTTTACCTCAGTATTTGTAAGCTAAATTGGCAGGCTGATATATCCCCAGCCAACAGGAAGCCCTCCCCCCTGGCAGTATATATTAGCTCACACATGCACATAATAGACAGGTCATGTGACTGACAGCTGCCGTATTTCCTATATGGTACAGTTGTTGCTCTTGTAGTTTGTCTGCTTATTAATCAGATTTTTATTTTTGAAGGATAATACCAGACTTGTGTGTGTTTTAGGGCGAGTTTCATGTGTCAAGTTGTGTGTGTTGTGTTGCGTGTGGCGACATGCATGTAGCGACTTTTGTGAGTTTTGTGTGGCGACATGCGTGTAGCAATTTTTTGTGTCGAGTTGCATGTGACAGGTTAGTGTAGCAAGTTGTGTGCAGCAAGTTTTGTGCATGGCGAGTTTTGCGCGTGGCGAGTTTTATGTGTGGTGCATTTTGAGTATGTGCAAGTTTTGTGTGAGGAAACTTTTGCATGTGTTGCAACTTTTGTGCATGTGGCAATTTTTCCGCGTGTAGCGAGTTTTCCATGAGGTGAGTTTTGCATGTGTGGCGAGTTTTGCGTGAGCCTAGTTTTGCACGTGGTGTGTTTTGCACGTGGTGAGACTTGAGCGGCGACTCTTGTGTTTCGACTTTTATGTGGCGAGGTTGGTCTATGTGTGGTAAAATGTGTGCTGAGGGTGGTATATGTGTTCAAGCACGTGGTAGTGTGTGGAGCATTTTGTGTGTGTGTGTTCATATCCCCGTGTGTGGTGAGTATCCCATGTTGGGGCCCCACATTAGCAACTGTACGGTATATACTCTTTGGCGCCATCGCTCTCACTCTTTAAGTCCCCCTTGTTCACATCTGGTAGCTGTCAATTTGCCTCCAACACTTTTCCTTTCACTTTTTCCCCATTATGTAGATAGGGGCAAAATTGTTTGGTGAATTGGAATGTGCAGGGTTAAAATTTCGCCTCACAACATAGCCTATGATGCTCTCGGGGTCCAGACGTGTGACTGTGCAAAATTTTGTGGCTGTAGCTGCGACGGTGCAGATGCCAATCCCGGACACACACACACACACACACACACACACACACACACACACACACACACACACACACACACACACACACACACACACACACACACATTCAGCTTTATATATTAGATATATATATCCACTGTAACTAGAGAGGATGATACGTAATAAGGGACGGGGTTATATATAATAAAAGAGGAAACTATGAAACTAAGTATGGCACTATACATAATAAGTAAGTACACTACATACTAAGGGACTGTGCTATATGTAATAAGTGAGTACACTATATACTAAGGGACAGTGCTATAGATAATATGTGAGTAGACTATATACTGAGGGACTATGCTATACATAATAAGTGAGTACACTATATACTAAGGGACTGTGCTATATGTAATAAGTGAGTACACTATATACTAAGGGACTGTGCTATACATAATAAGTGAGTGCACTATATACTAAAGGACTGCGCTGTACACAATAAAGCTATATTCCTGTATCCATGTGCAGTGTCAGTTTGCTGCCTGCTTTTACAGATGCATTGATTATGTCCTATTCTGATCCTCAAAATCAGATCAGAACAGGATATTCTTTGGCCCTCATGGATCTCATTCTCAGATCCATTATTTTCGTGGATGTGTGAATAGATCTATAAAACTCTACAACTGATAAGAAAAACTGTCAGCGCACAGACATATCACTGGAAGGTGAGAATGCAGTCTAAAGGTACCGTCACATTAAGCGACGCTGCAGCGATATAGACAACGATGCCGATCGCTGCAGCGTCGCTGTTTAGTCGTTGTGTGGTCGCTGGAGAGCTGTCACACAGACAGCTCTCCAGCGACCAACGATGCTGAGGTCTCCGGGTAACCAGGGTAAACATCGGGTTACTAAGCGCAGGGCCGCGCTAAGTAACCAGATATTGAGCGCCGGCCGTAAAGCAGAGCACAGCGGTGGTGTCACCGCTGTGCTTTACGGCCGGCGCTCACAGTCAGTGCGGGAAGCTGACAGCGAGGGACGCGACAGACACCGGAATGTAGGTATGTAGTGTTTTTTTTTTTTTTTTTTAGGTAATCAGGGTAAATATCGGGTTACTAAGCGTGGCCCTGCGCTTAGTAACCCGATGTTTACCCTTGTTACCAGTGAAGACATCGCTGGATCGGCGTCACACACGCCGATTCAGCGGGTGATCCAGCGACGAAATAAGGTGCTGGCCTTCTAGCTCCGACCAGCGATGTCACAGCAGGATCCTGATCGCTGCTGCATGTCAAACACAACAATATCGCTATCCAGGACGCTGCAACGTCACGGATGGTTATCGTTGTTAAGTTGTTCAGTGTGAAGGTACCTTAAGGGATTTTACAGATAGCATCACTCAAAGTCACACAGTGCAGACACAGAATAATATTTACATCCAGGAATTTACCGCCATGACTCGTCATGATGATAGTCGCAGCCCTGAAAATAGCAAAGTCACATATATTGTATAGATACATGTGCCTCCCTCCTGAATACAGATATGTACCCCACCTTTAGAAATATAAAGTGATAAGCAGCACTGTACCCTCCATTAACTATGAACTCTGCCTCCCAATAATATAAATTTTGCAGTCTTTGACTCTCCCAATTAACTTTAAGGCTACAGTTAGGGCCAGAAATATTTGGACAGTGACACAATTTTCGCGAGTTGGGCCCTGCATGCCATCACATTGGATTTGAAATGAAACCTCTACAACAGAATTCAAGTGCAGATTGTAACGCTTAATTTGAAGGGTTGAACAAAAATATCTGATAGAAAATGTAGGAATTGTACACATTTCTTTACAAACACTCCACATTTTAGGAGGTCAAAAGTAATTGGACAAATAAACATAACCCAAACAAAATATTTTTATTTTCAATATTTTGTTGCAAATCCTTTGGAGGCAATCACTGCCTTAAGTCTGGAACCCATGGACATCACCAAACGCTGGGTTTCCTCCTTCTTAATGCTTTGCCAGGCCTTTACAGCCGCAGCCTTCAGGTCTTGCTTGTTTGTGGGTCTTTCCGTCTTAAGTCTGGATTTGAGCAAGTGAAATGCATGCTCAATTGGGTTCAGATCTGGAGATTGACTTGTCCATTGCAGAATGTTCCACTTTTTGGCACTCATGAACTCCTGGGTAGCTTTGGCTGTATGCTTGGGGTCATTGTCCATCTGTACTATGAAGCGCCGTCCAATCAACTTTGCAGCATTTGGCTGAATCTGGGCTGAAAGTATATCCTGGTACACTTCAGAATTCATCCGGCTACTCTTGTCTGCTCTTATGTCATCAATAAACACAAGTGACCCCGTGCCATTGAAAGCCATGCATGCCCATGCCATCACGTTGCCTCCACCATGTTTTACAGAGGATGTGGTGTGCCTTGGATCATGTGCCGTTCCCTTTCTTCTCCAAACTTTTTTTCTTCCCATCATTCTGGTACAGGTTGATCTTTGTCTCATCTGTCCATAGAATACTTTTCCAGAACTGAGCTGGCTTCTTGAGGTGTTTTTCTGCAAATTTAACTCTGGCCTGTCTATTTTTGGTATTGATGAATGGTTTGCATCTAGATGTGAACCCTTTGTATTTACTGTTATGGAGTCTTCTCTTTACTGTTGACTTAGAGACAGATACACCTACTTCACTGAGAGTGTTCTGGACTTCAGTTGATGTTGTGAACGGGTTCTTCTTCACCAAATTAAGTATGCGGTGATCATCCACCACTGTTGTCATCCGTGGACGCCCAGGCCTTTTTGAGTTCCCAAGCTCACCAGTCAATTCCTTTTTTCTCAGAATGTACCCAACTGTTGATTTTGCTACTCCAAGCATGTCTGCTATCTCTCTGATGGATTTTTTCTTTTTTTTCAGCCTCAGGATGTTCTGCTTCACCTCAATTGAGAGTTCCTTTGACCGCATGTTGTCTGCTCACAGCAACAGCTTCCAAATGCAAAACCACACACCTGGAATCCACCCCTGACCTTTTAACTACTTCATTGATTACAGGTTAACGAGGGAGACGCCTTCAGAGTTAATTGCAGCCCTTAGAGTCCATTGTCCAATTACTTTTGGTCCCTTGAAAAAGAGGACGCTATGCATTACAGAGCTATGATTCCTAAACCCTTTCTCCGATTTGGATGTGGAAACTATCATATTGCAGCTGGGAGTGTGCACTTTCAGCCCATATTATATATATAATTGTATTTCTGAACATGTTTTTGTAAACAGCTAAAACAACAAAACTTGTGTCACTGTCCAAATATTTCTGGCCCTAACTGTATGTGCACATGGAAAATGTGCAAGGTTTTACAGTACAAGAGAAATGAATGAGATCCCTGAGGTCTCATGCACATGCTGCTTATTTTTCCTTGCAGATTTGCAGCAGATTAAAAACTGCATAATGTCAATTCTTGCAGCGTATTTCACCCATACTAAGATACTATTAGTCCCCCTTCTTCTTCATTGTCTTTCCCCCACCTCCATCATTGCCCTCTCCCCCACCTCCATCTCTGCCTTCTCCCCCACTTCCATTATTGTCCTCTCCCACCTTCATCCTTGCCCTTTCCCTCACCTCCATCATTGTCCTCTCCCCATCTCCATCATTGTCCTCTCTCCCACCTTCACCATTGCCCTCTCCCCCACCTCCATCTCTGCCTTCTCCCCCACTTCCATTATTGTCCTCTCCCCTCTCCCACCTCCTTCATGACCCTCTCTCCCACCTCCATCATTGCCATCGCTCCCACTTCCATGATTGCCCTTCCCTCTCCCCTGTTGTGAATTCCGCTCTTGGGCTCCCTCCGGTGGTTGTAAGTGGCACTTTTGTGAGTTCTGCTCTTGGGCTCCCTCTTGTGGTTTCAAGTGGTATGGCTGCTCCTTGGAGTTAGTTGTCATCAGCTGCCTCCACTTATCTTCTCTTCTGCTCGGCTATTTAGTTCTGGCTGTTCCTTCAGCTAGTGCCACTTGTAAATGGTTTCTGGTTGGATTCACATCTCTTTGGATTTCCCTGTTTTCCTGACCAGTTCAGCAAAGCTAAGTTCTTACTTGCTCTGTTCTGTTCACAGATTGTGGACTTGTCCGTTCAGTGCTTTCTATGTTTGTCCAGCTTATCAGTATTAATTCTGTCTTGCTGGAAGCTCTGGGAAGCAGATTTACCCTCCACACCTTTAGTCAGGTGTGGAGATTTTTAGTAAACTCTGCGTGGATTTTTGTAGTATTTTATACTGACCGCACAGTATTCCATCCTGTCCTATCTATCAAGCTAGACTGGCCTCCTGTGCTCATCCTGGTTTCATTCTGTGTATGTCTTTTCCCTCTCCACTCATAGTCATTATTTGTGGTGGGCTAATCTATCCTTTGGGGACTTTCTCTGAAGCAAGATAGTTTTCCTGCTTCTGTCTTTAGGGGTAGTTAGCTCTTAGGCTGTGACGAGATGCCTAGGGAGAGTTAGGAGCATTACACGGCTGCTTCTAGTGTTGTGTTGAGCTTAGGGACTGCGGTCAGTACAGTTACCACTTCCTTCAGAGCTCGTTCCATGTTGCTCCTAGACCACCGCATCATAACAGTACAAGTGGCCAAAAATGAATTAAATGCAGCTCAAAAGAAGGAAAAGAAAGTTCTGAACCATTTTTTTTTCTGTGCTCTAGTTTGTCTCTTTTTTTTTTCCTCTTGATATCTGGGTGGTTCAGGATATATGCTCTGGCATGGATGTTCAGGGTTTGTTTTCTCATGTGGATCAACTTGCTGCAAGAGTACAGAATATCCAAGATTATGTTGTTCAGACTCCGGCTTTAGAGCCTAGAATTCCTATTCCTGATTTGTTTTTTGGGGACAGATCCAAGTTTTTGAACTTTAAAAATAACTGCAAATTGTTTTTTGCTTTGAAACCCCGTTCTTCTGGTGATCCCATTCAGCAAGTAAAAATCATCATATCCTTGCTGCGTGGTGATCCTCAAGACTGGGCTTTTTCTCTTGAAACAGGGGATCCGGCATTATTAGTAACATAGTAACATAGTTAGTAAGGCCGAAAAAAGACATTTGTCCATCCAGTTCAGCCTATATTCCATCATAATAAATACCCAGATCTACGTCCTTCTGACGTCACCGCTCTGCTTTCCGGCCGCTGGGCTTACACAGGGCAGAGAAGCAGAGCGCCGAGGGACAGACAGCGGAAGGTAAGTATGAAGTGTTTGTTTTTTTTTTTTACTTTTACGCTGGTAACCAGGGTAAACATCGGGTTACTAAGCGCTGCCCTGCGCTTAGTAACCCGATGTTTACCCTGGTTACCGGCATCGTTGGTCGCTGGAGAGTTGTCTGTGTGACAGCTCTCCAGCGACCAAACAGCGACGCTGCAGCGATCCGGATCGTTGTCGGTATCGCTGCAGCGTCGCTCAGTGTGACGGTGCCTTAAGAGAGTCGCTAGGTCTGTTACCATTAGTACTATACAGCCTAAATTTCTCTTATCTGTGACCCTGATTTGCTCATTGTCGTCCTTTTCTGTCATGGCATTTGTGGATTCAGGCGCTGCCCTGAACTTAATGGACTTAGAATTTGCCAGGCGCTGTGGTTTTTCCTTGCAGCCTTTGCAGAGCCCTATTCCTTTGAGGGGTATTGATGCTACACCCTTGGCCAAGGATAAACCTCAGTACTGGACGCAGATGACTATGTACATGGCTCCAGCACATCAGGAAGATTGCCGTTTTCTGGTGTTGCATAACCTGCATGATGTTGTTGTACTGGGTTTTCCATGGTTACAGGAACATAATCCAGTGCTGGATTGGAAAACTATGTCTGTGACTAGTTGGGGTTGTCAAGGGGTATATAGTGACGTTCCTTTGATGTCAATTTCCTCTTCCCCCTCTTCTGAGGTCCCTGAGTTTTTGTCGGATTTCCAGGATGTATTTGATGAGCCCAAGTCCAGTTCCCTTCCACCGCACCGGGACTGTGATTGTGCTATTAACTTGATTCCTGGTTGCAAGTTCCCTAAGGGCCGACTTTTCAATCTGTCTGTGCCAGAGCATGCCGCCATGCAGAGTTATGTTAAGGAGTCTTTGGAGAAGGGGCATATTCGGCCCTCTTCGTCACCATTGGGAGCGGGTTTCTTTTTTGTTGCTAAGAAGGATGGCTCCTTGAGACCCTGTATTGATTATTGTCTTCTTAATAAGATCACGGTCAAATTCCAATACCCCTTGCCTTTGCTTACTGATTTGTTTGCTCAGATTAAGGGGGCTAGTTGGTTTACTAAGATTGACCTCCGAGGGGCATATAATCTTGTTCGTATTAAACAGGGTGACGAATGGAAAACTGCATTTAATATGCCCGAAGGCCATTTTGAATACCTTGTGATGCCATTTGGGCTCTCTAATGCTCCATCTGTGTTCCAGTCTTTCATGCATGATATTTTCCGCAATTATCTTGATAAATTCATGGTCGTATATTTGGATGATATTTTGATTTTTTTTCCGATGATTGGGAGTCTCATGTGAAGCAGGTCAGGATGGTGTTCCAGATCCTTCGTGATAATGCTTTGTTTGTGAAGGGGTCTAAGTGCCTATTCGGAGTTCAGAAGGTCTCTTTTTTGGGTTTTATTTTTTCTTCCTCGTCTATAGAAATGGATCCTGTTAAGGTCCAAGCTATTCATGACTGGATTCAACCCACATCTGTGAAGGGCCTTCAAAAATTTTTGGGCTTTGCTAATTTCTATCGCCGTTTCATTGCCAACTTTTCCAGTGTGGTTAAGCCCCTTACTGATTTGACGAAGAAAGGCGCGGATGTGACGAATTGGTCCTCTGCGGCTGTTGAGGCCTTTCAGGAGCTTAAACGCCGATTTACTTCTGCCCCTGTGTTGCGTCAGCCGGATGTTTCTCTTCCTTTTCAGGTTGAGGTCGACGCTTCTGAGATTGGGGCAGGGGGCCGTTTTGTCTCAGAGGGAGTCTGATGGTTCTTTGATGAAACCGTGTGCTTTTTTTCCAGAAAGTTTTCGCCTGCGGAACGCAATTATGATGTCGGCAATCGGGAGTTGTTGGCTATGAAGTGGGCGTTTGAGGAATGGCTACATTGGCTTGAGGGAGCTAAGCACCGCGTTGTGGTCCTGACCGATCATAAGAATCTGATTTACCTCGAGTCGGCCAAGCGGCTTAATCCTAGACAGGCTCGATGGTCCCTGTTTTTCTCCCGTTTTGATTTTGTGGTCTCGTATCTTCCGGGATCTAAGAATGTTAAGGCTGATGCCCTCTCTAGGAGTTTTTCGCCTGATTCTCCTGGAGTCCTTGAGCCGGTTGGCATTCTTAAGGAAGGGGTGATTTTTTTTCTGCCATCTCTCCTGATTTGCGGCGGGTGCTTCAGGAATTTCAGGCTGATAGGCCTGACCGCTGTCCTGTGGGGAAGCTGTTTGTTCCTGATAGATGGACAAGTAAGGTAATTTCTGAGGTTCATTGTTCAGTGTTGGCTGGTCATCCTGGGATTTTTGGTACCAGAGATTTGGTTGCTAGGTCCTTTTGGTGGCCGTCCTTGTCGTGCGATGTCCGTGCTTTTGTGCAATCCTGTGGGACTTGCGCCCGGGCCAAGCCTTGCTGTTCCCGTGCTAGTGGGTTGCTTTTGCCTTTGCCGGTCCCTGAGAGGCCCTGGACGCATATTTCCATGGATTTTATTTCGGATCTTCCTGTTTCCCAGAAGATGTCTGTTATCTGGGTTGTTTGTGACCGGTTCTCTAAAATGTTCCATCTGGTACCTGTGCCTAAGTTGCCTTCCTCCTCAGATCTGGTTCCATTGTTTTTTCAGCATGTGGTTCGTTTGCATGGCATTCCGGAGAATATTGTGTCTGACAGAAGTTCTCAGTTTGTCTCTAGATTTTGGCGGTCCTTTTGTGCTAGGGTGGGCATTGATTTGTCTTTTTCTTCGGCATTTCATCCTCAGACTAATGGCCAAACTGAGCGAACTAATCAGACCTTGGAGACCTATTTGAGATGTTTTGTGTCTGCTGATCAGGATGATTGGGTGTCTTTCTTGCCTTTGGCCGAGTTTGCCCTTAATAATCGGGCTAGTTCGGCTACTTTTTTTTTCTCCTTTCTTTTGTAATTTTGGTTTTCATCCTCGCTTTTCTTCTGGGCAGGTTGAGCCTTCTGATTGTCCTGGTGTTGATTCTGTGGTGGACAGGCTGCAGCAGATTTGGACTCATGTGGTGGACAATTTGACGTTGTCTCAGGAAAGGGCTCAACGTTTTGCTAACCGCCGTCGGTGTGTTGGTCCCCGGCTTCGTGTGGGGTATTTGGTTTGGTTGTCTTCTCATCATGTTCCTATGAAGGTTTCGTCCCCTAAGTTTAAGCCTCGGTTTATTGGTCCTTATAAAATTTCTGAAATTATTAATCCGGTGTTGTTTCGTTTGGCTCTTCCAGCCTCTTTTGCCATTCATAATGTTTTCCATAGATCTTTGTTGCGGAGATATGTGGTGCCCGTTGTTCCCTCGGTTGACCCTCCTGCCCCGGTGTTGGTTGAGGGAGAGTTGGAATATGAGGTTGAGAAGATTTTGGATTCTCGTTTTTCGAGGCAGAGGCTTCAGTATCTTGTCAAGTGGAGGGGTTATGGCCAGGAGGATAATTCTTGGGTTGTTGCCTCCGATGTCCATGCCGCCGATTTGGTTCGTGCTTTTCATTTGGCTCATCCTGATCGGCCTGGGGGCTCTGGTGAGGGTTTGGTGACCCCTCCTCAAGGGAGGGTACTGTTGTGATTTCCGTTCTTGGGCTCCCTCCGGTGATTGTAAGCGGCACTTTTGTGAGTTCTGCTCTTGGGCTCCCTCTTGTGGTTTCAAGTGGTATGGCTGCTCCTTGGAGTTAGTTGTCATCAGCTGCCTCCACTTATCTTCTCTTCTGCTCGGCTATTTAGGTCTGGCTGTTCCTTCAGCTAGTGCCACTTGTAAATGGTTTCTGGTTGGATTCACATCTCTTTGGATTTCCCTGTTTTCCTGACCAGTTCAGCAAAGCTAAGTTCTTACTTGCTCTGTTCTGTTCACAGATTGTGGACTTGTCCGTTCAGTGCTTTCTATGTTTGTCCAGCTTATCAGTATGAATTAATTCTGTCTTGCTGGAAGCTCTGGGAAGCAGATTTACCCTCCACACCTTTAGTCAGGTGTGGAGATTTTTAGTAAACTCTGCGTGGATTTTTGTAGTATTTTATACTGACCGCACAGTATTCCATCCTGTCCTATCTATCAAGCTAGACTGGCCTCCTGTGCTCATCCTGGTTTCATTCTGTGTATGTCTTTTCCCTCTCCACTCATAGTCATTATTTGTGGTGGGCTAATCTATCCTTTGGGGACTTTCTCTGAAGCAAGATAGTTTTCCTGCTTCTGTCTTTAGGGGTAGTTAGCTCTTAGGCTGTGACGAGATGCCTAGGGAGAGTTACGAACATTCCACGGCTGCTTCTAGTGTTGTGTTGAGCTTGGGGACTGCGGTCAGTACAGTTACCACTTCCTTCAGAGCTCGTTCCATGTTGCTCCTAGACCAGCGCATCATAACACTCCCCCTTCTCAATCATTGCCCTCTCTCCCACCTCCATCATTGCCCCATTCCCCACCTCCATCATTCTCCACTCCATCATCCACATCTTGAAAAACACCACCACTCACCTCTCCATCCGTTCCTCCCCAGCATCCTCGTCTCTGGCAACTTTCTCTCTCTGACAAAGGCTGCTGCTGGCTGACCTCATCCAGCCGCGCGTGCCTGTGTCAAACAGAAAGCGTCAGGCAGGAAGCAGAGGACGGATTCCTGCAGTCCTGCGCCACTGCCATTTTCTCCTGTAGGCAGCGGAGCTGCAGGGATCGCTCCCTCCCCAATGCAATGAGGGCAATCTGGTCATGGGCCCCATAGATCCTTGGGCTCCAAGTAACAGGCCAGATTGCCCTCAGTGCTAGCCGCCCTGCAATGGCCCCTTTGCACATCCGGGATCCAGTGCAGCTGCACCAGCAGTGTGTCCGCCCCTGAGTTCATGTATTCAGTAATTGCGTTGTGTATGTACAGTATATGTTAGTATATTGGTCACATAGCGCATTTTTGCACGTGTGCATTTAATTTAATACTAAAGGTGCACGAGCCCTATTTTTTTCTTTTTTTATGAATGGCGCTGTGTCTGGAAAAAGATCAATATATATTTCTTTATTAGTCCTGGACAACCCTTGTAACTTTAAGAATCCTCTTCATTCAGTAGCGAATACTACAAAATCTGTTATGTTTCAGGATTTTGCACTTTTTAGACCTTTTTTTTCTGTACCTTTAGCAAACATCTGAAATGTTAAGGTGAATTTTATATTTACCGCTAATTTCGCTTTCATCTTCTTGGAGAACTGATTTTAGTGTTCTCCATTCAATAATAACCACTTCCGTACACATGATCCCTATGCACATTACATGTGATTTCAGAGTTCCTGAGTCATTTACTCTGTGGTCATCCACTTTCATGACATTATACGCAATGCTTATGTTTTGGAGGGAATTTCCATCACAACTTTTGCTCCACTTTTGCCGGTCACATGGGAACTCATGTTATAGATTCTTGTGACTACAGCGTCCAAAAAAAACTGCTTGTGACTAAAATGACTTCACTTCACTGCTGCTGACGTCTGATGCAATAATCCTGTGCTGCTGTGAAACCACAGTCTCCAATCTAGAGCTGCCGGATCCCATAACTGCACCGTCCTCTGTACTGATGTCAGATGGGGAAGTACATGAGCTCCAGGACTACAAGCCAGAAATATCCCTCACATCATAACATTGCTGGAAATAATCTGCACTTGGAACTCAATGAATAAAATGATGAAATATAAACAGATGAGCCCGTAACATGGAAATTATACTGTAACAATGGAGATTCCAAAGGAATTTGACATTAGTAGATTGAAAGGAAAGAAAGATAGATAGATAGATAGAGAGAGAGAGATAATAGATAGATAATAGATAGATAGATAGATAATAGAGAGAGAGATAGATAGATGATAGAGAGAGATAGATAGATGATAGCTAGATAGCTAGATAGATGATAGATAGATCAAAGATAGATGATAGATATATAGACAGATAGATAATAGATAGATAGATAGATGATAGATAGATAGATGATAGATTATAGATAGATATATTATAGATAGATAATAGATATTAGATATGATAGATAGAGAGATAGATAGATAGACATATAACAGATAGCTAGATAGATAGATCATTGTTTCGACAGGCAAATATTCTACACTCCCAGAACAATTAGAATACATAAAACAGAATATTTGATGTGCTGCCAATAACGACAATTTTGTGCCATTATGACAATTGTTGCAGGAACAAGTGACAGGACCATGTGACTTCATAACACTGAGACTCCAAAGTGCTTCAAAATCGAACGATACTAGATGTTAATCTGCCAATGGCAGCAGGGCACGGCGACAAGTCAAGAGCGATGATGCAGGTCCACCATCTATGACACTATAGGAAAGTTGCTGCCTAGAATCACTAGAGGCCGGCGGTTCTTGCATCCCTTTTACAGATTTACTGGTGTGTGATTTTTTTTTTTTTTTTTTTTTTTTTTAACTTTTATTTTGAGGTATTTTATGACATTTAGAAAAAAGGTCTGATTTTAATCTAAAAACAACACCACTCTTGGACTGTTACCAGACCCAACACAGGGGATGTCAATGGCTCATTTTTGCAATCTCACATACATTCTTTAACCAGTATTATTACAGAAGTGATGATGAATACGTACGAATTTTAGATTAACAAATCCTGTTCTGTAGAGATCACTTTTCAGCAGCCTCATTGTCGTTACAGACAGGATTATAAAACCAGAAAAAAATCACACCAATCACAATGGGTGATTGTCCCAGGGTTAGTCAGGTCATTATACACCTGGCACCCTCACTGATCAGTTAAAGATATGTCATCAATGTAAAAGTACTGAAAAAAAAACCTTTCATTTTCTAGCATATGCAAAGAAAAATAATAGTTCAAAGCAAGTGAAAAGAAAAATAGCTTAATGAATATTGATTCAAAGTCATTATAAAATAATAATATTTCTGGAACCCGCATACGAGGGAACAATATGTACAGTACAGTTTAATAGTGAATTGCAAAAACAGCAAAAACGATGGCAAAAATTGTTTTCATGCATTTTCCTCTTCTTATAAAGTTATTGTACAAAAAGTAGAAAACATGTCAGTTCAGCTCACCACTCTTGTGTTAGAGATAAGTATCCCCAGACTCTTCCATGGTAGACCATCTGTGGTCGGGAGTGGTGGACGGAGTATGGACTGGTCTGACTTCCAGGTCAAATCTCTCTCAATGGTCCAAAACAGGATGTTCTTCAGCACCAGATAAAAGTAGTTAAAACTTAGCCTTTAATCATGTAGGATAAAAAACAAAACTGGCAGAATGTGACATATTAAAAAAAATATATATTAAAAAAAACATTATCTTACGCGTTTCGGTTAGAAAAGCTTTGATTAAGAGTTTTTCTTACCCGAAATGCGTTAGCATTATGATTTTTTTTTTTTGGGGGGGGCACATTTTGCCAATTTCTTTCTTCCATATGAGTAAAGGCTGTTTTAACTACTTTCCTCTGGTGCTGGAGAACATCTCCTTTAGGACCATTGGGAGATAAAGTGATTATACAAGATTATATAAGCCTCTTCTTAGGTGCAAGACATATGAAAGCTAAAAACAAACACTTGAAGGACTCCCAGACTATGAGAAATAAGATTCTCTGGTCTGATGAGAAGAAGATAGACCTTTTTGGTGATAATTCTAAGTGGAATGTGTGGAGAAAACCAGGCACTGCTCATCGCCTGCCCAGTACAATTCCAACAGTGAAACATGGTGGTGGCAGCATCATGCTGTTTTTTAGCTGCAGAAACAGGATGACTGGTTGTCATTGAAGGAAACATGAATGAATCATTGAGAGATAAAGTACAAGATGCAAGATTAGAAAAAACATGGCTGCATTCCTCTAAAAAAGGTTCCACCGCTGACCACAAGGATAAACTATAACACCACTCACGAGCTCTGGCCCATCAATACTTATTATATTAATATTTAATTGTAATACAGTATATACTGCAGATTTGCAGGTTTTTGCACTTTCTCCTTGCAGTTTACACAGGTGGATGTCGATCCCTGGTACGATGCCAATTCCCACATCTACGTGGCGGTTCACAGCACTCTTTGTCACTTGCAGTACATCCTTGAGATATGAGCCAAGAACTACACAGCAGTGAAGACTGGATATAGAAGAAGCCAGCAGCAGCCTTATACATGTGCACATAATCTATACAATGTTTATATACTCGGACTTGTAGACATTCAGCTCCTCGGTGCAGGGCGGTCCGGCTCCTATGTGTGAGTATAATAAGCCTCTGGAATCGGTAACAGTCTCACACATACAAATGTATTCCCAGAGATAGTGAATATGTTTCTCACAAAGTATCAATTTACATGTGGAAATAGTCTGAATTCTGCACCTCAGCACGATGCAACCTGGGAATAAATGTGCTGTCTATGATATTTAATTGGATTGCTTCTCTGAGATTTGGCCATGCGGAGGAACAAACTACGCTTTCGAGTCAAAACATTATGAGTTGGAGAAGTAAAATGGAAAAATAAACATTATTTTGAGTAGGTGACTATTGTAAAGAGATGATCAGGTATCGTGTGCACAAAAGCTTGGGCGCATCTTATAAATTGTTTAAAGCTTAAGTTCATAGGCAAAAAAGTGATATCAAAACTTTCTATTTCGTAACTATTTTTTCTTTTTTTAAAATTTATATTTAAACAAACATTTGATGTTTATGGGAACCTCCTGACTCTTCAATAATGGGGTTGTCGGCTACTAGGATAACCCCTTCTCAAGCCTGAATATTTGCCTCCATTAAAATAAAAATACCATTACTCACCTCCCGTGCCGGCGCTGTTCCCGGGATGTCGGCTTCACTGTCCCCACTTTAAGACAAATCAAACATGAACAGGAAGTCAGGGCTGTCTCTTCTCTCTGACTTCCTGTTCATGTTCAATTTGTCCAAAGGCGTAGACAGTGAAGACACCGCTGATTGGGCTCAGGACTCATGTGACATAAAAACTTTATCTTAGCCCCACGAATGCGAGTTCTGACACCGCCGGAACAGCACCGGCACGGGAGGTGAGTATAAGTGTTTTTATTTTAAAGTAGACAAACATTCAGATTAAGAAGGGGGTTATCCTAGTAGTGGAAAATTCCTTTAAGAAACAATTTTGGCAGACAGGCAGATGAGGCTGTTAGAACCTTTTTATCGGCTGCTCTTGGTTTAATATTTTTAAAGCACCACATCAGCGTCTTTTTCTATTTCAGTGTTGGAGTTGTACTACTAATCTATGTTCCCCGACCCTAGTCTGATACTTAACAGTTGTTGTCTTCAGCTATTCACGGCGCCAGTCCAGTTACCCGGTGCGATCTCATGACTGCAATTTCTGCCTGATCAGAAGTCAGAGGGAATGATCATAAGCTCTCAGTGTAAGTCAATGATGGCCTCATCCAGTCCTCGTTCTATCTCTAATAGACTTAAGGTACCGTCACACTCCGCAACGCTGCAGCGATATAGACAACGAGCCGATCGCTGGAGCGTCGCTGTTTAGGTCGCTGTAGAGACGTCAAACACAGCAGCTCCAGATCGATGCAGGAGCGATCAGTGATGTAACGGCGACTCATTTCTCATTCTCGCTGGTTGTTGCTCCATGTAAAACGTTGCTGGTGTCGTTGCTTTTGATGTCAAACATGACGATACACGTCGACCTGGCGACGAAATAAAGTTCTGGACTTCTAGCTCCGACCAGCGATGGCACAGCAGGATCCAGATCGCTGCTGCGTGTCAAACACAACGAGATCGCTATCCAGGACGCTGCAACGTCACAGATTGTTGTCGTTCTCTTTGCAAAGTTGCTGAGTGTGAAGGTACCTTTACATTGAGTAGTAATTTCCAGCTCACCCAGCAAACACTGGAGTGATCTGGCAGGTCACAACCTACCAGAATGACACTGGTAAAAGGTGAAGATGGTTGCTGGTAAGTATAAGACTGGGGGCAGGGAACTTAGATTAGTAACACCACTTCCGCAGTAAAATAAAAAACGGAGTGCTGCTTTAAAGTATCATGTGAAACATGGAAATAATATTTCCATTGCTAATTTTTGTTAGAAAGTTAATATTTAACATTTTTAGAAATTGAAAAACCATGACATTTTAAGCTTTACCTTATTTTTAGCACACATTTGATTACTGAACCTGTAAGAAGAAAACAAGAATAAAATATTTTTTATATTTAAGGTAGGTTTACATTAGGTGATTTTGTGGCATTAAATGACCACACATCGATAAATTCAGTTTCTTAATATTCTGTTTACACAGACAGATCTCACTTCAGGTGCATACGAAAGGATCAGTATTGGATCGTTCTGAGCCCAAAGGCTGCCATTGTTCAGATCCGCAAAGGACCTTGCATTTCCGAGAACAATTACGGTATATTTTTTGCCAACCAAATGATCATTTCTCTGTTGTGAATTCTGCTTTTGGGTTCCCTCCAGTGGTTGTAGGTGGGAATGCAGTTGTCTCTGAGTCGCAATCCTGGCCAGGTGTATCTGCTGATTGTGGTTCTGGCTGGGATATTTAGGTGTGCAGGATTCATTAGTCCTTGTCAGTTGTCAATGTTTCTTGTGAAGTGTTGGTTCACTTTCTGGCTTCTCCTGCTTCGTTGCCAATTCAGCAAAGATAAGTGTCTGGTTTTTGTGTCCGTGGCACACATGCAGTGTGCTTATATTCTGTGCTATTCATTTGTTTTTCTCTTGTCCAGCTTAGACTTTGTCAGTGTTTTCTCAGTCTTGTTGGATTCTCTGGAGTTGCAGATATACGCTCCACATCTTTAGTTAGATGGTGGAGTTTTGTATTTTCTGCTGTGGATATTTTTGGAAGGATTTTTAATACTCACTGCTTAGTATCCTGTCCTATCCTTTCCTATTTAGCTAGTGTGGCCTCATTTGCTAAATCCTGTTTCCTGCCTGCGTGTGTCTTTTCCTCTACTACTCACAGTCAATATTTGTGGGGGGCTGCCTATCCTTTGGGGTTCTGCTCTGAGGCAAGATAGTATTCCTATTTCCATCTATAGGGGTATTTAGTCCTCCGACTGTGTCGAGGTGTCTAGGATTTGTTAGGCACACCCCACGGCTACTTCTAGTTGCGGTGTTAAGATCAGGGTTTGCGGTGGGTATAGTTACCACCTACTCCAGTGAAAGTTTTCATGCTACTCCAAGGTCACCTGATCATAACATTTCTCCCAACGAACAAGTGTTTTGATCGTTATTCAAGTGAATGGCAGCCTAACCTGTGTCTTGTGGTTTCACTGAAAAATTTTCAGGAAACAAACGTTCCTAAGAACACTCGTGGAAGATAATCATGTAGTGTAAATGCACCTTTAGGACCATCCTATGACCTTTTATAAAGTGGTAATTTAGCGTTGACGAGAATTTTATGGGAGGCAGGATGGCATTGCAGGCAGTGATTCACTCCCTGTCACAAACTATGAATTGGAACCATGATGCCAAGAAGGAGCAAAAGTCTTTTGTAATTTGCCAACGCATTTTTGAGTTCAATCTACCATTTTTGGGGGATTGTCTCACAAAGCCAACTCTACATTTCCTGTATTGAGGTTATAGAGCAGGGTTGGGGAATATTTTCTCTACCAATGGCTATTTGGATATTTATACCATCCTTCGGGGGCCGTACAAACTCTGCCCACAAAGTGCATCCTGACTCTGGTACTGGTGTCAGGACGTAATCTTTCATTGCATGCCCTTCAGTGTTCAGTAGTGAACACTGCATCTGTGTGCTAACAGAGGTGAAGAAGGTAATGATTTCTGCAGGGACAAGAGAATTCCTGTTTTTACATTGAGCAGAGAAAAGAGTAGACTTTGTTGGGTATAAAGGCAAAATCAGCAATTGTAAGTACAAAATGCTATATAATATGATGACTACAATATATTAAGAGGATACAAAAGCTTTGATGGAAGGAGAAGGAGGAGTGCTTATTTAAATGGGTTATCAACCCTCAAAAAAAACATAAATGGGCTGTAAGAGTAGGTTGCCTATGTACTAATGTAGTTCAGTAATACCAGGTGCCACAATCATTAAAAAGGGCCTTTCAACTGGTGAAAATTGACCAGTTTTTGCTCATATTTTATTCCCGCTGGTTACCTGACTATTCTGCTTTTGATCAAATGGATGAGCAGCTACAGCTTTCTGGGCGATCACATCTGATCTGATTGTTCTCCGGCTTCAAACCCATGACAATCAGATGATTACTGGACCTGCTCCATAAAACAACCCACGTTAATCAAAAATTTTTAAAACATATTTAGTCGGAGAAATATTTACCTTCCGAAGGACAATTCAAGGACATTTCATCTTGATCCAGGTTTCAGCAAACATTTTTTTTCTCCCCAGAATAAGAACTCACAGATACCAGATGGCTTCGGCACTTTATGTTATGTTTCTATATTTGTAGTGTCACGGTGTCAGCAAGTTAGACATTGTAAAGCCGAGTACAAGTATGATGACGCTTGAAGAAACCATTGACTTTTTCTCATTTTAAAGGAAATGACTGAGGCAGGACGGACTTGGAAAAGATAATGATTTTTCGTACCGCCAGAATACAGAAAAATATTAAGACTATGCTAATGCACTTTAGATCCATTTCCTGTGGTTCGACTTTACTAATGTACTGGAGACCAAACTTCTATATAATTTATATATTGCGATGTAATATCAAACCTCTCAGATGAAAGAACTGCCAGGCGCTGTGTGTTATTTTTACTTTAATTCCTCCCATTAAACAATTATGGATTAGAAGAGTGGAAATCCTTTTATAATGACTCAGAGGAGGAGAATTTGGAAGGTATGTATCGATTGTTTGATGTAGGCAATCAAGGTGTGTTCTTGAAAGATGTTATTGTACTGGATGACGGGAGAAATGCACAACAGTAAGAAAAGAATCTGCACCTGCAGCAGTTCTATAGGTCTTAAGTCTAAATTACCAGGAAGGTGGATTAAAAGGTCCACAACTTGCAAATAAAGTATGGTTGATAGAGTTTGTGTCATCTCAAGCAAGGGAGAAAAGAGACATTTAGGGCTACATTTTGGTTGGTGGATCCCCATAGCAGGGCTCACTCGGGGCCTGTCCTTGTCAGGACAGGAGTTCTTCTAAGGGTTTACAGGGAAGACAGTGGCAGTGTACCTTTCCCTACCCTTGGCCCTTAGCACCTGGAACCACCACCCTCATGGACTTTGAGGGATCTTTTCCATATGTCCGTCCAAATTAGTAAGACTGATCCAATTTTTTTATCTCGAGCACTGGTTCACTTGAGCACGTTTGTATTGTTCATGTATGTGTTTTGTTAGGATTCGAGTTTTTATTCATACTGATTAAAGGTTATGTTTTAACTTAGTGGATATCCTCCAGAGCTATTCCTATATCTTTCCTGAGGGTACAGACAGGGCTGGTTCTTGTATAGGCCTTAGCTATTCTTTAATCTCAAGCAAGACCCAATGAAATATCCTTCTTTATTGTTGTTTAAATAGTTTATCCCATCTTCATTCTTCAGGAGCGCACCGTACCTCTGCCTCCCGGCTTCCTGCTCGCTTAGGGGTGGATCCTGATGATTGACAGCTTGGACTAGCAGCATGATAGAGCCACTTGCCCAAACTAAGAGGTCTCCGAAGTTGTAAGCAGATACAGCTTTGACTTTGCAGCTGGCGGAATCCAGTAAGCCGGCCAGCTTCAGAGCATCACCGACAAGTTCTATAGCAAAGAGCTTGTAAACGCTGTGCACTCTTGTCTAAGAAACTGGAATCCGCTAATAGACTGCAGAGGGAGCCGGTAACCTAGGCAATGAATAGTAAACTATAAAATTAAAAATCACTCGGAGAAGAAATTTGCTTGTTGATTTGTTTGTTTACAGGCACTTTGCAAATGTACCCATTTAAGAAGATGAGGCTGACTTTTTGAAGGGTGGTTCTCATCTCAGGTATTTATTGCACATCAACAGGATATGCTAAATATGTCTGAAGTCCCAATGTGCAGGTCTCAGAGGTGGGACCTCTTCATTCTCAATAATGAGTCAACCAAAAATAGTCAAAAAAAACTCCCATGGATTTCCCAAGGATAGTGGCTCCTTGGTGCCAGGACAAGAGGTGAGATGACAAATACTCCATTGTGTTCAGTTTTCCATGAAATTTTGCAATGTTCAATAATAATAAGGTAGCTTGTAGTGTCCATTAATCCAGAATACATGGATAATACGACATGTCAAAGTTTTCAACGTCTATTCTTCATCATATAACTCTGGACGAAGCTGTCAGTGGTAAAAATTGATGGTGATGATGACACTGGACAGTTCTCTTGCCATCCAACAAGCATTGCAAATTTCTCCTATCGGAAGGAATGTTCTCTCCACTTTCTCAGCATTGTGAGCACTGACCAAATAAAGGACAGCAGTAAAGTTAAACATTTAATTAACTTTCTGATGACTACCATATTGCTAGAGCCAGGTGAATACCATTTGTTCCCCTTGTCTCCTGCCCTACATGTATTACTCAGCCACACTTATTGGGCACTTATTAGTAGGGCAGGTGCAAATGAGCGTATTTTTGCTCCAAGCGCGATCCGACGAAACATCAGATTGCACATGCACCAATGTTATTTTATGGGGCCATGCACATGTTCACTGCTTTTCTCAGACAGTGTCTGTGCAAGGAAGAAATTGCTGCATTTCCAAGTTTAATCCAATTTTTGGATCAAACTCAACTGTGCCAGACAATGAGTATGTGGGAAACTTCAGAATGTACTCAGATGACATCTGAGCACAGTTCGATTTCCACAGCCTTACAAAATGGAGAAGATGGAGACATTTTTTTCTTCATGTTCTCCGCATCCGAGAGAAACGGATCACACTATGATCACACACTGATCGAAGTTTATTACAGTGTCGTTTGAATAATCGGCCTAATTCTCTCAGATTAGACAATCTACGGCCATCTGCACCTGCCCATAGAGTGATACTTTGTGCTTTGACCTGGCTTCTATCTCTAAGGATGCCCTTTTGGAATTCACCCTGTGCTGCTGCCTGATCCTCTGGAATTGATCCTGGCTATCCCCAGATCATGTCTTTGGTAAGAAATTCAGTAATTGTCCCAACTCTCTGATGCTAACTGTTCTTCCTGATACTTCGTCCCTCAACTCATTCCAACAGCCAGCAGCTACTCCATTCTATGGGCCCCTATAGCAAAGGCAAGATCCCTGTGGAAGGGTGAAAACCATAATGCTAATGGGACCTACAAAACAGAGTGACTTGTGCCAAGTTTCTCCATAGGAACCCATTTAAGTTGACTGATTGGCTACACCTTGCACATGACCTACTTTGTCGGTCATCACCTTAAAATGAACCTTCTTGGTAGGAATGTGACAAAACCTATCAGAACGTTGAGGATTATTTGAGTTGGCTGAAGAACAATATAAAGTACTTAACATTGATGAGTCTTCAGTTCCCCATTTTCTTATCATGGTGTCTGAACCTGCAATATTCCCTAAGCAGGAAGCTCAAGCCATCAAACAGCCTTGCAACTGATACTTAAATGCGTGTAACGGAGATTACTCCACCATAAACTTTAATGGATTCACTTCCCCCCTTCCATCCCCGGTGTTTCACAGTGCATTTTATTCATCAGCTCTTCGATGTCTGTCATTTGGGACTTTTCTTGAAATAAGACTCTTTGGAGAAGTGAGCGTCCTTTATTTCCTATGTTTTGGGTGTGTGGGAATTGGATATCCTTTCAAAAAGTTGGAGCGTTGTGTCCTTCAGGCTTAATTAAATATAGCGGCTTTCACATCCTGCCCAGCGCTGCGCTCCGTGTAAACATACTTAATGGCTATCAAGCATTTGATCTTTCCTGTGGATTTGCAAAGTCAGATATAGCTTCAAATCGAAGAACTGAATCCATGAAATAATAACTATTAAATCATTCATACCGATTCATGGAAGGAGGATGTTGATGCATTTAATAGTAAAACTTTGTGATTGCTAAAAGATTTAGAAGCGCCCACCTGGCTGCAAGCGAAAAACATTTACCAGACTCCATAAGTTTCTTTCATTTCAGCCTTTAATGATGGAAATGTAGAAAATGAATTATGGAGACTAGGCAGCACTCAGTTATTGCGTTTATATAGGACATCTATATCTGGCAGATTTTAGAATAGTTTTATTAATTCAGAATAATATTTAAATGAAGAGGATCCGTCAGCTCTTCTGACATCCCTAGTTGTGTTCACTATGAAACAAGCATGTCTTCTTAGCCCTCTTTATTTTGCTGTACCTCTGTTACTTTCCCTGGAAATGTACAGTATGAATAATTGACAACTAGAAGTTATCATTACTAATATCAATTGGTTTCATATACGGTCAATTAGATACTGTATATTTATCATACAGTCTGACACTCCCAGTTAATTCATGCTATCCAAACCACAGGTAGCATGAATCTGAGCTGCTCAATTGCCAGACTAGTCCACCAGCGCCCCTGGCTAGCTCCTTCCAGCGCCATTGCAGGTGATTGGCAGGTCTCCTCACCAAAGCGTTTCACCTGAATGCAATCGGAAGGTCAGTCCCTGACTCTTGCCACTCGCTGCTTGTGCATAAATCAGTTTAACAGTTTTTGATCAAAAAATGTATAAGCCAACCAATTGGGACAGTATGTACCTTTATATAGGTGGACTCTAGCGCTCATCTATCTTTGTCCCCATAGGACTCTTATTTTTTTTGCATTGTACGGCCTTCCTGAGCCATGCACCCTTATCGACACATCTTTCCCAGACAGTTTTTATTCAGAGATATGCCGAATCCTATCTTGTCCTCATTATACATGACACATTTGAGCACAAAGAGAGGTGACTCAGGAGGCTAAAGTCTATCCATATGGATGGTTGGATTGCATATATGTTTTTTGATCAAAAACTGTTAACTACTTGTAATTTATGTGTATAGCGATCGTGGAATACATGTGTTCAGCAATTCTAGGCAAGTGAGTGTTTTGTCCATATCATCATCTTTATGCAGAGGGATGTATAAGCCTTACAGAAAGTGCAGCAGTCTTTGAAACTGTTAAAATATTTTGGGCACGATGACAAAATCATCAAAAGTTTTGTTGCAAATAGTCAATAGGGTCACGAAAAAATGTTGAGAAAAAAAAAATCAAATTAACAGCTACCATACTCTGTAGCGACTCGCATCAAACCAGCAAAGGCCCAGTCACAGACGCACTTTATGCAAGCCACTACTGCTAGGCCATTTCTTAAGGGCCAGGATATTCTTCACCTGCTCCCGAAAGGGAGGAGGGCTTTACAGAGGCCTACCCAGACAGCTGTCACAGGATAGCTGACGTCTGGTGATGCGAGCAATGTGGAGTCAGATACAAGAGTAAATCCAAAGCTATCAAAAGCCCAAATGAAAACCAAAGGGAAACGCTGGGACAAAAACTAATTAAGAAGAAATAATAACTACTGAGAAGCAACCAGAGCTCAACCAGGAAGTACTCACCAACTACTACGCAAGGGAACTGAATAAACAGCATTGAACTGGACTAAAAGTAGGCCTTATATAGCCATCCCTAATCCAAGGACAACAATCAGGTGATGCATTCCTCCCAGCCATGTCCAGAAAGCCACTCCCTGCTCACCTAAACAGCAAGGTGTACAAATTTCTACCATTGGCTAACACCAGGCAAGGCAGCGTCCTGTGTTGCCTGGCAATCAGGAGATACAGCGTCCCATGTCTCTCGGGCCGCAAAACCAGTGGGAAGCACGGCGTCCCGTGTTCCTACATCGCTCACCACTTCCACACACAAGGGAACACCATGTGTAGTCTCACCACCCAAATGCGCACTAGCTCTTCACTGTTGGCCGCCAGTACAGGCCTTAAAGATGAAAGAATAATGACATGGCTTCTTTCTTTCGTGACCTAAACCCAATTAAAAACTTGAAGGCTCTTCTTAAACTGGAGATTTACGGTGAAGGAAAACAGTGACCACTCTGAACAGTGTCTGGGAAGTTCTGGTCAGGGCTGCCCAAAAAGTTGATCATCAACTGATTAAAAACTGACAGACTCCATGGATGGAGCTTATGACTGTTACTGAAAAGAAGGGTGGCTATACTAGTCATTGATATTTAGGGGGGGGAAATGTCAAAAACTTATTTTTGCACATATTGAGTGGTTTGGTTGTTATTCTAAATTTAAGAAATGAATATAAACAATTGAGATGGTACATTGAAGTTTTTCATTTCTGAACTCCAATACTTATACTTGCCCAATAAAACTGCACATATAGATATTCTCATAAGAAATATAAAAACTCACTTTTACTTTCTTAAATATTCAGGTTTCTGGATTATTACCATTTTGGATTGTTTCGAAAGCACTGTAGTTATTCAATAACAAAATCAATGATCTAATACACAAATTGACCGACAATTGTGCACACAGTGTGTATACTTCTATGTGTTAGATACTCAGGTTCAGCTGGTAATGGGGATTGTCTTCACATAAAGAACCGTGGCCTTATGTGACATTGACATGGACTAATAATATGTAACACTGGGTAAATGAAAATTTGGCAAAACTTTGGTGCAAATTTCTACTCAAAGCAAGCCAAATAATAGGCGGTATAAAGTTTTATCATACAACATGAGCCACTATGGTAAATCTGGTGCATTTTAAGATTAAGTTTACTTTTTCCAAACTGTAGACATGATTGATAAATCCGCTCCCTTATGCCAATTCCAAAGTCACAGTATGTGTTTCAAAAAATAATCCTAAAACAATATGCAAATTAAGTCCAGTAATGCCACTATGGAAAATAATTTCCATAAAGATACTGTATTAGCTATGACGATCAAGACATACAGCCGTGAAATAAGTATTTAACACGTCACTTCAGTTGAACCTGCTGATATTTTTCACTAATTGGCCTGACTGCTAATTACTGATAGATTTCAGCTGGTGTCAGGACTTTCCATGGCTTTTTGCACCTCTCTTTCTTGTGGTCAATCCTTTTTCCCTGTGTCATTTCTCATTATTACACATAACTTAATTTATGGACATCTATGGTTTGACTTCTTTGTTTGTGTGGATTGGATGGATTGTTACCGACATCCGGTGAGAATTTTATGTCAATAACATCTGTAGAAATAGATTTACTTAGAAAATTGGCAACGTGTTCAATACTTATTTCACCCACTTTAGTAAGTAAAAACAGATGCATTCTTGCATAACAAGAACAATGACATCTTATCAATAAACTGACTTTCCTTTTTATTCTGTTTCTTTTTTCGTACTGGTATTCATTAAATGTGAGTAATGCATTTAGAAACTCTGAATATTCTGAATATTTCCAAGGATTGTCAGAAGCATTGCTACATGCTAGATTAAAAACACCCAAGGGGGAATGGGGTATGAATTACAAAAATATGTACGTGGGGAGAATGGAATTTTGGTGATGGTGGATAAGCAAGAGTAGTTGTTTTTTTTTTTTTTTTCAAACCTCCAAATATCATCAATTATTACCCCACTATACTGGACAGATAAATACAGTCAGGTAGTCAGAGGACAGAAAGCTAAACCCAATGACTCACAGGTAACATTCTCCCTAATTAAAGTTGTTCACTTTCACTTTCTCCATATGACCAAGGCTGGCACGAAAGCTAATTCCAGCAATGGCACAGCTCAGCAGACTGTCCTTCTCCTGAACTCCCTTCCTTTTATATCATATAGCCAGTTACAATCCCCCTTTGGCATACAAAATGCCTTTATGATAGCCTTGGTGTTCCTACATCAACCACAATACCCTTGTAATAGCCCTCACTTGTCAAAGTTTCCATCTACTACTCCAAGAGATACAGGCTTGTGAAGCGGAAAGCCCATAGGCACACTAACTTTCCCCCTCAGTACATGCTATCCATACTGGGGAGTGTGCAATTTGGCCTTGCAATTCAGTCTAATTATGGGACATGTCAGGGTCACATCCAAAAAACCTTTGGAAGCAATGGTTTCTGGAAAGTTTAGGTTTTGGGGCTCCCAAGAGAGCTCCTCATGTTTCCAGTAGTCTAGGAGGTCCTTCCTTATTTCTGGAGCCTACTGGACATTCTAGTACAGATGGCCCAATGTCCAATCAACAATTAAAATTTCACCACAATTCCACCATAACAGCCACAGTGCCAGTATGCCAAACACAACACTTTCATTGGCAGCCATAATGCCTCTATGGCCTCCACAATGCCTTTATGTCAGACAGTATACCCCATGACAGCCAGCATGTCCTCCAATGTGTCGTTGATAGCCACAGTACCATCCTCTGTCTCTGAAGCCTAGTCCATGCTTACTTTCTGGCAGTGGGTTTCTCCCTGTGCTTGATATGAGTGTAAATTAAGGTAAGATTTTGGTTTTGTCTAAGGTCAATCTGTGTGAGAGGGAGTAAGGGCCTCCATACACTTTAGACTAAAGTTGGCCAAACCCTCTGATATCGGTGGATTCAGTTGACAGTCTAATATATAGGGGCCTCCCAACTCTTTCCCATCAGAGGATTTGTGAGAGAGAAGGATCTGGCAAATCTGATTTTAGGCTGCTGGTCATTATATTTTCCTTTAGATAAGGTGACGCCAGAGGAGTCTGACAGCGGCTTTCTCATGGAGAAGAAAGGAATGCAGGACTGAGCCAAGAGTTCCTTTATGTGCACGAGTTAGGAGAAAACTGGTCCTCTACATTGATGTGTGTTACTTTCTACACTGACTAAAAATCTGGTGACGCAGGTTATAAGGTCCTGACATAGTGACTTCATGATGTGCATCAGACGAGGCCTACCCAGGGCAGGAAGTACCGGTGTAGACCAGAAGAAACTAGTGTCGCGGGGAGCCAGCAGAAGATTGAGCGTGGAGCTGCGGTAGGATAAAAAGTTGATGGCAAGGTGAGTATATTTAAAAATTTGGATTTTCCTGTTTTATGGTACTAATATTATGAGTATATTGTACGTATTATATGCTACATAATGTATAATTGAGCCCTGTCATTGCACAATATGGTTTCACTGTAGATTTTGTGATAAGATCTCTAAGAGAAAGTAAGCATTTTAGTTGTCTGTCACGTGTGGCACTTCCGAATTCTCCTGAATGAGATGCCTTACAGATTCCAGTTAGTCAACATAGTTTGTCCTCTATAGGCAGTGACAGTGGCCAGAAATGTCATCTCGGCAGCTGTATTCTCTCAGGGGCGTTTGGATTAAGCAAACGATACAGCTTATACAGCACACACAAAAAATGTGCGAAAAAGGAAACCCCAGTGATTAACAACAAATACTTTATAATGCAGAGGAAATATTTAACACATATCAGTGGACTGCAGCCATTTACACCAGAATACAAGGTCAAATATTCACATAGTTATTGTTCCAGCAATATGATCTTCTCATGCTATAATTTTCGAATGTTGTTTCTTCTCCAAAAATATTCTAAAATTATCTCATAGCTGTCTATTGGCTAACAAAATACACGTCAGGAGAATGGTGACCGCTCCTTCTCTATACCGTACTGTTCACAGACCAGACTACAAGTACAATGTGACGGGTTCCCTTTAAAATGTTCAAAGAGTTGTCAACTTCCTAAAAACTTATTTTATTCAGGAAATCAGTGTCCGTCGTTGATCGTAGATTTCACCAATGTGATGATCTCACCTATATCAAAATCAGTAGATTATTTTGACTGCGTTTCCACTTTTAACAAATTTGAGAATGGCCATTACTGGCTTGTTGAGGGAAGTGCTTGTAAGAGGAGGCCCCTGGAAAAACACAGGCCTTGCAGTTGAGCAGATAACTTAAAGGGGCATTCCAGTCTTGTATTTATGTTATATAGTATCCACATTATATTCCTGAAATATATATTCACAGCCGGCTCCTGGCTTTCATGGGCCACGCATGAAAGAGTCTCAGTGGGCCCCTTTAACACATACCACGATTCATGATGCACAGATAATAAATAGTACAATGTCAAAGATTTCACTTCTTACATTACATGCAGTATGTATGTTGAAAAGTTTTACAATAGCTCAGAAATTGGCGAATAATGTGTGCAAAACTGTAAAGCGCTGCGGAATATGTTAGCGCTATATAAAAAAATAAATAAAAAAAAAAGATTATTACTCACAGCGCACAGTGCGTGTGCTGGGTGGATTCAAAAGTCTGTGTGTCACTCTGTGTGACTGCAGAGTGGCTGCAGACTTTTCATTTTAGACAGTATAGTCCTCCGTACAGTATAATCGGTCTAAATAGTCCTCCATACATTATAATGGGCCCCATATAGTGCTCCATGCAGTATTATTGGTACCACTTAGTCCTCCATACAGTGTCATAGGCACCACATAGTGCTCCATACAGTATTAATGGCACCACATAATTCTCCATATAGTTGTCAGAGAATGTAACGACCCAACAGGGGGTCGGACAGCAGATGGCACGACACCCACAAAACGTGATGGAAATGGGGAGAGGAAGGCCCTACCGATAGGGAATGATGGATGGGACACCTCCTGAGCTCCAACTTGAGCCTCACCATGCACTCCCCTAATGCCCTAAGGGGGTCCTTCCCTCCGCCAATGTCATGAACTTCGTTTCTCGCTGTCACCTCGCACTGCCCTGGCTAGTGCACTGGCTGGCAAGGGTGCTAGCCTCACCACAGTATAATGGACCCAATATAGTCCTCCATACAGTATTAATGGCACCATATAGTGCTCCATACAGTATTATGGGCTCCATATAGACCTCCATACGGTATAATGGGCCACACATAGTCCTGCATACAGTATAATGGGCCTCATATACTGCTTCATACAGTATTATGGGACCTATATATTGCTCCATACAGTATAATGCTTCATACAGTATAATCACCCCATATACTGCTCCATGCAGTATATAATGGCCTCATATATTGTTCAATACAGTATATAATGACCCCACATATTGCTCCATACAGCATATAGCGAACCCCATATATTGCTCCATACAGTATAAGGGCCCCATATATAGGATACGATACAATACACTTTATTGATCCCGGGGGGAAATTACAGTATTACAGCAGCAATACAAACAGCAGTACATAAAATATTTGGACACAAATCTTGCACAGGTATACCAACATTACATAACAAATAAATGTGGGTGGTTCAGGTATATAAGTCACTGTTAATTGACATTAGTACACCAGCAATCAGACATTGTTGTCTACCACCCTTAGGAAATTATTATACATCACCATAGCAGTAGGTACAAACGATTTCCTGAATTTCTCCTTCTTGCACCTTAGTAGGATTAGACGGCTGCTGAATGTGCTCTTCTGCTTCAAGAACAGCTCGTATAGTGGGTGTGTATTATTGTTCATTATAGCCCTACACTTCTTCTGAATTCTATCCTCCAATACCTCCTCAAAAGAGTCCAGATGGAGGCCAACAGCCGCTCTTTCCTTCTTGATAAGTTTGCTGAGCTTATTAGCGTTAGCTACTCGCACACTACTGCCCCAGCATATGATAGCAAAAAAGATGGCGCTTGCCACAACGGACTGGTAGAACATTTCCAGCATTTTACTGCACACATTGAATGACCTGAGCTTCCGAAGAAAGTACAGTCTGCTCATTCCCTTCTTGTAAACCTTTTCTGCATGACATCTCCAATCGAGTTTACTGTCAGGGTGAACCCCCAAATATTTGTAGCTCTCAACAATCTCAACCTCCTGGCTAGCAATATTGATTGGTAAGTAATCCTCCTTTTTCCTTCTATAACTCACCACCAACTCCTTGGTTTTCTTTACATTTAGTTCTAGACAGTTAGTCCGACACCAATCCACAAAGTCAGAAACCACCCTTCTATATTCCTCCTCCCCCCGGACCCCCACAATGCCCCCTACAATCACTGAATCATCTGAGAATTTTTGGAGGTGACAAATATCTGATTTATACTGAAAGTCAGCTGTATACAATGTGAAGAGGAAGGGCGACAGCACTGTACCCTTAGGGGTTCCAACACTGCTCCGTACACTGCCAGATACCACCTCCCCCATCATTACAAACTGCGGCCTGTCCATCATGCAGTAGTTCAACACATACTGTATATTGTTCAACACAGTATATAATGGCCCCATATAACGCTCCATATAGTATAATGGCACCATATACAGTATTGCTCTATACAGTACATAGCAAGCCCCATATATTGCTCCATACAATATAAGGGACCCATATATTGTTCCACACAGTACATGATGGACCCATATAATGCTTCATACAGTTTAACGGCCCCATATAATGCTCCATACAGTATAAGGGGTTCCATATTTTGCTCCATATAGAATAATGGGCCCCATATATTACTCCATACAGTATAATGGGCCCCTATATAATGCTCCATACAGTATAATGCTCCAGACAGTATAATGACCCCATATACTGTGCAATACAGTATATAATGACCTCATATATTGTTCCATACAGTATATAATGACCCCATATATTGCTCCATACAGCATATAGCGAACCCCATATATTGCTCCATACAGTATAAGGGCCCCATGTATTGTTCAATACAGTATATTATATCCCCATATAATGCTCCATATAGTACAATGGCCCCACATATTGTTCCACACAGTATATAAAGGCCCCATATAATGCTCTATATAGTATAATGGCCCCATAAATAATGGAAGCAATGGAGAATATCCTCGTAAAGCAAATAGATGAAGCTGTGACTCAAGGAGAAGTCATTATTATGGGGGACTTCAACTACCCTGAAATAGATTGGGGAACAGAAACCTGCAGTTCCAGCAAAGGTAATCGGTTTGTGACAACTATGAGAGACAATTACCTTTCACAACTGGTTCAGGACCCAACAAGAAGGGGGGCACTGCTAGACCTAATATTAACCAACAGGCCAGACCGCATATCAAACATAAGGGTTGGGGGTCACTTGGGAAATAGCGATCACAAAATAATAAGTTTTCATGTATCCTTTAATAAGATATGTAGTAGAGGGGTTACAAGGACACTAAATTTCAGGAGGGCAAATTTCCAACGGATGAGAGAGGATCTTGGTGCAATTAACTGGGACGATATCCTGAGACACAAAAATACACAAAGAAAATGGGAGACATTTATTAGCATCATGGATAGGACCTGTGCACAGTATATACCGTATGGGAATAAACATACTAGAAATAGAAGGAAACCAATATGGCTAAATAGAGCTGTAAGGAGCGCAATAAGTGACAAAAAGAAAGCATTTAGAGAATTAAAGGAAGTAGGTAGTGAGGAGGCATTAAATAAATACAAAAAAATTAAATAAATTCTGTAAAAAGCAAATCAAGGCAGCAAAGATTGAGATAGAGAGACTCATTGCCAGAGAGAGTAAAAAAATCCCAAAATATTCTTTATCTACATAAATAGTAAGAAACTAAAAAATGATAGTGTTGGCCCCCTTAAAAATAGACTGGGTGAAATGGTGGATGAGGATGAGGAAAAAGCCAATATGCTAAATGACTTTTTTTCATCAGTATTTACACAAGAAAATCCCATGGCAGACAAAATGACTAGTGATAAAAATTCCCAATTAAATGTCACCGGCTTAACCCAGCAGGAAGTGCGGCAGCGTCTAAAAATCACTAAAATTGACAAATCTCTGGGCCCGGATGGGATACACCCCCGAGTACTACAGGAATTAAGTACAGTCATTGATAGACCGTTATTTTTAATCTTTAAAGACTCCATAATAACAGGGTCTGTACCACAGGACTGGCGTATAGCAAATGTGGTGCCAATATTAAAAAAGGGGACAAAAACTGAACTCGGAAAATATCGGCCAGTAAGCTTAACCTCTACTGTGGGTAAAATCCTGAAGAGGAATAACCTCATGACCCAGCATCAGCACGGGTTTACTAGGGACCGTTCATGTCAGACTAATTTGATCAGTTTCTATGAAGAGGTAAGTTCCGGATTGGACCAAGGGAACCCAGTGGATGTAGTGTATATGGACTTTTCAAAAGCTTTTGATACGGTGCCACACAAAAGGTTGATACATAAAATGAGAATAATGGGGATAGGGGAAAATATGTGTAAGTGGGTTGAGAGCTGGCTCAGGGATAGGAAACAAAGGGTGGTTATTAATGGAGCACATAGCAGTAGTAGCGGTTAGCAGTGGGGTACCACAGGGGTCAGTATTGGGCCCTCTTCTTTTTAACATATTTATTAATGACCTTGTAGGGGGCATTCAGAGTAGAATTTCAATATTTGCAGATGACACTAAACTAAGCAGGGTAATTAATACAGAGGAGGACAATTTTATATTACAGGATGATTTATGTAAACTAGAAGCTTGGGCTGATAAATGGCAAATGAGCTTTAATGGGGATAAATGTAAAGTCATGCACTTGGGTAGAAGTAATAAGATGTATAATTATGTGCTTAATTCTAAAACTCTGGGCAAAACCGTCAATGAAAAAGACCTGGGTGTATGGGTGGATGACAAACTCATATTTAGTGGCTAGTGTCAGGCAGCTGCTACAAAGGCAAATAAAATAATGGGATGCATTAAAAGATGCATAGATGCTCATGAGGAGAACATAATTTTACCTCTGTACAAGTCACTAGTTCGACCACACTTAGAATACTGTGCACAGTTCTGGTCTCCGGTGTATAAGAAAGACATAGCTGAACTAGAGCGGGTGCAGAGAAGAGCTACCAAGGTTATTAGAGGACTGGGGGGTCTGCAATACCAAGATAGGTTATTACACTTGGGGCTATTTAGTTGGGAAAAACGAAGACTAAGGGGTGATCTTATTTTAATGTATAAATATATGAGGGGACAGTACAAAGACTTTTCTGATGATCTTTTTAATCATAGACCTGAAACAGGGACAAGGGGGCATCCTCTGCGTTTGGAGGAAAAAAGGTTTAAGCATAATAACAGACGCGGATTCTTTACTGTAAGAGCAGTGAGACTATGGAACTCTCTGCCGTATGATGTTGTAATGAGTGATTCATTACTTAAATTTAAGAGGGGACTGGATACCTTTCTGGAAAAGTATAATGTTACAGGATATATACACTAGATTCCTTGATAGGGCGTTGATCCAGGGAACTAGTCTGATTGCCGTATGTGGAGTCGGGAAGGAATTTTTTTTCCCCAATGTGGAGCTTACTCTTTGCCACATGGGTTTTTTTTGCCTTCCTCTGGATCAACATGTTAGGGCATGTTAGGTTAGGCTATGGGTTGAACTAGATGGACTTATAGTCTTCCTTCAACCTTAATAACTATGTAACTATGTAACTATATAATGCTCGTTTCAGTGTATAATGGCCCTATATATTGCAACATACAGTATATAAAGGCAACCAAATATTTCTCCATACAGTATATAATGGCCCCATATATTGCTCCATACAGTATATAATGTCCCCTGGAGAGGCCGTTGCCAGACCTAGATGTGTCCCTGGACAATTGGATTATTATCTTCTCATCAGACAGGTGAGGAATATAGTTGTTTATTATTTTAATTTGTTTACAGAGGACATTGGCTTCAGTGGATTGGGCGTTGAGGTAAGTATGAGTGTCTTTGATAAATTTAGATTCATTAAGGGAGTCTGTGTCTTTCTTTCAAATAAAGGAATTTGTTCTGGGTGTTATTTTTTTTTACAATTTGACTATGTGGTTAGTAGTGGGGCATCTTATAGTCTCTCCATTACTAACCTCTGGGATTGATGTCACCTGACAATACAAAGGTGACATCAACCCTAATACTATCAGCCACTTGCCACCACACCAGGGCAAGTGGGAAGAGCAAGGCTAAGTGCCAGAATTGGCACATCTTATGGGTATGTCTTTTCTGGGGTGGCTTAGAGCTGATGTTTTAAGTCTGGGAGGGGGTCAATATCCATGGCCGCTTCTTAGGCTATTAATATCAGCCCACAGCTGTCTGCCTAGCCTTTGCTAGTTATTAATTATAGAGGTACTCTATGTCATTTTTGGAGGGGTTCCCCTATTTTAATAACCAGAAAAGGCTAAGTATACAGCTGTGAGCTGATATAAATCATGGATTTTACCCCCTTCCTAGGCTATACACATCTGCCCCCAGGTGTTTAATAAAATTTCAAGGGGTCCACGCTATTTTTTTTTTCAGAAATTAATTTATTTAGTAATAAAATACTAGTACAGTTAGCTGCACATGCAAAGCACTGATGAAACTGTATATCTCACTCACATATTTATATCTATCTATTTTTATGTATCTATCTTTCTGTATCTATCTATCTATCTATCTATCTAATCTGTATATATACAGTGGGTATGGAAAGTATTCAGACCCCTTTAATTTTTTCACTCTTTGTTTCATTGGAGCCATTTGGTAAATTCAAAAAAGTTCATTTTTTCTTATTAATGTACACTCTGCACCCCATCATGGATGAAAAAAAACAGAAATGTAGAAATGTTTGCATACTTGTTTAAAAAGGAAAAATAAGATATCACATGGTGAAAGTATTCAGAGCCTTTTCTCAGACACTCATATTTAAGTCACATGCTGTCCATTTCCTTGTGATCCTCCTTGAGATGGTTCTACTCTTTCCATGCAGTCCAGCTGTGTTTAATTAAACTGATAGGACTTAAAGGCACACACCTGTCTATATAAGACCTCACAGCTCACAGTGCATGTCAGACCAAATGAGAATCATGAGGTTAAAGGAACTGTCCAAGGAGCTCAGAGACAGAATTGTGGCAAGGCACAGATCTAGCCAAGGTTACAACAGAATTTCTGCAGTACTCAAGGTTCCTAAGAGCACAGTGACCTCCATAATCCTCAGACTTGGCCGAAGGTTCACCTACCAACATGACAATGACACTAAGCACACAGCTAAAATAACAAAGGAGTGGCTTCAGAACAACTCTGTGTCCATTCTTGACTGGCCCAGCCAGAGCCCTGACCTGAACCCAACTGAGCATCTCTGGAGAGACCTGAAAATGGCCGTCCACCAACGTTCACCATCAAACCTGACGGAACTGGAGAGGATCTGCAAGGAAGAATGGCAGAGGATCCCCAAATCCAAGTGTGAAAAACTTGTTGCATCATTCCCAAGAAGACTCATGGCTGTACTAGCTCAAAAGGTGCTTCTACTCAATACTGAGCAAAGGGTCTGAATACGTATGACCATGTGATATTTCAGTTTTTCTTTGTTATTAAATTTGCAAAAATGTCTAATTTCTACATATCTGGGGCGTGGGGGTTCAGTCAAGATGGGGTGCAGAGTGTACATTAATGAGAAAAAAAATTAACTTTTTTGAATTTACCAAAAGGCTGCAATCAATAATACGAGTGAAAAATTTAAAGGGGTCTGAATACTTTCCGTACTCACTGTATATACTGTATATATACAGTATATACTGTATGTATATATAGTGGAGGAAATAAGTGTTTGATCCCTTGCTGCTTTTGTAAGTTTGCCCACTGACAAAGACATGAACAGTCTATAATTTTAAGGGTAGGTAAATTTTAACCTTGAGTGAAACAATATAAAAAATAAAATCCAGAAAATCACATTGTATAAATTGTATAAATGTATTTGCATTTTTGCAGTGAAAAATAAGTATTTGATTCCCTACCAACCATTAACCCCTTACCGGCATCGGACGTACTATACCGTCCGATGCCGGCTCCCCTGCTTTGATGCAGGGCTCCGCGGTGAGCCCGCACCAAAGCCGGGACATGTGAGCTGTTTTGAACAGCTGACATGTGCCCGTAATAGGCGCGGGCAGAATCGCGATCTGCCCGCACCTATTAACTAGTTAAATGCCGCTGTCAAACGCAGACAGCGGCATTTAACTACCGCTTCCGGCCGGGCGGCCGGAAATGACGTCATCGCCGACCCCCGCCACATGATCGGGGGTCGGCGATGCTTGTATATTGTAACCATAGAGGTCCTTCAGACCTCTATGGTTACTGATTGCCCGTCGCTGTGAGCGCCACCCTGTGGTCGGCGCTCACAGCACACGTGCAATTCTGCTACATAGCAGCGATCAGCAGATCGCTGCTATGTAGCAGCGCCGATCGGGTTGTGCCTGCTTCTAGCCTCTCATGGAGGCTATTGAAGCATGGCAAAAGTAAAAAAAAAAAAGTTTAAAAAAATGTGAAAAAAATAAAAAAAACATAAAAGTTTAAATCACCCCCCTTTCGCCCCAATCAAAATAAATCAATAAAAAAAAATCAAATCTACGCATATTTGGTATCGCCGCGCTCAGAATCGTCCGATCTATCAAATAAAAAAAAGTATTAACCTGATCGCTAAACAGCGTAGCGGGAAAAAACTCGAAACGCCAGAATTACGTTTTTTTGGTCGCCGCGACATTGCATTAAAATGCAATAACGGGCGATCAAAAGAACGTATCTGCACCGAAATGCTATCATTAAAAACGTCATCTCGGCACGCAAAAAATAAGCCCTCAACCGACCCCAGAGCACGAAAAATGGAGACGCTACGAGTATCGGAAAATGGCGCAATTTTTTTTTTTTTTTTTTTTTAGCAAAGTTTGGAATTTTTTTCACCACTTAGATAAAAAATAACCTAGTCATGTTTGGTGTCTATGAACTCGTAATGACCTGGAGAATCATAATGGCAGGTCTTTTTTTAGCATTTAGTGAACCTAGCAAAAAAGCCAAACAAAAAACCAATGTGGGATTGCACTTTTTTTGCAATTTCACCGCATTTGGAATTTTTTTCCCGTTTTCTAGTACACGACATGCTAAAACCAATGATGTCGTTCAAAAGTACAACTCGTCCCGCAAAAAATAAGCCCTCACATGGCCAAATTGACGGAAAAATAAAAAAGTTATGGCTCTGGGAAGGAGGGGAGCGAAAAACGAACACGGAAAAACGAAAAATCCCCCGGTCATGAAGGGGTTAAGAGTCCTAGCTCCTACAGATCAGTTAGATGCTCCTAATCGACTTGCTACCTGCATTAAAGACCGCTGTCTTACATAGTCACCTTTATAAAAGACTCCTCTCCATAGACTCAACTAATCAGTCAGACTCTAACCTCTACAACAAAATCATAGACCTGCACAAAGCTGGAATGGGCTACAAAACCATAAGTAAGATGCTGGGTGAGAAGGAGACAACTGTTGGTGCAATAGTAAGACAATGGAAGAAATACAAAATTACTGTCAATTGACATCGACCTGGGGCACCATGCAAAATCTCACCTCGTGGGCTATTCTTGATCATGAAGAAGGGGAGAGATCAGCCTAACACTACACAGGGAAAACTTGTTAATGATCTCAAGGCAGCCGGGACCACAGTCACCAACAAAACCATCGGTAACACATTACGCCGTAAAGGTGTAAAATTCTGCAGTGCCCGCAAGGTCCCCCTGCTCAAGAAGGCACATGTGCAGGTCCGTCTGAAGTTTGCCAATGAACACCTGGATGATTCTGTGAGTGATAGGGAGAAGGTGCTGTGGTCAGGTGAGACAAAAATTGAGGTCTTTGACATTAACTCAACTTGCCGTGTTTGGCAAAAGAGAAATGCTGCCTATGACCCAAAGAACCCAAAGAACACCATCCCACTGTCAAGCATGGAGGTGGAAACATTATGTTTTTTGGGTATTTCCCTGCTAAGGGCACAGGACTACTTCACCGCATTAATAGGAGAATGGGTTGAGTCATGTACCATAAAATCCTGAGTGACAACCTTCTTCCCTCCACCAGGACATTAAAAATGCTTCGTGGCTGGGACTTCCAGCAAGACAATGACCCAAAACATACAGCCAAGGCAATATAGGAGTGACTCAAAAAGAAGCACATTAAGGTCATGGAGTGGCCTAGCCAGTCTCCAGACCTTAATCCCATAGAAAACTTATGGAGGGAGTTGAAGCTCCGAGTTGCCAAGCGACAGCCTCAAAATCTTAATGATTTAGAGATGATCTGCAAAGAAGAGTGGACCAAAATTCCTCATGACATGTGCGCAAACCTCATCATCAACTTCAAAAAATGTGTGACTGCCAATAAGGGTTGGTATTAAGTCTTGTTTGCCAGAGGGATGACATACTTATTTCTCACTGCAAAATGCAAATAAATTTATATAGTTTATACAATGTGATTTTCTGGATTTTATTTTTGATATTCCATCTCTCAATGTTAAAATTAACCTACCCTTAAAATTTTAGACTGTTCATGTGCAAACGCACAAAATCAACAAGGGATCAAACACTTATTTCTCTTACTGTGTGTATATATATATATACATAAATATATCTTGAAGAATATTTGCTTTGAAAACTATGTGTAAATGACATAGAGAATTGCTCTATGCAAAAGCTCATGTTAAAATATAATTGCAATTAAATCACATTCGCATGTAAATCGGATGTCATTCGGATGGTTGGTGTTAAAAATCGGATTGTACTCTAATGAGAAATGCATGATACTTGCATGACGCTTGTCCAACTTTTCAGGAACAAAATCTGATTTTAAAAGCGCTAGTGTGTCTCTGGCCACAGGCATTAAGTTACCTTGAGCTATGGTGTGCACTATTTGTCTCTGATCTCCCCTATGAGGTGTGTACTCTATATAATTTGATGTAATTATTTTTTACATACAATATCTACCTGATTAGGAGGCACCAGAGACAAATCCCGGTAGTGTTCGGCCTTATCTATTTATTTATTCTATTCATCTTGCATTCTCCTGTGTACTAATGATTTGCACTATGCACTTTCTTCATTGAAAAGATTATCACTATTTACCTTACATAGTAACTTAAAATTTGCATCTTAGGCAGGTAATCATTTTTTTTCTCGATGTGATATACTCTTTATTTAAATTCCCGGACACAAGTTAAAAAACATTTTTTGTCCAGTGTTTGCTTTTTCCAATGTCACCTGGACCCGTTGAAGCGCTTTGCGCGAAACGGCCGTAGTCCTTACCGGTTCCCCGCACCCTCTCCTGTTCACGTCCTGCCGCCTCTCCATGTGTACCTGATTGCTGTTTGTAGCAAATAAAGGACTTCATCACAGCATTTCTAGGGGTGAGTGCCATATTTTTTCTTCTGATATACCGTCAGTGAAGCCTTTGGTCCTCTGTGGATTGTTCTGTGAGCACCACCCTGAGCTGTTTTCTCTGGATAGTGTTGCAGCCGACGCTGCCGACGCTCATCCACACACCTGTGAAAAGTTGTGGTTCTAGTGCCGCACGGCTACCATTCATTGGTTTGGTTCTGGTTACTTATAGCAAAGAGAGGGTCATATCTCAGGAACTGAGAGAAACAGGAGAAGAAACACAACGCTGGATTCAGGAGAACAGCGACATTTACACCAGATAAAAAATGTGCATATTTCTGGAAAGTGACAGGCCTTCCTTAACCTATAAGGAGTGAAGCCATAGTCACACTGCTTGCCCCAACATGTCTGTGCAGCACAACAGACTTCAGCACCTTAGTAACATGCCCCCTGGCCCTAATTACACATGGGCGACCTGACCGATTACTCAGAAGTCACCATCCCCCACAGCTCTCCAAGCCTAGAGCCAAATAATCACCGCTTCATGACAACATGTTATGAGGACATAGGTTTCCCGTGCGGCCAGTTTGGTGTCACGGACAGCACTGGTGCACGCTATAGATTCAGTCCTATGGCTATATTGATTAGGAGAAGTTCGGTGATGCTCTTATGCACATCGTGATATATAGTCATTGCCGTCAATGGATATTTTTGCCTGAAGTAAAGTCATTCATGTTATGATTCACAGCATGTTGAGACAGCAAATCACATACATTAGATCTCCACGAGAATGGACCCGGCGTACCCTCCTCAACACGAGAGGAAAATATGCTGCCTGCATGTAATGAATGCAGCGTCAGCAGCAACAGTGGGAGACGAGTCCTGCTGTTTCTATGGTTACACACTGGCGAGAAATAATAGTCTGGAGTGTGCGCTCCATTCACATTTTACAGGCCAGCCGGCTGATTGTGGCCTCCGATAATAATCTGCTGCCAAGGAGCTTACAGAAAGAGACTACATCCTATAGATGGAAAAGAAATGTATTATTGACTTCTGTAAGTCCACCAAAACATCCTAATTTTATTCATCTGGATGGATTGATAAATACTTTTTGTTATAAAAATGTTTATTTCCTTTTTATGTATTGGAAAACCACAAAAAAAACTGAGAAAAAAGGCAGATTGGACATAATTTCACACAAAATCCCCAAAATGGGCCGGCCAGACAAAATTGTTGGCACCTTTTTAAAATTGTGGTTAAACAAGTTTGTTTGAAGCATGTGATGCTTGTTCAAACTCACATGTAGCAAGTAACAGGTCTGGGCAATATGAAAATCCCACCTGAAACCAGATAAAAAAGGGGAGAAATAGACTCAATCTTTGCATTGTGTGTCTTTGCGTGGCACACTAAACATGGAGAACAGGAAGAGGAGAAGTGAACTGAGGATTTGAGAACCAAAATTGTTGAACAATATCAACAATCTGAAAGGTTACAAGTCCATCTCCAGAGATCTTGATGTTCCTTTGTCCATGGTATGCAACACAATCAAGAATTGTAAAAACCATGGCACTGTAGCTAGTCTCCCAGGACGTGAACGGCAGAGAAAAATTGATGGAAAGTTGCAATGCAGGATGGTGGATAAGCAGCCCCAATTAAGTTCCACAGAAATTCAAGCTGTTATGCAGGCTCAAGCTGCATCAGTGTTATCGAGAACTACTGTATCCGTCGACATTTGAATTAAATGAAACGCTAAAACAGGAGACCCAGTAGGAACCCCCCCCCCCCCCCCCCCGCTGACACTGAGACATAAAAAAGATCATTTGACAAAATATACATGAGTAAGTTAAAATCCTTCTAGGAAAGCATGTTGTGGACAGAGGAGACCAAGATAGAGCTTTTTCGTAAAATACATCATTCTACAGTTTACCGAAAATAGAATGAAGACTACAAAGAAAAGAACACAGTAACTACAGTCAAATATGGTGGAGATTAAAAAATGTTTTGGGGTTGTTTTGCGGCCTATGTCTTTGGGTGATTTGACTGTGTGCAAGATATCATGAAATCTGAAGATTACCAAAGGATTTTGAGTCGCAATGTAGTGCCCTGTGTCAGAACGCTGGGTTTGTGTACTAGGTCATGGGTCTTCCACCAGGACAATGACCCCAAACATACTTCAAGAAGCACCCAGAAATTGTTGGAAACAAAGCGCTGTAGAGTTCTGAAGAGTCCAGCAATGAGTCCGGAAGTCCCATTGAACACATGTGGAGAGATCTTAAAATTGCTGTTGGGAGAAGGCACCTTCAAGTATGAGAGACCTGGAGCAGTTTGCAAAACAGGAGTGGTCTAAAATTCCAGTTAAGAGGTATAAGAATCTTGTTGATGGTTGTAGGAAGCGATTGATTGCAGTTATTTATTCCAAAGGGTGTGCAACCAAATATTAAGTTGAGGGTGCCAACAATTTTGTCTGGCCCATTTTTGCTTTTTTTGTGAAATTATGTACAATTTGCCTTTTGTTTCTCTGTTTTTTATGTTGCTCTAATACACACAAAGGAAATAAACATGTATATAACAAAACATATATAATTGCAATAATTTTCTGGGAAAAATGCTTCATTTTCTGGAACAATTTCAAGGGTGCCAACTCTTTCGGCCATGACTGTAGACAGATAGAGTTCCATGAAAAAGTATTCATACCCCGTGTACTTATCACATTTTGTGACATTACACCTACAAACTTAAATATTTTATTTTGAGATTTTATGTGATATACCAATACAAAGTAGCAAGTATTTGTAAACTGAAAAGGAACTGATACATGTTTTTTTTTTAAATATTTAAAAGATATAAATCTGAACACTGTTATGTGCATTTGATTTCAGCCCCCTTTGGTCTTATACACTTAAATAAATTCCTGAGTGACCAATTGCCTCCAGAAGTCACAATTAGTAAATTATGTCCACTTGTGTGTAATTTATTTTCAGTGTAACCACAGCTGTTCTGTAAAGTTATCAGCATCATGAAAATCAAGGAACACAACAGACAGGTCAAGGATAAAGTTTTGGAGAAAAGCTAAGCATGGTTATGTAAAAAAAAATCTCAAGCTCTAAACATCTCATGGTGTAATGTTAAATCTATCATCCAAAAATAAAAGGATAAAAGGAATATGGAACAACTGAAAACTTACCAAGATATGGCTGTCAACCTAAATGACATCACAAGTAAGGAGAGCACTAATTAGAGAAGAAGCCAAGAGGCCCATGATCACTCTGGAGGACTATTAGTTGTATATTCCACAAATCTGGCCTTTATGGAAGAGTGACAAGAAGCAAGACTTTTTTGAAAGAAAGCTGTAAGAAGAAGTCCTGTTTGCAGTTTGCAAAAAGCCATGTAGGGGACATAGCTAGCATGTGGAAGAAGGTATTCTAGTCAGATGATACCAAAGTAGAACTTTTTGGGCTAAATGCAAAACTCTATGTGTGGCATAAAAAATAACACTGCACATCACCCTTAAAACACCATCCCCACCATCTAACATTGGTGGTGGCAACATCATGCTGTGGTGCGCTGCATACAGAGCAATCCTGGAGGAAAACCTGTTAGAGGCTGCAAAAGACTTGATATTGGGGTATAGGTTTACTTTCCAGCAGGACAATGACCTTAGATATACTACCAAAGCTACAATGGAATATTTTAGATCAAAGCATATTCATGTGTATGAATGGTCTAGACAAATTCCAAACCTAAATCCCATTGAGAATCTGTGGCAAGTAGGGTTGAGCGAAACGGGTCGGCCATTTTCAGAAGTCGACGACCTTTGGCAAAGTCGGGTTTCATGAAACCCGACCCGATCCCTGTGTGGGGTCGGCCATGAGGTCGGCGATCTTCTCGCAAAAGTCGCGTTTCATTCCGATACCGCAAGTGTCGGATATCAGCCGATATTTGCGGTATCGGAATCCATATTTATGTGTAAAATAAAGAATAAAAATAAAAAATAGGGATATACTCACCCTCGGACGCGCCCTGGTACTAACCGCTGTAACCGGCAGCTTCCATTCCTAAGAATGAGCGCGTGAAGGACCTTCGATGACGTCGCGGCTTGTGATTGGTCGCGTGAGCGGTTACATGAGCGGTCACGCGACCAATCACAAGCCGTGACGTCATCGAAGGTCCTTCACGCGCTCATTCTTAGGAAGGAAGGCTGCCGGTTAGTACCAGGGCGCGTCCGAGGGTGAGTATATCCCTATTTTTTATTTTTATTTTTTATTTTACACATAAATATGGATCCCAGGGCCTGAAGGAGAGTTTCCTCTCCTTCAGACCCTGGGAACCATTAGTATCCCATTGCACTGCATTGGGTTTCGTGTTTCGGCCGACCCCGACCCCGACTTTTTAATAGGATCGTCCGATTTCACTCGACCCGACTTTTGAGAAAGTCGGGTTTCGTGAAACCCGACCAGACCCTAAAAAAACAAAAGTCGCTCAACCCTAGTGGCAAGACTTGAAAATTGCTGTACACAGATGCCTCCATCCAATCTCACTGAGCTAGAGCGAGTATGCAAAGAAAAATGGACAAAAATTTCAGCCTCCGTTCAAAGCTGGTAGAGATGTACACCAAAAGACTTCACAGTAATTACAGCGAAAGGTGGCCCTACAAAATATTGCATTTACACTTCGCAAAATACTTGCCACTTTATGTTGGTATCTCCAGACAGAATTGTACAATAATGTGATAGATAGATAGATAGATAGATAATAGATAATAAGATGTATGTAAACATAGAAAATATGAAATTTGGACTGCATTACTGCTATGTAGAATATTCTTAAAAATAGAAGGTAAACGGCGCACAAATAGTCTAATTCATGTGAGCCCACCAGTCATGACAAGGCGTACCTTTCTTTTTTTAGACCTTAAAGATATGTGCACACGTTCAGGACTTTTCGTGTTTTTTCGCTATAAAACTGTGAAAAAACGCATACATTAAGCATTTTATTATTAGAATGCAATCCGCAATTTTTGTGCACATGTTGCATTTTTTTCCGCAGCGGAGTAGCATTCCGGAAAAAAACGCAGCATATTCATTCTTTGTGCGGAATCGCGGGGATTTCGCACACATAGGAATGCATTGATCCACTTACTTTCCGCATGGGGCTATGCCCACCGTGCGGGAAGTAAGCGGATCATGTGCGATTGGTACCCAGGGTGGAGGAGAGGAGACTCTCCTCCAGGCTCTGGGAACCATATAATTGTTAAAAAAAAGAATTAAAATAAAAAATAGTGATATTCTCACCTTCCGGAGTCCCCGGCAGTCTTCCCGCTCCTCGCGATTCTCTCGCTCCCAATAATGCCTTGCAGCAATGACCTGTGATGACATAGCAGTCTCGCCAGACCGCTACGTCATCACAGGTCATTCTCGCAAGGCATTACTGGGATGCTACATATCGCTTGGAAAACGCTAGCATTCTGCAAGCTAATTATGCTTGGAAAACACTAGTGTTTAGCAGGAAAACGCATGCCAATTCCACATGTGTTTTTCCCACAGCAGGGAGTTCCGGAATTGCTGCAGAAATATCCGAGGCAATTCCGGACGTGTGCATATAGCCTAAACCTAATATTTATCAAACATGCCTCTCAGGGCCTCCATATTTGGCCGAGTACTCCTCCCATCAGCCTAAGGTTGTTTTTAATTAGTGATGGATCTTACCTGACTTCTATATTTGTAAGCTTTTTGCCTCGGAAAACATGTTTTATAAATATTACATTAGGATCCCATCAAAGAAAGGTCATCTTGGCATGGCTGATGGGCTCTTATGAATTGACCAATTTGTGAGCGAAGTACCCTCAATTTATAAGTCTATTCTATATAGCAGTAATGCAGTCCAAATTTTGTGTACTCAATGTTTGCATGCATCCTAGCGCTTACAGAGTGCTGGTGTATTCATTTATTTATATATTATGCAGTTATAGCAGCATGCACCTGTTCACACTTGCTTTATTCTGTTTGGAGGTAGTGGTCAGTTGTTTGTAGATAGATAATATATTTTTGCCCACATTGGTTGAGTGTCTTGTTTATATCTTCCAGCACTTTAGTCATGTGGTAGAGAAACAATATATAGATGACATCTTTCTGCTCTGGAAAGGTTCATAATCAGAATTACATGATTTTCATATTTTTAAAAACCATATGGATGCCACTATAAGGCTGCTTTCACATTTGCGTTTTTTTGGGTGCGTTTTTGCGGTAAAAAACGCAAAAAAAGCATGGTGAAAAAACGCATGTAAACGCGTGTAAACGCTGCGTTTTTTTGACGCATGCGTTTTTGCATGTGGTGAAAAAAACGCGGCGTTTTGACGCGTTTACATGCGTTTTTTCATGCGTTTGCGTTTTTTAAACGCATGCTGAGAAATGTGTGACAGCTGCCAATCATCAAAATAAAGTAAAAAACCCACTATAAACAGAAATAGTTAGGGTTAGGGGTAGAGTTAGGGGTAGGGATCATAACCCTAACCCTAACCCTAAAGGGATCCTAACCCTACTGCTAACCCTAACCCTAAAGGGATCCTAACCCTACCTCTAACCCTAAGGGATCCTAACCCTACCCCTAACCCTAACCCTAAAGGGATTAGGGTTAGGGTTAGGATCCCTTAGGGTTAGGGTTAGGGGTAGGGTTAGGGGTAGGGTTATGGTTAGGATCCCTTAGGGTTAGGGTTAGGATCCCTTTATCACCTTTATGTTGGGGGGTGGCATATCAGTGTGTTTTCTGGTTTTTTAATATAAAAACGCATGTGTTTTTAACGCAAAAAAACGCATGCACAAAAAAACGCATGCGTCCCCATTGACTCCAATGTATTTTTTTACCCCAAAAAAACGCATGAAAACGCATGCGTTTTTTTTGGTCCAAAAAACGCCTCTCAAAAATACTACAAGTTGCATTTCTGAAAATGAACGCATGCAGTAAAAAAACGCATGCGTTGTAAAACGCGACCAAACGCGTACAAACAAAAACGCATGCGTTTTCAATGTTAAATATAGGAAAAAAAAACGCTGCAGACAAAAACGCAAGTGTGAAACCACCCTAAAGTTCATTTTAAGAAGTTCAAATGACAGTACACAATTCTTGGATTTTCTTATAAAAAAAATTGAGAACTCACTACCTCCATATATATAAAGCCCACTAATAGGATGAATTTTCTCCAATATAGGAGTCATCAATCTAAAAAAAAAAATCATTTATAGCCATTCAATCAATTTCTTAGAGCAAAAATGATTATTGATTATCAGTAGTGAATTGCAAATAACCCTGAATTTGAATCTAAAACAAGTTACCCGAAATGAAAGAAAGATAAAGACATGTGCATACATTGACCCACACTTCTGAATACCAGATGGATAATAAAAAAGTCAACAAAGAATAACTATGGTCAATTGTTGAAAAGAAAGTGGACAAACAGCCAATATAATAAGACGACATTGGGAATGCTTGGAAATTACCAAATGGGTCAGAATTGAAAAATTGTCTGTTATTGTCATACAGAAGAGCAAAAATACCAGCAAAACTAAAAAGTGTCCAGCATTTGGCAGATATCCTAATGGAAACTAAACTACCTCCAGTATACATAAACGGATACTTCTGATGGTTTTTACGTCCATCATATGACAAATAGAGTTTGCAACAAAACTGATGGTGGTTCTGGTGACATATTCCTATATGAATTGTGGTTCTGATGTCATGTTCATGTACGGGTGGTGGATCTCTTTATGTATTTATGTAGTGAGGGTTGTTCTGGTGTTGTAGTCATCACCAGAACCATCATCAGTACACGAATACAAAAACCAAATCATCATCAGTATATAAATAGAACAACAGAGTCATAAATATTACATAAATATGGCACCATAACCATCATCTGTAAATAAATAGGTCACTAGAACCACCATCAGTACATGAATACAGCACCAGAAACACCATCAGTATATAAATGCATCACCAGAACCACCATCAGTACATGAATACATCACCAGAACCACTATCAATACACTAATGTGTCTTCTTGCAAACATATTTTTGCTTGTCTCTGAGCTCTGCTGTATTACAACAACATTGCAGCCCTGTCTGCCTGTGAGATGAAAGCTGGAGCCATGAGAGGGATCTGCAGATGTGTCAGTTATAACCACACACAGCTTTGCAGTGAGATCATAGAGCAGAGAGCAGCCATTCCACTGATAACTCTCCCTCATTTACATAAAGTGATAAAAGTTGTTTTCTCAACAACAAAGCATATGATATGGGGCATACAGGGATCATTTTTTTCAGTAGCCTATAGCCTGTATGTTCATATTAATAGTTTAGATTGGTCAAATTGGTGATAGGTTCCCTTTAAACATAAAGAACTAGAGAGGAGCCATAGGCAAAGAACATCAAAAACCAATGGGTTAATTGTTGAGTTAAAAAAATGCAGTTACATAGGATTGTTGTTTGACTGCTCCTCCATCCATTCCCCATTTATTTAGAGGCAGTATAGTTTAGGTGTATATACCTTTTTAATTTTTTAAAGAACACTGATGCATAATATATACATCTTTGGAGAAGATGACTCACCCCTTTTTCTATTCTTATTTATTCATATTCTCTATATATTTTATTTTGTTTTTGGTAGTCTATGTTGGAGTCGGACCTGATAATAATGTGGATTTTATTTAACATAAAAACAAGTAAAACAAGTCTTTAAATTTCATAATGTCAATCTATTCTTCTTTACACATTGAAGTCGGAATAAAGTTCTGTCCCCTTTCCATGTAACAAGTGGTCACCAAAGAACAACTTAGGCAACCATATTGAGTTGTGAAGATATATGTAACCCGGGAGGACCATGATCCCAACCATATGCTCATTGTAGTTGGGAGATTGCTTCCAGAAGTGGGGGGTAAGCCCTCATATCCTTAGCGAAAGTTGTCAAAAATAAATGATATGACTCATGAGGATTCTAAAATGATACCTCCAATAACCATTAATATACTTTGTATACTATACAATGATCGCTATATACTGTATTTTGTTCTTACATGACGATTATAAGGATGATTCTATTTTGTGACTATAATATACCCTAAAGGGTATGTGAACCTTTAAAAAACGATTAATGCTTGCCCATTCATTCCTGGTATTGATGGCATCATTTTCCCTTTCAAAGATGGCGCTCGGAGGTTGTAATCTCACATGGCGCAATCGTTGCCTATCTGTATGATGTAGGCAATAATCCTCTCCTACTAGATTGCCAAAACACTTATAGACATGGGCTAGTAGATTCTCTGAGACGCCGAATTCGGCACATCGCTTTAACTCAGAGTAACAAATATAACTTTTCTATTGGGTTGAGTCGACTCTCCGATCATATCAAATATATGTGTACTATTATCGCTTGCTAAAGCATTATGCGCCTCTTTGTTCACTTCATACCTTATCAATAAAATGTACTTACATAAACCAGTGAAACCAGGCCAGCCAGGCGTTCTTCAAAACTTGAAGGGGGAAAAAACTCTTAAAAGACTGGATCCTATCTACTAGAGCTGCTGGATCCTATAACTGCACTGTCCTCTGTATGATGTCAGATGGGGAAGTACATGAGTTCCAGCACTACAAGCCAGAAATATCCCTCACATCATAACATTGCTGGAAATAATCTGCACTTGGAACTCAATGAATAAAATGATGAAATATAAACAGATGAGCCCGTAACATGGAAATTATATTGTAACAATGGAGATTCCAAAGGAATTTGACATTAGTAGATTGAAAGGAAAAATAGACCCTCCTTCTCTGCACTCTTTACCTGTATTAATTGCACTTGATTGAACTTGTTACTTGTATAAAAGACACCTGACCACACAATCAATCAATCACACTCCAACCTCTCCACCATGGCCAAACCAAAAAGCTGTCTAAGGACACCAGGGACAAAATTGTGGACCTGCTGAAGACTGGGATGGGCTACAGGATAATAGCAAGCAGCTTGCTGAGAAAGCAAAAACTGTTGGTACAATTATTAGAAAATGGAAGAAACACAAGATGACTGACAATCTTCCTCAATCTGGGACTCCATGCAAGATCTCGCCTAGTGGGGTAAGGATAATTCTGAGAAAGGTCAGGAATCAGTCCAGAACTACAAGGAAGGACCTGGTCAATGGCCTCAAGAGAGCTGGGACCACAGTCTTAAACATTACCGTTCGTAACACACTAGGCCAACTAAGGAGCGGCTCAGTAAGAAGCATTTCAAGGTCCTGGAGTGACTTAGCCAGTCTCCAGACCTGAACCCAATAGAAAATCTTTGGATGGAGCTGAAACTCAATGTTGCCCAGTGACAGCCCGAAACCTGAAAGATCTGAAGAAGATCTGTATGGAGGAGTGGGCCAAAATCCCTGCTGCAGTGTGTGCAAACCTGGTAAAGAACTGCAGGAAATGTCTGACCTCTGTAATTGCAGACAAAGGTTTCTGTTTCAAATATTAAGTTCTGTTTTTCTATTGTATTAAATACTTATTTCACGTGAACTCGTTCCCTCTGCAACTCTTCCAATGTTGGTTGGTTCCGCATGGTTCCATCTAGGCAGTAAATGGCAGCCTTCCTTCACTAATGCCACATCACACAGGGGCTCTTCAGGGGTAGCATCACCTTCTCTTACAGAAAGACAAGGTCATGTTGTGGGATAAAAAGAAGTCCCTCTACATGGGTTTTTTTGAAGTACAGTCTTTCCACATTGTGGATAACTGAACCGTATCATGATGCCTGCTCCCACACCTTCAATTTTATGGATAGAATTATAATTATATAGATAGAAAGGCAGATAGATATGATTACACTAGATGGCAGCCCGATTCTAAAGAATCGGGAGTCTAGAATCCATATATGCTTTATTTATTCAAATGTAAGAATAATACAATTAATAAATAATAGTAAGAAATAACAAAAATAATAGGCAGTATATGGAGAAAACACCAAACAAAAGTTCAAAATTGGTGTGAAAATGTCACTGAACCACTTCACAACTAAATATATATAGTTTTGGTAAATGGTATTATCATTTTTTTGACGAAATTCGGCAGGAGCTTGAAGAGCAACGTCACTGGGCCCGCCTCCACGCAGTAGAAACTTGCTGTGAGGTAAAAATTCAAAAATCACACCAAAATGGCGGGCGGAGTGTGTCACAGTACGGCACGTTTCTGATTGGTCGCTCGCAGCAGGCGGCAACCAATCAGACACTGGACACTGTTGACGTCACTTATCTCCGGACATTAGCTCCGGACATTAGCTCTGGACATTAGCTCCGGACAAAGCCACGGAAGTTGGCACAAATTGCAGGAAGTAGTATTCTAGGCAATTATATATTAGATAACAGGAGCATAGCTAGTGGGGGAGAGAGGGGGCTCTCGCCCCTGGCCTCTCACTCAGGGGCGCTGTGGGCCCATCATACTGTGTATTGGGGAGCTGCAGGGAAATGATACTGTGTATAGGGGAGATGTAGGGGAGATTATACTGAGTATAGGGAAGTTTTATGTGTATTATATTGTGCACAGTGGAGCTGTAGAGACATCATACTGTGTATAGGGGAACTGTAGGGGTATTATACTGTGCATAGGGGAGCGGCAGTGAAATCATACAGTGTATCGGGGAGGTGTAAGGAGAACATACTGTGAATAGGGGAGCTGCCTGTAGGGGTATTATACTGTGCATAAAGCAGCTGTAAGGACCTCATACTATGTATAGGGGAGCTGTAGAGATATCATTCTGTGTATAGAGGAGCTGTAGGGACATCATACTCTGTATAGGGGAGCTGTGGGAACATCATACTCTGTATAGAGGAGCTGTGGGCCCACCATACTGTGTATAGAGGAGCTGTAGGGACATCATACTCTGTATAGGGGAGCTGTGGGCCCACCATACTGTGTATATAGGAGCTGTGGGAACATCATACTCTGTATAGAGGAGCTGTGGGCCCACCATACTGTGTATAGAGGAGCTGTAGGGACATCATACTCTGTATAGAGGAGCTGTGGGCCCACCATACTGTGTATAGAGGAGCTGTAGGGACATCATACTCTGTATAGGGGAGCTGTACTATCATAATACTGTGTATGAGTGTGCTGTACTCGAGAAGTTATTTCTGTACGTGGAGGAAACTCAGGGATATTATTACTTTATGTGGGGGGCTTCCATGTCATACAATTACAGACAAAAAAAACCATTTACCTGTGGCCAAACATTTCTGTGGTCCAGGACACAACATAGACAATATGAAAGTTATCATTTTGAAAGGCAATTTCAAATCACAGAAACATCGCAGGGTCTGGGAATACAAATTCATTACAATCTTTGATTCTGTTCACAGGACTCAATTTGTCAGGAGGATTGAAGGCCCACTACCAAATCTGAGCAATTTCCTCCAAAAACAATGAAGGCACCACCAGCCCTTTGATCTCACATACATGTTGGATCCATAAAACTTTCACACCACTTATCTAATCTTACCTAATTAAGGAGTCTCTCTTTAAGCTCAGTGTTTATTTAAATGTCCATGTATCACTCCATGCCTGTGCTCTTTACTGTGTATAATTGGGTTTACTCAAATATCAAGGTATCACAGCCACAAGATTCCTATTTTGTTTCTCCCACTGAGAGCACTCTATATCTTTTTTTCTACGGCCACGATCACACATTCAGTATTTGGTCAGTATTTTACCTCAGTATTTGTAAGCCAGGAGAGGAACCTAGACCTGTAGAAGCGCATTTGTGTGCACAAAATGGCTGTCGTCTAGAACGTCTCCACTTCATGTCTCCATGCTGTTGTATATGTAGAAACCGAATAAAGGATAATTATGGGATGGTGAGTGCCTTATGCCACTTTATTTTTGGATATGGACTTTTGCTTCGATAATTTTTGGTGTGGCACCGGTAACCTCTGAACCAGTGCCTAGGATTCTATCCTGGAGGTTTTCATTCTATTTGCTTGACGTGACTCATTGTCTTTGCTGTAATCTATGCAGACAAGTTGTGGCTAGAGAAGTTTTCATGTTGGTCTGGGCCATATGCAAAAGTTAGGAAAAGTGAACGACTCCATCAGAAAGAATGTAATCTGTAAATCACCATCTATACCTGTACTGTAATGACTTGTAAGTTCTGCAGGACCACTGTATGGTCACTGTATGGCAGTAATATTGGTCTTGGTATACAGATTTATTTCTAGTAACAGCACAGTCATCTGCTTAGGTTCTGCTATACCAACGATTAGAGTGCGACACCATAGTTGGAAATATGGCTACCTGATTAGGGACCCACTCGGATGCGTTCACCCCCCTGAGCTGAACTCTGGATGTGTGATAGATTGTGTGGATCATAGTGTTGTGCTATGTTTTATAGTGTCCTAAAGTGGATTCGCTGGATAATTCCATATTGTGACTGGTGCCAAAAGAAAATCAGTGTGCACAAGCCAAATTTGTCTACCAACATACGTAATTTGCTGCCATATGCAATTTTACAAAAGAAAGAATACGGATATTTCAATAAAGTTCTATTTATCCAACTTATCATATACACTTGTAGATAAATGTGACAAGAAAACCAACCATCTTGGATAAATCTCCCTTCCAGGCCATGTGGAGTATGATTATATGAAATATTACATGGGCAGACAGACATAAAATATATTAGTCCATTATCACCAGGTATATGGTGAGTCAATTATCCCCAGGTATATGGTGAGTCCATTATCGCCAGGTTTATGGTGAGTCCATTATCACCAGGTTTATTGTGAGTCCATTATCACCAGGATTATGGTGAGTCCATTATCGCCAGGTTTATGGTGAGTCCATTATCGCCAGGTTTATGGTGAGTCCATTATCGCCAGGTTTATGGTGAGTCCATTATCGCCAGGTTTATGGTGAGTCCATTATCGCCAGGATTATGGTGAGTCCATTATCGCCAGGTTTATGGTGAGTCCATTATCGCCAGGTTTATGGTGAGTCCATTATCGCCAGGTTTATGGTGAGTCCATTATCGCCAGGATTATGGTGAGTCCATTATCGCCAGGTTTATGGTGAGTCCATTATCGCCAGGTTTATGGTGAGTCCATTATCACCAGGATTATGGTGAGTCCATTATCACCAGGATTATGGTGAGTCCATTATCACCAGGATTATGGTGAGTCCATTATCACCAGGATTATGGTGAGTCCATTATCACCAGGATTATGGTGAGTCCATTATCACCAGGATTATGGTGAGTCCATTATCACCAGGATTATGGTGAGTCCATTATCACCAGGATTATGGTGAGATGGTGAGTCTATTATCACCAGGTTTATGGTGAGTCCATTATCGCCAGGATTATGGTGAGTCCATTATCGCCAGGTTTATGGTGAGTCCATTATCGCCAGGTTTATGGTGAGTCCATTATCCCCAGGATTATGGTGAGTCCATTATCGCCAGGATTATGGTGAGTCCATTATCGCCAGGTTTATGGTGAGTCCATTATCGCCAGGTTTATGGTGAGTCCATTATCGCCAGGATTATGGTGAGTCCATTATCGCCAGGTTTATGGTGAGTCCATTATCGCCAGGATTATGGTGAGTCCATTATCGCCAGGTTTATGGTGAGTCCATTATCGCCAGGTTTATGGTGAGTCCATTATCGCCAGGATTATGGTGAGCCTATTATCGCCAGGTTTATGGTGAGTCCATTATCGCCAGGATTATGGTGAGTCCATTATCGCCAGGATTATGGTGAGCCTATTATCGCCAGGTTTATGGTGAGTCCATTATCGCCAGGATTATGGTGAGCCTATTATCGCCAGGTTTATGGTTAGTCCATTATCACCAGGATTATGGTGAGTCCGTTATCACCAGGATTATGATGAGTCCATTATCACCAGGTTTATGGTGATTTCATTATCACCTGGTATATGGTGAGTCCATTATCACCAGCTTTATGGTCATTTACACCCTATCGTGGAGTCACTTGAATGGCCCTTGAGCCCAAGCTGCAGTTGTTCCTCTATTTTCCAGGCTATTTCAGTAGTGTCATCATTCATAGGTTTGCAAATGCCTTTTTGTGAAGGTTACCCAATTGACAAAAGCACATTTCCTTCCTGCTTATGTGTATTGATTGGAGGACATTTCAGCCAGATTTCCATCTCTGCATTGTGCTCTGTAAATCCAAAAGAGGGAACAAAAGTCTGCAGCAAAGTTATGTGCTCACTTCTGAAAGGAGCAGAGGGGCACAGAAATGCTAGCTGGCATAGAAATGCTACAGAATAAAAAAATTTCAATAGAGCTAAAGAACGGCTCTGCAAATGAAATTCTAACAGAATAATAATAGATTACTAATATTAGATCCTACAGAACAGGCAGTAGGGTTTTGTTCTGCTCACGGTTATCTCCGACAATGTTCCATACACATGGACCGCGGTCCAGCATTCACGTGTTGCTGTGTTGCTTGCAGACTCAAGGATGAAAGTTTCAGGTGCTGTAAAAACTGTCAATTTAAACTTTTCTGATAGTTCATCAGGCAGCACAGGATGGGATTCCCAAAATGATATTAAAGGATATGGCCCATTTGACGACATTATTTTGAAATGTATGTGTTTTGGGCTAGTAAAACATTTTTACACTTGAGTTACATTAAAAAATGAGTTTCATTGTTTAGCTTTTAAAAGTTTTTTGCTTCCAGAATGAGTGGCATATAAAAGTTTGGGCACCCTTGGTCAAAATTACTGCTATTGTGAACAGTTAAGAAAGTTGAAGATTAAATGATCTCTAAAGGGGGTAAAGTTAAAGACGACACATTTCCTTTGTACTTTAGGCAAATATATATATACTAGATGGTGGCTCGATTCTAACGCATCGGGTATTCTAGAATATGCATGTCCTTGTAGTATATTGCCCAGCGACATAGTATATTGCACAGCCACGTAGTATATTGCCCAGTCACGTAGTATACAGCACAGAGCCACGTAGTATATTGCCCAGCGACGTAGTATATTGCACAGCCACGTAGTATATTGCCCAGTCACGTAGTATACAGCACAGAGCCACGTAGTATATTGCACAGCGACGTAGTATATTGGCCAGCCACGTAGTATATTGCCCAGCCACGTAGTATACAGCACAGAGCCATGTAGTATATTGCACAGCGACGTAGTATATTGGCCAGCCACATAGTATACAGCACAGAGCCACGTAGTATATTGTCCAGCCACGTAGTATACAGCACAGAGCCACCTAGTATATTGCACAGCGACGTAGTATATTGGCCAGCCACGTAGTATATTGCCCAGCCACGTAGTATAAAGCACAGAGCCACGCAGTATATTGTCCAGCCACGTAGTATACAGCACAGAGCCATGTAGTATATTGCACAGCGACATAGTATATTGCCCAGCCTTGTAGTATACAGCACAGAGCCACGTAGTATATTGCCCAGTGACGTAGTATATTACCGAGCCACGTATGTCACAGGTTAAAAAAATAAAAAACAAACATACTCACCTAACGATCCGAGGGCCCTTTGTAGTTTAACATACTCACCATTCTGGTCGTCCGTTACCACCGGCATTAACCCTGTGTTAGCAGTGACCAGAGGGGAGTATGGAGCATGCGCCGGGGACACTGACTGCGGGGAGCGGAGCGCCGGGGACACTGACTGCGGGGAGCGGAGCGCCGGGGACACTGACTGCGGGGAGCGGAGCACCGGGACACTGACTGCGGGGAGCGGAGTGCCGGGGACACTGACTGTGGGGAGCAGAGCACCGGGGACACTGACTGCGGGGAGCGGGGAGTATGAAGCGGGCGCCAGCCACTGACTGCGGGTAGTATGGAGCGGCCATTTTCTTCCGGACTGTGCCCGTCGCTGATTGGTCGTGGCTGTTTTGTGGCGACCAATCAGCGACTTGGATTTCCATGATAGACAGAGGCCACGACCAATGAATATCCGTGACAGACAGAAGGACAGACAGACGAAAGTACCCTTAGACAATTATGTACAGGTCCTTCTCAAAAAATTAGCATATAGTGTTAAATTTCATTATTTACCATAATGTAATGATTACAATTAAACTTTCATATATTATAGATTCATTATCCACCAACTGAAATTTGTCAGGTCTTTTATTGTTTTAATACTGATGATTTTGGCATACAACTCCTGATAACCCAAAAAACCTGTCTCAATAAATTAGCATATCAAGAAAAGGTTCTCTAAACGACCTATTACCCTAATCTTCTGAATCAACTAATTAACTCTAAACACATGCAAAAGATACCTGAGGCTTTTATAAACTCCCTGCCTGGTTCATTACTCAAAACCCCCATCATGGGTAAGACTAGCGACCTGACAGATGTCAAGAAGGCCATCATTGACACCCTCAAGCAAGAGGGTAAGACCCAGAAAGAAATTTCTCAACAAATAGGCTGTTCCCAGAGTGCTGTATCAAGGCACCTCAATGGTAAGTCTGTTGGAAGGAAACAATGTGGCAGAAAACGCTGTACAACGAGAAGAGGAGACCGGACCCTGAGGAAGATTGTGGAGAAGGACCGATTCCAGACCTTGGGGAACCTGAGGAAGCAGTGGACTGAGTCTGGTGTGGAAACATCCAGAGCCACCGTGCACAGACGTGTGCAGGAAATGGGCTACAGGTGCCGCATTCCCCAGGTAAAGCCACTTTTGAACCATAAACAGCGGCAGAGGCGCCTGACCTGGGCTACAGAGAAGCAGCACTGGACTGTTGCTAAGTGGTCCCAAGTACTTTTTTCTGATGAAAGCAAATTTTGCATGTCATTCGGAAATCAAGGTGCCAGAGTCTGGAGGAAGACTGGGGAGAAGGAAATGCCAAAATGCCTGAAGTCCAGTGTCAAGTACCCACAGTCAGTGATGGTGTGGGGTGCCATGTCAGCTGCTGGTGTTGGTCCACTGTGTTTCATCAAGGGCAGGGTCAATGCAGCTAGCTATCAGGAGATTTTGGAGCACTTCATGCTTCCATCGGCTGAAATGCTTTATGGAGATGAAGATTTCATTTTTCAGCACGACCTGGCACCTGCTCACAGTGCCAAAACCACTGGTAAATGGTTTACTGACCATGGTATTACTGTGCTCAATTGGCCTGCCAACTCTCCTGACCTGAACCCCATAGATAATCTGTGGGATATTGTGAAGAGAAAGTTGAGAGATGCAAGACTCAACACTCTGGATGAGCTTAAGGCCGCTATTGAAGCATCCTGGGCCTCCAAAACATCTCAGCAGTGTCACAGGCTGATTGCCTCCATGCCACGCCGCATTGAAGCAGTCATTTCTGCAAAAGGACTCCCGACCAAGTATTGAGTGCATAACTGAACATTATTATTTGATGGTTTTTTTGTTTGTTATTAAAAAACACTTTTATTTGATTGGATGGGTGAAATATGCTAATTTATTGAGACAGGTTTTTTGGGTTATCAGGAGTTGTATGCCAAAATCATCAGTATTAAAACAATAAAAGACCTGACAAATTTCAGTTGGTGGATAATGAATCTATAATATATGAAAGTTTAATTGTAATCATTACATTATGGTAAATAATGAAATTTAACACTATATGCTAATTTTTTGAGAAGGACCTGTATATAGATGTATGTATGTATGTGTGTATGTACGTCGCGCTGAGAGTGGGGGTTAAATTCCGCGCCAATATTGCTGATTGGTCGCGCTCGGCTGGCCGATCAGCGAAGCGTGGTTCAAATCTGGCACCAATTCACGGCTGGACTGCGCTTGTTGCTAATTGGTAATGGCCGGCCGGGCACAACCAAATGACCAAAGCGGTGTTTAAATACCGCGCCAATATCGCTGATTGGTCACGGCCGGCCGTGAGCTACCAATCACTGAAGCGGTGTTTAAATCCCGTGCCAATATCGGTGATTGGTCGCGGCCGGCCGGGCGCGATCAATCAGTGAAGTGTGGTTTAAATCCCGCTCGTCAATTCGCGGGCGGCTGGACTGCATCTGTCGTTGATTGGTCGCAGGATGTCGGGGGTTTGGGGTGCAGGATATAGTACAGCCACGTAGTATATCACACAGTCACATAGTATATAGCACAGCCACGTAGTATATAGCACAGCCAAGTAGTATATAGCAGCCATGTAGTATATAGCACAGCCCGTAGTATATAGCACAGCCACGTAGTATATAGCACAGCCACGTAGTATATAGCAGCCACATAGTATATAGCACAGCCACGTGGTATATAGCAGCCACGTAGTATATAGCAGCCACGTAGTATATAGCAGCCACGTAGTATATAACACAGCCCACGCAGTAAATAACAAAGCCCAAGCAGTATATAACACTGCCCAAGTATTATGTATCAGTCACGCAGTATATACTGTAACACAGCCCACGTAGTATACAGCAGTGTGGGCACCATATCCCTGCTAAAAAAAGAATTAAAATAAAAAATAGTTATATACTCGCCCTCCGTCGTCCTCCGAAGTTGTCCCGATGCGTGCGAGGCTGCTGCCAGCTTCCGTTCCCAGTGATGCATTGCGAAATTACCCAGATGACTTAGCGGTCTCACGAGACTGCTAAGTCAACTGGGTAATTTCGCAATGCATCTCTGGGAACGGAAGCTGGCGGCAGCCTCGCTGCTCGCGCGCAGCGGTGGACGGCGGAAGGGGAGAATAGCACCATTTTTTATTATTTTTTTATTATTTTTAACATTATATCTTTTTACTATTGATGCTGCATAGGCAGCATCAATAGTAAAAAGTTCATCACACAGTGTTAATAGCAGCGTTAACAGACTGCGTTACACCGCGTTATGCCGCGGTGTAACACAGTCGGCTTAACGGACTGCTAAAATGCTATGTGGGCAGCGGGCACTGACTGGAGGGGGGGGAGTATGGAGGGGGCACTGACTGCAGGGGAGTACGGAGCGGTCATTTCTCGGCCGGACTGTGCCCGTCGCTGACTGGCGACTGACCAATCAGCGACTTGGGATTTCCGTGACAGGCAAACAGACAGACAGACAAACAGATGGAAGTGCCCCTTAGACGATTATATTTATATATATTGTCAATTTTATACATTTTAAAAATTACAAAAATAAAAATGGGCCAATGCAAAAGTTTGAACAAGGGAAAGAAAAAATACACTGCTACAAAAATGCACACCACCCAAAATGTAAACAACAACAATACAAAAACACTTTATTGGCAAAAACAATAAAAACAGTTAAAATCACTATGCCACTGCGGACCACCTGGATACATAATATACATATATATATATACAAACGAGCAATTAGTACAGCCTGTCAATATGCCTATAGGATATACCAGACGTATATAATAATACCATCCTAGTATGAAGGTATTATTATGTACATAATGTGTATATATATATATATACATATATATATATATATATATATATATATATATATATATGTATATATATATATATATGTATATTATGTATCCAGGTGGTCCGCAGTGGCATAGTGATTTTAACTGTTTTTATTGTTTTTGCCAATAAAGTGTTTTTGTATTGTTGTTTACATTTTGGGTGGTGTGCATTTTTGTAGCAGTGTCTTTTTTCTTTCCCTTGTTCATGTTATTATGCTGCTACTTGCACCCCCTATCAATATATGACTGCTATGGCTGTGCGCCGGTGTTTTTGGTATTTAATGCAAAAGTTTGGGCACCCTCCATGATTAGTACCTAGTAGCATCCCCTTTTTGCAGCACAGCTTGTAAACGCTTTTTGTAACCAGACAAGAGTCTTTCAATTCTTGTTTGAGGGATTATCATCCATTTTCCTTAGAAAATTATTCCAGTTCTGTGAGATTCCTGAGTCACATCTTGCATACACTGCGATTTTGAAGTCTAGCCACAGATTTTCAACGATGTTCTGATTAGGGGACTGTGAGGGCCATTGTAAAACTTTCATGTTATGCCATTTGAGGTTGTCTATTGTGGATTTTGATGTGTGTGTAGGATCATTATCCATTTGTAGAACCCATGTTTTCAACTTCAGCTTTTTTACAGATGGTGCTATGTTTGTATCAAGAATTTGTTGAAATTTCTTTAAATCCATTCTTCACTCTACCAGTGAAATCTTAAATGTGCTATTGGCTGCAACACAACCCCAAAGCATGACTGATCCATCCCCATGCTTAATGGATGGAGAGATACTTTTCCTGATATTCTGTGCCCTTTTTTCTTCACACATACCTTTGATCATTGTGGCCAAAGAGTTATATTTTAACCTCATCGGTCCACAGGACTTGTTTCCAAATTGCATAGACTTGTTTAGATGTTCTGGAAACAGGAACACATGGGCTACTTGCACAGTGAACAAGTCTGTATGATCATGTTCACACACCACCAAGAAACCTGAAGACACAAAAGAGAATAGTAAAACCAAAAACACTCAGTTTGAAAAAATGTTGCAGTAATCCGCAAGTGCTAGTAAAAGATGTAAAAAACAGGGTATTTGGTTGATACGTTTTTTGCAAAAAATGTATACTAAGCTGCTCTACCAATCTTCACGGTATACCCTTATCAGAGCAGTCCTAACTAATGTATGCAATCCCTATCTGATGTATTTAAAAACCTGATCATCTGTATATAACCTGTGTGAACAGGGTTCAGAGAGGAAAAATCCATGTGTGCATACAGGGTAGAACAGCTTTTGTGCAGATAGCCCAAGAGGAGTGGTGGAACTCCCCAGTCTTGTAGACACAAGAGAACAATTATGGAAACAGGAACACATGGGCTACTTGCACAGTGAACAAGTCTGTATGATCATGTTCACACACCACCAAGAAACCTGAAGACACAAAAGAGAATAGTAAAACCAAAAACACTCAGTTTGAAAAAATGTTGCAGTAATCCGCAAGTGCTAGTAAAAGATGTAAAAAACAGGGTATTTGGTTGATACGTTTTTTGCAAAAAATGTATACTAAGCTGCTCTACCAATCTTCACGGTATACCCTTATCAGAGCAGTCCTAACTAATGTATGCAATCCCTATCTGATGTATTTAAAAACCTGATCATCTGTATATAACCTGTGTGAACAGGGTTCAGAGAGGAAAAATCCATGTGTGCATACAGGGTAGAACAGCTTTTGTGCAGATAGCCCAAGAGGAGTGGTGGAACTCCCCAGTCTTGTAGACACAAGAGAACAATTATGGAAACAGGAACACATGGGCTACTTGCACAGTGAACAAGTCTGTATGATCATGTTCACACACCACCAAGAAACCTGAAGACACAAAAGAGAATAGTAAAACCAAAAACACTCAGTTTGAAAAAATGTTGCAGTAATCCGCAAGTGCTAGTAAAAGATGTAAAAAACAGGGTATTTGGTTGATACGTTTTTTGCAAAAAATGTATACTAAGCTGCTCTACCAATCTTCACGGTATACCCTTATCAGAGCAGTCCTAACTAATGTATGCAATCCCTATCTGATGTATTTAAAAACCTGATCATCTGTATATAACCTGTGTGAACAGGGTTCAGAGAGGAAAAATCCATGTGTGCATACAGGGTAGAACAGCTTTTGTGCAGATAGCCCAAGAGGAGTGGTGGAACTCCCCAGTCTTGTAGACACAAGAGAACAATTATGGAAACAGGAACACATGGGCTACTTGCACAGTGAACAAGTCTGTATGATCATGTTCACACACCACCAAGAAACCTGAAGACACAAAAGAGATGTTCTGTTGCATACTTCTGATGCTGAATTTTATGGTGAGAATGCAGGAGAGGTTTTCTTCTGATGACTTTTCCAAGAAGGCCATATTTGTGCAGGTGTCTCTGAACAGTAGAAAAATGTACCACAACTCCTGAGTCTGCTAAATCTTTCTGAATGTCTTTTTCAGTTAAAGCGGGGGTTGTGATTTGCCTCTCTAGCAATTCTGCAAGCAGATCTCACTGACAAGTTGCTTGGTCTTCCAGACCTTATCTTGACCTCCACTGTTCCTGCTAACTGTCATTTCTTAAATATATTTCGAACTGAGGAAAGGGCAACTTGCAAACGTTTGATATTTTCTTACAGTCTTCTCCCGCTTTGTAGGCCTCCGCCATTTTCAATTTCCGAGTCTTAGGCAGCTGCTTAGAAAAAGCCATAGCTGCTGTTTTTTTTGGCACAAGGTTAGAGGAGGGTGGGTTTTTATGAAGCTAGCAAATTTGCATCACCTGGCCTTTCCTAACAATGATAACGAACAAGCCATAACACTAACACGTTATATAAGGTTTGAAACCTTGGTCAAAGTTATTTGAGCATACAAATCTCCAAGAGTGCCCAAACTTTTGCATTGGCCCATCTTCCTTTTTGTAATTTTTAAAATGTGAAAAATGACTATATATATTTATTTTTGCATAGAATACGAAGATTAGCTTTTATCATACCTTATTAAAGTAAAGCCCAGGGTCATAAATAGTCCCATATATGGAAAACTTAATTTATTTATTTATACAGAAAATAATCTAGGGGAACAGGAACTAGTCCTTTGTTTCCCTACCTGACAGCGGAGGTTTTCACCCTAGGGGACAACGTAGTGATTTTATTGTTGCACTTAAGCACCTTATTTGGCTGTTGGTGTTGGCTTGGGGAGAGATTTCCTTGTAGGGTCAGGCAGGGACAGTTCACGTGGAGTGAGGGAGCCATTACGTGTCCCCTAGGGTGCCAACCTCCGCTGTCAGGTAGGGAAACAAAGTACTAGTTTCTGTTCCGCTAGATTATTTTATGGATAAATTAGTGGTAATATAGCAAGGGGGTGGGAATCAGCTGCCCACCAGCTGTAAACAAATCTCATTAATAGATAAAGTAACAGCAAAACGTGAGAAATAAAACTTGGCTTTTAATAATATCGCTAAAATATGTAAATAAGTGCCACCATAAAAAGGGGTGGAAGTACGAACAGTGACCTGGATACACTACGGTTCCTGAAGGTTTCTGGATAAATTAAGTTTTCCCTATATGGGACTTTTTATGACCCTCACCTGATCTACTCACCTATACGTGTTATGTGTGGGCTTTATTTTCATCATTTATAATAAAAGCTAATTTTTATAGGTTTTGTATTGCTTGGTTTATGCTACATCGTACCGTGCTTATTCTCTATTGGTTTTTCTCCTAAAATACAAAGGAAATGTGCCATCTTTAACTTTAGGAGTTTTAGAGATAATTTCATCTTCAACTTGCTTAACCGTTCACAATGACAGTAATTTGTGCCAGGGGTGCCCAAACTTTTGGTCATGAATCAGCACAGAGAATTACACACTTGTAGTCACAATGAGCCCACTGGCACATTCTCAGATATCTCCTTCTGCTGTCATCAATAGACAACACAGAGTCGACAGAGAAGGCAACCGTAAAATTGCTATTAAACCCAACTGCAAAAATTATTTTAATCCCAAAATGCATGCGATGAAGTAAACAAAATGCTTCCAAATTGTTCATATCCTTTAAGGAAAGAATTTGCAGACACCTGTTACAATGGGGAAAAAAATTATTTAGTCAGTCACCAATTGTGCAAGTTCTCCCACTTAAAAAGATGAGAGAGGCCAGTAAGTGACATCATAGGTAGACCACAACTATGAGAGTCAAAATGAGAAAACAAATCCAGAAAATCACCTTGTCTGTTTTGGCAAGATTTATTCATGGTGGAAAATAAAGTATTTGGTCACCTAAAAACATGCAAGATTTCTGGCTTTCATAGACCTGTAGCTTCTTCTTTAAGAGGCTCCTCTGTCCTCCACTCATTACCTGTAGTAATGGCACCTGTTTGAACTTGTTATCAGTATAAAAGACACCTGTCCACAACCTCACACAGTCACACTCCAAACTCCACTATGGTAAAGACCAAAGAGCTGTCGAAGGACACCAGAAACAAAATTGTAGCCCTGCACCAGGCTGGGAAGACTGAATCTGCAATAGGCAAGCAGCTTGGTGTGATGAAATCAACTGTAGGAGCAATAAGAAAATGGAAGACATACAAGACCACTGATAATCTCCCTCGATCTGGTGATCCATGCAAAATCTCACCCCATGGGGTCAAAATTATCACAAGAACGGTAAGCAAAAATCCCAGAACCATACGGGGGGAAATAGTGAATGACCTGTCATTGCCAACAAATGATATATAACAAAACATTGAGATGAACTTTTGTTAATGACCAAATACTTATTTTCCACCATAATTTGCAAAATAAATCTTGCCAAATCAGACAACGTGATTTTCTGGATTTGTTTTCTCATTTTGACTCTGATAGTTGTGGTCTACATATGATGTCAATTACAGACCTCTCTCATCTTTTTAAGTGGAAGAACTTGCACAATTGGTGGCTGACTAAATACTTTGTTTCCCCACTGTAAGTGATTTGAAGATCAAATTCCACATTCCCTAGAGAAGTCTAGTTAGTAATCCTTGAAGGAGGAGGTTGAAGACCAAGTTGTTCACCCACAAATTGGGCTTCAGGGTTCTGAACCAGACTCTGACCAAGAGGTTGCTGTTGAATACGTGGATCGCCACTTTATGGTGCACTGACCCTGGCTCCTGATGACATCTCTGACCCTGTGGAGAAGAAGCTTTAAGCTGAATGAAGGAATGATGATTTTGGTGGATTTGGAAGATGAAGAGAAGAGCTTCATGGAGTTGGAGGCTGAAGAACCATCTCTTACTGTAAAATCCTATTGTCTGTTTCAGGACTCTGAAGCATTCACATACAACTTTTACTGTCTAAACCATTGTGAATGCATGTGCAGTGCAGTGTAAGTGTGGTAATATACTATATACTCAGGCTCGGACTGGCCCATAAGGTAACAGGGGAATCCCCCAGTTGGCCCCAGTGCAATGTGGGCCCCCAACCCCACTGTATGGGTAGTACTTGGTATAATTCACTTGATTCACTCTGTACAGAGAAAAGCAAATCTCATAATTCACTAAGGAAACTACAGTTTATTATTATATAGAGATGTAGGTATATTTGTGAACGAGGGTAGTGTAATATTTGTATGCAGGTGATAAGTGGGCCCCCCCAAAGTCAATGTTACTGGCACCCCAATCCATTACTGAATATACTTGATCGCCGTCTTCTCCAGTTTCCAGCGTCGCTCCATTTCTCTTCTGGGTCACATGGATCACTGTCCTGACTTACCGGATCACCAATGAGTGAGCCAGAACTGACTTTTACAGTGTAAGTCTATGGCTCCTTCTTCTGATGCTCCATAGAGAAGGAATAGCTGCCATGTGACCCAGAAAAGGACTGGAGCTGCACTGGAAACCAGGGAAGACAGTGATCGGAGAGTATATTACCACAGTTACACTACATATACATAGGATTAAATAATAAAAAGTTTTGTGCTTCTTTAATTTAGTGTATCTTCTATTTTGGAAATGAGAAAACCTAAGTCTCTTCTTGTGGAATGCCTGGGAAAAGGATAGTCAAGTGCATTTACTGAGTTAATACAGACTTTTTTTCTGAATATGGACCATAGAGAAGAGGGGTGAAAATGCAAGGAGCAAAAATGATTCTTCGAATGCTAGGAGTCTTTTGTCAGAGGTAAATCACAGCAAAAATATGTATGGTATATATTTAGGAGACCCAAACCCTATAGAGTTTTAGCTAAACAATTAAGGATAACTAGATTTATGTAATTGGCCACCTTGCCATAGAATCCAGAAAAAACAACAGTATTTTTCTGATGTAAGTATGGAACATATAGACAGTTGAGCAACTACCTGATTTGAATTTGCAGGAAGCACCCATTGTTCACAAGTTCTGGGGTCAAATTTGTACTTAAATCTTGACAACACCTCCACTTTCTCCTGAGGATTAGTCCACACAGCCTAAAATGTATGTTTCAGAAAAGAGTGTTCCAATAGAAATGTTCCCTTCTTATGGGGGAGTAATAATGAGATTCTTGATTCTTTTGGAGAACAGGTTTACATTTTTCTCTGATTAGTTTGACAGGTTTGCTAGCTCTGTCCTTGTGGAATGAATATGCATCATCTGGTAGGCCGGAATGTGAACCTTCAGAAAAAGGTTCATCCTCAGACAGGCTTAGGGATACCACTGACTCAGTCAGATGAAACCAGACTAGGTGATTTGTGAGATCTCTTCTTTTGATGAAAAGAAACTACCGGTACTTGTTGAAAGGTACCATATTACTGAGTCTTCAAACAATATGAAAACTTTTTATCTTCTGAACAAGATGATGCATAATCCTCACTAGATATACTGGCATCCACAACGCTCTCAGTTAAGACCTGAGAAAATGGCCTATTGTGTTTCGAGTGCATCCTAAGTTTGCTTTGCGTTTCCGCTTACTGTTCTCTTAGTGACTGGATATCTGTACAGAGAAAAGCTAAGGTTGTCCCCTTTCAGAAAACTGTTGGGTATAAGCTTCAGTAAGTATACTTACCCTCTGCTGGTCCAGCACCGATTCTCTGTAGCAGTGTAGGAGGGGTGGAGCTGCTGTTCTACTCCTTGACACCTCAAGTGGTTCAATGAATTTTGAATTGATGCATGTTACCTGAAAATAAAACCCTCTGGGGCTGCAATTTATTCTAGACAGGGTTAACTGTAATGGCCAGCCAAGATCAGGGAGGTGGAGTTGATAGTTAGTGCCCAAGCCCAAGTTCACGATGGCAATCTTTAGGACTATTGACCCCTTCCCAGAACAGTAACATCAGACTCCAGCTGTCGGCTTTCCCTCAGCTGGTTAGAAAAATTAAGGAGCACTCCACATCTTTTTTCATAAATTATTTAATACTTGAGATACACACACAGTGGGTGCTGACTCCAACTACCATCACCTGGTCTCGCTGATCGCTGGGAAACTAGGCGACAATGATGAGTTTAATTCAGCACCTGGTGCCTGGGAACAGCGATAACTGCTCTGCTTTTTCCTAGGCGCCAATACATGTCACACTGGTGACACACGTCATCTGTGGGCATCACACATTTCTTCCATGGTGCGTGAAAAAAAGGACGTCTGCAGGTTTTTCACATGGACACCTGGTCCGTGTGAAAAGACTGACATGTGTGCACCACCATTGAATACAATGGGTTTGCATGTGTCCGTTAAAAAACAGGCTGCATACAGACATGTAAAGGTGGCCTAAGACTGATGTACAACAATGCTAGTCTTCATGAACTGGGTCTTTATGAATTCAAGGTGTGCCTCCAAATTCTTCAGATCGCATTACGATGGATCATCTGAGGGATGTGCTGGAACACCTTCAGAGGTCACATCGAGACTATGACTTTAGAGATCAGAGACTTTTGGGTGGCATGTGGCAGACCTATAGAATCTATATACTGCGGGTATTTAGAGCAGCTATTTAGTTCTATACAGTTAGGGTGCATGATCAACTCGTTTCATTTAAACTAATATTCAGCTTTACAATCCCATTTTTACATTGAATGATAATAGTATAAGGCTCTTTGACCCATATACAGTGGGAAATACTCCGGTCACATTCTTACATGTGCTACTAGAGCAATGCAGCACACAGGCTTAGACTTTGCATAGTCCATCATTACATGGTTCCCAGAGTTGTGAAAGATCCACGATTTTAGAGGCAAGTTTCTTGTTCACACAGTGGTAAAACTGAAGTGCAAAATTACTGGTTCATCCAGACTATATTTAGTGTTACGGTTTGTTTGGCTCTTTCCATGGCACACCACTAACCCAATCATTCTGCATTTTCCGAAGGACTCATAACAGCACTTTTTGGGTTTGGGATAGTTTGAAGGATTGGGACTTTAAATGCAACTATTTTTATGTATATCTATGGGGAAAAAAAAATCTCTTTTGGTCTTGTAAAATCTGCTCCATGTCGACATAAGTAACAATTTGGGAAATTTTCACTGGCAAAATGTTGCAGCCATTCGCCTCCACGTGTTTGGATGAGTGTCGAGGAACGTTAGGTGTAGCAATGTAACCCAATTAACCTGAAGTTTTTTGCTGCATGACACAACCAATCTCATTTTCTAGTACCATTTTCAGATCGGATGACGGAATTTTGAGTTAATGGTGTTGCTGGGTAGTCCTTTTATGTAACCAGAGAGGAAAGCACATGCACAGCTCAATGAGTATTATCATACTGATCATATTAATACGCAGATTACCTATATATTATTAGACACACCACCACTAACAATTGCAATTCATTCCATCCACCCCAAAGACTGGAGTCATTGCAGAGTTCCAATGATCCCTTCATCTAAAAACAGCTTCATACGCAGGGTCTTTATTATAGCAGCGATGTTCAGACCCCCACTCTTCCCCACGGATTTTCTGCTGGACCCATCTGAACTTTGCATCTATTTTATAGACATGTGAATGAGTCTTAATTCTATGTGTATAACCCATACTCTGGGTAGTCCAATCTTTATTATAGGTACTGTAATGGCACATGGTGACATTTAGTAGAATCCAATCCCAATTTTGATAAATGACTGATCAAGTCCAACAACTAATGAGGCACATGAACGTCAGGATCACCATTTCTCATTGCAGTATGCCTTCTAGAATATGGATGATTTTGAGGGGTACCTGCTGGATAACATGTTCTCCCCCAGGAGGCAGCAATAATTCATTGTTTTTCACAGATTAGCCACAGGAGGATAGTTGCAAACTAAGTTAAAGGATAGCCACCCTGAACCTTTGAATTGTCTCCCTTCTGATCCTGCATAATCAACCCATGGAAACCTTCATAAGTTTAAAATTTAAAACAAAATTAGATTTTTCTTTAATTTTTTTTAAGGCTGAAATGTGATAATGTTCCTGTAAACAGACTAAATGCCAACCTACAGAAATCTGGATGAATATTGTTCTTTAATAGTTTGTTAACAGTCTTCTCCAGATCGGAATTAGATGCCTTACTAGAATGAAGCAGTCAAAACTTTCCAGGCCCCTCAATAGGTTTAATGAAAAATTAGGGCAAGTGTAAAAGATTGCTATAGAAGGTACAATGTTTTAAGAGTCTTAGGTTGACATCAGTGGTTGTTTTCGGTAGGCATGATACATCTGATCTCGATGGACACCCTATCCCTATTTTATGCCATGAACTAGCCTACACAATGAACTATATTAAAGTATATAGGAACATAACCCATTCATGTCACCTTCTTTCATGTTCCCATTATACACCCTGGATCTTTATTAAGGTGTCCAGTAGCTTCGAGGTCCATTACCAATCAAGATGAAATTCTGACTTTTCAGATGTTTGCTTTGGACAGCGATCTAGAAACTTGTAGTCAACTACGCGCAGCTTACAGACGCCCACAATTACAGGTTAAATTACATTCCATCAACCTGATTGTTGAAAGAACTAAAACATTGATCTTGGGAACTAATACGTGTAGTTATTCTGATGAGGAAATGACTGTCGGTTGTACCATTAAGTGTATGTATAATGCATATTGAAGACAGATCAAATTCAATTCTCTTATCCATTTTGCTAAAATAATGGCAAAAACACATCGGTAGTTTCATGTATTTATTGCCAACAACGTATACAATGTATACTTAAAATAATGTCCAAAAAAAGGTCATAAATACTTCACTTTGGGCTGTAATAAATTATTATAATAACTAGGAATGCACTTGTCCAGCCACAAACGTGGGTATTAAAACAAAAATATATATTATATATGGCCATAGTTCACAGTTGAGCAGCAGTATGCTGCGTCGATCACAGCGATTCCACATCACATTCTTGTCCTCAAACGCCAACATTCAATTCGGAATCGTGAAAGTGTTCACAGTTCAAATCCGCGACCACCAAGATGATCTCCTTAGCGCAAAACACATCGTCACCCCGCTTTGACGGACTCCCAGTAGGGTTTATCATCCAATAGGTTTACTTTCCACAAAAGTAACCTTCAAAACTGGTCCAACAAAGCCAAAAGTATTGATCTCTGGTCCAGTCTGGTTCCAGCCCAGCGTGCTACGTAGGAAGTCTGTTTTCGTACCACTTCCGCTTTCCAACGTGCTTGGTTCCGATGCCCGACACTTGTGTTCTCACAGTGAAGGATTTTATCATCCTCTACGTTCCCAGTAACTGTCAGTCCCATTAATTGCACCTTTGCATCAGCATGTTCAATGCGTACTCCATCCTGTTCCTCAGGTCGTTTGAGCCACCGGACATGAGTAGTGTACTCAATCGGAAAGTTGTAGACATCCGGTCTTCATTGATGTACGTTAGAAGATACTCATCACTTTGGTTGGCTATGATGATTTTTGTGTGATCGTGGTAGAAATTGACCTGTTTATATGAAGAGGAGGAATCAGTTTAGTCATTTATGAGCCATCACATTATCTATGCAAGTCATTTTATAAGTCTAAAAGACATACTGTCACATTAGTCTGATTGGCAAGCAACATAGTAATCTGCCAAGCAGATTGATATATAGGTTGTGAAAATGCAGTACAGCCTATATAAAATTCCTACTTTTTCAAGATTAGGAGTCCAATGAGTGGTCCTTAGCAGTAAAGTATGACTGGCCATTGGTCTCCACATGAAGTATGGGATTAAAAGAATACATATAAACTCTGAGTAAAAGTTGTATTTCAATGAAATCCCTTCTTTTCAATACTTAGTAGTCCAGTAGGCGGTCTTAACCAGTAAAATAGGACTGCCCACTGGACTACCAAGAGCAAAAGTTTAAATAAAGGGAATTCTACTTAATCTATTCTCGATAAATGACATAGTAATCTGTTCAGCTCTTCCTATCCATAGAAAAGGACATACAACCAGTTACTTTAAAGGCCGAGCTACAGACTATATATTAAAAAAAAGAAACCCTTATTAACCATAGTTGGCTCAACACAAACACTTGGTGTGGAGAGAAAGGTCGTTACCTGAAATGTGCCATCATTGAACAGCATCATGAGGGCTTTGTCAGACTTTAGCCACTGAAGGAGATATAGACGAGGTCTGCACACATCTGTGACACCGGGTAAGTCACCCCCCTATAGAGAAAAAACAAAAATCATTAGTCAAGGGGGAAGTAGACACTATGTACTAGCAGCCTCACAAGTATATGAATTGGGCTCGTATAGGTTAAGTTATATTTTTCAGACTTTGCTCCACTAGGCGTAAAAGTGTGTCAGATATCAGGGGGCTACTTACATCCATGAGATTCTCCTCCATGTAATGAGAAAAGTATTTCAGGACAGTAACTTGGCTGATGAATTGCTCTGGGGCTTCAGTAGCAGCAAAGATGGAACATTGGCCAAGTTCTGCGTAGTAGTGCACAGTCCTGCAAAAAAGGCAAGAGACGTAAGCATAAGACATCCAAAGCGGTGGAGTAGAAGAATAAGGTGATGACAGCCCATATGCAATGCTTACTTCTTGTCAGGCAGTAGACTCATGTGCGCCCCATTATTGAACAGCACGCCAACCGTGTGATCCGACAGCTGGTACCCGAAGCCGTATTTATTGGAGTAGTCGACCCATTTGGTCACCCAGTGAAATGAGGTGGTCAAGTGTTCTTTAGGGATACAATCTGAATCTGGCATGTTTTCTAGGCAGCCTCTGAGGACCCTGGCGACTGTGTCGGCCACGCTGCCCATCGTGCTGTCTTCTAGACCTGAAAATAAGTAATAGATAACGTTACTACCAATGACAGGCGAGTCTGCGTGCCTAGGGAACTCTTGGCACATATTCAGCAATCTCAGCGTGCAGCCTGTTCTGTAGGAGCGCTGTACAATTATGTTCTGGTTTATTCTAGGCAGCGTTCACATTTTTTTTTTTTTTTTTTATAATTGTGCCGTCAATGTTCTGACTTGTAGCAGTGCCAAGGCAGCCGAGAGCCCAATTGTGCAGAGTGATAATTGAGCCAATAGTCACTAGTGCCGTGACTGTCAATAGTCTGATGGGTGTACTTACATTCGCTGCTGCTGCTACAGCTGCCCAGGGTGCCACGAACAATCATTCGGATCGTGTCGCCCATCTGCTGCTTGTCAGGCTTGTCCAGGGCATTTGACTTGGAGATGGTTTTGATCTCCTGGAAGTCAAGAAACAAGAAGAACATAAGAAACAAAGCTCAAGACCCAAAAATAAGGTTTGTTTCTGTACAATAAAACCCCTCACGTCCCACCGTTAGCAATAAGAAACTAACCTCATCCGTCCTGGGATTATGCTGAGATATGGAGGTTTTCTTCAAGTCTTGTCTCAGCTTGTAAATTTCTTCATCTTCCTTGGCTAGTTTATCTGTAAAGCAATGGAGCCTGGTTAGATAAGGGCCCAACGGACAAGATATGGAGGCCGAAGTTTCCGCTCCATCAGTTACTGTAAGAAGAAACAAACTTACTGTGGTTATCCAAGTATTTTGCCTTTTCTTTCTTTCCTCCGAACAGAGCTGCAGCCGCTTTCTTAAAGAAGCTCTTAGCCGGACTTGACAGGTGGAAGTCCGGAGCGGTATGACAGCAGCTAGAAGGAAGCCTGTCAGGTGTGAAGCCCTGGAGGGAAAAGAGGCGGCCAGTTATTGTCTGCATGGGCCATGAGCAGCAGGCACAAAGGAACATTCCCACAAATGAATCACTTTCTACCTGCGTGAAAAAGTCGTGTTGCACGATTTCTTCAAGACTGGGCCTGTCCTCCGGGTTCCTGGACAACATGCTCGCGATGAGATGCTTTGCAGAGGACATTAGTGAAGACGGCAGGGAGTACCTCGCCTCCCGGATACATCTGTAGGTCTCTTTAAGATTTGTGGTTTCGAATGGAGGTCTCCCAAGCAGCATGGTGTACCTTTAGAAGAAAATCAAAGGAAATGGTCATCACCTATACATGTATGTGATTAGTGCTACATATAACAAGCAAAACTGTATCCCAGCCTAAAATCCCCATCCCACCTCTGATGATGGAAATGGCCCCACTATCACGAGAGACACTTACATTACACATCCTAAAGCCCAGATGTCCGATTCACAGCCGTGCCCTTGTTTGTTAAGCACTTCGGGTGAGAGGTAATTTGGTGTGCCGCATATCGTTCTGCAGAAAAACGGGGAGCAAAATTAGCCAACACGCATTAGAGAGGTATATCCGAATCCACAGCCCAATAGGGTGAATATCAGTCAATGAGCGTACCTCCTTCTTTGCTCCATAGGCTCGAGTCTAGCTGCCAGGCCAAAGTCACCCACTTTCAGTTCCATGCCTTCGTTAATAAAAAAATTTCCTAGAAAAAAAAAAAAAAAAAAATTATATATATATATATATATATATATATATATATATATATATATATATATATATATATATATATATATATATATATATATATATTAGTACCATGAATTAAAAAACAAACGTTGCAATCTCAAAATCAGAATGTTTGCATCAATGACATGGCATAGATGTGCCAAACGACCGCTCGCCTCTGCTACAACTCACGATTGAGAGCTGCACAAATTCGGCTCTGCTACATCTATAAAGGTCACAGTTCTAGAATGCATTGCACTTTCAGGCTACAAACACTAAGGCTCGCCTCGCCAGCACTTGTATTTAAAGAGAACTCACCTAATTTTAAATCCCTGTGCAGGATTTCTTGCTCATGTAGGTATTTCAAGCCAGACACGATCTGTTTGAGGTAGTATCTCACTTCAGGGTCTGTCAACACTTTCCTTGTCTTCAGTATATGTGCCATAGACTGGAGAAACAATAGGAGAGACGTCATTAGCTGGTGCCAGGGAGCGATCGGGCACAGACCCCAGACGGGCGCACTGGAGGCAGAGCACTCACCCTGCGGCTGCAGTACTCCAGCAGGATATAGATGTTCTCCTTATCCTCAAAATAGTGATAGAACTGCACGACGTGTCGGTGGTTCAGGGTCCGATGCAATTCAATCTCTTTGTCAATCTGAGGAGAAGAAAAAAAATGAAAAATCAATATATATATTTTTTATTCTGGTAAAGAAACCAGTGCAAAAAATAAAAAGCCCCATGGGACTAATATCCAAATATGCGCACAGTCAGACGTTACCCACCTTCTCTCTCTGATGAGGCTTGGACACCCTGCTGTGCGGGATAATCTTGGCAGCGTAGATTTTGTTGGTTGTCAAATCTGTCATTTCATAGCACTTCGCAAATCCTCCCTACAAAGAAGGAAGAATAAGGTTTGGTCCTAAACAAAGAAGCCTTGCAACATCGCTCTCCATTTAACCCCACAACTACACGCCGAAAATATTAAATATGCAAAGCAGACGGGGAAAAAAAAGACAAAAATCAAATACAAAGACCCTCCGAATCCACAACCGACAAACCATCCCACAAGGGGGCCACCTAGGAGCATAGATTGTTACTGGACACGGAGCCCAGGACTTGTTGCTAGCTAGCTATATATATATATATAATTTGTTTTCTTCTTAATAGCGGAATAAAGCTCGTCCCCCAAAATATATGGTTTTTTTAGCAACAGGAGCTTCTTAATTCTGCTATTGCTTAAAATTATATATATATATTAGTATTATTTATTTTAAATAGTATTTCGATCTAGCAGATTTCAATACTGGAATCTTCCGATTTTGACAATAAAAGAAAAAAAAAAAACGGAGCAGAAAGTGACTTTGTAATGTCAGCGTTGGATGAATAGAAGAGAATATGAATGACTAATATTCTATATTGGAATACAATGGCTTCCCAGCCAGGTCCTCTGCTCGCAGTGTATGGGGCGCAGCCATATGACTATGAAGCCATGGCCACCGATTTCCCCGGTGCTCTGCGGGTGACCGGCTGTCCATCCATCCTCACACGTCCGTCCAGCTCTTTACCTTGCCGAGCACTTTGCCCCTGCAGTACCGTTTGCCGGTGCTGGGGTCGGTGATAATCCTGGACACCTCAGTGGCGGGGCCGGTGCAGGTGTGATGGACGTGCTGCTGCTCCCCCTCCGCCGGCAGCTTCCACCTCCGGTTGTTGTTCTCGCACCCCCTGCCCAGTCCCTGCTGCTCACACATCTTGCTCCCGTTGGTTGGCTGGTAAGTAATAGTCCTCAGTATTTCCATCACTCCTTCCCACTCCACCTCCTGCGAGAACCAGCGCTGTCTCTGCGGGCTGCAACATCGGCACCGCCTTATATAAGCTGTGACCACGCCCCTCCACTCGTCACACCCCGCCTCCCTCTGTGGGGACATTGCCTGGACATATCCCTCCGCAGTGCCGCTGCTGGCCGTCCTCCGTGCACCCTCCGCTCCCCCCGATCATAGCAATGGTAGGACCCCCCAAAACAAGTATGAATAAAAACAATGTAAAAAAGAAAATACCATTCTTCTGTATGGGGGGGTTAGCGCATGGCTGGTACGGGGACAATTAACCCGTTCTTTACCCAGACTCGGGAATGTCTACAGTAACAGCCATGGCTCTTCTATAGGAATTATGGTGGTGACATACATAGTGGGGTGTGATAGTATATAGCTATCAGCTGCGAGTGCTGTATCTGCTAACATTGTAATTATTGATGGATAATTTACATTTTTTCACTTGTCCATGTAGACAAAGGGGAAGTGATGGTCAAACTTGGGATTTTAAAGGGTAAGAGGAGATTTTCTATAGGTATTAATGATGGAAATGGAGAAATCCGCCCCCATCTTAACCCTTATTTATCCTATCTAAAGGGGGTGGGTGGGTGTGTGAATTTTAACCCCGCGCTTTCCAATTCACCAATTTTGCCCCTATCTACATAATGGGGAAAAAGTGAAAGGAAAAGTGTTGGAGGCAAATTGACAGCTGCCAGATATGAACAAGGGGGACGTAAAGAGTGAGAGCGATGGCGCCAAAGAGTATATACCGTACAGTTGCTAAGGTGGGGCCCCGACATGGGATACTCACCACACACGGGGATATGGACACACACAAAATGCGCCACACACTACCACGTGCTTGAACACATATACCACCCTCAGCACACATTTCGCCACACATACACCAACCTCGCCACATAAAAGTCGAAACACAAAAGTCGCCGCTCAAAACTCGCCACGCGCAAAATTCGCCACATGCAAAACTAGGCTCATGGAAAACTTGCCACATGCAAAACTTGCACACGCAGAAAAATTGCCACATGCACAAAAGTTGCAACACAAAACTTGCACATACTCAAAACGCACCACACATAACTCGCCATGCGCAAAACTTGCTGCACACAACTTGCTACACTAACCTGTCACATGCAACATTACGGGTCAATGAAAATTATGAAGACCGAGAAACAAGGCTAACACACATGAGAACAGCAGCTGCTTCCTCAAAAACCAATGAACTTTCTGAGCAGAGGGAAGCGAGGCTTGCAGACAAGAGAACAAGAGCTGCTTCCTCAAGGGCCAATGAACTTTCTGAGGAGATGGAAGCGAGGCTTACAGACATGAATACATTTTTGTTGACACATTCTATTTTGCTAACAGCAGTTAATAACCCGGGCGAAGCGGGTAGTACAGCTAGTACTCTTATAAAACTCCCATACTTCCCTTCCTCTCCCATATTTCTGGTGCTCTAGGGTAGGCAGGGGGTTAATACTGCTATGCAGGGTGGTCTGGGGCGGATATAGGGTCTTATCTAACCCTGTGAGGACACTGATGATGGAGTCTGTAAGATGGAGGCTGTTCGCCACATATAAGATACTATCACCATGGTGCGTTGTGCCGTTCTTGAATGTGTATGAATAATCTGACTGCTGGGGGCGGGGAGGGGTGTACTGAGAAACCCACTGTCCAATCAGAGCTTGTAGTATCAGACTATGTAGGGACACACCCCTTTGACGAGGAATGGTAACACCCCGTTGTCAATTTTATACAGTTTTTAAAAGGAGGAACAACAAGAAGAGCACAATCCAGAGACAGAAAACAATGTTACAGAATTCTTAATTCTAGAGACATACAAGTATTCATGGAGACAGACACATCGGGGGTGCGGAGGACAGGTTTTGATTAAATAAAATAAACAAACAAATCCCTGCAGGAGCCACTAGGGGGAGCTCTCTGTGCAGGCAATAATAGGTCACTGTGTGGTGAGCGCCTCCTAGTGGTGGCTAAGGGATAAACATCAAGCTTGTGAATGGCTCAGCGGTTTCCAGGTAGTGCTGTAGACTGGACACTTCTAATTCTTGTAGCCATTATACTAGAGATAAACTGGTGCTGTAGCCACTAATCAGATTACAGGTCTTGTATAGGACGAGTTAAAAAATTGAAGCAGCAAACAGATTGGCAGCCTTTGGGTGGTGGTGCTGCCAGTGACCCCTGTTTGCACCATTTCTGACTCCAGGCAGCCTTCTAGGAGCTGGTTTGCGATATAGGTGTCACTTTAATGCAGATCTTTGGGGCCAAAAATCATTCTTTTGAATTGGGTTCTATTATAAATTTTGCACCACTTTAGTTTTTTTTTCCAGGCTTTTTATGTCTCCGCACATCCACCATGGAATAAATGGTGCGCTAAAAATAAAGAATAATGTGGTCTGTGGTCATAAATCAGCTGAAAAGATCTCAGGAAAAGATAAACTACTCAGACTGTCACAACGAGCTCACTGACAGATTCTCAGTTACCTCATTCTGCAGGCGGCGACAGACAATGAGACATAAAGGCTAGGATTGCCAAACGCTGCACATTTTTTTATGACCTATAAAAGGTCATTCTAACTTTTAGCTCCCAAAAAGAAGCAATTCAAGAAGTGTTTCCCAAACTCCGGGGTCCTCGCAGCCCCCCAACCGTTCACGTGTAATGATTGCTATAAAGAACGTCTCCATTGTTTTTTTAGGGAGATTGAAATTGGGAAATAGCTGAATAACAAAGTACAAAATATAAATGGTTCATTTTACAGTTATTAAAAGGGTACAAGTCACTGGCTGTGTGAGGGGGGTACGACCCCAGGGACCCTCGATCCGGGCATTATACATATGGAGCTGCTCCTCCATATTAGGGTCCGGGCCGTGGGGATGTGGTGACATTTGTGGCCGCTGTCACCGGTGTGTAATGCAATCCCTGGGAGCGGAGAATGCAGGTAGGAGGCGGCCGGGGCACAGATCTCCCACAGTGAACAATCCCAGAGGACAAGCTCAGGCATGTCCGCCCCTCAGCTGTCAGTGCGGACGTGTACAGGGAAGGTGATCGCTCTGTCAGTGCGCAGCCTCCTCCTCACTATACACAAGACACTGTAACGACCCTGCAGCAGTGACATCCGGGCTGGTGCGGACCCCCCGTCACACCCTACAGAATAGATCATACGGCTGTGTATAACACCACTTACCAGAGATCTACCTCTGTCATTATCACTCTCCCAGTATCATAGAGTAATTAGCTTTAAAGTGGTATTCCCATCTCCAAGATCCTATCCCAATAGGTCGTAGGTGTAATAATATTACCAAATATCTCCAATTAGAAATGTAGTATAGTTCTTCAAATTCACTATGTCTCTTTCCTTATGTGCAGGACCTCAGGTATCCATGGTTACAACCACTGACATAGTGACAGTCAGCCAGTTGCTAGTGGTCGTAACCATGGACACCTAAGGTCCTTCAAAGCAAATCAGAAAAACTATACTATATTTCTAACTGGAGGTATTTGGTAACATTATTACTACTACTTACTGGGATAGGATCTTGGAGATGGGAATGCCCCTTTAAAGATGAACGTTCACTGGATTAAAAAAAAAATGTAATCTGAAAATCACCTCTGCACCACCGAGTCTGGAACAGTTTTCCTTTTTCTTCTGTGACCCTCTCTTCCAAACATATGCCTCCTGGTAATGGTAATGATGGTGCTAAGCAAATTTCTCAGCCAACTGGGCGTGTACCAGAGAGGTTCCCTGTGGCCGTTTGCTTTTTTTCTCCTTTGATGCCGGCCAATCAAAAAGCAGCCACGCCCACAAAGTAGTTCCGCCCTGTAGGTTGAAGGGGAAATTTGCATCATATGACAGTGGGGTTAGAGGCATTATTTAGGAACGGAGGGGCACAGAAGAAAGAGAAAAACGGTTCCAGAATCAGAGGAGCAGCGCCAATTGGAGGAGAGGGTCAAGATTAAATTAAAAGCATCTAGGGAAAGGTCTGATTTGGATAATAATCCACAATTAACACTATTCTAGTAAATTAACGACCTCCGTGCCGGTGTATTCGCCGTCTATAAAGCCATCTGTAAGGGTCTATTTAAGGAATTGTGAGTAAATCTAGAAGGTCTCACATTCAGGAAGCAGAGGGGTCCCTCTGGAGGTGGTCTACCAAGAGGGCCGTCATGCGGACAGTCTACTGAGCTCAATGATTTCTCCGTAATGCCCCTCCTCTCCTCTGGGGGTGCTGTAGAGAAATTGAACACTTAGTACACGATTACAGGAATTTTCTGGTCTAAATAAAAACATCACCAGGGTCATGGATGAGGCGAAAATAACAAAATCTGGCTTAGCCATTGGATGTCACCCCATGGACGTCAGACCACCGGGGCGACCTGCACTAGACTCCTTTCATGCTAATTGGGAAGGTCCCAGCAGCCAGACACCGAGTGATCATCAGGGGATCCTTCCAATATAAAGACATTGTCCAAAGTGAACAAGCATGCCCATGAAGTATTAGTTTGTGTTCTTACAGATTGGTGTTAGTTTCACAATGTTCGTGCAGTCATCAGTCAACATAGAGGAGTTCAGAAGGAGGAGGAGGAGGCTACAGACTCTGCCGTCAGAGGAGCTCACTGACAGATTCTCTGATAACTCCTTCTGCAGTCTACTACATTTTTATTTTGCTCCTTGACAGTTTTCTTCCCCTTTATTAGATATGGCCACCTGTTCACTACATGCAAATCTAGTCTTTCACCAACAGAGCGTGGTCCCCCAAGGAGAGGCACACCAAGATCTTATGACCACGCCCTCTTGGCTCTTGGCTAACATGACTATGAATTCATACAGGAAAGAGCAGGCCATATCTCAGGTACATGGATGCATCAACAAAACATTATGAAATTCAGGAGAACAGCGGCATTTACACCATGTAAAATATATATATTTATGGCAAGTGACACGTCTTCTTTAATCCCTTCATGACCTAGGGATTTTCCGTTTTTCCGTGTTTGTTTTTCGCTCCCCTCCTTCCCAGAGCCATAACGTTTTTAATTTTCCGTCAATATGGCCATGTGAGGGCTTATTTTTTGCGAAACAAGTTGTACTTTTGAACAACATCATTGGTTTTAGCATGTCATGTACTAGAAAACGGAAAAAAAATTCCAAGTGCAGTGAAATTGCAAAAAAAAAAAAAAAAAAAGTGCAGTCCTACACTTGTTTTTTGTTTGGCTTTTTTGCTAGGTTCACTAAATGCTAAAACTGACCTGCCATTATGATTCTCCAGGTCATTACGAGTTCATAGACACCTAACATGTCTAGGTTCCTTTATCTAAGTGGTGACAAAAAATTCCAAACTTTGCTAAAAAAAAAAAAAAAAAAAAGAATGCGCCATTTTCCGATACCCGTAGCGTCTCCATTTTTCATGATCTGGGGTCGGGTGAGGGCTTATTTTTTGCGTGCCGAGCTGGCATTTTTAATGATACCATTTTGGTGCTGATACGTTCTTTTGATCGCCCGTTATTGCATTTTAATACAATGTTGCGGCGACCAAAATAATGTAATTCTGGCGTTTCAAATTTTTTTCTCGCTACGCTGTTTAGCGATCAGGTTAATCCTTTTTTTATTGATAGATCGGGCGATTCTGAACGCGGTTATACCTAATATGTGTAGGTTTGATTTTTTTTTATTGATTTATTTTGAATGGGGCGAAAGGGGGGTGATTAAAACTTTTAGATTTTTTTCACATTTTTTTTTACCTTTTTTTTTACTTTTGCCATGCTTCAATAGCCTCCATGGGAGGCTAGAAGCTGGCACAACTCGATCGCCTCTGCTACATAGCAGCAGAAATGCAGGTGTGCTGTGAGCGCCTTTAAGATGTACTTTATGCATGCAAGTAGCCAGAGGCAAGTGAAGATGTCACGTATCCATGATCGGCATGTGTGGCGTTTCATTCAGCCGTACATTCCATCTGATTACTAATGATGAGTTATTAGAGCCCGGGATGCCAGCAGCAGTCATGGCACAGTATGTCTGGCCACAGCTCGGCATGATGTAAGGTGGCGTCACTGTGCACCATAGAACGAGGTGTGGAGCGTACGCCGCACATGAGGGACGGAAATCCTGCACAATCTGCTCCCCTTGGGCTCCACGTAAATTTGCCTTTCACCCTTTGGAGCCATATTGTTTGCACATTAAAGGTACAAGGCTGAAGAAAAGGCCAACATTTGCCTGCAGTCCTATGTAAAAGCAGTGCCAATAATGGCAGCAGCTTACGTCCAGAATAGGGCATGCAGACATCCCACATCTTCTCTCTTTTCCCCCTCATGCCATTGTAAGCGAGCTGGGAAAGGCAGGGGGGCAGCACCAACAATTGCCTTCTCCTAGGTATTTGGCTACAAGACTAGAGATGCACTGAACATCTGTACCGGGTGTTTGGCTTATTGTAAATGAGCTGCGTCCCACCTATCCTGGTGTGTAATCTACTTCTCTAAGCCACGTGACGCCATTTCTATAAAACCCATCCCAGACAGGCGGCTTCTGTGGGCACACGTGCTAATGACATTCCCACTGCTGGGCCAATGTCTCCCCCTAGTGGCTGTATGTCATTAGGTCACCGCTCACCTCCTGCCACCTATACCAAGGTTGACCGCCGCCTGTCGTCAGGTGCATTCTCTGCATCTGGAGGAGAGAAGGTTTTTCCACCAACATAGAAGAGGATTCTTTACTGTTAGGGCAGTGAGAATCTGGAATTGCTTGCCTGAGGAGGTGGTGATGGCGAACTCAGTCGAGGGGTTCAAGAGAGGCCTGGATGTCTTCCTGGAGCAGAACAATATTGTATCATACAATTATTAGGTTCTGTAGAAGGACGTAGATCTGGGGATTTATTATGATGGAATATAGGCTGAACTGGATGGACAAATGTCTTTTTTCGGCCTTACTAACTATGTTACTATTCGCGAGCATCAGCGAATAATTATCAGAACCACTTTCATGGGGTTTTTTTTTTTCTGCACAGTTCTTCCTTTAAAATGTGGGCATAGACTTACAAAAACATAAGGAAAACTAGGGTAGGCTGGAGGTATTGCAGTGCTCAATGTCAATCCTTGTTCAAAGGAGTCATGGAGTCCGTTTCCCCTGATGGTTGGCAACATATACAAATATGAAGAATTGTTAAAAAATCAGTGCAAATCGCCAAGTCAGCCAATCCCGACAGCCCACGTCGCCGATCCCGACAGCCCACGTCGCCGATCCCGACAGCCCTCGTCGTCGATCCCAGCAGCCCTCGTCGTCGATCCCAGCAGCCCTCGTCGCCGATCCAGACAGCCCTCGTCGCCGATCCCGACAGCCCTCGTCGCCGATCCCGACAGCCCTCGTCGTCGATCCCAGCAGCCCTCGTCGTCGATCCCAGCAGCCCTCGTCGCCGATCCAGACAGCCCTCGTCGCCGATCCAGACAGCCCTCGTCGCCGATCCAGACAGCCCTCGTCGCCGATCCCGACAGCCCTCGTCGCCGATCCCGACAGCTCTCGTCACCGATCCCGACAGCCCTCATCACCGATCCCGACAGCCCACGTCGCCGATCCCGACAGCCCACGTCGCCGATCCCGACAGCCCTCATCACCGATCCCGACAGCCCTCGTCGCCGATCCCGACAGCCCTCATCACCGATCCCGACAGCCCACGTCGCCGATCCCGACAGCCCACGTCGCCGATCCCGACAGCCCTCGTCACCGATCCCGACAGCCCTCGTCGCCGATCCCGACAGCCCTCTTCACCGATCCCGACAGCCCACGCCGCCGATCCCGACAGCCCACGTCGCCGATCCCGACAGCCCACGTCGCCGATCCCAGCAGCCCTCGTCACCGATCCCGACAGCCCACGTCACCGATCCTAACAGCCCACGTCACCGATCCCGACAGCCCTCATCACCGATCCCGACAGCCCTCATCACCGATCCCAGCAGCCCTCGTCGTCGATCCCGACAGCCCTTGTCGCCGATCCCAGCAGCCCTCGTCGCCGATCCCAACATCCAGTCCCCTGCATGCACATCACCAGTCACATACGGAGACATAGGTGGGCAGAGAAACTTACCCAGAAGAGCAGGAAGATCCACAATGAAATCAGGACATGAGCGTCAACATCATATAAAAAAAAATCAAATCAGAAATTTGCATTTTAATAACATTACAACATCTACTAACCCTTAAACATTTATCAAATCAGCTACTCCAGAAAAACTAGGTGCACTTTTTTTTCTTCTCCATACCGAGCCAGTTTCCCAGATAGGCCAAAACTGCAGTGACATCTCAGATCTGATGCGTTACCCTGTGTCATGTGAGACTGGAGCTCAGACTGAAGCGTGATCTACTGGATGCAATCATAGTCAGACAAGGGAGCGGACCCAGAGAATAGAAATAAAGGGAGAAATCAGCCTTTACAATGAACAAAAAAATAAAAAGAGATTTAAAGCTTAAAGGGAATCTGTCAGAAGGATTTCACCCCCTAAACTATGTATATGCTCATGTAGCTCTTTCAAAGCCAAGTCCGGCCATACCTTTACATGGCCAGTCTATTCCTCCGTTACTGAGAAATCTAAACAGAATTGATATACAAATGTGGCTGAAAAACTATTGTAGATCTGAAGCCTCTGTCACTCCAGCTCTATTCCCCGCCACCTACTCCTGCTCGATTCACAGCTTCTATGCGGTGTGACTTCAAGCAACAGAGCAGTCCATCAAGCAGGAAGAGGCAGCGCTGGGCAGGGAATAGAGCTGGAGTGACAGAGGCTTCAGATCTACCAGACTCATTCAGCCTCATTTGCATATAAAGTATAATGCCGATTTCTCAGTAACGGATTGGCCAGAGGTAAACGTACCTGCTCATATAGTTCGAGGGATGAAATTCTGCTTATAAGATTCCCTTTAATGTGGAAAAAAAAAAGTGATGAACGTGTTCTTGTGTTCTGTGTATTTACATTAGAAAACACCAGCAATGACGTCCCATTCCTCACACGCTGCTTAATTTCTTTATTAGAACAGATGCGCCCTCTGGTGGTGAAATGATATACTGTTATGAGTCCTGACGAAACAGATCGGGGGGCAGAACTAGAGCCATAGAAATATGGTAACCATTCAGCCATCAGCTCTCTGTCCCAATTCCTCCATACACAGGAAAGTTTGCCTAAATGTTTTCAAAGGCGAGAGCTAAGAAAACCTTGGCCAAATGGATTTTAGTCTACCATGGGAGAATTCGGGCAATATCCAAATTGATTCTAAGAGAAAAGTATGATATATAATGACCAGAATTCTGCCACATTTAGGTTATGTTCACAGCTGGTGAATGTCGAGCAGTTTCTGGATGGGAAAAAACGCAGAGAAATCAGCAGTGATAAATACTGCTGCGAGCTCAGGTTGGAAATGGTGTTTTCCCCCACACATTTCACGCTGTACATTTCCAAGCATGAAACACACAGTCACATCCACACCAGAGATTCACATGCAGCAAATTTCAAATCCGCAGCGCTGCAGACTAAAGTAAGCCTTAAGGTACCTTCACACTGACCAACTTAACAACGATATCGCTAGCGATCCGTGACGTTGCAGCGCCCTGGATAGCGATATCGTTGTGTTTCACACGCAGCAGCGATCTGGATCCTGCTGTGACATCGTTGGTCGGAGCAGAAAGGCCAGAACTTTATTTCGTCGCTGGATCTCCCGCAGACATTGCTGAATTCAGCGATGTCTTCACTGGTAACCAGGGTAAACATCGGGTTACGTCCCACGGCGTTCTGCTTCCCTGCACTGACTGTGAGCGCCGGCTGGCCGTAAAGCACAACGGTGACGTCACCGCTCTGCTTTACGGCCGGCGCTCACACAGTGCAGGGAAGCAGAATGCCGGGGGACGCGACAGACACCAGAATGTAAGTATGTAGTGTTTGGTTTTTTCACATTTACACTGGTAACCAGGGTAAACATTGGGTTACTAAGCGCGGCCCTGCGCTTAGTAACTCGATGTTTACCCTGGTTACCCGGGGACTTCGGCATCGTTGTCTGTGTGACAGCTCTCCAGCGACCACACAGCGACGCTGCAGCGAACGGCATCGTTGTCTAGATCGCTGCAGCGTCGCTAAATGTGATGGTACTTTTAGGCCATGTTCACACATTCAGTATTTGGTGAGTTTTTTACCTCAGTATTTGTAAGCCAAAATTCAGGAGAGGAACAATCTGAGGAAAAGTGTAAGGGTACATGTCCACGTTCAGGATGGCCGGCGCTTTGGACGGAGGAGAAAACTCGCTGCGCCCCCTTTGTAGACGCGATGCCGGATGTGTTCATTGCACACATCTGGAATCATTGCACCCCACACATAGGGCCGCCGCAAGGTAAACGGACATGCTGCGATCTAAAAAGACGCGCTGCATGTCCGGAATCGCAGGGCCGCCGGATGCGTGTTACCACACATAGTGGAGACCACTATGCTGTAACATCTGGACGCTGCGTGTTTGACACTGCGTTGAGTCGCAGCATCAAACACGCAGCGTTTCCTGAATGTGGAAACATACCCTAATAGAAACACACCACCACTTCTGTATTTAGCACCCACTCCTGGTTTTGGCTTACAAATACTGAGGTAAAAAACTCACCAAACACTGAATGGGTGAACGTGGCCTTATTCAGACATCTGTGCTTTAGATTGCTGAACAATTAGGAAGGATCCTTCAGATGTGCAACAAGACTATGATCAGTGATGGATAATTTGGTGTACATCTGGTAGATACAATGGCTTTTAAAAAATTGCATAATTTTGACGTGACTTGGAATGGCGCAAAAAATTTTGTGACACTTGGCATGTCTTCCAGCTCCTCCAAAATGGGAAGAGCTGGGGCATGACGTCACAGCTCGTCTAATTCATGTAGAGCTGTGGCGTTTCCTACACCACGAGTCTCACGGTCTGGGAACGGCGTAAAGATTCTGGTGTGGCACACCACCCATCATCAGATGCTCCAGATTCATGTATTCAACCCCTTCATGAATTAGAAGCGACTGACGCCACCGCGTCTCCTCATCAAGAGCAGCGAGAAAATCGATGGTCTTGATTACTCGGGGGCCGGGGCATAGTCTGATCCTGCTGATCCAGAGGCCATGCATTTGCTGTACATTGAGGGGGTAATACAGCACATGATGGCTGATCTGTGAGTGGTGGACAAGCCCATCAGTCAACAAGAAGTAATACAAAAATAATATATGAATAACTCCATTGAATATAATGTGGTGCTGAAAAAACTGACAGCACGCTGACAAACAGTCACATGTGAATAAAGTCTTAGAAGGAATTAAAGTCATATGGAGGACAATCAGGATACAGGACTGGAGGGTCCTTTGGAGATGGAGAAGGAAGATGGGTGGGTACTAGGGGCCATATATGTGTCTCCACCACTGAAGCATGAAAGTGAAAGGAGAGGGTCAATGACAAAGATTAATGTACCCTTCTGGATTTTGTAATGAGAGTTTAAAGAGGGTTCTCCGGGCAAATGATATAGATGACCTTATCTTTTGGATAGTTCATGTCTATGAGATAGGTGCAGGTCAGACACCCTCACGCCCATAGATCAGATAACATAGTAACATAGTTAGTAAGGCCGAAAAAAGACATTTGTCCATCCAGTTCAGCCTATATTCCATCATAATAAATCCCCAGATCTACGTCCTTCTACAGAACCTAATTGTATGATACAATATTGTTCTGCTCCAGGAAGACATCCAGGCCTCTCTTGAACCCCTCGACTGAGTTCGCCATCACCACCTCCTCAGGCAAGCAATTCCAGATTCTCACTGCCCTAACAGTAAAGAATCCTCTTCTATGTTGGTGGAAAAACCTTCTCTCCTCCAGACGCAAAGAATGCCCCCTTGTGCCCGTCACCTTCCTTGGTATAAACAAATCCTCAGCGAGATATTTGTATTGTCCCCTTATATACTTATACATGGTTATTAGATCGCCCCTCAGTCGTCTAAGGACCCGGCGGTGACTTGATTGTGTTCAACGTGTAATGGCCGCTGCAAAACACCATACTGCAGATCAACCCATAGAAAAAAACTAGACTAGACTCGCTGAAAATTCAGTAAACTTAGCATGTAATGAATGTTAAATCCTCCACACCTGTGCACTGTTGTGGTATTGAACACCCTCCATTGCTTGACTTACTTTCCTCCACTTTTTCATGCCCAAATGTTGATGCAACTTGCTACTGATTGTCCCATTTTAATTCACAACTCCCTTCTATGCCGGCCACGAATGAATGAGGAGCAAATTGTGATTTTTAATCATGAAACAAAAAAAGTTGTAAAACTAGATGTAACAATTTGTGCCAAAATTAGGCAAATTTCTCACCAAAGATGAGGCACATCTACTATAGTAAATGTGCCCCTTTGGGTTTTAACACCCTGTGCTAAATCTGCTTGTTCTGTAGGATTTAAAATTTTAAACATTTGGGCCCTGATTTTTTTTTTTATTCGTTTTACTGTTTTTGTTTTAAGTAAATGTTAGGCTGCCGTCATACTAGCAGTATTTGGTCAATATTTTACATCAAAACCAGGAGTAGAACAAATAGAGGAAAAGTATAATAGAAACACGTCACCACTTCTGGATTTATCACCCACTCCTGGTTTTGGCTTATAGATACTGATGTAAAATACTGACCAAATACTGCTAGTGTGACAGCAGCCTTAGGCCTGTTTCACACGTCAGTGGCTCCGGTACGTGAGGTGACAGTTTCCTCACATACCGGAGACACTGACTCACGTAGACAAATCAAAATAAATGGTGTCTCTGCACATGTCAGCGTGTTTTCACGGACCATGTGTCCTTTTTCAAAACACGGAGATATGTCTGCGTTTCTCCGGCAGCACGGTCCGCAAAGCATCCCGCACACGTGCACACGAAGAACAGTGTGCACTCTCCTCCGTGTGCACGTACCGCCGCAGGAGAAACAGCGCTACAGTTAAGCGCTGTCCCCTGCTTTTGGTGCTGAAGCCGGCATTCATTCCTTCTCCCCAGCAGCGTTCGCTGGAGAGAAGGAACGAAAAATCAAGGTTTTTTTTGTTGTTGTTGTTAAAAATAAAGTTTGGGGTCACCTCCTGCCTCCCATCCCCCGTGCGCCCGCCCCCTAGCAGAAAAATACTCACCCAGCTCCCGCGATGCCTCCTCTCAGCGCCGGCAGCCTGTCCTGTGTGAGCGGTCACGTGGTACCGCTCATTACAGTGATGAATATGCGGCTCCACCGAACGCTGCTGGGAGCACCAAAAGCAGGGGACAGCGCTTAACTGTAGTGCTGTTTCTCCTGCACGGTCCGTGTGGTCCTCAGGCGGCACACGGCTGCCGCACGTGTGCCACGTGAGCACACGGACACGAATAACTCTGGTACCGATTTCTCCGGTACCGGAATTATCTGGACGTGTGAGACTGGCCTTAGGCAGAAAAGTAAAAATGTGTAATATCCAGTCATTGTGGCTTTTGCACCACTTCTTATGCTATTTTTGTTTCCTCATGATTGACCAAATCATCAATCCTGATTGTTTCAAATTATAATAAAATGATACAGTGGTATGCCAGCCCCATCATTAGGTGTGTAACACCTTAAAAATTATATATATATATATATATATATATATACACACATACATACATATATATATATACACACACACACGGTACAGACCAAAAGTTTGGACACACCTTCTCATTTACAGATTTATCTGCATCTTCATGACTATGAAAATTGTAAATTCACACTGAAGGCATCAAAACTATGTGAAATTATATACTTAACAAAAAAGTGTTAAGTTAAACCTGACAGGGCACACCTGTGAAGTGAAAACCATTCCCAGTGACTACCTCTTGAAGCTCATCAAGAGAATGCCAAGAGTGTGCAAAGCAGTCATCAAAGCAAAAGGTGGCTACTTTGAAGAACCTAGAATATAAGTCATAATTTCAGTTGTGTCACACTTTTTTGTTAAGTATATAATTCCACATGTGTTAATTCATAGTTTTGATGCCTTCAATGTGAATGTACAATTTTCATAGTCATGAAAATACAGAAAAATCTTTAAATGAGAAGGTGTGTCCAAACTTTTGGTCTGTACTGTATATAAATAAAAAACAAAAATGTTTGCACAGTTGAAGTCAAAACCAGTTTTAGCAAGTTAAATTGGCCAGATCATGGAATAGTGGCTGCAGAACTTAGAAAACTATGTTTTACTTTTTTTTAAATTTCTCCTCTTCGTTACACAGATATTAGCTTGTAAACTTTAGGCTATAATGTATGTTAAGTCCAAGAGGGTGTTGCCATAGATTATTTTCTGGGGGACTTTACTTATTCCCCTGTATTACCCTGGCCAATAATAAGCAGGCAGCAACATACTGGAGAAAAAAAAAAAAAAGAAAGAAAGAACACACCCCCACTATAGCTTCAAGCAGGTTTTTCAGTATGAGTGCAATGACAGACAAACTGCTCTCTGCACTGGTCTCACCACAGAGCTGGGTGTGATTTCAAGTGCCTGGAATAGAAGAACAGAGATTACTTATACCCTTCCATCTCAGGACAGACAGTACAGCAGAGCTGTGCTTTGTCTAATTACAAACCTGTCTGCAACCCTCCTCTCACAGTGCAGTCAGCCCAGCTGTATCTTCGCCCACCACACTGATTGCCCTGAAATGAAAGCTCAAAAGGTGTTACGTAATCTGTTCTCAAAATGTTGTAATCACACGCAGATCTGCAGTAAGACCAGTGAGGAGCAGACTGGCTGTCAGTACATGTCTCACAATGAGAAATCTGCTAATCTCTGGTTTTTTGGGGGGCGTGTTCTTTTTCTCCTGTATGATGCCTCCTTGTTAGGATTGGTCAACATTATACAAGTGAAAAAGTACAGAGGAATTTATGGTAATGCCTCATTGGATTTATCAATTATGACCTAAATTTAGCAAGCTAATATCACAACCACAAAGGAGAAATTAAATAATTAATCTATTTCATGAAGTGACCAGTTTAACAAGCTCCAGCTGGTAAAAAAGGACCTATTTAAAGTTCATTGAACAGATTGTGCAACATTTTACTCGAGCATTTTTTTAATTTGCTCCAAATTCAAACAAAAACAGTGCACCAGCGAGAACAGAAGGACGACAAAAAAAAAATGTACTTAATAAATCTTGGTGGGGGTCCCAGCAGCTAGACACAGATAAAGGCTACTAACTGGGAAAAAATGGAACTCCCCACATTACAGTACATTCATTTAGATTTAATCCATCATTAAAATGGTTCACCCAAAACTCGTGTTTTCCATGCATCTTCAATACCAGCGGATAAGCCCTTAGGTCATGTACATTCAGAAGTTACAGTTGAATCTCCATTTGTGAGCTGGTGGTCTTCAAGCTTTACTGTTAAGAAGTAATCTTCTTCAAGACATCGGCTGATAAACTCGTCTAACATTAGCCATATCGTATGCCCAGACCTGGTCCAGCCCCGTGCCTTCACTACATGTTGGGGACCATCCAATTAATGGAAATCGACAAACGATCACCCTGGCGTTATCAGGAAGTTCATCAGCCAACTTCTTCTTCAGGGTGTCCACCTCCACGAAAGAAAAGTCAGTCAGATAACCGTAAATGTGAATTACATTACTAGCACTGCAAACCCATTGCATTAGATTTAAAGGGAATCTGTCACCAGATCCGTCTAAGAGCAGCATGATGTAGGGACAAAGACTCTGATTCCGGCGATGTGTCACTAAATGGGCTGCCTGTTGTATTTTTTTTTTTGCATAAAATCACCGTTTGGCAGCTTTCTGTGTGTACTGTGTATAGGCAGAAAGCTGGCAATCAGTGGAGTGGGCGGGTTTTACAGACTAGAGGACTACATGGCTATTAGTCTTTTAGTGAGAATCTCCTGCTAACCTCTGGTGTAAGGACTAGTACCAATAGTGACTCACCAAGTCGTTGCCCTAGTGTTCCAATCAGGCTGTGTAAAATGAAAACTCTAGTGCCATCTTGCCTTTGTTATTACTATATTACAGAGGCATGTTTATAGCCTAATAAGCCAGCTGCTAGTCATCACCCGCGTAATTGCATTTACAAATTTAGGTGAAGTATTAATTTTGTGTTTGTAAATTACCCGTTTTATGGACTAAAGGAGCAATTACATGATTTTGAACAGGACATAAAGTTAACGAAGTGCAGAAATGAACTTCACATTCAGGATTTTCTGTACAAATCTGAATGGCAAACGCAGAACTAATGACAAAAAATAATAATCTGCTCATAACCCAGTTCTGTGCCGGTGATGGCGGTAATGAGGACATTATTATTAGAAGCCTTTATAGGTCATGTTTGCTCGCCCTCTCTGCAACTCCCCAATGGAGGAGAATAATTAAGGAGCATCTGCACGTAAAATGACAAAATAAAAACTCAACCTGGAAATGGAAGGTCCTCAATTTTCCAGTTATACAGCTCTGGCAAATATTAAGAGACCCCCACATCAAAACCCTGTCATGGGCAGCCCAATCTCCAGACCTGAACCCCATTGAAAACCTCCGGAATGTAATCAAGAGGATGATGGATAGTCACAAGCCATCAAACAAAGAAGAACTGCTTCCATTTTTGCGCCAGAAACAGCGTGAAAGACTGGTGGAAAGCATGCCAAGACGCATCAAAGCTGTGATTAAAAATCATGGTTATTCCACGAAATATTGATTTCTGAACTCTTCCCGAGTTAAAACATTAGTATTGTTGTTTCTAAATCATTATGAACTTGTTTTCTTTGCATTGAGGTCTGAAGGCACTGTTTTGTTTTGTTTTTTAATTTTGAACATTTTTCTTTGTCAGAAAAAAAAAATACAAAATTTATTGCTTGGAAATTCTGAGACATGTTGTCAGAAGTTTATAGACTAAAAAAACAATTTACATTTTACTGAAAAATATACTTATAAAGAGAAAAATCAGGCAAACTGAACTTTTTGCAGTGGTCTCTTAATTTTTGCCAGAGCTGTATGAATGTGTTTCATGTTAAGCTCCCATATTGGCAAGCAATACGGCTGACTGAGTTATCACAATGGAAAATTTGACTTCTATTCAGAAAAACATTCTCCGTTCTCTGGGAAAGTAGATTAATGACAACTAGAGATGAGCGGACTGATTCGCAGAGGATTGAATTCAAGTCGAATTTCTTGAAATCCGCGGTTCCAAGCAAGTTAAAAAAAATCCGTCATTCACAAGGTTGTGTTAAAAGTATAAAAAAAAAAAAAGGATCCCCAGTGCCATTCCACACGCTGCTGAAGAATCAGCAGGCTAATTGTGATGCGGAGTCTCTACTCACAGACAAACCTTGAGACAGGGTAGCAGGAGGTCCGAGGTCAGATACCAGTAGGGCTCGTAGTACAGAGGACTAAAGGTACCGTCACACTAAGCGACGCTGCAGCGATACCGACAACGATGTCAATCGCTGCAGCGTCGCTGTTTGGTCGCTGGAGAGCTGTCACACAGACAGCTCTCCAGCGACCAACGATGCCTAAGTCCCCAGGTAACCAGGGTAAACATCGGGTTACTAAGCGCAGGGCCGCGCTTAGTAACCCGATGTTTACCCTGGTTACCGTTGTAAATGTAAAAAAACAAACACTACATACTTACATTCCCGGTGTCTGATCATGTCCCTCGCCTTCAGCTTCCCGCACTGACTGAGCGCCGACCGTAAAGTACAGCGGTGACGTCACCGCTGTGCTTTGCTTTACGGCCGGCGCTCACCAGTCAGTGCGGGAAGCTGACGGCGAGGGACATGACCAGACACCGGGAATGTAAGTATGTAGTGTTTGTTTTTTTACATTTACAACGGTAACCAGGGTAAACATCGGGTTACTAAGCGCGGCCCTGCGCTTAGTAAGCCGATATTTACCCTGGTTACCAGTGAAGACATCGCTGGATCGGTGTCACACACGCCGATTCAGCGATGTCAGCGGGAGATCCAGCGACAAAATAAAGTGCTGGACTTTTCCCAGCGACCAACGATCTCCCAGCAGGGGCCTGATCGTTGGTCGCTGTCTCACATAACGATTTTGTTAACGATATCGTTGCTACGTCACAAAAAGCAACGATATCGTTAACGATATCGTTCAGTGTGACGGTACCTTTACACAGATTATGTGCTCACCAAAAGAATAATACCATTAAAAATTAACTTTTATTAGAGAGCGACCAACAAAACATATATAACGCCTACCAGGCAACAAAACGTAAGGTGACCAGGATTCTTACGTTAGGAAACCAGCGGCGCCTGCGCAGATGTTGGCACAGCCATTCCAACAGCGGCACCCACATGTTCTCAGCCTCAGCTTCCACTTCTGGGCAGCACAACTCTCCTGCCGGGTACAGACTCCGGTGTAACATATTTGATGTGTGCGATAATATCTGCACATATCTCATTACAGCTTTTATATAGCCTATTATTTTTATTTATATACATGGCCACATTCATTTCAATTCAAGAGGAAGTACAGAATACAAGGCTTCCTTAGAGAATTCAATTCTATGGACTAAAAGATACCCAGTTTCATCTGTGGTTACAGTACATATTCAGGACCATTACTACAGTTTAATATGAAAACCATTAATCATAAAGTTATACTTCCGCTTATACAAGGTAACACTCACATCTGATGTAAAAAGACAAAAAAATGTTTTCTGGTTATGATGTTTACATAGATGCCATACAAAAACCGTCACAGAAAAGGAGTCTATATGTGAGCAGCACAAGCCATTTTATAGGCCTGTGCTTAAACAAAAGGCCATTTCTAGACTGACCAAAGGTAGAGAAAAAGGTATTTTTGATATAGAAAATAGATGTTCTCAAATGAAACAACCATACGTTAAAACGATCATTTAGCCCCTGTGGGGCCACCGACTTCATCCTAAAAATCCACTAAGTTTCTTTCTGCAGAATCAACCTGTTCCAGTCTCCCTGTCCACCATTTTGTCTAATCACCTCCAAAATGCAGAAAGAAAGGACATCCCTATTTCCCTGATGAACATCCCACACATGGCGGGCCATGCGAGTATCCCTCATTTCTAACGTCACCCAGATATTCGCTAATCCTCTTAGTTCTCTCTCGGTCTTTCCTATATTATTTTTTGGATATGAACAGGTAGCCATATACACCACTCCTATGGTCTTACAGTTAGCAAAATCTCTAGTAAATAGTTTTTGCCATTAGAGGCACTTATGAAGCTCTTACATGGTGTCATCCATTTACAAAATGAGCAATTTCCACATCTAAATGCACCTCAGATTTTTCTATCAACATTTTTGAATAATACAGATTAGTAATATAAAGGCGTAGTCAGGGGTCAAAAGCCAGAAGGGTACATCAAGACAAGGGGTCAGATACCTGAAGTCAGAGAACGCCAAGAGCAGGAGGGATAATCCACAAGAATAGTCACGACAAGTACTAAGTCCGGCAACAAAATAAGAGCTAAGAGACATAGGGCAAAGCAAACACACCTAACTTAAGTAAAGCTACAACTGACACTGACTACTAACAGCTAGCCAGAAAAATACCTTGCAGGTGATTAAGGATGGGAGGTATCTGGGGTAACGTCCGCAGACTTGACCAGATTGAGCAGCAGGGCTGTCCATCACATTGCTGAGAACCCAGCACGCCCCAGGAACAGATTGGATGGCTGGACTGTCACTCAAAAAACTGACAGTCCAGCACACTCCAGATCCCATAGGGCAGGTGATCTGTCACTCAGAGTATCCCTCGGCAATAGTTAAAGTTGAAACCGTGACAGTAGCCTCACTTCCAGGGGGACCACCAGACCCCCATTCTTCCCAGGAAGCCTAGCATGAAAGGCCGTGACCAGTTGATCAGCCCTCAGATCGGGCTTGAACCCAGGATGTCTACTCTTGTCCGCATCGCTTCCAATATGTGAGGTACTGGAGGGAATTACAGACACTGGGAATCGACGCTACTGTTTTGGGTTAGCTTCGGACCCGTTAATCGAAGCTGGTGGCAGCATACCTTGTTCTGTGCTTTTGGGAGTCGTAGCGACGGCGGCGTTGAAAATTATTGTTCCTGCCTGAGTGGGAGTAGTTATATCGCCTCGCTGCAGCGTGCCCAATAGCCAGTACATAGCAGGCAGCCTTTCTGGTGACTAATTACCTTAGGTGCAGTACCTAGTCTGACCTGAGGGTGAGGGGGGTGCCAGAGAGCTGCAAGTTTTCAAGCGAAACTGTAAAGCGGGATATACATAAATCCCAGCAGTTTGTGGTATATTGTAGAGCAGTGGGATAACTAAAATAAGCCCCTGCTGGAAATCGATAGGTCAACAGCCTTGTGTGTATTTTCATCACAGTGTAGCAGTGGAGGGATAACCAAGATAAGCCCCCTGCACATGTGATAGCCGTCTGTTGACCTAAAATAACCCGATCCGTGACGTAGGGGTGACAGTCACGGTGTGAATCGTGACAGAGACCAATAGGGGAGCTTGGTAGCTTTGGAAAAGCACCTGTAAAGTAAGTTTATGAGCCACTGGTACCCATTCTATATAGTATGGAGGCTTGAATTTTGGGAAAAATGGTTCTAAAAAAAATGTATGGGACGTCAATCTTCTTTCACAGAGAATGGAGGATGTTTAAAAACAAAAAAACAATCAAGGGTGTAAAAAACCCTTTAAAAGTATCACTCCAGTGATTTTTTTTGTTGTTTTTTTTCGGCGCTGGAGTGTTGTTTCTGATGTAGAGTCCCTGCCCTAGATCTTCTACTCACCCTCTTGATCATTTTTCGGCACGACTCCGGCAGTCAGAAGTTATATCAACAAACTCTCAGTCTGTCTATGAGAGCCAGAACAAGGCTTTCATAGACTTGTATTGAGTTGTGACTTCCAGCTTGCTCCATGAAACAATGGAGTGCAAACCAGCAGGTGACGAACTGCCGGAGATCAGGGCGAGTGGCGGTGATAAAAAGGTGGAGACGGGGCAGGTAAATATAAGAGTATGGTCAGGGACCTCAGATTAGAAGCACCACTCTAGCAGTAACATTTAAAAAAAAAAAGCTGGAGTGGTGCTATAAGAGTCTACTATTTCACAGTCAGAGCAGGACTTCCTAGATCCAGGCCTGCTTATTTTAGACATCTCGACAACAGAAGACAGCCGAAAGACTTCTATTGGAAGGCAAACCACCGATACTCACAACGCCCGGTGCCAGGAACACAGTCACATTATTGTACTTTGACAGATCGGCCTACAAAATGCACAATAAATTAACTGTGATTATATGGTCATGATGAACCTTGGCAAGCCACGTAAAACACATGGCAAGTAAATTTACTTACTGCCCAAAAGTCCTGCTGAAGGAAAATTGCCTGTTCCCGAGAAATCCCTCTCCGATATGCCACAAGTTTTGCCCAATTTAACAAGATGGGATTTAACTCCTAGCCGGTACTGTGAAATCCAATAGACGCGGTGGCGAAAACCTAAGAAAAAAAACACACGGTCTAATTGTCTTCAAAAGCAAATGCAATGTAGATGATTTGGTGAAATATGTCAGACCAATCTGATATTGAGGACCTATGACCTTGGGAAACATGAATCAAGACTTAAGTGTCCACTGAATACAGGATGCCCACAATGACATCTATAAGAAGAAACAGGCCACCGGGCTGTTTTACCACCCACGCACCTCAGGATTGGCTTCAAAAAACAGTTTTTGAACCAATAAAGTCTTTCCTTAAAGGGACTGTCTGAAACAAACACTGAATTTCATACTATAGGTCTGTCTATTTAATGTAATAATCTAACCAATTTTCTAATGTAATTCCATTAAAAATTCCCTCTTTACTCTACCTTCCTAACTTTTTTTTTTCTCCTTACTTCCGATGATGATTTTTTGAGTCTCCCAGCATGCACTGGGCATTGTCAAATGGCTCGTCATCAGGGGGCTGCTTTAACTCCCATGTCTTCCTTTTCCTCCCTGAAACAAAGGGTCATCGGGCGGGGAGCAGCACTGCAGTCACTTCCCACAGCTTCAGTCACCACCATTCCTTGATGACGTCCGATTTCAATACATAGTTTTGAACCACCCCTTTAATTATTTCTTCTGTTTTAGATTTACTTCTAGTTTTGGCTTGAAGTCTACCTACACGTTAATATTTTTTTATAGGTTGTAGGCACTGAAATGTCTTGTGGATCGGTGGGTTTTCGAGTCCCGAGAGAACATAGTTAAAACTGTACACAACTCTAAATGCTCTCTTGCAGGAACTGAGTGCTTGTGCCTGATGTGCAGCAAGCTTCTAAACAGCCTTTTCAGCAATCCGAGGGGGGACTCAGGACCCAGACACACATCAATCTGCAGGAGGGTTCAGCACGTACAACATATAACAGGGTGGGCCATTTATATGGATACACCTGGGTGGGCCATTTATAAAGTTGGATCCAAAATGGCTGACTTCAAAATGGCCGCCATGGTCACCACCCATCTTGAAAAGTTTTCCCCCTCCCATATACTAATGTGCCACAAACAGGAAGTTGATATCACCAACCATTCCCATTTTATTTAGGTGTACATTGCCCACCCAGGTGTATCCATATAAATGGCCCACCCTGTATAATAAGAAGAATGTTAAAACGAGTTTTACATGTTTATTCCCATAAAGAGGTTTTCCGCTAGTAATTTAACTCCCTTTCATATATCCTAACTCTTCCTAATAATGAGTTTTCTAAACAGTAGGGTTGAGCGAAACGGATCGTTCATTTTCAAAAGTCGCCGACTTTTAGCAAAGTCGGGTTTCATGGGGTCGGCCATGCGGTACGCGACTTTCGCACCAAAGTCGCGTTTTGTATGACGCGCTTGGCGCCCTTTTTTCAGCCAATGAAGGAGCGTGGGCAGAGTGATGACATAGGTCTTAGGGGCGTGGACGCCTATCGTCATCTTGTCGCTTGTGCGCTGTAGTGATTTGAAATGTGTAACACCAGCTTTTCTGTTCAGGGACGGAGGAGAGAGGGAGAGAGAGAGAGAAAAAAAAAAATAAAAAAAAAATATCCCATTGACTTTGCATTGGGTTTCGTGTTTCGGTCGATCCCCGACTTTTCGCCATAATCGGCCGATTTCACTCGACTCTAGAGATAGTCGAGTTTCGCGAAACCTGACTCGACCCTAAAAAAGTAAAAGTCGCTCAACCCTACTAAACAGTATGCATTATCTGGAATAATTTTTACGTCTGGTTATTTAGAGCTGAAGTATTAGACTGGCACGCAACATTCAATAGAACTTCACTATCTAGATTTTACGGGATAAGTGATTGTAATGTCATGAAAAATGACCAGTTTTAGAGGGAATTTGTCACCCCCACGGAATGTATATAACCTATTAATATGGGCATACAAGCGATAGAAATGTTAAACTAGTCCTACCTAAATGCCTCATATTTGCGGTCTAGTTGTTGAGAAATCTTATTTTATTCCTGTATGCTAATGATTTCTTTCAGGCTCTGGTAGGAAGTGGAGAGAGCACCTTATTGTTGTGCACCTCGAAGGTCATAGAAGGGAGGAAAAGGTACGGATTGTGGAGGGAGTGTAGGGCACAGTCCACAACTGCACATCAATGAAGAAAGGAGGCAGAGATTTCTTAGAGGCAACGTACGTCTGCAAGAAATCATCAGCATACAGAAATAAAATAAGACTTCTCAACAAGGCCACAAATATGGAGGAATAAAAGTAGGACTATTGAAACCATATAGTGCTAGTCTCCTGAGGAAGACCACGCGAAACGCGCGTTGGGGCTGCTGGTGTGGTATTTCACATTTCAGGGGTAATATGGGTAAGTGCGTAATATGCTTTTTTGCTTGATACATTTGCTTTGAATGTACATATGGTCTAACACAGAGTAGCTCTACATTTCAAAGCTCACTCAGTATGCATTGATTATTGTTGCGTAGAAATTGGTTATGAATCCTATCAATGATCAGTATTCAGCATTTACGTTTGAAATCTATTAACACAGAATCACTAGCACTCTATAGTAATTGAGTTATGTAGACGCCTCCCACATCTATATTAATATGTGGAGTACATGCCACTAACACCCGATTCCCCGTTGTAATCACTATTGACTTTGTTCTCGATTGTTGATGGATTGATGTGTATGCCTTCTTGTTATTATGATTTAATAAAATAACTTCTGACACTTATTGGTGGACTATTGACTCCATGTTTTCAGTAATAAATACAGGTAGGACTAGTTTAACATTTTTATCGCCTATATGCCCATAGTAATAGGTTATATAGGTCCCAGGAGGGAGTGACTGAGGGAGAGGGATTCCCTTTAACAACTTGAGGAAAAGGTACTGAAATGAAGTTTAGATTTTCAAAATGTAAAAAAAAATCCTTGGAGTATCACCAAAACCGGTTTTTACGTACCGGTAATAGGATTTTACGGAGCCACGATAGCACCCCTACGAGAGAGAGGGGATCCGCCCACCTTCCGGACAGGAACCTACAGAATTTAAAGGGGCGGTCCCCCTCATCACTCCAGTTTGTGTTTCAGAGTATAAGGGACACCGCCATTGAGTTAGTACATAAACATATATACTTAAACATTACTAAATACCATCACCTTCTAAAGAGTGATTTTTAACAAGCACACTTTCCCCAAAGGGTGCAGAAACCAGTGAATAACTACGGGGGGAATGTGCGGGTGCTGTCGTGGCTCCGTAAAATCCTATTACCGGTACGTAAAAACCGGTTTTCCTATCGCCACGACAGCACCCCTACGAGAGATTTTCAAAGATCAATCACCTGGGAGGGACTACAGCACTAAGTACTGTACGGCCAAAAACTAAATTGGCCTCTGAAGATAAATCAAGACGATAGTGTCTATAAAAGGTGGAAGGAGAAGACCACGTTGCCACCTTACATATTACGTCTATGGAGACGTCCGCTCTTTCCGCCCAGGATGAGGCCATGGCTCGAGTGGAGTGGGCCCTGATGCCATCTGGTGGTGTCTGGCCTTTAGCAGTATAAGCAAGGTATATGGCATCTCTTATCCATCTGGCGATAGACGCTTTAGTTACACTCGCCCCTTTCCTTGGATTCTGAAAGGAAACAAACAGAGCCCTACTCTGCCTCCATGGTTCTGTCTTGTGTAGATATTCTAATAGAGTTCTTCTGACATCTAACATGTGATATTTCTGCTCGTCAGCTGAATTCGGATTGTCACAGAAAGACGGTAAAATTATTTCCTGACTTCTATGAAATTTGGAAGCTACTTTTGGTAAGTATGCTGGATCAGGTTTTAATACTACCCTGTCCTGAAAGACCATTAAATAAGGAGGATCTATCGACAAAGCTTGTAAGTCACTCACTCTCCTAGCAGAGGTCAGGGCTACTAGGAAGGCTGTTTTTAAGGTTAAATTTTTTATGGAGACAGAATCTAATGGCTCAAAGGGGGGTTCTGTTAAGGCGTCTAAAACCAAATTTAAATCCCATGGTGGTAATCTAGGAATATACACTGGTTTACTACGTTCAGTGGCCCTGATAAATCGGGAAACCCATCTATTTCCCGTCACATCACTGTTATATAACGCTCCCAAAGCTGATACTTGGACTCTAAGGGTATTTACCGCCTAGCCCAATTCTCGGCCTTTCTGTAAAAACTCCAGAATAGCCGGAATTGGGACCTTGCCAGAAAAGGGATTTTGGTAGAAGGCAAGGAATCTTTTCCAAGTTTTAGCATAAATTTTAGTGGTAACTTCTTTCCGGCTATTTAAAAGGGTAGATATGAGAGCCTCTGAAAACCCTCTTCTCCTCAATAACTCCCTCTCAAATTCCACGCCGTCAGATGCAGGGATTCCACATTGGGGTGACTGAACGGACCCTGGGAAAGAAGCTCCGGGCTGGACGGCAGTACCCAGGGGTCGGACACAGACATTGCCCTGAGTAACGAGAACCATGCCCTCCTGGGCCAAAAGGGGGCAATCAGGATCACTCTCGCCCTCTCCTCCCTGATCTTCCTGAGGCCTATCGGGATCAGACACATTGGGGGGGAACGCGTAAGCCAGAGGGAAATCCCAGTGTATTTGAAGGGAGTCTATTATGCAGGGCTTGTCCGCCACCCGAAGAGAAGCGAACTTCCTGGTCTGCCTGTTCTCTCTCGTTGCGAATAGATCGATAACTGGCAATCCCCACAGGTCTACTATCTGTCTGAACACCCGTCGATCTAGAACCCATTCTCCCTGACGTAGAGAATGACGGCTGAGGTAATCTGCCTCTGTGTTGAGCTCTCCCCGAATGTGGACAGCTGATAGAGAGCGAAAGTGGGCTTCGGCTATTTCGAGTGTGTCTGTGGCGGTGTTCATTAGGGATCTTGACCTTGTACCCCCTTGATGGTTGAGATACGCCACTACTGTTGTGTTGTCTGTCTGGACTCTTACATGTGAATCCTGCAGAGATGGAAGCAACCTGAGTAAGGCCTTCTTTACTGCCGTGAGCTCCTTTTTTCCAGTTTGAGGACTCTTGAGCCTCTAAGAGAGACCATTGCCCTTGAGTCCAGACATCTCCTATGTGAGCTCCCCAACCTATTGGACTGGCATCGGTTGTGACCGTGTTGTCTGGTACTACACTCCAGCGTACTCCTTTTCCTAAATGTCTTCTGTTTAACCACCATCTCAGACTGTGTAGAGTGGCGGTGGACAGCCTGAGTCTTCCGCCTAATTGCCCTTGAAGACTCCTCTCTGTATCCAAGACTTGGACCAGCAACACTTGAGTGTGGAATTGAGCCCACTGGACAGCTGGTATGCAGGACGTTAGGGATCCCAGAAGGGACATAGCGTCTCTTAAAGTCAGATCTGGCTTCTCTGTTACCGTACTGACTTTGTGCACAATCCTCTGCTTTTTCTCTTCCGGAAGGAAACATTGTTGCACTTCCGAATCCAGCAGAATACCTAGCAAAGTCTGAGTTGTTGATGGTTCGAGTCTTGACTTTTTCATATTGACTATCCAACCCAAGTTCTGTAAGGAAGATATTACATGATTTAGGCGAGTACTACACTGGCAAAAGGAATTCCCCACTACCAGGAAGTCATCCAAGTAGGGTATAATTAACGTATCCTGTTCCCTGACATAGGCCATTACTTCCGCCATGACTTTAGTAAACACCCTCGGTGCCATAGATAGACCAAAGGGCATTGCAGCAAACTGAAAGTGTCTGACCTGGTCATTTAAGCGCACTGCCATTCTGAGGAATTGTTGATGATCCTGGTGAATGGGCAGATGGTAATACGCATCTTTTAAATCCAGGACTGTCATATAACATCTGGGAAAAAGAAGTTTAGTTGCCGTTTTAATAGATTCCATCTTAAAGGCATGATATTCTAGATGTTTGTTCAATCTCCGTAAGTTTATGATGGTTCGAAAGGATCCATCTGGCTTGGAGATTAAAAATAAAGGGGAATAGAACCCTTTCCCCTGCTGATGTTTTGGAACCTCCACTATGACTTTCTTCCGTCTTAACATTTGGACCTCTTTTTCAAGGGCCTTTTGTTGGTCTAAGGAATCAGGGGCAGTCAAGATATAAAATTCAGCAGGTCTTTCCCGGAACTCTAATTTTAACCCTGAATTAATTATACCCAGAACCCAATTGCTCGAAGTTATTTTGGCCCACTGAGCATAGAAGTATTTTAATCTGCCCCCTACTGGAAGATCATTATTAACGATAATTCCTTCTTCTTCTTGAGGAAGATGATGAAGCATTAAAGTCCGAACCTTTCTTTTTCAGGTCTGATGGTTCCCAGTCTCGGTTGTGGTAGGGTCTTCTGTATTGGAAGCGTCTCCTGAAGGTATTCCTAAAGGTAGGATTGAAAGCTTTAGGAAAACCTTTCTTCCTATCCTCAGCTAGGATATCATCCAATACCGGGCCAAACAGGTACTCACCCCTACACGGTATTGTACACAGTTTAGCTTTCGCCTGGGCATCCCCTTTCCAGGTCTTAAGCAATAGGGCTCGGCGAGCAGCGTTTGAGAGACCTGCTGATCTTGCCGCCAATTTTAAAGAATCCACTGATGCGTCCGCTAAATACGCCACCCCTTCACGTATTTGCGAAAGGGAGTTCAGCATCTTGTCTCTGGGCACCTTGGACTTCAGCTGTTCTTCCAATTGGGATTTCCACACCATGACGGATCTAGCCGCACACGTGCTAGAGATAGCAGGTTTGAACGCCCCGGCAGTTGATTCCCATACTTTTCTCAAAAACATGTCCGCCTTCCTATCTGACGGATCTTTCAGAAGGCCCACGTCCTCCAGCGGCAAAGTACCGGCTTTAGACGTAGAAGCCACCGCTGCATCCACTTTCGGGACTTTCATCCACTCCCTGATCATTGTCTTCAAAGGGATACCTTCTTTTGGCTGATGACGGAAGGAAACCTTTATCCTGTTTATCCCATTCTCTCTTTATAAGAGTCTTAACCGTATCCACCACCGGGAATGCCTTACGACTCCTCTGGCACAAGCCCGCAAACATTATGTCCTGTGCGGACCTTGGTTCCTTGCTCTCTGCAACACCCATGGTAGCTCGGACTCCTTTAACTAACATGTCCATGTTGTCCACCGAGAAACAAGGCCTTCCCTCTTCATCTGAGGAGGATGGAGATGAAGATCGGGAACATTCCCCTTCTTGCAGGGACAGACTAGATCCTGGCGATATGTCCCTGCCCGACCTTTCCTGGCGGCTGCCTCTAAGGGAATAGCTAATTTCCTCCCTGATGACCGCTCTAAGGTCTGATGACCGAAGGGGAGCTTCCTCTTCTAAGGTCTGAGAGATGCAAGCCTGACACAGCCTTTTGGTATAACTGTCAGGCATTGGAGTCATGCATAGAGCACATTGCTTGTGCTTAGATTTAGTGGTCTTTTTCCCCTAAAACAAAGCACAAATAACAGACCATATCAGCACCAGGTGTCTGATTTAACACTCACCATAAGGCTGATTCTGTGAATACCGGTTCTGGAGGAGTAGGATCCAAATGTGACGCTGGGGCGCTCGCACGCTGCTGCCCCCGTACCACGCTGCTGCTGCTTCTCCTTGAGCGGCCACTACCGCTCTTACTGCGCTGTTCCGTTCCCTCTCCATGAGGGTGCTCGGCGTCCCCTACTGAGGACATGGTTGCGCGCCTCCTACCATAGGCGTCGCTCTTTTACAGCGCTGCAGCGCTCCTCCCCCGGCTTACCCCGGAAGCGTACCAACTACTTCCGGGTTCACCAGCGCCGGTGTGGACGCTGCACACCGCGCTCCACCGCGGACCAGGACGGCACTGCCCGACTCCTGGGACGCACTCCTCATGGCCAGACGAGGGGGGGTCTGCACGCAGGACACCCCCGACGCTGCTTCCGAGCCCCCGATTCCGCCATTCCTAAAAGATACCGCGCGGAGGCATGGAGGCCCGGGTAAGACTGCTGCTGCAGGCTCCCGCCGTCCGGACAGGAACCCAAACTGGAGTGATGAGGGGGACCGCCCCTTTAAATTCTGTAGGTTCCTGTCCGGAAGGTGGGCGGATCCCCTCTCTCTCGTAGGGGTGCTGTCGTGGCGATAGGAAAAACTGACAAAATATCAAATGTTTTACCACTAATTGCTGCGAGGAAATGCAATGTATAGCAAATTGGATGGATAGAGTCAAAGCAATAGTTGATATAGAAGAAAATTCTGATACAATTACTCCTTCATGCACCAAAATCAATGGCCCTTAGTGACCCATCAACAGAACATGTTGGTGAACATCTGGCCAATATAACGTCCACCAGACAGAACACTAAAGCCCGTTTTTTCCCGTCTCCCATAACAGCACACATGAGAGAGAGGGGATCCGCCCAGTCAGGACAGGAAACCTACTGAAATAAAAGGGTGGTACCTCTCCCTCGCTTCAGTTGGGTTTCCTGTCCTGAGGGAAACCCTTGTACTGAATGTACGGCGGTACGTTGATGGAAGATTCCACTCACCCACTCCTGTCCCGGCTCTGGAAGAACAGGCAGAATGCCTGTAGGCCGGCCTTCAGGGTGTGGAAGCGCCGTTCGCAGGTCCTGGGGCCTTAGCGCACGTGCGGGCGTTTGGCAGCGCAGTCCGGAGTCCTGTGGCTCTTCTGCGGCTGCCACACCGCTCTCTTCCCCCTCTGCTGCCGCCGGCTCTGGTTTCCGGGTGCGCGGCGGTGATGCGCGTGGGGCATGCTGGGAGTAGGCGCGGCCTCGTGACGTCGCCGCTGCGCGCCGGATCCAAGATGGTGGCGCCCATGAACAAGCGCTGCGGCGTCTCAGGAATCCCCTGGCGGTCTCCGGTGGGCGCAGAGGCGGGGGAGGGGCAGTAATTGGTACCGGAGGAGGCGGTGAGCAGAGTGGATCACCCTTTAAAAGGGTGTGAATCCACAAGAAAAGTGCTCACATATACAGAGCTCCACTATGGAAGACTGTATGGGGCAACACTCAAACTCTTCACCACAGCAGCAGCAGCAGCAGGAAAACTTATCAGGAGTTATGTCTGCTCACCAGCATGCTAGGAGAAGAAGCGGCAGCCGTCCGGATCGGAAATCACAGGACTCCTCAGCTTCTAGGAGAGACGTTATCCGTACTCCAGATCAGCCTCAAAAGCCGGTACCCTTGAGTGTCAGCGGGTGGTGAGTGATCTTCGTGAATGTCACATGGTGTTAATGGGCTACATATCTCTGCTTGTTTATCAGACGCCGAGGAAGGCTAGTGCCAAGTCCAAGAATAAAGAATGTGCCCTCTGCAAAGCCCCGCTAGCAGTCCAATGGCAGAAAAGCCTCTGTGCGGACTGCATTCAAAAAACTATTCAAGATGAAACCCCTGACTTTGCCGCTAGCCTCAGGGCCATGATTAGAGCAGAGGTTAAAGGGTCTTTAAAATCAGCCCTTAAAAAGAGAAGTGGCAAGGCCTTAGAGATTGTTCCAGATTCTGATACCCCTCAATCTGATGAGGAATATCAAGAAAGACCTCTGTCTCCTTGTTCATCCTCTTCTGTACTCTTGGGCTCCTCTTCGGATAGTGATGTTGGGGGCCAACCATGCTTCCTAACTGAAAACACAGATAAACTAGTTAAGTCTGTTAGGGCTACAATGGGCCTTAAGGACGAGAAGGAGTCCAGATCTGTAGAGGACGTTATGTTCGGTGGTTTGGAGGAGAAGAGGAAGCGTACCTTCCCTGTAAATAATAGAATTAAAACCCTTATAGAAAAAGAGTGGAAGAAGCCTGAAAAGTCGGGTAGTCTTCCCTCAGTTTCCAAGAGACGTTATCCTTTTGATGATAAGGATTCAGAAATATGGGACAAAGCCCCCAAAATTGATGGTGCAGTGGCCAGATCTTCTAAGAGGTCTTCCCTTCCCTTGGATGATTCAGGCGTCCTTAGAGACCCTCTGGATAAAAAGGCCGATGCTTTTTTAAAACATGCCTGGGAGGCAGCCGCAGGGGGTTTAAAGCCGGCAATAGCTGGTACATGTGTTGCCCGCTCCCTTATAGTCTGGCTGCAACAATTAGAAGATCAATTAAAATCTAGAGTTCCGAGAGATGAAATTCTAGCCAATATGGCAATGGCACAAGGAGCAGCGGCCTTTATAGCGGATTCCTCAGCCGACTCTGTTAGACTTGCAGCTAGGGCAGCGGGATTGTCTAACGCGGCAAGACGTGCCTTGTGGTTGAAGGGGTGCCCAGGGGACTTACCCTCAAAAAATAGACTCTGTTCCATTCCGTGCGACGGCAAATTCCTCTTCAGTCAGAAACTGGAGGACATTTTAGAGAAAGCTGGCGACAAGAAAAAAGGTTTCCCCCGTTTTCCAGTGGATATTAGACGGCCTTATTTTCGGAGAGGAAAATTTAATAGAGGTCGCCCTCCAGGGGATAGAAGAAACTGGGATTATAGAGATAGAAAAGGATCGGGGTATATGTTTAAGGGTCCCTCCACATCCACAAAAAAGCCCCCCCCAATGACGCCATGCTAGAAGTAGGGGGAAGGCTTTCTTTCTATCGTCACGCCTGGTTGAATATTTCCCCCAGTCATTGGGCGTTGAATGTTGTCAGCAACGGACTAAAAATAAAGTTTATCCATCCACCTCGACAGACTTTTGTGTTAACACCTTGCAGGAAGCTTCCAGAAGAACAACTAGCTCTGGAAACAGAGGTATTGAGGCTAGTTCTAAAAAAGGTCCTAGTAGAAGTTCCAAAAGTAGAGGAAGGAGAAGGGTTTTATTCCCCTCTCTTCTTGATACGAAAACCAGATGGCTCACTAAGGACTATTGTCAACCTAAAAAAACTGAATCGGTCAATACAAAATTACTCCTTCAAGATGGAGTCGGTAAGCTCAGCAATAAAAATGCTGTTTCCAGACTGCTTCATGGCAGCTATAGACTTAAAGGACGCGTACTACCATGTCCCAATTCATCAAGACTATCAAAAATTTCTGAGGGTAGCGCTGTTCGTCCAAGGTCAGCTCAAACACTACCAGTATGCTGCCCTTCCATTTGGTCTATCAATAGCGCCAAGGATATTTACAAAGTTAATGTCAGAGGTCATGTCCTTCCTCCGTTCCCGGGACATAGTCATCGTCCCGTACCTAGACGACTTCCTAATAATAGGCAGAACAGTGGATCACTGTCTTGCGCAGATAGAAGAAGTGACTACGACCCTAGCAGTATTAGGTTGGGAAGTAAATGTCGCCAAGTCAAGATTAACACCGGTGAAGGTTCAATCCTTCCTGGGGTTGGTTCTGGACTCCACGCGTCAACTCTGTCTCCTGCCGGAGAACAAAATATCAAAAATACAAAGTCTTGTGGAATTGGCGATACATCACCCTGTAATGACACTGAGAAAGGCAATGTCCCTGCTAGGGTCACTAACATCCTGTATTCCTGCTGTAAAATGGGCACAACTTCACCTGAGGCAATTACAGTGGGAGGTCCTGTCAACACAGAGGTTGTTAGAAGGGCATTTAGAGGGAAAAATTCACCTCTCAATACGCGTCAGAGATTCCCTAGTCTGGTGGTCAGTAAGGGATCACTTGAGCTCAGGGGTTCAGTGGCTGACTCCAATAGAGGATGTGATCACAACAGACGCAAGTGGTATAGGATGGGGTGCACATCTGAGGTCCCTTTCCGTTCAGGGGTCCTGGTCCCATACAGAAAAACTTCAAACATCCAATATAAGAGAGTTATGGGCAGTAAAACATTTCCTCCCAATTCTTCAGGGTCGTCATACCAGAGTAATGTCAGACAATTACGCGGTAGTAGCATATATCAACCATCAGGGGGGGAACGAGATCCTTTTCACTCATGAAAGCAACATCTCACCTACTGTCCATCACAGCTCTACACATAAAGGGGGTCGAAAACACGAAGGCGGACTACTTAAGTCGAAAAAAGCTAAGACAGGGAGAATGGTCACTGAATCCCAGGGTATTCCGACAAATAGTACAGGCCTGGGGAGAACCAGTAATAGACTTGTTTGCCACGCTTCAAAACAGGAAGGTGAAGAGGTTCTGTTCGCTAGACCAGAGGGGGAACCCGGTTGCAGTAGATGCCCTCCGCATTCCATGGAAGTTCAGCCTCGCTTACGTGTTTCCCTCAATAGCGTTAATACCGGTTGTAGTGAGGAAGATCAGGTCGGAGCAGGAAAGAGTGATTCGGATTGCTCCATTCTGGCCGAAAAGGCCATGGTTTTCCCTCTTAAGACAAATGTCGGTAACCGATCCATGGATCCTACCAGAGGTCCCGGACCTGCTTACCCAGGGTCCAGTATGCCACTCTCAAGTGAAGGGCTTCCATCTGGCAGCCTGGAATTTGAGAGGGCATTACTGAGCTGACAGGGATTCTCGCCAGGGTTAGTCTCCACCCTGTTGAAAAGCAGGAAGCCGGTTACATCAAGAATTTATGGTAGGACATGGAAGAGATTTCTAGAGTTTTTAGGACAACCTTTGACAGACGAGGCTCCTGTGGGTGCTATTTTAGAGTTTCTGCAAGCAGGCTTACAGCTAGGACTGGCTACCAATACACTTAAGGTTCAAGTGTCAGCATTAGGAGCTTTATATCATTGCAATTTAGCCTCCAATAAATGGGTTGCTCGGTTCATTAGATCATGTAGTAGGTCTAGACCTGTAGTAATTCAAAAAATTCCTCCCTGGGATTTAAATCTCGTTTTAGATGCTCTAACTAAGAAACCTTTTGAGCCCTTGCAAGAATTCTCAATAAAATTTCTTATTTTAAAAACAGGGCTATTGGTAGCCTTGACGTCCGCACGTAGAGTGAGTGACTTACAAGCCCTGTCTGTTTGTCCTCCATACACTCAGATATATGACGACAGGGTGGTTCTAAGACCAGACCCGGCTTACCTACCTAAGGTAGTCCTTAAATTTCATAGGAGTCAGGAAATTGTATTACCCTCTTTTTGTGCTAATCCAAAAAATCCAGGTGAGGAGAGGTTTCACACTCTTGATGTAAGAAGGTCTATGTTGCAGTACATATCCTTGACTAGTCAGTGGAGGAAGGATCAGTCTCTGTTTGTAGCCTTCCAGGGTAGCAGGAAAGGTCATGGGGTGTCCAAAGGTACTATTGCCAGATGGATTAGGGAGGCCATTAGCTTATCCTATACTGCATGTGGCGTTCCGATCCCTGATGGCATCAAGGCTCACTCCACCAGGGCCGTGGCTACTTCCTGGGCAGAAAAAGCAGAGGTATCGCTTGATCAGATATGTAAGGCTGCTACCTGGTCGTCACCATCTACCTTCTTTAAACACTACCGACTAGATCTATCCTCCTCTACTGACCTTACCTTTGGGAGAAGGGTGCTGCAAGCGGTGGTCCCTCCCTAAGGTGTTCCTTTCTCCAAAAATCTCTCATGTGTGCTGTCATGGGAGACGGGAAAACACCAAGGTTACTTACTGGTAGCCGGTTTTTCCGGAGCCCATGACAGCACCTGTATATTCCCTCCCTTTTTTCACCCTTCGGTGTGCAATTTTATTTGGGTGTTTTTGTTATTATTATAATGTGGTGGTGGATTACCATGTGTACTAACCAAGGAGGCCTCTCATGCTCTGAAAACCAACTGAAGCGAGGGAGAGATACCGCCCTTTTATTTCAGTAGGTTTCCTGTCCTGACTGGGCGGATCCCCTCTCTCTCATGTGTGCTGTCATGGGCTCCGGAAAAACCGGCTACCAGTAAGTAACCTTGGTGTTTTGGTTCCTCCTTCGGTGAGAGACAAACGTCAAGAGTAAGTTTTCTATCAATGCCTGCACACGTGGCCCATTGGAAGGAAACCACTGCTTGTTGTCTTCTTGAGATGTCCACATAGAAGACAGACAGTAAAAACTACCAACAAGATTCTTACCATTCTGGTCACTGAGAATACTAAGAAAAGGATTATGAATCAGGATCATATATTATCTATTTACCTGCAGCTAGAAAAGTTATGTTGTATAGTTACATCTACTTTACCAGTCTTCCATCTCCTGATCCAAGGTCAACCAGTCTTCCTTTCCGCCCTTGTAATAGTTTTACCACATTAGCAGTTTGATTCTTGCTAGAAGGCAAGTATGGAACCTGTATAAGATAAATAAGAGGGATTGAGCTTCAATACCAAATACAGCCCATGGACAAAAAAAGGAACCATGCAACTGCGCACTAATTTCAATTAATCCCTTGAATACCGGAATAATTTATTGATTTTTCCTCTTTGTATTCTAGTGGTCATAACTTTAATATTTTCAACTGTATGAAGCTTTCTTATAATTACGAGGCGCTAATCACTATGAAAATCTCATTCTGTTGTACAATACAATGAAAAGGTTTTCCCACGAAGAAAAGTACATTTTTAATTTATAGATCTTTGAATAGTAATTACTTCCACAATTGGATGTGTTAAGAAATGTTCCTGTGCTGAGATAATCTTATAAATGTGCCCCTGCTGTGTGCTGTGTAATGGCCGCGTCTGACCGTACAGGAACATGTTCTGATCATATCACAGCTCCTGGGCAGGGGAGGATGCAAAAGAAAAGATACAGACAGGACAGCATGGGATCACAAAATGATTCTGTGAGGTAAACCTTGTTTTGAACTTCATAGACATTTTCCTTTTTTTTTTCATTTTCATTTTATTCCCTCCACTTCTTCCAAGTGCTCTATTATCCCACTGCTCTGCCACCAATATGTCATGAATTACAGGGGGGGGGGAGATCTATTAGTTCATCCAACCGCTGCCATCGATATGTCATGAAACGGGGGTGTTTGGTTGCCCCAGTTCTTTCTTCAGAGATTTAATTTATATCCCACTTCCCAGTTCCGGTTTGGAACTTGCAGCTCTCTGGAGCCCCCCTTACCCTCAGGTCAGTCATGGAATTGCACCTAGAATAGTCGTCAGAAAGGCTGCCCGGTCGTGTACTGGCTATTGGGCATGCTGCAGTGAGGGTGAAATACCTATTCCCTGCCGCAGCCGGGCAATACTCTTATAAACCCCCTTTCCGCCACTGCCAGCTATACTCAACAAGCTCAGTACACTCTGCTGCCACCAGCTCCTATTCCTATGATTGATAGTGGGTCAGGAGCCAACCCAATCAGTAGCGTAATTTACTTCAGAGGACATTGGAGGTACGTTTTAGAGCAACGAAAACGAAGCTAGTGAATATTATAAAACTTTTACTCTAAAAAGAAATAGGCAGTGTTAACAAAAGGTATAAAAAAACGATATTACAAGATGAGACAATTATAGTATGTACAGAGCGATTACAAAATAAAAGGGATTAAAGATGAAAAAGCACTTACAGTCATTTCAGATCATGGCAAACCATGTGGTGGGGGGAGGAGTGACATCAAAATGCATCAGAGCAGCTTGCACAGCTGCTGTGAGCTCTTTTCCTGGGCAAAGACTCCTCCTCCTAACTCAGCTCCTAAATGTATATGCTTGGCTTGATGACCTCACTGAGTGGACTGCGCCCTGGAATGCCCTCCCCTTCTGAAAGTTGTGTCAAATCTTCTATTACTCATAGCTCTTGGGAAGAAGCTCGTGGAAGGACGATGAACATATTATATGACTTCTCACAAAATTAGCTTACATATAAGTCTAAGCATGGCTTGGCTATGTGACTCGGGTAAGCAGTAATGAGTTTCTCAGATTCTGCTGAGCTTAGAAAAAGCACTGTGCGATGGCCCACCCGATGCAGAGGCCAAAAATGTATTTGTCCTGCATCCAGGCCCAATCTGCGCGATTATATGCCTGTTTAAGAGAACAAAGGGAATGCCCCCCGACCATGCTTTTTGCACAAGGCCGTGTAGGCCTGCTCACAGCACAGTGGTTTCACATTACAGATGTATGCAGGGGGGAGGCAGGAGCTGGCAGTGAAAAGAAGAGCTACTTTGGGCTCTTTACACAGACTTAATAGGAGGAAGGGAAGCTTGTATATGCTGGTAAAGCAATGGAAAATTCTAGGAGGGTACTTGGATATGAACATATTCGTAATATCATTACAGGCCGTATGAGGGCTTGATTTTTTACGGGATTTTGTACTTTTGAATTACAACATTCATTTTACAGTGTGATGTACAGGAAAAGGGGAAAAAAGTTCCAAGTGAGTTGAAATTGCAAAAAAGGGAGCAATTTCACAATTGTTTTTTGGGCTTTTCATTTACCATGTTTACGGTAAAACGGACCTGGCAATATGATTTTCTAGGTCAGGACGATTCTTAACATGCATTTATTATTCAAGAAATTGAAAATTGCAACACAACAATTTTTTTTTTCCGAGACCCATAACGTTTTCACTTTTCAGGATATGGGGCTGTGTGAGGGTTATTTTTTTGCGCTATGAGCCGTCATATTTACTGATACCAATCGCCTCTTATTGCTATGTTACAGCATCCAAAAAATGTAATTCTGGAATTTCGAATTCTTTTGTCATTATTCCGTTTACTGATTTGATTATTTTATATTCGGATAGACCAGACTTTTATGAATGCAATGATACCAAATTTGTATGTTTCAATTTTTTTTTTAAATTCGTTTATTTATTAAACATAGAATAAAATTACAGCATACATATTTGTCCTTGTCATTAATCTGCGTGGTTACATTACAGGGATTGAAAGGACAGAACATACATATGTCAATCATTTCACATATAGAAATTCAGTCAGAACATAGGGTTCTTGAACTACAACCCAACTAAACCTCCAAAAAAAAAAAAACTACTACTAAGCCGCCACCTAACCAAAGTCAAATACATTATTTATCTTGTTCTTTTCCCATTGCGCAATATTTGCAGATCAAAGGACCAGGTAAACCACATTACTCCCAGTTAGTCAGGTCACAGAGTGAGATGAGAGGTGTTCCATCTATCCCAAATTTTGTTGAACTTATACGGGCAGCCCCTATTTTGATAAAGAGCGCGTTCATAGGGGACGACTGCATTCACCAGTTCAATCCAGGACCTAACGGAGGGGGGTGAGTTCCCCATCCACCGCATAGCTAGCAGCTTCCTTGCCAAGAAGAGTGTTTCTCGTAGAAAGATCCCCGTATAGTGTTCCCAGGCCTCCTCGTCTCATACTCCAAACAGGCAAATTAAGGGTTCAAGAGGAATCGGAATTGACAGTATTGAAGCTAATAATGACGTCACCTCCCTCCAGTAATGAGAGACTATGGGGCACTGCCATATCATGTGTATAAAATTAGCGTCAGGTGAGTGGCAACGCAAACATTCCGACGTCGAGTATCGACCCATCCGACAAAGTCTCAGCGGAGTCAGATATGACTGGTGGATTATATATAATTGGGTCATCTTATTATTGGCTGATGGGGAGACTCTGAGGGGTGATTCCAAAACATCCTCCCATTCCTCACTTTGCATATCAGGAAAAAGCCCCTCCCATTTGCCTCTCACCGAATCCACAACAGAGTTCGTTCCCGCTGATAGCAGATATGTGTATAGGGATGAGATAAGACCCTGAGGTCCCTGGGACTTAAGAATACCTATCAGAGGTAAAGATGAGATGCTACGGTTCATCCCCTCATTCCTGACAAATGACTGAATGGCAGATCTGAGTTGCAGGTATCGAAAAAATTGAGACCTTGGAAGGTCAAATTTATTTTGTAGTTGTTCGAAGGACATGAAAACCCCCTGATCATACAAATCTCCCATCAAAAGAACCCCGTAGGAAACCCAAAATTTTGTAGATGGGTGATTTACTAACATCGGGAAATAACTGTTATCCCACAGAGGCATCTCGGCCACAATGTCCCCAAATCCAGTAACTTTCCTAATTTTCTTCCAAGTGGATCTCGCCAATCGAATCATGGGCAGCAAACCAGGAGCACTTATTTTCCCCGATTCCAAAAGACCCAGCGGACACTTAGCACCAACAGAACTAACTAAGTGATTTTCAGAATTAGGGAGATAGTTATGAGGCATCCATTTACATAATGCCTTAGCCTGTCCCGCCAAATAATATAAAAAAAAATCTGGCAATGCCGCTCCTCCCTCCTGTTTAGGTCTTTGCAGAGTAGTTAGTTTGAGCTTGGGTCTGCCCTTCCCCCACACAAATGAAGTAATGTGAGAATTTAAACTGGTAAAGAAGAATTTTGGTACAGTTACTGCACTATGTTGGAGGCAATAGTTGAATTTAGGGAGCAAAATCATTTTTATGAGATTAATGCGGCCTGCTACGGACAATGGAAGCTTACTCCAAGAAGCAAATTTCAGTTTAGTATATTCCAACAGGGGGAGAACATTGAGCTGTAGGTCCAACCCACTGCATTGGGACATGTAGATACCCAGGTATTTAAATTTAGACACTATGGGCAGTAACGAAAGAGTACTAAGATTGGGCGCTGGGTGTTGAGATAAAGGTAATGGGGCAGATTTATCCCAATTAATATATAGGCCTGAGAACCCACTAAATTTATCTATGGTAGCAATTATTTTTGGCAATGTTTCTTCTGCCTTATCCATGAATATTATCATATCATCAGCATACAAACCAATGATGTCAGTGCGGTCCGCTATCTTAATACCATCAATACCAGGGGTTGAGCGCAAGCGCACAGCCAATGCCTCTATTGCTAGAGCAAATAGGGCCGGAGAGAGGGGGCACCCTTGACGGGTTCCCCTGTACAGTGAAAAGGGTTCAGACATAGAGCCGTTGATAACTATACGGGCCTTGGGTTTCAGATATAACACACCAACCCATTTCAAAAATTTCTCCCCAAAGCCATATTTCTGCAGACAAGCGGACAAAAAGGGCCATTCAAGTGAGTCGAACGCCTTGGCTGCGTCCAGTGACGCCAATGCCCAGGCATTGTCTGGTAACAAAGAACTGCACTGAATCACCGACTGGACCCGTCTAATATTTATAGAGGTATTCTTACCGGGCATAAAGCCCGTTTGATCTGGATGCATAATATCTAGTATAATGGAGTTCAACCTGGTAGCCAGTATTTTGGCTAGGATCTTATAATCCACATTTACCAAGGATATAGGACGATAGGATCCGCATTCCAAAGGATCTTTCTCCTCCTTCTTAAGTACAATAATATGTGCCTCATAAAAAGTATCTGGCAGACTCCCTCCCTTCCATATCTCTTTAAATACTTTCAATAGAAGCGGAGCCAGTATCCCCCGGTATTTCCTATACAACTCTACAGGGAAGCCATCTGGCCCAGGGGCCTTTCCAGAGGCCATATCTGTTATAGCTTGCTCCACTTCCTCCAGGGTAAGTTCAGCGTCCATAAAGGTCCGCTGGACGGAACTCAGCACAGGGAGCGTTATATCGGACAAATATCCCAGACAATCGGAAACATCAAAACCGCTCTTAGACTCATATAGCCCCTTATAATAGTTATAAAAACATTGTAGTATTCCCTCAGTAGTGGAATTCAATGAGCCGTCCGGTGAGCGAATTTGTAATATCATGTTAGATGTATTATGTTGACGCACCAAGTAGGCCAGAAATTTCCCCGCCTGATTCCCCATTTCAAAGTACGATTGTCGCGTAAAAAATAACTTACGTTTAGACTTGGTGTCTATGTGTTGGGCGTACAGTCTTTGCAGAGTCAACCACTCAACCCTATTATCATTAGTCTGGTCAGCTGTATATGTTGCCTCAGCATTTCTCAAACGTTGTTCAATCTCATCGTCCTCCCTTGATGTTACCCTTTTAATATATGAAATTGTAGAAGACAGACAGCCCCTCAGATATGCCTTAAGTGTATCCCAAAATAAGTTAATGTCCTGAAGTTCTGAGTGGGACTGAATAAAGCAGTTCAGCTGGTCAACTGTCCTGTCGTCCGAATCTATGAGTTTGAGCCAAAAGGGATTCAATTTCCATACTCTACCATTATTTAACGTCCCAAACACAAGTTTAAGGATAATCGGACTATGATCCGAGGTCCCTCTATTACCGTGTTCCACACTGTCCACCCACCGCACCAGGTCACCGGATCCGAAGATATAATCTATGCGAGAGAGGGAACTTCTAGTGGATGAGTGGCAGGTATATCCCCTCTCCCCGGGATGATGCATCCTCCATAGATCCATCCAGCCGCTACTTTCCATGAACAGTGTTAACTGAGTCGGGGTCGAAGAAGAAGAAGACAAAGGTTCCCCAGGCGACCCATCCCCCCATCGCATTCTATCTAAACTACTGTCCATAACTAAGTTGAAGTCACCCATACAAATAACATGTGCGTCCGGGTAGCTTAATGCAAAGCTCATTGCCATCTTAAGTACTGAAGTATTAGCTGGGGGGGGTTATATATGCATAGTATGACGTATTCGCAGGAATTGATTAATGCATGGACAAAAACAAAACGTCCCTCTAGATCACGCCGAGTCGTCTGGGCCTCCCATTGGACGTCTTTGTGTACTAATAATGATACCCCTCTCGAGTAGCTAGTGTGAAATGCGTGAGCATACCACTGTACCCATGGTTTCTGTACACCTCTGGCTGTATCTCTAGTTAGATGTGTCTCTACCAGGGCCACAATATGGGGATGATATCGTCTAATTTGAGAGAACACCTTGATTTTCTTCCGGGGAGATTTAACACCCCGAATGTTCCATGTCATACATATCAACTCAGACCCCATATCTAGCCATTAAAAAACATGGTATGCATTGATGATGAGAAAAGTCCATTAATTACGCATGGGAAGTCATAATGGCTTTGGAGGGGGCTCTTACCCAAATACCTACTAAAACAAATTAAATCTAACAAAAAAGAAAAACAACAATTTAACAAAAACTGAACAGTAGAGGAGTAAGATCCTGTACTCCTTCAGTCAGATATGAAAGGGGATACCCTCACTGAATCCAGCGTCCGGTATTGTTAACAACCTTAGCACCCACTTAGAGAGCTCCGTTTACGTTACCATTAGACAAGAAGCATAAATTAGGAGGCTTTCACATTGGACACCCCCGTGAGACCGCAACCATTCGGCCGCCTCCGCTGGATCCGTGAAGAATAAGGTGGAACCATCATGAACAATGCGCAGTCGAGCCGGATAAAGCATGGAGTAGATGATACTCTTATCTAAGTTGTTTCTTGATGTCCATGAACCGCGCTCGCTGCTTTTGGAGTTCCATGGAAAAATCGGGAAAAATCGAAATGGTAGCATTGTTGAATTTAATAGGGCCCTTCTGTCGCGCCAGACGAAGAACAGCATCTCTGTCTCTACAGTTGAGAAGACGTGCCAGGAAGGGTCGGGGTGGAGTTCCAGGGGGAAGAGGTCTTGTTGGGACCCTATGGGCCCTCTCCACTGCAAATGTTGAAGAAAATTCGTTCCCCAGGGAGGCCTTAAGCCAGTCCTCCAGAAATTGCTCGGGTTGCTGACCTTCCGAACGCTCCGGCAGACCGATAATTCGAATATTATTGCGACGCAGTCTGTTTTCCAAGCGTTTACAGAGCCAGCGGCTTTTGTCAACTTAGCCTCCATAGGGGTGATGGTATCCTCTATATGAGACACTCTTGTTTCAACCTCCGAAATACGCCCTCTCATAGCCTGCATATCATGCCGCAGACGACCCACCTCAGTGTGCACGTCCTCTATTTTTTCTGTGAGGGATGATCTAGTGAGGGATATAGCTTGCATTAGCTGCTCTGACACCTGTTTAAGAGTCAGTTCATCTTGTTCTCCCTCCTCATTACTATCAGAAAGACGATTTTTACGTTGGGTCTGTGCAGTGTTATTTCTGAGAGTGCGTGTGTTATCAGAAGGATCCTCCCTGGCGTACTTCCGTAGTTTATCAGCAGCCCCTGTTCCCTTTGGGTGATGCATGGCAGGCAGCTAGAAGGGCTCCACTGGTTAATTACAGTTATATGTGTATATAGTGCACTTTCCAGTTCCAGTTACAACAGAGTTAAATGTAGGATTGTATTCCAGAGAGACCACTAGATGGGCAGCTGGGTTATTAAGAGTGATATATGCAGCAGTTTTAATATGCACCCAGGCTCTGTATGTTAGAGCAGATCCGCAGGCTCCACAGGGGGAACAGCAGAGCGAGGGGGGGGGGGGGAGGGTTAACCCCTCCAAAGTTATGGCGCTGGCAGGAGGAGTGCTTGTATGGCAGGGGGCACGGGGCCCAATCTTTCAGGGCACACACACCGTGCCACCTCCTTATTCTTTCAGGCTAGACTCTCACCTCCTGAGTTGCGCCGCAGATGTGGCTGAAAGCGCCGCTTCCCCACTGTCAGGGCGCGTGCTGCAGAGATATGCCCCCTCGCGGACACCGCCGCTCACCTCCGGTCCCCCTGCTCCTGCTCACCGGCACACTCCAGCGGTCACCGCCTGTGCCTGGGGATCGCCGATTTCAAGAGGGAGGACGCCCGGCACCAGGAGAAGCCGGCGCTGCGTCTGGTCTCCTCAGCGAGGGCACCTCACAAAATGGCCGCTGCTGCACGTGGAGTCTGCCGCCCGTCCAGGCCACCGCAGCTCCTTCGTCCCAGACCTTCACCGCAGCCGTCCGGAGGGTCCACCGGGTTCCTGAGGCTGTGCGGTACCAGTACCAGCCAATACAGTGTATGAATTAAGGGTTGAAATGGCAGGATATGTGTAGGATTATTGGAGCTCACAGAGGGTGCGTCTTTCCTCCTCAGTTACATAGCCACGCCCCTATGTTTCAATTTTTCTTATTGTTTTATTTTTTTTTTCATATTTAAAAAAAAAAAACAAAAAACTTTTTTTAACTGTATAAACTGCTAACATCTGAGCGCTTGTTCTATACATAGCAGGGCATAAGCACTGCTTTGTATAGCGACAATCATGTTTTCCTATGAACATCAGCTACAGGATGGCTTTTACAGGAGGATCGTAATGACATGCATGGTGGTCTTCAGCAGACCCCCAGCTGTCATGACAACCCATCGGCAATCTGCGATCACGTCACTTGAGCGACGATTGGAGCGCGGAACGACACCCACCCCACTGGTGAGTTCAAATGCCGTGGTCAAAGATTTACAGTGGGATTTAACATGTTAGCAGCCGCAGGTGGAGCTCCACGCAACACACGGACTGTTGGGCCGGAGTCACACATGCGAGAAACACGTCCGTGTCTCGCATGTGAAAACCAAGCTCTGGCGCCAGCACTCTAGAGTGGAGCGTGCGGCCGCATAGCAACACATGGAGCCGCACGCTCCGCTCCCAAGTGCCGGTGCCAGAGCTTGGTTTTCACATGCGGGATACGGACGTATTTCTCGCATGTGTGACTCTGGCTTTAGAGACACAAGACTGCTGATTAAATAAGCCGTCATGTGCACACATAGCCCGCATGAAAGTTAAGGAGCCAGCAAATGACATACCGGTACGTCATTTATTAATAAGGTTAATAAGGAGTTAAATATGCAGGGTAATGTTTTACCTCACAGAAACCAGACGATGCAATCCCAAGTCGTCTTGTCTGTATACCGCTCCCCCACCTCAGCTGGACTATAAGAAGCACCCCCCATTTCTTGGGGAGGAAAAAAAGTGTGTCTTATAGTTTGAAAAATACGATACTCTCGTTTGCTTCCTCCCCTGGCCAGGAGCTGAGAGCATGTTCAAACAATGGGACGTGTAGACAATGTTCAGACCATGTTCCTGCACGCTCAGACACCGTCATTACATAGCACACAGCGGGGGCACATTTATAAGATCATCTCCGCACAGAAATGTTTTAATTTTTTTAACCCATTACTTGCCAAATTAGCAAATTTTAATGATTTGGGTCCTAATGAATCAGAAACATAATTTGCAACATTTTTACAAGTACGGATTTTTTAGAAAAAGGTGTCCCAATATTCAATTAAAATGGCATGATTTCCTATTTTGAAAACATTCATTTTACAAACACAACACGAAAAATTGGACCTAATTATAAAAATTATAAAATCATAGGTGCTAGAAGCTAAAGATTAGGCGTCCCCCCAAAAAAAGACATTGGGTTAATGGGTTAACAAATCCAATTGTGGAACTTATTGTTAATTCCAGATATAGTGCATGTTTGTGGGAAAACCCATTTAATAAAAATGATAAAAATTCTGCTGCATTATCTATCTATCTATCTATATATCTATCTATGTATATACACAACCTGCTTCCAGTGACAACCAGCAGAACTATGTATGTATGCAGCTCTGGTGTGTAATAAAGACTGAAGCACAATCAGTGGAAGGTAAGCAATGGATTTACTGAAGATGAGCAAATCTTTTGAATATTTGTATTTGTCAGCTTTGTTGACTTTCCCCCAAACATTGATTTGCAGAGAATAGCTGTGTTGCCAATCACAGATACTGCTAAGCCTCCAATTTCCCTGAAAAGACGAGTATAGAACTCGGAGGTCTCCTAGGACTGTAATGAACCTCTTTCAAGCACTTGAATACTAACACAGCCTGTGAAATGTGAAAGTGACCGCAACATATGACGGTATGTAAATGGATGGTAACCAGCCTGTTTAATAACACATTTCATGGACCAACTTTTTATGGATTTTAAAATGATCCAAAATATTAACTTTTTGCAGTCTGCCATTGTGGTGTACATGGAAGAAGCAGCCATGGCTGTTTGACAAGCAGGGGTCCAAAATGAAATCCTTTTATTGGGGGAGTAGCAGCAGGTTTGTTGTTTGGAAAATTAACAAACAGACTTTTTAACAAGCTTTCCAAAAAATATCAATTTTTTTGGGTAGCAGTTTCCAGTTTATTTACTTTGCGCAGGACGGGGTTCCCAGTAGAAGTATAGTTGAAGAACACAATGGACAGGCAGGAGATGTGTGGCTATTAGTGATGAGTGAGTGTACTCGTTGCTCGGGTGGTCTCCGAGTGTTTGTTTGTGTTCGGAGATTTAGCTTTAATCGTGGCAGCTGAATGATTTACAGCTACTAGACAGGCTGAGTACATGTGGGGGTTGCCTGGTTGCTAGGGAAACCCCACATGTAATCAAGCTGGCTAAGAGCTGTAAATCATTCAACTGTGGCAATGAAAACTAAATCTCCAAGCACTAACAAATACTCGGAGATCACCCGAGCGTGCTCAGGAAAACCTGAGCAACGAGTATACTCATCACTAGTGGCTATCAGCAGTGACGATAACCGGGCAGACTACAACAGGATGGGACAAGCAACGGCTTATCAGTTGTACTGAGATCCCTGATAGCAGCAGTACAGTATTGATATAAATGGCATGATGGAGAGGCAGAAGATCCCTGGCTATGTGGGGTCTCAGCACTGGTGGCAGCAGAACAGTATAGACTAGACTAAAGCATAATGGACAGACAGGCAGATGCTACAGATTATACAATCATTGGCATCAGCCATAGGTGAATCAAAATTGGCAATTATCAATGCCCAATTAATCTTAACAAATGTAATGTTGTCAACATTGGCTGAGGACTATCTGCTCTGTTTGGTTGTGACAAACCCACCTGCCGTGCTGAACACCCACTTGGTACAGCATGGAGGACTTGACAGTATGGCCATTGCATAGATTAAGGATAACTGCTAAATCAAGGATTTTGTTCAGGAATCCTTGGTGACGGTGACGGGCACAAGGGGGCATTCTTTGCGTCTGGAGGAGAGAAGGTTTTTCCACCAACATAGAAGAGGATTCTTTACTGTTAGGGCAGTGAGAATCTGGAATTGCTTGCCTGAGGAGGTGGTGATGGCGAACTCAGTCGAGGGGTTCAAGAGAGGCCTGGATGTCTTCCTGGAGCAGAACAATATTGTATCATACAATTATTAGGTTCTGTAGAAGGACGTAGATTTGGGGATTTATTATGATGGAATATAGGCTGAACTGGATGGACAAATGTCTTTTTTCGGCCTTACTAACTATGTTACTATGTTACTATATAATTAACTGAACCTGGCTGATCAGGATTTGCATCTGTTTGCTAATGACCATCAGGTATATGCTACACAAACCCTGATCAATCACTGCTGATGGCACCTCTCCCTGCTTTCCCTTGCTCTATTAACTGTTTGACAACTGGCTCTCTCCTTATGCTGTGACGTGCTCTCACTATCTACTATACTGTAAAATGGCTGCTGTATTCCCTGCCTCTGTTTTTATATAGGTTATGATAGTCCATTCTGATTAGCTGTGATATAACATCATGGGATTGTTTCAAGGCATTATGGGGAAGCCCATCTGGCCGCGCCTGAGGACATGCGCGTCCTCTGTGAAGATGTAATCTTCTGCATTGTTTAAATTGGAGGTAAGCATTTATGCATTTTTGCCATTTTAATCGAATCACAAATTGTTCAAATTTGCAGAATGTTCCAATATTTCAAACCAAATTAAACTCGCAATGAAAGAATTTGCTCATCTCCCGTATTTACAACATTAACAAGTTTTTATGTATAGTAGATCATATATAATCTGTACAATGATCCTCAAGAATGGACATTCCCTGAAATGCACTCATTCTCAATGTTTCTCATGGAAACTGTTCACAGCCATTAATACAACTAGATAGTGCCCACCTTAAGTTTAAAAGGAACTTTGCGGAAACCTGGGAAGACAAACATAGTCCATAGAGCATACACTGAGGCCGTCACGCCGGTGATAACCCATGGTGCACGCGAGTTAGACTCTTCACTAAAAAGGAATTTTGACGATGTATTGAATAAAATAATGTCGACGTTATCTTCCATTGTTCAAACAACAGCTCTGCAAACAGAAAACGAGGAATGGAACATACCGTAAATCTGTTAGTAACAAACATCACACTAATTGCCCTATACACAGATACTTAGGCACATACAGTAAATAACATCATACGCCATCCTTTTGGTCGTGGAGACTCTCAGGGAGCCCATCAGATGATTCCTTTCCTACAAAAAGCAACAAGAGGGAATTGCTTTCCATTCAAGTAATTAGGGGGTTGGTCAAAGAGAAATATTGCATCTTTCGGGGATATTGACAAGCTTAACATCTCTATAGGGTGGTATGGCTGAAACGTTACACCAAAAAACCAAAAGGATTTTGCCAAAAATCACAATTTATCCTCTATCCATAGTAAAGCTCACTGATCCTTGGGCGCCACCAATCTCAACACTTACTCTGCTACTCAAGAACAGGCCCCTGTCTTGCGTGGAGCTGAGGTATATTCCTCTTGAGGAAGTGCACAGTGTCAGTACCTGGGAAGCCCAGGAAAGTGGCGTTACCCACACTGCCCAAGTCTCAAATTGTGGCATCAGCTAGACATATACACTACATGTATGGAGTGGTCTCAGGAGCTGAAGTTGTGTTATCCCTTCTAATAGAGCTTCGTCATGGCTGTTCACCATGTACAACCCCTGGCAAAAATTATGGCATCACCGGCCTTGGAGGATGTTCATTCAGTTGTTTAATTTAGCGATCTGACGAGGGCAGACACATTCATCTTAGAGTGGCCAATGGCCACTCTAAGTTGTTTAATTTAGTAGAAAAAAAAAAGCAGATCACAGACAGGCACAAAACTAAAGTCATTTCAAATGGCAACTTTCTGGCTTTAAGAAACAGTAAAAGAAATCAAGAACAAAAATGTGGTAGTCAGTAATGGTTACTTTTTTTTAACCAAGCAGAGGGGAAAAAAAAAATTATGTAATCACTCAATTCTGAGGAAACAATTATGGAATCACCCTGTAAATTTTCATACCCAAAACTAACACCTGCATCAAATTAGATCTGCTTGTTAGTCTGCCAAAAGATGTTGGTTGTTCACAGTCAGCTGTGTCTAAAATCTGGACCAAATACAAACAACATGGGAAGGTTGTTAAAGGCAAACATACTGGTAGACCAAGGAAGATATCAATATATGTTGTCCAAAATATGTCTCCAAAACAGGAAATGCACAACAAAACAAATGAGGAATGAATGGGTGGAAGCTGGAGTCAATGTCTGTGACCGAACTGTAAGAAACCGCCTAAAGGAAATGAGATTTACACACAGAAAAGCTAAACGAAAGCCATCATTAACACCTAAACAGAAGAAAACAAGGTTACAATGGGCTAAGGAAAAGCAATTGTGGACTGTGGATGACTGGATGAAAGTCATATTCAGTGATGAATCGCGAATCTGCATTGGACAAGGTGATGATGCTGGGACTTTTGTTTGGTGCCGTTCCAATGAGATTTATAAAGATGACTGCCTGAGGAGAACATGCAAATTTCCACAGTCATTGATGATATGGGGCTGCATGTCAGGTAAAGGCACTGGGGAGATGGCTGTCATTACATCTTCAATAAATGCACAAGTTTATGTTGATATTTTGGACACTTTTCTTATCCCATCAATTGAAAAGATGTTTGGGGATGATGAAATCATTTTTCAAGATGATAATGCATCCTGCCATAGAGCAAAAACTGTGCAAACATTCCTTGAAAAAAAAAAGACACATAAGGTCAATGTCATGGCCTGCAAATAGACCGGATCTCAATCCAATTGAAAATCTTTGGTGGAAGTTCAAGAAAATGTTCCATGACAAGACTCCAACCTGGAAAGCTGATCTGGCAACAGCAATCAGAGAAGGTTGGAGCCAGATTGATGGAGATTCCTGTTTGACGCTCATTAAGTCCATGCCTCAGAGACTGCAAGCTGTTATAAAAGCCAGAGGTGCTGCAACAAAATACTAGTGATGTTTTGGAGTGTTTTTTTGTTTGTTTTTCATGATTCCATAATTTTTTCCTCAGAATTGAGCGATTCCATAATTTTTCCCCTATGCTTGGTTAAAAAAAGTAACCATTACTGACTACCACATTTTTTGTTCTTGATTTCTTTTAGTGTTTCTTAAAGCCAGAAAGTTGCCATTTGAAATGACTTTAGTTTTGTGCCATGTCTGTGATCTGCTTTTTTTCTTCAAAATTAAACAACTGAATGAACATCCTCCAAGGCCGGAGATTCCATAATTTTTGCCAGGGGTTGTAGATGCCACTGTCAATCTCTAGCAGCAGCAGTTAAATTACATCACAGCCAGTGTGAATGTACGTTGGCTCTCGCTGGCACCCTGCGACGCGAGCATGAGGCGGTGATGGGTTACTATTAGTGATGAGCGAGTGTGCTTGGGATAAGCTGTTATCTGAACATGCTCATGTCCTAACGGAGTATTTTCAGCGCGCTCAAAAAGAATGCTCGAGTCGCCACGCCTGCATGTCTCGCAGCTGTTCGACAGCCGCAACACATGCAGGGATTGCATGTTTGCTAGCCGCGGCGACTAGAGCATTTTTTTTCCAAGCACGCAGAAAAAAAACTTCATTAGTACATGAGCACGCTCACTCATCACTAGTTACTATGACAGCCTTTGGCTTGGCAAAGGACTTGGTGCTGCCATCTTGGTTCTCCTCTAAGGCTATGTGCACACACACAATGCATTTTTGATGCGTTTTTTTACGCGCGTAAATGGTCCAAAAATGTAATACTAAAGCAAGGTTATTCAATGACAATCCTGGAGTGTTGTACGCACGATCCATAAATTTGCAGCATTTTATTTTCTGCAGTATGACAATTCTTTTTGCGTTTCTGCTGCGTTTTTGACTCACTGATTTCAATTGAGTCCGTCAAATCTGCAGCAAAAATGCAGTTGTAAAAAGGTTTGCGTATTTGCTGCAGATTTGCTGCCAAAACGCTGCAAAATGTCAAAGGGAAATGATGCCAGAAGGAGGAACAGTGTGTGGGAGGAGAATGTATGCGTGTGTGTGCGTGCGTGCGTACACCCAGGCGTCGCCTAATCCCCGATGCCAGTATCTCCTGCAAACAATCATAAACAAACATATACTCGCCTTTCCGCCATAGTCCATTTAAAGGGAAGCTGTCACCCCCAAAATCGAAGGTGAGCTAAGCCCACCGGCATCCGGGGGTTACTGTATCTACAGCATTCTGGAATGCTGTAGATAAGCCCCCGATGTATCCTAAAAGATGAGAAAAAGATGTTAGATTATACTCACCCAGGGGCGGTCCCGCTGCGGTTCTGGTCCGATGGGCGTCGCGGTCCGGTCCGGCGCCTCCCATCTTCTTACGATGACGTCCTCTTCTTGTCTTCATGCTGTAGCTCTGGCGCAGGCGTACTTTGTCTGTCCTGTTGAGGGCAGAGGAAAGTACTGCAGTGCGCAGGCGCCGGGCCTCTCTGACCTTTCCAAAGTACGCCTGTGCCGGAGCCACAGCGTGAAGACAAGAAGAGGACGTCATCGTAAGAAGATGGGAGGCCCCGGACCGGACCGAGACGCCCATCGGACCCGGACAGCAATGGGACCGCTCCTGGGTGAGTATAATATAACCTCTTTTTGGGCTGTTTTCCACTTGCGAGATACACGTCCGTGTCTCGCATGTGGAAACGAAGCTCTGGCGCCGGGAATCCAGAGCAGAGTGTGCGGCTGCATAGCAACACATGGAGCTGCACGCTCCGCTCTGGAGTGCCGGCGCCAGAGCTTCGTTTCCACATGCGAGACACGGACGTGTATCTCGCAAGTGGAAAACAGCCCTTTCTCATCTTTCAGGATACATCGGGGGCTTATCTACAGCATTCCAGATATGTAGATAAGCCCCTGATGCCGGTGGGCTTAGCTCACCTTCAATTTTGGGGGTGACAGGTTCCCTTTAAGGACGGGATCACACATACGCGAGATACGGCCGAGTGTCGCATGTGAAAACCCAGCTCTGGCGCCGGCACTCCAGAGCTGAGTGTGCAGCCGCACAGCAATACTTGGAGCTGCATGCTCCGCTCCGGAGTGCCGGCGCCAGAGCTGGGTTTTCACATGCGACACTTGGCCGTATCTCGTGTATGTGTGATCCCGGCCTAATACTGCGTGTCCCACGTCAATCTAACCCGGCTGCGCCCATACACTGAGAGGAGGTGATCGCTCCCACAGTGTATCACTGAGCCGCCGTGAGAGTTCACCGGAGTTCATCAGCTGATCAGCTCAGATGCTCTCACTTACAGCACCGCTGTGTGGGAAAGTTCTCGCACAGCGGTAGTGCAGTGAGAGAACCGAAGCTGATGATCACCGGTGAACTCTCACGGCAGCTTAGTGATACACTGCAGGAGCGATCACCTCCTATCAGTGTATGGACGCGGCCGGGTCAGATTGACGTGGGACACTCGGTATTAAGTGGAGTACGGCGGACAGGATAGTATTATATGTTGGTTTATTATTTTTTGATTGTTTGCAGGAGACGAGGGCGTCGGGGATTAGGCGTTCAGTAAGTATGGTAAATTTAGATTCAATAAAGGAGTCTGTGTTCTTATTTCAAATAAAGGACTGGATTCTGGGTGTCTGTGTTTTATACAATATCACTATGGGGTTAGTATGGATGAGTGTCTTATAGACGCCTCTCCATTACTAACCTGTGAGCTTAATGTCACCTGACAATACAAAGGGGTTATCACCTCACAAATATGAACCCCAGTTGCCACCACTACAGGGCAAGTGTGAAGAGCAAGGCTAAGTGTCAGAATTGGGGCATCTATAAGATGCGCCATTTCTGGGGTAGATGAGAGCTGATGGTTTTTAGCCTGGGGGGGGGGGATGCTGATATCCATGGCCCCTTCCCAGGCTATTAATATCAGCCCGCAGCTGTCTGCCTAGCCTTTGCTGGTACAATTTTATAGGGAGACCCCACGTCGGCTTTCTCTCTGCTGGTTACGAAAATTATGCGCGAGCCCACATATTAATTATAACGCCGCATTTTTGCCCTGCAGATTTATCAAATCCGCTGCGGAAGAATCCGCAGTGGACCATTATACGTGTGCACATAGCCTAAAGGTTCAGTCAAAATAAAAAAAAATAAAAAAGCTAGAAGGGGGGCACTAAACTTTATCAGCATGCACAAGAGAGAACAAAAACGCAGCAACAATTGCAGAAAAAATTGCTTTTTGTAAGCAGCTTCTTTACTGCCAAGAGAGCAGGTGTCGCCTGCGGACAAACGCAGCATAAAACGCACCGTGTGCACATAGCCTGACAGAGCCGGTACACACAGGTGTACATAGGCCTAAGAAGTCGCACATGCGCTGTTCGCTAGGAGGTCGTTTTGCAGGATGTGAACGATCCCACGTCACCTGATAATTTCATTTTTGTCACTTTCTGTAATATCTGCAAATAACACTAATAAATGATTTTATTTCCAGAGTGATCACAATGCATTCTCCTGCAGGAACCACCTGGGTGCTGACGATGCAGAAGTCTGCACACCCCCAGGGGGCTCCATTTGGGGGGCACCACCTGTGTGCCAGCACTTACCTTCACACCCCACTGACTCCTGCACTAGGGACTTGTGCCTCAACCCTTGCTGTCGCAGTACATAAACTCCACCAGCAGGGGGCGCGGTAGGAAAGGTCAGTGCCGGCTCAGCAAATGCCGGCACTGCTAGTGTGCCACCCGACCAATACTGCCGGGTCCTGCTGGGAACAACACGGACGTTTCCTTCTCTCTACTTCACTGGACTCAAAGGGTAAAAATGTTTGACGTGGACAAAAAAGCATTAAAGCGCTCTTTCCCACAGTTAAAATGGCGACTGTCTGATTTCCTGTGTTGGCAGCACGTGATGTTGAAGGAGAAGACGCATAGAATTATGGGAGCTGGGGGAAGGGGTGTGTGAGGGCATGATGGGAGTTGTAGTTTTACAACTGCTGGAGACTGGAGAGCCTCTGCTGTGGGGTCATGAGTTCTGGGACGTCTCATGTCTGGGCTGATATGTGACAAGTAATAATCCTATAACTGAGGGGTTGTCGTTAACCCTTTCCCGACTCAAGCAATTTTCATTTTTGCATTTTAGTTTTTTCCTTTTCATTCTTCCAAGAGTTTAGTTTTTAGCCTGGGCGTTTTTGATCAGAATATAGTGTTAACTAAGTCCCCTATATACCATATGTTATTTACATGTACTGTTACTATTTACGTAACAGATTATTTGCTCATGTGATGCAATTAGCGCAACCTCCACCAGGGGGTGCTGGTGAGGGAAGAGAGGTTGCCCACTGAGGCTATGTGCAAACGTAGGAAATGTGGTGCAGAATTTTCTGCACTAAATCTGCATCTGCAGATTTGATGCAGTTTCTGTGCAGTACAATGTAAATCAATGTGAAAAAAAAAAGCTGTGCACATGGTGCAGAAACGCTGCAGAACTGCACAAAAGAAGCGACGTGCACTTCTTTGAAAATCTGCAGCGTTTCTGCGCAGATTTTTCTGCACCATGTGCACAGCTTTTTTTTCACATTGATTTACATTGTACTGTCAATCACAGTGCAGTTCTGCACCAATTCTGCACTAAATCTGCATCGTGTGCACATACCCTTACACTGATAGGAGGTGATCGCTCCTGCAGTGTATCACTAAGCTGCCGTGAGAGTTCACCGGTGATCATCAGCTTCAGTTCTCTCACTGCACTACCGCTGTGCGAGAACTTTCCCACACAGCGGTGCTGTAAGTGAGAGCATCTGAGCTGATCAGCTGATGAACTCCGGTGAACTCTCACGGCGGCTCAGTGATACACTGCGGGAGCGATCACCTCCTCTCAGTGTATGGACGCAGCCGGGTTAGATTGACGTGGGACACGCAGTATTAGGCCGGGATCACACATACACGAGATACGGCCAAGTGTCGCATGTGAAAACCCAGCTCTGGCGCCGGCACTCCGGAGCGGAGCGTGCAGCTCCATGTGTTGCTGTGCGGCTGCACACTCAGCTCCGGAGTGCCGGCGCCAGAGCTGGGTTTTCACATTCGACACTCGGCCGTATCTTGCGTATGTGTGATCCCGTCCTTAAAGGGAACCTGTCACCCCCAAAATCGAAGGTGAGCTAAGCCCACCGGCATCAGGGGCTTATCTACATATCTGGAATGCTGTAGATAAGCCCCCGATGTATCCTGAAAGATGAGAAAGGGCTGTTTTCCACTTGCGAGATACACGTCCGTGTCTCGCATGTGGAAACGAAGCTCTGGCGCCGGCACTCCAGAGTGGAGCGTGCAGCTCCATGTGTTGCTATGCAGCCGCACACTCAGCTCTGGATTGCCAACGCCAGAGCTTCGTTTCCACATGCGAGACACGGACGTGTGTCTCGCAAGTGGAAAACAGCCCAAAAAGAGGTTATATTATACTCACCCAGGGGCGGTCACATTGCTGTCCGGGTCCGATGGGCATTGCGGTAAAATAATAAACCGTATACTACCTGTCCGCCGTAGTCCAATTAATAACGAGTGTCCCACGATGATCTCCCCTATAGAACAGTGACATCGGGTGATGTCACTGCTCTATAGGACCCTCAGTGTTGTGAATTCTGCTCTTGGGTTCCCTCCAGTGGTTGTAGGTGGGAATGCAGTTGTCTCTGAGTCACAGTCCTGGCCAGGTGTATCTGCTGATTGCAGTTCTGACTGGGATATTTAGGTGTGCAGGATTCTTTAGTCTTTTTCCAGTTGTCAATGTTTCTAGTGAAGTGTTGGATCACTTTCTGGCTTCTCCTGCTTAGCTGCCAATTCAGCAAAGATAAGTGTCTGGTTTTTGTTTCTGTGGCACACATGCAGTGTGCTTATATTCTGTGCTATTCATTTGTTTTTCTCTTGTCCAGCTTAGACTGTGTCAGTGTTTTCTCAGTCTTGTTGGATTCTCTGGAGATGCAGATATACGCTCCACATCTTTAGTTAGATGGTGGAGTTTTTGTATTTTCTGCTGTGGATATTTTTGGAAGGATTTTTAATACTGACCGCTTAGCATCCTGTCCTATCCTTTCCTTTTTAGCTAGTGTGCCTCATTTGCTAAATCCTGTTTCCTGCCTGTGTGTGTCTTTTCCTCTACTACTCACAGTCAATATTTGTGGGGGGCTGCCTATCCTTTGGGGTTCTGCTCTGAGGCAAGGTAGACATTCCTATTTCCATCTATAGGGATATTTAGTCCTCCGGCTGTGTCGAGGTGTCTAGGTTTTGTTAGGCACACCCCACGGCTACTTCTAGTTGCGGTGTTAAGATCAGGGTTTGCGGTCAGTATAGTTACCACCTACTCCAGTGAAAGTTTTCATGCTGCTCCAAGGTCACCTGATCATAACAGTACAACTGGCCAATAATGAGTTAAATGCATCTCAGAAGAAGGGAAGAAAGGTCTTGAGCCATTTTTTTTTTCTTCAGTCTACTTTGTCTTCTCCTCCCTCTTTATCTCTGGGTGGCTGAAGAGCCTTGTGCTAGCATGAATGTTCAGGAATTAGCTTCTCGTGTAGACCAGCTTGCTGCTAGGGTACAGGGTATTTCTGATTATATTGTTCAGACTCCTGCTTTAGAACCGAAGATTCCTACTCCTGATTTGTTTTTTGGTGACAGGTCCAAATTTTTTAGTTTTAAAAACAACTGTAAACTGTTTTTTGCTTTGAGACCTCGATCCTCCGGTGATTCCATTCAGCAGGTTAAAATTGTCATCTCCCTGCTGCGTGGCGACCCGCAGGATTGGGCATTTTCCCTGGAATCTGGGAATCCGGCTTTGCTTGATGTAGACTCCTTTTTTCAGGCTTTGGGATTGTTATATGATGAACCTAATTCTGTGGATGAAGCTGAGAAGACCTTGTTGGCCCTGTCTCAGGGTCAAGAGGCGGCAGAATTGTATTGTCAGAAATTCCGAAAATGGTCGGTGTTGACTAAATGGAATAATGATGCTTTGGCGGCAATTTTCAGAAGGGGGCTTTCTGAATCCGTTAAAGATGTTATGTTGGGGTTTCCCACGCCTTCCGGTCTGAGTGATTCTATGTCTCTGGCCATTCAGATTGACCGGCACTTTCGGGAGCGCAGAACTGTGCGCGCTGTGGCGTTATCCTCAGAGCAAATTCCTGAGCCTATGCAGTGTGATAGGATCCTGTCTAGAACGGAACGACAAGGTTTCAGACATCAGAATAGGTTGTGTTATTATTGTGGCGACGCTTCTCATGTCATTTCTGTCTGCCCTAATCGGACAAAGAGGATCGCCAGTTCAATTACCATCAGTACTGTACAACCTAAATTTTTGTTATCTGTGTCCTTGATCTGCTCATTGTCATCATTTTCTGTCATGGCGTTTGTGGATTCAGGCGCTGCCTTGAACTTAATGGACTTTGAGTTTGCCAAGCGTTGTGGTTTTCCCTTGCAGCCTTTGCAGAACCCTATTCCTTTAAGGGGCATTGATGCTACACCCTTGGCTAAAAATAAGCCCCAGTTTTGGACACAGGTGACCATGCGCATGACACCAGTCCATTAGGAAGATTGTCGATTTCTGGTGTTGCATAATTTGCATGATGCTATCGTGCTGGGTTTTCCGTGGTTGCAGGTACATAATCCTGTGTTGGATTGCAAGTCCATGTCTGTGACTAGTTAGGGTTGTCAGGGGGTTCATAATGATGTTCCTTTGATGTCAATCTCCTCTTCTTCCTCTTCTGAAATTCCTGAGTTTTTGTCTGATTTTCAGGATGTATTCGATGAGCCCAAGTCCAGTTTCCTTCCACCGCACAGGGACTGCGATTGTGCCATTGACTTAATTCCAGGCTGTAAGTTTCCTAAGGGTCGACTTTTCAACCTGTCTGTGCCTGAACATACCGCCATGCGGAGTTATATTAAGGAGTCTTTGGTGAAAGGGCATATTCGACCATCTTCTTCACCGTTCGGAGCGGGGTTCTTTTTTGTTGCTAAAAAAGATGGTTCCTTGAGACCCTGTATTGATTATCGCCTCTTGAATAAGATCACTGTCAAGTTTCAATACCCTTTACCTTTGCTTTCCGATTTGTTTGCTAGGATTAAGGGAGCTAGTTGGTTTACGAAGATTGACCTTCGGGGGGCATATAATCTTGTTCGTATTAAGCAGGGTGATGAATGGAAAACTGCGTTTAACACGCCCGAAGGCCATTTTGAATACCTTGTGATGCCATTCGGACTCTCTAATGCTCCATCTGTTTTTCAGTCCTTCATGCATGATATCTTCCGGACTTATCTTGATAAATTCTTGATTGTATATTTGGATGATATTTTGATTTTTTCCGATGATTGGGAGTCTCATGTGCAATAGATCAGGATGGTATTTCAGATCCTTCGTGACAATGCTTTGTTTGTGAAAGGGTCTAAGTGTCTCTTTGGGGTGCAGAAGGTTTCTTTTTGGGGCTTTATTTTTTCTCCCTCGTCTATAGAGATGGATCCGGTTAAGGTTCAGGCCATTCATGATTGGATTCAGCCCACATCCGTGAAGAGCCTTCAGAAATTTTTGGGTTTTGCAAATTTTTATCGACGTTTCATTGCTAATTTTTCCAGCGTGGTTAAACCTTTGACCGATTTGACAAAGAAAGGCGCTGATGTGGCGAATTGGTCCTCTGCGGCTGTCTCTGCCTTTCAGGAGCTTAAACGTCGATTTACTTCTGCTCCGGTGTTGCGCCAACCGGATGTTTCTCTTCCGTTTCAGGTTGAGGTTGACACTTCTGAGATTGGGGCAGGGGCCGTTTTGTCTCAGAGGGATCCTGTTGGTTCCTTGATGAAACCGTGTGCCTTATTTTCCCGTAAGTTTTCGCCTGCTGAACGCAATTATGATGTCGGCAATCGGGAGTTGTTGGCTATGAAGTTGGCGTTTGAGGAGTCGCGACATTGGCTTGAGGGAGCTAAGCACCGTATTGTGGTCTTGACCGATCATAAGAATCTGATTTACCTCGAGTCTGCCAAACGGCTGAATCCTAGACAGGCTCGATGGTCCTTGTTTTTTTCCCCGTTTTGATTTAGTGGTCTCGTACCTTCCGGGTTCTAAGAATATTAAGGCTGATGCCCTCTCTAGTAGTTTTTTGCCTGATTCTCCTGAGGTCTTAGAACCGGTCAGTATTCTGAAAGAAGGGGTGGTCCTTTCTGCCATTTCCCCTGATTTACGACGGGTTCTTCAGGAATTTCAGGCTGATAAACCTGACCGCTGTCCAGTGGGGAAGCTGTTTGTTCCTGATAGATGGACAAGTAAGGTGATTTCTGAGGTTCATTGTTCAGTGTTGGCTGGTCATCCTGGGATGGGTACCAGAGATTTGGTTGCTAGGCCCTTTTGGTGGCCTTCCTTGTCGTGGGATGTGCGTTCTTTTGTGCAGTCCTGTGGGACTTGTGCGTGGGCCAAGCCTTGTTGTTCCCGTGCTAGTGGGTTGCTTTTGCCATTGCCAGTCCCTGAGAGGCCCTGGACGCATATTTTGATGGATTTTATTTCTGATCTTCCGGTCTCCCAGAAGATGTCTGTTATCTGGGTTGTTTGTGACCGGTTCTCTAAGATGGTTCATTTGGTGCCTTTGCCTAAGTTGCCTTCCTCTTCAGATTTGGTTCCATTGCTTTTTCAGCATGTGGTTCGTTTGCATGGTATTCCGGAGAATATTGTGTCCGACACAGGTTCTCAGTTTGTTTCTAGGTTTTGGCGGGCCTTTTGTGCTAGGATGGGCATTGATTTGTCTTTTTCTTCGGCGTTTCATCCTCAGACAAATGGCCAAACTAAGCGAACTAATTAGACCTTGGAAACCTATTTGAGATGCTTTGTGTCTGCTGATCAGGATGATTGGGTGGCTTTCTTGCCGTTGGCCGAGTTTGCCCTTAATAATAGGGCTAGTTCGGCTACTTTGGTTTCACCTTTCTTTTGTAATTTTGGTTTTCATCCTCGTTTTTCTTCTGGGCAGGTTGAGCCTTCTGACTGTCCTGGTGTGGATTCTGTGGTTGACAGGTTGCAGCAGATTTGGACTCATGTGGTAGACAATTTGACGTTGTCTCAGGAAAAGGCTCAACGTTTTGCTAACCGCCGTCGGTGTGTTGGTCCCCGGCTTCGTGTGGGGGATTTGGTTTGGTTGTCTTCTCGTCATGTTCCTATGAAGGTTTCTTCCCCTAAGTTTAAGCCTCGGTTTATTGGTCCTTATAAGATTTCTGAAATTATCAATCCGGTGTCTTTTCGTTTGGCCCTTCCAGCCTCTTTTGCCATTCATAATGTTTTCCATTTCTTTGTTACGGAGATATGGAGATATGTGGTGCCCGTTGTTCCCTCGGTTGATCCTCCTGCCCCGGTGTTGGTTGCGGGAGAGTTGGAATATGAGGTTGAGAAAATTTTGGATTCTCGTTTTTCGAGGCGGAGGCTTCAGTATCTTGTCAAGTGGAAGGGTTATGGCCAGGAGGATAATTCTTGGGTTGTTGCCTAGTACATGCCTGCACAAGGTGCAATCTTGCCTTACGCAGGCGTGTACTATGGAGGACAGAGAATGAACTTCAATCCAATATTGCAGCCATCATGCAGCCAGCGGGTAAGGAAAGGGTGAATCAAACACCCAAAAACCCCGCCTCCATGGCTGAAGATTGTTCCCTCCAAATTCAGGTGACAGTGTCCCTTTAACCCCTTCCCGACCTTTGACGCCACGTAGGCGTCATGAAAGTCGGTGCCATTCCGACCCATGACGCCTATGCGGCGTCATGGAAAGATCGCGTCCCTGCAGATCGGGTGAAAGGGTTAACTCCCATTTCACCCGATCTGCAGGGACAGGGGGAGTGGTAGTTTAGCCCAGGGGGGGTGGCTTCACCCCCTCGTGGCTACGATCGCTCTGATTGGCTGTTGAAAGTGAAACTGCCAATCAGAGCGATTTGTAATATTTCACCCATTATAACGGGTGAAATATTACAATCCAGCCATGGCCGATGCTGCAATATCATCGGCCATGGCTGGAAATACTAGTGTGCCCCCACCCCACCCCTCCGATCGCCCCCCCAGCCCTCCGATCTGGCCGGTACACTGCTCCGGCTCCCCTCCGTCCAGTGCTCCGCTCCCCCCCGTGCTCTTGTCCGCTCCCCCCGTGCTCCAATCACCCCCCCCGTGCTCCAATCACCCCCCCTGCACTCCGATCCACCCCCCCGGTGCTCCGTTCCACCCCCCCGTGCTCCATTCCAGCCCCCCCGTGCTCCGTTCCACGCCTCCCGCACTCCGATTCCCCCCCCGTGCTCCGATCCCCCCCCCCGTGGTCCCCCCCCACCCCATCATACTTACCGATCCAGCCGGGGTCCCGTCCGTCTTCTCCCTGGGCGCCGCCATCTTCCAAAATGGCGGGCGCATGCGCAGTGCGCCCGCCGAATCTGCCGGCCGGCAGATTCGTTCCAAAGTGCATTTTGATCACTGAGATATAATCTCTCAGTGATCAAAATAAAAAAAATAATAAATGACCCCCCCCCTTTGTCACCCCCATAGGTAGGGACAATAAAAAAATAAAGAAATTTTTTTTTTCCACTAATGTTAGAATAGGGTTAGGGGTAGGGTTAGGGTTAGGGTTAGGGTTAGGGCTAGGGTTAGGGCTAGAGTTAGGGGTAGGGGTAGGGCTAGGGTTAGGGTTAGGGTTAGGGCTAGGGGTAGGGTTAGGGTTAGGGCTAGGGGTAGGGGTAGGGTTAGGGTTAGGGCTAGGGGTAGGGGTAGGGGTAGGGTTAGGGCTAGGGGTAGGGGTAGGGTTAGGGTTAGGGCTAGGGTTTCGGTATGTGCACATGTATTCTGGTCCTCTGCGGATTTTTCCGCTGCGGATTTGATAAATCCGCAGTGCTAAACCGCTGCGGATTTATGGCGGATTTACCGCGGTTTTTCTGCGCATTTCACTGCGGTTTTACAACTGCGATTTTCTATTTGAGCAGTTGTAAAACCGCTGCGGAATCCGCACAAAGAAGTGACATGCTGCGGAATGTAAACCGCTGTGTTTCCGTGCAGTTTTTCCACAGCATGGGCACAGCGATTTTTGTTTCCCGTAGGTTTACATTGAACTGTAAACTCATGGGAAACTGCTGCGGATCCGCAGCGTTTTCCGCAGCGTGTGCACATACCTTTAGAATTAGGCTATGTGCACACGGTGCGGATTTGGCTGCGGATTCGCAGCAGTGTTCCATCAGGTTTACAGTACCATGTAAACATATGAAAAACCAAATCCGCTGTGCCCATGGTGCAGAAAATACCACGCGGAAACGCTGCGTTGTATTTTCCGCAGCATGTCAATTCTTTGTGCGGATTCCGCAGCGTTTTACACCTGTTCCTCAATAGGAATCCGCAGGTGAAATCCGCACAAAAAACACTGGAAATCCGCGGAAAATCCGCAGGTAAAACGCAGTGCCTTTTACCCGCGGATTTTTCAAAAATGGTGCGAAAATATTTCACACGAATCCGCAACGTGGGCACATAGCCTTAGGGTTAGGGTTGTGGTTATGGTTAGGGGTGTGTTGGGGTTAGGGTTGTGGTTAGGGGTGTGTTGCGGTTAGGGTTGTGTTTAGGGTTATGGCTACAGTTGGGATTAGGGTTAGGGGTGTGTTGGGGTTAGTGTTGGAGGTAGAATTGAGGGGTTACCACTGTTTAGGCACATCAGGGGTCTCCAAACGCAACATGGCGCCACCATTGATTCCAGCCAATCTCGTATTCAAAAAGTCAAATGGTGCTCCCTCACTTCCGAGCCCTGACGTGTGCCCAAACAGTGGTTTACCCCCACATATGGGGTACCAGCATACTCAGGACAAACTGCGCAACAATTACTGGGGTCCAATTTCTCCTGTTACCCTTGTGAATCAAAAAAAATGCTTGCTAAAACATAATTTTTGAGGAAAGAAAAATGATTTTTTATTTTCACGGCTCTGCGTTGTAAACGTCTGTGAAGCACTTGGGGGTTCAAAGTGCTCACCACATATCTAGATAAGTTCCTTTCGGGGTCTAGTTTCCAAAATGGGGTCACTTGTGGGGGGTTTCTACTGTTTAGGCACATCAGGGGCTCTGCAAACGCAACGTGACGCCCGCAGAGCATTCCATCAAAGTCTGCATTTCAAAACGTCACTACTTCAATTCCAAGCTCCGGCATGTGCCCAAACAGTAGTTTACCCCCACATATGGGGTATCACCATACTCAGGAGAAACTGGACAACAAATATTGGGGTCAAATTTCTCCTGTTACCCTTGGGAAAATTAAAAAATTCTGGGCTAAATAATTATTTTTGAGGAAAGAAAACGTATTTATTATTTTCACGGCTCTGCATTATAAACTTCTATGAAGCGCTTGGGGGTTCAAAGTGCTCACCACACATCTAGATAAGTTCCTTTCGGGGTCTAGTTTCCAAAATGCGGTCACTTGTGGGGGGTTTCTACTGTTAAGCCACATCAGGGGCTCTGCAAACGCAACGTGACGCCCACAGAGCATTCCATCAAAGTCTGCATTTCAAAACGTCACTACTTCACTTCCGAGCCCCGGCATGTGCCCAAACAGTGATTTACCCCCACATATGGGGTATCAGCGTACTCAGGAGAAACTGGACAACAACTTTTGGGGTCAAATTTCTCCTGTTACCCTTGGGAAAATAAAAAATTGCAGGCTAAAAGATCATTTTTGAGAAAATAATTTTTTTTTTTATTTTCATGGCTCTGCGTTATAAACTTCTGTGAAGCACTTGGGGGTTCAAAGTCCTCACCACACATCTAGATTAGTTCCTTTGGGGGTCTAGTTTCCAAAATGGTGTCATTTCTGGGGGATCTCCAATGTTTAGGCACACAGGGGCTCTCCAAACGCGACATGGTGTCCGCTAATGATTGGAGCTAATTTTCCATTTAAAAAGCCAAATGGCGTGCCATCCCTTCCGAGCCCTGCCGTGCGCCCAAACAGTGGTTTACCCCCACATATTGGGTATCTGCGTACTCAGGACAAACAGGACAACAATATTTGGGGTCCAATTTCTCCTATTATCCTTGGCAAAATAGGAAATTCCAGGCTAAAAAAATCATTTTTGAGGAAAGAAAAATTATTTTTTATTTTCATGGCTCTGCGTTATAAACTTCTGTGAAGCACCTGGGGGTTTAAAGTGCTCAATATGCATCTAGATAAGTTCCTTGGGGGGTCTAGTTTCCAAAATGGGGTCACTTGTGGGGGAGCTCCAATGTTTAGGCACACAGGGGCTCTCCAAACGCGACATGGTGTCCGCTAACAATTGGAGCTAATTTTCCATTCAAAAAGTCAAATGGCGCGCCTTCCCTTCCGAGCCCTGCCGAGTGCCCAAACAGTGGTTTACCCCCACATATGAGGTATCGACGTACTCAGGAGAAATTGCCCAACACATTTTAGGATCCATTTTATCCTGTTGCCCATGTGAAAATGAAAAAATTGAGGCTAAAAGAATTTTTTTTGTGAAAAAAAAGTACTTTTTCATTTTTACGGATTAATTTGTGAAGCACCTGGGGGTTCAAAGTGCTCACTATGCATCTAGATAAGTTCCTTGGGGCGTCTAGTTTCCAAAATGGGGTCACTTGTGGGGGAGCTCCAATTTTTAGGCACACGGGGGCTCTCCAAACGTGACATGGTGTCCGCTAAAGAGTGGAGCCAATTTTTGATTCAAAAAGTCAAATGGCGCTCCTTCCCTTCCAAGCCCTGCCGTGCGCCCAAACAGTGGTTTACCCCCACATATGAGGTATCAGCGTACTCAGGACAAATTGGACAACAACTTTCGTGGTTCAGTTTCTCCTTTTACCATTGGGAAAATAAAAAAATTGTTGCTAAAAGATAATTTTTGTGACTAAAAAGTTAAATGTTCATTTTTTCCTTCCATGTTGCTTCTGCTGCTGTGAAGCACCTGAAGGGTTAATAAACTTCTTGAATGTGGTTTTGAGTACCTTGAGGGGTGCAGTTTTTAGAATGGTGTCACTTTTGGGTATTTTCAGCCATATAGACCCCTCAAACTGACTTCAAATGTGAGGTGGTCCCTAAAAAAAATGGTTTTGTAAATTTCGTTGTAAAAATTACAAATCGCTGGTCGAATTTTAACCCTTATAACTTCCTAACAAAAAAAAATTTTGTTTCCAAAATTGTGCTGATGTAAAGTAAACATGTGGGAAATGTTATTTATTAACTATTTTGTGTCACATATCTCTCTGGTTTAACAGAATAAAATTTAAAAATGTGAAAATTGCGAAATTTTCGCCAAATTTCCGTTTTTATCACAAATAAACGCAGAATTTATTGACCTAAATTTACCACTAACATGAAGCCCAATATGTCACGAAAAAACAATCTCAGAACCGCTAGGATCCGTTGAAGCGTTCCTGAGTTATTACCTCATAAAGGGACACTGGTCAGAATTGCAAAAAACGGCAAGGTCTTTAAGGTCAAAATAGGCTGGGTCATGAAGGGGTTAATGTAATGTATGTCTGTATATATGTATTGTATGTAATTTATGAATGTACTGTATGTAGTATGTACAGTGGGGCAAAAAAGTATTTAGTCAGTCAGCAATAGTGCAAGTTCCACCACTTAAAAAGATGAGAGGCGTCTGTAATTTACATCATAGGTAGACCTCAACTATGGGAGACAAACTGAGAAAAAAAAAATCCAGAAAATCACATTGTCTGTTTTTTTAACATTTTATTTGCATATTATGGTGGAAAATAAGTATTTGGTCAGAAACAAAATTTCATCTCAATACTTTGTAATATATCCTTTGTTGGCAATGACAGAGGTCAAACGTTTTCTGTAAGTCTTCACAAGGTTGCCACACACTGTTGTTGGTATGTTGGCCCATTCCTCCATGCAGATCTCCTCTAGAGCAGTGATGTTTTTGGCTTTTCTCTTAGCAACACGGACTTTCAACTCCCTCCAAAGGTTTTCTATAGGGTTGAGATCTGGAGACCGGCTAGGCCACTCCATGACCTTGAAATGCTTCTTACGAAGCCACTCCTTCGTTGCCCTGGTGGTGTGCTTTGGATCATTGTCAAGTTGAACGACCCAGCCACATTTCATCTTCAATGCCCTTGCTGATGGAAGGAGGTTTGCACTCAAAATCTCACGATACATGGCCCCATTCAATCTTTCATGTACCCGGATCAGTCGTCCTGGCCCCTTTGCAGAGAAACAGCCCCAAAACATGATGTTTCCACCACCATGCTTTACAGTAGGTATGGTGTTTGATGGATGCAACTCAGTATTCTTTTTCCTCCAAACACGACAAGTTGTGTTTCTACCAAACAATTCCAGTTTGGTTTCATCAGACCATAGGACATTCTCCCAAAACTCCTCTGGATCATCCAAATGCTCTCTAGCAAACTTCAGACGGGCCCGGACATGTACTGGCTTAAGCAGTGGGACACGTCTGGCACTGCAGGATCTGAGTCCATAGTGGCGTAGTGTGTTACTTATGGTAGGCCTTGTTACATTGGTCCCAGCTCTCTGCAGTTCATTCACTAGGTCCCCCCGCGTGGTTCTGGGATTTTTGCTCACCGTTCTTGTGATTATTCTGACCCCACGGGGTGGGATTTTGCGTGGAGCCCCAGATCGAGGGAGATTATCAGTGGTCTTGTATGTCTTCCATTTTCTAATTATTGCTCCCACTGTTGATTTCTTCACTCCAAGCTGGTTGGCTATTGCAGATTCAGTCTTCCCAGCCTGGTGCAGGGCTACAATTTTGTTTCTGGTGTCCTTTGACAGCTCTTTGGTCTTCACCATAGTGAAGTTTGGAGTCAGACTGTTTGAGGGTGTGCACAGGTGTCTTTTTATACTGATAACAAGTTTAAACAGGTGCCATTACTACAGGTAATGAGTGGAGGAAAGAGGAGACTCTTAACCCCTCTGTGACCTTAGGCGTACTATCCCGTCGAGGTGCCCTGGGCTTATCTGACCCTGGACGGGATAGTACGTCATAGCCGATCGGCCGCGCTCACGGGGGGAGCGCGGCCGATCGCGGCCGGGTGTCAGCTGCTTATCGCAGCTGACATCCGGCACTATGTGCCAGGAGCGGTCACGGACCGCCCCCGGCACATTAACCCCTGGCACACCGCGATCAAAGATGATCGCGATGTGCCGGCGGTGCAGGGAAGCACCGCGCAGGGAGGGGGCTCCCTGCGGGCTTCCCTGAGCCCCCCGCAGCAACGCGATGTGATCGCGTTGCTGCGAGGGTCTCCTCACCTCCCTCCCTGCTCGAGCCCCGGATCCAAGATGGCCGCGGATCCGGGTCCTGCAGGGAGGGAGGTGGCTTCACAGAGCCTGCTCAGAGCAGGCACTGTGAAGGCTGCAGCGCTGCATGTCAGATCAGTGATCTGACAGAGTGCTGTGCAAACTGTCAGATCACTGATCTGTGATGTCCCCCCCTGGGACAAAGTAAAAAAGTAAAAAAAAAATTTTCCAAATGTGTAAAAAAAATAAAAAAAAATATTCCAAAATAATGAAAAAAAAAAAAATATTATTCCCATAAATACATTTCTTCATCTAAATAAAAAAAACAAAACAATAAAAGTACACATATTTAGTATCGCCGCGTCCGTAACGACCCGACCTATAAAACTGTCCCACTAGTTAACCCCTTCAGTAAACACCGTAAGAAAAAAAAAAAAAAAAACGAGGCAAAAAACAACGCTTTATTATCATACCGCCAAACAAAAAGTGGAATAACACGCGATCAAAAGGACAGATATAAATAACCATGGTACCGCTGAAAGCGTCATATTGTCCCGCAAAAAAAGAGCCACCATACAGCATCATCAGCAAAAAAATAAAAAAAGTTATAGTCCTGAGAATAAAGCGATGCAAAAATAATTATTTTTTCTGTAAAATAGTTTTTATCGTATAAAAGCACCAAACCATAAAAAAATGATATAAATGAGGTATCGCTGTAATTGTACTGACCCGAAGAATAAAACTGATTTATCAATTTTACCAAACGCGGAACGGTATAAACGCCTTCCCCAATAGAAATTCATGAATAGCTGGCTTTTGGTCATTCTTCCTCACAAAAATCGGAATAAAAAGCGATAAAAAAATGTCACGTGCCCAAAAATGTTTTCAATAAAAACGTCAACTCGTCCCGCAAAAAACAAGACCTCACATGACTCTGTGGACCAAAATATGGAAAAATTATAGCTCTCAAAATGTGGTATTGCAAAAAATATTTTTTGCAATAAAAAGGGTCTTTCAGTGTGTGACGGCTGCCAATCATAAAAATCCGCTAAAAAACTCGCTATAAAAGTAAATCAAACCCCCCTTCATCACCCCCTTAGTTAGGGAAAAATAAAAAAAAATGTATTTATTTCCATTTTCCCATTATGGCTAGGGTTAGGGCTAGGATTAGGGCTAGGGTTAGGGTTAGGGTTAGGGCTAGGGTTAGGGCTAGGGTTAGGGCTAGGGTTAGGGCTAGGGTTAGGGCTAGGGTTAGGGCTAGGGTTAGGGTTGGGGCTAAAGTTAGGGTTAGGGTTTAGATTACATTTACAGTTGGGAATAGGGTTGGGATTAGGGTTAGGGGTGTGTCAGGGTTAGAGGTGTGGTTAGGGTTACCGTTGGAATTAGGGTTAGGGGTGTGTTTGGATTAGGGTTTCAGTTATAATTGGGGGGTTTCCACTGTTTCGGCACATCAGGGGCTCTCCAAACACGACATGGCGTCCGATCTCAATTCCAGCCAATTCTGCGTTGAAAAAGTAAAATTGTGCTCCTTCCCTTCCGAGCTCTCCTGTGTGCCCAAACAGGGGTTTACCCCAACATATGGGGTATCAGCGTACTCAGGACAAATTGGACAACAACTTTTGTGGACCAATTTCTCCTGTTACCCTTGGGAAAATACAAAACTGGGGGCTAAAAAATAATTTTTGTGGGAAAACAAAAAGATTTTTTATTTTCACGGCTCTGCGTTATAAACTGTAGTGAAACACTTGGGGGTTCAAAGTTCTCACAACACATCTAGATAAGTTCATTGAGGGGTCTAGTTTCCAATATGGGGTCACTTGTGGGGGGTTTCTACTGTTTAGGTACATTAGGGGCTCTGCAAACGCAATGTGACGCCTGCAGACCATTCCATCTAAGTCTGCATTCCAAATGGCGCTCCTTCCCTTCCGAACCCTCCCATGCGCCCAAACGGTGGTTCCCCCCCACATATGGGGTATCAGCGTACTCAGGACAAATTGGACAACAACTTTTGGGGTCCAATTTCTCCTGTTACCCTAGGGAAAATACAAAACTGGGGGCTAAAAAATAATTTTTGTGGGAAAAAAAATTTTGTTTTATTTTTATGGCTCTGCATTATAAACTTCTGTGAAGCACTTGGTGGGTCAAAGTGCTCACCACACATCCAGATAAGTTCCTTAGGGGGTCTACTTTCCAAAATGGTGTCACTTGTGGGGGGTTTCAATGTTTAGGCACATCAGTGGCTCTCCAAACGCAACATGGCGTCCCATCTCAATTCCTGTCAATTTTGCATTGAAAAGTCAAATAGCGCTCCTTCCCTTCCGAGCTCTCCCATGCGCCCAAACAGTGGTTTACTGCCACATATGGGGTATCAGCGTACTCAGGACAAATTGGACAACAACTTTTTGGGTCCAATTTCTCCCGTTACCCTTGGTAAAATAAAACAAATTGGAGCTGAAGTAAATTTTTTGTGTAAAAAAGTTAAATGTTCATTTTTATTTAAACATTCCAAAAATTCCTATTAAACACCTGAAGGGTTAATAAACTTCTTGAATGTGGTTTTGAGCACCTTGAGGGGTGCAGTTTTTAGAATGGTGTCACACTTGGGCATTTTCTATCATATAGACCCCTCAAAATGACTTCAAATGAGACGTGGTCCCTAAAAAAAAATGGTGTTGTAAAAATGAGAAATTGCTGGTCAACTTTTAACCCTTATAACTCCCTAACAAAAAAAAAAATTGGTTCCAAAATTATGCTGATGTAAAGGAGACATGTGGGAAATGTTACTTATTAAGTATTTTGTGTGACATATCTCTGTGATTTAATTGCATAAAAATTCAAAGTTTGAAAATTGCGAAATTTTCAAAATTTTCGCCAAATTTCCGTTTTTTTCACAAATAAACGCAGGTACTATCAAAGAAATTTTACCACTATCATGAAGTACAATATGTCACGAGAAAACAATGTCAGAATCACCAGGATCCGTTGAAGCGTTTCGGAGTTATAACCTCATAAAGGGACAGTGGTCAGAATTGTAAAAATTGGCCTGGTCATTAACGTGCAAACCACCCTTGGGGGTAAAGGGGTTAAAGAAGAAGTTACAGGTCTGTGAGAGCCAGAAATCTTGATTGTTTGTTTCTGACCAAATACTTATTTTCCACCATAATATGCAAATAAAATGTTAAAAAAAACAGACAGTGATTTTCTGGATTTTTTTTTCTCAGTTTGTCTCCCATAGTTGAGGTCTACCTATGATGTAAATTACAGACGCCTCTCATCTTTTTAAGTGGTGGAACTTGCACTATTGCTGACTGACTAAATACTTTTTTGCCCCACTGTATGTAGTATGTATGTAGGTAGTAAGTATGCAGTATGTAACATGTATGTATGTAGTATGTATGTAGTATGTGTGCATGTATGTAGTATGTATGTATGATGTATGTAGTATGTATGTAGTTTTTTTTTTTTCACATTCAACACATTAGCCGGATGATGGGACTACTACTGTCCCATCATTGGCTAATGTGTCAATCACTGTCACTGTAGCAGGCATCGTCCGATGGGACTTGTTTTCCCATCGGACGATGCCTGCACACACGCACCGAGCCCCGGCATGCCACACCGAGCCCCGGGACACCGCACAGAGCCCCGGCAGGCACGCACAGACCCCCCCACGGTCACACACAGACCCCGCCCGCACACACACACGCAGTCTCCACCCACGCACCACCCACACTCCATTATAGTGCATCATTGCACTATAGGAGCTTCCGATTCCGGTATCCGATATTGCAAAAGTATCGGAACTCGGTATCAGAATTCCGATACAGTGAATATCGGCCGATACTCGATATTTGCAGTATCGGAATGCTCAACACTACCCTTGAAAGTGGAGATGCACGCTGATTTGTTTCCTCCCCTACCCTTGGAGGTATGGAACAGAAGTGTATAGAATCATGGAATGTTAGAGTTGTATGGGACCTCCTGGGTCATCGTGTCAACGCAAGATTCACTAAACCATCTCAGACACATGTCTGTCCAGCCTCTGAAGACTTCCATTGCAGGAGAACTCACCACCCCACGTGGCAGCTTGTTCCACTCATTGATCACCCTAAGTGTAAAAAAGTTTTTGTCTAATATCTAATCTGTATCTTCTCCCTTTTAGTTTCATCCCTTTGCATCTAGTGTTTCCATGTGCAAATGAGAATAATGATGATCCCTCTACACTGTGACAGACCTTCAGATATTTGTAGACTGCTATTAAGTTCCTCATAGGACATACATAGCAGTCTGTATCAAAAAACTTGGCACTCAATAATGCTTGTAGAAAATAAAGTCATTTATTTTGCATCAGGACAAACAGATCAGCTGTAGCTCGTATCTTGCTAAACGTTTTCGGTCCTTTGTGGACCTTCCTCAGAGCAAGTTTATCTGGAGCGTAGGATCTGGACATATAACCAGATGCATGAGTATGCTGACACTATATGTAGAGGCAAATTTCAGAGGCACTAATGGAGACCGTGACTGAGCAGATTAAGCTGCTTGGACATACGATGTGCCCACACTGTGCACATTCTGTTGCCTGGAGCGCTGGTGGCGTGCTGAGACGCTGAGCGAGTCACGCTCATACATAGCAGTCTGCTCACCATACTGGTAGCTCTTCTCTGAACGTGCACCAGTTTTTCAATGTCTTTTTTAAATTGTGCCCAGAACTGGACACAGTATTCCAGATGAGGTCTCACCAAGGAGGAGTAGAGGTGGGTAATTACTTCACGTGATCTAGACTCTATACTTCTCTTAATACATCCTAAAACTGTGACCTGTTGAAGCGCTGCTGTAGGCGCGAAACGGCCATAGTCTTCATTCCCTGCTCACGTCCTTTCAGCTTCTGCTCCCTCGAGCCGTGAAGATGTCGTTGTTGTAATTGTTTCTAATAAAGGACTTGGACCACACAAGATCGGTCAGTGCTGCCGCAATTTATATTGGTGTTATACATCCTAAAACTGTGTTTGCCATTTTAAGAGGAGCGAACTGCAGATAGGCCAGATTCTTGTGGTCGGTATAAATGAAGACTGGAAGGACTTCTCCCTCGAGAAGACTGCTCCAGCCCCAGAAGATGGTGTATCTACCTCCAGAAAAAAATTGTTTATTTACTTCTGGGTGATGTAACACTGAGAGGAGAAGAAGACTTGTTACAAGGAAATAAAAGTGGTCTGAGCCTCTGAAGTCCATACCTTCGTTTCGGCTCCCTTATTGATCATGGCAGAGATTAAAGCAATCCGGGACATAAAATGAGAAAAGAATTGTCGGTAGTAGTTGGCGAATTGCTCGATAGCTTTAACGCCACCATGATGCGGCCACTCGAGGATGGAAGACACTTTCTCCAGATCCATCTCTAGACCTGTGGTCGAGATGAAATAATTTAGCAAAGGAAGTGAAGATTGTTCAAACACACATTTCTCACATTTAGGGTATCATTGTCTGGTGGGAGATTGGCAGCACAATTTTAGAACCATCTTTCCTTTTGTCTACATTGTGTCTGCCTCTATGGATCTGCAGCAGCCTTCTGCTCTCACAAAACAGGAGTTTTGGCTGTCACAACCCCACAAGGTGAGCATAAACTTTTTTTCTGTTTTCCCTCTTTTATATCGGGTAAGACCCTATTTGAGCTTCATTTTTCCCCAGTCTATTTTTATCCTTCTTTCTTGTTGAAGAAGTGTGCGTATGATTAGTAGGCAAATGGTAATCCCAACAGAGAAAATGGTGCCACCGGTGGTCGGACCAGTGGTACCGGTACAAGACACTCCTCATGGCAAGTCTGTCCCCAACGAAGCACCTCTCCAGATCTCCAGTCAAGGATGGTTTCATGCATGCAGAACCACGGAAGACACAGAAGAAGCGGATGAGACAGGATAGGAAGCACATTTTCTCAGTGTGCAGCATCTACTTGCTCGGTGCCCACCTGAACGGCTTCGGATGGGGGTTTATCATCAACAGATGACGCCAGCAACAGATTTTGGAGTTGTCAAGTTGGGATCTGGTAGCGATCTACTATTGCTTGCTGTATCAAAAACGATTAACAGAAGAAAGGGAACGCAGCCCAGAGGCACCAAATACCCAAAGGGGAGAGAAAAGTTATTATTGTCTTATCAAAATAGTAAAACCAGATATGAATTAGTATATATCACCCCCCTTGGTTAGTGCTACTGTGAAAAGGTGGACCGAAAATTGGACAATCGGAAAATTGCCACTCAAAAAAAACAAGAAAGAGAACCGATTGAAAGTCCAAAATATAAGGTTAAAAATAATTTTATTAGTTGATCAGGTAAAAAAAATGATCGAAAAAACTACAACAAATTACATAGAGTAATAATTCAATAAATTAGCATAATACATTTGCATGCTATGAAAAAGGGGCTCTTTTTACCAGAATGAATGCAGTTGATGTGGGGGGTGTCAAAATGTGCAATAATATCAAAATTACATAAAATTAACAAAAATGATCAAAAATGGTGAAAAATATATAATGTTAGTACACACAATTTTTTTTTTTTTTTAAATATATGAAATGCGTGAAAGTACAACCATCAAAAATGATATGTAATGTGCAATGGTGCAAAAATCACAAGAATTATGCAATTATATAACAATGTCACAACAACCAACATACACTGGATATATAAATAATTAGGTGTGAGTGCTAAGTTCCAACACCAGGTGTCAGTGTATCCACATCTTATATTAAATGACCAGGAATATATAATAATAAGAGTAATGTTAAGTAACTTACACTGTAGTGTGATGTGCTCCTGGTCTCCTGGACAGACACCCGCACTGCTAGCTGTATGAAGTTCCCTGCCACACTGGAATACAGGAAGGGTATGTTTCCACGTGCAGGAAACGCTGCGTGTCTGACGCTGCATAGAGACGCAGCGTCAGACACGCAGCGTCCAGATGTTACAGCATAGTGGAGGGGATTGAATGAAATCCCGTCTCCACTATGCGTGGTAACACGCACGCGGCTGCCCTGCGACTCCGGACATGCTGCGCGTCTTTTCAGATCGCAGCATGTCCGTATATCTTGCGGTGACGCTGCGTCGCCGCAAGATATAGCACAGGGCCCTATGGTGGGGAGCGATGATCCCGGATGTGTGCTATGAACACATCCGGCATCATCGCGTCCCAGAAAGGGGGCGGGGCTTACCGCAGAGCGGCTAAGCCGCTCCGACGATACCGCCGGCCATCCTGAAGGTGGAAACATACCCTTAAGCTGTCTTAGGCCGGTTTCACACGTCCAGTACCAGAAGAAACGGTACCAGAGATATCCGTGTCCATGTGTGTAATACGTGTGGCAACCATGTGCCGCATCAGTACCACACGGGTGGCCATCGGGGAAGAAGCACTACAGGAAGCGCTATTCCCCAGCACGGGCACTGAAGATGGCTCTCATCATTCTCTGCCAGCGATTGGCGCGAGCAGAGGAGAATGATGAGAGTTATATTAAAGTCAGAATGATGACAGCAGGTGGGGGCTTTTGGGACTCTTACTCCCATCATTCGACACCTGCTGTTAATAACAGTGACAGCAGGAACAAATGATTGGGGTATTCCTCAACCGCCACCTGTAAAATAACAAAAAAATGAATAAAAAGCCCGGCGTGGGTTCCCCCCTATTTTCTTGAACCAACCAGGCAAAACTCACAGCTGGGGGCTGCAACCCTCAGCTTCAGCAAGGTTGGTTATCATGAAAAGAGGAGTCCCCACGCTGTTTTTTTAATTATTTAAATAAATAATTAAAAATAATGGCATGGGGTCCCTCCATTTTTGACAACCAGCCGTGCTAAAGCTCACAACTGGGGGCTGGTATTCTCAGGCTGGTAAGGCGCCATTGACATGCCTAAAAGGCGCCATTGCCCCAGCCTAAAAACAGCAGCCTGCAGCCGCCCAGAAAAGGCACATCTATTAGATGCGCCAATTCTGGTGCTTTGGCCGGCTCTTCCCACTTGCCCTGTAACGGTGGCAAGTGGGGTTAATATTTGTAGGGTTCATGTCACCTTTGTATTGTCAGGTGGCATCAAGCCCACAGCTTCGTAATGGAGAGGTGTCTATAAGACCCCTATCCATTACTAATCCTACAGTTATATGTTAAATAAAGACACAGCCAGAATAAAATCCTTTAATTGAAAAAATTACACAGACTCCTTTAATATTCTCAATTAAACCATACTTACGACCTCGCATAATTCCACCGAAGCCCTCGATCTCTTGTAATAAAAATAAAATTAAAAAAACAACAATATACCATAACTGTCCGTTGTTCCGTCCTATGCCATATTCCATGTCTGGGGGATAATTAGTTTTCAACCTGAACGATGCCAAGATGCGACCGTCCAGGCTGAGAATCACTGGGGAATAAGATGCTGCGAGCGCAGCCTCAGTGACATCACTGAGGCTGCGTTCCCAGCCGGCCTGAACTGCGGTGACCTCAGGACCATGGGAAAAAGTCAGTGATGTGGTCACCGCAGTTCATGCTCTGTCTTCACAACAGATCACAGAGAAAAATTTTAATGGTTGGGTTTTTCATTCATTTAATTATATCGCAGGCTGCGGCTAAGGAATACCCTAATCATCTGCTCCTGCTGTCACTGTTAGGCCATGTGCACACATTGCGGAAAGTGGTGCGGATTTTTCCAGACTGATTTTGGTAAATCCGCAAGTAATCCGCACTGCGGATTTCCTGCGGAATTACCGCAATTTTTTTTCGGATTTTGTGCGGATTCCACCTGCGGTTTTACACCTGCGGATTCCTATTATGGAGCAGGTGTAAACCGCCGCAGAATCCGCACAAAGAATTGACATGCTGCGGAATAAACAATGCAGCGTTTCCGCATGGTATTTTCCGCAGCGTGTGTACTGCGGATTTTGTTTTCCATAGGTTTACATGGTACTGTAAACTCATGGAAAACTGCTGCGAATCTGCAGTGGCCAATCCGCAAACATGTGCACATACCCTTATTAGCGGCAGCAGGTGTTGGATGATGGGAGTAAGAGTCCCAAAAGTCCCTACCTGCTGTCATTGTTCAGACTTTAATATAACTCTCATCATTCTCTTCTGCTTGCGCCGATCACTGGCAGAGCAAGGGAGAATGATGAGTGCCGTCTTCAGCACCTGCCGCTAGGGAACAGAGCTTGCTGTAGCACTTCCTCCCCGATGCCGATGCGTGTCACATGGAGGACATCAATGTGTGTTCTCAGTGTGCACGTGTGCGGGACTTTTGCCATCCATGCTGACGGTAAAAAACGGACATGTCTACGTGTGGGGCACACGGACACACGGTCCGTGGAAACACACTGACACGTGAACAGAGGGTCTACGTGTGTATGTGTCTCCGGTACGTGTGAAAACTGTCATCACACGTACCGGAGACACAGACGTGTGAAAGAGGCCTTAATGAACTGGGAACCTCCACAAGCCACAGATACAGTCAGGATTAATGCAGAGAGGAATTGCTCTTACCCAGGGTAGCCTCTCATAAAGGCCCTAGGCTTGGGAGTTTTCCAGCTTCATGGGACAAGAGCAAATGAGATGACAGGTGTCTCCACAATAGATGCACAAGCCCCTTGCTCAATGAATCTCCTGACCTTGGTCTCTCAGCCCCACGTTGTCAACTTGCATAGGTTCAACAGGACGAGGGATGCTGAGGAATGAGCAGCCTTTGGAAGGATGGAGCCAGACAAAGCGTTTTCTCTCATGCACCATCTCTCGGGAGCGCTCCTGGAATCGGAGATAGATTTGGACTTATCTTGTCTGTCAATAGGCTATGATAGTCTGAAATCTATGTTTGTCATGGATGTCATTGATAGACTCCCCGCTTTTTACTCTGTGGGGATGACAATGGATTAATGGAGGAAATTATCTCCCTCTGTTAAACTCTTCACATGCTACTGTCATTATTCACAGATAACCTCCCCCCCCCACCACCAAAACAATAGCAAATACCCTGCTAGGCCTCTTTCACACTTCCGTCTTTTCGCTCCCGTCGAAATCCGTCGAGTTTTGAAAAAACAGGATCCTGCAAATTATTTTGCAGGATCCTGTTTTTTCCCATAGACTTGTATTAGCGACGGATTGTGACGGATGGCCATTCTTTTCATCCCTCGTGCACTAGATCCGTCGGAAAATAGCAGACCGTCGTGGAGAGAAAACGTTCAGAGGAACGTTTTTTCTGCACGTTGGAAAATCGCTCAGCGACGGGTCCTACGCTGTCTGTCATGGGCTATAATGGAAGCCTATGGATGCAGGATCCGTCGCTGACCGTCAAACACAGGTATCCAGCGACGTATCCCGTTTTTCCACTCTGAGCATGAGAGAGAACTCTCTCTCTCTCTCGAACTCCTTTGACGCATCCGTCATAACACTGGATGCGTTGCACACATTTTCAGCTACTTTCACAACATCCGTCGATACGTCTCTTCACTGCAAGGCCTTACTTAGAATAAGGATGAGAAATATAATAGAAAAAAAAGTAGATTCTAAAGTGAAACGTCCTCAGGTAAGTAAAACATGAAGTTTATTTCACAAAACATGATGGCACAATGATAGCACATAGCAGACCCGACTACAGAGAGATGAAGCCACGACTGACTAGTTTCGACATACAGCCTTAACCATGGTCATAGAGAAATGGATGCTCTGCAGCATTATATACCCTCTATTTCCAATTACATGTTACTGGCATCCTATCAGATAACAAATATTGATGAGCGAGCATGCTCAGGTGTTATCTGAGTATCTTGGGTGTGCTTGGGTGTGCTCATATATTATGTTGGAGTCTTCAGCTTCATGACCTGCGATTGTTAGACAGCCTCAACACGTGGGGATTCCCTCCCAAATAGACAATCACTGCATGAGTTCAGGCTGTCTTAATCGCAAATAATGCAGCCACAGGGACCGAACATAATATATGAGCACTCCCAGATGCTCGAATACCACCTGAGCAAGCTCAGATAAGATGCTATCCGAGCTTGTTCGCTCATCACTAATAACAATAAATACTAAACTAGTAAAAACCACTTTAAAATGGTATTAATGAAGCATAAGTGAATATATGTATTTTCAGTTATATTTTAATATCAGATCATGTCTGATCTTTGTTTAACCCCTTAACAACTGCCGATACGCCTTTTAATGGCTGCAGTTACGGTTACTTATTCCTCAGCGCTGCTTCTTAATGGTGGAACGCCCTACCAGGGCAGCGGGGTACTCGGTATCGGGTCTGGTCTTAAAGGGGATGTCACGGTGGCTGTGACCCGGTCCGTGGCCCTGGGCGCCTAATTAAAGAGGAAAGGTCTTTTAAGGGGATTTGTGGATAAAGTCTATTGTTCGCAACGCCACCTGCGGCTCTCGGTCGATAGGGACCGACATTGGTTATAGGGGTCCTCTGGGGTGATGTTGTTGCAGCAAGATGGTAACGCTTCCCTCAGGTGAAGCGGGGTCCCCAGGGCTTCCCAGGCGTAGGGCACCGATGGTGTGGTGGATGGTATGGTGAATAACGAGGACACAAGTTTGCAGTCTTTACCTGGTTTACTGTAGCTTCAAGCAACCGCAGTCCAGGGCACCAGACCAAAGGACAGGCGGGGTCCGGCCGGCTTAGGAGCAAATCGAGAGTCCCCCTCACCAGTTGGAGATCAAAACCTTCCTCCAAGTGTGGTGGTGATGTGGTCCCTTACTGCCTAAGACTTTCACATAAGGTCCTCACAGTTCCTCTCTGTCCCCCATGAAGGTTATGACACAACCCGTATGACAGGTGAACTGGGCCTTTTTACAAGGTCTCTAGGATGACCTGGGCCCTATAATTATCACTGTGTCTCCTGGGTATAAATGCGGACAGGTGATGTACAATCCAGCTGTCCTGTCGGTTTCTGCTATGCCACTATAGAGTTCAGCATGGCCACGGTTTTCCAGCTACCGGAATCTGCACTAGCCAGGGAGGTAGCCTCTTCTCAGCTCTGCTCCACTGGTGTTTCTCCCCTGTGCTTTCTCCCTCCTGCTCTCTTTCTACAAGTTGTTTGTGCTTTCTGGCTTTCTGTTTCCTAGCTCCAGGAGCTGTAGTTCCTCAGACTACATGCTCCGTCAGACTTCCTGACACTCACTGCCGTCTGCTCTCTTCAGGTCCCCTGACAGGTGCCACGTACCATGGCCTGAACTCCCATGGCAAGTCCAAGGCTCAAATGGTCGCTGAACTGGTGCAATTTGAAGCAGACCAAGCCAGGCCACAGAGCCCGTAGAAGCCAGCACAAGCGAACATGGTGCTGCAGCAGAGGTCCAACCACTGAATGCCGGCCCTATTAGCAATCAGGGCGAATTGGACCCCCACCTGCTGGCTGTCTTGGAACTACTCCCCTCCGATGACCGTGATGGACGTCGGCAGCTGATCCAGCAATACCAGGAGAGAGCCGAGCGGGAGGCCCAGGCCCAACGAGCTGAGCGCCAAGCCCAGCGAGAATATGAACTGGAGATGCTCCGGCAGGGGGTGATGCCCTCCACCGCCCGGAGCCGTGAGCCCAACAGTGCTCAGATACCGAAGCCCGGGCCCGATCACTTTCCTGTTACGGAAAAGGAAGGGGACTTGGACACTTTTCTGCGGGCCTTTGAGAAAGCCTGCAGGCAGTACCAGCTGCCTACTCAAGAATGGGCACGATACCTGACCCCAGGGCTGAGAAGCAAAGCTCTGGAGGCGTTTGCTGCCCTCCCTCAAGAACAAGATGGTGACTATGAGGCCATCAAGCAGGCCCTCATAGCCAAGTACTAGCTTACACAAGAGGTTTATCGTAGAAAGTTCCGGAACCTCCAACATGGCCCACACAACAGCTACGGCAATGTGGTGCCGAATCCTGGGAAGAGGAGCCGAACCTTTCTGAAGTGTCCATAGTGGAGTATGTCATGCGCTTTCGTGACAAGATGCAGACCTTGACACAGTTGGTGCATGACAACATGACGCAGGCTCAGGCTGACCAGAAGCACTGGTATGACCAGAACGCCCAGGAGCGGACCTACCACGTGGGTCAAAAGGTGTGGGTGCTGGTCCCCGTGCCAACGGATAAGCTTCAGGCAGCCTAGAAGGGCCCGTACGTCATCCACCAACAGCTCAACCAGGTCACCTACGTGGCCACGCTTGACTGCGCTCGGGGTAGGCGAGAGGCCATTCACATCAACATGATGAAGGCTCATCACGAACGTGAACCTTTCGTCCTACCGGTCTGCAGCTTGCCCGAAGACGGGGAGGAAGACACCCTCCTGGACATGCTGGCTCAAGCAAAGGCCGGTGGGTCCATTGAGGACATGGAGGTAAGCGCCTCACTAACCGAACCCCAGCGGTCGCAGTTGCGGACCAAGCTGGAACCCTTCCGGGCTGTTTTCTCCAACCGATCTGGAAGGACTGAGTTTAGCAGTCCACGAGGTGGACACCGGGAATCATGCCCCACTACGGTGAACACCCTATCGAATCTCTGACCAGGTGCAGCAGGTTATGCGCCAGGAGATCGATGAGATGTTACAGCTGGGGGTGATTCGATGGTCAAAGAGTGCGTGGTCCTCATTTGTAGTTCTCGTGCCAAAGAAGGACCGGATCACCCGGTTCTGCGTGGACTACAGGGGGCTCAACGCCATCACAACCTCTGATGTGCACCCAATGCCGCGCATCGAGGAGCTGCTGGAGAGGTTAGCTGGCGCAGATTACCTAACAATAATGGATCTGAGTCGAGGATACTGGCAGATTCCCCTGAGCCCCGAGGCGCAGAAGTCCGCCATTATCACGCCCTTTGGACTGTATGAGTCCACGGTCATGCCCTTCGGCATGAAGAATGCCCAGCCACTTTCCAGCGGATGGTCAACCTCGTGCTTCAGGGACTGGAGGAGTACGCAGTGGCGTACTTGGATGACATTGCCATCTTCAGTTCCTCCTGGGAGGAACACCTGCAGCATCTCGAGGAGGTCCTCAGTCGAATTCACTGAGCTGGCCTGACTATTAAGCCGGGAAAGTGCCAGATGGGCATGAGTGACGTCCACTACCTGGGGCACCGGGAAGGCGGAGGTACCCTAAAGCCAGAGCCTGAGAAAGTGGGAGCGATCATGAACTGGCCCACTCCCAGGACCAAGAAACAGGTGATGTCCTTCCTGGGCACTGCAGGGTACTATAGGCGCTTCGTACAGCACTATAGTAGCTTGGCAAAACCCTTGACAGACCTCACCAGGAAGAAGCTGCCCCACATAGTCAACTGAACCGATGGCTGTGAGGGGGCCTTCCAGGCGTTGAAAACAGCACTGTGCAATGCTCTTGTGTTGAAAGCAGTCGACAGCAGTCGACTGTTCTTGGTACAGACTGACGCCCGCGAGTTTGGCCTCGTTGCTGTGCTCAGCCAGGTTGACTCGGAGGACCAAGAGCACCCTGTGTTGTACCTGAGCCGGAAACTTTTGCCGAGGGAGGTGGCCTACTCCACCATCGAGAAGGAGTCATTGTCTGGGCCCTGCAGCGCTTGCAGCCCTACCTGTACGGTTGCACCTTCACCGTGGTGACCGACCACAACCCTCTGCGCTGGCTAAACGCCATGTGTTGAACCAATGGCAGGTTGCTACGCTGGAGCCTTGCCTTTCAACAGTTTGACTTCACCATTGAACACAGAACGGGCAGGGAGCATGGCAATGTAGATAGACTGTCCTGCCAGGGTGAACCTACTGAGGTGCGCATGGAGGCATAACATAAGGTTCTGCCTTCCTAGCACAGACCAAAAGCGGGAGGTGTGAGGAAAATGTATAATCTAAGTTTTAGTTTCTCTGCCTTTTTGCACCATAGGGTGGGCGTTGACCCCCCTTCACTCTGTGTTTAGCTGAGGGAGTTTTGCACTTCTAACCATGGTCCTGAAGAACACATGGCAGCTGTAAAACCCCGTCTCTTTCCCCCCCTGAATACAACAAACCAGCCCTATGGCAGACACTGGGTAACCTGAAGCTTGTGTGTGAGCAGGGTGTGACTTCAACCTGCAGGTGACCAATCCTGCAAAGCCACCTGTAGTCCCTCCCTTCTCAGCCAGGAATTTGTTTGTCTCCAGGGTCTGAAAACGTAAAGATCTCTGACCTCAATGAATATCATTAACCAGCCCTTTAGGGATGTCACGAGGCTGAAGTATATAAGTCTTTACACTCAACCCAGCCTGCAGTCAGCAGAGTTTTTGCCTGAGGATCTGTACTATGCACTGGGACATCTGGGCTGTGCCGGCCAGCATGGTTTTGCCTGATATGAACTGAGAACATGTGAGTTTTACCTTTTCTCATTTAATCCCTTTATTTTATACTTTGTACATATTTCGAATGTCTCTTTTGTAACATCTTTATATGCCTTTTCCTAAACACTGCCTAATTTTAAAGGAGTAAAATATTTAAAATACTAGATTTGTTCTTCCTGCTCTAAAACGTACCCTAAGTCTTCTGAAGGGAATTACGCTACTGTTTTGGGTTAGCTTCGGACCCATTTAATCGAAGCTGGTGGTAGCATATCTTTGTGCTGGGCCTTTGGGAGTCGTTGTAGCGACTGCGGCGTTGATAATTATTGTTCCTGCCTGAGTGGGAGTAGTTATATTGCCTCGTTGCAGAATGCCCAATAGCCAGTACATAGCAGGTAGCCTTTCTGGCGACTAATTACCCTGGGTACAGTACCTAATCTGACCTGAGAGTAAGGGGGGGGGGGGGGGGGGCGCGCCAGAGAGCTGCAAGTTTCAAGTGGAACTGTAAGCGGGATATACATAAATCCCTGCAGTTCGTGGTATATTGAAGAGCAGTGGGATACCTAAAATAAGCCCCTGCTGTAAACTAAGAGGTCAATAGCCTTGTGTGTGTTTTTCATCACATTATAGCAGTGGAGGGATAACTAAGATAAGCCAACTGCACATGTGATAGCCGTCTGTTGGCATAAAGTCACCCCGATCCGTGACGTGGGGGTGACGGTCACGGTGTGAATCGTGACAAAGTGGTTTTGTGCAGTGTATATATACAGGACAGGAGGAGTGGTATTGTGCAGTGTATATATACAGGGGGTAGTACTGTGCAGTGTATATATACAGGAGGAGTGGTACTGTGCAGTGTATATATACAGGAGTGATACTGTGCAGTGTGCAGTATATATACAGGAGGAGAGGTAGTGTACAGTGTATATATACAGGAGGAGTGGTACTGTGCAGTGTATATATACAGGGGATTGGTACTGTGCAGTGTATATATACAGCAAGAGTGGTACTGTGCAGTGTATATATACAGGAGAGGTACTGTGCAGTGTATATATACAGGAGGAGAGGTACTGTGCAGTGTATACTGTATATACAGCGAGAGTGGTACTGTGCAATGTATATACAGGACAGGAGGAGTGGTACTGTGCAGTGTATATATACAGGGGAGTGGTATTGTGCAGTGTATATACAGGACATGAGTGGTACTGTGCAGTGTATATATACAGGGGAGTGGTACTGTGCAGTGTATATATACAGGGGGAGTGGTACTGTGCAGTGTATATATACAGGAGGAGTGGTACTGTGCAGTGTATATATACAGGAGGAGTGGTAATGTGCAGTGTATATATACAGGACAGGAGGAGTGGTACTGTGCAGTGTATATATACAGGGGGAGTGGTACTGTGCAGTGTATATATACAGGAGGAGAGGTACTGTGCAGTGTATATATACAGGAGGAGAGGTACTATACAGTGTATATATACAGGGGAGTGATACTGTGCAGTGATTCAAGATTCAAGATTCAAAGAAGCTTTATTGGCAGGACCAAATACACATCAGTTTTGCCAAAGCAAGTGTATAGAGGCAATAGGGATAGGGACTGAGGGGATGTTAGGTAGGAGCTGTGGGGGGAGGTGGATGGGGCAGATCCAGGTTGGGGGCTATAGTCCATGGCATAGGGGAGGTGGATGTATACAGGTGGAGTGGTACTGTGCAGCGTATATATACAGGGGGAGTGGTACTGTGCAGCGTATATATACAGGAGGAAAGGTACTGTGCAGCGTATATATACAGGAGGAAAGGTACTGTGCAGCGTATATATACAGGAGGAAAGGTACTGTGCAGCGTATATATACAGGAGGAAAGGTACTGTGCAGCGTATATATACAGGAGGAAAGGTACTGTGCAGCGTATATATACAGGAGGAAAGGTACTGTGCAGCGTATATATACAGGAGGAAAGGTACTGTGCAGCGTATATATACAGGAGGAAAGGTACTGTGCAGCGTATATATACAGGAGGAAAGGTACTGTGCAGCGTATATATACAGGGGGAGTGGTACTGTGCAGCGTATATATACAGGGGGAGTGGTACTGTGCAGCGTATATATACAGGGGGAGTGGTACTGTGCAGCGTATATATACAGGGGGAGTGGTACTGTGCAGCGTATATATACAGGGGGAGTGGTACTGTGCAGCGTATATATACAGGGGGAGTGGTACTGTGCAGCGTATATATACAGGGGGAGTGGTACTGTGCAGCGTATATATACAGGGGGAGTGGTACTGTGCAGCGTATATATACAGGGGGAGTGGTACTGTGCAGCGTATATATACAGGGGGAGTGGTACTGTGCAGCGTATATATACAGGGGGAGTGGTACTGTGCAGCGTATATATACAGGGGGAGTGGTACTGTGCAGCGTATATATACAGGGGGAGTGGTACTGTGCAGCGTATATATACAGGGGGAGTGGTACTGTGCAGCGTATATATACAGGGGGAGTGGTACTGTGCAGCGTATATATACAGGGGGAGTGGTACTGTGCAGCGTATATATACAGGGGGAGTGGTACTGTGCAGCGTATATATACAGGGGGAGTGGTACTGTGCAGCGTATATATACAGGGGGAGTGGTACTGTGCAGCGTATATATACAGGGGGAGTGGTACTGTGCAGCGTATATATACAGGGGGAGTGGTACTGTGCAGCGTATATATACAGGGGGAGTGGTACTGTGCAGCGTATATATACAGGGGGAGTGGTACTGTGCAGCGTATATATACAGGGGGAGTGGTACTGTGCAGCGTATATATACAGGGGGAGTGGTACTGTGCAGCGTATATATACAGGGGGAGTGGTACTGTGCAGCGTATATATACAGGGGGAGTGGTACTGTGCAGCGTATATATACAGGGGGAGTGGTACTGTGCAGCGTATATATACAGGGGGAGTGGTACTGTGCAGCGTATATATACAGGGGGAGTGGTACTGTGCAGCGTATATATACAGGGGGAGTGGTACTGTGCAGCGTATATATACAGGGGGAGTGGTACTGTGCAGCGTATATATACAGGGGGAGTGGTACTGTGCAGCGTATATATACAGGGGGAGTGGTACTGTGCAGCGTATATATACAGGGGGAGTGGTACTGTGCAGCGTATATATACAGGGGGAGTGGTACTGTGCAGCGTATATATACAGGGGGAGTGGTACTGTGCAGCGTATATATACAGGGGGAGTGGTACTGTGCAGCGTATATATACAGGGGGAGTGGTACTGTGCAGCGTATATATACAGGGGGAGTGGTACTGTGCAGCGTATATATACAGGGGGAGTGGTACTGTGCAGCGTATATATACAGGGGGAGTGGTACTGTGCAGCGTATATATACAGGGGGAGTGGTACTGTGCAGCGTATATATACAGGGGGAGTGGTACTGTGCAGCGTATATATACAGGGGGAGTGGTACTGTGCAGCGTATATATACAGGGGGAGTGGTACTGTGCAGCGTATATATACAGGGGGAGTGGTACTGTGCAGCGTATATATACAGGGGGAGTGGTACTGTGCAGCGTATATATACAGGGGGAGTGGTACTGTGCAGCGTATATATACAGGGGGAGTGGTACTGTGCAGCGTATATATACAGGGGGAGTGGTACTGTGCAGCGTATATATACAGGGGGAGTGGTACTGTGCAGCGTATATATACAGGGGGAGTGGTACTGTGCAGCGTATATATACAGGGGGAGTGGTACTGTGCAGCGTATATATACAGGGGGAGTGGTACTGTGCAGCGTATATATACAGGGGGAGTGGTACTGTGCAGCGTATATATACAGGGGGAGTGGTACTGTGCAGCGTATATATACAGGGGGAGTGGTACTGTGCAGCGTATATATACAGGGGGAGTGGTACTGTGCAGCGTATATATACAGGGGGAGTGGTACTGTGCAGCGTATATATACAGGGGGAGTGGTACTGTGCAGCGTATATATACAGGGGGAGTGGTACTGTGCAGCGTATATATACAGGGGGAGTGGTACTGTGCAGCGTATATATACAGGGGGAGTGGTACTGTGCAGCGTATATATACAGGGGGAGTGGTACTGTGCAGCGTATATATACAGGGGGAGTGGTACTGTGCAGCGTATATATACAGGGGGAGTGGTACTGTGCAGCGTATATATACAGGGGGAGTGGTACTGTGCAGCGTATATATACAGGGGGAGTGGTACTGTGCAGCGTATATATACAGGGGGAGTGGTACTGTGCAGCGTATATATACAGGGGGAGTGGTACTGTGCAGCGTATATATACAGGGGGAGTGGTACTGTGCAGCGTATATATACAGGGGGAGTGGTACTGTGCAGCGTATATATACAGGGGGAGTGGTACTGTGCAGCGTATATATACAGGGGGAGTGGTACTGTGCAGCGTATATATACAGGGGGAGTGGTACTGTGCAGCGTATATATACAGGGGGAGTGGTACTGTGCAGCGTATATATACAGGGGGAGTGGTACTGTGCAGCGTATATATACAGGGGGAGTGGTACTGTGCAGCGTATATATACAGGGGGAGTGGTACTGTGCAGCGTATATATACAGGGGGAGTGGTACTGTGCAGCGTATATATACAGGGGGAGTGGTACTGTGCAGCGTATATATACAGGGGGAGTGGTACTGTGCAGCGTATATATACAGGGGGAGTGGTACTGTGCAGCGTATATATACAGGGGGAGTGGTACTGTGCAGCGTATATATACAGGGGGAGTGGTACTGTGCAGCGTATATATACAGGGGGAGTGGTACTGTGCAGCGTATATATACAGGGGGAGTGGTACTGTGCAGCGTATATATACAGGGGGAGTGGTACTGTGCAGCGTATATATACAGGGGGAGTGGTACTGTGCAGCGTATATATACAGGGGGAGTGGTACTGTGCAGCGTATATATACAGGGGGAGTGGTACTGTGCAGCGTATATATACAGGGGGAGTGGTACTGTGCAGCGTATATATACAGGGGGAGTGGTACTGTGCAGCGTATATATACAGGGGGAGTGGTACTGTGCAGCGTATATATACAGGGGGAGTGGTACTGTGCAGCGTATATATACAGGGGGAGTGGTACTGTGCAGCGTATATATACAGGGGGAGTGGTACTGTGCAGCGTATATATACAGGGGGAGTGGTACTGTGCAGCGTATATATACAGGGGGAGTGGTACTGTGCAGCGTATATATACAGGGGGAGTGGTACTGTGCAGCGTATATATACAGGGGGAGTGGTACTGTGCAGCGTATATATACAGGGGGAGTGGTACTGTGCAGCGTATATATACAGGGGGAGTGGTACTGTGCAGCGTATATATACAGGGGGAGTGGTACTGTGCAGCGTATATATACAGGGGGAGTGGTACTGTGCAGCGTATATATACAGGGGGAGTGGTACTGTGCAGCGTATATATACAGGGGGAGTGGTACTGTGCAGCGTATATATACAGGGGGAGTGGTACTGTGCAGCGTATATATACAGGGGGAGTGGTACTGTGCAGCGTATATATACAGGGGGAGTGGTACTGTGCAGCGTATATATACAGGGGGAGTGGTACTGTGCAGCGTATATATACAGGGGGAGTGGTACTGTGCAGCGTATATATACAGGAGGAGTGGTACTGTGCAGCGTATATATACAGGAGGAGAGGTACTGTGCAGCGTATATATACAGGGGGAGTGGTACTGTGCAGCGTATATATACAGGAGGAGAGGTACTGTGCAGCGTATATATACAGGAGAGGTACTGTGCAGCGTATATATACAGGAGGAGAGGTACTGTGCAGCGTATATATACAGGGGGAGTGGTACTGTGCAGCGTATATATACAGGGGGAGTGGTACTGTGCAGTGTATATATACAGGGGGAGTGGTACTGTGCAGTGTATATATACAGGGGGAGTGGTACTGTGCAGTGTATATATACAGGGTGTAAGATTGCTCTTACTAACGGGTAGGGGATTACTCGCTTGGCACGGGATTGACGTACTCGGGCACGATTTTTTCAAACAAAACAGTCCATACGGTTTATTTTGTACAGCATAAACCGCATCATAAGCCAAGTTGCATATCACTGTCTTACATGTAGTCCATTCGTTAACACACTATCTTCACATTAAGTCTCAGAACCTTAGTCTGTGGTAACTAATCACGCTGGTCCTCCTGACCAGTTGCCGTGGGTTACCACACAGTTCATATCACACAGGTTGCAGCAACTAATCACGCTGGTCCTCCTCTGACCAGTTGCCGTGGGTTACCACACAGTTCATAACACAATATGGACCAACAGTCTATGAAGGTACCTTACGGGAGCTCCTGCTCCACCAGCTGATTCCTTGTCAGTCCTCTCTTCTGGAGAAGCTGCCAAACGGGGATCACCAACTTGCCTTTGCGGCATATCTCAGTCAGTCCAGACCCAGAGAGGACTGTAACTTCCCCAAGTTCCACTGCGCTGCTCAGGGATCCAGTCCTACTCCCAGGACCTCCCACGCTAGCATGTGCTTTCCAGGAAGCAACACAGGCTTCCACAGGTCACTCATACACAGGGCCCCTCTGCAGTGTCCAGCCAGGACACATGGAAGTCTGCCCAGACTTGCAGACTCCCAAACACTCACTACCATGTGCTAACACACCTCCTTTAGGTAGCCTCTAACCACACCCACAGGTGAGGTAACATCACATGCACTGGTCACATGATCATGACATCACTGCAGGTCCTCAAACACCTGCAGGGAAAAAGATACAGTGAGCACCCCCACTCAGAGTGAGGTATGTGGGTAGCCAGATCCTCCCATCTCTCATAGCTACCCGCAACCCGGACCCAGGTGCACTAAATGACATCTTCAGTGCTCACGCGCTCTAAGGATAAGATACTCCGGGTTGCATCGCAGGGAGCATCCATCCCTGTGACACATACCTCCCATTAACCACAATGCCAGACACTGTCTCACCATCACATCCATGCACACAATTGCTATGCACTCTCCCGGCCTCAATACGCCTCCGTGCGCATACTGGGGAGACCATGCAGCGCCCCCTACCTATTACAGGGGTCACTGCATCACATACCCCCCCCCTGTTCAAACTTGTGGGGTTGAACATTTGTCTTAACCCAGGGGCCTCGAGACCGGGTACCCAAGTCACCTTGCCCTACCAGTCGAGAGGGCCCTCTCAGTCGGGTTTGGGCATCATGGTCAATCTGGTGTCGCGATCCCCTTGCACCCATACGACCTGTCTGGACTGACTGTTTGTCAACACGTCCGCTACCGGGTCTCCCACCTAAGTCACTCAGCCCTGAGCTAACTGAGACGACACTACTTTTGTCTCTTTCATCAGGCTTTTTTCTGTAACTTCTCTGCTTGCCATTTCTTCCATTGTCTTTATGTCCTCTGTTAGATTCATCTTGAGGACCTTCAGCCCTTAGCGAACCTCTTCGCCTTTCTATCCTGTGAGATGATAGTGCCGGCCATCTGTTTCCCATTTTCTGCAGTTCTTTATTGATCTGCTCTCTATCATGTCTTAGCTGCTCGATTTCTTTTAGGTACGCCACGCGATACCCAAGGAGCATCCGGATATTCTCAAGACTTTCTACTGACCCAACAACAAGGAATGGAACCATCCCATCTTCACCCACATCCTTGGCCTCGTCATCAGCCAGAATCCTCAGTCTCTTCACACCGGATTTATTCACTATCTCCTGCATCACTCTCCCAAGTCTCCCAATGACTTTCGCCACCAGAACTTTGGGTACTAGGATGACTTCTTCCACAAAGAGTAGCCGATTTTGAGCTTCTCTTGCAAGCTCCAGACGTCGAGTAGCTTCCTCATTTCTCAACAGGATCATCCGTTTCGTGTGGAGACATTGTAGGTGCATATCCCTCAGGATAGCCACCCGCTTCATTGTGACTTCTTTAGTCGACAAAATCACCAACTGTTCTGTCTCTGGTGCCCAGTGCACACTACATGCTTCCACTGCCTTTTTAAAAGCCTCATGCGCACCCTCACTGGCACATGCACTCCGCACGTCCTCGGGTATCTCCACAACACACTTGAAGAACGAGGTCTCATTTTCTTCATGAACAGATGGCTCCTGGTTTACCTTCGGAACTTCCATCAAGACATCGGTCACGACCGGGCAACTGTCTTGTTCTGCCTTTACCGCGAGCTCTTCCTCAGTTTTACCCTTCTCAACAACCTTTGCCAAGATGGGTATCGGCAGCTCCGCCTTGTTATCACTCGGGGATGACTGCTGTACGTCTCGGACCCGTAACTTCTCCTCTGACAGAAGACTTCTTACTGCTTCTCGGAGCACTACCACATTTTCACCTAAGGCCTTATTCTCACTGTGCCACACTGTCACGTGACCTCTGAGCTCAGAGACCAACTTCTCCAGCTCATCCAACCTGTGCTCCGCCATTTGTCTCAGGGCCTTTTCTTGTTCGAGAGACTCTTTGAGCAGCTCTATCTCGCTTCTCCCATCCTCCGGGTTGGTGGAGCATGCATCACTTGAGGAGGTATCTAATTCAGGCACCACTTCTTTGGTGGCCTCCTCCACTTCTGCACCCTCAGACTTTGCACTGTCAGCGTCAACCCTCTCTGGGGTCTCAGCGGTGACATCCTTAAGTCCGTCCCGTTCCCCTGGGACTTTAAAGTACTCCAGACACTTCAAGTCCTCAGCACCAGATTTTCTGGAGCCTTCACCCTCTTCCGTCACATCTTCACAAGGTGCAACTGGTTCAGCCCCTTTGTCTTTTCTACGTCTCCGGCGATGGGAGGAAGACTTGCCAGCGGTACCTGAGTCAGCCTTACTGCACTCTTTTCCACTGGTGTCATCATCTGAATGGAAGTCACCACCACCCAATTGGTCTTCCTGGAACCGACAGTCCCCACTTGAACAGGTCACAATTTCTGGCATGGCTGTCACTGCCATCCTGTCTTCACCCTGTGGAGCCCTGTCGTTCCCCTGTGTCAGTATTTCTGATACCGGTACATCATACTCAGTTGTAGCACTTGTTAGTGGCCATGTCATGTCACAGTCACCCTTGGAGTCTGTGTCACACCCCACAATAAGGCGACCCCCCAAGTCACACTCTAACTGGGTGTCAGCTCCACTCTGTTTAACCACCACATCCTTATCTACCAGTTCATTACCAGTCACACTGTCGCACACTTCAGGTGACGTCAGGTCAGTAAGTTCAGCAGACGCACGGTTTCCTCTGGTCGCCCTTATACCTGACCCATCAGTGTTGGGAGGTGTTTCTGCCAATGTTGTCTCACCAAGTTGGGCCCGTTCACCATTTTCTTTGGGCATGTCCAGCTTAGGTCTGTCCACACTAGGGGGCGCATTCACAATATTACTACCTCCCATACACATAATTTCCACAAACACTTCACCTTTTTCCCACCAGTCCCACAGTGCTTCCAAATCTTGTCCTATTACCATAGGACACGGCAAGTTCGGGACTACAGCCACCTCATGGTATGTGGAAACATCAGCTGCGACAATGTAGAGAGTGGCTACAAAAAAAAAATTTTTTTTCTTTTTTTTTATATGTCACTTCACCAGCTCCTGCTGGTATTGCCACAGCTCCCGCTGCAGACACATATAACCGGCACCTCCGGCTGCCGACGACACACCACAGCCACTGCAGCTCTGGCTGCTGCGGAACCTCTTGCTGCAATTGCAGCTATGCTCCACAAGGCTCTGCACGGCTCCACCGCAAACTTCGTGGACCCGCCGATCCACAGCAAGCCGCTTGTCACCTTCGTGGACCCGCCGATCCACAGCCAGATGCTTGTCACCTTCGTAACCCCGCCGAGTTACAGGCTAGACGCCATCTTCGTGGCCACGCCGAGCCACAGCAATTAACTCTCTACGTGCCACCTGGAACGATGCCCGCATTCTCCACCATATGTAAGATTGCTCTTACTAACGGGTAGGGGATTACTCGCTTGGCACGGGATTGACGTACTCGGGCACGATTTTTTCAAACAAAACAGTCCATACGGTTTATTTTGTACAGCATAAACCGCATCGTAAGCCAAGTTGCATATCACTGTCTTACATGTAGTCCATTCGTTAACACACTATCTTCACATTAAGTCTCAGAACCTTAGTCTGTGGTAACTAAACACGCTGGTCCTCCTGACCAGTTGCCGTGGGTTACCACACAGTTCATATCACACAGGTTGCAGCAACTAATCACGCTGGTCCTCCTCTGACCAGTTGCCGTGGGTTACCACACAGTTCATAGAACACAGGTTGCAGCAACTAAACACGATGGTCCTCCTGACCAGTTGCCGTGGGTTACCACACAGTTCATAACACAATAAGGACCAACAGTCTATGAAGGTACCTTACGGGAGCTCCTGCTCCACCAGCTGATTCCTTGTCAGTCCTCTCTTCTGGAGAAGCTGCCAAACGGGGATCACCAACTTGCCTTTGCGGCATATCTCAGTCAGTCCAGACCCACCGAGGACTGTAACTTCCCCAAGTTCCGCTGCGCTGCTCAGGAATCCAGTCCTACTCCCAGGACCTCCCACGCTAGCATGTGCTTTCCAGGAAGCAACACAGGCTTCCACAGGTCACTCATACACAGGGCCCCTCTGCAGTGTCCAGCCAGGACACATGGAAGTCTGCCCAGACTTGCAGACTCCCAAACACTCACTACCATGTGCTAACACACCTCCTTTAGGTAGCCTCTAACCACACCCACAGGTGAGGTAACATCACATGCACTGGTCACATGATCATGACATCACTGCAGGTCCTCAAACACCTGCAGGGAAAAAGATACAGTGAGCACCCCCACTCAGAGTGAGGTATGTGGGTAGCCAGATCCTCCCATCTCTCATAGCTACCCGCAACCCGGACCCAGGTGCACTAAATGACATCTTCAGTGCTCACGCGCTCTAAGGATAAGATACTCCGGGTTGCATCGCAGGGAGCATCCATCCCTGTGACACATACCTCCCATTAACCACAATGCCAGACACTGTCTCACCATCACATCCATGCACACAATTGCTATGCACTCTCCCGGCCTCAATACGCCTCCGTGCGCATACTGGGGAGACCATGCAGCGCCCCCTACCTATTACAGGGGTCACTGCATCACAAGGGGGAGTGGTACTGTGCAGTGTATATATACAGGAGGAGAGGTACTGTACAGCGTATATATACAGGAGGAGTGGTACTGTGCAGTGTATATATACAGGAGAGGTACTGTGCAGTGTATATATAGAGGGGGAGTGGTACTGTGCAGCACATATATACAGGGGAGTGGTACTGTGCAGTGTATATATACAGGGGGAGTGGTACTGTGCAGTGTATATATACAGGGGGAGTGGTACTGTGCAGTGTATATATACAGGAGGAGTGGTAATGTGCAGTGTATATATACAGGACAGGAGGAGTGGTACTGTACAGTGTATATATACAGGAGGAGTGGTACTGTGCAGTGTATATATACAGGGGGAGTGGTACTGTGCAGTGTATATATACAGGAGCAGTGGTACTGTACAGTGTATATATACAGGAGTGGTACTGTGCAGTGTATATATACAGGAGGAGTGGTACTGTGCAGTGTATATATACAGGAGGAGTGGTACTGTGCAGTGTATATATACATAGTAACATAGTAACATAGTTAGTAAGGCCGAAAAAAGACATTTGTCCATCCAGTTCAGCCTATATTCCATCATAATAAATCCCCAGATCTACGTCCTTCTACAGAACCTAATTGTATGATACAATATTGTTCTGCTCCAGGAAGACATCCAGGCCTCTCTTGAACCCCTCGACTGAGTTCGCCATCACCACCTCCTCAGGCAAGCAATTCCAGATTCTCACTGCCCTAACAGTAAAGAATCCGCTTCTATGTTGGTGGAAAAACCTTCTCTCCTCCAGACGCAAAGAATGCCCCCTTGTGCCCGTCACCTTCCTTGGTATAAACAGATCCTCAGCGAGATATTTGTATTGTCCCCTTATATACTTATACATGGTTATTAGATCGCCCCTCAGTCGTCTTTTTTCTAGACTAAATAATCCTAATTTCGCTAATCTATCTGGGTATTGTAGTTCTCCCATCCCCTTTATTAATTTTGTTGCCCTCCTTTGTACTCTCTCTAGTTCCATTATATCCTTCCTGAGCACCGGTGCCCAAAACTGGACACAGTACTCCATGTGCGGTGTAACTAGGGATTTGTACAGAGGCAGTATAATGCTCTCATCATGTGTATCCAGACCTCTTTTAATGCACCCCATGATCCTGTTTGCCTTGGCAGCTGCTGCCTGGCACTGGCTGCTCCAGGTAAGTTTATCATTAACTAGGATCCCCAAGTCCTTCTCCCTGTCAGATTTACCCAGTGGTTTCCCATTCAGTGTGTAATGGTGACATTGATTCCTTCTTCCCATGTGTATAACCTTACATTTATCATTGTTAAACCTCATCTGCCACCTTTCAGCCCAAGTTTCCAACTTATCCAGATCCATCTGTAGCAGAATACTATCTTCTCTTGTATTAACTGCTTTACATAGTTTTGTATCATCTGCAAATATCGATATTTTACTGTGTAAACTTTCTACCAGATCATTAATGAATATGTTGAAGAGAACAGGTCCGAATACTGACCCCTGTGGTACCCCACTGGTCACAGCGACCCAGTTAGAGACTATACCATTTATAACCACCCTCTGCTTTCTATCACTAAGCCAGTTACTAACCCATTTACACACAATTTCCCCCAGACCAAGCATTCTCATTTTGTGTACCAACCTCTTGTGCGGCACGGTATCAAACGCTTTGGAAAAATCGAGATATACCACGTCCAATGACTCACCGTGGTCCAGCCTATAGCTTACCTCTTCATAAAAACTGATTAGATTGGTTTGACAGGAGCGATTTCTCATAAACCCATGCTGATATGGAGTTACATAGTAACATAGTAACATAGTTAGTAAGGCCGAAAAAATACATTTGTCCATCCAGTTCAGCCTATATTCCATCATAATAAATACCCAGATCTACGTCCTTCTACAGAACCTAATAATTGTATGATACAATATTGTTCTGCTCCAGGAAGACATCCAGGCCTCTCTTGAACCCCTCGACTGAGTTCGCCATCACCACCTCCTCAGGCAAGCAATTCCAGATTCTCACTGCCCTAACAGTAAAGAATCCTCTTCTATGTTGGTGGAAAAACCTTCTCTCCTCCAGACGCAAAGAATGCCCCCTTGTGCCCGTCACCTTCCTTGGTATAAACAGATCCTCAGCGAGATATTTGTATTGTCCCCTTATATACTTATACATGGTTATTAGATCGCCCCTCAGTCGTCTTTTTTCTAGACTAAATAATCCTAATTTCGCTAATCTATCTGGGTATTGTAGTTCTCCCATCCCCTTTATTAATTTTGTTGCCCTCCTTTGTACTCTCTCTAGTGCCATTATATCCTTCCTGAGCACCGGTGCCCAAAACTGGACACAGTACTCCATGTGCGGTCTAACTAGGGATTTGTACAGAGGCAGTATAATGCTCTCATCATGTGTATCCAGACCTCTTTTAATGCACCCCATGATCCTGTTTGCCTTGGCAGCTGCTGCCTGGCACTGGCTGCTCCAGGTAAGTTTATCATTAACTAGGATCCCCAAGTCCTTCTCCCTGTCAGATTTACCCAGTGGTTTCCCGTTCAGTGTGTAATGGTGATATTGATTCCCTCTTCCCATGTGTATAACCTTACATTTATCATTGTTAAACCTCATCTGCCACCTTTCAGCCCAAGTTTCCAACTTATCCAGATCCATCTGTAGCAGAATACTATCTTCTCTTGTATTAACTGCTTTACATAGTTTTGTATCATCTGCAAATATCGATATTTTACTGTGTAAACCTTCTACCAGATCATTAATGAATATGTTGAAGAGAACAGGTCCCAATACTGACCCCTGCGGTACCCCACTGGTCACAGCGACCCAGTTAGAGACTATACCATTTATAACCACCCTCTGCTTTCTATCACTAAGCCAGTTACTAACCCATTTACCCACATTTTCCCCCAGACCAAGCATTCTCATTTTGTGTACCAACCTCTTGTGCGGCACGGTATCAAACGCTTTGGAAAAATCGAGATATACCACGTCCAATGACTCACCGTGGTCCAGTCTATAGCTTACCTCTTCATAAAAACTGATTAGATTGGTTTGACAGGAGCGATTTCTCATAAACCCATGCTGATATGGAGTTAAACAGTTATTCTCATTGAGATAATCCAGAATAACATCCCTCAGAAACCCTTCAAATATTTTACCAACAATAGAGGTTAGACTTACTGGCCTATAATTTCCAGGTTCACTTTTAGAGCCCTTTTTGAATATTGGCACCACATTTGCTATGCGCCAGTCCTGCGGAACAGACCCTGTCGCTATAGAGTCACTAAAAATAAGAAATAATGGTTTATCTATTACATTACTTAGTTCTCTTAGTACTCGTGGGTGTATGCCATCCGGACCCGGAGATTTATCTATTTTAATCTTATTTAGCCGGTTTCGCACCTCTTCTTGGGTTAGATTGGTGACCCTTAATATAGGGCTTTCATTGTTTCTTGGGATTTCACCTAGCATTTCATTTTCCACCGTGAATACCGTGGAGAAGAAGGTGTTTAATATGTTAGCTTTTTCCTCGTCATCTACAACCATTCTTTCCTCACTATTTTTTAAGGGGCCTACATTTTCAGTTTTTATTCTTTTACTATTGATATAGTTGAAGAACAGTGTGGGATTAGTTTTACTCTCCTTAGCAATGTGCTTCTCTGTTTCCTTTTTGGCAGCTTTAATTAGTTTTTTAGATAAAGTATTTTTCTCCCTATAGTTTTTTAGAGCTTCAATGGTGCCATCCTGCTTTACTAGTGCAAATGCTTTCTTTTTACTGTTAATTGCCTGTCTTACTTCTTTGTTTAGCCACATTGGGTTTTTCCTATTTCTAGTCCTTTTATTCCCACAAGGTATAAACCGCTTACACTGCCTATTTAGGATGTTCTTAAACATTTCCCATTTATTATCTGTATTCTTATTTCTGAGGATATTGTCCCAGTCTACCAGATTAAGGGCATCTCTAAGCTGGTCAAACTTTGCCTTCCTAAAGTTCAGTGTTTTTGTGACTCCCTGACAAGTACTTCTAGTGAAAGACAGGTGAAACTGTACAATATTGTGGTCGCTATTTCCTAGATGCCCGACCACCTGCAGATTTGTTATTCTGTCAGGTCTATTAGATAGTATTAGGTCTAAAAGTGCTGCTCCTCTGGTTGGATTCTGCACCAATTGTGAAAGATAATTTTTCTTGGTTATTAGCAGAAACCTGTTGCCTTTATGGGTTTCACAGGTTTGTTTCCCAGTTAATATCCGGGTAGTTAAAGTCCCCCATAACCAGGACCTCATTATGGGTTGCAGCTTCATCTATCTGCTTTAGAAGTAGACTTTCCATGGTTTCTGTTATATTTGGGGGTTTGTAACAGACCCCAATGAGAATTTTGTTACCATTTTTCCCTCCATGAATTTCGACCCATATGGACTCGACATCCTCATTTTCTTCGCTAATATCCTCCCTTAAAGTGGACTTTAGACAAGACTTTACATAGAGACAAACCCCTCCTCCTCTCCGATTTTTACGATCCTTTCTAAACAGACTGTAACCCTGTAAGTTAACTGCCCAGTCATAGCTTTCATCTAACCATGTCTCGGTTATTCCCACTATGTCAAAGTTACCTGTAGATATTTCTGCTTCTAGTTCTTCCATCTTGTTTGTCAGGCTTCTGGCGTTTGCGAGCATGCAGTTTAGAGGATTTTGTTTTGTTCCAATCTTCTCGCTGTGGTTTGTTTTAGAAATGTTCTTACCTCCCTTCTGAGTATGTTTTCCTGGATCTTCACAGGAGGAGTGGTACTGTGCAGTGTATATACAGGACAGGAGGAGTGGTACTGTGCAGTGTATTTATACAGGGGAGTGGTACTGTGCAGTGTATATATACAGGAGGAGTGGTACTGTGCAGTGTATATATACAGGATAGGAGGAGTGGTACTGTACAGTGTATATATACAGGAAGAGTGGTACTGTGCAGTGTATATATACAGGACAGGAGGAGTGGTACTGTACAGTGTATATATACAGGGGGGTAGTACTGTGCAGTGTATATATACAGGGGGAGTGGTACTGTGCAGTGTATATATACAGGAGGAGTGGTACTATACAGTGTATATATACAGGAGTGGTACTGTGCAGTGTATATATACAGGAGGAGTGGTACTGTGCAGTGTATATATACAGGAGGAGTGGTACTGTGCAGTGTATATATACAGGAGGAGTGGTACTGTGCAGTGTATATATACAGGAGGAGTGGTACTGTGCAGTGTATATACAGGACAAGAGGAGTGGTACTGTGCAGTGTATTTATACAGGGGAGTGGTACTGTGCAGTGTATATATACAGGAGGAGTGGTACTGTGCAGTGTATATATACAGGAGTGGTACTGTGCAGTGTATATATACAGGAGGAGTGGTACTGTGCAGTGTATATATACAGGAGGAGTGGTACTGTGCAGTGTATATATACAGGAGGAGAGGTACTGTACAGTGTATATATGCAGGAGTGGTACTGTGCAGTGTATATATACAGGGGAGTGGTACTGTGCAGTATATATATACAGGGGAGTGGTACTGTGCAGTGTATATACAGGACAGGAGGAGTGGTACTGTGCTCTACAGTCTGTATAGATACAGTATATACAGGACAGGTGCTGGGGGCCTGGGCTGGGCGGCTGCTGAAGTATATATATACAGTTAGGTCCATATATATTTGGACAGAGACAACATTTTTCTAATTTTGGTTATAGACATTACCACAATGAATTTTAAACAAAACAATTCAGATGCAGTTGAAGTTCAGACCTTCAGCTTTCATTTGAGGGTATGCACATTAAAATTGGATGAAGGGTTTAGTAGTTTCAGCTCCTTAACATGTGCCACCCTGTTTTTAAAGGGACCAAAAGTAATTGGACAGATTCAATAATTTTAAATAAAATGTTAATTTTTAGTACTTGGGTTGAAAACCCTTTCTTGGCAATGACTGCCTGAAGTGTTGAACTCATGGACATCACCAGACGCTGTGTTTCCTCCTTTTTGATGCTCTGCCAGGCCTTCACTGCGGTGGTTTTCAGTTGCTGTTTGTTTGTGGGCCTTTCTGTCTGAAGTTTAGTCTTTAACAAGTGAATTGCATGCCCAATTGGGTTGAGATCCAGTGACTTACTTGGCCATTCAAGAATATTCCACTTCTTTGGTTTAATAAACTCCTTGGTTGCTTTGGCTTTATGTTTTGGGTCTTTGTCCATCTCTAGTATGAAACGACGACCAATCAGTTTGGCTGCATTTGGCTGGATCTGAGCACACAGTATGGCTCTGAATACTTCAGAATTCATTGGCTGCTTCTGTCCTGTGTCACATCATCAATAAATACTAGTGACCCAGTGCCACTGGCAGCCATGCATGCCCAAGCCATCACACTGCCTCCGCCGTGTTTTACAGATGATGTGGTATGCTTTGGATCATGAGCTGTACCACGCCTTCACCATACTTTTCTCTTTCCATCATTCTGGTAGAGGTTGATCTTGGTTTAATCTGTCCAAAGAATGTTCTTCCAGTACTGTGCTGGCTTTTTAGATGTTTTTTAGAAGTCCAGTCTAGCCTTTTTATTCTTGATGCTTATGAGTGGCTTGCACCGTGCAGTGAACTCTCTGTATTTAGTTTCATGCAGTCTTCTCTTTATGGTAGATTTGGATATTGATACGCCGACCTCCTGGAGAGTGTTGTGCACTTGGTTGGCTGTTGTGAAGGGGTTTCTCTTCACCATAGATATTATTCTGCAATCATCCACCACTGTTGCCTTCCGTGGGCGCCCAGGTCTTTTTGCATTGATGAGTTCACCAGTGCTTTCTTTCTTTCTCAGGATGTACCAAACTGTAGATTTTGCCACTCCTAATATTGTGGCAATATCTCGGATGGGTTTTTTCTGTTTTCGCAGCTTAAGGATGGCTTGTTTCACCTGCATGGAGAGCTCCTTTGACCACGTTTACTTCACAGCAAAACCTTCCAAATGCAAGCACCACACCTCAAATCAACTCCAGGCCTTTTATCTGCTTAATTGAGAATGACATAACAAAGGGATTGCCCACACCTGTCCATGAAATAGCCTTGGAGTCAATTGTCCAATTACTTTTGGTCCCTTTAAAAACAGGGTGGCACAGGTTAAGGATATGAAACTCCTAAACCCTTCATCCAATTTTAATGTGGATACCCTCAAATGAAAGCTAGAAGTCTGTACTTCAACTGCATCTGAATTGTTTTGTTTAAAATTCATTGTAGTAATGTCTATAACCAAAATTAGAAAAATGTTGTCTCTGTCCAAATATATATGGACCTAACTGTGTATATATATATATATATATATATATATATATATATATATATATCAGCCGCAGCCGCCCAGCCCATGGCCGCCCCAGCTCACCCAGACTGTTAGAATACAGTGATAGCATTGCACTTACTCTGGCGAGGGTAGGGGCTCCTCCAGAATCATCCTGATAAGTTCAGCAGTGTAGCCAGGGGCGGGAGAGCAGAGCAGGAGAACGTGCTCTCTCTGCCCACAAACAATGTCACGCTGGCTGCGTTCTTAACCCCTATGTGTCTGCCTGCACTGAAGATGCTTGTGCCAGCTCCCACTGCCCGCACCTGTAAGACCGCCGTGCCCGCAAATTGTAAGGGTAAGCGGCAGGAAAAACAGCGGGCAAGCGGCCAGATGGATCTATGACAGTGTGAGCGGCCCCCCGTTTCGCCAGGGCCCCGGCACTTGCCCGGGTGAGCTGGGTGCTGACGCCAGCCCTTGCTATGTGTGACCTTTATATTAAACGGAGAGCTATGTTGGCCCCATTATATTGAATGGAATATTAAATGGAAGGATATGTGGGGCCCGTTATATTAAATGGAGGGCTATGTGGGGTCCAATATATTGAATGGAAAGCTTTGTGTCTCCCATTATATTAAATAGAGGACTATTTTGCCCCCTTTATATTAAATTCATGGCTAAGTGGGGCCCTTTAAAGTAAATGGAAGGCTATGAGGGGCCCATTATTTGAAGTGGAGTTTTATGTGGGACCCATTACATTAATTGGAAGCCTATGTGTGGCCTAATATATTAAATTAAAAGCTATGTGGGGCTCATTAAATCTAAGGTTATACGGGGCCCATTATATTAATTGGAAGGCTACGTGGGGCCTAATATATTAATTTGAAGGCTATGTGGGCCCAATATATTAAATGGAAGGTTATGTGGGAACAAATATATTAAATGGAAGGTTATGTGGAGCCCAATATATTAAATGATAGAGGTTATGAGGGACCTTGATATTAAATGAAGTTGTATGTTGGCCCCATTATATTAATGTGGGCCCCATATATAAAATGGAATAGGTTATGTTGGACCATTATATTAAATTGAGTGCTATGCGTGGCCCAATACAATAAAAATCGAAGGCTTTGTGGTGCACAGCATATTAAATACATGCCTATTTTGACCCCATTATATTAAACAGAAGACTATGTTGGGCCCATTATATTGAATTAAAGGCTATGTGGAGTCCATTATATTAAATTGAAAGCTTTGTGGTGCCCATTATAGTAAATAGAGTGCTATTTTGGCCCCAAAATATTAAATGGAAGACTATGTTGGGCCCTTTAAATTAAATGGAAGACTATGGGGGCCCCATTATATTAAATGGAAGGCTATGTGGGGAGGTTAATAAGTGGCTCAAGAATTGGTGTAGGAAGAAGGGGTTTGGGTTCCTGCAGAACTGGGCCGACTTCTCATTGGGCTACAGGCTCTACGCTAGGGACGGGCTGCACCTCAATGGGGAAGGTGCAGCTGTGTTGGGGGAGAAAATGGCTAGAAGGTTGGAGGAGTGTTTAAACTAGGAATTGGGGGGGAGGGTATTCAATTTATAGGAGGGGAAGATAGTGCAGACAGAGACCTGGGCACAAATAAGGAAGTTGGGGGTGGCGGTGGCATGGGGGGTGGGGTTAGAACAGTTAATAATTTAAGAATGAATAGAGGTACAGAGAGGAACATCAAGTGCATGTATACTAATGCCAGAAGCCTCGCCAACAAAATGGACGAATTAGAACTAATGTTGTTGGAGCATAATTATGATATGGTGGGGATATCTGAAACGTGGCTGGATGAGAGCCATGACTGGGCTGTTAACTTGCAGGGCTATAGCCTGTTCAGAAATGACCGTACAGATAAGCGAGGGGGTGGGGTGTGTCTGTATGTAAAATCGTCCTTAAAACCCATCCTGCGTGATAATATAGGTGAATTTAATGAAAATGTAGAATCCCTGTGGGTGGAGATAAGGGGAGGGGGAAAAAATAATAAATTACTGATAGGGGTTTGTTATAAATCTCCAAAAATAATGGAAGCAATGGAGAATATCCTCGTAAAGCAAATAGATGAAGCTGCGACTCAAGGAGAAGTCATTATTATGGGGGACTTCAACTACCCTGAAATAGATTGGGGAACAGAAACCTGCAGTTCCAGCAAAGGTAATCGGTTTGTGACAACTATGAGAGACAATTACCTTTCACAACTGGTTCAGGACCCAACAAGGGGGGCACTGCTAGACCTAATATTAACCAACAGGCCAGACCGCATATCAAATATAAGGGTTGGGGGTCACTTGGGAAATAGTGATCACAAAATAATAAGTTTTCATGTATCCTTTAATAAAATTTGTGGTAGAGGGCTTACAAGGACACTAAATTTTAGGAGGGCAAATTTCCAACGGATGAGAGATGATCTTGGTGCAATTAACTGGGACGATATCCTGAGACACAAAAATACACAAAGAAAATGGGAGACATTTATTAGCATCCTGGATAGGACCTGTGCACAGTATATACCGTATGGGAATAAACAAACTAGAAATAGGAGGAAACCAATATGGCTAAATAGAGCTGTAAGGGGCGCAATAAGTGACAAAAAGAAAGCATTTAGAGAATTAAAGGAAGTAGGTAGTGAGGAGGCATTAAATAAATACAAAAAATTAAATAAATTCTGTAAAAAGCAAATCAAGGCAGCAAAGATTGAGACAGAGAGACTCATTGCCAGAGACAGTAAAAATAATCCTAAAATATTCTTTAACTACATAAATAGTAAGAAACTAAAAAATGATAGTGTTGGCCCCCTTAAAAATAGTCTGGGTGAAATGGTGGATGAGGATGAGGAAAAAGCCAATATGCTAAATGACTTTTTTTCATCAGTATTTACACAAGAAAATCCCATGGCAGACAAAATGACTAGTGATAAAAATTCCCAATTAAATGTCACCTGCTTCACACTTAGTCTATGTTTGGATGTGCCGGTCAGGTTTTGAAATGTATTCTTTAGCCTTCTGATCGTGCACTCCGCCTCCTAGCCACAGGTGTTTTAATTACAGCAGGTCCAATACCCCTCCACAGAGAGAGAGAATTTTAGTCTAGGAAGAGGTTTCACATGTACCCATTCAGATAGAGACGTTTATTCTCAGCGAGGTAAGGCAAGTGTAGGACCTGGTATAAGAGAGATGCCGTAAAGGGGCTACCAGGTACACATAAAATTGGCCATTTTTATGCGCTAAACGCTCTCATTTTTCATATTTCTAGTGCAGTAATGCAGTTCAAATTTCGTATTTCAAGTTTGCATGTTCTAGCGCTGCAGTGTGCTGCCTTATTTACTTAACTATATACGAGTTGGCGACTCTAGGTTCAGCACCTGTTCACACTTAGTCTATGTTTGGATGTGCTGGTCAGGTTTTGAAATGTACCACAGGACTGGCGTATAGCAAATGTGGTGCCAATATTCAAAAAGGGGACAAAAACTGAACTCGGAAATTATCGGCCAGTAAGCTTAACCTCTACTGTGGGTAAAATCCTGGAGGGAATTCTAAGGGATGCTATACTGGAGTATCTGAAGAGGAATAACCTCATGACTCAGTATCAGCACGGGTTTACTAGAGACTGTTCATGTCAGACTAATTTGATCAGTTTCTATGAAGAGGTAAGTTCCGGATTGGACCAAGGGAACCCAGTGGATGTAGTGTATATGGACTTTTCAAAAGCTTTTGATACGGTGCCACACAAAAGGTTGATACATAAAATGAGAATAATGGGGATAGGGGAAAATATGTGTAAGTGGGTTGAGAGCTGGCTCAGGGATAGGAAACAAAGGGTGGTTATTAATGGAGCACACTCGGACTGGGTCGCAGTTAGCAGTGGGGTACCACAGGGGTCAGTATTGGGCCCTCTTCTTTTTAACATATTTATTAATGACCTTGTAGGGGGTATTCAGAGTAGAATTTCAATATTTGCAGATGACACTAAACTCTGCAGGGTAATTAATACAGAGGACAATTTTATATTACAGGATGATTTATGTAAACTTGAAGCTTGGGCTGATAAATGGCAAATGAGCTTTAATGGGGATAAATGTAAGGTCATGCACTTGGGTAGAAGTAATAAGATGTATAACTATGTGCTTAATTCTAAAACTCTGGGCAAAACCGTCAATGAAAAAGACCTGGGTGTATGGGTGGATGACAAACTCATATTCAGTGGCCAGTGTCAGGCAGCTGCTACAAAGGCAAATAAAATAATGGGTTGCATTAAAAGAGGCATAGATGCTCATGAGGAGAACATAATTTTACCTCTATACAAGTCACTAGTTGGACCACACTTAGAATACTGTGCACAGTTCTGGTCTCCGGTGTATAAGAAGGACATAGCTGAACTAGTGCGGGTGCAGAGAAGAGTGACCAAGGTTATTAGAGGACTGGGGGGTCTGCAATACCAAGATAGGTTATTACACTTGGGGCTATTTAGTTTGGAAAAACGAAGACTAAGGGGTGATCTTATGTTAATGTATAAATATATGAGGGGACAGTACAAAGACCTTTCTGATGATCTTTTTAATCATAGACCTGAAACAGGGACAAGGGGGCATCCTCTGCGTTCGGAGGAAAAAAGGTTTAAGCATAATAACAGACGTGGATTCTTTACTGTAAGAGCAGTGAGACTATGGAACTGTCTGCTGTATGATGTTGTAATGAGTGATTCATTACTTAAATTTAAGAGGGGACTGGATACCTTTCTGGAAAAGTATAATGTTACAGGGTATATACACTAGATTCCTTGATAGGGCGTTGATCCAGGGAACTAGTCTGATTGCCGTATGTGGAGTCGGGAAGGAATTTTTTTCCCCAATGTGGAGCTTACTCTTTGCCACATGGGTTTTTTTTGCCTTCCTCTGGATCAACATGTTAGGGCATGTTAGGTTAGGATATGGGTTGAACTAGATGGACTTATAGTCTTCCTTCGACCTTAACCCCTTCCCGACCCATGACGCCACGTAGGCGTCATGAAAGTCGGTGCCATTCCGACCCATGACGCCTATGCGGCGTCATGGAAAGATCGCGTCCCTGCAGATCGGGTGAAAGGGTTAACTCCCATTTCACCCGATCTGCAGGGACAGGGGGAGTGGTAGTTTAGCCCAGGGGGGGTGGCTTCACCCCCTCGTGGCTACGATCGCTCTGATTGGCTGTTGAAAGTGAAACTGCCAATCAGAGCGATTTGTAATATTTCACCTATTATAACGGGTGAAATATTACAATCCAGCCATGGCCGATGCTGAAATATCATCGGCCATGGCTGGAAATACTAATGTGCCCCCACCCCACCCCACCGATCGCCCCCGCAGCCCCCCGATCTGGCCGGTACACTGCTCCGGCTCCCCTCCGTCCAGTGCTCCGCTCCCCCCCGTGCTCTTGTCCGCTCCCCCCGTGCTCCAATCACCCTCCCGTGCTCCAATCACCCCCCCTGCACTCCGATCCACACCCCCCGGTGCTCTGTTCCACCCCCCCGTGCTCCATTCCAGCCCCCCCGTGCTCCGTTCCAGCCCCCCCGTGCTCCGTTCCACCCCTCCCGCGCTCCAATTCCCCCCCGTGCTCAGATCCCCCCCCCCGTGCTCCGATCCCCCCCCCCGTGGTCCCCCCCACCCCATCATACTTACCGATCCAGCCGGGGTCCCGTCCGTCTTCTCCCTGGGTGCCGCCATCTTCCAAAATGGCGGGCGCATGTGCAGTGCGCCCGCCGAATCTGCCGGCCGGCAGATTCGTTCCAAAGTGCATTTTGATCACTGAGATATAATCTATCTCAGTGATCAAAATAAAAAAAATAATAAATGACCCCCCCCCCTTTGTCACCCCCATAGGTAGGGACAATAAAAAAATAAAGAAATTTTTTTTTCCACTAATGTTAGAATAGGGTTAGGGTTAGGGGTAGGGTTTAGGGGTAGGGTTAGGGGTAGGGTTAGGGCTAGGGGTAGGGTTAGGGTTAGGGTTTCGGTATGTGCACACGTATTCTGGTCCTCTGCGGATTTTTCCGCTGCGGATTTGATAAATCCGCAGTGCTTAACCGCTGCGGATTTATGGCGGATTTACCGCGTTTTTTTCTGCGCATTTCACTGCGGTTTTACAACTGCGATTTTCTATTGGAGCAGTTGTAAAACCGCTGCGGAATCCGCACAAAAGAAGTGACATGCTGCGGAATGTAAACCGCTGCGTTTCCGTGCAGTTTTTCCGCAGCATGTGTACAGCGATTTTTGTTTCCCGTAGGTTTACATTGAACTGTAAACTCATGGGAAACTGCTGCGGATCCGCAGCGTTTTCCGCAGCGTGTGCACATACCTTTAGAATTAGGCTATGTGCACACGGTGCGGATTTGGCTGCGGATTCGCAGCAGTGTTCCATCAGGTTTACAGTACCATGTAAACATATGAAAAACCAAATCCGCTGTGCCCATGGTGCGGAAAATACCGCGCGGAAACGCTGCGTTGTATTTTCCGCAGCATGTCAATTCTTTGTGCGGATTCCGCAGCGTTTTACACCTGTTCCTCAATAGGAATCCGCAGGTGAAATCCGCACAAAAAACACTGGAAATCCGCGGAAAATCCGCAGGTAAAACGCAGTGCCTTTTACCCGCGGATTTTTCAAAAATGGTGCGGAAATATCTCACACGAATCCGCAACGTGGGCACATAGCCTTAGGGTTAGGGTTGGAATTAGGGTTGTGGTTAGGGGTGTGTTGGGGTTAGGGTTGTGGTTAGGGGTGTGTTGCGGTTAGGGTTGTGATTAGGGTTATGGCTACAGTTGGGATTAGAGTTAGGGGTGTGTTGGGGTTAGTGTTGGAGGTAGAATTGAGGGGTTACCACTGTTTAGGCACATCAGGGGTCTCCAAACGCAACATGGCGCCACCATTGATTCCAGGCAATCTCGTATTCAAAAAGTCAAATGGTGCTCCCTCACTTCTGAGCCCCGACGTGTGCCCAAACAGTGGTTTACCCCCACATATGGGGTACCAGCATACTCAGGACAAACTGCGCAACAATTACTGGGGTACAATTTCTCCTGTTACCCTTGTGAATCTAAAAACATGCTTGCTAAAACATAATTTTTGAGGAAAGAAAAATGATTTTTTATTTTCACGGCTCTGCGTTGTAAACGTCTGTGAAGCACTTGGGGGTTCAAAGTGCTCACCACATATCTAGATAAGTTCCTTGGGGGGTCTAGTTTCTAAAATAGGGTCACTTGTGGGGGTTTCTACTGTTTAGGCACACCAGGGGCTCTGCAAACGCAACGTGACACCCGTAGACCATTCCATCAAAGTCTGCATTTCAAAAGTCACTACTTCCCTTCTGAGCCCCGACGTGTGCCCAAACAGTGGTTTACCCCCACTCATGGGGTATCAGCGTATTCAGGAGAAACTGGACAACAACTTTTGTGGTCCAATTTCTCCTGTAACCCTTGGGAAAATAAAAAATTCTGGGCTAAATAATTATTTTTGAGGAAAGCAAACGTATTTATTATTTTCACGGCTCTGCATTATAAACTTCTATGAAGCGCTTGGGGGTTCAAAGTGCTCACCACACATCTAGATAAGTTCCTTTCGGGGTCTAGTTTCCAAAATGGGGTCACTTGTGGGGGGTTTCTACTGTTAAGCCACATCAGGGGCTCTGCAAACGCAACGTGACGCCCACAGAGCATTCCATCAAAGTCTGCATTTCAAAACGTCACTACTTCACTTCCGAGCCTCGGCATGTGCCCAAACAGTGGTTTACCCCCACATATGGGGTATCAGCGTACTCAGGAGAAACTGGACAACAACTTTTGGGGTCCAATTTCTTCTGTAACCCTTGGGAAAATAAAAAATTCTGGGCTAAATAATTATTTTTGAGGAAAGAAAACGTATTTATTATTTTCACGGCTCTGCATTATAAACTTCTATGAAGCACTTGGGGGTTCAAAGTGCTCACCACACATCTAGATAAGTTCCTTTGGGGGTCTAGTTTCCAAAATGGGGTCACTTGTGGGGGGTTTCTACTGTTAAGCCACATCAGGGGCTCTGCAAACGCAATGTGACGCCCACAGAGCATTCCATCAAAGTCTGCATTTCAAAACGTCACTACTTCACTTCCGAGCCCCGGCATGTGCCCAAACAGTGATTTACCCCCACATATGGGGTATCAGCGTACTCAGGACAAACTGGACAACAATATTTGGGGTCCAATTTCTCCTATTACCCTTGGCAAAATAGGAAATTCCAGGCTAAAAAATCATTTTTGAGGAAAGAAAAATTATTTTTTATTTTCATGGCTCTGCGTTATAAACTTCTGTGAAGCACCTGGGGGTTTAAAGTGCTCAATATGCATCTAGATAAGTTCCTTGGGGGGTCTAGTTTCCAAAATGGGGTCACTTGTGGGGGAGCTCCAATGTTTAGGCACACAGGGGCTCTCCAAACGCGACATGGTGTCCGCTAACAATTGGAGCTAATTTTCCATTCAAAAAGTCAAATGGCGCGCCTTTCCTTCCGAGCCCTGCCGAGTGCCCAAACAGTGGTTTACCCCCACATATGAGGTATCGGCGTACTCGGGAGAAATTGCCCAACAAATTTTATGATCCATTTTATCCTACTGCCCATGTGAAAATGAAAAAATTGAGGCGAAAATAATTTTTTTGTGAAAAAAAAGTACTTTTTCATTTTTACAGATCAATTTGTGAAGCACCTGAGGGTTTAAAGTGCTCACTAGGCATCTAAATAAGTTCCTTGGGGGGTCTAGTTTCCAAAATGGGGTCACTTGTGGGGGAGCGCCAATGTTTAGGCACACAGGAGCTATCCAAACGCGACATGGTGTCCGCTAACGATGGAAATAATTTTTCATTCAAAAAGTCAAATGGCGCTCCTTCCCTTCCGAGCCTTACCATGTGCCCAAACAGTGGTTTACCCCCACATGTGAGGTATTGGTGTACTCAGGAGAAATTGCCCAACACATTTTAGGATCCATTTTATCCTGTTGCCCATGTGAAAATGAAAAAATTGAGGCTAAAAGAATTTTTTTGTGAAAAAAAAAGTACTTTTTCATTTTTACGGATCAATTTGTGAAGCACCTGGGGGTTCAAAGTGCTCACTATGCATCTAGATAAGTTCCTTGGGATGTCTAGTTTCCAAAATGGGGTCACTTGTGGGGGAGCTCCAATTTTTAGGCACACGGGGGCTTTCCAAACGTGACATGGTGTCCGCTAAAGAGTGGAGCCAATTTTTGATTCAAAAAGTCAAATGGCGCTCCTTCCCTTCCAAGCCCTGCCGTGCGCCCAAACAGTGGTTTACCCCCACATATGAGGTATCAGCATACTCAGGACAAATTGGACAACAACTTTCGTGGTTCAGTTTCTCCTTTTACCATTGGGAAAATAAAAAAATTGTTGCTAAAAGATAATTTTTGTGACTAAAAAGTTAAATGTTCATTTTTTCCTTCCATGTTGCTTCTGCTGCTGTGAAGCACCTGAAGGGTTAATAAACTTCTTGAATGTGGTTTTGAGTACCTTGAGGGGTGCAGTTTTTAGAATGGTGTCACTTTTGGGTATTTTCAGCCATATAGACCCCTCAAACTGACTTCAAATGTGAGGTGGTCCCTAAAAAAAATGGTTTTGTAAATTTCGTTGTAAAAATGACAAATCGTTGGTCAAATTTTAACCCTTATAACTTCCTAACAAAAAAAAATTTTGTTTCCAAAATTGTGCTGATGTAAAGTAAACATGTGGGAAATGTTATTTATTAACTATTTTGTGTCACATATCTCTCTGGTTTAACAGAATAAAAATTCAAAATGTGAAAATTGCAAAATTTTCAAAATTTTCGCCAAATTTCCGTTTTTATCACAAATAAACGCAGAATTTATTGACCTAAATTTACCACTAACATGAAGCCCAATATGTCACGAAAAAACAATCTCAGAACCGCTAGGATCCGTTGAAGCGTTCCTGAGTTATTACCTCATAAAGGGACACTGGTCAGAATTGCAAAAAACGGCAAGGTCTTTAAGGTCAAAATAGGCTGGGTCATGAAGGGGTTAATAACTATGTAACTATTATATTAATTGGAAGGCTATGTGGAGTCCACTATATTAAATAGAAAGGTTTGTGGTGTCCATTATGGTAAATAGAAGGCTATTTTGGCCCCCAAAATATTAAATGGAAGACTATGTTGGGCCCTTTAAATGAAATGGAAGACTATTGGGGCCCCATTATACTAAATGGAAGGCTATGTGGGGCCTTGTATATTAAATGGAAAGCTACGTGGAGCCACTTAATACTTTATGGAAGGCTATTTGGGGCACAATATACAATAATGAGGGCTATATGGGGGCCATTATACTATATGTAGGGCTATGTGGGGCTCATTTTATTAAATGGAAGGCTTTGTGGGATCAGCCTCATTCACCAGCTCCTTCAAAGCCTTTGCATCAACGTCAATGTAGAATGAAAACAATCAGTATGTACGACATGTTGGGTTTTATGCGAAACAAGGAACTGGAGGTTAACACATTTCAAGTTTTGGGGGTTAAAGTGAAGAGATTGGAGAAATTTGGCTGCTTACTTGAAGAAACAGCAGCACTCTTGCCTATGGGTTGTGTTATTTTATTGCGGATCCATTTCTTTCTAGTAAATGGGGTGAAGTTACGCTACCAAAAATATCCTAAAAAAATAATGAGGCTGTTTCTGAAGGAAAGCAGCCTCAATTCTCTAATCTTATAAAGCCCTTTGAGGCAGAACAGAGATTTGGAAAGTGAGTATAGATGCAGAGACTGGGAGAAGTCTATTTCTGCATTTCATTTAATAGATTTTAAGGCCACGTTCACACATTCAGTATTTAATCAGTATCTTTCATCAGTATGTGCAAGCCAAAACCAGGAATGGGTTAAAAATGCAGAAGTGGTGACGTGTTTCTATTATACTTTTTCTCTGATTGTTCCACTCCTGTTTTTGGCTTAGAAATGTAACAAACTGACCAAATACTCAACGTGTGGACGTGGCCTTCGAGTCTGCGTCCTAGAAGGTGGCGCTGTCTGCACCCCTTTAGACGGTACAGTCGTTACCTGGTTTGTTGTTCACAATCTCTTCCAGTTCTTCTGACTCCAGACTGTCATGCTGGCATCTGTCATGCAAAGAAATGTTCTTATATAAACTAGTACGGATGGTAATATTCCATTACCCGTGAAAACAGAAGATAAGACATAAAGATATGTGTATAACAGGTTGAAATATGCAGATGTCTGTGCACAAGATTTTTGCGCCAAGGGACACAATTTCAGATTAAGCAGATCCCAAAGGATGCCAAAAAGCATTAGGTATTACAGGGTATTACCTGCTAAAACACATAAATGCATGAAAATCTAATTTGTGCTGACTCCATTTTAGGACTCCCACTTATCAGGAGAGTAGTGGTCACATTCTTCATTGTCCACGATCCAGAAAGGACAAGACCATGGATTCAGCTTTCTCCATTGTAGTTTATGTGAGACCCTGAGAGAGTCAAGAGTTTCACTTGTACCACACACAATAATGAAAATACCAGCACTCACACATGGCCGCTTTTTCACCCCATCTACTCAATTCTGTGCTATGCAGAAGTCAGGCTTCCCCAATTCTGCCAAACTAGGGGGCCTTTGAGATGGCTACACAGAGCACCATTTATACTTACCGATTGGTACAATACTACCCGTCACTCCTCATCCACTTGATCTAAAAAAATTCATGTGAACTTCTACCAGTATCCAATGGTCAATGTTTCTACTTGCAGAGAGTGACATGTCAAGCCTGACATGCCAAGGTGAGGAAACTTTTAAGCCTTTCAATGAAACATGCAAATTGTCTCTTCAGAGAGGAAGAGGACTAGAACCCTAGTGCCACCTATTGGCACTAGGTGGCTACTACCAATAGATGACACTAGAGTACTAGTCCTCTTCCTCTCTTAAAGGGAGCATGTCACACAGTGTCAGGTCGGAGCCGTTATACTGATTACAATGATACCTTGGTTTATGACATCCATCTTGTGGTTCTTTTTTAACCTTTATTTTCAATTTAATGATATGCTCGTGCTCCAGGGCGGCCTGTGTGGGGTCTTCATGTGGTGCTGTTTACTGTGTAGTTAGTACATGTGGTTGAGCTTTTTCTGAGGAGTATAACAAAAAAAAAAATTAAAAATGGCACCCACCGCACCTGCGCAGTAGCAGCTATCGGTGTATATATCTGTGATCTGATTGCTGCTACTGTTATGTTTGCTAATGACAGGTGTTATGAAGGCAATCCAGAAACACAGTGTGCTTAGCGATCAGAGCGCACACATTGATCTGACAAAATACCCAAAAATACAAGAACGAGCTCTGAGACGTGGAAACTCTGTAGACTGCACACCTGATCCTATCCTAAACACAACTAAAAGCGGCTGTGGATTGCGCCTAACCACTACCTAGGCAACTCGGCACAGCCTAAGAAACTAACTAGCCTGAAGATAGAAAAATAGGCCTGACTTGCCCCAGAGAAATTTCCCAAAGGAAAAGGCAGCCCCCCACATATAATGACTGTGAGTAAGATGAAAAGACAAAACGTAGGGATGAAATAGATTCAGCAAAGTGGGGCCCGATATTCTAGGACAGAGCGAGGACAGTAAAGCGAACTTTGCAGTCTACAAAAAACCCTAAAGCAAAACCACGCAAAGGGGGCAAAAAAAACCCACCGTGCCGAACTAACGGCACGGCGGTACACCCTTTGCGTCTCAGAGCTTCCAGCAAAACAAAAGACAAGCTGGACAGAAAAAAAGCAACAAAAAAGCAAAAAGCACTTAGCTATACAGAGCAGCAGGTCACAGGAACAATCAGGAGAAGCTCAGATCCAACACTGAAACATTGACAAGGAGCAAGGATAGCAGCATCAGGCGGAGTTAAGTAATGAAGCAGTTAACGAGCTCACCAGAACACCTGAGGGAGGAAGCTCAGAAGCTGCAGTACCACTTGTGACCACAGGAGTGAATTCAGCCACAGAATTCACAACAGTACCCCCCCCCCCCTTGAGGAGGGGTCACCGAACCCTCAACAGAGCCCCCAGGCCGACCAGGATGAGCCGCATGAAAGGCACGAACAAGATCGGAAGCATGAACATCAGAGGCAAAAACCCAGGAATTATCTTCCTGAGCATAACCCTTCCATTTAACCAGATACTGGAGTTTCCGTCTAGAAACACGAGAATCCAAAATCTTCTCCACAATATACTCCAATTCCCCCTCCACCAAAACCGGGGCAGGAGGCTCAACAGATGGAACCATAGGTGCCACGTATCTCCGCAACAACGACCTATGGAATACATTATGTATGGAAAAGGAGTCTGGGAGGGTCAAACGAAAAGACACAGGATTGAGAACCTCAGAAATCCTATACGGACCAATAAAACGAGGTTTAAATTTAGGAGAGGAAACCTTCATAGGAATATGACGAGAAGATAACCAAACCAGATCCCCAACACGAAGTCGGGGACCCACACGGCGTCTGCGATTAGCGAAAAGTTGAGCTTTCTCCTGGGACAAGATCAAATTGTCCACTACCTGAGTCCAGATCTGCTGCAACCTATCCACCACAGAATCCACACCAGGACAGTCCGAAGACTCAACCTGTCCTGAAGAGAAACGAGGATGGAACCCAGAATTGCAAAAAAATGGAGAAACCAAGGTAGCCGAGCTGGCCCGATTATTAAGGGCGAACTCAGCCAACGGCAAAAAGGACACCCAATCATCCTGGTCTGCAGAAACAAAACATCTCAGATATGTTTCCAAGGTCTGATTGGTTCGTTCGGTCTGGCCATTAGTCTGAGGATGGAAAGCCGAGGAAAAGGATAGGTCAATGCCCATCCTACCACAAAAGGCTCGCCAAAACCTTGAAACAAACTGGGAACCTCTGTCAGAAACAATATTCTCAGGAATGCCATGCAACCGAACCACATGCTGAAAGAACAAAGGTACCAAATCAGAGGAGGAAGGCAATTTAGCCAAGGGCACCAGATGGACCATTTTAGAAAAGCGATCACAGACCACCCAAATGACTGACATCTTTTGAGAAACGGGAAGGTCAGAAATGAAATCCATCGAAATATGTGTCCAAGGCCTCTTTGGGACCGGCAAGGGCAAAAGCAACCCACTGGCACGAGAACAGCAGGGCTTAGCCCTAGCACAAATCCCACAGGACTGCACAAAAGTACGTACATCCCGTGACAGAGATGGCCACCAGAAGGATCTAGCCACTAACTCTCTGGTACCAAAGATTCCAGGATGACCAGCCAACACCGAACAATGAAGTTCAGAGATAAGTTTATTAGTCCACCTATCAGGGACGAACAGTTTCTCTGCTGGACAATGATCAGGTTTATTCGCCTGAAATTTTTGCAGCACCCGCCGCAAATCAGGGGAGATGGCAGACACAATGACTCCTTCCTTGAGGATACCCGCTGGCTCAGATAAACCCGGAGAGTCGGGCACAAAACTCCTAGACAGAGCATCCGCCTTCACATTTTTAGAGCCCGGAAGGTACGAAATCACAAAGTCGAAGCGGGCAAAAAATAACGACCAACGGGCCTGTCTAGGATTCAAGCGCTTGGCAGACTCGAGATAAGTCAAGTTCTTATGATCAGTCAATACCACCACGCGATGCTTAGCTCCTTCAAGCCAATGACGCCACTCCTCGAATGCCCACTTCATGGCCAGCAACTCTCGATTGCCCACATCATAATTATGCTCAGCGGGCGAAAACTTCCTGGAAAAGAAAGCACATGGTTTCATCACTGAGCAATCAGAACCTCTCTGTGACAAAACCGCCCCTGCTCCAATCTCAGAAGCATCAACCTCGACCTGGAACGGAAGAGAAACATCTGGCTGACACAACACAGGGGCAGAACAAAAACGACGCTTCAACTCCTGAAAAGCTTCCACAGCAGCAGAAGACCAATTAACCAAATCAGCACCCTTCTTGGTCAAATCGGTCAATGGTTTGGCAATGCTAGAAAAATTACAGATGAAGCGACGATAAAAATTAGCAAAGCCCAGGAACTTTTGCAGACTTTTCAGAGATGTCGGCTGAATCCAATCCTGGATGGCTTGGACCTTAACTGGATCCATCTCGATAGTAGAAGGGGTAAAGATGAACCCCAAAAATGAAACTTTCTGCACACCGAAGAGACACTTTGATCCCTTCACAAACAAAGAGTTAGCACGCAGGACCTGAAAAACCATTCTGACCTGCTTCACATGAGACTCCCAATCATCTGAGAAGATCAAAATGTCATCCAAGTAAACAATCAGGAATTTATCCAGATACTCACGGAAGATGTCATGCATAAAAGACTGAAACACAGATGGAGCATTGGCAAGTCCGAACGGCATCACTAGATACTCAAAATGACCCTCGGGCGTATTGAATGCAGTTTTCCATTCATCTCCTTGCCTGATTCTCACCAGATTATACGCACCACGAAGATCTATCTTAGTGAACCAACTAGCCCCCTTAATCCGAGCAAACAAGTCAGATAACAATGGCAAGGGATACTGAAATTTAACAGTGATCTTATTAAGAAGGCGGTAATCAATACACGGTCTCAGCGAACCATCCTTCTTGGCTACAAAGAAGAACCCTGCTCCCAGTGGTGATGACGATGGGCGAATATGTCCCTTCTCCAGGGATTCCTTCACATAACTGCGCATAGCGGCGTGTTCGGGCACGGATAAATTAAATAATCGACCTTTAGGGAATTTACTACCAGGAATCAAATTGATAGCACAATCACAATCCCTATGCGGAGGTAGAGCATCGGACTTGGGCTCTTCAAATACATCCTGATAATCAGACAAGAACTCTGGGACCTCAGAAGGGGTGGATGACGAAATCGACAAAAATGGAACATCACCATGTACCCCCTGACAACCCCAGCTGGATACCGACATGGAATTCCAATCCAATACTGGATTATGGGTTTGTAGCCATGGCAACCCCAACACGACCACATCATGCAGATTATGCAACACCAGAAAGCGAATAACTTCCTGATGTGCAGGAGCCATGCACATGGTCAGCTGGGCCCAGTATTGAGGTTTATTCTTGGCCAAAGGTGTAGCATCAATTCCTCTCAATGGAATAGGACACCGCAAAGGCTCCAAGAAAAACCCACAACGTTTAGCATAATCCAAATCCATCAGATTCAGGGCAGCGCCCGAATCCACAAACGCCATGACAGAAAACGACGACAAAGAGCATATCAAGGTAATGGACAGAAGGAATTTGGACTGTACAGTACCAATGACGGCAGACCTAGCGGACCGCTTAGTGCGCTTAGGACAATCAGAAATAGCATGAGTGGAATCACCACAGTAGAAACACAGACCATTCAGACGTCTGTATTCCTGCCGTTCAACTCTAGTCATAGTCCTATCGCACTGCATAGGCTCAGGTTTAACCTCAGGCAGTACCGCCAAATGGTGCACAGATTTACGCTCGCGCAAGCGTCGACCGATCTGAATGGCCAAAGACAAAGACTCATTCAAACCAGCAGGCATAGGAAATCCCACCATGACATCCTTAAGAGCCTCAGAGAGACCCTTTCTGAACAAAGCTGCCAGCGCAGATTCATTCCACTGAGTGAGTACTGACCATTTCCTAAATTTCTGACAATATACTTCTATATCATCCTGACCCTGGCACAAAGCCAGCAAATTTTTCTCAGCCTGATCCACTGAATTAGGCTCATCGTACAGCAATCCGAGCGCCAGGAAAAACGCATCGACACTACTCAATGCAGGGTCTCCTGGCGCAAGAGAAAATGCCCAGTCTTGAGGGTCGCCGCGCAAAAAAGAAATAATAATCAAAACCTGTTGAATAGGATTACCAGAAGAATGAGGTTTCAAGGCCAGAAATAGCTTACAATTATTTTTGAAACTTAGAAACTTAGTTCTATCTCCAAAAAACAAATCAGGAATAGGAATTCTTGGTTCTAACATAGATTTCTGATCAATCGTATCTTGAATTTTTTGTACATTTATAACGAGATTATCCATTGAAGAGCACAGACCCTGAATATCCATGTCCACACCTGTGTCCAGAATCACCCAAATGTCAGGGGAAAAAAAAAAAGTGAACACAGAGCAGAAAAAAAAAAAAATGATGTCAGAACTTTTTCTTTCCCTCTATTGAGAATCATTAGTTAGGCTCCTTGTACTGTTATGTTTGCTAATGACAGGTGTTATGAAGGCAATCCAGAAACACAGTGTGCTTAGCGATCAGAGCGCACACAGTGATCTGACAAATACCCAAAAATACAAGAACGAGCTCTGAGACGTGGAAACTCTGTAGACTGCACACCTGATCCTATCCTAAACACAACTAAAAGCGGCTGTGGATTGCGCCTAACCACTACCTAGGCAACTCGGCACAGCCTAAGAAACTAACTAGCCTGAAGATAGAAAAATAGGCCTGACTTGCCCCAGAGAAATTCCCCAAAGGAAAAGGCAGCCCCCCACATATAATGACTGTGAGTAAGATGAAAAGACAAAACGTAGGGATGAAATAGATTCAGCAAAGTGGGGCCCGATATTCTAGGACAGAGCGAGGACAGTAAAGCGAACTTTGCAGTCTACAAAAAACCCTAAAGCAAAACCACGCAAAGGGGGCAAAAAAAACCCACCGTGCCGAACTAACGGCACGGCGGTACACCCTTTGCGTCTCAGAGCTTCCAGCAAAACAAAAGACAAGCTGGACAGAAAAAAAGCAACAAAAAAGCAAAAAGCACTTAGCTATACAGAGCAGCAGGTCACAGGAACAATCAGGAGAAGCTCAGATCCAACACTGAAACATTGACAAGGAGCAAGGATAGCAGCATCAGGCGGAGTTAAGTAATGAAGCAGCTAACGAGCTCACCAGAACACCTGAGGGAGGAAGATCAGAAGCTGCAGTACCACTTGTGACCACAGGAGTGAATTCAGCCACAGAATTCACAACATGCTACTGCACATGCGCCGGCGGCGCCATCTTGCTAGAGAAAAAAAATTGAAAGATTTCTGATTTCTCCTTTTTGCAGTAATTGATATAGAAATGGAAAAAAAGAACATATAGGATAATGAAGATCATGCAGGATATATTTTTTATGTCCAATCACACACTATATTTATACAACCCCTGGAAAAAATTATGTAATCACCGGCCTTGGAGGATGTTCATTCAGTTATTTGATTTTGTAGAAAAAAAGCAGATCACAGACATGGCACAAAACTAAAGTCATTTCAAATGGCAACTTTCTGGCTTTAATAAACACTAAAAGAAATCGAGAAGAAAAAATGTGGTAATCAGTAATGGTTACTTTTTTAACCCCTTAACCCCCAAGGGTGGTTTTCACGTTAATGACCAGGCCATTTTTTACAATTGTGACCACTGTCCCTTTATGAGGTTATAACTCTGTAACGCTTCAACGGATCTTGGCGATTCTGACATTATTTTCTCGTGACATATTGTACTTCATGGTGGTGGTAAAATTTCTTTTATATTACCTGCGTTTATTTGTGAAAAAAATGGAAATTTGGCAAAAATTTAGCAATTTTCCAACTTTGAATTTTTATGCAATTAAATCACAGAGATATGTCACACAAAATACTTAATAAGTAACATTTCCCACATGTCTACTTTACATCAGCACAATTTTTGAACCAACATTTTTTTTTGTTAGGGAGTTATGAGGGTTAAAAGTTGACCAGCAATTTCTCGTTTTTACAACACCATTTGTTTTAGGGACCACATCTCATTTGAAGGCATTTTGAGGGGTCTATATGATAGAAAATTACCAAGTGTGACACCATTCTAAAAACTGCACCCCTCAAGGTGCTCAAAACCACATTCAAGAAGTTTATTAACCCTTCAGGTATTTTACAGGAATTTTTGGAATGTTTAAATAAAAATGAACATTTAACTTTTTTTCACAAAAAATGTGCTTCAGCTCCCATTTGTTTTATTTTACCAAGGGTAACAGGAGAAAATAGTTGTTGTACAATTTGTCCTGAGTACGCTGATACCCCATATGTGGGGGAAACCACTGTTGGGCGCATGGCAGAGCTCGGAAGGGAAGGAGCGCCATTTGACTTTTCAATGCAAAATTTACTGGAATTGAGATGGGACGCCATGTTGCGTTTAGAGAGCCACTGATGTGCCTAAACATTGAAACCCCCTACAAGTGACACCATTTTGGAAATCAGACCCCCTAAGGAACTTATCTAGATGTGTGGTGAGCACTTTGACCCACCTAGGGCTTCACAGAAGTTTATAATGCAGAGCCGTAAAAATTAAAAAATAAAATTTTTCCCACAAAAATTATTTTTAAGCCCCCAGTTTTGTATTTTCCCAAGGGTAACAGGAGAAATTGGACCCCAAAAGTTGTTGTCCAATTTGTCCTGAGTACGCTGATACCCCATATGTGGGGAGGAACCGTTGGGCGCATGGGAGGGCTCGGAAGGGAAGGAGCACCATTTGGAATGCAGACTTAGATGGAATGGTCTGCAGGCATCACATTGCGTTTGCAGAGCCCCTAATGTACCTAAACAGTAGAAACCCCTCACAAGTGACCCCATATTGGAATATTGGAAACTAGACCCCCCAAGGAACTTATCTAGATGTGTTGTGAGAACTTTGAGCCCCCAACTGTTTCACTACAGTTTATAACGCAGAGCCGTGAAAATAAAAAAAAAAATTTCCCACAAAAATTATTTTTTAGCCCCCAGTTTTGTATTTTCCAAAGGGTAACAGGAGAAATTGGACCCCAAAAGTTGTTGTCCAATTTGTCCTGAATACGCTGATACCCCATATGTTGGGGTAAAACCCTGTTTGGGCACACGGGAGAGCTCAGATAGGAAGGAGCACTGTTTTACTTTTTCAATGCAGAATTGGCTGGAATTGAGATCGGACGCCATGTCGCGTTTGGAGAGCCCCTGATGTGCCTAAACAGTGGAAACCCCCCCAATAACTGAAACCCTAATCCAAACACACCCCTAACCCTAATCCCAACGGTAACCCTAACCACACCTCTAACCCTGACACACCCCTAACCCTTATCCCAACCCTAAATGTAGCCCCAACCCTAAGCCTAACTTTAGCCCCAACCCTAACCCTAACTTTAGCCCCAACCCTAACTGTAGCCTTAACCCTAGCTCTAACCCTAATGGGAAAATGGAAATAAATACATTTTTTAAATTTTTTAATTTTTCCCTAACTATGGGGGTGATGAAGGGGGGTTTGATTTACTTTTATAGCGGCTTTTTTAGCGGATTTTTATGATTGGCAGCCATCACACACTGAAAGACGCTTTTTATTGCAAAAAATATTTTTTGTGTTACCACATTTTGAGAGCTATAATTTTTCCATATTTGGGTCCACAGAGTCATGTGAGATCTTGTTTTTTGCGGGACGAGTTGACGTTATTGGTAACCTTTTCTGGCACGTGACATTTTTTGATCGCTTTTTATTCCGATTTTTGTGAGGCAGAATGACCAAAAACCAGCTATTCATGAATTTCTTTTGGGGGAGGCGTTTATACCATCCGCGTTTGGTAAAATTGATAAAGCAGTTTTATTCTTCGGGTCAGTACGATTACAGCGATACCTCATTTATATCATTTTTTTTATGTTTTGGCGCTTTTATATGATAAAAACTATTTTATAGAAAAATAATTATTTTTTGCATCGCTTTATTCTGAGGACTATAACTTTTTTATTTTTTCGCTGATGATGCTGTATGGTGGCTCGTTTTTTGCGGGACTAGATGACGTTTTCAGCAGTACCATGGTTACTTATATCAGTCTTTTTGATCGCGTGTGTTAGGGGTTGAGTTCCCGCCTCTGCACAGGGGGAATCTCGGGCCATCTCCGCTGCGGTCTCTGTTATGATCCGGTGACCTTGGAGCAGCATGAGAACTTTCACTGGAGAAGGTGGCCACTATACTGACTGCAATCCTGAACTTAACACCGCAACTAGAAGTAGCCGTGGAGTGTACCTAACACACCTAGACACCTCGTCACAGCCGGAGGACTAAATACCCCTAAAGATAGAAATATGAATACTATCTTGCCTCAGAGCAGATCCCCAAAGGATAGACAGCCCCCCACAAATACTGGCGGTGAGTCGGAGAGGAAAAAACATACACAGGCAGATTTAGCACAGGAGGCCACTCTAGCTAGATAGGACAGGATAGGACAGAGTTCTGTGCGGTCAGTATTAAAACCCTTCAAAAATATCCACAGCAGAATATACAAAAACTTCCTACATCTAACTAAAGATGTAGGAGCGTATATCTGCAACTCCAGTGAATCCTACAATCAGAGCAGGAATACAAACAAAAACAAGCACACAGCAGTGTGCCACAGAAACAAAAACCAAACACTTATCTTTGCTGAATTTGGAAGCAAGCAGGAGAAGCCAGAAAGTGATCCAACACTTCACAAGGAACATTGACAACTGGAAAGGGCTATTGAATCCTGCACACCTAAATATCCCAGTCAGAATTGTAATCAGCAGGATACACCTGGCCAGGACTGCGACTCAGAGACAAATGCATTCCCACCTACAACCACTGGAGGGAACCCAAGATCAGAATTCACAACAGTACCCCCCCCTTGAGGAGGGGTCACCGAACCCTCACCAGGGCCCCCAGGACGAACCAGATGAAAGGCACGGACCAAATCAGCAGCATGGACATCTGAGGCAAAAACCCAAGAATTATCCTCCTGGCCATAACCCTTACGTTTGACCAGGTACTGAAGCTTCCGCCTCGAAAAACGGGAATCCAAAATCTTCTCAACAACTATTCCAACTCCCCATCAACCAACACAGGGGCCGGAGGATCAACAGAGGGAACAACAGGCTCCACATATTTCCGCAACAAGGATCTATGGAAGACATTATGGATAGCAAAAGAGGACGGAAGCGCCAGTCGAAAAGACACCGGATTAATAATCTCAGAAATCCTATAAGGACCAATAAACCGAGGCTTAAACTTAGGAGAAGAAACCTTCATAGGAACATGACGGGAAGACAACCAGACCAGATCCCCAACCCGAAGCCGGGAACCAACACACCGACGACGATTAGCAAAATGTTGAGCCTCCTCTTGAGACAACACCAACTTGTCCACCACATGAGCCCAAATCTGCTGCAACCTGTCCACCACAGAATCCACACCAGGACAGTCAGAAGGCTCAACCTGCCCAGAAGAAAAACGAGGATGAAAACCAAAATTACAAAAGAAAGGCGAAACCAAGGTAGCAGAACTAGCCCGATTATTAAGGGCAAACTCGGCCAATGGCAAGAAAGCCAACCAATCATCCTGATCAGCAGACACAAAGCATCTCAAATAAGTCTCCAAGGTCTGATTAGTTCGCTCGGTCTGGCCATTTGTCTGAGGATGAAATGCAGAAGAAAAAGACAAATCAATGCCCATCCTAGCACAAAAGGCCTGCCAAAACCTAGAAACAAACTGGGAACCTGTGTCGGACACAATATTCTCCGGAATACCATGCAAACGAACCACATGCTGAAAAAACAACGGAACCAAATCTGAAGAGGAAGGCAATTTAGGCAAAGGCACCAAATGAACCATCTTAGAGAACCGGTCACAAACAACCCAGATAACAGACATCTTCTGGGAGACCGGGAGATCAGAAATAAAATCCATCGAAATATGCGTCCAGGGCCTATCAGGAACTGGCAATGGCAAAAGCCACCCAGTAGCACGGGAACAACAAGGCTTGGCCCGCGCACAAGTCCCACAGGACTGCACAAAAGAACGCACATTACGCGACAATGAAGGCCACCAAAAGGACCTACCAACCAAATCTCTGGTACCAAAAATGCCAGGATGACCAGCCAACACGGAACAGTGAACCTCAGAAATCACTCTACTAGTCCATCTGTCAGGAACAAACAGTTTCCCCACAGGACAGCGGTCAGGTTTGTCAGCCTGAAATTCCTGAAGAACCCGTCGTAAATCAGGGGAAATGGCAGAAAGGACCACCCCCTCTTTCAGAATACCGACCGGCTCTAAGACCTCAGGAGAATCAGGCAAAAAACTCCTAGAGAGGGCATCAGCCTTAATATTCCTAGAACCCGGAAGGTACGAGACCACAAAATCAAAACGGGAAAAAAACAAGGACCATCGAGCCTGTCTAGGATTCAGCCGTTTAGCAGACTCGAGGTAAATCAAATTCTTATGATCGGTCAAGACCACATTACGGTGCTTAGCTCCCTCAAGCCAATGTCGCCACTCCTCAAACGCCCACTTCATAGCCAACAACTCCCGATTGCCGACATCATAATTGCGTTCAGCAGGCGAAAACTTACGGGAAAAGAAGGCACATGGTTTCATGAAGGAACCAACAGGATCCCTCTGAGACAAAACGGCCCCTGCCCCAATCTCAGAAGCGTCAACCTCAACCTGAAACGGAAGAGAAACATCCGGTTGGCGCAACACTGGAGCAGAAGTAAATCGACGTTTAAGCTCCTGAAAGGCAGAGACAGCCGCAGAGGACCAATTCGCCACATCAGCGCCTTTCTTCGTCAAATCGGTCAAGGGTTTAACCACGCTGGAAAAATTAGCAATGAAACGGCGATAAAAATTTGCAAAACCCCAAAATTTCTGAAGGCTCTTCATGGATGTGGGCTGAATCCAATCATGAATGGCCTGAACCTTAACCGGATCCATCTCTATAGACGAGGGAGAAAAAATAAAGCCCATAAAAGAAACCTTCTGCACCCCAAAGAGACACTTAGACCCTTTCACAAACAAAGCATTGTTACGGAGGATCTGAAATACCATCCTGACCTGTTGCATATGAGACTCCCAATCATCGGAAAAAATCAAAATATCGTCCAAATATACAATCAAGAATTTATCAAGATAAGTCCGGAAGATATCATGCATGAAGGACTGAAAAACAGATGGAATATTAGAGAGTCCGAATTGCATCACAAGGTATTCAAAATGGCCTTCGGGTGTGTTAAACGCAGTTTTCCATTCATCACCCTGCTTAATACGAACAAGATTATATGCCCCTCGAAGGTCAATCTTCGTAAACCAACTAGCTCGCTTAATCCTAGCAAACAAATCGGAAAGCAAAGGTAAAGGGTATTGAAACTTGACTGTGATTTTATTCAAGAGGCGATAATCTATACAGGGTCTCAAGGAACCATCTTTTTTAGCAACAAAAAAGAACCCCGCTCCCAACGGTGAAGAAGATGGTCGAATATGCCCTTTCTCCAAAGACTCCTTAATATAGCTCCGCATGGCGGTATATTCAGGCACAGACAGGTTGAAAAGTCGACCCTTAGGAAACTTACAGCCTGGAATCAAGTCAATAGCACAATCGCAGTCCCTGTGCGGTGGAAGGAAACTGGACTTGGGCTGATCGAATACATCCTGAAAATCAGACAAAAACTCTGGAATTTCAGAAGAGGAAGAAGAGGAGATTGACATCAAAGGAACATCATTATGAACCCCCTGACAACCCCAACTAGTCACAGACATGGACTTCCAATCCAACACAGGATTATCCACGGAAAACCCAGCATGATAGCATCATGCAAGTTATGCAACACCAGAAATCGACAATCTTCCTGATGGGCTGGCGCCATGCGCATGGTCACCTGTGTCCAAAACTGGGGCTTATTTTTAGCCAAGGTTGTAACATCAATGCCCCTTAAAGGAATAGGGTTCTGCAAAGGCTGCAAGGGAAAACCACAACGCTTGGCAAACTCAAAGTCCATTAAATTCAAGGCGGCGCCTGAATCCACAAACACCATGACAAAAAATGATGACAATGAGCAGATCAAGGACACAGATAACAAAAATTTAGGTTGTACAGTACTGATGGTAATTGAACTGGCGATCCTCTTTGTCCGCTTAGGACAGACAGAAATGACATGAGAAGCGTCGCCACAATAATAACACAACCTATTTTGACGTCTGAAACCTTGTCGTTCCGTTCTAGACAGAATTCTATCACACTGCATAGGCTCAGGAATTTGCTCTGAGGATAACGCCACAGCGTGCACAGTTCTGCGCTCCCGCAAGCGTCGGTCAATCTGAATGGCCAGAGACATAGAATCACTCAGACCGGAAGGCGTGGGAAATCCCAACATAACATCTTTAACGGATTCAGAAAGCCCCCTTCTGAAAATTGCCGCCAAAGCATCATTATTCCATTTAGTCAACACAGACCATTTTCTGAATTTCTGACAATACAATTCTGCCGCCTCTTGACCCTGAGACAGGGCCAACAAGGTCTTCTCAGCTTGATCCACAGAATTAGGTTCATCATATAATAATCCCAGAACCTGAAAAAAGGAGTCAATATTAAGTAAAGCCGGATTCCCCGATTCCAGGGAAAACGCCCAATCCTGCGGGTCGCCACGCAGCAGGGAGATTACGATTTTTACCCGCTGAATGGAATCACCAGAGGATCGAGGTCTCAGAGCAAGAAACAGTTTACAGTTGTTTTTAAAACTCAAAAATTTGGACCTGTCACCAGAAAACAAATCAGGAGTAGGAATCTTCGGTTCTAAAGCGGGAGTCTGAACAATATAATCAGAAATACCCTGCACCCTAGCAGCAAGCTGGTCTACACGAGAAGCTAATTCCTGAACATTCATGCTTGCACCAGGATCCTCAGCCACCCAGATATTAAGAGGGAAGAGAACACAAAACAGACTGGAGAAAAAAAAATGGCTCAAGAGCTTTTTTCCCTTCTTCTGAGATGCATTTAACTCATTGTTGGCCAGTTGTACTGTTATGACTGTTATGATCCGGTGACCTTGGAGCAGCATGAGAACTTTCACTGGAGAAGGTGGCCACTATACTGACTGCAATCCTGAACTTAACACCGCAACTAGAAGTAGCCGTGGAGTGTACCTAACACACCTAGACACCTCGTCACAGCCGGAGGACTAAATACCCCTAAAGATGGAAATAGGAATACTATCTTGCCTCAGAGCAGATCCCCAAAGGATAGACAGCCTCCCACAAATACTGGCGGTGAGTCGGAGAGGAAAAAACATACACAGGCAGATTTAGCACAGGAGGCCACTCTAGCTAGATAGGACAGGATAGGACAGAGTTCTGTGCGGTCAGTATTAAAACCCTTCAAAAATATCCACAGCAGAATATACAAAAACTTCCTACATCTAACTAAAGATGTAGGAGCGTATATCTGCAACTCCAGTGAATCCTACAATCAGAGCAGGAATACAAACAAAAACAAGCACACAGCAGTGTGCCACAGAAACAAAAACCAAACATTTATCTTTGCTGAATTTGGAAGCAAGCAGGAGAAGCCAGAAAGTGATCCAACACTTCACAAGGAACATTGACAACTGGCAAGGGCTAATGAATCCTGCACACCTAAATATCCCAGGAAGAAATGTAATCAGCAGATACACCTGGCCAGGACTGCGACTCAGAGACAACTGCATTCCCATCTACAACCACTGGAGGGAACCCAAGAGCAGAATTCACAACAGGTCTCCCATTCTTCTCCTGCCGCAGTGGAGCCTGCTCAGCGGAGACGTCAGTCCCAGCGTCTTGTTCAGTCCCACTCTGTACAAAGAGTTACTGCTGCTTTTCCTGCTTCTGCCATTGAAGTCAGTACTGGGCAGCGGCGAGCAGACGCTTCTGGGACTAAGTCCTGCTTTTCTCGTTCTGAGCATGCCCTGAGTAAGATCTCTCAGTGGAGATCGAGGGTCACATGGTCAGATACGGCACCTAAGTCCATTGGTACTTTTAGGAAGGTCCTGTAGGTGGTAGGACTAAGTCCTCCTTTGCACACACTGAGCATGCCCAGGGCAACATCTCTCAGTGGAGATTTAGGGTCACATGCTCAGGTATGGCAGTCTCTTATTGGTCCTTCTTGGAAGGTCTTTTACTTGCTGCAGCTATATAAGGCTGGCATGGCCATGCGCTAGTATCAAATGTGTTTTGGCTTATGCCAGTGGATACGATACCACTCTGTTCTATGTGGTCTGAAGCTGTTAGCATTGGGACTGTACACTCAGGCAGGCAGCCAGTGTCAGTGGGGGCAATTAGCCTTGGCTTAGCATCTGGTTTCTTCATGTGTGTGGTTAGCAAAGAAGAGTTCCAGAGCAAGCACAACCCAAGTTAGGGTTTTAGTTTTGTGTACAGCGCGACTCTGTGAGGCAACAGAGTTCGCTGCCAGTTCACACGGGGTGAAGCTTAACCCACGTGTGAGCTCAGAGTCCATCCGCCAATACTTAGCAGCAGATATCTCTGCACAGTGGACCCCGGGCTGCGAACGCATCTTGTAGCTACCTATTACTTGGTGCATTCCGCTAGCCCTAACAGCGTGTTATTCCACTTTTTGTTTGGCGGTATGAGAATAAAGCGTTGTTTTTTGGCTCGTTTTTTTTTTTTACGGTGTTCACCGAAGGGGTTAACTAGTGATATAGTTTTATAGGTGGGGTCGTTACGGACGCGGCGATACTAAATATGTGTACTTTTATTTATTTTTTTTAATTTAGATAAAGAAATGTATTTATAGGAAGAATATATTTTTTGGGGGGGGAATTTTTTTTACACCTGTGAATATTTTTTTTTTTACACTATAACATTGCCCCAAGGGGGGGGTGGGGGGGGGGCATTATGTTATAGTGTAAGATCGCTGATCTGACACTTTGCTGTGCACTGTGTCAGATCAGCGATCTGACGTGCATTTCTCCTGGCTTCCCGGCGCCTGCTCTGAGCAGGCGCAGTGAAGCCACCTCCCTGCAGGACCCGGATGCCGTGGCCATCTTGGATCCGGGCCTGCAAGGAGGAGGTAAGAGACCCTCGCAGTAACGCGATCACATGGCGTTGCTCCGGGGGTCGCCCCCTCCCTGCGCGATGCTTCCCTATACCGCCGGCACACCGCGATCATGTTTGAGCAGCTGACACCCGGCCGATCGCTATGACGTACTATCCCTTTGGTGGTCATACGGGCCCACCCCACCTCGATGGGATAGTATGTCTTATGTCAGAATGGGGTCAAGCAAGCATAGGTGAAAAATTATGGAATCACTCAATTCTGAGGAAAAAAATTATGGCATCATGAAAAACAAACAAAAAAACACTCCAAAACATCACTAGTATTTTGTTGCACCACCTCTGGCTTTTATAACAGCTTGCAGTCTCTGAGGCATGGACTTAATGAGTGTCAAACAGTACTCTCCATCAATCTGGCTCCAACTTTCTTACGGTGATTCCATAATTTTTGCCAGGGGTTGTATATACATGGGAGAGAGCTGATAAAAAAGAATACAAGGTAAAGGTTGAGAAATTCTCCTTTATTCCACATGTAGAAACCAAATGGCTCCCTTCGATAAATGCAAGAAAACGCAAGAATAAACCTTACAAATCAGGGTTATAGATTTTTTAGACTTCTTGAAATGGAGTATGACAAATGCTGATGTGATATTATATAGGACATGCATTGGTATTTTCTTCTTGGTAACAAAAAAAATATTTTTGGACTTTTTTTGTGCAAGTTAATATGTTTCCAATGCAATTACAATTTCTGCAGTCAGGTATAGCATACACAATTTACTATTCATAACATAGAAATATTTTAATAGAATTGTAGACATATTTTACATCAAATACAACATCTCATTTAATAAAATACTTCAGTTCACTCCAAGCAGTCAAAGGTTTCAACCACACCCCCGAGGATACAATATGATTTGTATATTCTAACAATGCACAGCTTAAACCACAGACACCGAGTATTGCATACAGCCACCGAAGACGCGTCCACACTGATATCATGTACACCACAGAGGTCATCAAATATTGCACTTCATGGCCCATGGACTCTCGGACGAGAGTTGTTGTTTTTTTTGTCGTAATATAAAAATATATGTGTATATTTATAGCTCTCAAACATTTACTCATGCAACATTGAATACACAAAAGCTCAGAACTTTTTATTATACATAGCACACGAGCATCACGGAGCTACAGGTTCACATAACACAATATAGTCACGGTTTTATAAGCACAAAAATAAAATTAGAAAACAGCTATTGACCTGTCCTTATATATTCGCCTGAACACGAAGAGGTGACAAGGGATTGTAGCTCTCCTCTGATCAATATGCTCATTAGGCTTGGATTGTTTCAGAGGAGGTTTGGGGGGAGCTAATAGACACAAATACAGTACCCCTGGATAAGCTTTTTATCCAAAGAGACATACAAATGGACAAATTCAAATCCAACCTAAAGTATCTGTCCTTCAACTAGAACTTGAGGGAAAGTTGAGATGTTCCTCAGATCCTCCAACAAACAGGCAAAAAACAAGGTAGTGATAATGGGAGTACTCCTATTCTTTCCATCCATAACCGCCACAGATTTTTTTTAGTAAATAAAAAATAGTATTTTTTTTGAAAGACCAGTGAATGAAATCAATATTGGATTTGCCACCAGATTTGGGAGTGAGGAATTCGAAAGAAGGACTGGTGCAAGTATTAGTGAGCTGTAGATATTTATTTGCTCCTACACTGTTGGTAAATTAGTGTTTCTAGAGGCAACATTGAGCTTCCACTCAAGAGAAGAGCGGTATCCACCAAAGCCTAAACATTTACCCTTATATTTGACTCAGAATAATGTTGAATCTGGGCTTTGACTTTTAATGGCAGTAAATGGTTTATCCAGTTTTTCTTTTTAACTGATTTTTAGTTTTTATAGGGCTTTCAACCTTGGCAAAATTTTTGACTACTCTAAAAATCAGGTGTTCCAGACTTTTTGTCAGTTACTTGCCTTTTTTCAAGTACAACAGATGATTGTATATCATATTTAAGGTCCTCTTAGAAACTAGATAAAAATTGGTCAAACTGCAATTTCGGTAGGAAAGCATGGGGTCGTCCTAAATTTCCCACAACAGATGATTTTGGGGGGAAAATGGATCAGACAGTAGGAAATTCAATACCCAATCGTATTTTCAGGTGAGTCAAGGCACTGCCAGAACTATCTAGCAACGGACTTCTCCTCTTTGAAAACACATGAACAAGTGGCCTAGTTGATCGCTCATGTGTATGGAGGATTCAGCAGAGATAACGTCTTTTCAGAAGCCAGCTATCTCCTGTGTATGACCAACTTTAAAAAAATTAAATAAGCCCATGAAAAATATATTCAACTTATATTGCTTTTACTCAGATGTAAACATCCAGTCATATGGTTTTGACCTTCCCAAGCTACAGGCATTAAATATTGCTATTTAATTGACAAAATAGAAAATGAAAAGATATAGCGCCAACGTTGTTGTTTTTTTTTAAGTAACCAAATAAAAGTTGGTCAGGGTCTTCCAATTTCTTCTAATATTTCAATAGTGCCTGTCTGGATTTAATGCAATATCTTGATCTGTTCTCTTTCTAGATAAGTCTTCTTATTAGAATAGTGAGTCAATTCCCATAGTGCTCCGCAGTTAAAAGCGCTATCTCGAGTTTTGGAGGTTTGTTCGATTGACTACTGTGCCTAAGCTGTTGCACGTGTATTTACTATTACTATACGGTAACGGTGAATGCCTGTTGACGTATATCACAAGAGTCTTCTCTCTCCTTTCCTCCCTTTCTCTTCCCCCCCTTATCCACTCTCCCTCCCCTTCCCCCCTCTTGTTCCCCTTTTTGCCTACTTCCTCCCTCTCCCCGTTAATTGTAAAACCCAATAAAGCTTATGTGAAAAAGAATAGTGAGTCATTGTCTATAAATACCAACTGTCTATATTGTTGTACTTGCTCCTTGGGATTAAAAGGACTTCAAGAAATCTGAGCCCTGTGAAACATAACTATACATAACAGAGATTGAGATTAATGGTAGATCACGAAGTTTGACTAAATTCTCACAGAGGTATGCTACCCATCGCCATCAATTTTGTCTTTCTATAGTACCAATTAGAGATGAATGGATAGATCTGCAGAGGATCGACTTTGAGTCAAATTCCCTTAAATTCTTAGGACCCCACGTATGCAAATACTCTGCAATTTGATTCTCGAGCATTGCCCCCAAAATATATGCCCATGTTACACACTGCTGAAGACTCAGAAAGCAAGCTAATAATATCAGGCATGACTGCAGGGTGCTTCCTTATAGTGCTCTGCAGCTATCATATCACATGGTGTAGCACAGCTAATCAGGGCGGACTATTACACTTAATATAAAAAATGAGGGCAGGCCAAGCAGCTCCATTTTAGGCTCATAGGGATAGGAGTTTTGAGCTTACAGATCATTCTACATCCGAATAGAATAAGACCTAATCTAATTGTGATTTACTACTTCAGTGTTGAATCACATTAAAAATGGGAGTGTTAGTCTAAGCCTGCAAATACTAATCCAAAGATTGAAGTGATTTAGGGAGATTCTGTAGCGGTATAGTCACTCAGGGTGACGGAATTTATTAATCTGTGATATGCTGAAGCAATGGCAACTAAATAACAGCATTGTGCTATTCTTCACACCCTGCAAACAAGGAGGGCAGTATTAAACCCCTCAGTGCTAATTTTGCTAATAAACCAAAATCCTGAAACCAAGGCTTGTGTGCCACAGGTGTGCATCCTGAATTATAAGACAGGCAGCCATTAAAAGAACAAGCCGAAAGAACAATATCCATCATTCAGAAATTTAAACACACCTGTCTACCTCATAAAATGTGTGCATTGATTAAAAAAATGATTTTTTTGCACACTTTCTGGTTATGATAGTCCAATATTAGACCTTTACAGCTACCTAAATACTGCTGGTTTACCACTAGTTAGCAAGCATTTTCTCCTATCCAGATAAATTGAGGTCAAATGGATATTAATAGGGCTGCGTTTACATTACAGAGCTCAAAATGGATTCAATACTTTCCTCAGATAGGGTGTTACACTCTTAGTTTTTGGCCAATTGTTGGCTTTTTAGTATTGAGATTCACAATTTTTCAGTAAAATTCTGCAAAAGCTGCAAACTCAAATTTCAAACGACCTGTCCAATTCCAGTTCCAATCTCACTAAAATGTTATGCCAAAATAAAACGTAATGATTAATGTTACTCTGCTTTTGATTACTAAAAACTCTAAAGATACTAGGCTAAAGTTGACTAAACCCACCGATATCAAGGAAATCTTCCAACAATCTAATGTGTATGGGGGCCTCCCGACTCTCTGATGAGAGATGATGTCAGGAAAAAGAAAGACGGACATGTTGAAATTCCAAACGCTGAACATTTTGTTTGGTTGATGCAGAATGAATGGATGGCAGTGGCTCTTTCATAGAGAACAAAGGAACATTCAGCTGAGCTGGGAGAGATAGCCGGAAGCCAACTGATTGGCTGACAGTTATCTAATAGTAGCAGGAGAAGGGAGAGAGCAGCAAACTGATCCAATGAATAGACAGGAGGTGTGTTTCAGACTACCTCAGACTCCCGGTAGGCACTGTAGCTAAGCTGTAGTCACAGATCATAATTATCTATTGGTATTACATATATTTTTGGAGCTCACAACTAAACATACTCCTAAAGAAAAAGTGTAAGTATTACCTGGTCATTATAAGATTTCCCTCTCTGAATTGAGATGTTAGATCTTTTACTATTAAATCATTATTAATAATAATTCCAAAATTGAGACTTTATATTTTGTTTCCTAAAATGCATGTTTTAGTTCAATATTGAATGTTCCAATTTGATAAGTCCAACCTTACCTTTCTGCAAAATTCGATAGAGAATTCCATTTCTTCCAATACAAATTAAATACATTGCAGCAACATGATGCTTACAGGCTGCAATTTACATTATGACCCTTGGGTGGGCACGTATAAGCACATACAATGCCTACAAGTAGTATTCAACCCCCTGCAGATTTAGCAGGTTTAATAAGATGCAAATAAGTTAGAGCCTTCAAACTTCAAACAAGAGCAGGATTTATTAACAGATGCATAAATCTTACAAACCAAAAAGTTTTGTTGCTCAGTTAAATTTTTATAAATTTTAAACATAAAAGTGTGGGTCAATTATTATTCAACCCCTAGGGTTAATATTTTGTGGAATAACCTTTGTTTGCAATTACAGCTAATAATCGTCTTTTATAAGACCTGATCAGGCCGGCACAGGTCACTGGAGTTATCTTGGCCCACTCCTCCATGCAGATCTTCTCCAAGTTCTCTAGGTTCTTTGGGTGTCTCATGTGGACTTTAATCTTGAGCTCCTTCCACAAGTTTTCAATTGGGTTAAGGTCAGGAGACTGACTAGGCCACTGTAACACCTTGATTTTTTGCCTCTTGAACCAGGCCTTGGTTTTCTTGGCTGTGTGCTTTGGGTCGTTGTCTTGTTGGAAGATGAAATGACGACCCATCTTAAGATCATTGATGGAGGAGCGGAGGTTCTTGGCCAAAATCTCCAGGTAGGCCGTGCTATCCATCTTCCCATGGATGCGGACCAGATGGCCAGGCCCCTTGGCTGAGAAACAGCCCCACAGCATGATGCTGCCACCACCATGCTTGACTGTAGGGATGGTATTCTTGGGGTCGTATGCAGTGCCATCCAGTCTCCAAACGTCACGTGTGTGGTTGGCACCAAAGATCTCGATCTTGGTCTCATCAGACCAGAGAACCTTGAACCAGTCAGTCTCAGAGTCCTCCAAGTGATCATGAGCAAACTGTAGACGAGCCTTGACATGACGCTTTGAAAGTAAAGGTACCTTACGGGCTCGTCTGGAACGGAGACCATTGCGGTGGAGTACGTTACTTATGGTATTGACTGAAACCAATGTCCCCACTGCCATGAGATCTTCCCGGAGCTCCTTCCTTGTTGTCCTTGGGTTAGCCTTGACTCTTCGGACAAGCCTGGCCTCGGCACGGGAGGAAACTTTCAAAGGCTGTCCAGGCCGTGGAAGGCTAACAGTAGTTCCGTAAGCCTTCCACTTCTGGATGATGCTCCCAACAGTGGAGACAGGTAGGCCCAACTCCTTGGAAAGGGTTTTGTACCCCTTGCCAGCCTTGTGACCCTCCACGATCTTGTCTCTGATGGCCTTGGAATGCTCCTTTGTCTTTCCCATGTTGACCATGTATGAGTGCTGTTAACAAGTTTAGGGAGGGTCTTAAATTGTCAGAAAAGGCCGGAAAAAGAGATAATTAATCCAAACATGTGAAGCTCATTGTTCTTTGTGCCTGAACTACTTCTTAATACTTTAGGGGAACCAAACAGAATTCTGGTGGGTTGAGGGGTTGAATAATAAATTACCCTCTGTAAGACTTTTCACAATTTAAAAAAAAAAATAAACAAAGAAATAACATTCTTTTTTGCTGCAGTGCATTTCACACTTCCAGGCTGATCTACAGTCCAAATGTCACAATGCCAAGTTAATTCCAAATGTGTAAACCTGCTAAATCTGCAGGGGGTTGAATACTACTTGTAGGCACTGTATAGTATAAACAGCTCCTGACCGAGCATTGCAAAATTTAGTTGTTGTGCCATGAGCAGAGATAAGAAAGGATACGAGTGTAGATATTTCATTATTGATATATGATTTATAGCATGTATCCATGATAGCCGAGTTGAGTGAAAAGAGCAATAAATGCAAATAGTAAAGAAATAAACAATATACGGTACTTACAATCGCACATTTTAAACAAGACTGCACGACAGACTGACTAACGCCTTCACAATTGTACAAGTTGTCCAACTTTTAAGGTCCACACATTTATATACAAGTGTACGTCATAATTGGAAATCTACTACTTTATTCGGACACAATAAGTTCACTCATTACACTGAAAATATATAGATTATACCAGGATTAAATTATTTGCATTTAATATAAAAATCTAATAAAAACTGATTAAAAGTTCTATGTGTATAGTAAATGCTACATTATAGGATTGTAAGGAACATTTCAGTACATTGTAAGTAACACAATATCTTCTTTTCAAACACAATTCGATTTAATTTCTTGCAAAATCTTAAGGGATGTAGCTCTGGGGAGTGCAGTGGTAGGAGTCACACCCAGGCCATGGTGCCTAAGGGGGTACAGTGGACCTTCTTTGTTTATCCTTGGGTATCTTTACTATAAATGGAACATGAAAAGAGACCTTATGAAGGGGTTATCCAGGGCTATATTATTTTTTTTACTATGAGCCAAAAAACTAAGAGGCAGGTAATTGCTAACTAGTTTGCAACTACCTTTCCGATGCCGTTTCAAAGAGGTCACTGACCGCTCCTGCCGGCGATTCAACTGCTTTATGTCAACAGATCAACTCTTCTTCTACTCTGCTCTGCCGCAGGGCGTGACTGTCAATGTCATGCTGATTGACAGCCAGCTTCCCATCCGCAGAGCAGAGTAGAAGAGAAATTCTGAATTCTGAATCGCCAGCTGGAGCAGTCTGTGACTTCTCTGTGCCAGCAGAGATTTGAGCTGGGCCCACATTAAAAAACATAATCATGGATAAACCCTTTAAGAATTTTGCTTTGGGACCTAGGAGGTTTCAAGTTACACCTCTATGAATCATGTTTATCACTACATAAACCTATCCTGCCAGGAACTTGAAAATCTGTTGCTTCTTCTATCTTCAGGTGCTGAATGACCAACAAATGGAAACAAAATCCCTCTTTGGAGGTCTTTAAGCAGATTTTGAATGTCTTCCATATGCAGCAATGTTTTCCAAGGAAGGGGTTTAGTATCAGCAATTTTGAGAGTTGTGATCTATTAGAATATTAGAATGGTAGGTAGCCATAAATTGCAACATCAAATTTATATGTTGAAATAACTTATTGTCTAATGGCCAGATCCATTAGATTTCAGAGTGTCGTAGTGTTTGAACCCACAAACTTTACTATTCTATGAGTATTAGGTTTGACTACAGCTGGAGAGCCTATAGCTGTATACTGTAGAATGTATCCTTTATACATACTGTATGTGTCAGATGATTGTCAGCACACAAGATAGGAAAGATGCCTGCTAATTATTTTACCTTGCCGCCTTCTCTACATCTCTCATAGAAAACACAGAATAAGGCAAAAATTATACATTTTTGCCGAAAGTCTGAAGTTTGGAGGCCGTCTTCTCTAAAAAACAGCTACTGTTAAGCAACGTTCTGAACATATCATGGTCACGACATTGAAAAATAATAAATCTAACTCTGTGTAGAAGAAAGAGGCAGATTGGGGAATATTGTCTATTGACCTGCTATTCATTTCAATAAACAGTTTCCCGGTGACTACATTTTATCAGAGTTGGTTTACTTTTCATTTTTTGTCCTGTTTATGTGTGACAAAATTTTGATATAAATATAATATCCAGCTTTTGAACCAAAAAATAATTTGTAGACAGATTGTTCATGGCAGAATGGCAGCTCGATTGTCCTGTCTGAGTCAAGATAAGCTGCTGTCGCATTGACAATAGAAAAAAGGAAAATCATGGCTGTCATTATTTGGCAGTGGTATCATGTCAAGTTATGCCTTTTTTCTGCTCTTCTCGCAGTAATAATTGATATAATCGACCCTGTATTTTTCCTCACAGGCTGATAATGAGCGATATGAGACTCATCATACCCTTTAGTTTAATCATTGTGAAATTTATAAGGCAAAGAAAACCAACTGCTGTGAATCACCTTGTTTGTCATAGATATAAAAATAGAGTCCATCATTTTATATCACCTGCTTGACCTATCACATCGAGGTAAGGCATTGATGGCGGTGTTCACCCTTGTCTTTCATTATATTACGTAAGTCGATACTTTTTTTTTATATCAGAATCACATTTTATTATAGGGGTCTATTTAATGCTATAACATGAGCTGTTATCATCATGAGATCTAGATTACACACTGTGGATATAGACACACTGATATATTTGTAGTTGAGTACAATATATTATAATTAACTAGTGCTAATATTTTCATACAAGCCACTAGGGAACAATATAAACTATCTAAGCAAACTTCTTCACTGTCTCTGGACACTTTATAATTGCCATTTCTGTTATCATACACACAATATCTGTAATATAGGATATGTTGGCAATAACATTTTCTATGCAAAAAACTAATACAAAGTTATATATATATATATATATATATATATATGTATATGTATATATATATATATATATATATATATATATATATATATATATATATATATATATACATATATATAGTTAGGGCCAGAAATATTTGGACAGTGACACAATTTTCGCGAGTTGGGCCCTGCATGCCACCACATTGGATTTGAAATGAAACCTCTACAACAGAATTCAAGTGCAGATTGTAACGTTTAATTTGAAGGGTTGAACAAAAATATCTGATAGAAAATGTAGGAATTGTACACATTTCTTTACAAACACTCCACATTTTAGGAGGTCAAAAGTAATTGGACAAATAAACATAACCCAAACAAAATATTTTTATTTTCAATATTTTGTTGCAAATCCTTTGGAGGCAATCACTGCCTTAAGTCTGGAACCCATGGACATCACCAAACGCTGGGTTTCCTCCTTCTTAATGCTTTGCCAGGCCTTTACAGCCGCAGCCTTCAGGTCTTGCTTGTTTGTGGGTCTTTCCGTCTTAAGTCTGGATTTGAGCAAGTGAAATGCATGCTCAATTGGGTTTAGATCTGGAGATTGACTTGGCCATTGCAGAATGTTCCACTTTTTGGCACTCATGAACTCCTGGGTAGCTTTGGATGTATGCTTGGGGTCATTGTCCATCTGTACTATGAAGCGCCGTCCAATCAACTTTGCAGCATTTGGCTGAATCTGGGCTGAAAGTATATCCCGGTACACTTCAGAATTCATCCGGCTACTCTTGTCTGCTCTTATGTCATCAATAAACACAAGTGACCCAGTGCCATTGAAAGCCATGCATGCCCATGCCATCACGTTGCCTCCACCATGTTTTACAGAGGATGTGGTGTGCCTTGGATCATGTGCCGTTCCCTTTCTTCTCCAAACTTTTTTCTTCCCATCATTCTGGTACAGGTTGATCTTTGTCTCATCTGTCCATAGAATACTTTTCCAGAACTGAGCTGGCTTCTTGAGGTGTTTTTCTGCAAATTTAACTCTGGCCTGTCTATTTTTGGTATTGATGAATGGTTTGCATCTAGATGTGAACCCTTTGTATTTACTGTCATGGAGTCTTCTCTTTACTGTTGACTTAGAGACAGATACACCTACTTCACTGAGAGTGTTCTGGACTTCAGTTGATGTTGTGAACGGGTTCTTCTTCACCAAATTAAGTATGTGGCGATCATCCACCACTGTTGTCATCCGTGGACGCCCAGGCCTTTTTGAGTTCCCAAGCTCACCAGTCAATTCCTTTTTTCTCAGAATGTACCCAACTGTTGATTTTGCTACTCCAAGCATGTCTGCTATCTCTCTGATGGATTTTTTCTTTTTTTTCAGCCTCAGGATGTTCAGCTTCACCTCAATTGAGAGTTCCTTTGACCGCATGTTGTCTGCTCACAGCAACAGCTTCCAAATGCAAAACCACACACCTGGAATCCACCCCTGACCATTTAACTACTTCATTGATTACAGGTTAACGAGGGAGACACCTTCAGAGTTAATTGCAGCCCTTAGAGTCCATTGTCCAATTACTTTTGGTCCCTTGAAAAAGAGCACGCTATGCATTACAGAGCTATGATTCCTAAACCCTTTCTCCGATTTGGATGTGGAAACTATCATATTGCAGCTGGGAGTGTGCACTTTCAGCCCATATTATATATATAATTGTATTTCTGAACATGTTTTTGTAAACAGCTATAATAACAAAACTTGTGTCACTGTCCACATATTTCTGGCCCTAACTGTATATATCTACAGTATTCTTTAATGGACATCTGACAGTAGGATCAACAGTCTATATGGGCATGTAGGTCTTAGGAAGCTGATTAAAATGATATCTGTGATCTGGTGTCTTATTCCAGAGAAATCCACTTTTTTATATGTAAATAAGCTATTAAGATCTATGGGCCAGTCACAGATCTCCTTGAGAATCTGGCTCCAGGGAGAGTTATCAGTGTGAGACGTAGTGATTGACACTTTACTCACATAATCACACACAGCACAGCAGTGAGGCGAGATCTAATTCAGTACAGAAGAAGTGAACTTTGTCTCATTATAAAACATTTGCAGCAGCAGTCATCCTCCCATAGTTCTGGCAGATCTATGCCTGATTATAACTGATACGGTACAGCAGAGTTAAACCGTGTCTTATTACAAACACAACAGGCACATTTGCAGTTGTCCTCTCACAGTGCTGTCAGCTCTGCTGTACTGCCTCTCCTCTCACATTGGCTGCAAATGAGATGGAACTTGAAGCACTTCGAGAGGACACCTGCAGCTTCAAATGTTTTTTTTTCATGAGACAAGGTTCACTTCTTATGCAATATGTTAGTTCTGATCTTACTGCACAGCTGTAATTATGGCAGCAAAGTTTCAGTCATTACATGTCTCACACTGGTAAAGTCACCTTTCATTTAAAATGAGCTCTGTAGGCAGATTCTCAGGGAGGTCTATGTCCAGCCCATAGATCTTCACAGCTAATTTACATATAAGAAAGGTGTGGATTTCTCTTTAATATGACATCGTGTAATGCCCCAAAGTTGTTGTGTATGTGTCTTTAAGATGTAGTACAGCTCGCAGCTCATAGAAGTAGTTTATATATGAATATAGTGATGTACTTGTTATGTTCTGCTATCAGGAGGTTGTAAAGAGTCAACAAAGCAGTCCTGCTTTCCATATCTGGCCATAAGGTAACATGGTTAGAACACATGACTGGGTCCTGGGCTTGGTAGGGAAGGAGACATTTTGTGCACAAGTGTAGTCGCCTCGGAAAGCTGAAGGAGCAGGTAAGGAAGCAGCCAAAGCCCCTGTATATAAGAAACCACAGCCTCAGATAACTGTGTGATAAGGACTGTGCATCTATTATTATTATTATTATTATACATTTTTATAGCGCCATTTATTCCATGGCGCTTTACATGTGAATACGGGCAAATATAGACAAATACATTAAACATGAGCAGATAACAAGGCACACGAGTACATAAGGAGGGAGGACCCTGCCCGCGAGGGCTCACAGTCTGCAGGGGGTGGGTGAGGATACACTAGGAGAGGGAAGAGCTGGCTGTGCGGCTGTTCAGTAGGTTGAGGATCACTGCAGGCTGTAGGCTTGTCGGAAGAGATGAGTCTTCAGGTTCTTTTTGAAGGTTTCTATGGTAGGCGCAAGTCTGATGTGTTGGGGTAGAGAGTTCCAGAGTATGGGGGAAGCACGGGAGAAGTCTTGGATGCGGTTATGGGAAGAAGAGATGAGAGGGGAGTAGAGAAGGAGGTCTTGGGAGGATCGGAGGTCGCGTGTAGGTAGGTACCGGGAGACCATGTCACAGATGTATGGAGGAGACAGGTTGTGGATGGCTTTGTATGTCAGTGTGAGGGTTTTGAACTGGAGTCTCTGGGCGATAGGAAGCCAGTGAAGGGCTTGACACAGGGGAGAGGCTGGGGAATAGCGGGGGGACAGGTGGATTAGTCGGGCAGCAGAGTGTAGGATGGATTGGAGTGGTGCCAGAGTGCTAGAGGGGAGTCCAGAGAGTAGGAGGTTGCAGTAGTCGAGGCGGGAGATGATAAGGGCATGCACTAGCGTTTTTGCAGTGTTGCGGTCAAGGAAAGCACGGATCCGGGAAATATTTTTGAGTTTGAGACGACAGGAGGAGGCAAGGGCTTGGATATGTGGCTTGAAAGAGAGGGCAGAGTCGAGGATCACCCCGAGGCACCGGGCGTGTGGGACTGGGGATAGTGAGCAGCCATTGACATAGCATCTAAGCAGAAGTTGGAGTTCAGGAATCACTGTACCATTTATATATCTGCATTACCATACTGGAAAGTAATTGTGATCTCGGCATTGGAATTGAATCTGCTAAATCATCATTTACCTGGCTGTACCCGCGCATTCGGGCAACAAGTAAAAGTATCAACAACCCCTCTGGCCTCCCTGTTTTCTGGACTATTTGGAGTGAACCATATTACATCACACTACCAGAAAAAAGAGTTTATATACAGTAAGTGCACTTTACTGTATTTAATTTTTTTTGCCTCTCCCATACCGGAGTGCTAACATCCGAGCACCACATGGTGCGTGACCTATGGCATATCAGTGCGTGCATTACTATCAGATTGCAGATAGCAAGGTATCATTTTATTCAGCTTCCTATGATCTCCATTCCTGTATAGGCGGCTTAGGTGGGTTGAGCTTATTGACAGATTCCCTTTAAACTTGAGTAATGACGATCTAATTTCCCATAGTGCCATAGATACAGCCTTCACCCCCATACGTCACACCTAGTACAATAGAACTACATAAGATGCTATATCTTTTGAAGAACATAATGATACCTGGCACTGTTATACAAGTGTGACACATCCAAAAGATAAAGAACACAATTCTGCTCTGCTGGAAAAATGACACAGCACACAAGTATATATTCATTGTTATCTAAAAGAACGGTCCAGCTTTAGAAATCAGCAGTGGAAAGTGAAGAAAAGCAGATGATCCAGCTCTCGATGCCGCAGTAAAATACTTGTATTTAAATTTATCAAATCTGTAAGATTCTGCTTACCTATTCTTTAAGAATCGCAATGTAAAGGTCAGGGGCTCATCAAGTGCTGGATCATCTACAAACTGAAAATTGGAGGAAATAAAAGATTTGATTTTAATAAAGTTTTCTATTATGGACCTACTATTGTAGATATTCTTGTTTTCCCAATAAAATTATATATCATAATGATTTCAGCCTCTCACTCACTGCAGATATATTTTCATTAAGTTTACATAACAGAGTACGGAGAAAATTCTACTGTGGGCTCAAGCATGAGAGGTATCGACCGAAGAATTCAAGCAGGCCAAATATTGTATGTAGTTCATTATAGAAATGTAGTAATACAGATGTAGAAAAGGTTGCCATGACTCATAACCCACATTGTGATAACTTTTCACAAGAGGTTATATCATTTAAGATGATTAAGAAAGATTAACATTGCAGAAGCCGTTTATCTACGTCAAGTTTGGTGTCAAATTAAAAATTTTTTTGCAGTGATATCCCAGTGCTGTGTTATCTGAGTAATGGGAACTAGAGATGAGCGAGAGATTCGAAATTCAAATTCACAGCGAATACATTTGCACAATTCTCAATACTGGAAAGCTCATAAGTGCAGGGAGAGAGAGGACCCTGCTGAAAATAAGACCTTACACTCTACAGCAGAGCGAGAGTTCCTCACTGACCATAAGAGCTAACACTCTACAGGAGAAAGGACCTCACTGATCATAAGAGCTTATACTCTACAGCAGAGTGGACCCCGCTGACCATAAGAGCTTATACTATACAGCAGAGAGGACCACGCTGACCATAAGACCTTACACTATACAGCAGATAGAGAGGACCCCGCTGACCATAAGAGCTTACACTCTACAGCAGAGAGGACCTCGCTGATCGTAAGAGCTTACACTCTACAGGAGAGAGAGGATGATTATAAGAGATTACACTTTACAGCAGAGAGGACCCTGCTGAACATAAGAGCTTACACTCTACAGGAGAGAGAGAGGACTCCGCTTAGCATAAGAGCTTACACTCTACAGCAGAGAGGACCTCGCTGACCATAAGAGCTTACACTCTACAGGAGATATTGACTTACCCAATAACTCTGGAGAAGGAAAGTGACTCTGCCGAACAAAATGTGCTCCACTGGGAACCGCTGATCTGTGATGGCCCAGATACTGATCACCACTGTACAGGGTATGATAACCCCTGAGATGTCATAGCTGCAGCGCATTATGGGGAAGCCTGCGTGCCCAAGTAAAAGACATTATCCCACTCTCTGAAGCTTCAGCAGTGTTGTAAATTATACTGGGGACTTTTTTTTGCGAACCGCAAATCAAATCTCAAAGTGTTCGAATTCGCTTGAAACCACAAATTTCAGGAAATTAGATTTTAACTCGATCCTCAGAGGATTGAGACACGCTCATCTCTAATGGTATCCTTTGCTCTATCTGTACATTTTAGATTTTCTAGATCCATTAATGCCATAGCCACTTGTCTGGAAAAGACATAGGGTTTGATTGGTTAAGACCACACATCCCATAGAGGCAACTATGGCACCACACCAAGATTGAGAATTTTGGAACAAAATCCTGCCACATGACTGTTGGTGTGAATTAGCATTACAAAATGTGGCACATTTTAGATTTTTGAAGTAAGTCAGCTACTCTCTGAACATCTCTAATCTTGTTGTCGAATGATCCTTCTGCTACGCTCTATCCTTCACACGCTAATTCCAGCACAGAGGGGCATTTGCACTCATTGAAGAGGCACAATGGTGATTGGAGATTTAGTTACAGGCAATGTCCCCATGGGAAACTAAGAAGTCATTTGCGCATTGGGATTCCAAATAGTTCAAGGTAGGATTTCATGAAAGGGTAGCTATAAAGGTTTCCGGATCTACAGCCCGATAGTAGGTGGCTGCATTGCAAAAAATAGAAACCTTGCAACAAAAATTAATGAAGATACACTTGATTTACATTTACAAGGAATTAAATAAAAACAATCCAAATAATAAATCTCATACCAGCAAATGCTTAAAGTTAAATCATCAATGGTATTGAGGAGAACAAGACATTGGGTAACATTCAGGAGAGAAATGCCATTCATTCTGGATATAAGTCTTAGAAAAGCGCAGATGTCATGAATATATAAACGTAATAACAAGAGTGAGGAAAAAGTAAATTATCAGAGCATACAAAGCTAAGTAACTTGCAAACAGCGGGAACATTTATTAGAAGGTCTCAGCCTCCAGGCCACCATTCATCAGCTGGCCATACAAAACAAGCCATATTTCTTTCCTTTGAAACAGATAGATAGACAGTAGAAATGCTAAGAGCACGGATCGCTTTTTTCTTAAATACTTGTTGGCAATAGAACACGAAGACGCCTAGATGGTGACATTAACATCCACAGTTGGGCTGCTGTGGTGGGGGCTTGTCTGTCAGTCTTGTGCTCTGCTTTGAAGCCGTCACAGCTGGGTCCGTCTCTACGTTCTCCGACATTTTATCACAGATGATATCCACAAGGCGCTCGAATGTCTGCTTCACATTGATGTTATCTTTAGCGCTTGTTTCAAAAAATTCAAAACCTGAAAGAAAGGGAGAACAATTCATGACCATTTCACAGAGAGGGGGATGGAAGGGAAGGCTCTGCTGCAAAATATAAGTGATACATAAAAGGAGAGGATCATCTGTCTATAAATCACTGGATGGTATTAGTCAATGTATTATTAAACTCTGCAACGTGGACAGAGATCTAATACGAAATATGGCTGTAAAGTCAGTCTGAGGCTATCTTCTCAAAAATGCAACCCCGGACAAACTTGGTACTAGTCACTCCATCTATAATGTCTCAGAAGAACCCCAGTATTCACCATTTAATAGCTACACATTGATCTGGACTCTCAATGTGGGCCCCCTGTGGTGCATCTACGGAGTAGCTACTGGACGGAGAAGAGAGGCTGATGAAAGGATAGTAGAACTAAGCTAACAAGAGTGAGAGAACCCTTGACATAACAGTAACAGTAGCTAAAAGCATAGTCAAAGAAAGATCTGGGGTCAGATACTAGGAGGTAGACAAGAACAAAATTAGACAGGTTTTGGTCGAAATCAAATGAGAACACAAAGGCAGACTAAGTGAGGGTCCCAAGCCGGGTCGGAATCTATAGAGAAAAAAAAAACAGAATATAGCATCAAAGTTCAAGGTGTAAACCAAGCAGAATATGTACAGTAGCATCTCCTAGCAATACTGTGCACTGGGAGGTTAAGTAGGGTGTGGCACTGGGACATTGGCTACAGCAGGAAGCTGGTTACTCCTCCTGTGCTAATGGTCACCACACAACATCACTCCTGGCTGGGCAGCACCACAGGTCCCGGCCACACCAGTATGTCTGACTGGCCAGTGTCATGCACTGCCCAGAAATACTAGTCATAACTTCTCCGCCATCCCCAGCAGACTGGATCTGCTGCCAGGAGCTGCCATGGTCAGATATTGTAGTGACAGGTCCAGGCAGAGATGTGACAATGATATAAGACACTACATGAAGTTAAAGATTTGATCTGACTCCCAGGTCCACCATCTACTATCAAATGAAAGGGGCTCGTTGGCTCGCTAAAGTTCTACAGATCGCTTAATGGCTTCCCTGTTGTGAATTCTGTGGCAGAGCTCCCTCCTGTGGTCACAAGTGGTACTTCGGCTGATTCTCTCTATGAGCTTCCGTTGGTGGATGAAAGTGGTACTGCGGCTTCTGAGTTTCCTTCCTCAGGTGATGTGGTGAAGTCGTTAGGTGCTGCTCTATTTAACTCCACCTAGTGCTTTGATCCTGTCCTCCAGTCAATGTTCTAGTATTGGACTTGCTTCCTCCTGGATCGTTCCTGTGGCCTGCTGCTCTGCATAGCTAAGTTTCGCTTGTGTTATTTTTGTTATCTGTTTTTTCTGTCCAGCTTGCTTTTTTGGTTTTTCTTGCATGCTGGAAGCTCTGGGACGCAGAGGGTGTACCTCCGTGCCGTTAGTCGGTACGGAGGGTCTTTTTGCCCCCTTTGCGTGGTTGTTTGTAGGGTTTTGTGTTGACCGCAAAGTTACCTTTCCTATCCTCGCTCTGTTCAGAAAGTCGGGCCTCACTTTGCTAAATCTATTTCATCTCTACGTTTGTCTTTTCATCTTAACTCACAGTCATTATATATGGGGGGCTGCCTTTTCCTTTGGGGTATTTCTCTGAGGCAAGGTAGGCTTATTTTCTATCTTCAGGCTAGCTAGTTTCTCAGGCTGTGCCGAGTTGCATAGGGAGCGTTAGGCGCAATCCACGGCTGCCTCTAGTGTGGTTGGAGAGGATTAGGGATTGCGGTCAGCAGAGTTCCCACGTCTCAGAGCTCGTTCTATGTTTTTGGGTTTTGTCAGGTCACTGTATGTGCTCTGACTTCTATGTCCATTGTGGTACTGAATTACCAAATCACAACAGTACCGGAGGCCAAAAGTACTAATGATTCTCAATAGAGGGAAAAAAGAAGTTCTGAGACCATTTTTTTTTCTCTGCACTGTGTTTTGCCTTTTTTTTCCCCTAGACATTTGGGTGGTTCAGGACACAGGTGTAGCGATGGACATTAAAGGTCTGTCTTCATGTGTGGATCAGCTCACGGCAAGAGTACAAAATATTCAAGACTTTGGGGTTCAGAATTCTATGTTAGAACCAAGAATTCCTATTCCTGATTTGTTTTTTGGAGATAGAACTAAATTTCTGAGTTTCAAAAATAATTGTAAACTATTCCTGGCTTTGAAACCTCGCTCCTCTGGTGACCCAGTTCAACAAGTTAGGATCATTATTTCTTTTTTACGTGGCGACACTCAGGACTGGGAATTTTCTCTTGCGCCAGGAGATCCTGCATTATGTAATATTGATGCGTTTTTCCTGGCGCTCGGATTGCTGTACGATGAACCTAATTCGGTGGATCAGGCAGAGAAAAATTTACTTACTCTGTGTCAGGGTCAGGATGAGATAGAGGTATATTGTCAGAAATTTAGAAAGTGGTCCGTGCTCACTCAGTGGAATGAAGGTGCGCTCGCAGCTATCTTCAGAAAGGGTCTCTCTGAAGCCATTAAGGATGTCATGGTGGGATTTCCTTTGCCTGCTGGTCTGAATGAGTCTATGTCTTTGGCCATTCAGATCGGTCGACGCTTGCGTGAGCGTAAATCTGTGCACCATTTGGCGGTATTATCTGAGCATAAACCTGAGCCTATGCAGCGTGATAGGACTTTGACCAGAGTTGAACGGCAAGAACACAGACGTCAGAATGGGCTGTGTTTCTACTATGGTGATTCCACTCATGCTATCTCTGATTGTCCTAAGCGCACTAAGCGGTTCGCTGGGTCTGCCACCATTGGTATGGTACAGTCAAAATTTCTTTTGTCCGTTACCTTGATCTGCTCTTTGTCAACTTATTCTGTCATGGCATTTGTGGATTCGGGCGCTGCCCTGAATTTGATGGACTTGGAGTATGCTAGGCGTTGTGGGTTTTTCTTGGAGCCCTTGCAGTGTCCTATTCCATTGAGAGGAATTGATGCTACGCCTTTGGCCAAGAATAAGCCTCAGTATTGGACCCAGCTGACCATGTGCATGGCTCCTGCACATCAGGAGGTAATTCGCTTTCTGGTGTTGCATAATCTGCATGATGTGGTCGTGTTGGGGTTGCCATGGCTACAAGTCCATAATCCAGTATTAGATTGGAAATCCATGTCTGTGTCCAGCTGGGGTTGTCAGGGGGTACATGGTGATGTCCCATTTCTGTCTATTTCGTCATCCACCCCTTCTGAGGTCCCAGAGTTCTTGTCTGATTACCGGGATGTATTTGATGAGCCCAAGTCCGATACCCTACCTCCGCATAGGGATTGTGATTGTGCTATCGATTTGATTCCTGGTAGTAAAAGGTCGACTGTTTAATTTATCTGTGCCTGAGCACGCCGCTATGCGGAGTTACGTGAAGGAGTTCTTGGAGAAGGGGCATATTCGCCCGTCATCGTCGCCATTGGGAGCGGGGTTCTTTTTTGTGGCCAAGAAGGATGGTTCGCTGAGACCTTGTATAGATTACCGCCTTCTAAATAAGATCACGGTTAAATTTCAGTACCCCTTGCCGCTGTTATCTGATTTGTTTGCTCGGATTAAGGGGGCTAGTTGGTTCACCAAGATAGATCTTCGTGGTGCATATAATCTTGTGCGTATTAAGCGAGGCGATGAATGGAAAACTGCATTTAATACGCCCGAGGGCCATTTTGAGTACCTAGTAATGCCATTCGGACTTGCCAATGCTCCATCAGTGTTTCAGTCCTTTATGCATGACATCTTCCGAGAGTACCTGGATAAATTCCTGATTGTATACTTGGATGATATTTTGGTCTTCTCGGATGATTGGGAGTCTCATGTGAAGCAGGTCAGAACTGTGTTTCAGGTCCTGCGTGCTAATTCTTTGTTTGTGAAGGGATCAAAGTGTCTCTTTGGTGTTCAGAAGGTTTCATTTTTGGGGTTCATTTTTTCCCCTTCTACTATCGAGATGGATCCTGTTAAGGTCCAGGCCATCCATGATTGGACTCAGCCGACATCTCTGAAAAGTCTGCAAAAGTTCCTGGGCTTTGCTAATTTTTATCGTCGCTTCATCTGCAATTTTTCTAGTATTGCTAAACCATTGACCGATTTGACCAAGAAGGGTGCTGATGTGGTCAATTGGTCTTCTGCTGCTGTGGAAGCTTTTCAAGAGTTGAAGCGTCGTTTTTCTTCTGCCCCTGTGTTGTGTCAACCAGATGTTTCGCTTCCGTTCCAGGTCGAGGTTGATGCTTCTGAGATTGGAGCGGGGGCTGTTTTGTCGCAGAGAAGTTCTGATTGCTCGGTGATGAAACCATGCGCCTTCTTTTCCAGGAAGTTTTCGCCTGCTGAGCGAAATTATGATGTTGGCAATCGAGAGTTGCTGGCCATGAAGTGGGCATTCGAGGAGTGGCGTCATTGGCTTGAGGGAGCTAAGCATCGCGTGGTGGTCTTGACTGATCATAAGAACTTGACTTATCTCGAGTCTGCCAAGCGGTTGAATCCTAGACAGGCTCGTTGGTCGCTGTTTTTTGCCCGTTTTGACTTTGTGATTTCGTACCTTCCGGGCTCTAAAAATGTGAAGGCGGATGCCCTGTCTAGGAGTTTTGTGCCCGACTCTCCGGGTTTGTCTGAGCCGGCGGGTATTCTCAAAGAGGGAGTAATTTTGTCTGCCATCTCCCCTGATTTGCGGCGGGAGCTGCAAAAATTTCAGGCTAATAAACCTGATCGTTGCCCAGCGGAGAAACTGTTTGTCCCTGATAGGTGGACGAATAAAGTTATCTCTGAGGTTCATTGTTCGGTGTTGGCTGGTCATCCTGGAATCTTTGGTACCAGAGAGTTGGTGGCTAGATCCTTTTGGTGGCCATCTCTGTCGCGGAATGTGCGTTCTTTTGTGCAGTCCTGTGGGATTTGTGCTCGGGCTAAGCCCTGCTGTTCTCGTGCCAGTGGGTTGCTTTTGCCCTTGCCGGTCCCGAAGAGGCCTTGGACACATATCTCTATGGATTTTATTTCAGATCTTCCCGTCTCTCAAAAAATGTCAGTCATTTGGGTAGTTTGTGATCGCTTCTCTAAGATGGTCCATTTAGTACCCTTGTCTAAATTACCTTCCTCCTCTGATTTGGTGTCATTGTTCTTCCAGCATGTGGTTCGTTTACATGGCATTCCAGAGAATATCGTTTCTGACAGAGGTTCCCAGTTTGTTTCGAGGTTTTGGCGAGCCTTTTGTGCAAGGATGGGCATTGACTTGTCTTTTTCCTCGGCTTTCCATCCTCAGACTAATGGCCAGACCGAACGAACCAATCAGACCTTGGAAACATATCTGAGATGCTTTGTTTCTGCTGATCAGGATGACTGGGTGTCCTTTTTGCCTTTGGCTGAGTTCGCCCTTAATAGTCGGGCCAGCTCGGCTACCTTGGCTTCGCCGTTTTTCTGCAACTCTGGGTTCCATCCTTGTTTCTCTACAGGGCAGGTTGAGTCTTCGGACTGTCCTGGTGTGGATACTGTGGTGGACAGGTTGCAGCAGATTTGGACTCATGTAGTGGACAATTTGACCTTGTCCCAGGAGAAGGCTCAACGTTTTGCTAAACGCAGACGCTGTGTGGGTCCCCGACTTCGTGTTGGGGATTTGGTTTGGTTGTCTTCTCGTCATATTCCTATGAAGGTTTCCTCTCCTAAGTTTAAACCTCGTTTCATTGGTCCGTATAGGATTTCTGAGGTTCTTAATCCTGTGTCTTTTCGTTTGACCCTTCCAGATTCTTTTTCCATCCATAACGTATTCCATAGGTCATTGTTGCGGAGATACGTGGCACCTATGGTTCCATCTGTTGATCCTCCTGCCCCGGTTTTGGTGGAGGGGGAGTTGGAGTATATTGTGGAGAAGATTTTGGATTCTCGTGTTTCAAGACGGAAACTCCAGTATCTGGTTAAGTGGAAGGGTTATGCTCAGGAAGATAATTCCTGGGTCTTTGCCTCTGATGTCCATGCTCCCGATCTTGTTCGTGCCTTTCATATGGCTCATCCTGGTCGTCCTGGGGGCTCTGGTGAGGGTTCGGTGACCCCTCAAGGGGGGGGTACTGTTGTGAATTCTGTGGCAGAGCTCCCTCCTGTGGTCACAAGTGGTACTTCGACTGATTCTCTCTATGAGCTTCCGTTGGTGGAGGAAAGTGGTACTGCGGCTTCTGAGTTTCCTTCCTCAGGTGATGTGGTGAAGTCGTTAGGTGCTGCTCTATTTAACTCCACCTAGTGCTTTGATCCTGGCCTCCAGTCAATGTTCTAGTATTGAACTTGCTTCCTCCTGGATCGTTCCTGTGGCCTGCTGCTCTGCATAGCTAAGTTTCGCTTGTGTTATTTTTGTTATCTGTTTTTTCTGTCCAGCTTGCTTTTTTGGTTTTTCTTGCCTGCTGGAAGCTCTGGGACGCAGAGGGTGTACCTCCGTGCCGTTAGTCGGTACGGAGGGTCTTTTTGCCCCCTTTGCGTGGTTGTTTGTAGGGTTTTGTGTTGACCGCAAAGTTACCTTTCCTATCCTCGCTCTGTTCAGAAAGTCGGGCCTCACTTTGCTAAATCTATTTCATCTCTACGTTTGTCTTTTCATCTTAACTCACAGTCATTATATGTGGGGGGCTGCCTTTTCCTTTGGGGTATTTCTCTGAGGCAAGGTAGGCTTATTTTCTATCTTCAGGCTAGCTAGTTTCTCAGGCTGTGCCGAGTTGCATAGAGAGTGTTAGGCGCAATCCACGGCTGCCTCTAGTGTGGTTGGAGAGGATTAGGGATTGCGGTCAGCAGAGTTCCCACGTCTCAGAGCTCGTTCTATGTTTTTGGGTTTTGTCAGGTCACTGTATGTGCTCTGACTTCTATGTCTATTGTGGTACTGAATTACCAAATCACAACACTTCCCATTATGTTCCTATGGGCTCCTTCTCACTTGCGAGAAATACGTGCGTGTCTCGCATGTTAAAACCAAGCTCTGGCGCTGGCACTTGGGAGCGGAGCGTGCGGCTCCATGTGTTGCTGTGTGGCTGCACGCTCCGCTCTGGAGTTCCGGCGCCGGAGCTTGGTTTTAACCTGCAAGACTCGGACATATTTTTCGCAAGTGAAAAGGAGCCCTATGTCTTGCACTGCTGCCCATCCCCTTCATTCTGAAAATTGATGGGTTTCTGAGATTTGACCATTACTAACCACTTATTTAAAGAGGCTTTCCTAGAAGTAACCTATGTGAAATAGCAGGATATGTGATAAACGTATAATTACTGGAGGTCTACCCAATGGGACACCCATCTGATATCAGAATGGGGACCCAAACGCCACTATTTTACTGGATACATCATTGAGCATGTGTGACTATTGCTTCATTCACTGTTTATAGGAGGGGGAATTACACCTGCTTACTAGAGCTCTATTTTGCACAGAAAACTTTGGGTTCCCCCATCCTAGAGATCAATGGGGTCTCAGCAGCCAGACCCCACTGACCATATATTTATTATCTGTCATGTAGATAGGTAATAAAGGTTGTATATTGGCCTACCCCTTTAAGGCTAAAGATAGAGCATAATTTTTTCAGTCCTCTTCTATTAACCATAAAAGTAAGCCGAAATAGAAAACTAAGACCTTATGAAAAATATCTAACAGCGATAACAAAAGCTTTGCATTGATTAGTTGTTAAAAGGCTATTCCCATATTCACAAATGGATATTGTCGGATAGTACATGTAAAAACAAGCATTTTTGCAAATGACAACTTATTAACATTTGCAGCCTTTCTTTATTAACACTTTTTCGATTTACTGATCATTGCCTAGGAAACCGACCTCCGCTGTTGTATAGCTTGTAAGTAGTGATGAGCGAGTATACTCCTTGCTCGGGTTTTCCCGAGCACGCTCGGGTGGTCTCCAAGTATTTGTGACTGCTCGGAGATTTAGTTTTTGTTGACATAGCTGCATGATTTACGGCTGCTAGCCAGCCTGAGTACATGTGGGGGTTGCCTGATTGCTAGGGAATCCCCACATGTATTCAACCTGTCTAGCAGTCGCAAATCATGCAGCTGCAGCAACAAAAACTAAGTCTCCGAGCGGTCACAAATACTTGGAGACCACCCGAGCATGCTTGGGAAAACCCGAGCAACGAGTACTCGCTCATCGCTACTTGTAAGCAATATGCTGAAACTCTTTGGGATTAAGGTACCTTCACACATAACGATATTGTTAACGATATCGTTGCTTTTTGTGACGTAGCAACGATATCGTTAATAAAATCGTTAAGTGTGACAGCGACCAACGATCAGGCCCCTGCTGGGAGATCGTTGGTCGCTGAACAAAGTCCAGAACTTTATTTCGTCGCTGGATCTCCTGCTGACATCGCTTGATCGGCGTGTGTGACACCGATCCAGCGATGTCTTCACTGGTAACCAGGGTAAACATCGGGTAACTAAGCGCAGGGCCGCGCTTAGTAACCCGATGTTTACCCTGGTTACCATCCTAAAAGTAAAAAAAACAAACACTACATACTTACCTACAGCCGTCTGTCCTCCACCGCTGTGCTCTGCACTCCTCCTGTACTGGCTGTGAGCGTCGGTCAGCCGGAAAGCAGAGCGGTGACGTCACCGTTCTGCTTTCCGGCCGCTGTGCTCACAGTCAGTGCAGAGCACAGCGCTGGAGGACAGACAGCGTTAGGTAAGTATGTACTGTTTGTTTTTTTTACTTTTAGGAAGGTAACCAGGGTAAACATCGGGTTACTAAGCGCGGCTCTGCGCTTAGTTACCCGATGTTTACCCTGGTTACCGGCATTGTTGGTCGCTGGAGAGCGGTCTGTGTGACAGCTCTCCAGCGACCAAACAGCGACGCTGCAGCGATCTGGATCGTTGTCGGTATCGCTGCAGCGTCGCTTAATGTGAAGGGGCCTTTAGGAGATGGAGATAACAATGTGCTGCTAGAACACTGGCCAATTTTAAAACAATGCTTACAAGCACTATCAGCAGTGGTCTGTCTCCAAGGCAACAAGCTTTAAAGAAAATAAAAAATTGTTACAATGTCAAGAACGACTGAAAATTTTAACAAACATTAAATTATAAAACTGTTTGCATTATAAGCTCTATCCGACCCATTTATGATGATGTGAATAATTCTTTAAGGGAAGAAAAGACCGTTTTGGTAAATGAGGCCCAATGTATTTTGTTACAGTTTTCTTACTGACTGAAGCTTGTTTTCTTCTAGAAAATTTCTTACTGACTTCACTCATATATTTATTTTTTTTAATAGCCTTCGGCTCGATCTCAAACCATGGGGATTTGATGAATGAACGACCTGTAGGAAGATTGATCTTGTGCAAGTCTAGATAGGTCCACCGTGGTCTTTTCCATCATTATCGTGATAGTATCAAGCCATCGGGTTGCTGACAACCTACTCTTCACCTTGTTCCTCCTATTCTTCAGATCATGATGTCCGTCTCCAGTGATTGCTCTCTTTGTATGATGTGTCCAAAGTAGGCAAGTTGTAGCTTAGTGATGCTTGTTTCGAATGACATATCTGGCTTGACTTCTTCCAAGATTTGTTTGATCTTCTTGCCATCCCTGGTATTGATAACATCCTTTTCAGCACAACATTTTAAAGGAGTCGTTTCTTCTTCTGTCTTGTTTCTTTATCGTCCAGATTTGCATCCATATGTTAAAATGGAAAAGACCAAACTATGTACAAGCCATGTCTTAGTCACCAGTGAAAGCATTAAGCTACTTACTGGTAGCGGCATTTTTCGGAGGCCCATGACAGCACTACGAGGGAGGGGATCCGCCCTTCAGGAACAGGAAACCTACAGATACAAAAGGGCGGCACCTCTCCCCATGCATCAGTTGTACTTCAGAGCCTGAGAGGATTACCGCGGTTAGTAGCACACAAATATACATTATATACAGTTTATGTACAAAAATAATCCATCATATTGAACTATATACCACACGTGAGATCTATCTATCTCATTATATACATTATAGGAAGTGCAACCCCCACGTGAATAGGGAGGGAACTAAGGGTGCTGTCATGGGCCTCCGAAAAATGCCGCTACCAGTAAGTAGCTTAATGCTTTATTCGGATTCCCATGACAGCACTACGAGAGAATTACAGAGATGTAAACTACCTTAGGAAGGGACTATAGCCTGTAGCACCCTTAACCCGAAGGTGAGATCAGAAGAGAACCCCAAGTCCAACCTATAGTGCTTGAAAAAGGTGGAAGGGGATGACCACGTAGCTGCCTTACATATCTGGTCGATCGAAACTCCAGATCTTTCAGCCCAGGATGTAGCCATGGCCCGGGTGGAATGTGCCCTCAGATTCTGCGGAGCTGGACCTCCACCTGCAGTATAAGCCCCCAGGGCTGAGACTTGTACTTTTAGAGTATTTGTGGATAGATTTAGCTCTAGCCCCCTCTGCAGGAATTCTAGAATCTGGTTGATTGGTATACCCTCTTCAATATTAAAATTTGAAGAGGCCAGAAACTTCCTCCAAGTTCTAGAGTAGATCTTAGTTGTTATGTTTTTCCTACTCTTCATAAGGGTATCAATTAGATTTGGAGAAAAACCTCTGTTTTTCAACAATGACCTCTCAAAAACCATGCCGTCAAATGGAGACCCTTCACTTGTGGATGGTTGATCGGACCTTGATGAAGTAAGTCCGGAATGTTCGGCAGTACCCAGGGGTCTTCCACGGACATGGTCCTGAGCCAGGAAAACCAAGCTCTTCTGGGCCAGAACGGAGCGATCAGTATGACTCTTGCTTGATCCTCCCTTATCTTCCTGACCACCAGCGGCAATAGATTGAGCGGGGGGAACGCATATGCCAATCGGAAATCCCATCTGATCAGGAAGGCATCCACTGCCAGTGGATATTTCCTGGGATTTAAGGAACAGAAATTTATCGTCTTTCTGTTGTGCTTGGTGGCAAATAAGTCCACTTCTGGATGACCCCACATGCGGACAATCCGGTTGAAGATTTTTGTGTTCAGAGACCATTCTCCTTGTTTTAAGGTGCTTCGACTTAGAAAGTCTGCTCTTATATTGTCTCTCCCTCTTATGTGAACTGCGGATAAAGATAGAAAATGGTTTTCTGCTGTCTGGAGCAGGCGATCCGCTACTTCCATCAGGGACTTGGAGCGTGTTCCACCCTGGTGATTCACATAGGCCACTGCCACCTGGTTGTCGGAGAGGATTTTGACATGGTGACCCTGTAGATATACGAGGAGTTCTTTAATTGAGAATTCAATTGCCATTAACGCCCTCTGATTGGAAGAGGCTGATGTTTTGGGGATCCCATAAACCCTGGACTACTACGTCACCCATGTGTGCCCCCCACCCCGTGGGGCTGGCGTCCGTCGTAATTACCCGAGTCACTTGAGTCACCCAGGGAACACCTGCTGACAGATTGTCTTCCTTCAGCCACCATCTAAGAGATGTCAGAACCTCTGGACTCAACGTCAACTGACCCTGCAAGGAACCCTGTAAGACTCTATCATAATTCAGTACGTCAAACTGTAAAGGTCTGGAGTGGAACTGTGCCCAACGGACGGCAGGAATACAGGAAGTTAGGGAACTTAACAAAGACATAGCCTGTCTAAGAGTCATGGTTGGTTTATTAATTGCTTTTAATACCTGTTGTTGGATATGGAGCAGTTTATCAGGTGGAAGACAGCATTGTTGGGACTCGGAATCTAACAGCAGCCCTAGAAATCTCTGGGTTTTTAGGGGTTGTAATCGGGATTTTTCATAGTTTATAATCCAGCCCAGATGTTCTAGTTTAGACATAGCTGTTTTTACCTGAGCAAGGCAATGATCTGCTGAGTTTCCAACTATCAGGAAATCATCCAGATAAGGGATTATGAGGATATCAAATTCACGTAAGTGCGCCATGACCTCCGCAACAACTTTAGTGAATACTCGGGGAGACGTTGAGAGGCCGAAGGGAAGGGCTCTAAATTGAAAATGTCGAACAATACCCCCCATAGACACTGCCACACGTAGAAACCTCTGAAAGTTCTCTTGGATAGGAACATGATAATACGCATCTTTTAAGTCCACAACTACCATGAAGCAGTGTTTGAACAACATTTTTATTGCAGAGCTGATTGACTCCATTTTAAATGTGGCCTTAACCAGGTATTCATTAAGGGATTTAAGGTTAATAATAGTCCTAAATGACCTGTCCGGTTTTTGAATCAGAAATAGAGGAGAGTAAAATCCACTCCCTCTTTCGGACTCTGGGACCTCAATCAGCACGTTTTTAAGGCATAAACTCACAACTTCTGCCTCTAAAGCCGTCTGTTCAATAGTGGAGGAACGTAAGGGGGTTAGCATAAACTTATCCCGAGGCCAGTGAATAAATTCCAATTTCAGGCCTTCTGAAATAATACCTCGGACCCAGTCACTATTTGAGATGTTAGTCCATGCGGAAGAGAAGGCTGACAATCTCCCTCCCACAGGGATTGCTAGTCATTGGTCCGGTTTCTTACGTTCTTTTGAGGAACGGCGGAACATGTAACCCGTACCTCTCCTGCGTCTATCCTCCCATCTAAAATTCTCTCTAGAGGGTGAGGATGCGCGCTTCCTTCCGCGACCAAATCTCCTGTTGAATGGACGCCGATAAGAGGCTGATGACAAACTAGGGAATTTTTTCTTGTCATCTCCAGCCTTTTCAAGCAGCTCATCCAAGGTTGGCCCAAAGAGATATTCCCCTTTGCATGGAATAGCGCATAATTTGGACCTTGATTAAATGTCACCCGACCAACACTTCAACCACAGGGCTCTACGAGCCGCGTTGGAGAGTCCTGCTGCTCTGGCCGCCATTCTGACCGAATCGACCGACGCGTCCGACAGGAAAGCCGCAACATCTTGAATCACCGGAAGCGCACTTAGAATAGAACTTCTGGAAGCGCCTTCTTTAAGCTGGGATTCCAACTGTTCCAGCCAGACCATTAGGGATCTGGCTGTACAAGTCGCAGCCACTGCCGGTCTCAAGGATCCGGCTGCCATCTCCCAAGTACCTTTAAGGAAGGTATCCGCCTTCCTGTCAAGAGGGTCTTTAAGGGATCCCATGTCCTCGAAAGGTAATGCGGCTCTCTTTGATGCCTTTGCCACCGCGGCATCTAATTTAGGGGCCTTGTCCCAGGTATCCAGTCGTATCCTCAAAGGGATACCTGCGTTTTAAAGCTGGTGGTAATGAGCCTTTCTTCTCCGGTTTCTTCCATTCTCGGAGAATCAGGTCTTGAATTTTATCATTCACCGGGAAGGATCTACGCTTCTTGTGTTCCAAGCCACTGAACATTAGCTGCTGACGGGAAAGCTGAGTCTTAGGATCTTCTAGGCCCATCGTACCTCTGACCGACTTAACTAATTTATCCACCCGGTCCAGAGGCATACAGAATCGGCCAGATTCCTCTTCTGATGACGAGGAAGAGAGATTTGAGCCATAAGAACCTTCCTCTTTATCTTCCTCTGACGAATCAGAGATCACCGAGGCTCTCTGTTTTGAACTTCCCGCCTGGGACATAGACCGCAGGGATTCCCTTACTTCTGTACGGATCATCTCACGTAGATTAGCCGTAGAAGCAGATTCTTCCGCTACCTAGGGGAGGACAATAAGGGTGATACCATCTATCTAGCCTGATGTCACTCAACCCCTCCACGCCTGTAGACCTCACCGTCTGTTGTATACAGGAGGCACATAATTTTTTAGTATAAGAATCTGGTAACGGGACTTCACACAGGGCACACTCCTTATGTTTCGACTTTGCACTTTTCTTCCCCTAGAATGACAAAGTATAAGGGGCCCGCGTCACTGAGTGAGCATTCACGTAGATCACTTACCAGTGTACGCCAAAAAAGGTACCGGAACACGAGGGGGTTCTTTGCCAGTCGATGCTCTAGATCCCTGCTTGGACGAGCTTTTACGGCTGGACTGGTCACTCCTGGCATGCTCCTTCTCCGTGGGCTTTTGTCGCACCTCCTCCGACAGCTGAAGCTGCCGCTCACCATCACTCTCCATGATGTAGATGTGACCAAAGGCAGAGCTCTAAATCCAGCTCCTGCTTAAATCCCCCTCAGATCCGGTCAGCAGGCTGCCTGGCGCCACTCTCATTGGTTCCTGCTGATGAGGCTACAGCTGGGGGGTCAGCGCAGTGTGTGAGGAGTCCGGCGTTCAGGATCGATGGGCGGCGCCATCTTGGACGAACTGCGCATGCGCAGTTTCCCAGTGACCCGGAAGCGCCTGCTGACTCCGCCCCCTCGATGTCACTGCACCCGGAAACGCTCCAGCTAACGCTGAGAGCGATGCAGGACGCCGAAGAGCACACAGCAGCGCTCCGGATAGCGTTCCCCTCCTGGCACCGCTACCTCACCACCGCGCTGCACCACCACATGGACCAAAGGAGCGCTATACTTACCGGCGCCGGCGCTGAAGGAGATCAGGAATCCTCCGGACTCTGCTCCCTGCTGTCTACGTCACTGACGTGCAGTCCAGCCAGGACCACCGTGACGTCTTCCAGGGGCTTCCGCACCGGCCGAGGTAGGAGACCCCCCCGCTACCTGAATCGACCGGCCGGCCTGGGATCCTTTCCTACAAGATTCATCTGTAGGATCCTGTCCCTTCAGGAACAGGAAACCAACTGATGCATGGGGAGAGGTGCCGCCCTTTTGTATCTGTAGGTTTCCTGTTCCTGAAGGGCGGATCCCCTCTCTCGTAGTGCTGTCATGGGAATCCGAATAAATGTTCCTTGATTTGAAGACCTTTTCCGGTGACACCATTATTGATTTGTCCATAGCCATTCTGATGTTGACTTCCAGGGTCATAGCTGTGTCTTGAGTGATCATTGATCTGAGTAGGGTGAAGTCCTTTACAACTTCCAGTTTGTCATGGTCCATCTTCCCGTCGTACCTGGCAGTAGTCCATATCTTCATTTTCTTTATATCGAGTAACGGTCCCATATTCGAGCTTTCCATGTTTGATGTTCGAGCTCATTCTCCTATGCTTTTTCAGATTATGTGTTTTTTTGTTGATGAGCACTGATAGCCATTTGTTTTATTGAAGCCTCAGGTTTTCTCATAACATACAGCATAACCCTTTGCAACCTAATCTCTCTCTTGTATGCCTTTAGGCAAGCTATTAAAGGTCATTCGAGATATTTCGACAATGACCTTTCCATTGTCGTTCTCCCATACACAGAACCAGCATTTGCTAAAGCTACAATTGTGTCGCCAGTCTCTCCTTACCCTGGAAGCTTGTAATTGTTACACAGGTCTCTCTTAGTGCGCCCAACTCCCCCAATAGTCAATATAGCAGAAAGCTTTTGCAGACTGAACCCCCAGATCGGCCCAGCAAGGAAGGAACGTGTTTACAAGTTTCTATACTCATGACCTGTCATAAATTTGATTTCTTGACCTTTTTTTCTTGATAAATCACTGTAGGACTATATTGTTCATAATCATAATACCAAGGTTGGAAATCTGATGTGTATGTAAGCCTGTGCCACTCACCCAGTTGTTCTGCTAGGTGTTTCCCTCTCTCTGCCGAGATCACTCGTTCATCTTCCATGTCACATTTATTACCGACCAATATCACTTGAGCGTTGTCCCAAGAGTAAGTCTTGATTTGCGTTGACCTGAAATATAGATATTGTGTTAATCATTTTGTTTAGTTCCTGTACCGTTTTTTCCAGGACATAAAAAGTGAATACACTACAATGAGGCCGTCATCAGATTTGACAATACAACCTGTATTACAATATTAAACAGATCCTATAGACCAGGGGTGTGAAACTGCATTCCTCGAGGGATGCAAACAGGTCATGTTTCAGGATTTCCTTGTACTGCACAGGTGACAATTTAATCACCAACTCATTATTTGTGTAGGTGATTAAATTATCACCTGTGCAATACAAGGAAATCCTGAAAACATGACCTGTTTGCAGCCCTCGAGGAATGCAGTTTGACACCCCTGCTATAGACCTGATAAGGCTAGTGTACTTACTTTCAAAATCCATGTAAAATAGCAACCCATTCTTCAATTTAAAGGGGTTATCCGGCAGATTTTGCCTGTTCTGCCCTGCCATGATCTGTTCTGCATCCGGACCTCCTCTGCCGGTGATTTTTCGCGATTCTGCCAATGTGACGTCACCAGAGCACCTCTTTCTCTTGATCTGCTCTGTTGACACATGCTGTGTCATTGCTGAAGTCATGCTGATTCACAGCCGGCTCCCCACTGCCCAACTGCAGGGAGCCAGACATTAATCAGCATGACGACGTCAGTGATAAACCATCAACAGAGCAGATCAGGAGAGAAGGAGCTATTCTGTTGACCTAATGTCAAAGGAAGCAGGAGAATTGCTGCCAGTAAGTTTTTAGCCCCATAGGGAAAAAAAAAACACAAACGGAGTTCCGCATAACCTTTTTAAAAATAAGCATTTTACGAGTTCACCTAGAACTGCATTCATAAAATGCTGATTTTAATAGTAGGCAGGGAAACTATAACAATGGATTATCAAGTGACATGGATCTTAGAAGTATGAACCACAGCTCTTTCAGGTCCAAGGAATCTACATTCTGGTGACAAATCTGCTCTAAAGGGAATCTGTCACTAGGTTGTTGCCACTTAATCTGAGAGTAACATGATGCAGAGACAGAAACCTGGATTCCAGAGATGTGTCACTTACTGAGCCGCTTGCTGTAGTTTTGATAAAATCACAGTTTTTTCAGCAGATTATTACTGGAGGACCATTAAACCTGATGTCATGTAGTCTGTACAAACTCCACCAGATAGTGCACCTTTCTGCCTATGCACAGTGTACACAGAAAGTTGCCAATCAGTGGTGTGGGCGGGGTTATAAACTGCCCAGTATTCAGAAATCTGCTAGATCTACAGCAGAGAAAACTACAATTTTATCAAAACTGCAGCAAACACTAAAGTAAGTGACACATCACTGGGATCAGGGTCTCTGTCCCAAATCATGCTGCTCTCAAATGGAGTAGTAAAAACTTGGCAAAATATTCTCTTTAATGCCAGAGATCTAGACAAGGGATTACTGTACAAGAATAGTCAGTACATCCCTTAATCTCAGACCTCAGATTTTGCTGAGAGCACCATGCTCTGATTTTCTATTCAAATTGGGATATTGGAAAGTAGATTCCGTTCTCTATGAATGATTTTACCAAATTGAAAATCACTCGTATGGATATATTGCATTACTACGTTGCTCCACATGCATTTTTTTATTATTTCCAAGAGCTTGTACAGTTAGCAAGAAATTACAGCAAATATATCACCACTATAAGTGAAGTCAGTTATTTCCGTTTTGTGTATTCGAAAAGCTGAACAATTTTCATCCGTGTTTTAGATCATATTTTCATAAGAGTTTGGTCAGTGCCCCCAGTTTACTCATGAAAGTTTAATCAGTTTTTGTCATGTTTAAAAAAACTATTAGAAGTTTTTCAAGCTTCTCCTACGAAACAGTCCGTGAAAAATTAGACAGCACAAGGATCGCATCAGTGTGTTTTTCACTGACCCACAGACGTGCATGGATGAGTATAATCGGTGACTAAGATAACAATCGTCCATTTTTGTTTTTGTAAACTCTTTGTGCCCCCCAAACATAGTGTGAACACCCCCAAAGACTAAACAAGTTATCACCAATTCACAGGATCGGTGATAACTTATCGATCGGTGAAATCCGACCATTGGAAACCGCACTGATCGGGAGAATGGGGAACTTTTAGCCCTGACAGGGCACTTTTATCTCCATGATTTGGGACAGGGACCCTGATCCCAGTGATGTGTCACTTACTTTAGTGTTTGCTGCAATTTTGATAAAATTATAGTTTTCTCTGCTGTAGATCTAGCAGATCTCTGAATACTGAGCAGTGTATAACCCCGCCCACACCACTGATTGGCAGCTTTCTGTGTACACTGTGCATAGGCAGAAAGGTACACTATCTGGTGGAGTTTGTACAGACTACATGACATCCGGTTTAATGGTCCTCCAGTGATAATCTGCTGAAATCCGACCATTGGAAACCGCATTGATCGGGAGAATGGGGAACTTTTAGCCCTGACAGGGCACTTTTTATCTCCATTTTAAAATGGAGCGGCAGATCAGATGTCTGATCACAGATCCATTCATCATCTTTGAGGCTTCCAGAAAAAGCCAAGTGCAGCGATCGCCAGCCACTTAGGAAATGAATGGATCAGTGGTGGAGTCATACACGAACTCCATACTGGGGATAAAAGTTCCACATCGGCCAATTCCCAGCAGTTGGACCCCCACCAATCAATAAGGAATCAATAATCCTGTGGATAGATGATTACATGGTTTCACCGGAGAACCCCTGTAAGGGAATTTTTGCCACTGTATTTGTTATGCTGGTGCTGGATGCAACACACAGAGAACACAAGGCAGGAACGGTCGGTGAACAATATAATTCTGCTTAAATACCATAGTTATTTACAGTAATTCTAAACAATTGGTGATAAATAATAAGGCAAATCAACAATAAATCAAATAATGATACGAGTGAAACAGCAACGAAAGTTCTTCACTATATAACACTAATGTTCTCTTTACAAAGGTGGTATGTCCGTTCACGGGAGTTACCAAGTAGGTTCTTCCTTTAACTGTGACTCTAGCAGGGGTCACCGGGTTTTCCCGCTAGGCCGCAAGTCTTTCTGACAAAGTCTATTAAAGCACGTTGAGACTCCCACGCACCAACCGGCCCATTCTCAACATGCTGTCCTGACTCCGGCTGACCCCAGTACTATACGTTATAGCTGGAAGTGAAGGCCCCAGTCACTTGTGCTGCTTCTCAGGAGTTGCAAGCGTGCCTCTTTAGTTGTCGTCTCCTCGTGGATCTTCAATGCTTGACCATTGGCGAATATCTCCTGGGCCTGGAGCGGAAAGGACTGGGCATCGGCTCTTCACGGGCGACGTCTGGTCTCTTGGTCTTGACATGCGCAGTCAGAACTCTGGGTCTTCCAGGGCGTAGTCTGAACCTTGTCAGGCGGTGACTGGCACTTTGGCGGCATAGACTTCCCGCTGAGGCTTGTCACGCTGACCTCGGTGCCATCCCTGGTCTGCATCTGCTCCTCTCTCTCTTTACTCCAAATCTGCTTGTGGCTTTTTTTTATTCAGGAGCTCTGTCATGTAAGTCACCTGACCAGCACACGAAACTGCTCCTCCTGCAATTCTACTGGTACAAGCTGGTTCCATATGATCTCACCCAGCTAACAGATGGCAGTCTTTCCTCATTAACCCCTTCAAGACACAGCCCTTTTTCGTTTTTGCATTTTCGTTTGTCACTCCCCTCTTTCCCAGAGCCATAACTTTTTTATTTTTCCATCAATATGGCCATGTGAGGGCTTATTGTTTGCGGGACGAGTTGTACTTTTGAACGACACCATTGGTTTCACCATGTCTTGTACTAGAAAACGGGGAAAAAATTCCAAGTGTGGTGAAATTGCAAAAAAAGTGCAATCCCACACTTGTTTTTTGTTTGGCTTTTTTGCTAGGTTCACTAAATGCTAAAACTGACCTGCCATTATTATTCTCCTGGTCATTACGAGTTCATAGACACCAAACATGTCTAGGTTATTTTTTATTTAAGTGGTGAAAAAAAATTCCAAACTTTGCTAAAAAAAAATAAAAAAATTGCGCCATTTTCCGATACTTGTAGCGTTTCCATTTTCCGGGATCTCGAGTCAGGTGAGGGCTTATTTTTTGCACGCCAAGCTGATGTTTTTAATGATACCACTTTTGTGCAGATACGTTCTTTTGATTGCCCATTATTGCATTTTAATGCAATTTCCGTTACAGACAAACAGACAGAATTAGACGATTATATAGTAGACTAGATGGTGACCTGATTCTGACGCAATGAGTATTCTAGAATATGCCTATGGGCATAGAACATACCTACGTGTTATGCCGCGGTGTAACGCAGTCCGTTTAACGGACTGCTAAACTGCTATGGGGCACTGACTAGAGGGGAGTAGGGAGGGGCGAATTCGTGGCCGGACTGTGGCCGTTGCTGATTGGTCACGGCCGGCCGCGACCAATCAGCGGCGTGGGATTTCCGTGACAGACAGATGGAAGTGACCCTTAGACGATTATATAGATAGATGTCAATCCAAAGATAAAAAACTGGAGCGCACTCACCAGTATTCAGATGTCAAACTTTATTCGAACATAACGTAGTGCAGCAGGGAGGGTGTAGATGCAGATGGACAACAGCCGTTTCGTGCACAAGGCACTTCAACAGGTCCTCCCTATATCTATATAGATAGATGTCCCTCATCCTTTGCCCTTCATTTAATAATATCCCCTGTCCGGTTTCCTTTATGTAATGATGTCCTCCATCCTAGGCACTTATGTCCTCTATCCTGAGTTCCTATGTTTCTCCATCTTGGGTCCCTATGTTCCCCAATCTTGGGCCTCTATGCTCCCTTATCTTCGGCCCCTTTTTTTCCCGTCCTGTGTCATGTTCCTCTCTCCTTGGTCCCTATGTTCCTCCATCCTGGGCAACTATGTCCTTTGTCCTGGGATCTTATGTCTTTCTTAGTGCCGCATTCCCATAGGAAAATATAAAAAAATATTCTTCTCACCTCCCCACGTTCCGGCGGTGACTGACAGCCTTTTGCTGGTTCATATCCAGCGCGGTTGTTAAAATGATGATGATGCACGCATGTCACAAGCAGCATAGGATGTAACTGCCATGTGCTGACTGCGCCAAGAGCGGATGTCAACTCCTGGCCTCAGATGGGCCGGTGGCCATTTTTAACTGTTGCGGTGCAGGAAGCCGGTGGTTTCTGCACCACAATAAACTTCAACTGAGAGAACATCCGATGATGCACATTCAGTTGAAGCCAGCGTAGTTACCGGCTGGCCCCTCTACCTCCTATTCTGTGGACCACCGATGGGCCAGTCCAACACTGCTCATATATGATTATGTATTCGGCTATCAAACAGGCAATCCTCACTTGTGTTGCAGCTGTCAAACAGCCGAGAATCATGCAGCCGCAAGGCCTTGAACATATTATCCGTGCTCGTCCAAGATTCTAGGTTAGTACGCGAGCATGCTCGGATAACTTCTTATCCCAGCACGCATGCTCATCACTATCAGCTATGCGATTCAGATTTAACAAATGCAATTCTGCCTGGGTGTTACCGGTAATTCAGAAGAACTCAGTCCAATAAAGTTCAAAGGGGAAGAGAAAGTGTTTTGAAGTGACTCCTATTGCTTGGTACCCTGCTTATCTTGGCTCAGGCATTTCCACTGTCATATTAATTATATTTGAATATTGAACTGTACATAAAATAATAAATGTTTTGGACAAATATGATACAGGAAAGAAATATATCTTGGTACCGTGTTGGCCAATAGAAAGAAAAATATTTAGAATTGAGAGTCCTCAGTGGTTGATACCTTTTAATTGCTAATTTAGCCATTAAAAGGTATCAACCACTGAGGACTCTCAATTCTAAATATTTTTCTTGGACAAATATATGTCTCTCTCTTCCGATTGTTCCTAATTCTGCATTAATGTGTTTGCAACTCCTGTAAAAAAAATTCTACCCACTTGAGCTTCATTATGGTTCCTGCAGTTTTTGGCTTGATTTAGTAATATAGAATAAGAACGCTGGGAACGTGACAACTGCAATAAAGTGATTATTAATGAGCCAGAAGCAATGTAAAATCTACCCAGCAGGTTATTGTAGAAGGACACGAAGACTCCGTGTATATGTTACGATAGGAATAATAATTGCCCAGCACAGTGTGAAACGAATACATCCGGCAAATGACAATTATTTCCACTGGGACATCTGTAATTAAATGGTCGGCTTAATGTTAACACTGCCGTACTAATGGACAATAAAAAGTGGAAAAGAACGGGTCAGGACGTAGTGCGAGAGTCACCTCGGAATATTTTAGTGCTGCCTGAGGGTTGAGCGGATTGCAGAGGCCATACGGGGCTTTACTGGCAATTTTACAGCTACTAAGATCAAGTAATGTTTTACAAGCTTTAACAAGCATAAATCTTCTTTATGCTCTGTTGTATTACTTCCATAGATAACGAGGAGGGCTAAATCTCCCTTTAACTGATATTGTCAATTCTATATTGCAACTGTCTTATGTTTATTAAAGGGAATCTGTCAGCAGATGTTTGCCATGTAATCTGAGTACAGCATAATATACGGGCAGAGACCCTGATTCCAGCGATGTGTCACTTATTGAGGCGGTTTTGTTTTTTGCTGTTTCAATACAAAGAGTGTTTTATCAGCAGGAGATTATCACCAACTACTTACATTAGGCCACTGCTGGCACTAAGAACAGCGGATCAGTGGAATATTGATGATTTATCCTATCATTGATACCTGTTCAGATGAATGGGAGCTGGAATACAGGTAAAGGGTGAAGACATGATACCAAGAATAAATGATGTATATACTTTGTATATAGGGGGCTATGTGGGGTCTCCTACTGCATACAGGGAGGTTATATGGGGGCTCATGGTGCACATAGGGGACTATGTGAGGGTTCACACTGTATATTGGGGTCTATGTGGTCACTCATACTGTATATAAGGGGACTGTGTGGGGACTCATACTGTATGTAGGGAGGTGGGTGCTCATACTGTATATAGGGGATGTCAGCATATTTAATTCTGCACAATATTGAGACAATAAACATTACTATAAAATAATTCTAATTAATATCAAGCAAAATTAATTTCAGCCTAATGATTCCATAAATCACGGTCTCTAATGTGGACCCTTGGGAAAATTAATTGCCCACCCCAGCTCTGTAGGAATACCCATTGGGTGCTCTGCATATACACTATCTCATGGGAAATTAGGGCAGTATGGGATTGTCACGCAAGCCTCGTCTATCTACCTTTTTGGTGTTTCGTATTGACTAGTAACATGAATGAGAACTTTATGCGCCTTTCATCTTTCATCACCAGTCCTGAACATGTCTTCGCGGGATCCCTAGAGGATATATATTAGTAGTAGTTTCTTGTGAATTTCAGACTTTGAGTGGGTGCAGTCACTTATGACTCCCTCCTGAGCACCGGTGCCCAATTATTTCTCTCTGCCTTAGCGACCCCCTATCATAAGTTCAACCAAATAGTCTCCATTGAGCGCATAAAAAAGTCTCCATCCATTAACCACTAATGGGTACTAGGGCATTACAATGAAAAGCCAACCGTTCGGCAGACATGGATCCACAAGACAGTCGCTCTTGAAGGCTCGCTAATTGCAAAAATGAAATCACACAAACGACCTATCAGGCTACAGAGGGAAAGTATCTGCCTGGAACAGTGTTTAAAGTGACAGCTCCTTACATAAAGCTCCTCGCTAGAGATGATGGATTATTTGCAAAAAGCCGTTATGCAAATAGTTCATTACTGCAAAAGGAAATCTCACAGGAGGCAGACGTGTATTTAAGAGGCGGCGGATGAAAACACTTATCCTTTATCTTTCTATTGTACAATACCAAAGACTTGTCAAAATATAAGAAATATTCTTCTCCAGAAAAACCACAGCGATATCTCACCATAAAATGACTTCGCAGGATTCATTTATCAGGACGGCTTTGTCATCTCGTGATTTATTCTCCTAGTTTCTGTTCCTGTCATTGACTAATTGGAATTTTGTAGTTTTACCATTTTCAATTATTTCTCTATTCAAGAAAAAAAAATATTACAGGTATATTATGGGGACAGTAAGAGTACCCCTAAACACAGTGCCTGCTCCAAAACCCCCAGAACACTGACAGCTAGAGGACCCCATGATAATAAAAAAGTGTACTGTCTTAGCCATTGAAATATAGTTTCCCATATGTGCCCCAGAGGCAGAGTACAGACGGTGTTTTCAGCTGGAGTGACGCCACCCCCTGACAAAAGCTTAGGGCGAAACGTACGTCGGGGCTTGACCTTTAGATCCACCTCATGGTGATTACAAGAGTATGGTATGCAATCATTGGGATACTGTGATCCCTCATTGATAGCTAACTTTGGCACATTTAGGATAAATGTATTTAGGATAAATCACATTGGAACATTTCCAGGAAACTTGTTAATAAATGCAGAGTCCAGAAGCTCCCAATATAAGCACATTACTGAACCCTGAGTGCAGCTAGTTATGCTGCCATAAATTACCATTAGACGCCAAGCTGTGTACCATAGACCCTAACCACCAAGCTGTGTGTTATGGACCCTGTCATGATCCCAATGGCAGGGGATCACAAAAGGACAAGCACACAAAAAACAGAACAAGCTCTAGGGTGATGGAAACTGAGCTGACCGCGATCCTGAACCTAATTCACAACACTAGCAGTAGCCGGGGAACGTGCCTACGATGATTCTAGACGTCTCGCGCCAGCCGAAGGACTAGCTTCCCCTATTAGAAGAAACAAAGACCTCTCTTGCCTCCAGAGAAACACCCCACAGAAATAGCAGCCCCCCACATGTAATGACGGTGAAATGAGAGGAAAGCACATACGTAGTAATGAAAACAGATTCAGCAAAATGAGGCCTGCTAAAACTAGATAGCAGAGGATACAAAAGTGAACTGCGCGGTCAGCGAAAAACCCTACAAAAAACCATCCTGAAATTACCTGAACTCATGTGCCAACTCATGGAACATGAGGAGTAATATCAGCCCACTAGAGCAACCAGCAACAAGGAATCACATAACTGCAAGCTGGACTAAAACAAAAATAAAGCAAAACGTGGAACAGGAAAATCAAAAACTTAGCTTGTCCTGATGATTACAGAAGCGGAAAGCAGAGGTAGCAAGACACACTGATTACATTGATCGCCAGAGAGGAAATGACAAGAAAGCCAGGTTAAATAGGAAACTCCCATATCCTGATAGAACAGGTGGACACCAGAGACCGCAGAGAACACAAGTCACCCAGCACCATCTGTAACCACCAGAGGGAGCCCAAAAGCAGAATCCACAACAGTACCCCCCCCCCCCCCGAGGAGGGGTCACCGAACCCTCACGAGAACCACCAGGGCGACCAGGATGAGCCCTATGAAATGCACGGACCAAATCAGCAGCATGAACATCAGAGGCAACCACCCAAGAATTATCCTCCTGACCATAACCCTTCCACTTGACCAAATACTGAAGTTTCCGTCTGGAAACACGAGAATCCAAGATCTTCTCCACAACATACTCCAATTCTCCCTCCACCAGCACCGGAGCAGGAGGCTCAAGCGAAGGAACAACAGGTACCTCATACTTCCGCAACAACGACCGATGGAACACATTATGAATAGCAAACGATGCCGTGAGATCCAAACGAAACGACACAGGGTTAAGAATTTCCAAGATCCTATAGGGACCGATAAACCGAGGCTTGAACTTAGGAGAAGAGACCTTCATAGGAACAAAACGAGAAGACAACCACACCAAGTCCCCAACACGAAGTCGAGGACCCACGCGGCGACGGCGATTAGCAAACTGCTGAGCCCTCTCCTGGGACAACTTCAAATTGTCCACCACATGACTCCAAATCTGATGCAACCTATCCACCACCATGTCCACTCCAGGACAATCAGAAGGCTCCACCTGACCAGAGGAAAAACGAGGATGAAACCCCGAATTACAAAAGAAAGGAGAAACCAAGGTAGCAGAACTAGCCCGATTATTAAGGGCAAATTCGGCAAGCGGCAAAAAAGTAACCCAGTCATCTTGATCAGCAGAAACAAAACACCTTAAATAAGTTTCCAAGGTCTGATTAGTTCGTTCCGTCTGGCCATTCGTCTGAGGATGGAATGCAGACGAAAAGGACAAATCAATGCCCATCTTAGCACAGAACGTCCGCCAAAATCTAGACACAAACTGGGATCCCCTGTCAGAAACAATGTTCTCCGGAATCCCATGCAAACGAACCACGTTCTGAAAAAACAGAGGGATCAACTCAGAGGAGGAAGGTAACTTAGGCAAGGGGACCAGATGAACCATCTTAGAAAAGCGGTCACACACAACCCAGATGACGGACATTTTTTGAGAGACAGGGAGATCCGAAATAAAGTCCATGGAAATGTGCGTCCAAGGCCTCTTCGGAATAGGCAAAGGTGACAACAATCCACTGGCCCGAGAACAGCAAGGCTTAGCCCGAGCGCAAACTTCACAAGACTGCACAAAAGAACGCACATCCCTCGACAAGGAAGGCCACCAAAAAGACCTGGCCACCAAGTCTATAGTACCAAATATTCCAGGATGACCTGCCAACGCAGAAGAATGGACCTCGGAGATGACTCTACTGGTCCAATTATCCAGAACAAACAGTCTTTCAGGCGGACAACGATCAGGTTTATCCGCCTGAAACTCCTGCAAAGCACGTCGCAAGTCTGGGAAGACAGCCGACAAAATCACCCCATCCCTAAGGATACCAGTGGGCTCAGAATTTCCAGGGGAATCAGGCACAAAACTCCTAGAAAGAGCATCCGCCTTCACATTCTTTGAACCTGGCAGGTATGAAACCACAAAATCGAAACGGGAGAAAAACAGTGACCAACGAGCCTGTCTAGGATTCAGACGCTTGGCAGACTCAAGGTAAATCAGATTATTGTGATCAGTCAAGACCACCACACGATGTCTAGCACCCTCAAGCCAATGACGCCACTCCTCAAATGCCCACTTCATGGCCAAAAGCTCCCGATTACCAACATCATAATTCCGCTCAGTGGGCGAAAACTTTCTAGAAAAGAACGCACATGGCTTCATCACCGAGCAATCGGAGCTTCTCTGTGACAAAACCGCCCCCGCTCCAATCTCAGAAGCATCAACCTCAACCTGAAAAGGAAGCGAAACATCTGGCTGACGCAACACAGGAGCAGAAGAAAACCGGCGCTTAAGTTCCTGAAAGGCCTCCACAGCCGCAGGAGACCAATCAGCAACATCAGCACCCTTCTTAGTCAGATCCGTCAAAGGCTTAACAACACTAGAAAAATTAGTTATGAAACGACGATAAAAATTAGCAAAGCCCAAGAACTTCTGTAGACTCTTAAGAGATGTAGGCTGCGTCCAGTCACAAATAGCTTGAACCTTGACGGGATCCATCTCAATAGTAGAAGGGGAAAAAATATACCCCAAAAAAGAAATCTTCTGGACTCCAAAAAGACACTTTGAACCTTTTACAAACAAAGAATTGGCCCGCAGGACCTGAAACACCTTCCTGACCTGCTGAACATGGGACTCCCAGTCATCAGAAAAAACCAAAACATCATCCAAATACACAATCATAAATTTATCCAGATATTCACGGAAAATATCGTGCATAAAGGACTGGAAGACAGAAGGAGCATTAGAAAGTCCAAAAGGCATCACCAAATACTCTAAATGGCCCTCAGGCGTATTAAATGCGGTTTTCCACTCATCACCCTGCTTAATCCGCACAAGATTATACGCACCCCGAAGATCAATCTTAGTGAACCATTTAGCCCCCTTAATGCGAGCGAACAAATGAGTCAACAATGGCAAAGGATACTGATATTTGACCGTAATCTTATTCAAAAGACGGTAATCTATACAAGGCCTCAAGGAACCATCTTTTTTGGCCACAAAAAAAAACCTGCTCCCAAAGGAGATGAAGATGGACGGATATGTCCCTTTTCCAAAGACTCCTTAACATAATCCCGCATAGCAGTATGCTCTGGCACTGACAGATTGAACAAACGACCTTTAGGAAATTTACTGCCAGGAATCAAATCTATAGCACAATCGCAATCCCTGTGAGGAGGAAGCGAATTGAGCTTAGGCTCCTCAAAAACATCCCGATAATCAGACAAAAATACAGGAACCTCAGAAGGAGTAGATGAAGCGATAGAAATCGGAGGTGCATCATCATGAACCCCCTGACATCCCCAGCTTAACACAGACATCGCCTTCCAGTCCAAGACTGGATTATGAGTTTGTAACCATGGCAGACCAAGCACTAAGACATCATGTAAATTATACAGTACCAGGAAGCGAATCACCTCCTGATGAACGGGAGTCATACACATGGTCACGTGTGTCCAGTACTGAGGTTTATTCATAGCCAAAGGTGTAGAGTCAATTCCTTTCAAAGGAATAGGGACTTCCAGAGGCTCCAGACTAAACCCACAGCGGTTGGCAAATGACCAATCCATAAGACTCAGGGCAGCGCCTGAATCCACATAGGCATCGACGGAAATGGCTGATAATGAACAAATCAGAGTCACAGACAGAATGAACTTAGACTGTAAAGTACTAATGGCAACAGACTTATCAACCTTTTTTGTGCGTTTAGAGCATGCTGATATAACATGAGCTGAATCACCACAATAAAAACACAACCCATTTTTCCGCCTATAGTTTTGCCGTTCACTTCTGGACTGAATTCTATCACATTGCATTGTCTCAGGTGCCTGTTCAGAAGACACCGCCAAATGGTGCACAGGTTTGCGCTCCCGTAAACGCCGATCAATCTGAATAGCCATAGTCATAGACTCATTCAGACCTGTAGGCGCCGGGAACCCCACCATAACATCTTTAATGGCCTCAGGAAGGCCATCTCTGAATTTTGCAGCCAGAGCGCACTCATTCCACTGAGTAAGCACCGACCATTTCCGAAATTTCTGACAATATATTTCTGCTTCATCTTGCCCCTGAGAGAGAGCCAATAAAGCTTTTTCAGCCTGAATCTCTAGGTTAGGTTCCTCATAGAGCAAACCCAATGCCAGAAAAAACGCATCCACATGGAGCAACGCAGGATCCCCTGGTGCCAATGCAAATGCCCAATTCTGAGGGTCACCCCGCAGGAAAGATATTACAATTTTGACTTGCTGAGCAGGGTCTCCAGAGGAGCGAGATTTCAAAGAAAGAAACAACTTGCAATTGTTCCTAAAATTCAGAAAACTAGATCTATCTCCAGAAAAAAACTCTGGGATAGGAATTCTAGGTTCAGACATAGGAGCATGTACAACAAAATCTTGTATATTTTGAACCTTAGCAGCAAGATTATTCAGGATGGAAGCCAAACTCTGGACGTCCATGATAAACAGCTGAGGTCAGAGCCATTCAAGGATTAAGAGGAGGTAAGACGCAGCCAGGCTGCAATGAAGGCTACGCAGCAAACTCTGAGGGAAGGAGAAAAAAAAAAAAAAAAAACTTCCTCAGACTACTTTTCCTCCTACTTCAGCCAATACGATTACCACTTTTGGGCCGGCGATACTGTCATGATCCCAATGGCAGGGGATCACAAAAGGACAAGCACACAAAAAAAAGAACAAGCTCTAGGGTGATGGAAACTGAGCTGACCGCGATCCTGAACCTAATTCACAACACTAGCAGTAGCCGGGGAACGTGCCTACGATGATTCTAGACGTCTCGCGCCAGCCGAAGGACTAGCTTCCCCTATTAGAAGAAACAAAGACCTCTCTTGCCTCCAGAGAAACACCCCACAGAAATAGCAGCCCCCCACATGTAATGACGGTGAAATGAGAGGAAAGCACATACGTAGTAATGAAAACAGATTCAGCAAAATGAGGCCCGCTAAAACTAGATAGCAGAGGATACAAAAGTGAACTGCGCGGTCAGCGAAAAACCCTACAAAAAACCATCCTGAAATTACCTGAACTCATGTGCCAACTCATGGAACATGAGGAGTAATATCAGCCCACTAGAGCAACCAGCAACAAGGAATCACATAACTGCAAGCTGGACTAAAACAAAAATAAAGCAAAACGTGGAACAGGAAAATCAAAAACTTAGCTTGTCCTGATGATTACAGAAGCGGAAAGCAGAGGTAGCAAGACACACTGATTACATTGATCGCCGGCGAGGAAATGACAAGAAAGCCAGGTTAAATAGGAAACTCCCATATCCTGATAGAACAGGTGGACACCAGAGACCGCAGAGAACACAAGTCACCCAGCACCATCTGTAACCACCAGAGGGAGCCCAAAAACAGAATCCACAACAGGACCCTGTACCAATGTGGGTAACCACAAGGCTGCGAACCATGGACCCTAACAACCAAACTGTGCACCATAGACCCTAAACATCAAGCTATGTACCAGATCCTAATCATCAAGCTATGTTCGAGACCCTAGCTACCAAGCTGTGTACCATAGACCCTAACCACCAAGCTGTGTACCATAGACCCTAACCACCTGTTAGGGCTGGCGGAACGCACCAAATAAGGATATAAGGTGCGTTCGCAGCCCGGGGGCCACCGTGCAGAGATGATACCTGCTGCTCGGTAATGGCGGCCAGTATTGTTGTGAATTCTGTTGTCGGGCTCCCTCCTGTGGTCATGAATGGTACTTCGGCTGGTTCTGTCCATGGACTTCCTCTGGTGGGTGTTTCTGAGTTTCCTTCCACAGGTGACGAGGTTAATTCGTTAGTGGGCTGCTCTATTTAACTCCACTTAGATCTTTGCTCCATGCCACCTTCAATGTTCCAGTATTGGTCTAGTTCACTCCTGGATCGTTCTAGTGACCTGTCTTCCCAGCAGAAGCTAAGTTCCAGCTTGTATTTCTTGGGTTTGCTATTTTTCTGTCCAGCTTGCTATTTTTTATTGTTGTCTTGCTTGCTGGAAGCTCTGGGACACAGAGGGAGCGCCTCCGCACCGTGAGTCGCTGCGGAGGGTCTTTTTGCGCACTCTGCGTGGTCTTTTTGTAGGTTTTTGTGCTGACAGCAAAGTAACCTTTCCTATCCTCGGTCTGTTCAGTAAGCCGGGCCTCACTTTGCTAAATCTATTTCATCTCTGTGTTTGTATTTTCATCTTTACTCACAGTCATTATATGTGGGGGGCTGCCTTTTCCTTTGGGGAATTTCTCTGAGGCAAGGTAGGCTTTATTTTCCTTTGGGGAATTTCTCTGCCTGATCCACTGAATTAGGTTCGTCATAAAGCAATCCAAGCACCAGGAAAAACGCATCAACATCACGCAATGCCGGATCTCCTGGCGCAAGGGAAAATGCCCAGTCTTGAGGGTCACCACGTAACAAAGAAATAATGATCTTTACTTGTTGAACAGGGTCACCTGAGGAGCGAGGTTTCAAGGCAAGAAACAATTTACAATTATTTTTGAAATTCAAGAACTTAGATCTATCACCAAAAAACAAATCAGGAATTGGAATCCTAGGCTCTGACATCGGATTGTGAACCACAAAATCTTGAATGTTTTGTATCCTTGTAGTGAGATTATCCATCCAAGAGGACAGACCTTGAATGTCCATGTTTACACCAGTGTCCTGAACCACCCAGAGGTAAAGGGGAAAAGAGAGACAGAACACACCGCAAAGAAAAAAAAATGGTCTCAGAACTTCTCTTATCCCTCTATTGAGATGCATTAGTACTTTGGGCCACCTGTACTGTTATGACCTGGTGGTCAGGACAATAATGGACCTGGTGGTTAAGAGCACACGGAATGACCTGATAGTTACTGATAATAAAGGATGAGCCCTGGGACGTGGGAACTCTGCTGACCGCAATCCCTAATCCTATCAAACACACTAGAAATAGCCGTGGATTGCGCATAACGCTCCTTATGCAACTCGGCACAGCCTAAGAAACTAGCTAGCCCTGAAGAAAGGAAAATAAAGCCTACCTTGCCTCAGAGAAATTCCCCAAAGGAAAAGGCAGCCCCCCACATATAATGACTGAATTCAGTGGATCAGGCAGAGAAAATCTTGCTGGCTCTGTGTCAGGGTCAGGATGAAGCGGAGATATATTGTCAGAAGTTTAGAAAGTGGTCTGTGCTCACTCAGTGGAATGAATGTGCCCTGGCAGCAATCTTCAGAAAGGGTCTCTCTGAAGCCCTTAAGGATGTCATGGTGGGGTTTCCCATGCCTGCTGGTCTGAATGAGTCTATGTCCTTGGCCATTCAGATCGATCGACGCTTGCGTGAGCGTAAAGCTGTGCACCATTTGGTGGTACTATCTGAGCATGGGCCTGAGTCTATGCAATGTGATAGGACTTTGACCAGAGCTGAACGGCAAGAACACAGACGTCGGAATGGGCTATGTTTTTACTGTGGTGATTCCACTCATGCTATCTCCGATTGTCCTAAGCGCACTAAGCGGTTCGCTAGGTCTGCCACCATTGGTACGGTACAGTCTAAATTTCTATTGTCTGTTACTCTGATTTGCTCTTTGTCACCCTATTCTGTTATGGCATTTGTGGATTCAGGCGCTGCCCTGAATTTGATGGACTTGGAGTATGCTAGGCGCTGTGGTTTTTTCTTGGAGCCCTTGCAGTATCCTATTCCATTGAGAGGAATTGATGCTACGCCTTTGGCCAAGAATAAGCCTCAGTACTGGACCCAATTGACCATGTGCATGGCTCCTGCACATCAGGAGGATATCCGCTTTCTGGTGTTGCATAATCTGCATGATGTGGTCGTTTTGGGGTTGCCATGGCTACAGGTTCATAATCCAGTATTGGACTGGAAATCTATGTCTGTGTCCAGCTGGGGTTGCCAGGGGGTACATGTGTTATGGCTGGCAATCAGGCAACACAGCGTGCAGTAATCAGCGCACATACAGAGATCTGGCAAAAACCCAAAACAATAGGACGAGCTCTGAGACGTGGAATCTCTGTAGACTGCAGTACCTGAACTGTCCTCACACAACTGGAAGCAGCAGTGGATTGCGCCTATCACTACCTATGCAACTCGGCACTGCCTGAGGAGCTGACTAGCCTGAAGATAGAAATACAAGCCTGACTTACCTCAGAGAAATACCCCAAAGGAATAGGCAGCCCCCACATATAATGACTGTTAGCAAGATGAAAAGACAAACGTAGGAATGAAATAGATTCAGCAAAGTGAGGCCCGATATTCTAGACAGAGCGAGGATAGCAAAGAGAACTATGCAGTCTACAAAAAACCCTAAAACGAAAACCACGCAAAGGGGCAAAAAAGACCCACCGTGCCGAACTAACAGCACGGCGGTGCACCCCTTTGCTTCTCAGAGCTTCCAGCAAAAGATAATAACAAGCTGGACAGAAAAAACAGAAAACAAACTAGAAGCACTTATCTAGCAGAGCAGCAGGTCCAAGGAAAGATGCAGTAGCTCAGATCCAACACTGGAACATTGACAAGGAGCAAGGAAGACAGACTCAGGTGGAGCTAAATAGCAAGGCAGCCAACGAGCTCACCAAAACACCTGAGGGAGGACGCCCAGAGACTGCAATACCACTTGTGACCACAGAATTCACAACAGTACCCCCCCCTTGAGGAGGGGTCACCGAACCCTCACCAGAACCCCCAGGCCGACCAGGATGAGCCACATGAAAGGCACGAACAAGATCTGGGGCATGGACATCAGAGGCAAAAACCCAGGAATTATCTTCCTGAGCATAACCCTTCCATTTGACCAGATACTGGAGTTTCCGTCTAGAGACACGAGAATCCAAAATCTTCTCCACAATATACTCCAATTCCCCCTCCACCAAAACAGGGGCAGGAGGCTCCACAGATGGAACCATAGGTGCCACGTATCTCCTCAACAACGACCTATGGAATACATTATGTATGGAAAAGGAGTCTGGGAGAGTCAGACGAAAAGACACCGGATTGAGAATCTCAGAAATCCTATACGGACCAATAAAACGAGGTTTAAATTTAGGAGAGGAAACCTTCATAGGTATATGACGAGAAGATAACCAAACCAGATCCCCAACACGAAGTCGGGGTCCCACACGGCGTCTGCGATTAGCGAAAAGCTGAGCCTTCTCCTGGGACAAGGTCAAATTGTCCACTACCTGAGTCCAGATCTGCTGCAACCTGTCCACCACATAATCCACACCAGGACAGTCCGAAGACTCAACCTGTCCTGAAGAGAAACGAGGATGGAACCCAGAATTGCAGAAAAATGGAGAGACCAAGGTAGCCGAGCTGGCCCGATTATTAAGGGCGAACTCAGCCAACGGCAAAAATGACACCCAATCATCCTGGTCAGCGGAAACAAAACATCTTAGATATGTTTCCAAGGTCTGATTGATTCGTTCGGTCTGGCCATTAGTCTGAGGATGGAAGGCCGAGGAAAAAGATAGGTCAATGCCCATCCTACCACAAAAGGCTCGCCAGAACCTTGAGACAAACTGGGAACCTCTGTCAGAAACAATATTCTCAGGAATGCCATGTAAACGAACCACATGCTGGAAGAACAAAGGCACCAAATCAGAGGAGGAAGGCAATTTAACCAAGGGCACCAGATGGACCATTTTAGAAAAGCGATCACAGACCACCCAAATGACAGACATCTTTTGAGAAACGGGAAGGTCAGAAATGAAATCCATCGAAATATGTGTCCAAGGCCTCTTCGGGACCGGCAAGGGCAAAAGCAACCCACTGGCACGTGAACAGCAGGGCTTAGCCCTAGCACAAATTCCACAGGACTGCACAAAAGCACGCACATCCCGCGACAGAGACGGCCACCAAAAGGATCTAGCAACCAACTCCCTGGTACCAAAGATTCCTGGATGACCGGCCAGCACCGAACAATGAAGTTCAGAGATAACTTTACTAGTCCACCTATCAGGGACGAACAGTTTCTCGGCCGGACAACGATCAGGTTTATTAGCCTGAAATTTCTGCAACACTCTCCGCAAATCAGGGGAGATGGCAGACACAATGACTCCTTCCTTGAGGATACTCGCCGGCTCAGATAACCCCGGAGAGTCGGGCACAAAACTCCTAGACAGAGCATCCGCCTTCACATTTTTAGAGCCCGGAAGGTATGAAATCACAAAATCAAAACGAGCAAAAAATAACGACCAACGGGCCTGTCTAGGATTCAAGCGCTTGGCAGACTCAAGATAAGTAAGGTTCTTATGATCAGTCAAAACCACCACGCGATGCTTAGCACCCTCAAGCCAATGACGCCACTCCTCGAATGCCCACTTCATGGCCAGCAACTCTCGGTTGCCCACATCATAATTACGCTCAGCAGCAGAAAATTTCCTGGAAAAGAAAGCACATGGTTTGAACACTGAGCAACCAGAACCTCTCTGTGACAAAACCGCCCCTGCACCAATCTCAGAAGCATCAACCTCGACCTGGAACGGAAGAGAAACATCTGGCTGACACAACACAGGGGCACAGCAAAAACGACGCTTCAACTCCTGAAAAGCTTCCACGGCAGCAGAAGACCAATTAACCAAATCAGCACCCTTCTTGGTCAAATCGGTCAATGGTCTGGCAATGCTAGAAAAATTACAGATGAAGCGACGATAAAAATTAGCAAAGCCCAGGAATTTCTGCAAACTTTTTAGAGATGTCGGCTGAGTCCAATCCTGGATGGCCTGAACCTTAACCGGATCCATCTCGATAGTAGAAGGGGAAAAGATGAACCCCAAAAATGAAACTTTCTGCACACCGAAGAGACACTTTGATCCCTTCACAAACAAGGAATTAGCACGCAGTACCTGGAAAACCATTCTGACTTGCTTTACATGAGACTCCCAATCATCTGAGAAGATCAAAATGTCATCCAAGTAAACAATCAAGAATTTATCCAGATACTCACGAAAAATGTCATGCATAAAAGACTGAAAAACAGATGGAGCATTGGCAAGTCCGAACGGCATCACCAGATACTCAAAATGACCCTCGGGCGTATTAAATGCCGTTTTCCATTCATCTCCCTGCCTGATTCTCACCAGATTATACGCACCACGAAGATCAATCTTAGTAAACCAACTAGCCCCCTTAATCCGAGCAAACAAGTCAGAAATCAATGGCAAGGGATACTGAAACTTAACAGTGATCTTATTAAGAAGGCGGTAATCAATACACGGTCTTAGCGAACCATCCTTCTTGGCTACAAAAAAGAACCCTGCTCCCAATGGTGACGACGATGGGCGAATATGTCCCTTCTCCAGGGACTCCTTCACATAACTGCGCATAGCGGTGTGTTCAGGTACGGACAAATTAAATAAACGACCCTTAGGGAATTTACTACCAGGAATCAAATCAATAGCACAATCACAATTCCTATGCGGAGGAAGGGCATCAGACTTGGACTCTTCAAATACATCCTGAAAGTCCGACAAGAACTCTGGGATGTCAGAAGGAATGGATGACGAAATAGACAAAAATGGAACATCACCATGTACTCCCTGACAACCCCAGCTGGTTACCGACATAGAGTTCCAATCCAATACTGGATTATGGGTTTGTAGCCATGGCAACCCCAACACGACCACATCATGCAAATTATGCAGTACCAAAAAGCGAATAACTTCCTGATGTGCAGGAGCCATGCACATGGTCAGCTGGGCCCAGTACTGAGGCTTATTCTTGGCCAGAGGTGTAGCATCAATTCCTCTCAACGGAATAGGACACCGCAAAGGCTCCAAGAAAAATCCACAACGTTTAGCATAATCCAAATCCATCAGATTCAGGGCAGCGCCTGAATCCACAAACGCCATGACAGAATATGATGACAAAGAGCACATTAAGGTAATGGACAAAAGGAATTTGGACTGTACAGTACCAATAACGGCAGAGCTATCGAACCGCCTAGTGCGTTTAGGACAATTAGAAATAGCATGAGTAGAATCACCACAATAGAAACACAGTCTGTTCAGACGTCTGTGTTCGTGCCGTTCTACTTTAGTCATAGTCCTGTTGCACTGCATAGGCTCAGGCTTACTCTCAGACAATACCGCCAGATGGTGCACAGATTTACGCTCGCGCAAGCGACGACCGATCTGAATGGCCAAGGACATAGACTCATTCAAACCAGCAGGCATAGGAAATCCCACCATTATATCCTTAAGAGCTTCAGAGAGACCCCTTCTGAACAAAGCCGCTAGTGCAGATTCATTCCACAGAGTGAGTACTGACCATTTTCTAAATTTCTGACAATATAGTTCTACATCATCCTGACCCTGGCATAAAGCCAGCAGATTTTTCTCAGCTTGATCCACTGAATTAGGCTCATCGTAAAGCAATCCCAGCGCCTGGAAAAAAGCATCAATATTACTCAATGCAGAATCTCCTGGTGCAAGAGAAAACGCCCAGTCCTGTGGGTCGCCGCGCAAAAAAGAAATAATAATCAAAACCTGTTGAATAGGATTACCAGAAGAATGAGGTTTCAAGGCCAAAAATAGCTTACAATTATTTCTGAAGCTCAGGAACTTAGTTCTGTCACCAAAAAACAAATCAGGAATCGGAATTCTTGGTTCTAGCATCGATTTCTGATCAATAGTATCTTGAATCTTTTGTACATTTACAACGAGATTATCCATTAAGGAGCACAGAGCCTGAATATCCATGTCCACAGCTGTGTCCTGAAGCACTCTAATGTCTAGGGGAAAAAAAAGACTGAAGACAGAGCTAAGAAAAAAAAATGATGTCAGGATTTCTTTTTTCCCTCTATTGGAAATCATTGAAATGGCTCCTTGTACTGTTATGGCTGGCAATCAGGCAACACAGCGTGCAGTAATCAGCGCACATACAGAGATCTGGCAAAAACCCAAAACAATAGGACGAGCTCTGAGACGTGGAATCTCTGTAGACTGCAGTACCTGAACTGTCCTCACACAACTGGAAGCAGCAGTGGATTGCGCCTATCACTACCTATGCAACTCGGCACTGCCTGAGGAGCTGACTAGCCTGAAGATAGAAATACAAGCCTGACTTACCTCAGAGAAATACCCCAAAGGAATAGGCAGCCCCCACATATAATGACTGTTAGCAAGATGAAAAGACAAACGTAGGAATGAAATAGATTCAGCAAAGTGAGGCCCGATATTCTAGACAGAGCGAGGATAGCAAAGAGAACTATGCAGTCTACAAAAAACCCTAAAACGAAAACCACGCAAAGGGGCAAAAAAGACCCACCGTGCCGAACTAACAGCACGGCGGTGCACCCCTTTGCTTCTCAGAGCTTCAAGCAAAAGATAATAACAAGCTGGACAGAAAAAACAGAAAACAAACTAGAAGCACTTATCTAGCAGAGCAGCAGGTCCAAGGAAAGATGCAGTAGCTCAGATCCAACACTGGAACATTGACAAGGAGCAAGGAAGACAGACTCAGGTGGAGCTAAATAGCAAGGCAGCCAACGAGCTCACCAAAACACCTGAGGGAGGACGCCCAGAGACTGCAATACCACTTGTGACCACAGAATTCACAACATACATGGTGATGTTCCATTTTTGTCTATTTCGTCTTCCACTCCTTCTGAAGTTCCAGAGTTTTTGTCGGATTATCGGGATGTATTTGATGAGCCCAAAGCCAGTGCCCTACCTCCTCATAGGGATTGCGATTGTGCAATTAATTTGATTCCTGGTAGTAAGTTTCCTAAGGGCCGATTGTTCAATTTATCTGTGCCAGAACACGCCGCTATGCGGAGTTATATAAAGGAATCCTTGGAGAAAGGCCATATTCGCCCGTCGTCATCACCGTTAGGAGCAGGGTTCTTTTTTGTGGCCAAGAAGGATGGTTCTTTGAGACCTTGTATTGATTACCGCCTTCTTAATAAAATTACAGTCAAATTTCAGTATCCTTTGCCGTTGCTGTCTGATTTGTTTGCTCGTATTAAAGGGGCTAGTTGGTTCACCAAGATAGATCTTCGAGGGGCATATAATCTTGTGCGTATTAAACAAGGCGATGAATGGAAAACAGCATTTAATACGCCCGATGATGTATTTGGATGATATTTTGGTCTTTTCGGATGATTGGGAGTCTCATGTGAAGCAGGTCAGAATGGTGTTCCAGGTCCTTCGTGCGAATTCCTTGTTTGTGAAGGGGTCAAAGTGTCTCTTTGGAGTTCAGAAGGTTTCATTTTTGGGGTTCATTTTTTCCCCTTCTACTATCGAGATGGACCCTGTTAAAGTCCAGGCCATTTACGATTGGACTCAGCCGACATCTGTGAAGAGCCTGCAAAAGTTCCTGGGCTTTGCTAATTTTTATCGGAGCTTCATCGCTAATTTTTCTACTGTTGCTAAACCGTTGACTGATTTGACCAAGAAGGGTGCTGATGTGGTCAATTGGTCTTCTGCAGCTGTAGAGGCTTTTCAGGAGTTGAAGCGTCGTTTTTCTTCTGCCCCTGTGTTGTGCCAGCCAGATGTTTCGCTCCCGTTTCAGGTTGAGGTTGATGCTTCTGAGATTGGAGCAGGGGCTGTTTTGTCGCAAAGAAGTTCTGATGGCTCGGTGATGAAGCCATGTGCTTTCTTTTCTAGAAAGTTTTCGCCTGCTGAGCGTAACTATGATGTTGGTAATCGTGAGTTGTTGGTCATGAAGTGGGCATTCGAGGAGTGGCGTCATTGGCTGGAAGGAGCCAAGCATCGCGTGGTGGTCTTGACAGATCACAAGAATTTGACTTATCTTGAGTCTGCCAAACGGTTGAATCCGAGACAGGCTCGATGGTCGTTATTTTTCTCCCGTTTTGATTTTGTGGTTTCGTACCTAACGGGCTCTAAGAATGTGAAGGCTGATGCCCTGTCAAGGAGTTTTGTGCCTGACTCTCCGGGTGTTCCTGAGCCGGCGGGTATTCTCAAAGAGGGGGTAATTTTGTCTGCCATCTCCCCTGATTTGCGGCGGGTGCTGCAAAAATTTCAGGCTGATAGGCATGATCGTTGCCCAGCGGAGAAACTGTTTGTCCCTGATAGATGGACTAGTAGAGTTATCTCTGAGATTCATTGTTCAGTGTTGGCTGGGCATCCTGGAATCTTTGGTACCAGAGATTTGGTGGCTAGATCCTTCTGGTGGCCGTCTTTGTCACGGGATGTGCATTCTTTTGTGCAGTCCTGTGGGACTTGTGCTCGGGCTAAGCCCTGCTGTTCTCGTGCCAGTGGGTTGCTTTTGCCCTTGCCGGTCCCGAAGAGGCCCTGGACGCATATTTCTATGGATTTTATTTCGGATCTCCCCGTCTCTCAAAAGATGTCGGTCATTTGGGTGGTTTGTGATCGCTTTTCTAAGATGGTCCATTTGGTACCTTTGTCTAAATTGCCTTCCTCCTCTGATTTGGTGCCATTGTTTTTCCAGCATGTGGTTCGTTTACATGGTATCCCGGAGAACATCGTTTCTGACAGAGGTTCCCAGTTTGTTTCGAGGTTTTGGCGATCCTTTTGTGCTAGGATGGGCATTGATTTGTCTTTTTCCTCGGCTTTCCATCCTGAGACAAATGGCCAGACCGAACGAACTAATCAAACTTTGGAAGCATATCTGAGATGCTTTGTTTCTGCTGATCAGGATGATTGGGTGTCCTTTTTGCCGTTGGCTGAGTTCGCCCTTAATAATCGGGCCAGCTCGGCTACTTTGGTTTCGCCGTTTTTCTGCAATTCTGGTTTCCATCCTCATTTCTCTTCAGGGCAGGTTGAGTCTTCGGACTGCCCTGGTGTAGATACTGTGGTGGATAGGTTGCAGCAGATTTGGACTCATGTGGTGGACAATTTGACATTGTCCCAGGAGAAGGCTCAACGTTTCGCTAACCGCCGGCGCTGTGTGGGTCCCCGACTTCGTGTTGGGGATTTGGTTTGGTTGTCGTCTCGTTATGTTCCTATGAAGGTTTCCTCTCCTAAGTTTAAGCCTCGTTTCATTGGTCCGTATAAGATTTCTGAGGTTATCAATCCTGTGTCATTTCGTTTGGCCCTTCCTGCTTCTTTTGCCATCCATAATGTGTTCCATAGGTCGTTATTGCGGAGATACGTGGCGCCAGTGGTTCCATCCGTTGATCCTCCTGCCTCGGTGTTGGTTGAGGGGGAGTTGGAGTATGTGGTGGAGAAGATTTTGGATTCTCGTGTTTCGAGACGGAAACTCCAGTACCTGGTCAAGTGGAAGGGTTATGGTCAGGAAGATAATTCCTGGGTTTTTGCCTCTGATGTTCATGCTGCCGATCTGGTTTGTGCCTTTCATTTGGCTCGTCCTGGTCGGCCTGGGGGCTCTGCTGAGGGTTCGGTGACCCCTACTCAAGGGGGGAGTACTGTTGTGAATTCTGTTGTCGGGCTCCCTCCTGTGGTCATGAATGGTACTTCGGCTGGTTCTGTCCATGGACTTCCTCTGGTGGGTGTTTCTGAGTTTCCTTCCACAGGTGACGAGGTTAATTCGTTAGTGGGCTGCTCTATTTAACTCCACTTAGATCTTTGCTCCATGCCACCTGTCAATGTTCCAGTATTGGTCTAGTTCACTCCTGGATCGTTCTAGTGACCTGTGTTCCCAGCAGAAGCTAAGTTCAGCTTGTATTTCTTGGGTTTGCTATTTTTCTGTCCAGCTTGCTATTTTTTATTGTTGTCTTGCTTGCTGGAAGCTGTGGGACGCAGAGGGAGCGCCTCCGCACCGTGAGTCGGTGCAGAGGGTCTTTTTGCACCCTCTGCATGGTCTTTTTGTAGGTTTTTGTGCTGACCGCAAAGTAACCTTTCCTATCCTCGGTCTGTTCAGTAAGTCGGGCCTCACTTTGCTAAATCTATTTCTTCTCTGTGTTTGTATTTTCATCTTTACCCACAATCATTATATGTGGGGGGCTGCCTTTTCCTTTGGGGAATTTCTCTGAGGCAAGGTAGGCTTTATTTTCCTTTCTTCAGGGCTAGCTAGTTTCTTAGGCTGTGCCGAGTTGCATAGGGAGCGTTAGGCGCAATCCACGGCTATTTCTACTGTGTTTGATAGGATTAGGGATTGCGGTCAGCAGAGTTCCCACGTCCCAGAGCTCGTCCTTTATTATCAGTAACTATCAGGTCATTCCATGTGCTCTTAACCACCAGGTCCATTATTGTCCTGACCACCAGGTCATAACACAGTATATGGCGGTATAACGTGAACACAAGCGGTTTAACTTCACTCGGTATGTAGGAGGCGAACCCTGTTGCGTCACAGAGCCGCAATACCGTAGAATGAACGCTAATGTTTTGGTCACCGGACCCTGCCCCAGGGACAAAAGGTTAGAGTCCCTCTCTAGACCCACTAGCGTTCGGCGCTGCAACTGCGGTGCCAGGGAGAAACTACACTTAAAGATTTACCGCACTGTATGCGTACAGCGCTGCTCTATCGGACTCCACTAACCACCCAAAGCTTGGGCAAGGAAAGCGCCCTATCTGCGCATGGCACCGTTCTGATGGACGCTGCTATGGACGCTGTACTGTCGTGCCTTGTGCTGGATGGCATAATCTCGCGCTAGTTACAGTGCCGGCAAAAAAAATCTTTACACTTGCGCAGCAAAAAAAAACTTTACATATAAAATCCACATCATAATTTCACTTTTTAAAAGTGTACACAATGGGGGAGATAATAAAAAACTGTCTAATTTTAAAGCTGGCTTTGTTGCAAATATCAACCAATCAATGCTCAGTTTTAACTTCATTGGTAAAGCGAAAGCTGCACTCTGATTGGTTGTTATGTGCAGCCCAGCCAGTTTTGCTATTAGGCAGTCTTTTATTATCTCCCTCAGTTTTTTATTATCTCCCACAATGGGTCGAAAGAAGCTTAAAATGGAAGAGAAATCCCGTGCCTTGACTCTGCTCGAGAAGGGGGATTCGGTGATTACTGTAGCTAGAGATCTGAGAGTGTCAAGAGAAGCAATTTATCAACTGTTAATTAACAACTTATCAACAAATTATCAACTTAGTTGATAAATTGCTTCACTTGACACTCCCAGATCTCTAGCTACAGCAATCACCGAATCCCTCTTCCCGAGCAGAGTCAAGGCACGGGATTTCTCTTCCATTTTAAGCTTCTTTCGACCCATTGTGGGAGATAATAAAAAAACTGAGGATGCTGAGAACTGGTCCTGGGTGATCAGCAGGTCACCTAAGGGGCTACATTTTGAAAGCAGTTGCCTGTGATGAAACAATCCCTTTAAATTTCTTACTTTGCTGTACAAGGGTTCCCCTGGCTAAATCAGCTGTTTGCTGGGGTTTACTTGAGAGGGATCCATGACAAGCTGGCAAGTATGTTGTATGAACATGTGGAAGAAGGGATATGTAGGCCTCATCGCGGAACACAGCCCAGCTGTGAATCCAGAGTCTGCCTCCTTCAGAATTGCACCCATGCTCAGATGAGCAATGTAATATATCATCTAGTACATCAAATGGCACATGTTGGGGGTATGATGCAGGCTCAGGAGCTGATCCTGCGCTACACCCTCCAGATAAAAGCTGTATCACAACGCTAGCATCCACCTCTACCAGCATCTAGCTCTGATGGCTTCTGTTAACTTCTCTCTTAAATGTCATTGCCATGATTGCAATCACAATCAAGGTGTCCATGGATTGCGGTGGCAGTCAGTGCCTACAGAAAGCCCCCATGGCTGCCAGGTTGGTACTACTGTGAAGCTCGGCCACATCATTCTACCAATATACTGCAATACTGTGGTTTTACAGTATATAGTCTCCTGAGGGGCCTAAAAATAATGAAATATTTTGAACATAAAAAATTAAAATCATCCTTCTTTCCCCCTAAATATAAAGAAATGAAAAGATAAGTATATTTAGTATTGACTTGTCTGTAAAATTATTTACTTAAAATGTATGGTAAATGCCGTGAAGAAAGAAATATCATAATGCAAGAATTGACTTTTTCTGTTGACGCAACGCCCTCAGAAAACATTACCAATTAAAATATAGATGAAATGATTTTTAAAAAATTTGAACCTCAAAAAAATGCAACACAAGCCAATTTTTTTTCAAATTTCTGATGTTTTTCACCAGTTAACAAATCTGTAACTTTTTTTTAACGCTTTAAGAGTAATGACCTAGGCAATCATACTGCTACATTGGGTACGGAAAGTATTCAGACCCCTTTAAATTTTTCCCACTTTGCTTCATTGCAGCCATTTGGTAAATTCAAAATAGTTCATTTTTTTTCTCATTAATATAAACTCCGCACCCCATCTTGATTGAAAAAAAAAACCCAGAAATGTAGTAATTTTTACAAATTTATTAAAAAAAGAAGCACTGAAATATCACATGGTCATAAGTATTCAGACCCTTTGCTCAGTATTCAGTATAAGCACCTTTTCAGCAAGTACTGCCAGGAGTCTTCTGGAATGATGCAACAAGTTTTTCACACCTGGATTTGGGGATCCTCTGCCATTCTTCCATGCGGATCCTCTCCAGTTCCGTCAGGTTGGATGGTGAACGTTGGTGGACGCCATTTTCAGGTCTCTCCAGAGATGCTCAATTGGGTTCAGGTCAGGGCTCTGCCTGGGCCAGTCAAGAATGGTGGCAGAGTTGTTCTGAAGCCACTCCTTTGTTATTTTAGTTGTGTGCTTAGGGTTATTGTCATGTTGGAAGGTGAACCTTCAGCCAAGTCTGAGGTCCGGAGCACTCTGGAAGAAGTTTTCATCCAGGATATAATAGTAATAATTTTATTTATATAGCGCCAACATATTCCGCAGCGCTTTACAAATTATAGAGGGGATTTGTACAGACAATAGACATTACAGCATAATAGAAATCAGTTCAAAATAGATACCAAGAGGAGTGAGGGCCCTGCTCGCAAGCTTACAAACTATGAGGAAAAAGGGAGACACGAGAGGTGGATAGTAACAGTTGCTTTCGTTGTTCGGACCGGCCATAGTGTAAGGCTCAGGTGTTTATGTAAAGCTGCATGAACCAGTTAAAGGGAAGGTACCGCGTTTGTAGGTCATTAATAAATCACTGTAATGTAGCATAATATGCTGCTATAAGCAAGTTTGAAATGCATGTGAAACAGATTTCATGTGTTATATGAGTTTAAAGAATGCACTGGGGGCTGACATCTTGGTTTTGCAGCAGTAGCGGGGCACTATCAGTGTCAGATTACGGCACCCCATGGACATAGGAGATAATAGACCAGCACGGACCCTATCTGTAACATTGCAGCAGCATTAGCAGTGAGCTGGACACGCCTCTGTGGGCTGCACACTCACTGCTGTAGGTGTGACTGGCCGCCATTTTATTATAGCCCTGTGCTCTCTATCGCAGGACAGAAGAAGCCCTCACTGCTCCTCTGTACTCCAGGCAGGCACGTCCTCTGCTCCTCACATGCTGCCCTGTGTGCTTCTCCTGCTGTGTCTCCGCCTCCCCCTCACACACAGTCCCTGTGATCTGTGGTAAGCTGCACTCACAGCCTGCAGAGAGGGAGGTGACACCTGGAGAGAGAGAGCAGGGCAGCTGACAGGACAGGGATTAAGGTGGGGGAAGGGGGATGGCAAGAATGTTATTCACAAAAAATGCTGCTGGGTCCACTGTGTTCTGCTCCTCTGTAAACAAGCTGTGCCTCTGATGTAGTAACTGCTGGTGATAGCAGGTCACAGGGCAGTCACACACAAAATGGTGCTGCCCTGTGATGCTGCTCTTCATTCTTACTGTTGGGGCAGTAACTGCTGACATCACCATTTCCCTCCCCTTTTGGGTGGTCTAATATCCCTGGGGCAGAGCTGCTAAATCTTACTATAGCTGCTTGAGGTCTAAAACGGAAAATGCTCCCCCTAGTGGTAAATATGTATATTTGTAGAAAAATATATAATATTTTTCATATAGAAATGTTTGCAAACAGTGCAAACATTGCATTAATACATTTTAATTACTATTTTAAGCTTAATTTCACAAAAAACAAAATACAAGAAAATTGGTGGCACCTTCCCTTTAACAGCCTAAGTATGTAACACACAGACACAGAGGGCTATTAACTGTATAAAGTGTATGAGAACATGATGCGAGGAACCTGATTATGGTTTAAGTTTTTTGAATGAGTCACAGGGATAATTAGATTAATGTGTTGAGGTGGTATGCCAATCTGAACAAATGCGTTTTTAAGGCACGCTTAAAACTGTGGGGATTAATCATATTAACCTGGGTAGTGCGTTCCAAAGAATTGGTGAAGCACGTGAAAAGTCTTGGAGACGGGAGTGGGAGGTTCTGATTATTGAGGATGCTAGCCTCAGGTCATTAGCAGAACGGAGAGCACGGGTAGGGTGGTAGACTGAGACCAGGGAGGAGATGTAGGGTGGTGCTGAGCCATGGAGTGCTTTGTGGATGAGGGTAATAATTTTGTACTTGGCCGCATTCATGTTTCCTTCAATGACAACCAGTCGTCCCTGCACCTGAAAAACACCCCCATAGCATGATGCTGCCACCACCATGTTTCACTGTTGGGATTGTATTGGGCAGGTGATGAGCAGTGCTTGGTTTTCTCCACACATACCGCTTAGAATTATCACCAAAAAGGTCTATCTTCGTGTCATCAGACCAGAGAATCTTATTTCTCATAGTCTGGGAGTCCTTCATTTGTTTTTTAGCAAACTCTATGCAGGCTTTCATATGTCTTGCACTGAAGAGAGGCTTCCGTCGGGTCACTATGCCAAAAAGGCCTGACTGGTGGAGGGCTGCAGTGATAGTTGACTTTGTGGAACTTTCTCCCATCTCCCTACTGCATCTCTGGAGCTCAGCCACAGTGATCTTGGGGTTCTTCTTTACCTCCCTCTCCAAGGCTCTTCTCCCACGATTGCTCAGATTGGCTGGACAGCCAGGTCTAGGAAGACTTCTGGTGGTCCCAAACTTCTTCCATTTAACCCCTTCCCGACCTGTGACACAGCGTATGCGTCATGAAAGACGGTGCCAATCCGACCTGTGACGCATATGCTGTGTCACAGAAAGATCGCGTCCCTGCAGATCGGGTGAAAGGGTTAACTCCCATTTCACCCGATCTGCAGGGACAGGGGGAGTGGTAGTTTAGTCCAGGGGGGGTGGCTTCACCCCCCCGTGGCTACGATCGCTCTGATTGGCTGTTGAAAGTGAAACTGCCAATCAGAGCGATTTGTAATATTTCACCTAAAAAACTGGTGAAATATTACAATCCAGCCATGGCCGATGCTGCAATATCATCGGCCATGGCTGGAAATACTAATGTGCCCCCACCCCACCCCACCGATCGCCCCCTAGCCCCCCGATCTGTGCAGCGCTCCCCTCCGTCCTGTGCTCTGCTCCCCCGTCCTCCTGTCCGCTCCCCCCGTGCTCCAGTCAACCCCCCGCACTCCGATCACCCCCCCCGCACAGCGATCCCCCCCGTGCTCCGATCACCCCCCCTGCACAGCGATCCCCCACCCCGTGCTCCAATCCACCCGCACGCACACTGATCCTCATCCGTGCTCCGACGCCCCCCACCCCGTGCTCCGACGCCTCCCCCCCGTGCTCCGACGCCCCCCCCCCGTGCTCCGACGCCCCCCCGTGCCCTGATCTCCCCCCCCCCCTTATACTTACCGAGCCTGCCGGTGTCCGTCTTCTTTCCTGGGCGCCGCCATCTTCCAAAATGGCGGGCGCATGTGCAGTGCGCCCGCCGAATCTGCCGGCCGGCAGATTCGTTCCAGAGTGAATTTTGACCACTGAGATATAACCTATCTCAGTGATCAAAATAAAAAAATAGTAAATGACCCCCCCCCCCTTTGTCACCCATAGGTAGGGACAATAAAAAAAATATTTTTTTTTTTTTCACTAAGGTTGGAGTTAGAACTAGGGTTAGGGGTAGGGTTAGGGGTAGGGTTAGGGGTAGGGTTAGGGGTAGGGTTAGGGGTAGGGGTAGGGTTAGGGTTAGGGGTAGGGTTAGGGTTCGGGATGTGCACACGTATTCTGGTCCTCTGCGGATTTTTCCGCAGAGGATTTGATAAATCCACAGTGCTAAACCGCTGTGGATTTACCGCGGTTTTTCTGCGCATTTCACTGCAGTTTTACAACTGCGATTTTCTATTGGAGCAGTTGTAAAACCGCTGCGGAATCCGCAGAAAGAAGAGATATGCTGCAGAATGTAAACCGCTGCGTTTCCGTGCTGTTTTTCTGCAGCATGTGTACAGCGATTTTTGTTTCCCATAGGTTTACATTGAATTGTAAACTCATGGGAAACTGCTGCGGATCCGCAGCGTTTTCCGCAGCGTGTGCACATACCTTTAGAATTAGACTATGTGCACACGGTGCGGATTTGGCTGAGGATTCACAGCGGATTGGCCGCTGTGGATCCGCAGCAGTGTTCCATCAGGTTTACAGTACCATGTAAACATATGGAAAACCAAATCCGCTGTGCCCATGGTGCGGAAAATACCGAGCGGAAACGCTGTGTTGTATTTTCCGCAGCATGTCAATTCTTTGTGCGGATTCCGCAGCATTTTACACTTGTTCCTCAATAGGAATCCACAGGTGAAATCCGCACAAAAAACACTGGCAATCCGCGGTAAAACGCAGTGCCTTTTACCCGCGCATTTTTCAAAAATGGTGCTGAAAAATCTCATACGAATCCGCAACGTTGGCACATAGCCTTAGGGTTAGGGTTGGGTTGGAATTAGGGTTGTGGTTAGGGGTGTGTTGGGGTTAGGGTTGTGATTAGGGTTACGGCTACAGTTGGGATAAGGTTTAGGGGTGTGTTGGAGTTAGAATTGAGGGGTTTCCACTGTTTAGGCACATCAGGGGGTCTCCAAACGCAACATGGCGCCACCATTGATTCCAGCCAATCTTGTATTCAAAAAGTCAAATGGTGCTCCCTCACTTCCGAGCCCCGACGTGTGCCCAAACAGTGGTTTACCCCCACATATGGGGTACCAGCATACTCAGGACAAACTGCGCAACAATTACTGGGGTCCAATTTCTCCTGTTACCCTTGAGAAAATAAAAAATTGCTTGCTAAAACATAATTTTTGAGGAAAGAAAAATGATTTTTTATTTTCACGGCTCTGCGTTGTAAACGTCTGTGAAGCACTTGGGGGTTCAAAGTGCTCAGCACATATCTAGATAAGTTCCTTGGGGGGTCTAGTTTCCAAAATGGGGTCACTTGTGGGGGGTTTCTCCTGTTTAGGCACACCAGGGGCTCTGCAAACGCAACGTGACGTCCGCAGACAATTCCATCAAAGTCTGCATTTCAAAAGTCACTACTTCCCTTCTGAGCCCCAACGTGCGCCCAAACAGTGGTTTACCCCCACACATGGGGTATCGGCGTACTCAGGAGAAACTGGACAACAACTTTTGGGGTCCAATTTCTCCTGTAACCCTTGGGAAAATAAAAAATTCTGAGCTAAAAAATTATTTTTGAGGAGAGAAAACGTATTTATTATTTTCACGGCTCTGCGTTATAAACTTCTGTGAAGCACTTGGGCGTTGAAAGTGCTCACCACATATCTAGATAATTTCATTTCGGGGTCTAGTTTCCGAAATGGGGTGACTTGTGGGGGGTTTCTACTGTTTAGTCACATCAGGGGCTCTGCAAACGCAACGTGACGCCCGTAGAGCATTCCATCAAAGTCTGTATTTCAAAACGTCACTACTTCACTTCCGAGCCCCGGCAAGTGCCCAAATAGTAGTTTACCCCCACATGTGGGGTATCACCGTACTCAGGAGAAACTGGACAACAAATATTGGGGTCAAGTTTCTCCTGTTACCCTTGGGAAAATTAAAAAATTCTGGGCTAAAAAATTATTTTTGAGGAAATAAAACGTATTTATTATTTTCACTGCTCTGTGTTATGAACTTCTGTGAAGCACTTGGGGGTTGAAAGTGCTCACCTCACATCTAGATAAGTTCCTTTCGGGGTCTAGTTTCCAAAATGGGGTCACTTGTGGGGGGTTTCTACTGTTTAGCCACATCAGGGGCTCTGCAAACGCAACGTGACGCCTGCAGAGCATTCCATCAAAGTCTGCATTTCAAAACATCACTACTTCACTTCCGAGCCCCAGCATGTGCCTAAACAGTGGTTTACCCCCACATATGGGGTATCAGCGTACTCAGGAGAAACTGGACAACAACTTTTGGGGTCAAATTTCTCCTGTTACCCTTGGGAAAATAAAAAATTGCGGGCTAAAAAATCATCTTTGAGAAAAGAAATGTTTTATTTTATTTTCATGGCTCTGCGTTATAAACTTCTGTGAAGCACTTGAGGGTTCAAAGTGCTCACCACACATCTAGATTAGTTCCTTTGGGGGTCTAGTATCCAAAATGGGGTCATTTGTGGGGGATCTCCAATGTTTAGGCACATAGGGGCTCTCCAAACGCGACATGGTGTCCGCTAATGATTGGAGCTAATTTTCCATTTAAAAAGCCAAATGGCGTGCCTTCCCTTCTGAGCCCTGCCGTGCGCCCAAACAGTGGTTTACCCCCACATATGGGGTATCTGCGTACTCAGGACAAACTGGACAACAACATTTGTGGTCCAATTTCTCCTATTACCATTGGCAAAATAGGAAATTCCAGGCTAAAAAATCATTTTTGAGAAAAGAAAAATTATTTTTTATTTTCATGGCTCTGCATTATAAACTTCTGTGAAGCACCTGGGGGTTTAAAGTACTCAGTATACATCTAGATAAGTTCCTTGGGGGGTCTAGTTTCCAAAATGGGGTCACTTGTGGGGGAGCTTCAATGCATAGGCACACAGGAGCTCTCCAAATGCGACATGGTGTCCGCTAACAATTGGAGCTAATTTTCCATTCAAAAAGTCAAAAGGCGCGCCTTCCCTTCCGAGCCCTGCCGTGTGCCCAAACAGTGGTTTACCCCCACATATGAGGTATCGGCGTACTCGGGAGAAATTGCTCAACAAATTTTAGGATCCATTTTATCCTATTGCCCATGTGAAAATAAAAAAATTGAGGCGAAAAGAAATTTTTTGTGAAAAAAAAGTACTTTTTCATTTTTACAGATCAATTTGTGAAGCACCTGGGGGTTTAAAGGGCTCACTATGCATCTAGATAAGTTCCTTGGGGCGTCTAGTTTCCAAAATGGGGTCACTTGTGGGGGAGCTCCAATTTTTAGGCACACGGGGGCTCTCCAAACGTGACATGGTGTCCGCTAACGATGGAGATAATTTTTCATTCAAAAAGTCAAATGGCGCTCCTTCCCTTCCGAGCCTTACCATGTGCCCAAACAGTGGTTTACCCCCACATGTGAGGTATAGGTGCACTCAGGAGAAATTGCCCAACAAATTTTAGGATCCATTTTATCCTGTTGTCCATCTGAAAATGAAAAAATTGAGGCGAAAATAATTTTTTTGTGAAAAAAAAAGTACTTTTTCATTTTTACAGATCAATTTGTGAAGCACCTGGGGGTTTAAAGGGCTCACTAAGCATCTAGATAAGTTTCTTGAGGCGTCTAGTTTCCAAAATGGGGTCACTTGTGGGGGAGCTCCAATTTTTAGGCACACGGGGGCTCTCCAAACGTGACATGGTGTCCGCTAAAGAGTGCAGCCAATTTTTCATTCAAAAAGTCAAATGGCGCTCCTTCCCTTCCAAGCCCTGCCGTGCGCCCAAACAGTGGTTTACCCCAACATATGAGGTATCAGCGTACTCAGGACAAATTGGACAACAACTTTCGTTGTTCAGTTTCTCCTTTTACCATTGGGAAAATAAAAAAATTGTTGCTGAAAAATCATTTTTGTGACTAAAAAGTTAAATGTTAATTTTTTCCTTCCATGTTGCTTCTGCTGCTGTGAAGCACCTGAAGGGTTAATAAACTTCTTGAATGTGGTTTTGTGCACCTTGAGGGGTGCAGTTTTTAGAATGGTGTCACTTTTGGGTATTTTCAGCCATATAGACCCCTCAAACTGACTTCAAATGTGAGGTGGTCCCTAAAAAAAATGGTTTTGTAAATTTTGTTGTAAAAATGAGAAATCGCTGGTCAAATTTTAACCCTTATAACTTCCTAGCAAAAAAAAATTTTGTTTCCAAAATTGTGCTGATGTAAAGTAGACATGTGGGAAATGTTATTTGTTAACTATTTTGTGTCACATAACTCTCTGGTTTAACAGAATAAAATTTCAAAATGTGAAAATTGCGAAATTTTCAAAATTTTCGCCAAATTTCCGTTTTTATCACAATTAAACACAGAATTTATTGACCTAAATTTACCACTAACATGAAGCCCAATATGTCACGAAAAAACAATCTCAGAACCGCTAGGATCCATTGAAGCGTTCCTGAGTTATTACCTCATAAAGGGTCACTAGTCAGAATTGCAAAAAACGGCAAGGTCTTTAAGGTCAAAATAGGCTGGGTCATGAAGGGGTTAAGGATTATGGAGGCCACTGTGCTCTTTGGAACATAGAGTACTGCAGAAATTCTATTGTAGCCTTGGCCAGATCTGTGCCTTGCCACAATTTTGTCTCTGAGCTCCTTGGTCAGTTCCTTTGACCTCATGATTCTCATTTGGTCTGACATGCACTGGGAGCTGTGAGGTCTTATATAGACAGGCGTGTGCCTTTCCAAATCAAGTCCTATCAGTTTAATTAAACACAGCTGGACTCCAATGAAGGAGTAGAACCATCTCCAGGAGGATCACAAGGAAATAGACAGCATGTGACTTAAATATGAGTGTCTGAGCAAAGGGTCTGAATACTTATGAACATTGCGATATTTCAGTTTTTCTTTTTTATTAAATTTGCAAAAATTCTACATTTCTGTCTTTTTTCAGTAAAGATGGGGTGCAGAGTGTACATTAATGAGAAAAACAATGAACTTTATTGAATTTACCAAATGGCTGCAATGAAACAGTGAAAAATGTAAAGGGGTATGAATACTTTCCGTACCCACTGTATATAATTTTTTACTACATAATGAATTCTGTAAAATCAAAACCCTAAAAGAAGGACGGAATTAAGGATTTTTTTGTGTTATGTCATCGAACTTAGAATTTTTTCCCATTCGCAGTACATGATGTGGAAAAATGAATGGGGTCTTTCGTAACTAGGGCTCGTCCTGTGTCTGGGACAGTTGGGACTATAGAGGAGTGGATCGATTCACGGGTCACTGGTCCAGCGTCCAGGTCAGTGGTATCTGGCAGCTGAACGGGAGGCCGTGAATCTCTAACCTTCCGGTGTCCTCAGTGCAGCTTTTAATTAGCCAGGGCTGGGCTGACACCAAATCCACACAGCTCAGCAGCATCTTTAGACCACAGACGGCACACTTCTAATGAAATCACATCCACTTTGCTTGGACAGTTAAACATTGTAGAATTTCTCTGCAAAAAAGCAGCAGAAAATATGCAGCATTTATGCTACATGTGAACAAAGTCTACATTTTGAAGCAAATTGGATGTGATTCAATGAAATCTCCGCCCTAGGTGCGTCTAGAGACGCTGCTGAACTCTGGGTTTCATTTTTTCTCTATAGGCTTCTTCTGAGAACAAAAAAAGCCGCTGCATTTTTTAAGCTCAGACTCAAAGCTTTTCTGTACTATTAAAAAGTCTGCTTCATATCTGCATTAAAGTCACATCAAATAACGGGAAAAACAGATAAAAAAAACACAGCAAACATGCAATAATCATAGAAGATTGTTATTGGGTTGTGTTGTGAGGACACCTGCAGAAAAAAAGCAGTATTTACGCTACGTGTGAACACGTTCTCAGCGTTATAGTTTTATTACATTTTTTTCTGGGTTTAATAGAAGAAAATATTATTACACCATTTACTGATAATCTGATTGCTGTGTTGTGCGGGTTGTCAGGATTACAGGGACACCAAATATGTCCGCGTTATTTGTGAAGTTTACTATTTAGAAAAAACTGCATTAAAAATTACATACCCGTATTTTGCGGATTATAAAACGCTCCGGATTATAAGACGCACCCCAAATTTTGAGGAGAAAAATAGGGAAAAAACCTTTTTTTTAAAATAAAATGGTGGTGCTTCTTAGGGTATGTGCACACGTTGCGGATTTCTCCGCAAGGATTCTGCAGATTCTGCAAACCTGTGGATTCCCTGTGGATTATCTGCGGATTTTGTGCACATTTTGTGCGGAATTAGCCTGCGGTTTTCCACCTGCGATTCCTATTATGGAATAGCTGTAAAACGCTGCGGAATCCGCACAAAGAATTGACATCCTGCAGAAAAATAAACCGTAGTGTTTCCACGCGGAATTTTCCACAGTATGCACACTGCGGATTTGGTTTTCCATATGTTAACATAGTACTGTACAACACATGGAAAAATGCTGCGGATCCGCAGGGCCAAATCCGCTGCGGATCCACAGCCGAATCTGCAACATGTGCACATACCATTATAAGCCATGCATCTTATTGCTTGCCAGGGGTGGTGGCTGCGGTGAAGCGGGGTCTCTGGGTCGCTGCTAGAGGAGGCAGGAGTGGGATGATGATGCAGGCCGGGATGAGGGGGTGTTCGGATGTGTGGCTCGCCGCTGCGGGTGTACAGTGCTGTGGGTGTATGGTGCTGCGAGGGCTCTGCCGACATTTTGTATAAGGCAAGAACCGCCGCAAACATGGGAAAAACATACAAAATCCTTGCACCCATTTGAGTCCAAGACCCCAGCGCTGTAAGGCTGCAGCGCTAACCACCGAGCCACCGTGCCGCCCCAGTTGCATGGCATGGTTTCCTATGCGGTGGACTCCTGGGGCGGCGCATGTGAAGATGGAGATCCCGGCACCAAGATCTCGGGAGATGAGATATCAGCGCTGAAATCTTATCTCCTGAGATCTTGCTGCCGAGATCTCCATCTGCTCATGCACCGCCCCTGGCAGCCATTTTCCCGGAGTCCACCCCATAGGAAACCATGCAACTGCGGGGGCTCTGGCCTTTCACAAAATGTCGGCAGAGCCCCCGCAGCACCGTACACCTGCAGCACCGAACACCTGCATCGGTGCATCGCACATGTGATCACCCCTTCATCCCAGTTTGCGGCCTGCAGAGACCCTGGACCCTGCTCCACCGCGGCCGGTAAGGTACATCTGCAATATAAGGAAAAAGTGTATCTTATAATCTGAAAAATACAGTAATTTTCTCATTTTCAAGCGTTATTCATTATTTTTTTAGCAATTTTTTAAGATGAAGAAATCTCTTGCATACAGTACCTTGTGAAAGTATTCGCCCCCCTGGAACTTTTCAAATTTTCCCACATGTCATGCTTCAAACATAAAGATACCAAATGTAAATTTTTGGTGAAGAATCAACAACAAGTGGAACACAATTGTGAAGTTGAATGAAATTTATTGGTTAATTTAAATTTTTGTGGAAATTCAAAAACTGAAAAGTGGGGCGTGCAATATTATTCGGCCCCTTTAATTTAATACTTTGTTGCGCCACCTTTTGCTGCGCTTACAGCTGCAAGTCGCTTGGGGTACGTCTCTATCAGTTTTGTACATCGAGAGACTGAAATTTTTGCCTATTCTTCCTTGGTAAACAGCTCGAGCTCAGTGAGGTTTGATCGAGATCGTTTGTGAACAGCAGTTTTCAGCTCTTTCCACAGATTCTCGATTGGATTGAGGTCTGGACTTTGACTTGGCCATTCTAACACCTGGATGTTTATTTGTGAACCATTCGATTGTAGATTTTGCTTTATGTTTGAGATCATTGTCTTGTTGGAAGACAAATCTCCATCCCAGTCTCAGGTCTTTTGCAGACTCCAACAGGTTTTCTTCAAGAATGGTCTTGTATTTTGCTCCATCCATCTTCCCATCAATTTTAACCATCTTCCCTGTCCCTGCTGAAGAAAAGCAGACCCAAACCATGATGCTGCCACCACCATGTTTGACAGTGGGGATGGTGTGTTCAGGGTGATGAGCTGTGTTGCCTTTACGCTAAACATATAGTTTGCATTTGTTGCCAAAAAGTTCGATTTTGGTTGAATCTGACCAGAGCACCTTCTTCCACATGTTTGGTGTGCTTCCCAGGTGGCTTGTTGCAAACTTTAAACGACACTTTTTATGGATATCTTTGTGAAATGGCTTTCTTCTTGCCACTCTTCCATAAAGGCTAGATTTGTTCAGTGTATGACTGATTGTTGCCCTATGGACAGACTATCCCACCTCATTCTGTAGATCTCTGCAGTTCATCCAGAGTGATCATGGGCCTCTTGGCTGCATCTCTGATCGGTCTTCTCCTTGTTTGGGATGAAAGTTTAGAGGGACTGCTGGGTCTTGGTAGATTTGCAGTGGTATGATACTTCTTCCATTTCAATATGGTCGCTTGCACAATGCTCCTTGGGATATTTAAAGTTTTGGAAATCATTTTGTATCCAAATCCAGCTTTAAACTTCTCCACAACAGTATCATGGACCTGCCTGTTGTGCTCTTTGGTCTTCATGATGCTCTCTGTGCTTCAAACAGAACCCTGAGACTATCACAGAGCAGGTGCATTTATACGGAGATTTGATTACACACAGGTGGATTGTATTTATCATCATTAGGCAGTTAGGACAACATTGGATCATTCAGAGATCCACAATGAACTTCTGGAGTGAGTTTGCTGCACTGAAAGTCAAGGCCCGAACAATATTGCACGCCCCACTTTTCAGTTTTTGAATTTCCACAAAAATGTAAACTAACCAATAAATTTAGTTCAACTTCACAATTGTGTTCCACTTGTTGTTGATTCTTCACCAAAAATTTACATTTGGTATCTTTATGTTTGAAACATGATATGTGGGAAAAGGTTGAAAAATTCCGGGGGGGGAATGGGGTGGGGGGTTGGGGGGGTGCGAATACTTTCACAAGGCACTGTACATTGCACATAGAAATAAAATGCTATCAGTATAATCTGCAATACAGATCAAAGACGTATAATTCTCCCCATTACATCACCAGTTCTAGTGGCTCATTAGCTTTAGCTCCTTCTTGTACTGTTGAAGGTTGTGAGTTTGATTACCAGGGAGACTCTCGCAAAATAGAAATTACATTTTTGTAATAGCTTCTTATTATTTGTATTACGGTAATTTAATAGGAAACAAATCTTTTTCTTCACCTTAGTATACAGGGAACACAAACATACATTGTTTTATACAATATAATGTATGTCTATGTATAATAGTATAATCTACATCTGGATTCACTGGCTGCAATACACGTCAAGATGACCAAGTTCTCCTATGTTTATTATAATCTGTAGCTCATATATAGAGCTGCAGCCTGCAAACATTGAGATGTGAGTTTGAGTCCCAGTGTAACAAACACGTCAAATTTACCCCTGTCCAGATTAAAACCGGGTATAGTTTTGCCAAGGCCAAAGTATACCCCAAAGACTAAACTGTAGTATTCAAAACTGTACCTAGGGGTGTAAAAAAGCCTAAGCCAAACTAAACTCCTCTATTTATGAGCCCTTGTAAATGAGATCGATATTAGATGCCATTTTTTTATAACTGAAAACTGACTTACATGCAGTGGGAATGTATTTGTGTTGTTAATCACATAATGAAGAAATACAATGTGACTGGTAATGGACAACAGTCATTACATCTGAGATTACACTGTTGTCCATTAAAGGGACACTGTGACCTGAATTTGGAGGGAACAATCTTCAGCCATGGAGGCGGGGTTTTGGGGTTTTTGATTCACCCTTTCCTTACCCGCTGGCTGCATGCTGGCTGCAATATTGGATTGAAATTCATTCTCTGTCCTCCGTAGTACATGCCTGCACAAGGCAATCTTGCCTTGCGCAGGCGTGTACTATGGAGGACAGAGAATGAACTTCAATCCAATATTGCAGCCAGCATGCAGCCAGCGGGTAAGGAAAGGGTGAATCAAAAACCCCCAAACCCCGCCTCCATGGCTGAAGATTGTTCCCTCCAAATTCAGGTGACAGTGTCCCTTTAAGATAAGTGCTAACTTAATATGTAAGCACTACTGAGAAGTGTGCTAGTCATGTTTTATCTTTGTGGAAGTCTAACATCTGAGATGTGCTATGTTTGTTGTAATGACTTAAGCTGGAGTCACACATAACGATATCGTTAAGAATATCGTTGCAACGTCACACTTTTTGTGACGTAGCAACGATCCCGCTAACGATCTCGTTATGAGTGACAGCGACCAACGATCAGGCCCCTGCTGGGAGATCGTTGGTCGTTGGAGAATGATCAGGACCTTTTTTTGGTCGCTGATCACCCGCTATCATCGCTGGATCGGCGTGTGTAAAGATCGGCCGTAAAGCAGAGCACAGTGGTGACGTCACCGCTGTTACTGCCGGCGCTGACACAGTCAGTGCAGGGAAGCTGACGGCGGGGGACGTGACAGACATCAGAATATGAGTATGTAATGTTTTTTTTGTTTTTACTTTTACAATGGTAACCAGGGTAAATATCGGGTTACTAAGCACGGCCCTGCACTTAGTAACCCGATGTTTACCCTGGTTACCCGGGTGCTGCAGGGGGACTTCGGCATCGCTGAAGACAGTTTCAACGATGCCAAAGTCGTTCCCCTGATCGTTGGTCGCTGGAGAGAGCTGTCTGTGTGACAGCTCCCCAGCGACCATACAACGACTTACCAACGATTACGGCCAGGTCGTATTGCTGGTCGTGATCGTTGGTAAGTCGTTTAGTGTGACTAAACCTTTAGATTTTAGACTTCTCAGTAGTGTTTACACATGAAATTAAAAGCACTTATCTAAAACCTTAAGGTACCGTCACACTCAGCAATTTTCCAACGATCACGACCAGCGATACGACCTGGCCGTGATCGTTGGAAAGTCCTTGTGTGGTCGCTGGAGAGCTGTCACACAGACAGCTCTCCAGCGACCAACGATGCCGAAGTCCCCGGGTAACCAGGGTAAACATCGGGTTACTAAGCGCAGGGCCGCGCTTAGTAACCCGATGTTTACCCTGGTTACCATTGTAAATGTTTTTAAAAAAAAAACACTACATACTTACATTCCGGTGTCTGTCACGTCCCCCGGCATCAGCTTCCCGCACTGACTGTGAGCGCCGGCCGGCCGTAAAGCAGAGCACAGCGGTGACGTCACCGCTGTGCTCTGCTTTACGGCCGGCGTTCACAGTCAGTGCGGGAAGCTGACGGCGAGGGACGCGACAGACACCGGAATGTGAGTATGTAGTGTTTTTTTTTTACATTTACAATGGTAACCAGGGTAAATATCGGGTTACTAAGCGCGGCCCTGCGCTTAGTAACCCGATATTTACCCTGGTTACCAGGGAACACATCGCTGGATCGGCGTCACACACGCCGATCCAGCGATGACAGCGGGAGATCCAGCGACGAAATAAAGTTCTGGCCTTTCTGCTCCGACCAACGATGTCACAGCAGGATCCAGATCGCTGCTGCGTGTCAAACACAATGAGATCGCTATCCAGGACGCTGTAACGTCACGGATCGCTATCGTTCCAAAGTTGCTGAGTGTGACGGTACCTTTAGAATACAGTTGTAACTTGATCTTATCACTTCACTGGTTTTACCACCTTGTCTCTGATTGGTTGAAGTGTGCAGATCTCTTTCTATTAGGTCTTGTTTCCACATGCGAGAAACACGTCCGTGTCTCGCATGTGGAAACGAAGTTCTGGCGCCGGCACTGTGGAGCGGAGCGTGCGACTGCATAGGAACACATGCAGCCGCACGCTCTGCTCCGGAGTGTCGGCGCCAGAACTTCGTTTCCACATGCAAGACACGGACGTGTTTCTCGCATGTGGAAACAAGCCCTTATACTCAGACACACAGCTGCTTTTAATGCGTAACTACTGAGAAGTGCGGTAGATTCTTTACTTCATTATATCTTTGTGGAAGTCTAATATTTTAACTGATTTAAGTTTTCCTGCTTAAAATAATAAAAGTCTATGAGTTCAGAACCTTAAAATTTCAGTCAGTTATCTTCTCAATTAACTTGAATGTTGAAAAATTAAGTCATTCTTGTGTATATCACTCAATGCTGCTGATATCAAGGGGGGTATAATATGGCATGAGGGTGTATGAAATGCCTTAGGCCAATTTATAAGAAACTGGCCTAGGCCATAATATATCTGTGGTAAAAATCAAGCCTAGCCCACTTTAACCCCGGGGATAGTCTGGACTTGAGGTACACTAGGGGACCTGATCACAAGAGAAGTGAATAATTTAATTTATCCATTGAGTGGATAGATGCGGGCTACACCCCGAGGAGGAGAAGCTACAAAGCGAGGAGAATGAAGACGTCGGAGAGAGGTGTGAGAATCAGAAGCCAGGACAAAGTCCTGACATCTCAGAACGGTGTGACTGAGCATTCATATCGGGACAGTCCCACTGGAATCCATTCTAATTGAGAGCTATGCTCTGATGACACTCAGATCAGAGTGTGATCCAATTCTCTCAAATAAGGAGACGATAGAAAAAAAAATGTCACTGCAAAATCAGACCGCATTCAGATGTCATCTGATTTTTTCCACAGACTTACTGACTTCCATGGATGAGGGCATGCTGTGATATTCCTGAGACAGACTCTGTCCAAAGACAAAATTGGAAATGTGCACGGCCGCATAAGTATGTTTTATCGGATTGCACTTGGACCGAAAATACGATGGTCTGCACCTGCCCTTAGGGGAGGGATGAAAGCACAGAAAATAAAATGGACCACGGTGGTAGACCTGTGATAGCTGAGGGCCCTTTTAAAGATTTTGCCTTGGGGGCCATAAGCTACATCACTAGTTATACATAAGAATAAACTGGTGAGAGATGTTCCCATGGGGGCCGCTGAAGGCATATGAATATGTGGAGGACAGAATTCATTTTGTGAAGTGTTTGCAGACAGATTTAGGTGTTCTAATGTGTTAGACACGTGCTAAGTAACCAGTCCTTGATGAGACGCAGACACACAAGGAGGACATTAGACGATTTTGAGATTCTGGGAAAGACAAGCCAGGGTTCCCATGGAAACGGTCCGCCTCCATTTCATCAAAGAGGAAGATGCTGAACACTGACCTATGTATTTACTTTGTGCTGCAAAATATTGGATCAGCAAAGCTTTCCTTCCAACGAAGACAAAATCCCAGGCCATTCCCTTGTCCGTGTAATTGCTATATTTGCATTCACACCTTCTTTCTATTCAGGCACATTGATTTTTGAAGATTTTTTATTAAATCTTGGATCGTCACCAAAACATGTATTTTAGAAATAGGTTTTGCATTTGCGTAAAAGAATATATTAGCTTATAGAGTTTCATTACAAACAACATGAAGTTTTCATACTTTTTTCCATTTTTGAATCTGAGACATGGGGAGCAATTTCACATGGTCTGAGAAGCCTCATATTAAAGGGAACCTGTCACCCCGTTTTTTTGAGATTGAGCTATAAATACTGTTAAATAGGGCCTGCGCTGTGTGTTCCTATAGTGTATGTAGTGTACCCCGATTCCCCACCTATGCTGAGAAATACATTACCAAAGTCGCCGTTTTCGCCTGTCAATCAGGCTGGTCTGGTCAGGTGGGCGTGTTCACAGCGCTCTTTTCTTCCCCAGCTTTCCGTTGGTGGTATAGTGGTGTGCGCATGTCCAGAGTTCCTAATCCCCTGCGCGCACGTGAAGCAAAAGCGCGCGTTCTGCGCTATTGCCCCTGTCATCGGTGGGGGCGGCCATCTTCCTGGGGCCGCGCGTGCGCAGATCGAGTGCTCTGCTGCACGGGGCTTCAGGAAAATGGCCGCGTGCGCATTAGAGATCGCGGCGGCCATTTTCCCAAAGCCGAGATGCAAACTCGGCTTTGGGAAAATGGCCGCCGCGATCTCTAATGCGCACGCGCGGCATCCCGCGGCCATTTTCCTGAAGCCCCGTGCAGCAGAGCACTCGATCTGCGCACGCGCGGCCCCAGGAAGATGGCCGCCCCCACCAACGAAAGGGATGACAGCGCAGATCGCGCGCTGCTTGTTCACCACTACGCCACTACGCCACCAACGTAAAGCTGAGGAAGAACCAGCGATGTCACCACGCCCTCCCGACCTGACCAGCCTGATTGACAGGCGAAAATGGCGACTTTGGTAAGTTATTTCTCAGCATAGGTGGGGAATCGGGGTACACTACATACACTATAGGAACACACAGCGCAGGCCCTATTTAACAGTATTTATAGCTCAATCTCAAAAAACGGGGTGACAGGTTCCCTTTAAAGAGAATTGTATTGGAAAGGGTTAATAAGCACTTCTAGGACAAAGACATTTGAAGTCTTGAGCTTGTGTTAAATGGAATCTGTTACCAGAGTAGCATAAATTTTATTACGTACAGCCCCGTGGACCAATACAGCTAAAGGGCTAAAAACAGTGGGCAACGGGCCACACCATGCCCTCCACCCATCTGCTGGTACCGCCATCCGCATCGTTAGGATGCAGACAGCTGTGAATACGATTGGTGGAGGACAGAGCCACCAGCTCCTTCTGCCACCAATCAGTGTGCGCGACAGCAGAGGACGGAGACTCAGTGAACCAGAGACAGGAGCAAAGTGCCAGGGAAACGGGAGCACGGCGACTATGTTGTTATTTTTTTCATATACACTTTCATTCAAAAGTTTAGGGTCCCCCAGACAACTTAAGTGTTTTCCATGAGAACTCATACTTTTATTAATCAAATGAGTTACCAAATGAATTGAAAATATAGTCCAGACATTGACCAAGGTTCGAAAAAAAGATTTTTATTTGAAATAATAATTTTCTCCTTCAAACTTTGCTTTCGGCAAAGAATGCTCCCTTTACAGCAATTCCAGCAGTTAGCTTGCTGAGGTAATCTGGAGAAATTTACAAACCCCTGTTCCTCTCAACCCTCTAATCTGCTTATTTGGGGTATTAGATGGAGAAGTTTGGGGACACTATGAAAACATTTTCTACGTGAGACACTCTTTCTGGCTAGAAAGGTGTTGGCAGTGCCCTGGATGGGGGGGTGAACAGCCTTCTCTTAGAGCATGGATAGAACTGGTAAACTCAATTATACCATACTAGATGGCAGCCCGATTCTAAAGAATCGGGAGTCTAGAATCCATATATACTTTATTTATTCAAATGTAAGAATAATACAATTAATAAATAATAGTAAGAAAGAACAAAAAATGGCTGCACTCACCAGCTCTTGACAATTCTTGTTATTTAAGGTACAGTTACACAGGATCCATGAACATGCTTATGAGGGGAGGGATGAAAGACATCAGACGACAACTTTGCGTGTTGTGGGCAGTGTCAGGTAGTAGGAAAATAACCAGTTAATAATAGGCAAATAATAGAGCAATATACCCAATGTGGCAAAGAAGAGGTTAATAAACGGCAGTCTCTCAGTATAACAGTCAGTGAATAATAGGCAGTATATGGAGAAAACACCAAACAAAAGTTCAAAATTGGTGTGAAAATGTCACTGAACCACTTCACAACTAAATATATATAGTTTTGGTAAATGGTATTATCATTTTTTTGACGAAATTCGGCAGGAGGTTGAAGAGCAACGTCACTGGGCCCGCCTCCACGCAGTAGAAACTTGCTGTGAGGTAAAAATTCAAAAATCACACCAAAATGGCGGGCGGAGTGTGTCACAGTACGGCACGTTTCTGATTGGTCGCTCGCAGCAGGCGGCAACCAATCAGACACTGGACACTGTTGACGTCACTTATCTCCGGACATTAGCTCCGGACATTATCTCCGGACATTAGCTCCGGACATTAGCTCCGGACATTAGCTCCGGACATTAGCTCCGGACAAAGCCACGGAAGTTGGCACAAATTGCAGGAAGTAGTATTCTAGGCAATTATATATTAGATGAGCGAACATTATATCAAAATAGGGGCTGTTTAAAGAAATATGACAACATTTGGGACAGTTGGAATTCTTCTCACTCTAGTCTACCATCACCATGGATGACTTGGTAAAAACACATCAAAATATACTATATGGCATCAGACAGTTATTTTATAATATATAGGTATCTGGCGGCGGAATAAGAGAGGATAGTTAGTCTTATTAGTTGTATAATGTCATCTTGTCAAGATAGAAGTCACCAAACAGACATAAAGTTGAGTAATGCCTTCTGTTTACCTGACCAATGGTTTACTATATATACAGCAATATGTGGACTCATGAAACTGAAATTGTGCGAGTAATTTAATGTACAAACTGTGTTGTCCATTTGTAATCACCTTGACAAATGTACTTATACTGATTTGGTTACATATATGCATATGTTGTTTGTTTAGGTTAATAAACAAATTTAAAAAAAAATCTGGAGAAATTTCCCCCCAAGCTTCCAGTAGCCCCTCCCACAAGTTGGTTTGGCTTGATGGGCACTTTTTGCGAACCAGACGGTCAAGCTGCTCCCACAACAGCCCAATGGGGTTGAGATCTGGTGACTGCGCTGGCCTCTCCATTACAGATAGAATACCAGCTGCCTGCTTCTTCCCTAAATAGTTCTTGCATAATTTGGAGGTGGCTTTGGGTCATTGTCCTGTTGTAGGATGAAATTGGCTCCAATCAAGCGCTGTCCACAGGGTATGGCATGGCGTTGCAAAATGGAGTGATAAGTGACAGGCTTCCTTATTCAAAATCCCTTTTACCTTGTACAAATCTCCCACTTTACCAGCACCAAAGCAACCCCAGACCATCACATTACCTCCACCATGCTTGACAGATAGCGTCAGGCACTCTTCCAGCATCTTTTCAGTTGTTCTGCGCTCAAAAATGTTCTTCTGTGTGATCCAAGCACCTCAAACCTGGATTTGTCTGTCCATAACACTTTTTTTCCAATCTTCCTCTGTCCAATGTCTGTGTTCTTTGGCCCATATTAATCTTTTCCTTTTATTAGACAGTCTCAGATATGGCTTTTTCTTTGCCACTCTGCCCTGAAGGCCAGCATCCCGGAGTCGCCTCTTCACCGTAGACGTTGACACTGGCGTTTTGTGTGTACTGTTTAATGAAGCTGCCCGTTGAGGACCTGTGAGGCGTCGATTTCTCAAACTACAGACTCTATTGTACTTGTCTTGTTGCTCAGTTGTGCAGCGAGGCCTCCCACTTCTCTTTCTACTCTGGTTAGAGCCTGTTTGTGCTCTCCTATGAAGGGAGTAGTACACACCGTTGTAGGAAATCTTCAGTTTCTTGGCAATTTCTCGCATGGAATAGTCTTAATTTCTAAGAACAAGAATAGACTGTCGAAGGAAAGTTTCAAAGGAAAGTTCTTTTTTTCTGGCTATTTTGAGAGTTTAATGGAACCAACAAATGTAATGCTCCAGATTCTCAACTAGCTCAAATGAAGATATTCTAACCATCCATTAGACTTCTTACAGTACACTGTTGTGAATTCTGTGGCAGAGCTCCCTCCTGTGGTCACAAGGGGTACTTCGGCTGATTCTCTCTGGGAGCTTCTGTTTGTGGAGGAAACTGGTACTGCTGCTTCTGAGTTTCCTTCCTCGGGTGATCTGGTGAGGTCGTTAGGTGCTTCTCTACTTAACCCCACCTAATGCTTTGATTCATGCTTCCTGTCAATGTTCCAGTGTTGGATTTGTGTTTCTCTGGATCATTCCTGTGGCCTGCTGCTCTGCATAGCTAAGTGCTTCTTTGCTATTTGTTGCTATTTTTTCTGTCCAGCTTGTTTATTTGTTTTGCTGGAAGCTCTGGGACGCAAAGGGTGTACCTCCGTGCCGTTAGTTCGGTACGGAGGGTCTTTTTGCCCCTTTGCGTGGTTTTCTTTAGGGTTTTGTGTAGACCGCAAAGTTATCTTTCCTATCCTCGTTCTGTCTAGAATATCGGGCCTCACTTTGCTGAATCTATTTCATCCCTACGTTTGTCTTTTCATCTTACTCACAGTCATTATATGTGGGGGGCTGCCTTTTCCTTTGGGGTATTTCTCTGAGGCAAGGTAGGCTTATTTTTTCTATCTTCAGGCTAGTTAGTTTCTCAGGCTGTGCCGAGTTGCATAGGGAGCGTTAGGCGCAATCCACGGCTGCCTCTAGTTGTGTTTGGAGAGGATCAGGAATTGCGGTCTGCAGAGTTCCCACGTCTCAGAGCTCGTTTTATTATTTTGGGTTATTGTCAGATCACTGTATGTGCTCTGACCTCTATGTCCATTGTGATACTGAATTGCCTTTCATAACAGTACAGGAAGCCAAAAGTACTAATGATTCTCAATAGAGGGAAAAAAGAAGTTCTGAGACCATTTTTTTTTCTTGGCTTTGTGTTTTGTCTTTTTTTTCCCCTAGACATTTGGGTGGTTCAGTACACAGGTGTAGCGATGGACATTAGAAGTCTGTCTTCATTTGTGGATCAGCTCTCGGCAAGAGTACAAAAGATTCAAGACACTATTGATCAGAAATCTATGTTAGAACCAAGAATTCCTATTCCTGATTTGTTTTTTGGAGATAGAACTAAGTTTCTGAGTTTCAAAAATAATTGTAAGTTATTTCTGGCCTTGAAACCTCGTTCCTCTGGTGATCCAGTTCAACAGGTTTTGATTATTATTTCTTTTTTGCGTGGCGACCCTCAGGACTGGGCATTTTCTCTTCCGCCAGGAGATCCTGCATTAAGTAATATCAATGCGTTTTTCCTGGCGCTCGGATTGCTGTACGATGAGCCTAATTCAGTGGATCAGGCAGAAAAGAATTTGATGGCTCTTTGTCAGGGACAGGATGAGATAGAGGTATATTGCCAGAAATTTAGAAAATGGTCAGTGCTCACTCAATGGAATGAATCTGCGCTGGCAGCTATGTTCAGAAAGGGTCTCTCTGAAGCCCTTAAGGATGTCATGGTGGGATTTCCTATGCCTGCTGGTTTGAATGAGTCTATGTCTTTGGCTATTCAGATCGGTCGACGCTTGCGTGAGCGTAAATCTGTGCACCATTTGGCGGTATTACCTGAGCTTAAACCTGAGCCTATGCAGTGCGATAGGACTTTGACCAGAGTTGAACGGCAAGAACACAGACGTCTGAATGGGCTGTGTTTCTACTGTGGTGATTCCACTCATGCTATCTCTGATTGTCCTAAGCGCACTAAGCGGTTCGCTAGGTCTGCCACCATTGGTACGGTACAGTCAAAATTTCTTCTGTCCGTTACCTTGATCTGCTCTTTGTCATCATATTCTGTCATGGCGTTTGTGGATTCAGGCGCTGCTCTGAATTTGATGGACTTGGAATATGCTAAGCGTTGTGGGTTTTTCTTGGAGCCCTTGCAGTGTCCTATTCCATTGAGAGGTATTGATGCTACGCCTTTGGCCAAGAATAAGCCTCAATACTGGACCCAGCTGACCATGTGCATGGCTCCTGCACATCAGGAGGATATTCGCTTTCTGGTGTTGCATAATCTGCATGATGTGGTCGTGTTGGGGTTGCCATGGCTACAAGCCCATAATCCAGTATTGGATTGGAAATCCATGTCGGTGTCCAGCTGGGGTTGTCAGGGGGTACATGGTGATGTTCCACTTTTGTCAATTTCGTCATCCACCCCTTGTGAGGTTCCAGAGTTCTTGTCTGATTACCGGGATGTATTTGATGAGCCCAAGTCCGATGCCCTACCTCCGCATAGGGATTGTGATTGTGCTATCAATTTGATTCCTGGTGGTAAATTCCCAAAAGGTCGACTGTTTAATTTATCCGTGCCTGAGCACACCGCTATGCGCAGTTATGTGAAGGAATCCCTGGAGAAGGGGCATATTCGCCCGTCATCGTCGCCATTAGGAGCAGGGTTCTTTTTTGTAGCCAAAAAGGATGGTTCGTTGAGACCTTGTATAGATTATCGCCTTCTAAATAAGATCAATGTTAAATTTCAGTACCCCTTGCCTTTGTTATCTGATTTGTTTGCTCGGATTAAGGGGGCTAGTTGGTTCACCAAGATTGATCTTCGTGGTGCGTATAATCTGGTGCGAATCAGGCGAGGCGATGAATGGAAAACTGCATTTAATACGCCCGAGGGTCATTTTGAGTATCTAGTGATGCCATTCGGACTTGCCAATGCTCCATCAGTGTTTCAGTCCTTTATGCATGACATCTTCCGAGAGTACCTGGATAAATTCCTGATTGTGTACTTGGATGACATTTTGATCTTCTCGGATGATTGGGAGTCTCATGTGAAACAGGTCAGAACGGTTTTTCAGGTCCTGCGTGCTAATTCTTTGTTTGTGAAGGGATCAAAGTGTCTCTTTGGTGTGCAGAAGGTTTCATTTTTGGGGTTCATCTTTTCCCCTTCTACTATCGAGATGGATCCTGTTAAGGTCCAAGCTATCCATGATTGGACTCAGCCGACATCTCTGAAAAGTCTGCAAAAGTTCCTGGGCTTTGCTAATTTTTATCGTCGCTTCATCTGCAATTTTTCTAGTATTGCCAAACCATTGACCGATGTGACCAAGAAGGGTGCTGATTTGGTCAATTGGTCTTCTGCTGCTGTGGAAGCTTTTCAAGAGTTGAAGCGTCGTTTTTCTTCTGCCCCTGTGTTGTGTCAACCTGATGTTTCTCTTCCGTTCCAGGTCGAGGTTGATGCTTCTGAGATTGGAGCAGGGGCTGTTTTGTCGCAGAGAGGTTCTGGTTGTTCAGTGATGAAACCATGCGCATTTTTTTCCAGGAAGTTTTCGCCTGCTGAGCGGAATTATGATGTGGGCAACCGAGAGTTGCTGGCCATGAAGTGGGCATTCGAGGAGTGGCGTCATTGGCTTGAAGGAGCTAAGCATCGCGTGGTGGTATTGACTGATCATAAGAACCTGACTTATCTCGAGTCTGCTAAGCGTTTGAATCCTAGACAGGCTCGTTGGTCGCTGTTTTTCGCCCGTTTTGACTTTGTGATTTCGTACCTTCCGGGCTCTAAAAATGTGAAGGCGGATGCTCTGTCTAGGAGTTTTGTGCCCGACTCTCCGGGTTTATCTGAGCCGGCGGGTATCCTCAAGGAAGGAGTAACTGTGTCTGCCATCTCCCCTGATTTGCGGCGGGTGCTGCAAAAATTTCAGGCTAATAAACCTGATCGTTGTCCAGCGGAGAAACTGTTTGTCCCGGATAGGTGGACAAATAAAGTGATCTTTGAGGTTCATTGTTCGGTGTTGGCTGGTCATCCTGGAATCTTTGGTACCAGAGAGTTAGTGGCTAGATCCTTTTGGTGGCCATCTCTGTCGCGGGATGTGCGTTCTTTTGTGCAGTCCTGTGGGATTTCTGCTCGGGCTAAGCCCTGCTGTTCTCGTGCCAGTGGGTTGCTTTTGCTCTTGCCGGTCCCGAAGAGACCTTGGACACATATCTCTATGGATTTTATTTCAGATCTTCCCGTCTCTCAAAAGATGTCAGTCATTTGGGTGGTCTGTGATCGCTTTTCTAAGATGGTCCATCTGGTACCCTTGTCCAAGTTGCCTTCCTCCTCTGATTTGGTGCCATTGTTCTTCCAGCATGTGGTTCGTTTGCATGGCATTCCAGAGAATATCGTTTCTGACAGAGGTTCCCAGTTTGTTTCGAGGTTTTGGCGAGCCTTTTGTGGTAGGATGGGCATTGACTTGTCTTTTTCCTCGGCTTTTCATCCTCAGACTAATGGCCAGACCGAACGAACCAATCAGACCTTGGAAACCTATCTGAGATGCTTTGTTTCTGCCGATCAGGATGACTGGGTGTCCTTTTTGCCTTTGGCTGAGTTCGCCCTTAATAATCGGGCCAGCTCGGCTACCTTGGTTTCGCCATTTTTCTGCAATTCTGGGTTCCATCCTCGTTTCTCTTCAGGACAGGTTGAGTCTTCGGACTGTCCTGGTGTGGATACTGTGGTGGACAGGTTGCAGCAGATTTGGACTCATGTAGTGGACAATTTGACCTTGTCCCAGGAGAAGGCTCAACGTTTCGCTAATCGCAGACGCCGTGTGGGTCCCCGACTTCGTGTTGGGGATTTGGTTTGGTTATCTTCTCGTCATATTCCTATGAAGGTTTCCTCTCCGAAGTTTAAACCTCGTTTCATTGGTCCTTATAGGATTTCTGAGGTTATTAATCCTGTGTCTTTTCGTCTGACCCTCCCAGATTCTTTTTTCATACATAACGTCTTCCATAGGTCATTGTTGCGGAGATACGTGGCACCTATGGTTCCATCTGTTGACCCTCCTGCCCCGGTTTTGGTGGAGGGGGAATTGGAGTATGTTGTGGAGAAGATTTTGGATTCTCGTGTTTCAAGACGGAAACTCCAGTATCTGGTTAAATGGAAGGGTTATGCTCAGGAGGATAATTCCTGGGTTTTTGCCTCTGATGTCCATGCTCCCGATCTTGTTCGTGCCTTTCATGTGGCTCATCCTGGTCGGCCTGGGGGCTCTGGTGAGGGTTCGGTGACCCCTCCTCAAGGGGGGGGGTACTGTTGTGAATTCTGTGGCAGAGCTCCCTCCTGTGGTCACAAGGGGTACTTCGGCTGATTCTCTCTGGGAGCTTCCGTTTGTGGAGGAAACTGGTACTGCTGCTTCTAAGTTTCCTTCCTCGGGTGATCTGGTGAGGTCGTTAGGTGCTTCTCTACTTAACCCCACCTAATGCTTTGATTCATGCTTCCTGTCAATGTTCCAGTGTTGGACTTGTGTTTCTCTGGATCATTCCTGTGGCCTGCTGCTCTGCATAGCTAAGTGCTTCTTTGCTATTTGTTGCTATTTTTTCTGTCCAGCTTGTTTATTTGTTTTGCTGGAAGCTCTGGGACGCAAAGGGTGTACCTCCGTGCCGTTAGTTCGGTACGGAGGGTCTTTTTGCCCCTTTGCGTGGTTTTCTTTAGGGTTTTGTGTAGACCGCAAAGTTATCTTTCCTATCCTCGTTCTGTCTAGAATATCGGGCCTCACTTTGCTGAATCTATTTCATCCCTACGTTTGTCTTTTCATCTTACTCACAGTCATTATATGTGGGGGGCTGCCTTTTCCTTTGGGGTATTTCTCTGAGGCAAGGTAGGCTTATTTTTTCTATCTTCAGGCTAGTTAGTTTCTCAGGCTGTGCCGAGTTGCATAGGGAGCGTTAGGCGCAATCCACGGCTGCCTCTAGTTGTGTTTGGAGAGGATCAGGAATTGCGGTCTGCAGAGTTCCCACGTCTCAGAGCTCGTTTTATTATTTTGGGTTATTGTCAGATCACTGTATGTGCTCTGACCTCCATGTCCATTGTGATACTGAATTGCCTTTCATAACAGTACACATTTAGCAAACACAAAGTACCATAATAACACTGGAGTGATGGTTGTTGGAAATGGGCCTCTATACACCTATGAAGATATTGCATTACAAACCAGACGTTTGCAGCTAGAATAGTCATTTACCACAATGTATAGAGTGCATTTCTGATTCATTTAATGTTAGCTTCATTGGAAAAAAACTGTGCTTTTCTTTCAAAAATAAGGAAATTTCTAAGTGACCCTAAACTTTTGAACAGTAGTGTATGTATGGGATATGTGCCTATATATAGGACACTATGTGGGGGCTCACTCTGTTTTGGAGGCTATGTGGGGGCAACTTCTGTATATAGGAGGCTATGTAGGGGTTCATACTGTATAAAGGAGGCTATGTGGGGGGCTCATACTGTATATATGAGGCTATGCGGATGCTTATACTGTAAATAGGGGCTATGTGAGGTCTAATACTGTTTATAGGGGCACATACTGTATATAGGAGACTGTGGGGGTGCATACTGTATACAGGAGGCTATGTGGAGGCTCAAAATGTATATACTGTGAAGGGCTATGTGGGAGCCTATACTGTATTTGGGAGACAGCTCATACTGTACATAGGAGACTATGTGGGGCTCATACTGCATCTAAAGGCTATATGGGGTCTCATACTGTATGGAGGGGCCTATGTGGGGGTTCATACTGTATATAAGGTGCTATGTGGAGCTCATGCTGTATATAGGAGGAAATGTGGGGCTCATACTGTATATGGGATGAAATGTGGAGGCTCAAACTGTATATCCTGTGTGAGCTTGTACTGTATTTGGGTGAAGGCTAACTGTGCATATGTGGAAATGTGGGGGCTCAAAGTATATAGGGGTTATGTGGGGGCTCAAAATTTATTTAGTTGGCTGTGTGAGGCTCATACTGTATAATGGGGATGTCAGCATACTTAATTCTGCTTAATATTAAGTGATAATATTAATATATGCTTTTCAAAAATGGTTCATTTTTGCTGGAGTTTGGTAAACCTGAAGTGTCAGTTTTGGTCATTTCCTGGGCTTTTTTTTACAGCTGTGTTTTTTGCATTTTTTCTTGTCATATTTTACAGCATTTTCTTGACGTATTTTATATTCCACTACCCAATTAGGAAAACGGTAGTATTTTTTGCAGCAGAAACACTAAAAATTACAGAAATTAAAACAAAGAAATTAAAACTAGTTCGGGAGTGTTTTTAACCTTCCCATTGACTTGTATTTTAATTAATGAACGTCTTCCTAGTGGAAAATGCCCAAACAATGGTCATATATTTTTTTTAATGCTTGGCGTCTTTCAAAGCCTGAAGCATTTAAAAGAAGATGAAAAGCCTGAACATATAAGTTGTTATTTTTGCATAGAAATGAATATGTTCATTCTTTGACCATTTTTGTGTGTGGTGTTTTCTGTGCAAAAAAAATTACCAGAAATAGATGACCTGTGAACACACCCTTAAAGTTTCTTGAGATACAGTATTTCACTGCAGTGAACCAATCTTTTTATGTATCAAATTACTGTTGGTTTTCTGGTCTGAGGATTACAATTCCCAGAATGCAAACCGGCAAGTCTTTATCAAGCATGCAGAATTGTAAATGCAGCTCTAGCCTACAATACAGTCTAATAGAAGCCTATATTATTATTTATTATAGTGACATTTATTCCATGGCACTTTACATGTGAAAAGGGGTAAACATAAAAAACAAGTACAATAATCTAGAAAAAAACGAGTCATTGACTGGTACAGGAGGAGAGAGGACCCTTATCCGTGAGAGCTCACAATCTACAAGGGATGGGTGAGGATACAATAGGTGAGGATAGAGCTGGTCGTGCAGCGGTATGGTGGAAAGAGAGTTACTGCAGGTTGTAGGCTTGTCGGAAGAGGTGGGTCTTCAGGTTCTTTTTGAAGGTTTCGATGGTAGGCGAGAGCCTGATGTGTTGTGGTAGAGAGTTCCAGAGTAGGGGTGATACGCAAGAGAAATCTTGTATGCAATTGTGGGAAGAGGAGATAAGAGGGGAGTAGAGAAGAAGATCTTGTGAGGATCGGAGGTTGCGTGCAGGTAAGTACCGGGAGACGAGGTCACAGATGTATGGAGGCTGTAACAACTCTGCCGGCATCACTGCATGGCCTCCCATCCCCCACCTGCCTAACACACCAACTTACTCACCACTCCGGGCCATGCTTTGAGTTCTGTCTTCTGCCGGCTCCATGCTGGGTGCCTTTTTTCTCCTGCCTGCTCTCTGCAAACTTCCTGGCTGTGTGCATAGGGGGCAGCACCGACACTCTCTGGCTCTTATTGAGTCAGTGTGCATCTTCCTAAGGTGTGCCCAGCCAATTGTCAAGAGGCCTCAGGTACTTAAGGCATCCTGCCCATAGGAGGATACCTGAGCAACTTACTTCCTCAGTTAGTGTCTTGCTGCTGAGGTGCCAGGTCCTGTCTTGCTATTTCTCTTGTGTCAGCCACCCAGAGGGGCATCGTACCCTGGTCTGTACCTGTGTCTTCTGTTTCTGCCACCCAGTGGGGCTTCGTATCCTGGTCTGAGTCCTTGTTTCTGTGCCTTGTCCCATTCCTGACCCTGTCTGAACCTAGTACTATGCTTGTGTCCATTTGTATTCCTGTCTGTCCTTTCCTATTCCGCTGTGTGTTTCCTTGTGTTCACTCCTTCTCGTCTTGGCTCCGCCTCCAGCGGTTCTGCTCTCGGAACCAAGAGCAGAAGCTCTGGAGGCGGAACCAAGAGCAGAACCTCTGGAGGCGGAGCAAAGACCAGAGCTGCAGGGGGCAGAGCAAAGAGCAGAGCCAAAGGAGGCAGATCAAAGAGCAGAGCCGAAGGACGCAGATCAAAGAGCAGAGCCGAAGGAGGCGGAGCCAAGAGCAGAACCGCTGGAGGCGGTACTCTGTCCTGCCAGAGTGCCAGCCGTGCCCGCTTGCCAGTTTCTCAGCTGTGCCCACCTGCCAGTGTTTCAGCCATGCCCGCCTGCCTGTGTCTTAGCCATGCCCGCCTGCCTGTGTCTCAGCCGTGCTCACCTGCCTGTGTCTCAGCTGTGTCTGTAACTAATCTTGTAGTTTTATGGTAAATAAAGACACAGCCAGAATAAAATAATTTAATATTCTCAATTAAACCATACTTACGACCTTGCTTTATTCCTCCGAAGCCATCAATCTCCTGTAATAAAAATAAAATAAAAAAAACAATATACCATACCTGTCCGTCGTTCTGTCCCACGCCGTAATCCATGTCTGGGGAATAATTAGTTTTCAACCTGGACGGTGCCAACCATCCAGGCTGAGAACCACTGGTGAATGCAGACTCAGAGGCCGGCGGTGATGTCATCGAGGTTATCTCTGGTCACTGAGGCTGTGTTCTCAGCTGGGTTAAACTGCCATGACCTCAGTGAGATCCCCACTAGCACCGTGAGAAAAATTCTCACGGTGCTAGCGGGGATCTAACCAAGGTTACCGCAGTTCAGACCACATTTTCGCATGGTCCTGAGGTCACCGCAGTTCAGCCCGGCCTCGATTATGTCACCGCTGGTGAATGATGCTGCGCTCTCAGCAGCTCATTCACCAGTGGTTCTCAGCCTGGACGTTTGCAACTTGGCATCGTCCAGGTTGAAAACTAATTATTCCCCAGACATGGATTACGGCATGGGACAGAACGACGGACAGGTATGGTATATTGTTTTTTTATTTCATTTTTATTACAGGAGATTGATGGCTTCATTGGAATAAGGCAAGGTCGTAAGTATGGTTTAATTGAGAGTATTAAAGGAGTCTGTGTCATTTTTTCAATTAAACGATTTTATTCTGGCTGTGTCTTTATTTACCATAAAACTATAAGATTAGTCCGTCGTGCAACGGATCCGTCGTGTTTTGGCGGACCTCGTCACAAAGAAAATGTTCAATGTAACTTTTTTTGTCCGTCCGGCCGAAACTCCACGCCCTCCTCCCCAGACTTCAGAATGGGCAGCGGATGCGTTGAAAAACTGCATCCGCTGCCCACGTCGTGCACAAATTTCACAACGTGCGTTGGTACGCCGGCCCGACGCACAGCGACAGACCCGTACCGACGCACGTGTGAAAGTACCCTAAGACAAAAAAATGACTACTTCAATTGCACTGTGCATAGTAGAGACAATAATTATGTTAATTTTCACATAAATCCTAAATTCAGCCCCTAGAATAGTAACATCACAGACGTAGCAGGCACATTACTGTCATTGCTCATCCGTCTGTCTATGGTCACAATGTGCTGCCATCTCGCTATGACGAGAGGCACATGACAGGCACAGTGTTTTATCGCTTGTCACTTGTAGACTGAGCAGCGGGATGCAATTCTGCACAAATAAGACATGTCCCACAAGACGAGCGCTCGGTCCGCACAGCTGCTGCGTGAAACAAGAAGCACTTACCAGTCCTGCACTGCATTGAACGACTCCTCATTTGTAATGTCATACATTAAGATAAAACCCATAGCACCTCGATAATAAGCTGTGGTAATGGTGCGGTATCTCTCCTGACCAGCTGTGTCCTAGAATAAGAAAGAATAAGGAGTCATGTTAAGAGTTTTTTCAGTTTTATTATTGCCATTTTCCCTAAAGCACATTCCTTAATGTAATGTAATGGCTCCTGTAGAGGTTAGTACTGGCATCTACAGAACTGGGGAAGAGGATTTTACTCCGATCCATTTAATTTCCGTATAAAAAAACCTAATAAACTAATGGCAAATCAAATCTCATGGTCTTACTACAGATTGAACCCAGGGCCTTCTGCATGTAAAACGCAGAGTTTCTTAAAGCGTTTTTTTTAGGTTTAATAATACAGTTGGGAAATAAATGTTTGATACACTGCTGATTTTGCAAGTTTTCCACCTACAAGGAATGTAGAGGTCTGTAATTTTTATAGTAGGTACACTTCATCTGTGAGAGACAGAATCTAAAAATAAAAAATCAGAAAATCACATTGTATGACTTTTAAATAATTAAATTGCATTCTATTGCATGAAATATATATTTGATACCATAGGAAAACAGAACTTAGTATTTAGTACAGAAACTTTTGTTAGAAATTACAGAGGTCAGACATTTCCTGTAGTTCTTGGCCAAGTTTGCACACACTGAAGCAGAGATTTTGACCCAATCCTCCATACAAATGTTCTCCAGATCGTTCAGGTTTCGGGGCTGTCTCTCAGCAACATGGAGTTTCAGCTCCCTCCAAAGATTTTCTATTGGGTTCAGGTTTGGAGATTGGCTACGCCACTCCAGGAGGTTGAAATGCATCTTACGGAGCCACTCGTTAGTTTCCCTGGCTGTGTGTTTCATTTTTATGCTGGAAGACCCAGCCATGACCCATCTTCAAAGCTCTTCCTGAGGGAACAAAGTTGTTGGACAAAATCTCGGGATACATGACCCCAAGCATCCTCCCTTAAATACGTTGCAGTCGTCCTGTCATGTATGCAGAAAAGCCCTCCTAAAGAATGATGTTTCCCCCACCATGCTTCACAGTTGGGATAATTTTCTTTGGGTTGTACTCATCGTTCTCCTTCCACCATACATGGCGAACAGAGTTGATACCAAAAAGTTCTATTTTCTTCTCATCTGACCACTTGACCTTCTCCCATGCCTCCTCTGAATCATCCAGATGGTCACTGACGAACTTGAAACAGGCCTGGACATGTGCTGGCATGAGCAGTGGGACCTTGCGTACCATGCAAGATTTTAATCCATGACTGCGTAGTGTGTTACTAATGGTAATGCTTGAGACTGTGGCCCCAGCGTTCTTCAGGTAATTGACCAGGTCCTCCTGTGTAGTTCTGGGCTGATTTATGACCTTTCTCAGAATCACCCTTACCCCACAAGGTGAAATCTTGTATGGAGTACAAGACCAAGGAAGATTGACAGTCATCTTGTGTTTCTTCCATTTTCTAATAATTGCGCCAACAGTTGTTGCCTTCTCACCAAGTTGCCTACCTACTGTCCTGCAGATCATCCCAGCCTTGTGCAGGTCTACAATTTTGTCCCTGGTGTCCTTAGACTATGTTCACATGTTGCGTTTTTGATGTGTTTCCCCCAGGCAAAACCTGCTCTCTTTACAGTAAGAAACTTGCTTCAAAAAGCAAGTTTTGCTTAGTTTTTATTGCGTTTTTTTGGCTGCATTTCTGCTGGGTTTTGGTGCATTTTTGTCACGGTACAATTGTCACTTGGGCATGTTGTTAAAGTATGTGCATCAAAAAAATCTGTTTCTACAGGTTTTGACACCAAAAACGAAGCAAAAACGTATATCTGTGTTTTTCAGGGTGTTGTCACAATTTTTTTGCACGAACCATTGCTTTAAATGGGTGAAAAACGCTGAAAGAAGTGACATGCTGCATTTTGCAAAAACCAAGGATTTGCACAAAATAATGAGAGCAAAAATACCGAGCTGTGTGCATGAGATTTCTGAAATCTCATATACTTTTCTGGTACTGTAAAACGCAGCTCAAAATTTGTATTAAAAAAACACATTAAAAAAACTGCTGAAAAAACCACAACCTGTGAACATAGCCTTTGACAGCTCTTTGGTCTTGACCATGGTGAAGAGGTTGGAGTGTGATTGATTGAGTGAACTCATTACCTGTAACACAAACAGGTGCAATGAAAACAGGTAATGAGTGCAGAGTAGGAGGGCTTCTTAAAGAAAAACTAACAGGTCTGTGACAGCCAGAATTCTTGCTGGTTGGCAGGGGATAAAATACTGATTTCATGCAATACAAATTAATTATGTAAAATCATATAGTGTGATTTTCTAGATGTTTTATTAAGATTCTGTCTCTCACAGGTGAAATAGAACAGGTGATAAAGGAATAGGTATTGCAATAAACTGACACACCACGTGTATTGGTGCAGAGAGGGGGACGCTGAATTTCAAAGCTTGATGACTTGACATGTAGGGGAGGGACATACAGGTGCTTCTCACAAAATTAGAATATCACCAAAAAGTAAATTTATTGCAGTTCTTCTATACAAAAGGTAAAACTCATATAGTCTATAGAGTCATTACAAACAGAGTGATCTATTTCAAGTGTTTATTTCTGTTAATGTTGATGATTATGGCTTACAGCCAATGAAAACCCAAAAGTCATTATCTTAGTAAATTAGAAGAATTAACAAAAACACCTGCAAATGTCTCCTAAGCATTTAAAAAGGTTCCTTAGTCTCTTTCAGTAGACTCCACAATCATGGGGAAGACTGCTGACTTGACAGATGTCCAGAAGGCAGTCATTGACACACTCCACAAGGAGGGTAAGCCACAAAAGGTCATTGCTAAAGAAGCCGGCTGTTCACAGAGAGCTGTATCCAAGCATATTAATGGAAAGCTGAGTGGAACGAAAAAGTGTGGTAGAAAAAGGTGCACAAGCAACCGGGATAACCACAGCCTTGAAAGGATTGTTAATAAAAGGTCATTCAAAAATTTGGGGAGATTCACAAGGAGTGGACTGCTGCTGGAGTCATTGCTTCAAGAGCCACCACACACAGACCTTTCCAGGACATGGTCTACAAGTGTTTCATTCCTTGTGTCAAGCCACTCAGAACCAATAGACAATGCCAGAAGCGTCTTACCTGGGCCAAGGAGAAAAAGAACTGGACTGTTGCTTAATGATCCAAGTTGTTGTTTTCAGATGAAAATACATTTTACATTTCATTTGGAAATCAAGGTCCCAGAGTCTGGAGGAAGAGTGGAGAGACACACAAAATCCAAGCTGCTTGAGTGTTGTGAATTCTGCTTTTGGGCTCCGTCCGGTGGTTATGAGTGGTAGTGCTGCAGTAGTTGGATCGCAGCATTTATCAGGTGTATCTATTTTTTGCAATTTGGGCTGGGCTATATAGCCTTGCTTTATCCTTTAGTCAGTGCCAGTTGTCCATTGTTTATGGAGGATTCACATCCCTTCTGGTCTCTCCTGTTTGCTGTGCTTTTCTTCAAAGATAAGTCCTGGCTTTGTTATTGCTGTCCACCTGCTGTGGACCTTATAGTTCTGTGCATTTTTCATGTTTTGTCTTGTCCAGCTTTGTTGTAAAGGATTTTTTGCAGCCTAGCTGTGTCTCTGGAGATGCAAATATACCCTCCATGTCTTTAGTCAGATGTGGTGTTTTGTATTTTCTGTGGTGGATATTTTCTAGTGTTTTTATACTGACCGCATAGTACTCTGTTCTATCCTTTCTTTTTAGCTAGTATGGCCTCCTATGCTAAATCCTGATTTCATGTCTGAGTATGTTATTTCCCTCTCCTCTCACAGTCAATATTTGTGGGGGGCTGTCTATCCTTTGGGGATTTTCTCTGAGGCAAGATAGGTTTCCTGTTTCTGTCTTTAGGGGTAGTTAATTCTTAGGCTGTGTCGAGGGGTCTAGGGAGCATTAGGTACCCCCCACGGCTGCTTCTAGTTGCGCTGCTAGTTCAGGGTTTGCGGTCAGTACAGGTGCCACCTTCTCCAGAGTACGTCTCATGCTGCTCCAAGGCCACCAGATCATAACAGTACAACTGGCCAACAATGAGTTAATTGCATCTCAGAAGAAGGGAGGAAAGATTTTGAGCCATTTTTTTTCCTTAGCCTGTTTGGTCTGTTCCTCCCTCTTAATCTCTGGGTGGCTGCGGAACCTAGTAATAACATGAGTGTTCAGGAGTTAGTTTCTCGTGTGGATCAGCTTGCTGCTAGGGTACAGGGTATTTCAGAATATATTGTTCAGACTCCTGCCTTAGAACCTAGGATTCCCACTCCTGATTTATTCTTTGGTGACAGATCCAAATTTTTGAGTTTCAAAAATAACTGTAAACTGTTTTTTGCATTAAGACCCCGGTCTTCTGGTGATCCCATTCAGCAGGTTAAAATCATCATATCTCTGCTGCGTGGTGACCCACAGGATTGGGCATTTTCCCTGGTAACTGGCAATCCTGCTTTGCTTAATGTTGATTATTTCTTTCAAGCATTGGGGTTATTGTATGATGAGCCTAATTCGGTGGATCAAGCTGAGAAAATCTTGCTGGACCTGTGTCAGGGTCAAGAAGCGGCAGAATCGTATTGTCAGAAATTTAGAAAATGGTCTGTACTGACTAAATGGAATGAGGATGCCTTGGCGGCAATTTTCAGAAAGGGTCTTTCTGAATCCGTTAAAGATGTTCCCCACGCCTGCTGGTCTGAGTGATTCTATGTCACTTGCCATTCAGATTGATCGGCGCTTGCGCGAGCGCAGAGTTGTGCACACTGTGGCGTTGTTCTCTGAGCGGAGCCCTGAGCCTATGCAGTGTGATAGGATTTTGTCTAAAGCTGAACGACAAGGATTCAGACGTCAGAATAGGTTGCGTTTTTACTGCGGCGATTCTGCTCATATTATTTCTGATTGCCCTAAGCGTACAAAGAGAATCGCTAGTTCGGTTACCATCAGTACTGTACAACCTAAATTTCTGTTATCTGTGACCTTGATCTGCTCATTATCATCATTTTCTGTTATGGCATTTGTGGATTCAGGCGCCGCTCTGAACTTAATGGACTTAGAATTTGCCAGACGTTGTGGTTTCCCCTTGCAGCCTTTGCAGAACCCTATTCCTTTCAGGGGCATTGATGCTACACCGTTGGCTAAAAATAAACCTAAGTTTTGGACATAGCTGACCATGCGCATGGCGCCAGCCCATCAGGAAGATTGTCGTTTTCTGGTGTTGCATAATTTGCATGATGATATTGTGCTGGGTTTTCCATGGTTACAGCTACATAATCCGGTGTTAGATTGGAAATCTATGTTTGTGACTAGTTGGGGTTGTCAGGGGGTTCATGGTCACGTTCCTTTGATGTCAATTTCCTCTTCCCCCTCTTCTGAAATTCCTGAGTTTTTGTCAGATTTCCAGGATGTATTTGATGAGCCCAAATCCAGTTCCCTTCCACCACATAGGGACTGTGATTGTGCTATTGACTTGATTCCAGGTTGTAAGTTCCATAAGGGCCGACTTTTCAACCTGTCTGTGCCAGAACATGCCGCCATGCGGAGCTATATTAAGGAGTCTTTGGAGAAGGGGCATATTCGGCCATCTTCTTCACCATTGGGAGCAGGTTTTTTTTTGTTGCCAAGAAGGATGGCTCCTTGAGACCCTGTATTGATTATCGCCTCTTGAATAAGATCACGGTCAAATTTCAATACCCAGAACAGGTACCACTGATGCATATCTTAGAAGTAAATACCGGGATTACATCCCATATGAATTTGGACACTAGCAAAATCACCAGGACACTCCGAAACTACTAATCCAACAAAAAATCATGGAGTAAGAAGTCCCATACAAAGATATAAAAATCAATAATTTTATTAATAATCACAAAAAAGTAACTAAAGACTGACAACACAAAGTCCAGAATTAATGCATGTACAGAGGACACAAACAGCTGTAATAACACCATGGGCATAGAGAGCGAATAACCCCATAATAGATAAAGTATAGCGTATATCGGGAAGGTGCTTAGTGCATAATAAGGTGCCAATATGTATGTAGCTATATCCCTATCCAGAGTAAAAGCTCTGTATACGTTATATCACCTATAGGGCCAAAAAGTAAACAAGTAGGCAGAGTGCACCGCTCATCTTACCCATAAATATGTGCCAGTGTGTGTCTCTTCAGCAGCCCCGATGCGCGTTTCGCGTGCCGTGCCGCTGCTGTCTGATTTATTTGCTCGGATTAAGGGGGCTAGTTGGTTCACCAAGATAGATCTTCGTGGTGCGTATAATCTTGTGCGAATTAAACAGGGTGATGAATGGAAAACGGCATTTAATACGCCCGAGGGCCATTTTGAGTACCTGGTTATGCCATTCGGGCTTTCTAATGCTCCATCTGTGTTTCAGTCCTTTATGCATGACATCTTCCGAGAGTACCTGGATAGATTCATGATTGTATATTTGGATGACATTTTGGTATTTTCGGATGATTGGGAGTCTCATGTGAAGCAGGTCAGAATGGTGTTCCAGGTTCTTCGTGCGAATTCCTTGTTTGTGAAGGGGTCAAAGTGTCTCTTTGGAGTTCAGAAGGTTTCATTTTTTGGTTTCATTTTTTCCCCTTCTACTATCGAGATGGACCCTGTTAAAGTTCAGGCCATTTACGATTGGACTCAGCCGACATCTGTGAAGAGCTTGCAGAAATTCCTGGGCTTTGCTAATTTTTATCGTTGCTTCATCGCTAATTTTTCCAGTATTGCTAAACCGTTGACTGATTTGACCAAGAAAGGTGCTGATGTGGTCAATTGGTCCTCTGCGGCTGTAGAGGCTTTTCAGGAGTTGAAGCGTCGTTTTGCTTCTGCCCCTGTGTTGTGCCAGCCAGATGTTTCGCTCCCTTTTCAGGTTGAGGTTGATGCTTCTGAAATTGGAGCAGGGGCTGTTTTGTCGCAAAGAAGTTCTGATGGCTCGGTGATGAAACCCTGTGCCATCTTTTCTAGAAATTTCTCGCCTGCTGAGCGCAATTATGATGTGGGCAATCGGGAGTTGTTGGCCATGAAGTGGGCATTTGAGGAGTGGCGACATTGGGTTGAAGGAGCTAAACATCGCGTGGTGGTCTTGACGGATCACAAGAATTTGACTTATCTCGAGTCTGCCAAACGGTTGAATCCTAGACAGGCTTGATGGTCGCTCTTTTTCTCCCGTTTTGATTTTGTGGTTTCATACCTTCCGAGATCTAAGAATGTGAAGGCTGACGCCCTGTCGAGGAGTTTTGTGCCTGACTCTCCGGGTGTTCCGGAGCCGGCGGGTATTCTTAAAGAAGGGGTAATTTTGTCTGCCATTTCCCCTGATTTGCGGCGTGTGCTGCAGAAGTTTCAGGCTGATAGACCTGACCGTTGTTCCACGGAGAAACTGTTTGTCCCTGATAGATGGACTAGTAGAGTTATCTCTGAGGTTCATTGTTCGGTGTTGGCTGGTCATCCTGGAATCTTTGGTACCAGAGATTTGGTGGCTAGATCCTTTTGGTGGCCTTCTTTGTCACGGGATGTGCGTTCTTTTGTGCAGTCCTGTGGGACTTGTGCTCGGGCTAAGCCCTGCTGTTCTCGTGCCAGTGGGTTGCTTTTGCCCTTGCCGATCCCGAAGAGGCCCTGGACGCATATTTCCATGGATTTTATTTCTGATCTCCCTGTTTCTCAAAAGATGTCGGTCATTTGGGTGGTTTGTGATCGCTTCTCTAAGATGGTCCATTTGGTACCCTTATCTAAATTGCCTTCCTCCTCTGATTTGGTGCCTTTGTTTTTCCAGCATGTGGTTCGTTTGCATGGCATTCCAGAGAACATCGTCTCGGACAGAGGTTCCCAGCTTGTTTCGAGGTTTTGGCTGTCCTTTTGCGCTAAGATGGGCATTGATTTGTCTTTTTCTTCGGCTTTCCATCCTCAGACTAATGGCCAAACTGAAGAAACTAATCAGACTTTGGAGACATATCTGAGATGCTTTGTTTCTGCTGATCAGGATGATTGGGTGTCCTTCTTGCCTTTGGCTGAGTTCGCCCTTAATAATCGGGCCAGCTCGGCTACTTTAGTTTCTCCTTTTTTCTGTAATTCTGGTTTCCATCCTCGTTTTTCTTCAGGGCAGGTTGAGCCTTCGGACTGTCCTGGTGTGGATGCGGTGGTGGACAGGTTGCAGCAGATTTGGACTCATGTGGTGGACAATTTGACATTGTCCCAGGAGAAGGCTCAACGTTTCGCTAACCGCCGGCGTTGTGTTGGTCCCCGACTTAGTGTTGGGGATTTGGTTTGGTTGTCATCTCGTCACGTTCCTATGAAGGTTTCCTCTCCTAAGTTTAAGCCTCGTTTCATTGGGCCATATAAGATTTTTGAAGTTCTTAATCCTGTGTCATTTCGTTTGGACCTTCCAGCTTCTTTTGCCATCCATAATGTGTTCCATAGGTCGTTGTTGCGGAGATACGTGGCGCCTATGGTTCCCTCCGTTGATCCTCCTGCCCCGGTGTTGGTCGAGGGGGAGTTTGAGTATGTGGTGGAGAAGATTTTGGATTCTCGTGTTTCGAGACGGAAACTCCAGTACCTGGTCAAGTGGAAGGGTTATGGTCAGGAAGATAATTCCTGGGTTTTTACCTCTGATGTTCATGCTGCGATCTGGTTCGTGCCTTTCATTTGGCTCATCCTGATCGGCCTGGGGGCTCTGGTGAGGGTTCAGTGACCCCTCCTCAAGGGGGGGGTACTGTTGTGAATTCTGTTGTCGAACTCCCTCCTGTGGTCGTGAATGGTACTTCGGCGAGTTCTGTCTATGGGCTCCCTCTGGTGGCTATGAGTGAAGCTGCTGCTTCTGAGGTTCCTTACACAGGTGACGTGGTTTATCCTTTGGTTGGCTGCTCTATTTAACTCCTCTCAGATCGTTACTCCATGCCAGCTGTCAATGTTTTTGCATTGGTTCAGTTCGCTCCTGGATCTCTCTGGTGACCTGCCTTCTCCTGCAGAAGCTAAGTTCCTGATAGTCATTATTTGTTCTCTGTATTCTTGTCCAGCTGGTTATCATGATTTTGTCTTGCTAGCTGGAACCTCTGGGATGCAGAGTGGCCACTCCGAACCGTGAGTCGGTGCGGAGGTCCTTTTTGCACAGTCTGCATGGTCTTTTGTAGGTTTTTGTGCTGATCGCAAAGTTACCTTTCCTATCCTCTGTCTTTTTAGTAAGTCTGGCCTCCCTTTGCTGAAACCTGTTTCATTTCTGCGTTTGTGACTTTCATCTTTACTCACAGTCAATATATGTGGGGGGCTTCCTTTACGTTTGGGGAATTTCTCTGAGGCAAGGCAGGCTTTATTTTCTATCTCTAGGGCTAGATAGTTCTTAGGCTGTGACGAGGCGCCTAGGTCTGGTCAGGAGCGCTCCACGGCTATTTCTAGTGTGTGTGATAGGATTAGGGCTTGCGGTCAGCAGAGCTCCCACATCCCAGAGCTCGTCCTGTATGAGGTTTAACTATCAGGTCATTCCGGGTGCTCCTAACCACCAGGTCATAACAGCGGAGGCTTCAGTATCTGGTCAAATGGAAGGGTTATGGCCAGGAGGAAAATTCTTGGGTTGTTGCCTCCGATGTTCATGCTGACGATTTGGTTCGTGCCTTTCATTTGGCTCGTCCTGATCGGCCTGGGGGCTCTGGTGAGGGTTCGGTGACCCCTCCTCAAGGGAGGGGTACTGTTGTGAATTCTGCTTTTGGGCTCCCTCCGGTGGTTATGAGTGGTAGTGCTGCGGTAGTTGGATCACAGCATTTATCAGGTGTATCTATTTTTTGCAATTTGGGCTGGGCTATATAGCCTTGCTTTATCCTTTAGTCAGTGCCAGTTGTCCATTGTTTATGGAGGATTCACATCCCTTCTGGTCTCTCCTGTTCGCTGTGCTTTTCTTCAAAGATAAGTCCTGGCTTTGTTTTTGCTGTCCACCTGCTTTGGACCTTATAGTTCGGTGCATTTTTCATGTTTTGTCTTGTCCAGCTTTGTTGTAAAGGATTTTTTGCAGCCTAGCTGTGTCTCTGGAGATGCAGATATACCCTCCATGTCTTTAGTCAGATGTGGTGTTTTGTGTCATGATTCCAATGGCAGGGAATCACAAAAGGACAAGCACCAACGAGCTCTAGGGTGATGGAACCTGAGCTGACCGCGACCCTAAACCTGAACACACAAATAACAATAGCCGGGGAACGTGCCTACGTTGATCCTAGACGTCTCGCACCAGCCGAAGATCTAACTTCCCCTATTAGAAGAAACACAGACCTCTCTTGCCTCCAGAGAAATACCCCACAGAAATAGCAGCCCCCCACATGTAATGACGGTGAAATGAGAGGAAGGCACATACACAGTATGAAAACAGATTCAGCAAAATGAGGCCCGCTAAAACTAGATAGCAGAGGATACAAAAGTAAACTGCGCGGTCAGCAAAAAACCCTTCAAAAAACCATCCTGCAATTACTTGAACTCATGTTCCAACTCATGGAACATGAGGAGCAATTACAGCCCACTAGAGCAACCAGCAGCAAAGAAACAATTATATGCAAGCTGGAAAAGACAAAAATAAAGCAAAACGTGGAACAAGAAAATCAAAAACTTAGCTTGTCCTGAAGATTACTGAAGCCAGAAGATGAGGTAACAAAACACTCTGATAACCTTGATAGCCGGCGGGGAAATGACAAGAAAGCCCGGTTAAATAGGAAACTCCCAAATCCTAATAGAACAGGTGGACACCAGAGACAGCAGAACACAAATCACCCAGTACCATCAGTAACCACCAGAGGGAGCCCAAAAACAGAACTCACAACAGTACCCCCCCCTTGAGGAGGGGTCACCGAACCCTCACGAGAACCACCAGGGCGACCAGGATGAGCCCTATGAAAAGCGCGGACCAAATCATCAGCATGAACATCAGAGGCAAACACCCGAGAATTATCCTCCTGACCATAACCCTTCCACTTGACCAAATATTGGAGTTTCCGTCTGGAAACACGAGAATCCAAGATCTTCTCTACAACATACTCCAATTCTCCCTCCACCAGCACCGGAGCAGGAGGCTCAAGCGAAGGAACAACAAGTACCTCATACCTCCGCAACAACGACCGATGGAACACATTATGAATAGCAAACGATGCCGGGAGATCCAAACGAAACGACACAGGGTTAAGAATTTCCAAAATCCTATAAGGACCGATGAACCGAGGCTTGAACTTAGGAGAAGAGACCTTCATAGGAACAAAACGAGAAGACAACCACACCAAGTCCCCAACACGAAGTCGAGGACCCACGCGGCGACGGCGATTAGCAAACTGCTGAGCCTTCTCCTGGGACAACTTCAAATTGTCCACCACATAACTCCAAATCCGATGCAACCCATCCACCACCATGTCCACTCCAGGACAATCAGAAGGCTCCACCTGACCAGAGGAAAAACGAGGATGAAACCCCGAATTACAAAAGAAAGGAGAAACCAAGGTAGCAGAACTAGCCCGATTATTAAGGGCAAACTCGGCCAGCGGCAAAAAGGTAACCCAGTCATCCTGATCAACAGAAACAAAACACCTCAAATAAGTTTCCAAGGTCTGATTAGTTCGCTCCGTCTGGCCATTCGTCTGAGGATGGAATGCAGACGAAAAGGACAAATCAATGCCCATCTTAGCACAGAACGTCCGCCAAAATCTAGACACAAACTGGGATCCCCTGTCAGAAACGATGTTCTCCGGAATCCCATGCAAACGAACCACGTTCTGGAAAAACAGAGGGACCAACTCAGAGGAGGAAGGCAACTTAGGCAAGGGTACAAGATGAACCATTTTAGAAAAGCGGTCACACACAACCCAGATGACGGACATTTTTTGAGAGACAGGGAGATCCGAAATAAAGTCCATGGAAATGTGCGTCCAAGGCCTCTTCGGGATAGGCAAAGGTGACAACAATCCACTGGCTCGAGAACAGCAAGGCTTAGCCCGAGCACAAACCTCACAAGACTGCACAAAAGAACGCACATCCCTCGACAAGGAAGGCCACCAAAAAGACCTGGCCACCAAGTCTCTAGTACCAAATATTCCAGGATGACCTGCCAACGCAGAAGAATGGACCTCGGAGATGACTCTACTGGTCCAACTATCCGGAACAAACAGTCTCTCAGGCGGACAACGATCAGGTTTACCCGCCTGAAACTCCTGCAAAGCACGTCGCAAGTCTGGGAAGACGGCCGACAAAATCACCCCATCCCTAAGGATACCAGTGGGCTCAGAATTTCCAGGGAAGTCAGGCACAAAACTCCTAGAAAGAGCATCCGCCTTCACATTCTTTGAACCTGGCAGGTATGAAACCACAAAATTGAAACGAGAGAAAAACAGTGACCAACGAGCCTGTCTAGGATTCAGACGCCTGGCAGACTCAAGGTAAATCAGATTTTTGTGATCAGTCAAGACCACCACACGATGTCTAGCACCCTCCAGCCAATGACGCCACTCCTCAAATGCCCACTTCATGGCTAAAAGTTCCCGATTACCCACATCATAATTCCGCTCAGCGGGCGAAAATTTTCTAGAAAAGAATGCACATGGCTTCATCACCGAGCAATCGGAGCTTCTCTGTGACAAAACCGCCCCCGCTCCAATCTCGGAAGCATGAACCTCAACTTGGAAAGGAAGCGAAACATCAGGCTGACGCAACACAGGAGCAGAAGAAAACCGGCATTTAAGTTCCTGAAAGGCCTCCACAGCCGCAGGAGACCAATCAGCAACATCAGCACCCTTCTTAGTCAAATCCGTCAAAGGCTTAACAACACTAGAAAAATTAGTTATAAAACGACGATAGAAATTAGCAAAGCCCAAGAACTTCTGCAGACTCTTAAGAGATGCAGGCTGCGTCCAGTCACAAATAGCCCGAACCTTGACGGGATCCATCTCAATAGTGGAAGGGGAAAAAATATACCCCAAGAAAGAAATCTTCTGGACTCCAAAGAGACACTTTGAGCCCTTTACAAACAAGGAATTAGCCCACAGGACCTGAAACACCTTCCTGACCTGCTGAACATGAGACTCCCAGTCATCAGAAAAAAACAAAATATCATCCAAATACACAATCATAAATTTATCCAGATATTCACGGAAAATATCGTGCATAAAGGACTGGAAGACTGAAGGAGCATTAGAAAGTCCGAAAGGCATTACCAAATACTCAAAATGGCCCTCAGGCGTATTAAATGCGGTTTTCCACTCATCACCTTGCTTTATTCGTATAAGATTATACGCACCCCGAAGATCAATCTTAGTGAACCATTTAGCCCCCTTAATGCGAGCAAACAAATCAGTCAACAAAGGCAAAGGATACTGATATTTTACGGTAATCTTATTCAAAAGACGATAATCTATACAAGGCCTCAAGGACCCATCTTTTTTGGCCACGAAAAAAAAACCTGCTCCCAAAGGGGACGAAGATGGACGGATATGTCCCTTTTCCAAGGACTCCTTAACATAATCCCGCATAGCAGTATGCTCTGGCACTGACAGATTGAACAAACGACCTTTAGGAAATTTACTACCAGGAATTAAATCTATAGCACAATCGCAATCCCTGTGAGGAGGAAGCGAACTGAACTTAGGCTCCTCAAAAACATCCCGATAATCAGACAAAAATACAGGAACCTCAGAAGGAGTAGATGAAGCGATAGAAATCGGAGGTGCATCATCATGAACCCCCTGACATCCCCAGCTTAACACAGACATTGTTTTCCAGTCAAGGACTGGATTATGAGTTTGTAACCATGGCAGACCAAGTACTAGAACATCATGTAAATTATACAATACCAGGAAGCGAATCACCTCCTGATGAACGGGAGTCATACGCATGGTCACTTGTGTCCAGTACTGAGGTTTATTCATAGCCAAAGGTGTAGAGTCAATTCCCTTCAAAGGAATAGGAACTTCCAGAGGCTCAAGACTAAACCCACATCGCTTGGCAAATGACCAATCCATAAGACTCAGGGCAGCGCCTGAATCTACATAGGCATCGACGGAAATGGATGATAATGAGCAAATCAGAGTCACAGACAGAATGAACTTAGACTGTAACGTACTAATGGCAACAGACTTATCAACCTTTTTTGTGCGTTGAGAGCATGCTGATATAACATGAGCTGAATCACCACAATAAAAGCACAACCCATTTTTCCACCTATAGTTTTGCCGTTCACTTCTAGACTGAACTCTATCACATTGCATTGTCTCAAGTGCCTGTTCAGAAGACACCGCCAAATGGTGCACAGGTTTGCGCTCCCGTAAACGCCGATCAATCTGAATAGCCATAGTCATAGACTCATTCAGACCGGTAGGCGCAGGGAACCCCACCATAACATCTTTAATGGCCTCAGAAAGGCCATCTCTGAACTTTGCAGCCAGGGCGCACTCATTCCACTGAGTAAGCACTGACCATTTCCGAAATTTTTGACAATATATTTCTGCTTCATCTTGTCCCTGAGAGAGAGCTAATAAAGCTTTTTCAGCCTGAATCTCCTGGTTAGGTTCCTCATAGAGCAAACCCAATGCCAGAAAAAACGCATCCACATTAAGAAACGCAGGATCCCCTGGTGCCAATGCAAATGCCCAATTTTGAGGGTCACCCCGCAGGAAAGATATAATAATCTTAACCTGCTGAGCAGGGTCTCCAGAAGAGCGAAATTTCAAAGAAAGGAACAGCTTGCAATTGTTCCTAAAATTCAGAAAACTAGATCTATCTCCAGCAAAGAACTCTGGAATAGGAATTCTAGGTTCAGACATAGGAGCATGTACAACAAAATCTTGTATATTTTGAACCTTAGCAGCAAGATTATTCAAGCTGGAAGCTAAACTCTGGACGTCCATGATAAACAGCTAAGGTCAGAGCCATTCAAGGATTAAGAGGAGGAAAAAAAAAAAAATCAGCCAGGCTGCAATTAAGGCTAGGCAACAACCTCAGAGGAGAGAAAAAAAAAAAAAACTTCCTCAGACTACTTTTCCTCCTACTTCAGCCCAAACATTTTGGCCGGCTATACTGTCATGATTCCAATGGCAGGAAATCACAAAAGGACAAGCACCAACGAGCTCTAGGGTGATGGAACCTGAGCTGACCGCGACCCTAAACCTGAACACACAAATAACAATAGCCGGGGAACGTGCCTACGTTGATCCTAGACGTCTCGCACCAGCCGAAGATCTAACTTCCCCTATTAGAAGAAACACAGACCTCTCTTGCCTCCAGAGAAATACCCCACAGAAATAGCAGCCCCCCACATATAATGACGGTGAAATGAGAGGAAGGCACATACACAGTATGAAAACAGATTCAGCAAAATGAGGCCCGCTAAAACTAGATAGCAGAGGATACAAAAGTAAACTGCGCGGTCAGCAAAAAACCCTTCAAAAAACCGTCCTGCAATTACTTGAACTCATGTTCCAACTCATGGAACATGAGGAGCAATTACAGCCCACTAGAGCAACCAGCAGCAAAGAAACAATTATATGCAAGCTGGAAAAGACAAAAATAAAGCAAAACGTGGAACAAGAAAATCAAAAACTTAGCTTGTCCTGAAGATTACTGAAGCCAGAAGCTGAGGTAACAAAACACTCTGATAACCTTGATAGCCGGCGGGGAAATGACAAGAAAGCCCGGTTAAATAGGAAACTCCCAAATCCTAATAGAACAGGTGGACACCAGAGACAGCAGAACACAAATCACCCAGTACCATCAGTAACCACCAGAGGGAGCCCAAAAACAGAACTCACAACAGTTTTGTATTTTCTGTGGTGGATATTTTCTAGTGTTTTTATACTGACCGCATAGTACTCTGTTCTATCCTTTCTTTTTAGCTAGTATGGCCTCCTATGCTAAATCCTGATTTCATGTCTGCGTATGTTATTTCCCTCTCCTCTCACCGTCAATATTTGTGGGGGGCTATCTATCCTTTGGGGATTTTCTCTGAGGCAAGATAGGTTTCCTGTTTCTGTCTTTAGGGGTAGTTAATTCTTAGGCTGTGTCGAGGGGTCTAGGGAGCGTTAGGTACCCCCCACGGCTGCTTCTAGTTGCGCTGCTAGTTCAGGGTTTGCGGTCAGTACAGGTGCCACCTTCTCCAGAGTACGTCTCATGCTGCTCCAAGGCCACCAGATCATAACACTTGAGGTCTAGTGTGAAGTTTCCACAATCAGTGTTGGTTTGGGGAGCCATGTCATCTGCTGGTGTAGGTCCACTGTGTTTTATCAAGACCAAAGCTATTGCAGCCGTCTACCAGGAAATTTTAGAGCACTTCATGCTTCCCTCTGCCGACAAGCTTTGGAGAAGGAAATTTATTTCTTCAGCACGACTTGGCACCTGTACACACTACCAAAAGTACCAATACCTGCTTGATTGGCCAGCAAACTCACCTGACCTTAACCCCATAAAGAATGTATGGGGTATTGTCAAGAGGAAGATGAGAGACACCAGACCCAACAATACAGATGAGCTGAAGGCTGCTATCAAAGCAACCTGGGCTTCCATAATGCCTCAGCAGTGCCACAGGCTGATCACCTCCATGCCACGCCACATTGATGCAGTAATTGATGCAAAAGGAGCCCCGACCAAATACTGAGTGCATTTACTGAACATACATTTCAGTAAGCCAACATTTCAGATTTTAAAATCATTTTTCTAGCTGGAGTTATAAAGTATTCTAATTTACTGAGATAATGACTTTTGAGTTTTCATTGGCTATAAGCCATAATCATTAACATTAACAGAAATAAACACTTGAAATAGATCACTCTGTTTGTAATGACTCTATATAATATGACTTTCACTTTTTGTATTGAAGAACTGAAATTAACTTTTTGATGATATTCTAATTTTATGAGAAGCACCTGTATATACGAGAGAGGGAGGTGTTATACATTTGATTGATGGTCAGAAGGCAAATATCATGTTTGATACTGCTGTAAGACATTAGAAATAACCAATAGGAAAGCCCTATGGAAATAAAGGCGGGAAGGATACATTTACAATGCAGACATGTATCATGCATGCATGATTAGTGTGAATATGCCAAAATATCAGGATGTCTTTATGTTTGATGTAGGGTTCATATGCTAACATAATACGAATAATTGTCTCCTGATATATCCGAAGTAAAGAGAGATATGCGCTGATACAAGTCTAACTAAACCATCTTTGATGTCATCAATGGGACTGAAGAAAAGAACAAAAATGGACAACTAACAAGACAGCCACTATTGCCGGACTATAGCAAATCAGAATATGGTAAGCCTAGTGCGAAGGAAAGGGCGTAAGATAAACCTAGCTTAAATATCCTGTAATACTGGGACACATATAAGTAAACTGCATTGAAGAGAAATGATCCATCAGCTACATGTAAGTCTAATGATTGCATTATTTTTTATAACAGTTGATTAAAATTATTCTTAGGACCTTGGTTGAGCCACCACGTCAGTAGTTTTTGGCAGCTGGACAAAACTGCCGGCTACTGACCAGCATCTCCGATGCCTGTTTTGATTAGTAGGCCCCATCACGTTACAGAGTGACGCACATGATGTCGTAGGGGTTTACCTCTCTTAGGATGTGTTGGATGCCAAGCAGATGTGGCAGGTAGTAGGCAGTTGCCCTGGTGTAGTTGCACGGAGTAAAAATGTGGCTGCTGGGCCTCGATCCTGCAAATCTTTGTGCTTAAAGGAAATCTGTCAGGTCATTTTTGTGTACCATACTAATAGTGTCCTGAAATAGGGCTTGGGCAGCCCTTTCTGGATATGTTACTGTATGTGACCCCACTGTGTTGCTGTAAAAAAATTCATAGTCGCGTATCGACTAGTTCAATGTATGTAAATTAATTAAATTAACTAAATTTATTTGAATCCCTCCCCCGTAATCTGCCCACCCCTCTGTGATGGCATCAGTGAGCCAGTCAGAATTGGCTTATTACTTGCCCGAGGATCGCATCACAATCCTCAGACTGCCTATCTGCTCTCCTGACCTGAGTGTGACAGCATGTACCTCTATGTACGCTCAGGTCAGGAGAACAGAACACCAGTCCAATGACTGATCAGTGGTACCCTTTCTCAGTAATTGTGTCATCTAGGAGGGCCATTCTCTTCCTGAGGCAGACTATAACCACTGCAGTAAAGGATGAAGCGTCTTACGTGCTCCTCTTTGGACCTATCTCGTTCTCTAGGGTGGCACACCAATTGGCAGGTGTTACTCACCCCTACTTACTAGAGTTCTATCCAAGCTTCTTATTTGCTTCTGCTTACAGCTGTCTGCAGATCATTCTCCTGTCCAGCCTAAAACAAATACACTTTTTACTCATCCATTTGAGTGGGCTGACATGGTAATGATAACACAATGAGCAGCTGTGTGAAATACTGAGTCATGGGGAATGTGGCGTTAACTCTTTATTCTCTACATCCATCACTACTGCTACTCAGTGGCATGCTGTCTGAACACAATAAATAGGTTGCCTGCTACTTTTACAATGATAACCTATGCTTAGGATAGGTCATCAATGTCTGATCGGCCAAGGTCCAACACCTGGCGCCCCCGCTGATCAGCTGTTACCGGTGTCAGCCGCCGCTGGCCGGAAGTACTCACTTGAGGAGCTGGCTGTCTTCTGAGGATAGGTCATCAATATAAAAGCAGTGGACAACCTTTTTAAATCCAGGGCATATCATCTACAAATATATTGATGTACACAACATCAATTCCTTGTATCACAAGTGACAACTGATTGGATCTGTCGTACAGTTGTCATAGCAGAATTCTAAATACATTGTATAGTATAAAATATTACATTAAAGATAACAACAGATGTTAATATTAACAACAACAGATAGCAATGTGGGATTCACATCGTAACTGTCTGATATTTGCAAGAGGGTGGTGGAACTACGTTTAACCTTCCTACAATCTAGAGCAGGGTCCTTGGGTACATTGAATTTATGACTCTAGATCAGCGTTTCCCAAACTCCAGTCCTCACGGACCCCACAGGTCATGTTCTCAGGATTTCCATAGCGTTGCACAGGTGAGAGAATTTCTGAGGGCTTGATGAAACTTCCACCACCTGTGCAATACTAAGGAAATCCTGAGAACATGACCTGTGGGGTCCGTGAGGACTGGAGTTTGGGAAACACTGATCTAGAGTCGTAAATGACATTTACCCATGGATCCCTATGTTCTCGGTATATATTATATGTTCATACATTTCATATAGTACAGTAATTGTGAACATATTGAAACTTTTAATGTATATAATATACACTGTATATATCCATGCCATATATTCCTATATTAGAAGTAAAGCATTCATTACATATCAGGATTCTGTTCCATATTACGCTAACATTCAGAAATGCGTAGGATCTATTCATTCAGCTGATACTGCTCTACGATTGTTGTATTGTGTGAGTATCTTCATCTTTTGTATGCTGCCTGTCAATCAAACGAATGGCTTATAGAGATTAAAGGCACTGATGTGACATTTACACAGAACCGGGTATGAGACCATAAGCAAACACAAAGCTCAGAGGCTATTCAGCCTTATATTGAGCTGTCTTTGAGTTTATTCATTTCACACCCATTCTGCGCTCATACCTACAATAAAGGTTTGCTCGTGTATTTTAGGACCTACGACAATGTGATGATGTCTCGAAATGATCTGCTGAATACAATGTTAAACGGCTGCCCTGGCTATGTGTAAAGAAGAAAATGTTGAATTGTAAAATCTCAGGAGGCAAAAGATCAGGCTGTAACACACCATTACGATTTATGTGAAATCATTCCAAACATTACACATATCACAATCCTTTATGGTTCATTTATATAGATCATTTATTTTATTTACACTTATTATAAATGAAGTAACATTTTTCTTATTATCATGGTCATATAAGAAAAATTAAATATTGTGTGATTATTAATATTATTAACACAATTATTTGTTTGCATATGGAATATTCTCTTCTTGCTAAAATATGTTTGGTATGTTTGCAAAAAATATGTTATAAAAGGGAACCGGTCACCAGGTTAGGCCATTGTGAGATGCGGCCATTGCCTTTCAGTGCCGATGTACAACATTCCATAATGCTGTATATAAGCCCCCAACCCGACCTGAAGAGAAGAAAAATAACTTTTATTATACTCACCTGCAGGACGGTCCGGTCACAGGGATGTCGCTCTTCTTGGCCCGGCGCTTCCCATCTTCTTGCGATGCTGCCCTCCTGTTTGCTTTGTGTAGATGATGCGTTCCTGCATCATCCACACAGTCTCCTCGGCACCGCGCTCTTGCGCAGGCGCACTTATGTGCCCTGTTGAGGGCAGAGCAAAGTACTGCAGCGCGCAGGCGCCGGGAAAGGTCAGAGAGGCCCTGCGCCTGCGCACTGCAGGACTTCCCTTTAAATGGTAGTGAGTCACATTGCAGGATCCCACGACACAATGTTTGCAATCCGAAACCTCTGAGACATATAGTCCAGAATGGGCACAATGGTAGGAAGTTGTCTACCAAGAATATTTTCATTGTAGCATTATTTTTAATGCTGGATGGATTGAGATCTTTTCTTTTTCGTGAATAGGCATGATCTTTTAAATTAAGGAATTTATAGTGTTGAAACTAAACTCTAACTGCCTCTCAAATAACTCCGCACTAAGGCAGTTTCCATTGTCTGTTACTATATTCCGTAAATAGTATATCTATAGAACAGGATTGGTCTGGAACTTGTCGGTTTTTATAAGTAATAATTCACAAAATATGTCCTAAAAAAGTAGGGAAGGGCACTTCATGTAATGTATAACAACAAATACCCATTTAAATATAGATATGGGAGACAGGAAGAGATCCACTTGTAATGTTTAAAATGTTACGTTTTATTAAAAATAAATGATAAAAACATGCAAGGTAAAAAAGCACATGATATATAGCAGTAATATTGTAGGGGACGTTGGGCAAACAAGGGAGCCAGAAAATATAATATGTGTCTGAGAAGACTATAGGAAGGATATCATAGGATCTGACATATACAGTAATTATACAGTAGTATGGTCACTACCTACCTTATAAGTACAGCAAAACTCAATGATATGTGAGAAGACTATTGGAAGGGTATCATAAGATCTGACATATAAGAAAATGAGTGACCTACCATTGTATATTTTTATAAGTCAAAACTCAGTGCCCAAATAATAACCCTAAAAGCAGACCAGATAATAATAACAATAAATAATAATAACCACCATGTGCTGACATATACTTTAGGTAAAAAGGGTAAATGCGGTAATAACCGCTAACTAATCCCATTTAGTCAGGAAGAAGCTGATAGCAAAATGCACGTTGGGGTGAGGGAACGCTTGGGCAGCTAATCTGGCAGCACTTCAGGTAATCATTACGGCTACGTACTTACATAATTGGCTATGTATCTCTTTATGTCTGACACATAATATATTTTTCTACCCCCCCCCTTCCCCACTTGATTGCCCCCTACGGTATTACTATTATGTATCATGTGCTTTTTTACCTTGCATGTTTTTATCATTTATTTTTAATAAAGCGTAACATTTTAAACATTACCAGTGGATCTCTTCTTGTCTCCCATATCTATATGTACAGTCATGGCCAAAAGTATTAACACCCCTGCAATTCTGTCAGATAATACTCAGTTTCTTCCTGAAAATGATTGCAATCACAAATTCTTTGGTATTATTATCTTCATTTAATTTGTCTTAAATAAAAAAAACACAAAAAGAATTTTCCTAAAGCCAAATTGGATATAATTCCACACCAAACAAAAAAGGGGGTGGACAAAAGTATTGGCACTGTTCGAAAAATCATGTGATGCTTCTCTAATTTGTGTAATTAACAGCACCTGTAACTTACCTGTGGCACCTAACAGGTGTTGGCAATAACTAAATCACACTTGCAGCCAGTTGACATGGATTAAAGTTGACTCAACCTCTGTCCTGTGTCCTTGTGTGTACCACATTGAGCATGGAGAAAAGAAAGAAGACCAAAGAACTGTCTGAGGACTTGAGAAACCAAATTTTGAGGAAGCATGAGCAATCTCAAGGCTACAAGTCCATCTCCAAAGACCTGAATGTTCCTGTGTCTACCGTGCGCAGTGTCATCAAGAAGTTTAAAGCCCATGGCACTGTGGCTAACCTCCCTAGATGTGGACGGCAAAGAAAAATTGACAAGAGATTTCAACGCAAGATTGTGCGGATGTTGGATAAAGAACCTAGACTAACATCCAAACAGGTTCAAGCTGCCCTGCTGTCCGAGGGTACAACAGTGTCAACCCGTACTATCCGTCGGCGTCTGAATGAAAAGGGAATGTATGGTAGGAGACCCAGGAAGACCCCACTTCTTACCCCGAGACATAAAAAAGCCAGGCTGGAGTTTGCCAAAACTAACCTGAAAAATCCTAAAACATTTTGGAAGAATGTTCTCTGGTCAGATGAGACAAAAGTAGAGCTTTTTGGGCAAAGGCATCAACATAGAGTTTACAGGAGAAAAAAAGATGCATTCTAAGAAAAGAACAAGGTCCCTACAATCAAACATGGCGGAGGTTCCCTGATGTTTTGGGGTTGCTTTGCTGCCTCTGGCACTGGACTGCTTGACCGTGTGCATGGCATTATGAAGTCTGAAGACTACCAACAAATTTTGCAGCATAATGTAGGGCCTAGTGTGCGAAAGCTGGGTCTCCCTCAGAGGTCATGGGTCTTCCAGCAGGACAATGACAACACACTAAGCACTAGAAAATGGTTTGAGAGAAAGCACTGGAGACTTCTAAGGTGGCCAGCAATGAGTCCAGACCTGAATCCTATAGAACACATGTGGAGAGATCTAAAAATGGCAGTTTGGAGAAGGCACCCTTCAAATATCAGGGACCTGGAGCAGTTTGCCAAAAAAGAATGGTCTAAAATTCCAGCAGAGCATTGTAAGAAACTCATTGACGGTTACCAGAAGTGGTTGGTCGCAGTTATTTTGGCTAAAGGTTGTGCAACCAAGTATTAGGCTGAGGGTGCCAATACTTTTGTCTGGACCATTTTTGGAGTTTTGTGTGAAATGATCAATGTTTTGCTTTTTGCTTCATTCTCTTTTGTGTTTTTTCATTTAGGACAAATTAAATGAAGATAATAATACCAAAGAATTTGTGATTGCAATCATTTTCAGGAAGAAACTGAGTATTTTCTGACAGAATTGCAGGGGTGTTAATACTTTTGGCCATGACTGTATATGGTTTTTATAAGTATTGTTTGGAGGGATAAATCGACCTTGAAAAAAAAGAACTTTATTCAGTTTGGTCCCTCCTCTAGATGCAGCCTTTACCTACAAAATGTAAATAGTAATATATTAGTTAGTAGAATACATCATGATGGTACTACTTTACCTTCTTTACATAAACTGAATAAAGAAACAGCAATCAGTAAAAGTGCATGAATTGCTGCAAATCAAACCAGTGCTTTAAAACAATGAAAAAAATACTCAGGATACATGATAGGTTATAAATGATGCTAAGGTCACCAGTGCAGACTGTTTTTTTCTATCCACTATCCTGAGGTATATCTGTAAATAATAAGTGTATATAAATACATAAGTAAATAAATATATACAGGTGCTTCTCACAAAATTAGAATATCATCAAAAAGTTAATTTATTTCAGTTCTTCAATACAAAAAGTGAAACTCATATTATATAGACTCATTTAAAACAGAGTGATCTATTTCAAGTGCTTATTTCTGTTAATGTTGATGATTATGGCTAACAGCCAATGAAAACCGAATAGTCATTATCTCAGTAAATTAGAATAATTAACAAAAAACACGTGCACAGGCTTCCTATGCATTTAAAAAGGTCCCATAGTCTGTTTCAGTAGGCTCCATAATTATGGGGGAAGACGACTGACTTGAAAGATGTCTAGAAGGCAGTCATTGACACACTCCACAAGGAGGGTAAGCCACTAAAGGTCATTGCTAAAGAAGCTGGCTGTTCATAGAGTTCTGGATCTAAGCATATTAATGGAAAGTGGAGAGGAAGGAAAAAGTGTGGTAGAAAAAGGTGCACAAGCAACCGTGATAACCGCAGCCTTGAAAGGATTGTTAAGAAAAGGCCATTCAAAAATTTGGGGAAGATTCACAAGGAGTGGACTGTTGCTGGAGTCATTGCTTCAAGAGCCACCACACACAGATGTATCCAGGACATGGGCTACAAGTGTTGCATTCCTTGTGTGCAGCCACTCCTGACCAATAGACAACACCAGAAGTGTCTTACTTGGGCCAAGGAGAAAAAGAACTGGACTGTTGCTCAGTGGTCCAAGGTGTAGTTTTCAGATTAAAGTACATTTTTAATTTCATTTGGAAGTCAAGGTCCTAGAGTCTGGAGGAAGAGTGGAGAGGCACACAATCGAAGTTGCTTAGTGTAAAGTTTCCACAATCAGTGATGGTTTGAGGAGCCATGTTATCTGCTGGTATAGGTCCACTGTATTTTATCAAGACCAAATTCAGTGCAAACGTCTACCAGGAAATTTTAGGGCACTTCATGCTTCCCTCTGCCGACAAACTTTTTGGAGATGGAAATTTCATTTTCCATCAGGACTTGACACCTGTCCACACTGCCAAGCGTACCAACACCTGGTTTAAAAACAACAGTATAACTCAGCTAGAGAATCTACGGGGTATTGTCAAGAGGAAGATGAGACACCAAACCCAACAATGTAGACAAGCTGAAGGCTGCTATCAAAGAAACCCGAAGGTTACTTACTGGTAGCCGGTTTTCCGGAGCCCATGAAAGCACACCTGAGAGAGATTGATCCGCCCAGCCAGGACAAAAAACCTACTGAAAATAAAAGGGAGGTACCTCTCTCTCACTTCAGTTGGTTTTCAGAGCATGAGAGGCCCCCCTGGTTAGTTCACATGGCAAACTACCACCACATCATATTAATAAAATAAAAAACAAAAAACACCCAGCTAAAGTACACACCAAAGGGTGCGTCCGTTGTGATGACATTCTCTATCGGAGTTAGCCACTGAACCCCTGACACCAAATGATCCCTTACAATCCACCAGATTAGGGAATCCTTCACGCCTACTGAAAGGTGTACTTTTCCCTCTAAATGTCCTTTTAACAATTTTTGTATTGACAGGACCTCCCACTGTAATTGTCTCAGGTGAAATTGTGTCCATTTCACAGTGGGTATACAGGATGTTAGTGATCCTAACAGGGACATTGCTTTTCTTAGTGTCATTACAGGCTGCTGTATTGCCAATTCCACAAGACTCTGTATTTTAATTATTTTGTTCTCCGGTAGGAGACAGAGCTGGTGTGTGGAGTCTATAACCAACCCTAGGAAGGACTGAACTTTCCCTGGTGTTAATCTCGACTTGATGATATTTATTTTCCAACCCAATACTGCTAGGGTCGTAGTTACCTCCTCTATTTGTGCTAGACAGTGATCCACCGATCTCCCTATTATAAGGAAGTCATCTAGGTACGGGACAATAACTATGTCTCGAGAACAGAGGAAGGACATGACTTCTGACTTCTTACTTGGTGAATATTCTTGGCGCTATAGACAGACCGAATGGGAGGGCAGCATACTTGTAGTACCGGAGTCGTCCTTGGACATATACTGCTACTCTCAGAAATCTTTGATAGTCCTGATGGATAAGGACATGATAATAAGTGTCTTTTAAGTCTATAGCCGCCATGAAGCAGTTTGGAAACAACATTACTGACTCCATTTTGAAGGAGTAATTTACCAATGACAGATTGAGTTTCCTCAAGTTGACAATAGTCCTTAGCGAACCGTCCGGTTTCCGTATCAAAAAGAGAGGGGAATAAAACCCTCTTCTTTCCTCTTCCCTCGGAACTTCTACTAGAACCCGTTTTAGTACTAGCTCCAATACCTCCGCTTCCAAGGCTAGTTGTTCCTCCGGGAATTTTCTGTGGGATGTCAACACAAAAGTCTGTCGAGGTGGACGAATAAAGTCTATTTTTAGGTCGTCTTTGATGACACTCAATACCCAATGACTGGGGGAAATATTTACCCAGACTGGGAAAAAGAAAGAGAGTCATCCCCCTACCTCTGGCCTGGCGTAATTAGGAGGGCTTTTTTGCTGATGTGGAGGGTCCCTTAAACATGTACCCAGATCCTTTTCTGTCTCTAAAGTCCCAGTTTCTTCTATCTCCCGGGGGGTGACCTCTATTAAATTTTCCTCTCCTCTAAGGCCTTCTAATATCCACTGGGAAGGGAGGGAAACCCTTTTTCCTATTACCTGCTTTCTCTAAAATGTCTTCTAGCATCTGACCAAAGAGGAATTTACCATCACACGGGATGGAACAAAGTCTATTTTTTGAAGGCAAGTCGCCCGGGCACCCCTTTAACCACAAAGCACGTCTAGCTGCTTTAGACAAGCCTGCTGCCCTAGCCGCTAGTCTTACAGTCTGCTGAGGAATCTGCTATGAAAGCTGTCGCTCCTTGTACCATTGTCATATTGGCTAGGACCTCTTCTCTTGGCACCTTAGTTTTCAGTTGATCCTCTATTTGTTGCAGCCAGACTATGAGGGAGCGGGCAACACATGTCCCAGCTATTGCCGGTGTTAGACCTCCTGCGGCCGCCTCCCAGGTATGTTTTAAGAACGCATCCGCCTTCTTGTCTAATGGGTCTCTTAACATGCCCGAGTCCTCTAAGGGTAGGGATGAATTTTTAGATGACCTAGCCATCGCACCATCAATTTTAGGGACTTTATCCCACACTTCTGAATCCTTTTCCTTGAAGGGATACCGTCTTTTAGAAGATGAGGGGAGGCTACCAGATTTCTCAGGCTTCTTCCACTCCTTCTCTATAAGGGCTTTTACCCCAGCATTGACTGGGAATGTATGCTTCTTTTTCTCCTCCAAACCTCCAAACATAATGTCCTCTACGGATCTAGTCGCTTTCTCATCCTTTAGGCCCATTGTAGCCCTGACTGATTTCACCAGTTTATCTGTATTTTCAGTTAGAAAGCATGGTCGGCCCCCAACATCGCTATCTGAGAGGAGCCAGAGGACATGGAAGAGGAGGGAAAGGGAGACAGAGGTTCCTCCTGATATTCCTCACCAGATTGAGAGGCATCGGAATCTGTAATAGGCTCTAGGCTTTAGCTACTCCTCTTTTTAAGGACTGATTTTAAAGAGCCTTTAACTTCTGCTCTAATCATGGCCCTAAGTCTAGAGGCAAAGTCAGGGGTTTCATCCTGAATAGTCTTTTGGATACAGTCCACGCAGAGGTTTTTCTGCCACTGGACTGCTAGCGGGACTTTACAGAGGGCACATTCCTTGTTCTTTAACTTGGTACTAGCCTTCCTTGGCACCTGGCAAGTAAGCAGAAAATGTAGCCCATTACCACCAAGGTGACATTCACGAAGATCACTCATCACCTGCTGACAATCCCAAGGGTACCGGATTTTGAGTCTGATCAGGAGCACGGACAATGTCTCTCCTAGAAGCCGAGGAGTCCTGCGACCTGAGGTCAGAGCGACTGCCGCTCCTTCCACTTGAGCGGCTACTCCTCTTAGTATGCTGGTGACCAGGCATAGCACCTGATAAGGGCTCTTGCTGCTGCTGCTCCAGTAATGGCTGCTGCTGCTGCTGCTCCATACAATCTTCCATAATGGAGAGCTCTATAGATATGAGCAATTACCCTGTGGATCTTCCACCTTTTAAGGGGTGATCCACCAAGCTCACCGCCTCTTCCGGTAATCATCGTGCTCCTCCCCCCCTCCACACCCCACCGGGAACCGCCAAAAGGCCCTGTACCCCGGCCCGGCGTCAGTGCCATGGGCACTGCCATCTTGGATCTGGGGCGCAAAACTGGCGTCACGCCCATTCCCAGTGTGCCTTGCGTGCGTTACCAGCCGCGTGCCTGGAAGTCAGGCCTAGAGCCGAATGCGGCTGTCAGAGGGGGGAGAGAGCGGTGTGGCAGTTGCAGAAGAGCCTCAGGACCCTGAACTGCGCTGGACCGATGCCCGCACGTGCGCAAAAGCCCCACAGGACCTGCGAATGGTAAAATCAATACTATGAGATTTTCTGGACTTTTTTTATTCTGTCTCTCACAGTTAAAGTGTCCCTACAATAAAATTACAGACCTCTGCATTCTTTATCTGATAGGACACTGATCCAGGGAGCTAGCCTGCATGGCATATGTGGTAGGAATCTTCTCCTTAATATGGGTCAAATTGCAGCTGCCTTATGGGGTATTTGCCTTTCTCTGGATCAACATGTTAAGTTATAGGTTAGACTCAATGGACTTGTGTCTTCTTTCAACTCTAAAACTATGAAACTATGAATCATACAATAAAAGCCCAAAGATCCAACAGAAGATAGATCTTATCACTTACTATAGTTCATTTTCTATGGTTTGATTCACAAATAAGGTTTGATAATATATTTAGGTGTGCAACGATAAAAAAACAAACAAATGATAGATGGCAAGCTCTCAGAACAATTTCCTCTTGTGGGTCCAAGGAACCCTAGTAGGAAGATGAAGCCCTGACCAACTGATAAAAACTAGTGAAGCAGAACTGAAATCACTAAAAAGAATACGGTATATAGCAGTAGTAATTCCGTACTGTATATATAGAGACTATATGTTATAGATAATGGACCTGTCTCATCCCGACTATAATCAAAAACGTACAATCATAAAAAGAGAGACAGAAAGAAAAAAAGTGAAATGTTGCAATGAAAGATACTCTCCGAGTAATTGCGGAGCTGATGGTGAAAGTTATTTTGGTTGACAGTGTGAATTATCTTCTGTGTGATTACAGACTTTGAGGTGATGGCGGAGGGGCTTTCGGGATCATTATGATGTTCACACTAGCCTTCACAAGCTGGCAATTGCTATTTATAGGGATATCTGACACTTGTTAGGTATGTGTTGTGAGTTCTGTTTTTGGGCTCCCTCTGGTGGTTACTGATGGTACTGGGTGATTTGTGTTCTGCTGTCTCTGGTGTCCACCTGTTCTATTAGGATTTGGGAGTTTCCTATTTAACCGGGCTTTCTTGTAATTTCCCCGCCGGCTATCAAGGTTATCATAGTGTTTTGTTACCTCAGCTTCTGGCTTCAGTAATCTTCAGGACAAGCTAAGTTTTTGATTTTTTTGTTCCACGTTTTGCTTTATTTTTGTCTTGTCCAGCTTGCATGTAATTGTTTCTTTGCTGCTGGTTGCTCTAGTGGGCTGTAATTGCTCCTCATGTTCCATGAGTTGGAACATGAGTTCAAGTAATTACAGGATGGTTTTTTGAAGGGTTTTTTGCTGACCGCGCAGTTTACTTTTGTATCCTCTGCTATCTAGTTTTAGCGGGCCTCATTTTGCTGAATCTGTTTTCATACTGTGTATGTGCCTTCCTCTCATTTCACCGTCATTATATGTGGGGGGCTGCTATTTCTGTGGGGTATTTCTCTGGAGGCAAGAGAGGTCTGTGTTTCTTCTAATAGGGGAAGTTAGATCTTCGGCTGGTGCGAGACGTCTAGGATCAACGTAGGCACGTTCCCCGGCTATTGTTATTTGTGTGTTCAGGTTTAGGGTCGCGGTCAGCTCAGGTTCCATCACCCTAGAGCTCGTTGGTGCTTGTCCTTTTGTGATTCCCTGCCATTGGAATCATGACAGGTATGGCAGTAGAGCAGTCACTTCACAGAGTTGCTGCTTGATGACATTTATACTTATTTTTATATGTATGCAATAAGAATAGAGAAAAAGCAATATCGCATCTATTATATAATTATGTTAAAGGTTTGTCACCTTACCGATCTTTCGCCATGACTGTTCTGTGGTTTCCCATTTCCCCACTGGTCTCTACATCCTGACATAACATAGGAAATTAACCCTCAGCCAATCACAAGCCACAGCCGTGACCCACCCTTGCCAGTGATTGGCTACAGCTGGTATTATGTCCCAGCAAAAGACAGTAGAGACTGATGGGGACAAAATAGCTTCTGAATGGGAGCGGTTGGGGAATAATGAGGTGAGCGTCAGTTTTTTATAATACAATTCTGACAAATATATTTTTTTAACGTGCAAAATAGACAACCCTTTTAGTTATACACATTCCCTCTTACTTTGTCATCACAATATATTTGTTCAAACTAATCACAGGGGTTCGGCGCACCTTTGGAGAGGCCGAGCAGTTCCTTGCACCCTCCCACAAACTTTTTGTGTATCTATCTCTGCTCTCATTTTCCTGATTAACAGGGAGAAAGAAATTTTGAATCATTTCAAAATGACAAAAATATTTAAGAAAAATGTAAAAGATTTTTCTATTAGTAAAAGAAAAACAAAAAAAGCTTGTGTTCCCTTTTTTTTCACGTAAAGAAATAAATGCCTCTGGCTGAACTGATTGTGATCTTCAGGCTTTGTGGCAATGATTATTATCTACTCTATCTACAGTATGAAGAAAAGTAATTTAGATGGGAGTGGAGGAGGTGAACTAACAACAACAACGAAACACAGAACTGTCAAAAGGAACCAGAATATATAGTCCTAATAGGGAACCACAGGAAGCTGAAATGACTGTTGTCATGGTAATATAAATCTAACAAAGATCAAAGAAATGGAGGTGGTCAGGAGATTAATGACACCATACTTATCACTGAGAGAGGTAAAAATAAACTGATAAATATGACCTTGGAATCAAATGGAAGTTTAGTGACATTATCCAAGAATACAGTATATAAAATGCAAATATTACATTTGGGACCTGCGCTGATATTCAGAATGGGGGGCCCTGAACCCTTTTCTGCCTGGTCAAGTGGCCCTTGGACAATGCATCCAGGTACAGAAATAACAGAGTCTGTTGCCGATTTGTTTCTTCCTCTACATTCAGCTCTAGAGGAGATCTCGAAGCAAGCTACCAACTACTTCTGTGATTCTGATACATATGAGTAGCCACTGCTGTCTCCACGGGAAGGGCAAGGTTTAGGGAAATCCTAAGGATTTGGGTGGACCACCCTATTAATCGGCAAAGTGGTTTTGGTGTTCCCATCAGTGCTTCTTCTAAGTTGAGTACTTTAGAAAAAGAGCCCAAATACAGTTATGCTCTACAACCCTACTCGTGCTCTCCATTCTACAACTGATCTAAGACTAACATCCTCCATAAACCAAAAATTGCGCCTCCGTTTCCAAGACTTCTCTTGTGCTGCGCCAGTATTCTTGAATGCACTACCCTGGAAGATACGATTAATATTTAGACAGGCCTATCACCTCACTTCACTAGTCTAACTCTCTCCTGTTCCCTATTCTAATTTTTAATCTGGTCCCTCTTGCTCATCTACAGTATCTGCACATTTTAGGTTGCACCTGACAAAATTAAGAGACTGTTCTGTGCCTCTGGGAGGGCAGTGAGTCCTGTAGTGCAACAGGACTGAGGTGTGAGGAGTGGCCATTGTGGTCATGGATAAAGGACTGTTGTTTTTTCTTTTTCCCTCCTCCAAGTTTTAGTTGCGCACCCTCTGCTAGATTACGGGGCTGAAACCCTACGAAGGTTGATTGTCATAAGCAGTGAGTGCCTCTGCTGCAAAGACTGAACTGTTTAACCCAGAACTTTGCTCAAATTTTAACCCTGGACTAGCTCCCATTAAGCGAAGCACACAAATGTATTAGTGGGCCCGTGATCTGGTCAGAGGATAGGGGGAAGCCGATCAGGAGGACAACAGGTGCGAGTCTGGTCACTTAATGCATTTCCATAGTTCTGACCAAAGGGCCCATATGTGTACAGGAGTCCAAGAGACCTGAGACCAGGGTCAGACAGATCCACTTTAAGAGAGACTGAGACCTTGATTTGTGCTAAAGTTTAACCCTATTTCAACCGAGGTCACGTCTGATTTCCCGGCAATATTAAATAAAAGACTGCAATACAGTTATTACTGTTGTATACTTGCTGTTTTAGATCCACAGGTGCCGTCATGGTTGGGGACGACCATGTTTTAGGAGGGAGGGGTGTAAGGAGGTGGTGGGGACCTTAATCTGCCCTGCTCTCCTTTGTCACACGTGGAACCCGGACTGTTTACCTGTATGTTAATATATTAATGTATTGATGCTCTGCCAATGTGATGTGATGTATTTGCATGCCTGTTTTTTGTATAAATTACATTGTATTGCACATGCTAGAGTTAGGGATAGTAAGAGTTAACCGAGGGTTTGGACTTGCAGCCTCAAGGGATAGGAAGTGTCTGTCTCCTGAGCAGTGCCCAGGCAGGATTGCCTGAAGCAGGACAGGGAAAAGATTACCAAGGCAGCAAACATCTTTGAATCGGGACAGCTCAGGTGTGGTTATCGCATTTACTGAATTTACCTCATGTTCATTAAAAGTTCAGATGTTGGGAAAGAACTGTGACTCAATTGTGCTTCATGGACCAGAATTTCAGCAGACACCGTGAGTACCCATCCCTCCATGTGCAAGGTGCCGGGGTGTTCACTGACTGTGACTCAGTATACTCACCCACGACTACCACCTCGGGCCACCTTGTTACACACGTATCCACCCAATTTTAAAATGCTGCGGAATATGTTGGCGCCATATAAATAAAAATATGGGCTGTGGTATTTACTAATGCTATGACCAGAGTGCATAGTTTAGAGTAATGAAAGAAAAATCCAGCTCCACGAAAATCCCAAAACACTTTTATATAGAAAACACTCCAGTCGGAAGGATTCAGTACTTGCAACTACAAGTGTGGCTCATTCCCTTTGTTCTGCTGACCGCCATAACTGCTACTAATTATACATTGATGGCTCATACTTAAAATAGAGCATCAATTTATATATATATATAAAAAAAAGCCTCTTTGAAATAATATACAACTGTGACCCAAGGAAATAAGTCAGAACTATAGTCCATGACAATGTTAGCAGTAGTGATGAGGGAACGTGCTCGGTTAAGGTGTTATCTGAGCATGCTTGTGTGTTAACAGAGTGTCTTTGGTGTGCTCGAAAAATATGTTCGAGTCCCTGCAGCTGCATGTCTCACGGCTGTTCGACAGTCGCAACACATGTTGCCTAACAAACAGGAAATACCTGAATGTGTTATGGATAAAACAGCCACGAGACATGCAGCTGCAGGGACTCAAACATATTATTCGAGCACACCGAAGACACTCTGTTAGCATACAAGCATGCCAAGATAATGCCTTATCCGAGAATGTTGCCTCATGACTAATTAACACCTCTCTTATCCGTAATAAATACGGTAGGCGTCCTGTCAAATGAAAGACTTTTTCTGCAAACAGATCTCTGAAAACCAAATAGATATGGATCACATAATGAATTTGGACATAAATATGTAATGAAATCTGCCAACCAAGGCCCTTATGAAAATGATGACAGCACCCTGTGAGTAGACAGAAATGATAATGGCACGCTCTGCTAATTAATTAGAATCATAACTAGAAGAATAAGACATCAGACTGATGAGAGAACCTGAGACAAAAACTGCTAAATAATCTTTTTTTTAATATTACCTTAGTTAAAAGTATATAACTAATCCCTGTGTTGAACAAAATGGGATCTGGGGTTAATCTGCAGGTTGATAGCATTCTGAACCTGTCCGGTGCCGGCACTTAGACTCCTGCTGCTGGGAGGAAATTAACTTTATTGCTCCCGGTAACGTTCAGGTTTCTGTCACGGGGTGGTGCCGACACAGTTTTAGTTACCGTTCTGTGTATAGAAAGCGGTAGCTGTAAGCATGCCCCGGCACTGACTGATAGCTGGGCCTAATAATGAGCTGCTGTCAATCAGTGCTGGGGGTGCAGTTACAGTCGCCACTCTCTATACACAGAGCGATAACTGAAACCGTGGCGGCACCACCCCGTGACTGAAAGCAGAATGTTACCAGAAGGAGTAAAGTTCATTTCCTCCCTGCAGGGAGGGTCTAAGTGCCAGCACTGGGCAGCTTCAGAGTGCTATTTACCTGCGGATTAACCTCATATATGCAGGTTAATAGTGTTATTTCATGTGACAGGTTCCTTTTAAATTTATGGGCATCAATGACTCTAAGGACCTTCTCTGCTACTGAAAGCACCAGTAAGTCATGGTTACATTTGGTGGAAACTGTTCTAGAACCTTTTCTAGAAACCTATTAAGGGGCTACCATCGTGATAAGTTCCAAGGGCAGTAGTAATTTTACAACAAAAAAAATGCAATTTTGTCTTTAACTCTTATGAAGACCGAAGCGTTTCAATGGTTACAAACAAACTCTGTGTATTCTGATCCTGCAGTTATGTATTAAAAATAACCTTTCATGTCCACAAAACAGTATTTACCTGCAGATATAAGGTTAATCTACAGGTAGATAGCGTTCACATCATGCCTGCCTTACTGTAGCAGTGGCTACAGAGAGAAAACCTGTTATATCCTCCAACTAGCCTCTTGCTTCCAATCATTGGGGAGGTGTAGAGAGTGGCTACAGTCGCTGTTCACTACACAGTGAGCTCAGCTTACTGGCATATTAATTGACAGCCTGCTCTGCACACACACAGCAGAGTAGGCTGTCAATCAAAATGCTGGGTAGTGATTACAGCAGCGCACACTGTGAGCTGTGACTACAGCTCCCTGCACCACCCTGATAATTGAAAGCAAGCGTCTGCTGGGAAAATATAACCTCATTTTCTCTCTGTAGCTGCTGCTCCTGTAAGGATGGCATGCAGGCTTATAATGGTATTTGCCTTCAGATTAATGTTATATCTGCATGTAAAAAGATTTTCTGCACAAGACAGGTTCTCTTTAAGGCCCTCAAACACATGAGCTATATCTCCTCATTTCCCCATATAAAGGAGCACTTGGCCGAGTGCTCATGTGTTCTCTATCAGAGGAGTCTGGCAGCTTTTTATCTTCTGAAGGACAAAAGGAACAGCCAAAGTCAACAAGATTGATTATTCTCTTCCTCAACATCATCTGTCGGAGAAGAGTCAGGAAGCCCCTATAAATACGTGCTTCTCACAAGATTAGAATATAAACAAAAAGTTAAATTATTTCAGTTCTTCAATACAAAAAGTGAAACTCATTATTTCAAGGGTTTATTTTGCCGTATTGATGCAGTAATTGATACAAAAGGAGCCCTGACCAAGTATTGAGTGTATTTACTGAACATACATTTCAGTAGGCCAACATTTCAGATTTTAAAATCATTTTTCAAGCTGGTGTTATAAAGTATTCTAATTGACTGAGATAATGACTTTTGGGGTTTCATTGGCTGTAAGCCATAATCATCAACATTAACAGAAATAAACACTTGAAACTTTTTGCTGATATTCTAATTTTGTGAGAAGTACCTGTACATTCGATGGTCCACCGATATTGGCAGGTTTGGCTCACTTATCTAATGTGGGAACCTTCACTCCCTTTTATGTTTTTCCACCACTACTGTCCAAAAAATTGAAATTAGTAACGCACGACTGAAAAATTGCTTGTAACAAAGGAGATGAGGTCTAAATAGGAGCTGTCTACACAAAAAATAGAATTTGTTTTAGACTATTAGCAATGCGCCTCCATTTTTACTTCTGATACATCAACTTTATAACAAAAATTGAAAATTTCACGCTTTTTAAGGTCTTTTCCCAAGGTTAAAAAAACAAACAAAACAAAACACACTAACCAAAGGAACCAAAAAACAGACAATCCAAATACACATATTATTCATTGGGGCAGTGTTAAGGGGAGGGGTTGTATTTTTTAAAATTTATTTATAAGATTTTTTTTGCTACTCTTTTTACACTTTCAGACAATCCCTTTATATGCATTTGTAATTCTCAATGAAATTCTAAATTAATTACTGCGTTAGATTTATAACTCAAGATTTGCTTCATCAGGTTCCTTCTGGATATATTACGCACACATATTAGACATTGCAAAGGTCATTGTAATTGTTTCATTTTTATTTCCATCCTAGGAACATAATCTGTAATTTTCAGCCAAGTGTTTGGAAGAGACATCAGCAACAAAAGGATCAACTCTGAGTCTGACCTTTACTAAGAGGAGCAGAAGTGTTTCTATGGCAACTCTATGAGAAAATGCCCAGAATGCTGCACTCCGTTTCACTAATGATCGCATATAACTTGATTTGCCAATCAGTTATCAGTTTGGATTATTACTAAAAATAATGTCAACCAGCTCACGGAGTCTGACCAAGTAATAACAAGAATAGCAGTCATTAAAGTCATTAAAATGGACTGATGTACATTTGATATATATATATATATGTGTATATAAAAAAAAACTTCCTTCTCACCCCAAATGGGGGTGGTCTTTGTTGTCCTTTCTCATTCTCGGGTAGTCTACCAGAGGCCTGGGAGTTTCAGGGTTCTGCGCAGGATCTTAGTTGTTCCCAGCATTACGCTTTTCTGGACAGAGAGCACAGATGTTGTTCCCGGGATCTGTTGTAGCTATTCTTCCAACTTAGGGGGTCATTGCTCCAAGTGCTCCTATCACCCCTGGAATCACTGTTGCCTTCACTTTCCACATCTTCTCCAGTTCTCCTTTGCGGCCCTGGTATTTCTCCAGCTTCTCATATTCCTTCTTTCTGATGTTGCGGTCAGTTGGCACTGCCACATCTATTATCATTGCTGTCTTGTGATCCTTATCTATTATCACATCAGGTTGGTTAGCCAACACCTACTTATCCGTCTGGATCTTGAAGTCCCACAGGATTTTAGCCCTTTCATTCTCCATCACCTTTTCTGGGGTCTCCCACTTGGACTTAAGGTACCGTCACACTAGACGATATCGCTAGCAATCCGTGACGTTGCAGCGTCCTGGCTAGCGATATCGTCCAGTGTGACAGGCAGCAGCGATCAGGCCCCTGCTGTGATATCGCTGGTCGGGGAAGAAAGTCCAGAACTTTGTTCGTCACTGGCTCTCCCGCTGTGTGTGACGCCGATTCAGCGATGTCTTCGCTGGTAACCAGGGTAAACATCGGGTTACTAAACCCTATGTTTACCCTGGTTACCATCGTTAAAGTAAAAAAAACAACCACTACATACTTACCTACCGCTGTCTGTCCCCAGTGCTCAGCTTCTCTGCCCTGTGTAAGCACAGCGGCCGGAAAGCAGAGCGGTGACGTCACCGCTCTGATTTCCGGCTGCCCGGCGCTCACAGCCAGAGCAGAGAAGCACAGCGCCGGGGACAGACAGCGGTAGGTAAGTATGTAGTGGTTGTTTTTTTTACTTTAACGATGGTAACCAGGGTAAACATCGGGTTACTAAGCGCGGCCCTGCGCTTAGTAACCCGATGTTTACCCTGGTTACCAGCATCGTTGGTCGCTGGAGAGCGGTCTGTGTGACAGCTCTCCAGCGACGCTGCAGCGATCCGGATCGTTGTCGGTATCGCTGCAGCGTCGCTTAGTGTGACGGTACCTTTAGGGGGACTTAGCCCATATGCTGTGCAGATGTTCCTGTATACAATTCCCACTACTTGGTTGTGGCATTCAGTATTCGCTGTTCCTGCTTGCATTTCACATCCTGCCACTATGTGTTGGACGGTTTCAGAGGTTTCTTTACATAGTCTGCACCTTGGGTCTTGTCTTGTGTGGTAGATTCCTGCTTCTATGGATCTGGTACTTAGTGCTTGCTCTTGTACCGCTATGATTAGTGCCTCTGTGTTGTCTCGGAGTCCAGCTTTCTCCAGCTATTGATAGGATCTCTACATGTCAGCCACCTACATTATCTGTCGATGGTACATCCCATGCAGCGGCTTGTCTTGCTATGGCGCTTCGTGTTCCTATTCTTCCTTCCAGATCTGTTGTTGTTGCTACTTTAAGCTTTCTCTCAGCATCTCATCTTTTGGTGCCATTTTTCTGAGGTATTCCTGGATACTCCTTGTTTCATCCATGATGGTGGCTTGGATTCTTATCAAGCCTTGCCCACCCTCCTTTCTGTTGATATACAATCTTTGTGTGCTAGACTTAGGGTGGAGACCTCCATGCATTGTGTGGAGCTTTTGTGTCTTCACATCTGCAGCTTCCGTCTCTTCTTTTGGCCAGCACACTATGCCAGCAGGGTATCTGATAACTGGCAGGGCATATGAATTGATGGCACGGATTGTATTCTTCCCATTGAGCTGGCTCTTCAGCACCTGTCTTAACCTTTAATGGTAGTGGGAGGTTGCTGCTTTCCTTGCCTCCTCATCATGGTTACCGTATCCCGGTGGGATGCCGAGGTACTTGTAGCATGTCTGTACATCAGCTATGTGTCCTGCTGGTAATTCCACGCCATCAGTCTTGACTACCTTGCCTTTCTTTATTACCAACCAGCTGCACTTCTCCAGTCTGAAGGAAATCCCGATGTCTTTGCTGTAGATCCTTATCAGGTGGGTCAGTGAATTGATGTCTCGTTCGTTTTTCACATACAGCTTGATGTTATCCATGTAGAGGAGATGGCTGATGGTGCTTCCACTATTGAACTTGTATCCATAGCCAGACTCTGTAATTATTTGACTGAGGGGGTTCAAGCCTATGCAGAACAGCAATGGGGACAGTGCATCACCTTGGTATATTCCGCATTTGATGGTCACTTGTGCTAGTTGTCTGGCGTTGACTTTTAATGTTGTTCTCCGTTGCCCCATTGAGTTTCTGAGGAAGGTTCTTAATTTCCTGTTGACATTGTAGAGAGCCAAGCATTCACAGATCCTTGTGTGTGGCATTGAGTCATAGGCTTTCCTGTAGTCAGTCCAGACTGTGCTGAGATTGGTCTGTCTGGAGCTTGAGTCTTGACTGCTCTATCTACCAGGAGCTGGTGCTTAGAGCCTCTGGTGTTGGTCCCAATGCCTTTCTGAGCTGGATTCATGTTCATATGGTTCTGTAGCTTGGTGGCTATGATGCCTGACAGGAGTTTATCTGTTGTTGTAAGGCAGGTTATTGGGCTGTAGTTGGATTGAACTGTTCCTTTGTGAGGATCCTTCATGATCAGCACTGTTCTACCTTGTGTTAGCCAAGCTGGGTGGTGGCGTTCATGTACCGCTGTTATTTTCTTTAGCCAGTAGGTGTGGATCATGTCTGGGCCAGGTGCTGTCTTGACACCCTGCTGGATATCTGCCTCCAGTATTGTTCATTCTCTGCTATTGGTGGAGTTGCTGCCTTTGTGCTGTTACTGTGTAGCTGGGAGTATACCTTTATTGGTTCTTTGGAGAACAGTGCATTTATCTTCTTGACCTCAGCTTCTCTAGTGTATCTCCCTAATCTTGCAGCGAGTGCTGTGAGCCTTTCTTTAGCAGTCTCTAGGGCTTCAGTTGAGGTCAGGCCTTTGTACTTGTCCAGCTTGGTCTTATTCTTGATCTATGTGCACACGTTCAGGATTTCTCGCAGAAAATTCCTGAGAAAAACCGGACATTTTCTGCAAGAAATCCGCAAAAAAAACGCACGCGTTTTTGCCGCGGTTTTGCCGCGTTTTTTTCCGGGCATTTCCGAATGCATTTTGTAGTGGGAAATCCGCAAAAAAAACCGCAAAATTAATGAACATGCTGCGTTTTTTACCGCGATGCGTTTTTTTTGCGGAAAAAAAATGCATCATGTGCACAAAACATGCGGAATTCATTCTAAATGATGGGATGCTTATTGTATGCATTTTTTTTGCGGTTTTATAGCGTTTCTATCGGGAAAAACCGCGAAAAAAACGCAACGTGTGCACACAGCCTTACACTCTTCTGTATTTCTGTTAGCTGGCTGACTTCTCTTCATGTCACCTTGATCTTTGTCTCCAGTCTTCTTTTCCCAAGGGGGCACATACTTCTGTTGTTTTTGGTGGTCATATAGCCAAGCATTTCCATAGATCAGTTTATTAGTTTGAGTTATTATTATTAGTTTGAGTTATTAGTTTATTAGGTTGAGTTATTGTGGAAGGTACTGATGTAAGTGCTCTATTGGCATCTTCTAGCATACTGTCTGGTGGTGTTTCTTTGCTGAGCCTTGGCAGTCGATCTCTGGTATTGATGGTATTAAGTTTATCTAAGATCTTCTGTTTCAGATCAGCTGCAGAGCTCTCTAGTTGTTCTTTCAGGTTTTCATGTGGGTGGATCCATGTCAAGTTGTGATAATAGCTTTCTCTTTATGATACTGAAAAGTTGGGTGACTAGTTGTATCTCAGTCAGTGGACATGCAGGGCTTATATCCATCCAGAGTTTCTGCTTCATAAATCCTCTCTCATTTGGTCTACTGTTATGGTAGCATTTAATCAGATCCAGGTTCTCTTGACTTGTCCATGTATGGTTTGTTCTAGTAGCCCAATTACAGTAGGTACAGAAAGTATTCATACCCCTTCAAGTTTTTCACTGTTTCATTGCAGCCATTTGGTAAATTCAAAAAAGTTATTTTTTTCTCATTAATGTACACTCTGCACCCCATCTTGACTGAAAACAACAGAAATGTAGAAATTTTGGAAATTTAGTAAAAAAGAAAAACTGAAATATCACATGGTCATAAGTATTCAGACCCTTTGATCAGACACTCATATTTAAGTCACATGCTGTCCATTTTCTTTTGATTCTCATTGAGATGGTTCTACGCCTTCATTGGATTACAGCTGTGTTTAATTACACTGATAGGACTTGATTTGGAATGGCCCACACCTGTCTATATAAGACCTCACAGCTCACAGTGCATGTCAGGCCAAATGAGAATCATGAGGTCAAAGGAACTGGCCTAGGAGCTCAGAGACAGAATTGTGGCAAGGCATAGATCTGGCCAAGGTTACAACAGTATTTCTGCAGTACTCAAGGTTCCTAAGAGCAGAGTGGCCTCCATAATCCTTAAATGGAAGAAGTTTGGGATAACCAGAAGTCTTCCTACACCTGGCCGTGCAGCCAAACTTATCAATCGTGGGAGAAGAGCCTTGGTGTAAGAGGTAAAGAAGAACCCCAAGATCATTGTAGCTGAGCTCCAGAGATGCAGTAGGGAGATGGGATAAAGTTCCACAAAGTCAACTATCACTGCAGCCCTCCAACAGTCAGGCCTTTATGGAAGAGTGGCCTGACAGAAGCCTCTCCTCAGTGCAAGAAATAAGAAAGCCCACACAGAGTTTGCTAAAAAACACAAGAAAGACTGCAAGACTCTGGCCTGATGAGATGAAGACAGACCTTTTTGGTGATTATTCCAAGCAGTATGTGTGGAGAAAACCAGGCACTGCTCATCACCTGCCCAATACAATCCCAACAGTGAAACATGGTGGTGGCAGCATCATGCTATGGGGGTGTTTTTCAACTGCAGACACAGTACAACTGGTTGGAAAGAAACATGAATGCGGCCAAGTACAGAGATATCCTGGATGAAAGCCTCTTCCAGAGTGCTCTGGACCTCAGACTTGGCCGAAGGCTCACCTTCCAACAAGACAATGACCCTAAGCACACAACTAAGATAACAAAGGAGTGGCTTCACAACAACTCTGTAACCATTCTTGACTGGCCCAGCCAGAGCCCTTACCTAAACCCAATTGAACATCTCTGAAGAGACCTGTAAATGGCGTCCACCAACGTTCACCATCCAACATGACGGAGCTGGAGAGGATCTGCAAGGAAGAATGGCAGAGGATCCCCAAATCCAGGTGAGAAAAACTTGTTGCATCATTCCCAAGAAGACTCATGGCTGTAATAGTTCAGAAGGGGGCTTCCACTCAATACTGAGCAAAGGGTCTGAATACTTATGAGCATGTGATATTTCAGTTTTTCTTTTTTAATAAATTTGCAGGGCAGAGTGTACATTAATGAGAAAAAAAATTAACTTTTTTGAAGTTACCAAATGGCTGCAATGAACGAAAAATGAAAAGGGGTCTGAATACTTTCCGTGCCCACTGTGTATACAGGGTGGTCCAAAAGTAGGTGGACAGAAAATAATAACATTTATTTTGATTGATTATTATTATTATTATTAATTTTGAATTTTTTAAACCAGAGAGTTATGAGACACAAAATAGTTAATAAATAACATTTCCCACATGTCTACTTTACATCAGCACAATTTTGGAAACAATTTTTTTTTGTTTGGAAGTTATAAACGTTAAAAGTTAACCAGCGATTTCTCATTTTTACAACAAAATTTACAAAACAATTTTTTTTAGGGACCACCTCACATTTGCAGTCATTTTGAGGGGTCTATATGGCAGAAAATACCCAAAAGTGACACCATTCTAAAAATTGCACCCCTTATGGTGCTCAAAACCACATTCAAGAAGTTTATTAACCCTTCAGGTGTTTCAGAACATCAGAAGCAACATGGAAGAAAAAAATGAACATTTAATTTTTTAGTCACAAAAATGATCTTTTAGCAACAATTTTTTTTATTTTCCCAAGGGTAAAAAGAGAACATGGACCACAAAAGTTGTTGTCCAATTTGTCCTGAGTACACTGATACCCCATATGTGGGGGTAAACCACTGTTTGGGCGCACGTTGGAGCTTGGAAAGGAAGTAGTGATGTTTTGGAATGCAGACTTTGATGGAATGGTCTGCGGGCGTCATGTTGCGTTTGCAAAGCCCCTGATGTGCCTAAACAGTGGAAACACCCCACAAGTGGCCCCATTTTGGAAATTAGACCCCCCAAGGAACTTATCTAGATGTGTGGTGAGAACTTTGAACACCAAAAACAATGTTTGATAAATCTCCCCCATCATAACCCTATTACACATACTGTCCACCTACTTTTGGACCACCCTGTATAGTGAAAAGGCGTTTGCCCCTTCCTAATTTCCCATTCTTTTGCATGTTTGTCTTATCTTTATTATTAAGAGAAAAAGAAATCCAAACCTATAGGGCCCTGTGTGAAAAAGTGATTGCCCCCTAAACTGGTTAGGCCACTTTTAGCAGCAACAACAACTACAATGAAGTGTTTGCAATTACTGGCAATGAGTCTTTTACAACAATCTGGAATAATTTTGGGTCGCTCATATTTGCAGAATTGCTATATTTCAGTCACATTGTAGGGTTCTGAGCATGAACCACCTTTTAAGTTCATGCCACAGTATGCCACCAGTATGGCACCTTGGTGGCACAATTACGCTGTCCATCACTTTTCCTGATTCTATATCTAAATACTGTATATACAGTGGGGAAAATAAGTTTTTTATACGCTGCCGATTTTGCAACTTTTCCCCTACAAAGAATGAAGAGGTATCTTTTTATCATAGGTACACTTCAACTGTGAGAGATGGAATCTTTAAAAGATCCAGAAAATCACATGGTATGATTTAAAAAAAAATGAATTAGCATTTTATTGCATGAAATAAGTATTTGATATAATAGCAAAACAGAACTTAATATTTGGCATAGAAACATTTGTTTGCAATTACAGAGGTCAAATGTTTCCTGTAGTTCTTGACCAAGTCTGTACATACAGCAGCAGGAATTTTGGCCTACTCCTCCATACAGATCTTCGCCAGATCTTTAAGGTTTTGGGCCTGTGGCTGAGCAAAATTAAGTTTAAGCTCCCCCCCAAGATTTTCAATTGGGTTTAGGTCTGGAGACTGGCTAGGCCACTCCATGACCTTAGTTGCCCTGGCTGTGTGTTTCCGGTCCTTGTCATGCTGGAAGACCCAGCCGCGACCCATCTTCAATGATCTTACTGATGGAAGGAGGTTGTTGGCTAAAATCCCGCGATGCATGACCCCATCCATCTTATTTTCAATACAGTGCAGTCTTCCTTTCTCCTTTGCAAAAAAGCACCCCAAAGTATGATCTTTCACCCACCATGCTTCACGGTTGGGATAGTATTCTTGGGGTTGTACTCATCCTTCTTCCTCCAAATACGGCAAGTGGAGTTTTTTTCTTCTCATCTGACCACATGACCTTCTCCCATGCCTCCTCTGGATCATTCCCTTGGTTATTGGCGAGTTTCAAATGGGCCTGGAGACATGCTGGCATGAGAAGGGAGACCTTGTTACTAATGGTAATGTTTGAGACTGTGATCCCAGCTCTCTTCAGGTCACTGACCAGGTCGTCTGGGCTGATTCCTCAGCTTTCGCAGAATCATCCTTAGCCTGCAAGGTGAAATCCTGCACGGAGCCTCAGACCGAGGAAGATTCAGTCGTCTTGTGATCCTTCCATTTTCTAATAATTGTGACAATAGTTGTTGCCTCTCACCAAGCTGCTTGCCTATTGTACTGTAGCCCATCCCAGCCTTGTGCAGGTTTATAAATTTGTCCCTGGTGTCCTTAGACAGCTGTTTGGTCTTGGCCATGATGGAAGGTTGGAGTGTGATTGATTATGTGGTCAGGGGTCTTTTATGCAGGTAACGAGTTCAAACAGGTACAATTAATACAGATAATGAGTGCAGAGTAGGAGGTTTCTTAAAGTAAAACTAACCCATCTGTGAGAGCCAGAATTCTTGCTGGTTGGTACGGGGTCAAATATTTATTTCATACAAGAATATGCAATTTAATTATTAATGGTATAAAACTCTCCATTCATCTAAACTACAGCGCTTCTCTCCCCCATGATAATAGCGGTATAGTTTAAATGATTTTACCAGTGCTTTGACACAATGATCCTTCACAAGCATGAACACAACCACAATAGACCATGATGACAAAGCAGAAATGACTGGAAGGTTCTAGTAATCCATTTTCTGAGGAAAGATTAAGTAAAAGTGTCCATTAAACAGATTGATAGACTTTATAATGTTTTTTTGTCGCAACATTGCATGAAGGGGATGAAACGCTGAACTCTACGATAGATTATATATAGGTAATTGTGTCAAGCCGAAATGCCGCACCATAATGTATTTTTCTACAATATTACAATATTTAGTAACTATAGAAGCAAATCTTATGGTGTCTTCAGTTCTTGGACACAGACAATATTCGGTACCAGTGTACCACACTAGAAACATTTGGACAAAAGAGCAATATCCCCCTGAAGGGAACGAGTTGGACAGCCCAATATCATGGCACATTCATGTCAATTGTGTATTCACTAGTGATGAGTGCACATGCTAGGATAACGTCTTATTCAAGCATGCTGGGGTGTTATCCGAGCATCTGGGCGTGCTCTTATATTATGTTCGAGTCCCTGCGGCTGCATGATATTCTATGGGAATTGCGTATCTAATAGGCAATTCCCATGTATTCAGGCTGTCTAATAGACTCGAACATGATATACAAACACTCCCAGATTACCGGATAACACCTGAAAATGCTCGGATAAGACGTTATCCGAAGACGTTCGTTCAGACGGCTGTAATAATTGGCCGCACTCGGCCATGCAAGTCAATGATTGGGAGAGTCTTGGGACCCTCACACTAAACATAGTTGCGCAGATTCTGCTGAAATTATTGCATTTGTCAGGCTATTTAATTTGTATGGCCAGTTTAATAACTAATGTTGGCAATGATAACGTTGACATCATATGATCTGTGTGTGCAATGGTAACACCTTGGTTTAGGATGCCAGTAAAAGGTGCACATATTCTGTATAATAGTAATGGTGAGTACTCCGAATCATTTCCTCAAGGTAATCTAGTCTGGCACCAGTCCATGTGCATTTATGCATGCACTAAAGCTTTTGTATGGTGGCTATACACCTTATATGGCTACCGTCCCGCTTTCCAAAAACAGATGCATGCTCAGCTTGGCCGAGCAAACGTGTACCTACAGTTGTGCCCAAAACCTTACATAACCCAGCAGAATTTTTGCTTTCTTGGATTTTTTCAGAGAATATGAATGATCACACCAAAACTTTTTCTTCACTCATGGTTTGTGGTTGGGTGAAGCCATTTATTGTCAAACTACTGGGTTTTCTCTTTTTAAATCAGAATGACAACCCAAAACATCCAAATGACCCCGTTCAAAAGTTCACACACCTTGGTGATTTTGGCCTGATAGTATGCACAGAAGTTGGAACAAATGGGTTTGAATGTCTACTAAAGGTAACATCCTCACCTGTGACCTGTTTGTGTGTAATCAGTGTGTGTGAATAAAAGCTGAGTGAGTTTCAGGGATCCAGACAGACTCTTGCATCATTCATCCTGCCACTGACGTTTCTGGATTGTGAGTCATGGGAAAAGCAAAAGAACTGTCAATGGATCTATCGGAAAAGGGATACAAAAAGATATCCAATGAATTGATAATGCCAGTCAGCAGCGGTCAAACTCTGATTAACAAATGGAAAATCAGGGGCTCTGTAAAAACAAAACCACAATCACATAGACCAACAAAAATGTCATCCACAACTGCCAGGAAATTTGTTCGGGATGCAAAGAAAAAAAAAAACACAAATAACATCAGCTGAAATACAGGACTCTCTCAAAACTAGTGGTGTGGCTGTTTCAAGATACACAATAAGGAGGCACTTGGAGAAAAATGGGCTGCATGGTCGAGTCGTCAGAAGAAAGTCATTACTGTGCAAATGCCACAAAGTATCTCACCTACAATACACAAAACGGCACAGGGACTAGCCTCAAAACTTCTGGAACAAGATAATTTGGAGTGATGAGACCAAAATTGAACTTTTTGGCCACAACCATAAACTTTACATTTTGAGAGAGGTCAATAAAGCCTATGATGAAAGGAACACCATTCCCACTTTAAAGCACGGAGGTGGATCGCTGATGTTTTGGGGACGTGTGAGCTACAAAGGCACAGGAAACTTGGTCAAAATTGAAGGAAAGATGAATGCAGCACGTTATCAGCAAATACTGGAGGCAGATCTGCACTCATCAGCCCGGAGGCTGCGCATGGGACGTACTTGGACGTTGCAACATGACAAAGATCCAAAACACAAGGTCAAGTGGCCATCTCAGTCTCCTGACCTCAATATCATTGAGCCACTCTGGGGAGATCACAAGCTCACAGTTCATGCTAGACAGCCCAGGAATTTACAGGAACTATAAGCTTTTTGCCAAGAAGAGTGGGCAGCTTTACCATCTGATAAAATAAAGTACCTCATTCACAACTACCACAAAAGACTTCAAGCTGTCATTAATGTTAGAGGGGGCAATACACGATATTAAGAAATGAGGTATGTGAACTTTTGATCAGGGTCATTTGGATATTTTGGGTTGTCATTATGATTTAAAAAGTAAAAACACAGTAATTTGACAATAAATGGCTTCACCCAACCACTAACCATGAGTGGAGAAAATGTTTTGGTGTTCTCATTCATATTCTCTGAAAAAAGGCCAAGAAAGCAAAAATTCTGCCGAGGTATGTAAACTTTTGAGCACAACTGTATGGGAAAGACTTATCTCATAAGAGAACAAAGGTGTTACAATTATATTAACCCAATCCTTCTCACCACCCAACATCATCTGAGGGAGAATGGTGAGGGGCCCCCATATATATTAGATCGTCAACGCACTTATGTAGTTGGGCTCTGCCATCTTTTATCTCCACTTATTAAGTGATACCCATGAAGAAAGGCAATTTGTGTAGTACAGATGGTAAAACTATTTTATGTGCAATTCTTCTCTACGGCACATTTCTTCTTTTTAAAATCAAATACTTTTACATTAAAATGTCACATTTGTTAAAGTTTTACAAGTCCAGTGAATTGCGGGATGAAGATAATAACCTACGAAGCATTTAATATACCTCCTTCAGCAGTTATCCACTTACTATACTGTTGGCAGGCATGACTTACTTACAGAATTACTTGCTCAGAATATGAGAAAAAATTAGAACTGCCTTCACATAGGATCATACTCCTCAGCCTTTATATAGCTGTGGCTGCCCCTAGGCCCACGCGGTTTCCATACAGCAATGTTGCTGATGGTTCCTGCTGATGTGCGATATTTCTGTGGATCACTTGGCCAATGTGGTTGAAATATCCCTATGAAATATCCCTATGTTTTGTATATACAGCTCCTATGTATGACTATGTGTCACAATGGTTACAGATGCCAATCAAACTTACCGTCACTCACCGATTCCCCCCCTCTAATAAAGCATTATGTTTATAGAGTGCAACAGAAATTCAGAAAGAGCATCTAACTGATACTTTACTTCATGGTGACAAACTTCCATTATGGCATATTTGTTGGATTTCATAAACCATTATGTTGGTGGGGGAAAAGGGTGGGGAACATCCTCTTAGACTACGAACGCAAAAACTAACAGATCAAGGACCTTTCATCTGTCCATCTCTAATCACAGTGAAGCAGCTGTGCTACAATTTCCACAGTGGATGGATGGGAGCTCTAATTCTGTTGTATGATAGTCACCAATTCTTCTGAGAGGCTCCGGAAAAAAAGAAGAGACCTCTCAGGATTGGCTGAACCCTCCTGCAACCTCCTGGATAGCAGTAATGTAGAAGAAACTCTTGGATAGAAAAGGTAAGGGCATATTCTCCATGTATCAGCCAACATATCACTACCTCTGTTCAATAATGGATGCCATATGAAGCTTACAATAAAATCCAAGGTCATGCTTAAATATTATTTAGTAAATAAAAACCGTACTACTCTCTGAAAAAAGTGAACATATATTGCCATATAGTTCCCTTATAACATTGTAATTCAGTATTCAAACAACAGCATAGCCTATCTCTAGATAGTATTTGGTGATATTTATTTTTTCTTCCGTGGATTGTCTAGCTAGTGTGATAGACTCTTAGTAAATGAGGGCTTGGGAAACTGCCCAATTAGTCACTCCCTAAAACCTGAATCCCCTACCTATCAGGAGGCTATGATACATCTAGAGCTAAGCCTTCACTATCTATGTGGCTCATAAAGCCCTAGTGCAAGCTACATGAAAGTTGTCTCAACATACTGACTTCGGCAGGACCGGCCAACAATCTGATGTGTAGGATACTCTCCTGACAGATGATTTTGGGCGAGAGAAGGATCTGTACATTGGAATTTCATCAGCTTATTCCTTTGTTTCAAGGGGACATAAGACGCTGACAGATGTGTCTGTGGCTTTTTCCTCTCTCTCCATTGAAAACACCTAAACATTTGGCTGAGCACTCGTGCTTGGTGGCTGTTCGAATGTTTGGCAGCTATCTCGTGTATAGGTGGGTTAATCGATTTTGTGAAAATTGATTTGGGGACAAATTTTTCAAATTTGTCATGTTTTGCTAATCCAAAATAAATCTTGATTCGGCCATCGAGATAGCATAAAACAGAAAAGCATCACATGACCTTGGCTCAGAGGGTTACTCTATAATGACTTGTAGGTAGCCCACCCTTCAGCAAAGTCAATTGTGAAGAACTATGTAAGTGTAAGGTCACTAATGACTCAAAGCCACTATAAGAGCCCAAACAGGAGATGCTGCTGCCATTTTGTAGGTAACTGGGATATAAGAGAGGACCTCAGAGCTTAGACAGAGCGATACAGAACACAGAACTATTGATAGTGAGTGAGAAGAAAATAGATGTGTCATGATATTCATTTTCTCGCACTTGTCCAGTGTCGGTGACTGCCGCATTTGTGGTGAGGTCACTTTGACATTACAAAGGCTGGCTTTGCATTAAAAAGCTTAGCTCGAAATAGGGTTGGGTACAGTCCTAGGAGACCTCTGAGTGTTACACGCGTCTTTCCAAGGCAACTGGAAGTTTTGGAGTTCTTTCAATTCATGCAGAATCAAATCAGCTGATATCTAATTTTTCATCCTAATCAAACCCAAAACAGATTTTGGGAAGATTGCTCATCTCTATTCATGGCCAACTTTAATCTGAAAACAGGATGAACTGTGTAAATTTTGGGGAAGACTATCTGCTGAAAAAGGCAGAAAATGTACCATATTCCACAAGGAAAATACTGGAGAGTAAATAGCGGTAAAATGTGTGACTGCTCTCATGTACCACAAGCCGGCTAAATTCAGCCATATTGAACCTAGCATGGCTGATAATAACCTGAAATGTGCTCTAGATGTTATCAGACCTGTGCGGCGTGTAATGGACGACCGTGTAGGAGCTCCGCTATACGGAATTAGAGAGATAAGAGCAGATACAATAGCATTCACCTTCACAGAGAATGGCATCCAGCGCAGGGAGCAGTGTAATTATATCACCGGGGCAAATGCTTATCACATCGCATGGGCGCTTAAAATCGCAGACTTTAATCAATTTGCGTTGTGGTAAAATTAATGAAGTATAGTATTTGTTTTTAATACTGTGTGATATTACAGCTAAATTACAGTGCTGCATAAAAGCCAAGGATGGAAGCTTTAATTAAAGGGCCAATGCCAATTGGCAGATATTAGAGGGGGTATATAGTATGTCTGATTGGTTCATTTTGCAGAATTCTGTCCAATTCCTACTGGAATCATAACATCTGTAAGGCCCATATTGGCTGTCACCTACAATACCTGATAGATTAAGACAATGTATGGACTATGGATTTATTCTTATTTTTGTATTTGAGGATGCTTGTACTTAACAGTTCAGCACATGGAAAACTGAGGAATGGCTTTTAAACCTTTAAGCACTCTCTTAGTTTTAGATCCAATATATTTTACTGGATATAAAAGTTCCAATTTTCTAATTAAGAGCTCCAAATACCATGTATAATACATAAGGTCAAATAATAAAATTCTTGGTGCCAGGAGTCACCAATAGAGGGCGTTATGGGCCGTGCACTCTGTCATGTTATTAAACTCACTGTATGACAGGATGGCGTAAACTCCTAAGCTCCCTCTAGTGGTGGCTGGAGGAAGGTAGAATATTATCATTTATCTCTATGCTCAAGCATTGAATTCTGGAGCTCTTACCTGTGTATTTGGAGCTCCAAATACTATAGATTAAAGGTATGTGTAGACTGGCTGATGGCGGCTGTAAGTTAACTGCTGATCGGCTACATAGGGGCAGATCAATGGATGTTTAACAGCTAGTGATGAGCGAACGTGCTCGGATAATGTCTTATCAGAGTATGCTTGGGTGGTATCGGAGCATCTAGGAGTGCTCGTTTATTATGTTCGAGTCCTTGCGGCTGCATGATTTGCGGCTGCTAGACAGCTTCAACATAAGTGGGGATTCCCTAACAAACAAGCAATCTCTGTATTACATATATTTCAAGGAAACCTAGAAACGGCTATATTTTAATGGTTTCTTAATCATGTAACTGTTTCGTATCAGCATAATATGGCTCCGCTTAAAATTACAGTTAACTATTTAAACAAAGTGAAGTTTTTTGTTACTTTTAGCGTTTTCACACCAGTCCCGGGAAGTTCTAAGTGTGAAGAGCACTGGCGGGAAGGGGGTGTGGAAATACCCGTCCATCTAATTCACCACCAGAGGTGACGTACTCCAGTCTGAAATCTTACTCCAAAAATTTTCTAGAGAGGTACATGGTTGGGTACGCCACTTGTAACATGTTTCATTGAGTGGTGTAAACCTCTTAATAAATCAGGTACCTCTTACTTCAACACGCGCATTCATCAAGATCAAAGTGAACAATGCCTGTCTTATTGAATCAGGACCTAAGTATGCTGCGGCTAGTGAAAGCAACCCAATGATTCTGGAGTATTTACTGTGAAAATCTAAGTCACAACGGCTGTATAGCGCTGGACTAATAAAATGCACATTTTTATATCAGACGTGAAAAATTTCACAAAGGGTTATACAGGTTTTACATGGATTATCAAAGTACGTAAAACAGCCTCGTCAGGTGAAGAACAACAATTCTGTCATTTATTCTCAGGGGTGTATATAAATGTTGCAAAAGAATCAGTAACCCGGAGCAGGCTTTTCTTGCGAAGGGCCCATATGTATTACCTGGAAAGAAAACTCGTATTAGCAATATAAATGACAAGCGCATTGAGGCCCTATTACCTGAAATTACACCTCTGTTATCTTCCCAGCAGGTTGGAACAGAGATTACAAGCACATGCTGATAATGATGAACTAGACATTTCAGCCATTCTTTGAAATATGGTCTTTTGGTTTCTGATAAGTCACTTTCCTACTGTGCTCAAGTTGAGAAAGCAGATTATAGGCTGCAATGGGTGAAATGCATAGTTGCCAACAGTCCAAAATTTGTTGTAACTAATGATGAGCGAGTATACTCATTGCTCGGGTTTTTCCGAGCACGCTCGGGTGGTCTCCAAGTATTTGTTAGTGCTCGGAGATTTAGTTTTAGTCACCGCAGCTGCATGATTTACAGCTAATAGACAGCTTGATTACATGTGGGGATTCCCTAGCAACCAGGCAACCCCCACATGTACTCAGCCTGGCAAACAGCTGTAAATCATGCAGTTGCGTCAACAACTAATTCTCCGAACACTAAAGGTTCCGTCACACTCAGCAACTTTACAACGAGAACGACAACAATCCGTGACGTTGCAGCGTCCTGGATAGCGATCTCGTTGTGTTTGACATGCAGCAGCGATCTGGATCCCGCTGTGCCATCGCTGCTCGGAGCTAGAAGTCCAGAACTTTATTTCGTCGCAAGGTCGGCGTGTATCGTCATGTTTGACATCAAAAGCAACGACGCCAGCAACGAGCATAGGGCCCCTAGATGTGTGTCGTATCGGTACACTCCGGCTGTTTGACATGGAGCTAACAACCAGAGAGAACGAGAAGTGAGTCGCCGTTACGTCACTGGATCGCTCCTGCATCGTTCTGGAGTTGCTGTGTTTGACGTCTCTATAAAAAATACTCGGAGACCACCCGCACGTGCTCGGGAAAACCCGAGCAACGAGTATACACGCTCATCACTAGTTGTAATGTCCCAATTAGAGTTTAGCAAATTTTTCAAAATCGGTTCTGATTATAATCGGCACTGAATATGGTTTTTGCAATATTCACCGAACACAGCCGATTGTCATTGGAGTCAATGGGAGTAGAAATGAACGAATATGGTCGGAACCGATCATCAAACATAAATTCGACACGAATAGGAAACCAATATGGCATGAACATGGCAAATTGAGATTCGGTGAACATATTCGCTCAACTCTAGTCCCAACTAAGGGGATGTCCTGGTCTAGGGTGTTTATGTAAAAGCTGCCCAATTGCAGGCAGGCTCACTGGGATTGGGGTACTCATGGGCAAGACTGGAGGAAGGACTTCAACATTAGCTGTGTTAAAAAGTACGGAAATGAGAAATTAGATGTGGCTCTTTTACACATTCAAAGAAGAGTTTATCTAAAGAGTTAAACTATACCATCATCTAGAATTCATTATTCTCTATTAGGTAATTGCCGATACATTAATTATCTAAAAAGGATTGGCAAGAGCAAATTAATTTAAGTGGAGGAAGTGTAAACAGGTTCAGCAAATTTAGGTTTTCACACAATGAAGCTCGGTCACTAAATAGTTTAATGGCAGCCTTACAGCTTCCATATGACGAGTCAGCAATTAAAAATGACTGACACCGACAAAAAAAATGAAATTCCTTCAAAGTAAAAGCATTAATTGAGTGAAATGTCTTGGTATCTTTCCACCTGTGAGATCGATTCGCAATTTAGTCCACTAAGTTAAAAGATTATCTTAGTGGGAACTGTCAGACGGAAAAGATTTCGCACCTAAGGCTTAACAAAATGGTGTATATATTATAGCACAAGTCATTGCGGAGATTCATGCTTTGATGGCAACGTGTTCTCAAAAAATACTGATTTGGGAACCTCCAAAGTTTTGGTTGAGCCACTATAATTCAGTGTCACCTATATCAGCCTACTGAACCGTGGCTGGTGTAAAGATAACACTTTTCAGAATAGACAGGGCCTTTCTTTGTGTTGTGTATTAATTACATACGTAAAATAAAAGCACGGAATGTAATATACGGTATAAAGTATAGCTGTGTGGAGATCCAGAAGTAATCACTTATTACGACTGTTATATTTTCTAATTACTGTTTAATCATTTTTAACCCTAGAACACATACCTGGGGCCTCGCAGGCCTGCCAGGTTACTTGTTTTCTATTTTCTGTAGAAGTACTTTGGTTAGAATTTTGAAAATCTAGGTAATCCTCAGGTATATAGTTGTTAGTAATTTCCAGTTATTCATATATTTTTATGTTACAGACATTTCGGTATAACAACCTTTTTTTGGGACTACCCCATATTCACGCACCTGGGGCCTTTTAGGCCTGTACTAGGTTTACATGTGATACTCAGTCTTTTTGTTTGTATTGTTGCTGGGGAAGAACTTTTATGACTCTAAAACACTTGCTAAAAACTCTCTAAACACTCTAAAAACACTTGCTCTACCAATTTTCAATTCAGGAATAAATATTACAATGGATAATTACTTTACCAATTTTGAAATGGCCAACTTTTTGCTTCAAAAGCAACTTACACTTGTTGGTACTATGAGGCCAAACCGCCGCGAAATTCCTCCAATCATGAAGCACAATGCACAGCGAACAATCTATGAGATTGTATTCGGTTTCTGCAATCAAGCAAAATGGTGTCTTATAAAGCCAAGAAAGAAAAATCCGTGATATTACTGAGTACAATGCATCATGATGGAAGTATTGACACCAATGACAGGAAAAAAAAAACTGAAATCATACTGCATTATAATAAGACAAAAGGAGGTGTCGACAAGATGGACGAAATGATTGGAGAGTATTTGTGCAAAAGGCAGACTAAACGTTGGCCTGTTGCCCTTTTTTCCAATATCCTTGATGTGTCAGCCCTCAATAGCTACATTGTTTATTGTCAAACTAATCCAGAATTCCATGCCAACAGGAAAGACAAGAGACGTCTATTTTTGACAGAACTTTGTTATGAACTTTTGATGCCTACTATGATGGAGAGAAGCAGCATGATATGCTTATCAAGGCAAATTACGGAGGCAATGATCCGATGTGGAATACGCTTTCTGGAACATCCAGAGCAAAGAGAAAAAAAAAGAAAGCGCTGCTATATTTCTCCAGCAAAGAAGGAAAGAAAATCGGAGCGTTTCTGTTCTACTTGCGGACAAAATGTATGCAAGGAACATTCAGCCGAAAAAATAATATGCGAGAATTGTCGGGGGAATATGTAAAGTTACAAATAAATATTCCTGCACCAAGTTTGCTACAACCAAAAAAATCTAATATATAATTGAATAGAATACTACTTCCTGCAATTTGTGCCAACTTCCGTGGCTTTGTCCGGAGCTAATGTCCGGAGCTAATGTCCGGAGATAAGTGACGTCAACAGTGTCCAGTGTCTGATTGGTTGCCGCCTGCTGCGAGCGACTAATCAGAAACGTGCCGTACTGTGACACACTCCGCCCGCCATTTTGGTGTGATTTTTGAATTTTTACCTCACAGCAAGTTTCTACTGCGTGGAGGCGGGTCCAGTGACGTTGCTCTTCAAGCTCCTGCCGAATTTCGTCAAAAAAATGATAATACCATTTACCAAAACTATATATATTTAGTTGTGAAGTGGTTCAGTGACATTTTCACACCAATTTTGAACTTTTGTTTGGTGTTTTCTCCATATACTGCCTATTATTTTTGTTCTTTCTTACTATTATTTATTAATTGTATTATTCTTACATTTGAATAAATAAAGTATATATGGATTCTAGACTCCCGATTCTTTAGAATCGGGCTGCCATCTAGTGTTTTCATAACAAAATTGCATATAGAATGCCTATATTTGGCGTGCCCGCTTACTTACTTTTTTGTTGTTTTATGCACATAATTACCGTATATACTCGAGTATAAGCCGAGATTTTCAGCCCATTTTTTTGGACTGAAAGTCCCCCTCTCGGCTTATACTCGAGTCATATACCCGGGGTTCGGCAGGTGAGGGGGAATGGGGGCTGTGTAGTTATACTTACCTGCTCCCAGCGCGGTCCCTGCAGTCCCTGGCTTCCCCGGCGCTGCAGATTCTTCCTGTACTGAGTGGTCACATGGCACCGCTCATTACAGAAATGAATAGGCGGCTCCGCCTCCATAGGGGAGGAGCCGCATATTCATTGCTGTAAATGATCGGTAACTGTGACCGCTCAATTACAGGAAGAAGCTGCAGCGCCTGAGAAGCCAGGGACTGCAGGGACCGCGCCGGGAGCAGGTAAGGGGAGCGCAGCGCTGCACGATATTTACCTGCTCCTCGCTCCGGTGCGGCTCCGTCTCCAGCGTCCTCTAGCAATGACGCTCAGGTTAGAGGGCGCTGTGACGTAGTCAGTGCTGGAGACGGAGCCGCACGAGGAGCAGGTAATTATTGAAAGCGCTGCCATCCTGAGCAAGAGAGGTGAGTATGTGATTTTTTTTTTTTTATTGCAGCACCAGCAGCATTTATATATGCAGCATCTATGGGGCCATAATCAACGGTGCAGAGCATATATATATGGCAAAGCTTTATAAGGAGCATCTATGGGGCCATAATCAAAGGTGCAGAGCAATATATATGGCGCAGCTTTATAAGGAGAATCTATGGGGCCATAATCAATGGTGCAGAGCAATATATATGGGGCACAGCTTTATAAGGAGCATCTATGGGGCCATAATCAATGGTGCAGAGCAATATATATATGGCACAGCTTTATATGGAGCATCTATGGGGCAATAATGAACGGTATGGAGCATCTATTTTTATTTTTGAAATTTACCAGTAGCTGCTGCATTTCCTACCCTAGGCTTATACTCGAGTCAATAAGTTTTCCCAGTTTTTTGTGGCAAAATTAGGGGGTCGGCTTATACTCGGGTCGGCTTATACTCGAGTATATACGGTATGTTTTGAAATATACACATCTTAGGCTGTGTTCCCAGTAGCGCTGGGGTTCGCCAGAAGGGGATCCATAATGGATCTGACCTCCTGGTAACTCCAGCTAAGGCTGCCGGAATGGCGGGATTCCGCCAGCCTTAGCTGGGGTCACCAGGAGGTCAGATCCATTACGGATCCCCTCCTGGCGGACCCCAGCGCTAGTTGGAATGCATCCTTACCTTGCAATTGTAAAATAAATTTTGAAAAGTATTTTTATTTGAGTTATTCCGTGTTATTTGCACACAGGCCTAAAAGGCCCCAGGTGCGTGAATATGGGGTAGTCCGAAAAAAAGGTTGTTATACCGAAATGCCTATAACATAAAAATATATGAACAACTGGAAATTACTAACAACTATATACGTGAGGAATACCTAGAGTTCCAAAATTCTAACTAAAGTAATTTTACAGAAAATAGAAAACAAATAACCTGGCAGGCCTGCGAGGCCCCAGGTATGCGTCCGCCAGCCTTAGCTGGGGTCACCAGGACGTCAGATCCATTACGGAATCACGTCCTGGCGGACCCCTGCGCTAGTGGGAATGCATCCTTACTTTGCAATAAACTTTGAAAAGTATTTTTATTTGAGTTATTCCATGATAATTGTAAACAGGCCTAAAAGGCCCCAGGTGCGTGAATGTGTAGATTTCTATGGGTATGCATTCTAGGGTTAATATTTTTTTTGCATTTTCCATATGATTATTTCTCTTATCTTTTTTGGAAAAAAATCCATAAATCTTGCAGTTTTCACTCCCACCAATGAGGCTTGTCTTATAGTTATTGACCTATAGAGATCACTTTTTACCAGTCATCTCATTACCATCACAGACAGGAATACAATGAAAAGTATCAACTACATTGAGATAACAATGAATTCACCACTCACAATCAGTCACAGTCACAGCTCACCTCCACCTCCTCTTCTCTGCACAATGACCTCTGCACAGATCACAGTGCATGCCTAGAAAACTCTCTCAATAATTGCTGACTTTGGCTTTTGTTACTTCTGGAAAGTGTATCTCTGAAGACTGTTACAGCAGCTCAGGTTAGATTGCTGCCTACATAATCACATACAAAAAATAACATAAAAACATGTACGGCAGCACTGGGTCCTGGATTCAAGGATTCAAATCTGTTAATCAGGGACAAGATATGGAACAAATTTGTATGTTCTCCCCGTGTTTGCGTGGGTTTCCTCCTGGTTTTCCAGTTTTCTCCCACACTCCAAATACATACTGATAGGTAATCTAGATTGTGAGCCCCAATGGGAGCAGTGCTGATGATGTCTGTAAAGCACTGTGAAATGTGATGGCGCTAGATAAGCGAGTACAATTAATAAAATATATACAATCAGAAATAAAAACAGATTACAAAAAAATATTTATCAGTATCTAGTTTTAAAAGGAATCTGTCACCAGGTTTTTGGTATGTAATCTAAGAGCCACATAATGTAGGCACTGAGACCCTGATTCCAAAAATGTGTCACTTGCTGGTCTTTTTCTGCTATAAATCTAGCAGAGCTCAGAATGCGGAGCTCTGTATAACCCGCCCACAGCACTGATTGGCAGCTTTCTGTGTACACTGTTTATTGACAGAAAGCTTCTAATCAGTGGTGTGGTCGGAGTTACACAGAGTAGATGACTAGGAGGCACAAGGCAGCTAGTCCTTTCTTACTGATTTTATTGAAACAGTAACACACAGTCTAGTAACTGACACATCACTGGAATCAGGCTTTCAGCCTGATCATGCTGCTCTCAGATTATATTTTTAAAAAAAAACTTCTGACATATTTCATTTAATTAGTAAAATATGTAGAGGAGCTACTCCCTTTGAATGTCCAGACAATTACAAAAAAGTCCTTTTGGCATAAGTACAGTATTACCTTGACTGTATTGAAAAAAGTATGATAGGCATTGATATTTAACCAAACTGCATAAAAATGTCACATTTCTTTAGGCCTCTCTGAATATTACAACAGCTATCTATAGGCAGAATACAAAGATTAAGTCAATACAACAGGTAATTAAAAAATAGCAAGTGTGGGAAAAACAACTGAGAAAAGCATTGCTATTGATTTCCATTATTAGTTCACTGTGCTCTAGTGTAACTTAAAAGCAATGAATACCCTTTGGCAATTGCCTTATTAATCACTATGAGACAAGCCAGGAGGGACAGACCAGAAAACTAGTGTGAAAAACAAATCTCCACATACTGTATACATAAAACTTACACTGACCATCACACAAACACATAAAAATAATAATAAAATACTAAAAAAAGTCACAAATCATTGTTTTCTATCAATATTAACAGCTCGGTGAAAAAAAATAGTTTATACTTAACAAAGCATCCATTAAAGAAGAAATGAAACCCTGGCTGAAATCTCAAACACCTTGAACTACACTCACTATCTGAATCCTTTCTCCGTCTTGCAGACATAAGTTCCTTACACAATGCAGATGCTGCCGCCACTTTTTATGACACCACAATACCTGCAGCTCTTGAATCGATGTCCCCCCTCAAACTTACCAAAACTCGCACAATCAACAAGCAACCCTGGCATACCAGCCTGACTAAAAAACTGAGGCGGGCATCTAGGGTAGCTGAGCAGAGATGGAAAAGATCCCATTCCATCACATCACATTCAAACAGTCACTCACCACTTTCAAGTCCACACTCACGGCATCAAAACAAACCTATTTCTCATCTCTCATATCCTCCCTGTCTCACAACCCTAAACAACTATTCAGCACTTTCAATTCTCTCCTCTGTCCCCCAGCATCTCCTCCCTCTCCACTCATATCAGCTGAAGACTTAGCCTAATTCTTCAAGCAGAAGATTGATAACATCAGACAAAGCTTTGGCCTAAAGCCCCCACAGCCCCTCCCCATAACTACTCAACCCTCCTCCTACAAAACCAGCTGCTCCGCCATTACGAAAGATCAACTTTCCTCCCTACTCTCCAGATCACAGCTCTCATCCTTCCCCTCATGCTTCAAGCATGCCTCAATTAAAACCATCCTCATAAAGCCCTCTCTTGACCCATCTTCTCTGTTTAGATATTGCTCCATATCACTTCTTCCCTATGCCTCAAAACTACTGGATCAACACTTCCATTTTGAACTGTCCTCCCATCTCTCCTCCAAGTCTGGCTTACAATCTGGCTTTTGACGGCATCATTCCACTGAAACTGTCTTGACTAAAGTCACCAATGACCTACTAACTGCCAAAACCAAGCAATACTACTCAGTCCTCCTCCTCCTTGACGTGTCCTCTGCCTTCGACACAGTGGACCATTCCCTCTTATTATAGTTTTCCTCATCTCTTGGCATCACAGACCTGGCCCTATCCAGGAGCTCTTGAAACCTATCAGTTGACAGCCATTCTAAACTGAGTGTGCCTGTCCTTGTCAGACCACGGCCGTTACTCGATTTGAGGCTGGGCCAGTACCTGCATGATTGACTGGCCAGGAGTCCCCTGGTTCCAACGACCTGAGGAGTTGCACCTCAATGGGGAGGGTGCAGCAGTGCTTGGGGGGGAAATTGTCAGATGGATGGAGGAGCTTTACAACTAGGATCTGGGAGGAGGGTAGATGTGCAAAAAAAAAGGGATTGATAGAGTAGACAGAGACAGTAGGGGGTCAATGAGGATTTGGGGGGGCTGAGACATGAAAGGAACATAGGAAGGTGAGAAGATGTAATAAAAGCATTAATAGTATTAAATGTTTTCTGGCAAATGCGAGAAGTCTTGCAAACAAAATGAATGAACTGGAGACTCTTTTGTCAGCCACAGAATAAGATGTGGTGGGCATTACAGAATCCAGTCTGGATGAAAGCCATGAATAGATGACAGAGTGTTACACTACATAGAGAAAGGACAGGAAAGACAGAAAAAGTGGTGGGGTGAGTATTTCTATTAAAGCAAACTTAAGACCTGTGCTCAATGACGACATTGGGGGGAGCTGCGACAATGTAGAGTCAGTGTGGGTAAATGTACATAGGGATGGAAATAATGGAAAGCTGCTAATTGAAGTTTGCTACAAGCCTCCTAATATAGCTGAACAGGTAGACGAGGAAATGCTGCAACAAATTAAAAAGGCAGAAAATAATAGTAGTGTTATGGGGGATTTTAACTATTCAGGCATGCAACATGGGACATATAATCTTCAGGTTCTGCTAAAAGCTGTAAGTTCTTATCCACAATTCAGGACAATACCTCTCTCAGCTGGTAGATGAACCAACCAAGGGAGGCAATCTGCTGGATCTGGTTCTGTCAAATAAACCATATACAATTCCAGATCTACAGGTCAGTGAGCATTTTAGATGCAGTGACAATAATATGGTAAGTTTCAATGTAATTTTTCAATCAAACATTCAAAAGAGGAATTGCAAAAACCTGGAACTTTAGGAAAGCTGATTTCAATAAATTAATGGCAGAGCTTAATTATGTAGCTTGGGACCATGTCATGGTAACTGGGGATACCGACCATAAAAGGGGCATGTTTAAGGATATACTACTAGAATCCTGTAGAAAAGTTATACCCTCTGGAAATAAAATGTCCAGGAATAAAAATAAGCCATTACGGCTAAATAAGACAGTACAAAGTTTAATAAGACTAAAACAAAGGTCACTCAAAATCTTGATGGCCAAGAAAACAGAAATAGCATTACAGGAATATAAAGATCTCAATAAGAAATGTAAAAAAGAAATCAAGCTAGCAAAGTTATCCACAGAGAAAAAAAAAAAATCGCCAGTGACTTTAAAATAAATCCCCAAATTTTTCATTAATACATCAATGCCAAAAAGGAAAAAAAAGATGGTCTAGGCCCCTTAAAAGACAATAATAAGATAATTACAGAGGACAAAGAAAAGGTTGAGATATTAAACAGGCTCTTTTCATTCATATTCAAAAATGAACTGACTGATCCAAGGATCATTCAATGAGGCTAAAATCAAAGTTTGCCACCTGATAAAACTAGTTTAACACAAGAAGAACACCTGTGTCTGAGCAAATTAAACATTGACAAATCCCCTGGCCCACATGGTATTCATCCACGTATACTGAGGGAATTAAGCTCAGTAATTGACAGACCTCTGTATCTTATATTCTTGGACTCTCTTGTTACAGGTTCAGTGCCACAGGATTGGAGAATGGCTCACGTGGTACCGATATATGAGAAATGTAAGAAGGTGGATTCAGGCAACTACTGTCCGGTAACATTAGTAGTGTGCAAAGTTTTTCAGGGCATTATAAGAGATGACCTGCAGAGATATATTGCAGAGAATAATATAATAAGAACCTACCAGCATAGCTTCATGAAGAACAAGTCATGTTTAACTAACATGTTGGGTTTTTATAAGGAGGTAAGTGCAAATCTGGATTTTGGTAATGCAGCTGATGTGATTTATCTGGAGTTTGCAAAGGTATTTGATACTGCAGCCTTATACTGAAGCTAAATAAGTAAGGACTGGGGGAAACTGTATGGAGATGGGTAAGGAACTGGCTAAATGACACATAAATGAAACATAGTCATCAAAAATGGTAAGTTCTCTAAATGGGATACAGTCAGCAGTGGGTGAGTGCCAAGACTGATTTCTTTTAACCTCTTCATTAATGACCTTGTGGATGGGATTGAGAGTAAAGTGTCAGTCTTTGCTGACGACACCAAACTATGTAGGATATTAAAATCTGACCTTGACATTACAATATTACAAATCAATCTGGTTAAGATGTGTGAATGGGCAAACACTTGTCAAATGAGATTTAACCCCTCTGTGACCTTAGACGTACTATCCCGTCGAGGTGCCCTGGGCTTATCTGACCCTGGACGGGATAGTACGTCATAGCCGATCGGCCGCGCTCACGGGGGGAGCGCGGCCGATCGCGGCCGGGTGTCAGCTGCTTCTCGCAGCTGACATCCGGCACTATGTGCCAGGAGTGGTCACGGACCGCCCCCGGCACATTAACCCCTGGCACACCGCGATCAAAGATGATCGCGATGTGCCGGCGGTGCAGGGAAGCACCGCGCAGGGAGGGGGCTCCCTGCGGGCTTCCCTGAGCCCCCCGCAGCAACGCGATGTGATCGCGTTGCTGCGAGGGTCTCCTCACCTCCCTCCCTGCTCGAGCCCCGGATCCAAGATGGCCGCGGATCCGGGTCCTGCAGGGAGGGAGGTGGCTTCACAGAGCCTGCTCAGAGCAGGCACTGTGAAGCAGCCTGCACTGCTATCAGATCAGTGATCTGACAGAGTGCTGTGCAAACTGTCAGATCACTGATCTGTGATGTCCCCCCCTGGGACAAAGTAAAAAAGTAAAAAAAAAAATTTCCAAATGTGTAAAAAAAATAAAAAAAAATATTCCAAAATAATGAAAAAAAAAAAATATATTATTCCCATAAATACATTTCTTCATCTAAATAAAAAAAAAAAACCAATAAAAGTACACATATTTAGTATCGCCGCGTCCGTAACGACCCGACCTATAAAACTGTCCCACTAGTTAACCCCTTCAGTAAACACCGTAAGAAAAAAAAAAAAAAAACGAGGCAAAAAACAACGCTTTATTATCATACCGCCGAACAAAAAGTGGAATAACACGCGATCAAAAGGACAGATATAAATAACCATGGTACCGCTGAAAGCGTCATATTGTCCCGCAAAAAAAGAGCCGCCATACAGCATCATCAGCAAAAAAATAAAAAAGTTATAGTCCTGAGAATAAAGCGATGCAAAAATAATTATTTTTTCTGTAAAATAGTTTTTATCGTATAAAAGCACCAAACCATAAAAAAATTATATAAATGAGGTGTCGCTGTAATCGTACTGACCCGAAGAATAAAACTGATTTATCAATTTTACCAAACGCGGAACGGTATAAATGCCTCCCCCAATAGAAATTCATGAATAGCTGGCTTTTGGTCATTCTTCCTCACAAAAATCGGAATAAAAAGCGATAAAAAAATGTCACGTGCCCAAAAATGTTTTCAATAAAAACGTCAACTCGTCCCGCAAAAAACAAGACCTCACATGACTCTGTGGACCAAAATATGGAAAAATTATAGCTCTCAAAATGTGGTATTGCAAAAAATATTTTTTGCAATAAAAAGGGTCTTTCAGTGTGTGACGGCTGCCAATCATAAAAATCCGCTAAAAAACTCGCTATAAAAGTAAATCAAACCCCCCTTCATCACCCCCTTAGTTAGGGAAAAATAAAAAAAAATGTATTTATTTCCATTTTCCCATTAGGGCTAGGGTTAGGGCTAGGGCTAGGGTTAGGGCTAGGGCTAGGGTTAGGGTTAGGGCTAGGGTTAGGGCTAGGGTTAGGGCTAGGGCTAGGGTTAGGGCTAGGGTTAGGGCTAGGGTTAGGGCTAGGGTTAGGGCTAGGGTTAGGGCTAGGGTTAGGGTTAGGGTTAGGGCTAGGGTTAGGGCTAGGGTTAGGGTTAGGGCTAGGGTTAGGGCTAGGGTTACGGCTAGGGTTAGGGTTAGGGTTGGGGCTACAGTTAGGGTTGGGGCTAAAGTTAGGGTTAGGGTTTAGATTACATTTACAGTTGGGAATAGGGTTGGGATTAGGGTTAGGGGTGTGTCAGGGTTAGAGGTGTGGTTAGGGTTACCGTTGGAATTAGGGTTAGGGGTGTGTTTAGATTAGGGTTTCAGTTATAATTGGGGGGTTTCCACTGTTTCGGCACATCAGGGGCTCTCCAAACACGACATGGCGTCCGATCTCAATTCCAGCCAATTCTGCGTTGAAAAAGTAAAACAGTGCTCCTTCCCTTCCGAGCTCTCCTGTGTGCCCAAACAGGGGTTTACCCCAACATATGGGGTATCAGCGTACTCAGGACAAATTGGACAACAACTTTTGTGGACCAATTTCTCCTGTTACCCTTGGGAAAATACAAAACTGGGGGCTAAAAAATAATTTTTGTGGGAAAACAAAAAGATTTTTTATTTTCACGGCTCTGCGTTATAAACTGTAGTGAAACACTTGGGGGTTCAAAGTTCTCACAACACATCTAGATAAGTTCATTGAGGGGTCTAGTTTCCAATATGGGGTCACTTGTGGGGGGTTTCTACTGTTTAGGTACATTAGGGGCTCTGCAAACGCAATGTGACGCCTGCAGACCAATCCATCTAAGTCTGCATTCCAAATGATGCTCCTTCCCTTCCGAGCCCTCCCTTGCGCCCAAACGGTGGTTCCCCCCCACATATCGGGTATCAGCGTACTCAGGACAAATTGGACAACAACATTTAGGGTCCAATTTCTCCTGCTAACCTTGGAAAAATACAAAACTGGGGGCTAAAATATAATTTTTGTGGAAAAAAAATATTTTTTATTTGCATGGCTCTGCGTTATAAACTGTAGTGAAATACTTGGGGGTTCAAAGCTCTCACAACACATCAAGATGAGTTCCTTAGGGGGTCTACTTTCCAAAATGGTGTCACTTGTGGGGGGTTTCTACTGTTTAGGTACATTAGGGGCTCTGCAAACGCAATGTGACGCCTGCAGACCATTCCATCTAAGTCTGCATTCCAAATGGCGCTCCTTCCCTTCCGAACCCTCCCATGCGCCCAAACGGTGGTTCCCCCCCACATATGGGGTATCAGCGTACTCAGGACAAATTGGACAACAACTTTTGGGGTCCAATTTCTCCTGTTACCCTAGGGAAAATACAAAACTGGGGGCTAAAAAATAATTTTTGTGGGAAAAAAATTTTGTTTTATTTTTATGGCTCTGCATTATAAACTTCTGTGAAGCCCTTGGTGGGTCAAAGTGCTCACCACACATCCAGATAAGTTCCTTAGGGGGTCTACTTTCCAAAATGGTGTCACTTGTGGGGGGTTTCAATGTTTAGGCACATCAGTGGCTCTCCAAACGCAACATGGCGTCCCATCTCAATTCCAGTCAATTTTGCATTGAAAAGTCAAACGGCGCTCCTTCCCTTCCGAGCTCTCCCATGCGCCCAAACAGTGGTTTACTGCCACATATGGGGTATCAGCGTACTCGGGACAAATTGGACAACAACTTTTGAGGTCCAATTTCTTCTCTTACCCTTGGAAAAATAAAAAATTGGGGGCAAAAATATAATTTTTGTGAAAAAATATGATTTTTTATTTTTACGGTTCTGCATTATAAACTTCTGTGAAGCACTTGGTGGGTCAAAGTGCTCACCACACCTCTAGATAAGTTCCTTAGGGGGTCTACTTTCCAAAATGGTGTCACTTGTGGGGGGTTTCAATGTTTAGGCACATCAGTGGCTCTCCAAACGCAACATGGCGTCCCATCTCAATTTCTGTCAATTTTGCATTGAAAAGTCAAACTGCGCTCCTTCCCTTCCGAGCTCTCCCATGCGCCCAAACAGTGGTTTACTGCCACATATGGGGTATCAGCGTACTCAGGACAAATTGGACAACAACTTTTGAGGTCCAATTTCTTCTCTTACCCTTGGAAAAATAAAAAATTGGGGGCAAAAATATAATTTTTGTGAAAAAATATGATTTTTTATTTTTACGGTTCTGCATTATAAACTTCTGTGAAGCACTTGGTGGGTCAAAGTGCTCACCACACATCCAGATAAGTTCCTTAGGGGGTCTACTTTCCAAAATGGTGTCACTTGTGGGGGGTTTCAATGTTTAGGCACATCAGTGGCTCTCCAAACGCAACATGGCGTCCCATCTCAATTCCTGTCAATTTTGCATTGAAAAGTCAAATAGCGCTCCTTCCCTTCCGAGCTCTCCCATGCGCCCAAACAGTGGTTTACTGCCACATATGGGGTATCAGCGTACTCAGGACAAATTGGACAACAACTTTTTGGGTCCAATTTCTCCTGTTACCCTTGGTAAAATAAAACAAATTGGAGCTGAAGTAAATTTTTTGTGTAAAAAAGTTAAATGTTCATTTTTATTTAAACATTCCAAAAATTCCTATTAAACACCTGAAGGGTTAATAAACTTCTTGAATGTGGTTTTGAGCACCTTGAGGGGTGCAGTTTTTAGAATGGTGTCACACTTGGGCATTTTCTATCATATAGACCCCTCAAAATGACTTCAAATGAGACGTGGTCGCTAAAAAAAAATGGTGTTGTAAAAATGAGAAATTGCTGGTCAACTTTTAACCCTTATAACTCCCTAACAACAAAAAAAATTGGTTCCAAAATTATGCTGATGTAAAGGAGACATGTGGGAAATGTTACTTATTAAGTATTTTGTGTGACATATCTCTGTGATTTAATTGCATAAAAATTCAAAGTTTGAAAATTGCGAAATTTTCAAAATTTTCGTCAAATTTCCGTTTTTTTCACAAATAAACGCAGGTACTATCAAAGAAATTTTACCACTATCATGAAGTACAATATGTCACGAGAAAACAATGTCAGAATCACCAGGATCCGTTGAAGCGTTTCGGAGTTATAACCTCATAAAGGGACAGTGGTCAGAATTGTAAAAATTGGCCTGGTCATTAACGTGCAAACCACCCTTGGGGGTAAAGGGGTTAATGTAGATAAATGTAGAGTAATGTAACAAGAACAGAGTAATTCTATTACTGCATATACATTAAATAGGAGTATACTTGGGACTACAGAACAGGAGACGGACTTGGGTATTCTGCTTACAAGTAGCAGCAGTGCTCAATGTCAAGTAGCAGCCGCAAAAGCAAACAAGATTTTAAAAAGAGACATAAAATCCTGTGATCCCAACATATTGTTACCTCTCTGGTGAGGCCACTTCTAAAATATGGGATCCAGTTTTGGGCTCCACATGTAAAAAAGGATATTCAGAAATTAGAATCAATTCAAAGTGCATTGGTAATCTGACCTGGTGTTGGTAAGGCTGTATTTTTTTTCTGTGATGTTTTCAGTTCAAAGACAGGCATCCAGATTATTGCAAAGGATGGAAAGTCTTTCATATGAGGAGAGGTTGGAAAAGTTGGACTTGTTTAGCTTAGAAGATGATGCTGATGACACCCAGATCTATCTCTCTGGACCCAATATCACCTCCTCACTAACCAGAATCCAACATTCTATGTTCGGTATTTCATCTTTCTTCTCTGCTAGAATTCTAAAACTTAACATGGATAAAACAGAATTCATCATCTTTCCCCCATCTCACTAAACCCCCCAAACATAACTATCCATCAAAGTCAACCAGTTCCACAAGCTCTCTGCCTCGGGGTAACCCTTGACTTCTGATCTCCACATACAGTGGGGCAAAAAAGTATTTAGTCAGTCAGCAATAGTGCAAGTTCCACCACTTAAAAAGATGAGAGGCGTCTGTAATTTACATCATAGGTAGACCTCAACTATGGGAGACAAACTGAGAAAAAAAATCCAGAAAATCACATTGTCTGTTTTTTTATCATTTTATTTGCATATTATGGTGGAAAATAAGTATTTGGTCAGAAACAAACAAGCAAGATTTCTGGCTCTCACAGACCTGTAACTTCTTCTTTAAGAGTCTCCTCTTTCCCCCACTCATTACCTGTAGTAATGGCACCTGTTTAGACTTGTTATCAGTATAAAAAGATACCTGTGCACACCCTCAAACAGTCTGACTCCAAACTCCACTATGGTGAAGACCAAAGAGCTGTCAAAGGACACCAGAAACAAAATTGTAGCCCTGCACCTGGCTGGGAAGACTGAATCTGCAATAGCCAACCAGCTTGGAGTGAAGAAATCAACAGTGGGAGCAATAATTAGAAAATGGAAGACATACAAGACCACTGATAATCTCCCTAGATCTGGGGCTCCACGCAAAATCCCACCCTGTGGGGTCAGAATGATCACAAGAACGGTGAGCAAAAATCCCAGAACCACGCGGGGGGACCTAGTGAATGAACTGCAGAGAGCTGGGACCAATGTAACAAGGCCTACCATAAGTAACACACTACGCCACCATGGACTCAGATCCTGCAGTGCCAGACATGTCCCACTGCTTAAGCCAGTACATGTCCGGGCCCGTCTGAAGTTTGCTAGAGAGCATTTGGATGATCCAGAGGAGTTTTGGGAGAATGTCCTATGGTCTGATGAAACCAAACTGGAACTGTTTGGTAGAAACACAACTTGTCGTGTTTGGAGGAAAAAGAATACTAAGTTGCATCCATCAAACACCATACCTACTGTAAAGCATGGTGGTGGAAACATCATGCTTTGGGGCTGTTTCTCTGCAAAGGGGCCAGGACGACTGATCCGGGTACATGAAAGAATGAATGGGGCCATGTATCGTGAGATTTTGAGTGCAAACCTCCTTCCATCAGCAAGGGCATTGAAGATGAAACGTGGCTGGGTCTTTCAACATGACAATGATCCAAAGCACACCGCCAGGGCAATGAAGGAGTGGCTTCGTAAGAAGCATTTCAAGATCCTGGAGTGGCCTAGCCAGTCTTCAGATCTCAACCCTATAGAAAACCTTTGGAGGGAGTTGAAAGTCCGTGTTGCCAAGCGAAAAGCCAAAAACATCACTGCTCTAGAGGAGATCTGCATGGAGGAATGGGCCAACATACCAACAACAGTGTGTGGCAACCTTGTGAAGACTTACAGAAAACGTTTGACCTGTCATTGCCAACAAAGGATATATTACAAAGTATTGAGATGAAATTTTGTTTCTGACCAAATACTTATTTTCCACCATAATATGCAAATAAAATGTTAAAAAAAGAGACAATGTGATTTTCTGGATTTTTTTTTCTCAGTTTGTCTCCCATAGTTGAGGTCTACCTATGATGTAAATTACAGACGCCTCTCATCTTTTTAAGTGGTGGAACTTGCACTATTGCTGACTGACTAAATACTTTTTTGCCCCACTGTATCCAAGCCCTTTCCACTTCCTACCGAGTCCAACTCAAAAATATTTCCTGGGTCAGCATATTTCTTAACCAAAAATCTACAAAAACACTAGTGCATGCCTTTATAATTTACCGCCTTGACTACTGCAACCTCCTGCTTTGTGGCCTCCCCTCTAACACTCTCCCACTCCTCCAATCAATCCTAAACCCCACTGCCCAACTAATCCACCTGTCCCTCCGCTATTCCTCGGTGTCTCCTCTCCCTTCACTGGCTCTCCATTGCCCAGAGACTCCAGTTCAAAACACTAACCATGGCATACAAATCCATCCACAACCTGACTCCTCCATACATCTCTGAACTATTCTTTCGTTCTTACTTATCTGACGCAACCTCTGATCCTCAAAAGATCTCCTTCTCTACTCCCCTCTGATGTCCTCTTCCCACAATCGCATACAAAATGTCTCCCGTGCATTTCACTCCTACTCTGGAGCTCTCTACCCCAACATATCAGACTCTCGCCTAGCGTGGAAACCTTCAAAAGGAACCTGAAAACCTACCTCCCTCTTCTGACAAGCCTACAACCACCAGTAACCCTTGCCCTTGCGGGCAGGATCATCTCTCCTCTTGTAGCAGTCAATGACTCGTTTTGTTCAAGATTTGTGTACTTGTTATTTGTTATACTCCTTTTCACATGTAAAGTGCTAATAGAATAAATGGCACTATAATAATAATAATTATTATTATTATTATTATTATTATTATTATTATTAATAAAATGTCACTAGTTCAAAAGTGAACAGTTTTTGCTCTTATTTATTCCCACTGCTCCCCTGAGTATTCTGTTTTTGTTTTATTTAAATTTGCCATATTTGCCATATATTTGGGGTAATATGGGACTAATGCCACATTGCAGAGCAGCCTAAATACACGCCCCTAAAAAACCAGTGAGTAACTCCCCTTGTGAAAAACAAACACAAAATAAGCACAAAAAAAAACGTATCTCTGAGACCGTATGGTGAATTTAAAATAAAAATAAAAAATCATATTTCGGGAGCAGGAATAAAATAAAAGCCAAAACTGGCAACTTTTGACCTGGTGCCAGATCATCTTTAAAGGGAATGTTCACCTTCAGAACTAATATTGTTTTATTGTCCCCTTGCATCTAAAATGAAAAATGGAAGTACAATTAAAAATCTTCAACTGTTTTGAGTCTACAGCTCCTATGGAGATCTATGTGTTTCCATAGTAATGAACTACAAACAATGTGCAGACTCATGAGTCACATTATAGTATACAGATTATCCGTTCTTCTAGATTAGTGGGACAGTCTAATCCTAAATACAAATCATATTTTAAAATAACTTTCAGCACTTTAGCAGGAAGCAGCCGTCTAGAAATCATTGTCATATTCTTTGCAGCCACTTTATCTTTGTCACTTTCAGGCAGTCACACTTGACTTCAAATTCAACACATCAGAATCCAAAAGCTGGAAGTGTAAACTATGTGCCTGGTGAAATACAATTAAGGCTGTGTGCTCATGTTGCTTTGCTGCCACGTTTTTTGCAGCAAAAAAACACATTCCCGTGCAGTCCTATGGGATTCCACAGTTGCTGTGCCCATGCTATGGATTTTCCCGCTGCGGAATCGCATAGCGGTAAAATCCGCAGCATGTTCATTATTTATGCAGAATCGCAGCAATTCCGCCTCCATAGGATTGCATTGAAACACTCACTTTACGCATGTGGCTATGCCCACTATGCGTAATGTGAGAGCTTCATATGCGGATGGTACCCAGGGTCTGCAGGAGAGGAGACTCTCCTTCAGGTCCTGGGATCCATATTTCTGTAAAAAAAGGAATTAAAATAAAAAATATGGATATACTTACCTTCTGATGGCCCCCGGAGTCCTCCCGCCTCTCAGCGGTGCACACGGCGGCTTCCGTTCCCAGGGATGCATTGTGCGAAGGACCTGGGATGACGTCGTTGTCACGTGACCATGACGTTACAAAGGTCCTTCGCGCAAAGCATCCCTGGGAATGGAACGTACCAGGAGCGCCGCTGAGGAGATCGGGGGCTGTCAGAAGGTGAGAATAAGCATATTTTTTATTTTTTAATTATTTTTAACATTCTATCTTTTACTATTGATGCTGCATAGGTAGCATCAATAATAAAAAGTTGGTCACACTTATCAAGCACTATGCTTGTGTGACCAACCTGTGAATCACTTTTCCAAGCGATGCTTCAAATCGATTGGAAAACGCAAGCATTCTGCAAGCTAAAAATATTTGCAAAACGCTTGTGTTTTGCGGGAAAACACATGCGAATTCCGCATGCGTTTTATCCGTGGCAGAGAGTTGTGCAAATGCTGCGGACATTTCCGCAGCATTTCTGCAACGTGGGCACATAGCCTTAAAGTTCTATCCTAAAAATAGCATATCTTGAAGTGACAAATATCAAGATATCATGATGGCGGAAAAAAAAACGATTTGAAATTGAATTATTGTTTATAGTGCATTATGAAATGCACTACAAAGCTTTTTTATATGAGTTTTTTTTGGCTGGAGGGTACAGTATATTCTTTTCTATTTTTGAAAAAAAAAATGTGTTAAGAAGCCTTTATAACAAAACAATAAAAATTCTACATTCGTACAATATAACACATTAATAAATGAGGTTGCAATTGAAAAATGTCAAACATTACGTCACGCTCACCGGTGGCACACATGGTTCATGGACACACTGTGAATGGGGTCGGGCTTACCTAGGAGGGACATAGCTAAGTGGCTACCTGGTGTTCACAGTTGCTCCTGAAGGTTGAGCCAGGCTTGAGCTGCAGGTAACCGCCGACAGGTACCACTCCAAAGCATATCCAGGTACCACAGCCGCCGATCTCAGGGTTCGGGTTTGCTAGACGGGGACTTGGGAGCGGAGTCACAGACAGTAAGGATTTGGAGACTGATGGACATTATGGACAATGTGGACTTTGGGGATAGGTTCTTGTTCAAACATACAGGTCTCAGGAAAGGTTTAGGCACCACCGACGAGGCTACAGGGTTTAGGTATCGCTAAAGTGACTTCTGGGTAATGTATAAATAAAACAGGACTACAGTGACAATACAGTATAAGGAAAACTATATTAGACTAAGGACAGGGGACCTGGCAGTATGTCGGCGTCCTTGAATGGAGAGAGCAGGGGAACTATGCAGTGTCGCTGGCATTGGACGTTACACATTACAACTGGATTTAAAGTATGTTAAAAAAATTGCTAAAAATAATTAATTTATGAAGTAGAGCTGTATTAAAAAATTTGGAAGGTTTGACGTCTGAAGCTCCATGTGCATTACTATTGTAACGCTAGTCACTACTCACGAACAAGCCACGAGACTGGGTAGTCAAGAGGTCTGAGGTCAAAAGCCAGGAGGGCATGTCACAGACAGAGGGGTGAGACAAAGGCCTAGTCAGGGAATAGTCCAGGGTCAAAATTCTAAGACTGTAGCGGATCAACACAAAAGGGCTAGGCTAATGCAAGGTCAAAGGCATATCTGAGGTCGAATAACAAAGATTAGAAGAATACAAAACTAGGAGCATATAGAGCAAACACACACCTCTTGAGCAAAGCTACAACTGGCAGCAATCTAAGGCAGAGAGCTGGTTAAATAGCCAGGTAATTACTCAAGATACAAGACACATGGATAAAGCTCAGGCACACATTGGTCCTGATTGGAGAGCTAAACTGTCACTCATGACACTGACAGCTCCAGCATCTGATTGGACAGTAGAGCTGTCCAGCACCATACTAACAGCTCGGCATGCCCCTGTCCGAGTTGAACTACAGAACTGTCATTCGCTGCATCCAGACACACACGAGGAATTCTGACAACTATGTTACATCCAATACAGATCAGACTGCAGAACGAGTTATTATCAAACCTTTTGAAGTTTGAATTTTCCAGGTTCAGCAAAGTTTTCCAAAAATTCGATTTATTCACTGCAAATTGCAGGTAGTCTAATTGTCCTGATATTATGTAGCTAATCTGAAGTTTTCTGAGGTTTCCTACTAGTGTCTACTTCTTATTTTTATGAAGAGAGGGAGAGAGTGACTGCACATAAAGTGATGCTTCCATTTTCGAGGTGAATGCACAGTACACAGGGCTAACTGACAGATTATACCACCATCAGAGACATCATAGTCTCTCCTGGTTAGAAGCCCTCTACTATGTGATGTGATGGCTGCAAGGTATTTTGGGAAAGCCCACGTAATCTGTGACGCATAGAATCTAATACAATGTGTAAAATAGTGCGGGATATTTTTCACGAGAATCAAATTGTTCATTGTCCAAAATTGCAGGGAATTGCAGATTTCAGGAAACTGTACTCGAATTCGATTCAAGGTGAATCGATTTGATCATCTCTAGTTACAAATGATTTTGTAGTGTGCTTTTCTGATGGTACAACCTTTAACCAGTCTTTAAGCCTAATTCCTCCTCTGTTGAACGATCTTCTAAGCTGGTTTATGACCATTTTAAAGTTCAACTTTGATGCAGATGGAACTTGGATTAGAAGAGTTAAACCAACCTGAATCTAAGGAGAGCTTTTCACATTTCAAATATCCAAATACACATATTTAACTTTTAAAGGAACAATATAACATATCTGATGAAAGGGTTCAGTGGGTAGTGAATAACAAAGATTCGAAGAACAAAAAAGACAGAAGTCATCAACCATCACCAAAATAACTCACTGTATTTTTTGCACTTTTAACTGTTGAAGGGTTACTCTCAAATTGTCTCTTGAGCAGTTCTGAGCTATACAGTCTCCTTACTTCCTGATTTCCGGCAGGGCCGGCTCTTTCTCTTTGAGTGTCAACTTTGGTAATAGAACAGTAGAATTGTATTATTAGTAAAACTATAAAAGCCTGCACAAGTTCTTCTTTAACACATTCAGCTATGCGCAATTTGTGCACATTTATCACTATATTTAGACATAGGGATGAGGCATTTGAACAAGCACACACCATGGGACAGCACACAGCAAAGAAAGCAGTGATTAGCAAACCTGCTATGAAAGTTGTCAACTGGTGATTTATAACTGCATCTCTTCAGAAGATGAAAGGGAGGGAGGAGAGAAGCTAACTGCTGTATAGAAATCAATAAGATGAAGAAAGCTAATTGGGATGTAAAGAGTTAGCTCCTCTCCTTCAATGCCAGCTGTACACTATAAAAGATAAAGACTCTCATTGCAGGAGAATGACAGCAGATAGACAAAGCAAGTCAATTACAAACTTGCTTATTTTCATGCTGTTTAATTAAACGGAACTTTAATCTTTGATATGTATTAGTTTGTATCAGACAGACACTGGCTATATGATTTTAATTTATGTTTGACTGAGAAATTTCATGCACACCGAGGACTGTGACGCACAGGAGACTAGTCGGACAGGAGGGTTCTCAGCGGCTTCTCCCCACACGCTGCCCTGGATTGGCTGGTCTCTCCTTGCAAGTATGCGTCTCGGTTCCCGTCAGATTTGAAACTATGTTTTTCTGTGAAACAGTGCAGTGTTTCACACTGTACTTAAACATACAGTTCTGGCAAAAATTAAGAGACCACCACATCAAAACCCTGTCATGGGCAGCCCAATCTCCAGACCTGAACCCCATTGAAAACCTCTGGAATGTAATAAAGAGGATGATGGATAGTCACAAGCCATCACACAAAGAAGAAATGCTGAAATTTTTGCGCCAGAAGCAGCGTGAAAGACTGGTGGAAAGCATGCCAAGACGCATGAAATCTGTGATTAAAAATCATGGTTATTCCACAAAATATTGATTTCTGAACTCTTCCTGAGTTAAAACATTAGTATTGTTGTTTCTAAATGATTATGAACTTGTTTTCTTTGCATTATTTGAGGTCTGAAAGCACTGGTTTGTTTTTTTTTTTTTATTTTGACCATTTCTCCTTTTCAGAAAAAAAAAACCCAAAATGTATTGCTTGGAAATTCGGAGACATGTTGTCTACATAGGGCAGCATGCATCAGATGTCAAGTTTCCATTAAAGCAATGTAAGAACTTGAGAATGCCCCTTCAAACACATAATTTGGAAGACTTTTGTTACTACAGTTGTCCCAGCCAGGCCAGTACTGCATCTGTGTGCAATACTGAGAGAGGCCACAGGCTTTATACTAGCTGCTCCATTCGCCTGGATTGTAATACACAGATGGGTTTAGCCAAAACAGTTTCAAGCTCAATAGCAAAAATCACAACAAAAAATGTATTTGTCTTCTACCTTCTGTAATTTTTGTATTATCAGCAGGCTCATTGATCCGCATAATGCCTAATGTTATGTTTTGTTTGCCTGTTTTGCTGGATATTGTGTTAAGATATTGCAATGTACCTCCACCGAAATATAAATGGCCTTATTCATAATTCACATTTTTTTTTCGAAGTCAATTTTCTCTTCATGTCTTACTGTATTTGTTGACAGTATTTGCACCAAATTTTTCAAAATGGGGCTAGTACTTCCCGAATTTTGTGCAAAATTAAAAATGCTCTTGATTTTTGTCTTTCACCTGTTTAGTGACTTTTTGGCTCATTATGACTTTTTAAAAAGTCGCAGTTGATGAATTAGCTGAAAAGATCCAACCCCACCTACAATGGCGAATATAGAAAACACATAAAATAGACTTTAAAAATAGAAGCAAACTAAAAGATAAATACTATTCAAATGAATAACAGGCAAAAGGCAGACAAAAATGGTGCCACTGCAATAATGAATCAGGGTCAAAATTATTGCACTGTGAAGTCCAAACCTCCCTTACTGCTCTAATTGTGACTTCTCTGTGAACATAGTGATTAAATATTGATGAATAGGCAAATTATCTCTTCAGAATGGAAGAGGACTTTAACTCCAGTGCCACATACTGGAAGCAGCAATCCTACAGTACAAGTCAATATCAACCTTTTAACTAGCCTTGCAATATGAGTTCGAATTCCAATTTGCAGACAAGGTGTTTTGGGGTATTACCCCTCATCAGGGCAAAGTATGAGATCTGATTTGGCTGGCTGAGAGGCTAAGATTGGGATCTAAGGGTATGCTTTCTCCTTGTGGAGAGTGACTAGCCTGGTCTGGTATGCCAGTATGAGGAGACTTAAATGCCTTGCATGCCTGTCTGGGAAATTCAATGTGCAAACTGTCTCTTCAGAAAGAACTTTGGTGCCACCTAATGGAAGTAGCAATCCTACAAGTTAATATGGACCCTTTAATGAGCCTTACAATACGACTTTGGATAAAAGTCAAACCGGAATTCAAATTTGCAGACATGGTGTTTTGGGGTATTACCCCTCGTCAGTGCAAAGTATGAGATCTGATTTGTCTAGGAGGAGCATGCAAGGCAATTAAGTCTCCTAATACTGGCATGCCAGACCTGGCTTGTCTCTCTCCACATAAATCTTACCCCTTAGATCCTAATGCTGAACAGAACAATAAGCACAGACAGCCTTGTACCTGTAGAAATGGAGGGTAGAGTGTTGTGAATTCTGTTGTCGGGCTCCCTCCTGTGGTCATGAATGGTACTTCGGCTGGTTCTGTCCATGGACTTCCTCTGGTGGGTGTTTCTGAGTTTCCTTCCACAGGTGACGAGGTTTATTCGTTAGCTGCTGCTCTATTTAACTCCACTTAGATCTTTGCTCCATGCCACCTGTCAATGTTCCAGTATTGGTCTAGTTCACTCCTGGATCGTTCTTGTGACCTGTCTTCCCAGCAGAAGCCAAGTTCCTGCCTGTATTTCTTTGGTTTGCTTTTTTTCTGTCCAGCTTGCTATTTTTATTGTTGTCTTGCTTGCTGGAAGCTCTGGGACGCAGAGGGAGCGCCTCCGCACCGTGAGTCGGTGCGGAGGGTCTTTTTGCATCCTCTGCGTGGTCTTTTTGTAGGTTTTTGTGCTGACCGCAAAGCAACCTTTCCTATCCTCGGTCTGTTCAGTAAGTCGGGCCTCACTTTGCTAAATCTATTTCATCTCTGTGTTTGTATTTTCATCTTTACTCACAGTCATTATATGTGGGGGGCTGCCTTTTCCTTTGGGGAATTTCTCTGAGGCAAGGTAGGCTTTATTTTTCTATCTTCAGGGCTAGCTAGTTCCTTAGGCTGTGCCGAGTTGCATAGGGAGCGTTAGGAGCAATCCACGGCCATTTCTAGTGTGTTTGATAGGATTAGGGATTGCGGTCAGCAGAGTTTCCACGTCCCAGAGCTCGTCCTTAATAATCAGTAACTATCAGGTCATTCCGTGTGCTCTTAACCACCAGGTCCATTATTGTCCTGACAACCAGGTCATAACAGTACAGGTGGCCCAAAGTACTAATGCATCTCAATAGAGGGATAAGAGAAGTTCTGAGACCATTTTTTTTTTTTTTGCAGTGTGTTTTGTCTCTCTTTTCCCCTTTACCTCTGGGTGGTTCAGGACACAGGTGTAAACATGGACATTCAAGGTCTGTCCTCTTGGATGGATAATCTCACTACAAGGGTACAAAACATTCAAGATTTTGTGGTTCAGAATCCGATGTCAGAGCCTAGGATTCCAATTCCTGATTTGTTTTTTGGTGATAGATCTAAGTTCTTGAATTTCAAAAATAATTGTAAATTGTTTCTTGCCTTGAAACCTCGCTCCTCAGGTGACCCTGTTCAACAAGATTATTATTTCCTTGTTACGTGGTGACCCTCAAGACTGGGCATTTTCCCTTGAGCCAGGTGATCCTGCATTGCGTGATGTTGATGCGTTTTTCCTGGCGCTTGGATTGCTTTATGACGAACCTAATTCAGTGGATCAGGCAGAGAAAATCTTGTTGGCTCTGTGTCAGGGTCAGGATGAAGCGGAGATATATTGTCAGAAGTTTAGAAAGTGGTCTGTGCTCACTCAGTGGAATGAATATGCCCTGGCAGCAATCTTCAGAAAGGGTCTCTCTGAAGCCCTTAAGGATGTCATGGTGGGATTTCCCATGCCTGCTGGTCTGAATGAGTAAATGTCTTTGGCCATTCAGATCGATCGACGCTTGCGTGAGCGTAAAGCTGTGCACCATTTGGCGGTACTATCTGAGCATGGGCCTGAGCCTATGCAATGTGATAGGACTTTGACCAGAGCTGAACGGCAAGAACACAGACGTCAGAATGGTCTATGTTTTTACTGTGGTGATTCCACTCATGCTATCTCCGATTGTCCTAAGCGCACTAAGCGGTTCGCTAGGTCTGCCACCATTGGTACGGTACAGTCTAAATTTCTATTGTTCATTACTCTGATTTGCTCTTTGTCATCTTATTCTGTTATGGCATTTGTGGATTCAGGCGCTGCCCTGAATTTGATGGACTTGGAGTATGCTAGGCGCTGTGGTTTTTTCTTGGAGCCCTTGCAGTATCCTATTCCATTGAGAGGAATTGATGCTACGCCTTTGGCCAAGAATAAGCCTCAGTACTGGACCCAATTGACCATGTGCATGGCTCCTGTACATCAGGAGGATATCCGCTTTCTGGTGTTGCATAATCTGCATGATGTGGTCGTTTTGGGGTTGCCATGGCTACAGGTTCATAATCCAGTATTGGACTGGAAATCTATGTCTGTGTCCAGCTGGGGTTGCCAGGGGGTACATGGTGATGTTCCATTTTTGTCTAATTCGTCTTCCACTCCTTCTGAAGTTCCAAAGTTTTTGTCGGATTATCGGGATGTATTTGATGAGCCCAAAGCCAGTGCCCTACCTCCTCATAGGGATTGCGATTGTGCAATTAATTTGATTCCTGGTAGTAAGTTTCCTAAGGGCCGATTGTTCAATTTATCTGTGCCAGAACACGCCGCTATGCGGAGTTATATAAAGGAATCCTTGGAGAAAGGCCATATTCGCCCGTCGTCATCACCGTTAGGAGCAGGGTTCTTTTTTGTGGCCAAGAAGGATGGTTCTTTGAGACCTTGTATTGATTACCGCCTTCTTAATAAAATTACAGTCAAATTTCAGTATCCTTTGCCGTTGCTGTCTGATTTGTTTGCTCGCATTAAAGGGGCTAGTTGGTTCACCAAGATAGATCTTCGAGGGGCGTATAATCTTGTGCATATTAAACAAGGCGATGAATGGAAAACAGCATTTAATACGCCCGAGGGCCATTTTGAGTACCTGGTTATGCCATTCGGGCTTTCCAATGCTCCATCAGTATTTCAGTCCTTTATGCATGACATCTTCCGAGAGTACCTGGATAAATTCCTGATTGTGTATTTGGATGATATTTTGGTCTTTTCGGATGATTGGGAGTCTCATGTGAAGCAGGTCAGAATGGTGTTCCAGGTCCTTCGTGCGAATTCCGTTTGTGAAGGGGTCAAAGTGTCTCTTTGGAGTTCAGAAGGTTTCATTTTTGGGGTTCATTTTTTCCCCTTCTACTATCGAGATGGACCCTGTTAAAGTCCAGGCCATTTACGATTGGACTCAGCCGACATCTGTGAAGAGCCTGCAAAAGTTCCTGGGCTTTGCAAATTTTTATCGGCGCTTCATCGCTAATTTTTCTACTGTTGCTAAACCGTTGACTGATTTGACCAAGAAGGGTGCTGATGTGGTCAATTGGTCTTCTGCAGCTGTAGAGGCTTTTCAGGAGTTGAAGCGTCGTTTTTCTTCTGCCCCTGTGTTGTGCCAGCCAGATGTTTCGCTCCCGTTTCAGGTTGAGGTTGATGCTTCTGAGATTGGAGCAGGGGCTGTTTTGTCGCAAATAAGTTCTGATGGCTCGGTGATGAAGCCATGTGCTTTCTTTTCTAGAAAGTTTTCGCCTGCTGAGCGTAATTATGATGTTGGTAATCGTGAGTTGTTGGCCATGAAGTGGGCATTCGAGGAGTGGCGTCATTGGCTTGAAGGAGCCAAGCATCACGTGGTGGTCTTGACAGATCACAAGAATTTGACTTATCTTGAGTCTGCCAAACGGTTGAATCCGAGACAGGCTCGATGGTCGTTATTTCTCTCCCGTTTTGATTTTGTGGTTTCGTACCTTCCGGGCTCTAAGAATGTGAAGGCTGATGCCCTATCAAGGAGTTTTGTGCCTGACTCTCCGGGTGTTCCTGAGCCGGCGGGTATTCTCAAAGAGGGGGTAATTTTGTCTGAAATCTCCCCTGATTTGCGGCGGGTGCTGCAAAAATTTCAGGCTGATAGACCTGACCGTTGCCCAGCGGAGGAACTGTTTGTCCCTGACAGATGGACTAGTAGAGTTATCTCTGAGATTCATTGTTCAGTGTTGGCTGGGCATCCTGGAATCTTTGGTACCAGAGAATTGGTGGCTAGATCTTTTTGGTGGCCTTCTTTGTCACGGGATGTGCGTTCTTTTGTGCAGTCCTGTGGGACTTGTGCTCGGGCTAAGCCCTGCTGTTCTCGTGCCAGTGGGTTGCTTTTGCCCTTGCCGGTCCCGAAGAGGCCCTGGAAGCATATTTCTATGGATTTTATTTCGGATCTCCCCGTCTCTCAAAAGATGTCGGTCATTTGGGTGGTTTGTGATCGCTTTTCTAAGATGGTCCATTTGGTACCTTTGTCTAAATTGCCTTCTTCCTCTGATTTGGTGCCATTATTTTTCCAGCATGTGGTTCGTTTACATGGTATCCCGGAGAACATCGTTTCTGACAGAGGTTCCCAGTTTGTTTCGAGGTTTTGGCGATCCTTTTGTGCAAGGATGGGCATTGATTTGTCTTTTTCATCGGCTTTCCATCCTCAGACAAATGGCCAAACCGAACGAACTAATCAAACTTTGGAAACATATCTGAGATGCTTTGTTTCTGCTGATCAGGATGATTGGGTGTCCTTTTTGCCGTTGGCTGAGTTTGCCCTTAATAATCAGGCCAGCTCGGCTACTTTGGTTTCGCCGTTTTTCTGCAATTCTGGTTTCCATCCTCGTTTCTCTTCAGGGCAGGTTGAGTCTTCGGACTGTCCTGGTGTAGATACTGTGGTGGATAGGTTGCAGCAGATTTGGACTCATGTGGTGGACAATTTGACATTGTCCCAGGAGAAGGCTCAACGTTTCGCTAACCGCCGGCGCTGTGTGGGTCCCCGACTTCGTGTTGGGGATTTGGTTTGGTTGTCGTCTCGTTATGTTCCTATGAAGGTTTCCTCTCCTAAGTTTAAGCCTCCTTTCATTGGTCCGTATAAGATTTCTGAGGTTATCAATCCTGTGTGATTTCGTTTGGCCCTTCCTGCTTCTTTTGCCATCCATAATGTGTTCCATAGGTCGTTACTGCGGAGATACGTGGCGCCTGTGGTTCCATCCGTTGATCCTCCTGCCCCGGTGTTGGTTGAGGGGGAGTTGGAGTATGTGGTGGAGAAGATTTTGGATTCTCGTGTTTCGAGACGGAAACTCCAGTACCTGGTCAAGTGGAAGGGTTATGGTCCGGAAGATAATTCCTGGGTTTTTGCCTCTGATGTTCATGCTGCTGATCTGGTTCGTGCCTTTCATTTGGCTCATCCTGTTCGGCCTGGGGGCTCTGGTGAGGGTTCGGTGACCCCTCCTCAAGGGGGGGTACTGTTGTGAATTCTGTTGTCGGGCTCCCTCCTGTGGTCATGAATGGTACTTCGGCTAATTCTGTCCATGGACTTCCTCTGGTAGGTGTTTCTGAGTTTCCTTCCACAGGTGACGAGGTTAATTTGTTAGCTGCTGCTCTATTTAACTCCACTTAGATCTTTGCTCCATGCCACCTGTCAATGTTCCAGTATTGGTCTAGTTCACTCCTGGATCGTTCTTGTGACCTGTCTTCCCAGCAGAAGCTAAGTTCCTGCCTGTATTTCTTTGGTTTGCTTTTTTTCTGTCCAGCTTGCTATTTTTATTGTTGTCTTGCTTGCTGGAAGCTCTGGGACGCAGAGGGAGCGCCTCCGCACCGTGAGTCGGTGCGGAGGGTCTTTTTGCGCCCTCTGCGTGGTCTTTTTGTAGGTTTTTGTGCTGACCGCAAAGCAACCTTTCCCATCCTCGGTCTGTTCAGTAAGTCGGGCCTCACTTTGCTAAATCTATTTCATCTCTGTGTTTGTATTTTCATCTTTACTCACAGTCATTATATGTGGGGGGCTGCCTTTTCCTTTGGGGAATTTCTCTGAGGCAAGGTAGGCTTTATTTTTCTATCTTCAGGGCTAGCTAGTTCCTTAAGCTGTGCCGAGTTGCATAGGGAGCGTTAGGAGCAATCCACGGCTATTTCTAGTGCGTTTGATAGGATTAGGGATTGCGGTCAACAGAGTTTCCACGTCCCAGAGCTCGTCCTTAATTATCAGTAACTATCAGGTAATTCCGTGTGCTCTTAACCACCAGGTCCATTATTGTCCTGACCACCAGGTCATAACAGTAGAGTAGGTAAGTCGCTCTTGGGTGTTTTCTCTTTGAAAGAAGACAACGTCAATCTTACAGTATGTAATTGTTACATAAGTCACTCCGAGCACAAGTGACGATACAATTGCACAAGAAGTCTTCCACTCCGTTATTACTAGTATGAAGAAATAATGCACATTTCACCCTTTTGCCATACAAAGTGTAAAATCCGCAGTGATATCTGCAGAATAAAAAAACATTCTACAAATCCTCTCTAACGATCAGTTTAAGCAGCGGATTTTCTCTACAGCATTGTTAATGAGATTTCGTTCACAACACTGCATTGTAAAGCAGAGCAAATTTTCATGAAGCAAATATTCAGTTGTAAATGAACTACATAATACGGAACACACACACACAATGCTTAGGGTTGCAATGCTTGGATGAGGCACAGAAACTTGGTGTTTGCAGTACACACAAAGTGGCACAGGGGGTCGCCGAGGCCAGCGCTTATTTCAGCTGGATGTGTGTCTGAGGACACGTACTGCAATGCAAAGACCCGCAGGATTCCTGCATGGCAATACACGCCGCTGGTCAATCAGAGGCCAGCCGCGAACGTCGTCGGTGGGCCAGTCACATAGCAGTGACGTCATGCGGCAAGCATAGCAGGCAAGCAGAAGCAAGCTGCCGTAGAAGAACACGGCAAGCATCATGGGAGCGGGGGCAGGTGAGAAGAATCCTTTTTTTCTAAATGTGTTTGAGAACAACTGCAGAATGGGGAGCATTATCACAGAATGGGGACATTACACCTGGATGGGGAACTTTATTTCTGGAAGTGGCCTAGGATACCAGGATAGGGGACATATATTACTGGAAGGGGCCAGGAGGGGGACATTATACTAGGATGGGGGACATTATTACTAGAAAGGTTCCAAGATACCAGGATAGGGCACCTATATTACTGGAAGAAGCCAGGATGGAGACATTCTACCAGGATGGGGTACATAATGCTGGAAGAGGCCCAGGATGCTGGACACTATTACTGGAAGGGGCCCAGGGTGGAAGACATTCTACCAGTAAAGGGTCGACGATGGGTGACGTGAGCGCAGGATATGACGTATGTCTTTATAGGATTTAGAATGCTGCATGGGCTAATACATCTGCCCGACATGTGTGTGTGGGGGGGGGGGGCAGGTCAAAATTTAAATTTTGTACTGGAGCTCATTGGACTCTAGTCAAGTCACTGCAGGAGTCACATGGAACACTTGTTATGCCACATAAGCTTCAATATAACCTATAGAAAAAAGAAATGAACTATCAATACAAAGTTTATACCTTTACTGATTTACAAAAAAAGACACAATACAAACAAATAAAAAATGTGGGTCTCTTTTATTTACTTTGCTATCTTTTTTATGTGCCGATTACTCCGTTGTGTCAATATTCCTATTTAATATGGCTTATTTTTGCCTTATTCACTAGGTCTTTTTATTGCATTGTTTTTTCTACCCTTAACTGAGCCTTTTACTGGGGTATATTCGTTTATACCTGGTATTATTTAGGTTTACCCGAACTTTTACTGTGCTCATTTTTGGTGGTGTGTGAACATTATCATACAGACTTGTTCACTGTGCAAGTAGCCCATGTGTTCCTGTTTCCATAATTGTTCTCTTGTGTCTACAAGACTGGGGAGTTCCACCACTCCTCTTGGGCTATCTGCACAAAAGCTGTTCTACCCTGTATGCACACATGGATTTTTCCTCTCTGAACCCTGTTCACACAGGTTATATACAGATGATCAGGTTTTTAAATACATCAGATAGGGATTGCATACGTTAGGACTGCTCTGATAAGGGTATACCGTGAAGATTGGTAGAGCAGCTTAGTATACATTTTTTGCAAAAAACGTATCAACCAAATACCCTGTTTTTTACATCTTTTACTAGCACTTGCGGATTACTGCAACATTTTTTCAAACTGAGTGTTTTTGGTTTTACTATTCTCTTTTGTGTCTTCAGGTTTCTTGGTGGTGTGTGAACATGATCATACAGACTTGTTCACTGTGCAAGTAGCCCATGTGTTCCTGTTTCCATAATTGTTCTCTTGTGTCTACAAGACTGGGGAGTTCCACCACTCCTCTTGGGCTATCTGCACAAAAGCTGTTCTACCCTGTATGCACACATGGATTTTTCCTCTCTGAACCCTGTTCACACAGGTTATATACAGATGATCAGGTTTTTAAATACATCAGATAGGGATTGCATACATTAGTTAGGACTGCTCTGATAAGGGTATACCGTGAAGATTGGTAGAGCAGCTTAGTATACATTTTTTGCAAAAAACGTATCAACCAAATACCCTGTTTTTTACATCTTTTACTAGCACTTGCGGATTACTGCAACATTTTTTCAAACTGAGTGTTTTTGGTTTTACTATTCTCTTTTGTGTCTTCAGGTTTCTTGGTGGTGTGTGAACATGATCATACAGACTTGTTCACTGTGCAAGTAGCCCATGTGTTCCTGTTTTCATTTTTGATACAGTATTATAATAGGGCACTTTATGGATATTATATTCTTTAAGATCTGATTTATTCCTATAGGTATCCCTGAATGACATAGTAACTACAGATATTATCGTTTGTATTATGTCTTTTCTAGTAAATCAATAAAGGGAAAACATTTATTGGATGTCCACTTTTTTCTATATGTTTTGATGGTATAAATAAGTGCATCATTTATTTTTGGCCATATATTGGGACTTATATGCCTCAGTATGTTTAGCAATTCCCACTAAATATAAAGCTGCCCAGACTCTATCGTTTAGACCCTTCTCATCTCAAGACTCTTGAGGGCCCTGTTTCTCTTACCTTCACTCATAGTTTATAGGGTCTAAATCTCATAACAAGGTTCCTAGATACAGTGTGCCCACGCCCTGCTCTCAAAAGCCCATTATCTTTATCCAGATCCTAATATCAATGACTTGTCTCCATTCAGGACCTGTCACCAAGAGTCTCACCCTTGATTCTTGCCAAAAAATTTACAAATTTACCTTAGGTGATATGGAGGCCATATCTCAGGCCTCTAGTTAGCAAAGAACAGATCTTAGGACTAAAACCTCATTCAAACTTTTCGTCACATGAAAAAAAAGTTTTGGTTCTTTTTTTATCAGTGAGCTGGATTCATTTTTGGTCCACGTGTCAGTGTTTACAATCCGTGTGTAATTCATTTTTCTTGTATGAAAGAAAAAGATTTTAGATTTTTTTTAATATTTAAAGCTTCTGCCATCAACTGCTTAGTGAAAACAGAGTGTTTTATATTTTTCATTTGTGGACCCATTGAAAGGGTGAGTGTGACAATCGATCGGAAAAAAAGCAGACATGTAAACATGAAAAAAGAAGGCTAAGAACATGAAACGGGTGTATGCCGATACCAACAACAACCGCATAGTCAACTATCCTGATCTTCCTCACCCAAATATTCCTGGTATCTCTGCTGGCTGCACCCCAAATCCCATCACCATCACCCAACTATCCTGATCTTCCTCGCCCAAATATTCCTGGTATGTCTGCTGGCTGCACCCCAAATCCCATCACCATCACCCAACTATCCTGATCTTCCTCACCCAAATATTCCTGGTATGTCTGCTGGCTGCACCCCAAATCCCATCACCATCACCCAACTATCCTGATCTTCCTCACCCAAATATTCCTGGTATGTCTGCTGGCTGCACCCCAAATCCCATCACCATCACCCAACTATCCTGATCTTCCTCACCCAAATATTCCTGGTATGTCTGCTGGCTGCACCCCAAATCACGTCACCCTCACCCAACTATCCTGATCTTCCTCACCCAAATATTCCTGACCTCCTCCTCTCCTCCACGCTTATTCGCTCCTCACTCAATCGCCCCTAAGACTTCTCCCGAATATCCCCCATCCTCTGGAATTCTGTGCCCCAACACATCCGGTTATCCACTACTTTTGGATCCTTCAAAAGAAACCTGAAAACCCACCTCTTCAAGGAAGCTTACAGCCTGTAAAGACCACACGGCCACCTCAACACCATTGGAGCTACTGCAACCCTCGACCTACTGTCTCCTTCCCCATAATCCTGTAGAATGTAAGCTCGCAAGGGCAGGGTCCTCACTCCTCTGTACCAGTCTGTCATTGTTAGTTTTGTTTACTGTAAGTGATATTTGTATTTTGATGTGACCCCTTCTCATGTACAGCACCATGGAATTAATGGTGCTATATAAATAAATAATAATAATAGGAACCATCTCCTAAAATCCCAATACCTAATATCGCATTTGATGTAGTAAAATGCATCTTTTGGGGGTCTTTGGATAAAATAGGAGACACGCAGGTCTTGTATGGAATCTGTAAATTATGGACGTCTAGATGGGGCTTATGAAATTAATTGATTTCTTAGCATATGAAGACATGAAAGCCAATTAAAACCATAAAACAACCATTTTCACTTTTTGAACAGAATTTCATGGTACAGAGATATCTAGATATCTGTAAAAAAGTCTAACAAGTGATTGTTAAACTATGCATTAATTACCTTAATTATTTTTAGCATTACAATTATCATCAGCCTAATGTTCCATAGAAAATGTGAGAAAGTTCATTAACAAGCAGATTCTGGATTGTGGACCTCTAGGACACAGTGGAGCGGCTGTGTAGAGAGTGCTGTCCAATGCTGAAGAAATGATGATGAATGCGTTGCATTGTGCATGACATCATCCTGCGTCTCCGTAATCACAAAGTGCTTATGCTGTAATCTTTAAAACCGCCTAGAAAAGAAAATCATGAAATATGGATGCAGTAACTTAATCTTTAGCAGTCACGGAAGAACGAATGTAATCTGTGGCTGGTAAAGTAATATCATGAAATAAATCACGTATTGAGTTGAAAAGGTAAAAATAGCCTAAAATACATTACAGATTGGAGTCAGTGTCAGTAAAGTATGCTCTTTCAGGGTTTTGACAATATGAAAAATCAATCAACTGTTTGCATAATTTATATAGCACATTAATTCATGATGCAATTAGCATTTTAGGTCACTTACCATTACCACTCCATCTACCCTTCCTTTTATGTAGTGCCACTGTCGTCCTAGTTTTCACTCTCACACCTAAAGTTTTCCATAGCTCTGCACCTCACCCTGCTAGAGATGAACAGATCAGTCTACAGAGGATCAAGCTAGAGTTAAGTTTCCTGAAATTCCCAATTTCCTGAAATTCCCAGTTTCACTTGAATTCAAACATTATGAGATTCGAAGCACAGTTCAAAAATTAAAAAACATGCCCGGCACCATTTCCTACACCGCTGAAGTGAGCTGGACCCATTTTTCGTCCGTGTGTCAGTGTTTACAATCCATGTGTCATCCATTTTAGGTGTATGCAAAAAAAATCTTGTAGAGATTTTTTTTTATATTGAAAGTGAACCTGTCACCAGGTTTGGCCAATAAGAGATACGTGGTGTAACGTAGTCCGTTAACGCCGCCATTACTTTCAATGGCGGTCGCATCGCTAGTGCACGCCCACAATGGGCGTGCGCTAGCGATGTGCCATCATTGAGTGACGGACCCGAGACGCGGGCTGCAGCGTTTCCGGGTCCGTCACTGCTAGCGCAGATGGAGCTAGCAGATGCTCCATCTGCGCTAGCGCTGTGCAAATGTCGGCACTTGCGTTAGTGCAGTCCGTTTAACGGATGTGTTGAATGGATTGCACTAACGCAGTGTGAACTTAGCCTAAGGGCTGATATACTGCATTCGATAAAGCTGTATATCAGACCCCAACCCGACCTGCAAGAGAAGAAAAATAACTTTTATTATGCTCACCTGCGGGGCGGTCCAGTCCGATGGGCGTTGATGGTCTTGGTCCGGCACCTCCTTTCTTCTTGCAATGCCGCCCTTCTGCTTGCTTCGTGCGGTCAACGTGTCTCCTTGGCACTGGCGCTCCTGCGCAGGTGCACTTCCCTGCCCTGTTGAAGGCAGAGCAAAGTACTGCAGTGCGCAGGCGCCGAGAAAGGTCAGAGAGGTCCGGTGAATGCGCAATGCAGTAATTTGCTCTGCCCTCGACAGGGCAGAGAAGTACACCTGCGAAGGAGTGCTGTGCCGAGGAGAATGTGCGGATGCCAAAGGGACGCGTCATCCACACGAAGCAAACAAGAGGACGGGGATCGTAAGAAGATGGAAGACGTCGGACCTAGACCAGCGACGCCCACTAGACCGGACCGCCCCGCAGATGAGTATAATAGAATTATTTTTCTTCTCTAACAGGTCGGATTGGGGGCTTATCCAGCATTATAGAATGCTGTATAACAGCCCTGAAAGGTAATGGCCGTATCTCTTATCGGCCAAACCCGCTGACAAGTTCACTTTAAAGCTTCTGTTATTAACTGCTTAGAGAAATAAGACAAAAAGAAAAGAGTGGGCTAGTGGCATTTTGCACTGCTGTGTGGGCCTCCCCATAACGCCCTGCTTGTATAACATCTAACGGCTTATTATACAATTATAATTATTACAATTTTCAGATTTATATTTGAAAAAATATTTAGAAAACTATGTATCGTTTCCTTTACTCTTCACAAATACTTGCTACTTTGTTTCTGCTATATCAAATAAAATCCCAATAAAATATATTTAAGCTTGGAGATATAACGTGTATAAATGGAGAAAAGTTCACAGGGTATGACTACTTTTTCAAGGCACTGTATATGAGAAGCTATTGCTACTTCTGTACACGTTCTTTACTACTGTATTTTTACTATGAAAGATCAACTGCAACAAGTGCATCGTAAAAGGGTTGTCCATTACTAGGTCAACCCCTTCTTAAACTAAATGTTCGGCCCTGATAAAATGATGAAGTCTATACTCACCTCCCATGTCAGCTATTTCCAGCGGACAGATTTTCTCAGATGAGAAACAATAGAGTCGTGTGACCCAAGCCTTATTTGTCGAAATCTGATCACACTTAGATCTACTAACTCTCAGCACTTACTGTCATTAGAGCCCCGGGAGAAGAGGAGAGGTGTACTGTTATGTCATTGCAAACAACGCTCATTTGAAGTGAAGTCATCAGGGCAGCAGGGATAGAAGCAGGTTAGCATGGCGCGGACAGGGGGTGGAGTGTACCGAACAAGAGAGTTGAATCACAATCCAAATACACAGGTATGTATCCTAATGGGCCTTAATGGAGATGACAACATTGACCTACACCAGGCAACCTTCAAAACATGACGTGGAGCACAACAGAGGGCAGCGTACCGATCTGAAGGGAGTGAAGCCCGAGATACTCGGTATAGAAATATAACAGTAGTGATGCAGATGAGCAGGACACTGAGCTCAGTGATTGCCCGCAATAGCTGCATTGGCTGTCGTTGTGACATCACCACCACAGTATGTGAACAAAGATGGTGGAAACTTTCCGTGATGCCCACATTAATGAAGCAGAGTTTTTATAGTTTTTGTTTTTATAGGAGTCAAGGAAGCAATGTAGTATCCAGCTCAGCACTTCTGAGAGAATGAATGGTTAAGATAGGAACTCTAAAAATAAATATAAAAACTGCACCAAACTGTGGTACCATGAATGAGAACATTGTCACAACTTTCGTTCGCACCATGGCCGCATCCTGTCCACATCGCCATAACTTCCCATAGACGCACCTTCACTAACCAGCCAAATTGAAATAAAAAAAAGGAAAATTTGTCATCATGTTAACAATATGTAAGTGGAAGGCTTCACTCTCTTGGGAACATTTCCCACAGCGCAGACGAATTATTCACTGTAACCTGTGAATGAGAAGGCATGCTTGAATGCTTTTGGCAGATTGCAGGCGTCAAGACTTAAGGTGTTAATTAAGAGAGAAGAAGATTTTATCTCCTATTTATTTCTTGACCTACTTTTATCCAGATCACTTTCCAGTGGTTTAACAATACACATATGGGCTCATTCATTCTGGGAAAACCCAGCAAAATTCAGAAAGTGGGTTTACTTGGAGGAAAAGACAATTACTGAGCCTGATGTGTTGTTTCTCCGAGTTCATCACACCTGCTGTGAGGAATCACGCCGTTTTCTGTGAATTGTACAAGGCACTATGCTATGTAATTGCTGTCAATTGGAATACATTTTTCATTATTTTTTTTTTATTAATTTTATTTAGGCTTTTATGAACTTTGGACATACAGTATAGTGCTGCTGAAAAAAAGTTCAGACACTCTTGTTTATGCAATAGTTTTTTTTTGTCCTTATTGATATGTGCACATTGTAGATTCAGACTGAAGGCAGCAAAACCACCAAGAAGTACAGTACATATGGATTTGATGCTAAGAAATATGCGTGAAACAAACCACAATATGTGTTGAACCTTAGAGTCCTCAAAATACCCCTCTTTTACTCTGATGACATCTTTACACACTCTTGACATTCTCTGGTGCTGCTGTAATGCCCCAAAGTTGTAGTGTATGTGCCTTTAAAATGTGGCAGAGCTAGCAGCTACCTCAATATGTTTGCACAATGTTCACCTTTTTCTTCGTGGATAATGTATATGATAATTCAGTGCATAGAAGTGGGTTATGTATGAACACAGTGATGTACTTGTTATGTTCGGCTATCAGGAGGTTGTAAAGAGTTAACAAAGCAGTCCTGCTTTTCATATCTGGCCATATGGCCACATGGTTAGAACACACAACTGGGTCCTGGACTTGGTAGAGAAGGAGACATTTTGTGCACAAGTGTAGTCGCCTAGGAAAGCTGAAGGAGCAGGTAAGGAAGCAGCCAAAGCCCCTGTATATAAGAAACCACAGCCTCAGATAACTGTGTGATAAGGACTGTGCATCTAAGCAGAAGTTGGAGATCAGGAATCACTGTACCATTTATATACATAGTAACATAGTAACATAGTTAGTAAGGCCGAAAAAAGACATTTGTCCATCCAGTTCAGCCTATATTCCATCATAATAAATACCCAGATCTACGTCCTTCTACAGAACCTAATAATTGTATGATACAATATTGTTCTGCTCCAGGAAGACATCCAGGCCTCTCTTGAACCCCTCGACTGAGTTCGCCATCACCACCTCCTCAGGCAAGCAATTCCAGATTCTCACTGCCCTAACAGTAAAGAATCCTCTTCTATGTTGGTGGAAAAACCTTCTCTCCTCCAGACGCAAAGAATGCCCCCTTGTGCCCGTCACCTTCCTTGGTATAAACAGATCCTCAGCGAGATATTTGTATTGTCCCCTTATATACTTATACATGGTTATTAGATCGCCCCTCAGTCGTCTTTTTTCTAGACTAAATAATCCTAATTTCACTAATCTATCTGGGTATTGTAGTTCTCCCATCCCCTTTATTAATTTTGTTGCCCTCCTTTGTACTCTCTCTAGTTCCATTATATCCTTCCTGAGCACCGGTGCCCAAAACTGGACACAGTACTCCATGTGCGGTTTAACTAGGGATTTGTACAGAGGCAGTATAATGCTCTCATCATGTGTATCCAGACCTCTTTTAATGCACCCCATGATCCTGTTTGCCTTGGCAGCTGCTGCCTGGCACTGGCTGCTCCAGGTAAGTTTATCATTAACTAGGATCCCCAAGTCCTTCTCCCTGTCAGATTTACCCAAGGTTTCCCATTCAGTGTGTAATGGTGATATTGATTCCTTCTTCCCATGTGTATAACCTTACATTTATCATTGTTAAACCTCATCTGCCACCTTTCAGCCCAAGTTTCCAACTTATCCAGATCTATCTGCATTACCATGCTGGAAAGTAATTGTGATTGCGGCATTGGAATTGAATCTCTGTTAAATCATCTTTATCTAGATGTACCCGCGCATTCGGGCAACAAGTAAAAGTTATCAACAACCCCACTGGCCTCCCTGTTTTCTGGACTATTTGGAGCGCACCACATTACATCACACTACCAGGAAGCAGAGGTTAATTATGTGCACCCTGGAATCACAAAATTTAATTTTAGTTTATTTTTTTTCTCCCTGCCATAGCAAAGTGGTAACATCCGTACACCACATGGTGCATGACTTATGGCATAGCAGTGCGTGAATTACACTGCTTCATCCTGCAGTCAGCAAGAATGGCTTCCAATTAACATGTATTCTTTATCAAGAGTTCACTTGTGGAATTGCTGGCCCTCGGAAAACGTTTAGAACCATTGGGTATGTTTTGCAGAGGCAGCATGGTACTGAGCCCAATTCTACAACTGTTCAAAACCAGAATGACAAGAACCATTCAGCTAAGTTAAGACAAATTACAGCCCATCATTACTTTAATATGTGAAGGTCAGTTAAACTGGAAAATTTCTAGAACCCTTTAAGTTCAGTCATGATGAAACTGTCTCACATGAGGACTGTCCCAGGAATGAAAGACCGATAATTATTTCTGCTGCAGAGGATAAGTTCAGCAGAGATCGCAGCATAAAAAAATGCAAATTAACAGAAACTCAGATAACAGCCGTCATAAATGAAACACAGTAGCAGACACATCTTAACATCAACTTCCAAAGGAAACTGTGAGAATCAGGCATTTATGGTCAAATTGTTTCAAAGAAGAAGCTACTGTGGACCACAAACAAGACACCTATTTAGGCCAAGCAACACAAAGACTGGACATTACATCAATGGAAATCTGTACTGTGGTCTGCGGAGTCATAATTTTAGATATTTGGTACCGACCTCCATGTCTTTGTGAGATGCTGAAAAGGTGGGTGGATAGAGTTTATATGAGTGATGCCCACTATGAAGCATGGAAGGAGGTGGGAGTGTGGAGGAGCTTTGCTGGTGACACTGTTGGTGATTTATTACAAGTTCAAAGCGCACTTACCGAGGATGGCTATCACAGTACTCTGCAGTGATGACATCCCATCTGGCTTGCACCTAGTGGGACCAACATTTGTGTTGCAATAGGACAATGACCCAAAACATATCTCCAGGCTATGTAAGGTCTATGTGACCAAGAAGGAGATGGATAGAGTGCTGTGTCAGATAAGGTGGCCTCCACAATCACACAACCTCATTCCAATTGAATTGGACCAGAGAGTGAAGGCACAGCAACCAGCAGGTGCTCAGCACCTCTGGGAACTCCATCAAAACTGTTGGAAAGGCATTCTATCTGACAATCTGATTTTCTGCACCATTCCGGCACCCATTAAATAAAATATGTAACTTGCATTTTTTTGTTCGAAAATACACAGCGTAAAAAAACTCACCAAAAACTCATTGTGGGAACTTAGTCTAATGGACCTATACTATGCATAATTAATACAATAGTACATATTGCCTGCCATGGACTACCTAGATAAGAGTATGTTCACATAAAGCTTTTTGCATCAAAATCAAAGTAAAATACATTTTAAAGAAAAAAAAACTCTTTGAGGAGTGTGAGACAGCAGGGGCGCTCATTGCATTCACATGTCATTTTTCACAAAGACTCGCAGGGAAGGCAGCGGACAAAATGTAATTAAGAACGCTGAGATTTCACAGATACATTTAATTAGATTTTGAACAGCGCTTATGCCAGAGAGATAGATGCAGATTTGGTTATGTTGTTTATCTCACTAATTATCTGAAGTTAAGCAAATTAAACCCGAGGATCTGCACGATCACAATTGTTTAGACAGAAGACTTTTTTCATCTGAAAGGAGGCATCATGCAATTTTTTTTTACTCTGTTTACTAAGAGAAATCATTCTTTTTTTTATTATTATTGTATGGCGATGAGAATTCATCCTTGTTCTAAGTTTTTGCCTTGTCTCCTCCTACATAGTGATGATTCTCCTACAAAGTCATTGCTCGGGTGACCTCCGAGTATTTGTTAGTGTTCGGAGATTTAGTTTTCATCACGGCAGCTGAATGATTTACAGCTATTAGCCAGCTTGAGTACATGTGGGGGTTGCCTGGTTGCTAGGGAATCCCCACATGTAATCAAGCTATCTAGTAGCTGTAAATCATGCTGCTGAGGCAACAAAAACTAAATCTCCGAGCACTAAAAAATACTCGGAGACCACCCGAGCAACGAGTACACTCGCTCATCACTACTCCTACATACAGACCCCCAGCTGGACATTTGGTACATATAATTAAGTGCACTACAATAGATCTGATGCAGCTGAAAGTACCTGGGATCTTGTAGTCCTGATGTGAGTTGGGGATCTTTATTAGAGATGAGCGAATATCCCAACACCCAGGCTCTCCATTCATGTGTTGTGACTGTCACACAACCGCGACACATGCAGCTGCGGCGTTGAACAGCTGATCAGCCGCTGCGACCCAGGAAGCCGCGTTCCCGCAGCAGCTTGTTCAGTAAGTGCTATAGCTTGGCGAATAAGGAGGAAGCCTAAGATATTCCCTCATCTCTAATCTTTATCTTGTCCATGGTCATTACAAATGGACAGGTTTTATATTTTTTTCTGGCTGCAGGGACAGCTGTTGGAGTAGACAGGGAGTTTCTGACAATGATGTTATTCTTGGCTTGATGAAGAGACCTGAGTAGTCTTGAAAGCTGCCATTTATTACGATTAGTGATGAGCGAGTATACTCGTTGCTCGAGATTTCCTGAGCACGCCCGGGAGGTCTCCGAGTATTTTTTAGTGCTCAGAGATTTAGATTTTGTTGCCGCAGCTGAATGATTTACATCTGTTAGCCAGCATAAGTACATGTGGGGGTTGCCTGCTTGCTAGTGAATCGCCACATGTAATAAAGCTGGCTAAGAGATGTAAATCATTCAGCTGCGGCGATGAAAACTAGACACCCGAGCGTGCTCGGGAAATCTCGAGTAACGAGTATATTCGCTCATCACTATTTACGGTCTCTTCAGTTATCCATTAAAAGGTATCAACCACTGAGGAGTCTGAAATCTTCATACTTTTCTATCTACTGGCTAACACGGTACAAAGACATATATTTTTCCTGTACCATCAGGATAAGACAACCAATATCTAATTGATGATGGTCGGATATCCATCACCGCCTTGATCAGCTGTTCTCAGTGCAGTGCATTAATTGTAAAAGTATTGCAGGCTAAGTACTAATTATCTAAAAAATGGTGGATCTGCAGCACACGGCAGCGGCCACTACACAGCTGACTGTTCATCTACACAACTGCTAACATCTGTCTGGCGCCAGCACTGGGTACACCTGGTCATGGGGGTGCCGAGTGACCAAACCCACCAGTCCGATATTGATGATTGATCCTAAAAATAGGTGTTTTATATAAAAGCAAAGGAGCAATACTTTAAAGGATATATTATGAAAAGCTCATGATGTAAATGTTATACATCATAGTCTATGAGTGATGGATACCACTGTGTGGCATTCCAATCTGTACACTGACATAATGGCTAGACACAGGCCATAATGATACTTTATCTATCTGACTAATGGACCCTTCCAGATGCATACCTATATGTCCGGAGCGTCACCTAACATATACTCTTGACTTAAAAAATAAGATATTAACCGATCCCCAATGCCAAAGCTATGATTACACTCCTCAGCATGTATGTGCAATGCACCCATAGGCTCCAGATCACTTTACAGAGGCCAAATGAATATCCTTTTTGTGCTCAGCCAGGCTGCTACATGCTGTATGTAAGTGTGTAGCAGTGCAGCTAAATGGCCTTTCTTACATAGAGGCATGGAGCAAATATCATGGAAGCCTATGCGCAATGAATGCCACTTATGCCACTAAGTCCTCATTCATTCGTTTTTCTTACATATAATTATTTTGATCAGACTTTGATCAGAGTGTGGTTCAAGTGTCGTCTCTTCTTCCCGTGCGTGCAGAAAAAAAAATCTCTCTGTCAGTCCATAAAAATCGGACTGCACTCAGATGGCACTTTAGTTCTATCCGATTTTTTTTCTTGAACTGATAAGAGTTGCTTTGCCGATTTTGATCTTACCCTTAGATCAAAATCGGACATGTCTCCACAATTTTCAAGGACATGCAAAAGTGCCCATAGACTATCACAGGTACAAGTGCTATCAGTGACAACAGCGGATAGCACTCGTATCCGAAAATCGGACGTCTAAATGAACCCTTAGGCTACTTTCACACTTCCATTTTTTGGCATCCGTCGCAATCCGTCGTTTTGAGCAAAAAACAGATCCTGCAAATGTGCCCGCAGGATGCGTTTTTTGCCCATAGACTTTTATTGACGACGGATCGCGACAGATGGCCAAACGACACGTCCGTCGTACACTGGATCCGTCGTGTTTTGGCGGACCGTCGGCACGAAAAAACGTTCAAGTGAACGTTATTTTGTACGTCGGATCCGCCATTTCCGACCGCGCATGCGCGGACGAAACTCCGCCCCCTCCTCTCCGGACTGTACAATGGGCAGCGGATGCGTTGAAAAACTGCATCCACTGCCCACGTTGTGCACAAATTTCACAACGTCCGTCGGTACGTCGGGCCGACGCATGGCGAAGGCCCCGTACCGACGGAAATGTGAAGGAAGCCTTAGGCTCGCCTGCAATCTGAACATTTGTATAAATTGTATGGAAAAAGCAAATATGACTCATATTATCCTTAATGCATTAATTAAGAAAGCTTTTAAGTTACATCAGAACCACATTTCTATACCAGGAGGTTGCAAGGCCTGCCAAATTTACAGAGGTTGTAGAAAGGTTTAACATAATCATTTCAAGTGTCCTCTTTGAACGAATCCACTGAGATGACACCAGTAAAACCAGCATAAGAAGGACAGCAGAGAGAGTTCTGAGTTCTTGAGCTATATTATCTATCAAACAAGATGAGTTTAGACAATGGTGACATATACTGATGGTGAAGCATTCAATGCCAGGGGTTGTATAGTAATGGACAAACATGGAGGTTTAATTCCACGTTCATGGATGGTTTTATAGATTTACATATATACTGTACATGAGTATGTGTGTCTTTACCACACAAATCGCTCAAAACTCAAAAGGGTCAATAGTAAGTCTATAGGTCTAAATACCACTCTGTGTGTGTTGGTTCAGAGCAGTGTTTTGAGTGAACGGTGGGGTACTCAGGACCCAGACCACAACCGATAAGCAGCTATCTGCAATGCCTGATATTACACAAAGGCAAATAATAATTTACAGTCAAACGACTGGACAATTCTGCCCCAAATTTGCCACATAGGTAAATCAGGCACGTGAGAAAGTTTTACCTCTATTAGAATTACTATTATTGACATATTCATCCCCCAAAAATTTAATACAAATGCATTCTCAATACATTTGCTAAAAAAAAAAAAAACACAACACAAACTGAAATATATACAGTATGCATTGTACAATTATTATATTTCCTTGCAGAAACAAAACAAGACATTGCAGAGTAACACATAGTCCAACAGATATTGTACCAAGAAGAGTGAGGGCCGTGCTCGCAAGCTACAATCTAAGAGGAAATAGAGGAAACACAAAAGGTAAATGGTAAAAACTGCTTGTCATGTATGGTCCAGCGATCAGTATAATAAATAGGGGCATTCAAATAACACTGCATGAACCGGTCACCAGCCAGTATGTGTCCAAGTACAGAGTCAAAGTGCTAAGGTGCATGGAAGGGAGAAAAGGGAATAGTAAGATTAGTGAGGTGAAGTGATAGGTCAGACTAAAGAAATGTGTTTTTAGGGCATGCTTGAATCTGAGGATACTGGGAATTAACTGAATTACTTGGGGTCGTGCATTCCAGAAAACTGTTGCAGCACGAGTGAAGTCTTGGAGCTGGAATATGGAAGTTTGGATTATAGAGGATGCTAGGTTATAAGCAAACGAAGGGACAGAGATGAGGGAGGAGATGTAGCGGAGTAGAGAACTGTGGAGAGCTTTGTGGGTGAGAGTAATAAATTTATATTAAACTCTGTAGCGGATGGGTAACCAGTGCAAAGACTGGCACAAAGTAGAGCCATCAGTGTAGCAGCTGGTCAGACATATGATCCTGACTGCTGCATTCAAGATGGATTGGATAGGGTACGGTTTAGTAAGAGGGAGACCGATCAGTAGAGAGTTGCAGTAGTCCAGGCGAGAATGAATAAGAGCAACAGAGCTTTTGCAGAGTCAAAGGTAAGTAGAGGTCGAATTCTAGACACATTTTTGAGTGAAGGAAAGATATGAGTCGTATAAAAACCCAAGACAGCAGGCATTCTGCTTGGAAGTTATGGTAGAAATACATACAAAAATGGTAATTTCAGGTTCAGGTAGGTTAGTAGAGGATGGAAAGATCAATGTTTAGTTTTTGACAGATTCAGTTTTAGACAGAGGGAGGATATGATGTTAGAGACAGCGGACAGAAAATCCCTGGTATTTTATAAAAATGCAGGGGTGATGGGAGGAGAAGATGTGTATAACTGGGCGTCATCAGCTTAGAGATGGTACTAAAAACCAAATCTCCTCATGGTTTATCCAATAGGGGCAGTGTATACAGAGAAGAGGAGAGGGCCTATGGCTGAACCCTAAGGAACCTCGACAGTAAGGGGAAGAAGAGAGGATGAGGAGCCTGCAAAAGACACAGTGAAGAAGCATTCAGAGAGGTAGGAGGAGAGTTGACTAAAAAAAATTTGCATATTATAAATCAGGCACTTCAGAAGGTTTTACATTGGGTTTCATATCCTTGAGACCGATAGGTCAGCTTAATATCAGTCAGTAACAACGTTTTTAACCAGACACAGACAGATAAGCTAAACAGACTCTTGCGAAGCCAAGTAATTCTACTAGTACTGTATACCTAAAATGCCAGGTATACATTCAATGAGATAATATGGCAAGATTACATATATAGTCATATATAGTCATGTCTATTACTCCACTGACCTGAATACTAGACCAGTATAGCCGAAGGTTCGTCAATTTATTATTCACACATTTAAACCACTTTTCCTTTTTTTGTCTAATGGTATTTCTTAACATTTTGTACCCAATATTTTCAAATAGTGCATGTAGTTTATGAATTTTGCACAAAATAAAAAATGCTAATTATATTTTTCTTTAACCATTTTTGTAACTTTTAGGCAATAAACATTGTATTTTTCGATAAAATGTCAGAAAATTTGAGCAAAAGTTTTCAGTAATAGATAAAAAGCACTCCAAGGATGGAAGCAAAAATGTGGTCAGACAATCCGAGGTCAGGGCAGGCACCACAGGTTCGATACACATTAAAGAGGTCAGGAGCAGAGAGATCAGGATAAACTAATAGACAAGCCGGGTAGATAACAGATGGGACAAATACAGGAAATTAGAGACTAAGCAACTAGGAAAGTAAGCTCAGATGAGGAATGGAGGGTGGAGTTGGCTGATATAGCAGGAGATCTCTTTATGACAGAGTGGGTACAAATTCCTGCCGCGTTTGGCCGCGCCTCCCTATAGCCGGGTGGAGATTCACAGCAACAGGCTGAAATAGCAAAGCTGAAAGTATTGCACAAGGCAGCTCAGAGAGATGGTCAGGTACTGGGTAGAGCAGAGCAGAACACGCGATGAGTAGGGCGTACGAGTCTCCAGTATAACAGCACTATAATGTAGTCATTGTAAAAACACACATTAAATAATATGAAAACCATTAATCACCCATGATAATGAAAATATACTATGATCCATCATTCCACCAATTTTCTATGTTGCTTATTTCTAGATCTATAAAGCTTCTTCAGGGAGAAGTAGTTATGACTTTGTCAACAAAATAATTTGTTTTAGAGTAAATCAAGAATGTATTCAGTATTAAAGTCTAAAAAAGTTATAGCAAAAATGCCTAAATATCGGCCTAAGCCGCATTTATCTAGGATACATACAATTACCCTTACTTTTTAACTTTACATAAAAAAAATGGTGAAGAGTCAGCAATTGTTTTAACATTATCAGAACCCCAGCAATTTTTATATTTTATTATTATTAATAATAATAATAATAATATAATTGTATTTAATAATATTATACAATAATATTGATGTAATGCCATGTAGATCAATGAACTCATTGCCAGGGGAAATTTGTGAAGTGCCCAGATAAATAAAACATGATAAATTACTCAACGATCCATAATTTGCCCAGATATTCTTATATAGTACGGTACTACCCGCATAAAGCCAACAGTTAGTGACATATTTTGAAGCTTCTGGGACTCAAGGCAGAATCTCCAACAGGGCCCCCAAATTATCATGGGTCTTTAAAAGTATTGGGCTTCTTATAAAGAGCAAAGGAACCTTTAGGACCCTGCATCCATTATATTTATACCCCTTCAAATAGCAGCAGACAGTGCCACATTGGTATTATATTGGGACTTACTGCACTACTCCTTTAATTATGGCATAAGATTGCACCATGTTAGTGCCCATTTTTTGAACATAGGGCTAGTGACCATTTACTGTTTTCATGAACATACAAAGGTTCGTAACTTGTCTCTATAGTGCCATATTTGTACATGTAATAGCAAGCATTGCTCAGAGAGCGAAGTTCATGGGTAATATAGAGGAATATATAGCTCAGCAGTGTGCAGATTGCTATACTGTACCTGCCGAGACTCAGTTTATCTACATACCATCATTCTTTGCCAACATACTGTAGACAGCAGCGCCAGCTGCTTTCATCAACTCCACAATCCCAGTACCCCGATTGCCCCTGCACCAAGGCAAATGGGAAAAGCCAAGGCTAAGCGCCAGAATTGGGGTACCTAATGGGTGCGCCATTTCAGGAGAAGCTAGGGGCTTCTCTTATTAGAGTGGGAAGGGACAAGTATCAATTGACTTCCCAGCCTATTAATATCAGCCAGCAGCTGTCTGTTTTGCCTTTGCTGGTTAATAAAAATAAAGGTGACCCCACGTCATTTATTTAGGGTCCCCCCATTTTAAGTAACCACCAAAAGGCAAAGCAGGCATCTGTGTGGTGATATTAAAATGCTGGGAAGCTCCATGGCTAATTGGCCCTACCCAACATAATGGAGACTAGCTTACAGAGGTCTGCTTTCCCTTAGCTGTTATTAAAAACAGACAGTACACCACGTCATTATTTTACCATTTATTTATTTTTTTGCTAAATAGATGTACAGTAAACTAAACATGCATGGCGCCAATTATATATCTCACGGACATCTATCTATCCATCGATCTATCTATGCACATCTACATGTTATTTCTATTCTGCATTCTATTCCTGTACGTGTCACACTGATGTGCACATGGACTGCACAAACGGACACAGATAACACCGGTACTGGTGGATATCACGCCCTGAGTCATATGGGAGTGCAGAGCTGGCTGTCAAAGTGTTAGGCCGGCGTCACACTTGGCGTAAGACAATACGGTCCGTATATTACGGCCATAATACGCACAAAAGTCCCAAAAAAAGTGGTCCGTAGCTCCTCCGTAGGCAGGGTGTGTCAGCGTATTTTGCGCATGGCATCCTCCGTATGTAATCCGTCTGGCATCCGTACTGCGTGTTTTTCTCGCAGGCTTGCCAAACCAACATACGGCTATACAAGGGATCCATGTGTAAAATATATATATATATATATATATATATATATGTGTGTGTCATTAGACACATATATGTATATATATTATTACTTCATACAGCGCTAGATAGCTTTAAAGCCGGTAATTCAATTACCGGCTTTTGCTTTCTCCTTCCTAAACCCGACATGATTTGTGACATGGTTTACATACAGTAAACCATGTCATATCCCCATTTTTTTTGCATATTCCACACTACTAATGTTAGTAGTGTGTATATGCAAAATTTGGCCGTTCTATCTACTAAATTAAAGGGTTAAATGGTGGAAAAAATTGGCGTGGGCTCCCGCGCAATTTTCTCCGCCAGAGTAGTAAAGCCAGTGACTGAGGGCAGATATTAATAGCCTGGAGAGGGTCCATGGTTATTGGCCCCCCCCTGGCTAAAACATCTGCCCCCAGCCACCCCAGAAAAGGCACATCTGGAAGATGCGCCTATTCTGGCACTTGGCCACTCTCTTCCCATTCCCGTGTAGCGGTGGGATATGGGGTAATGAAGGGTTAATGCGACCTTGCTATTGTAAGGTGACATTAAGCCAAATTAATAATGGAGAGGCGTCAATTATGACACCTATCCATTATTAATCCAATACTAGTAAAGGGTTAAAAAAAACACACACATTATTACAAATTATTTTAATGAAATAAACACAAAGGTTGTTGTAATATTTTATTCAACGCCCAATCCAGTCACTGAAGACCCTCGTTCTGTAACAAAAAAAAACAAAAAAACAACAATATCCATACCTTCCGAAGATCTGTAATGTCCAACGATGTAAATCCATCTGAAGGGGTTAAAATATTTTGCAGCCACGAGCTTTGCTAATGCAACGTTGTTCGTGGCTGCAAAACCCCGGAGAATGAAGGTAAAGTAGGTCAATGACCTATATTTACCTTCATTTGCGGTGAGGCGCCCTCTGCTGGTTGTTCCTAGATCGTGGGAACTTTCCTAGAAAGCTCCCAGGCTCGAGTTCATAAGAGGCGCCCTCTGCTGGTTGTCCTCATATGAACTCGAGCCTGGGATCTTTCTAGGAAAGTTCCCACGATCTAGGGACAACCAGCAGAGGGCGCCTCACCGCAAATGCAGGTAAATATAGGTCATTGACCTACTTTACCTTCATTCCCCGGGGTTTTGCAGCCACGAACAACGTTGCATTAGCAAAGCTCGTGGCTGCAAAATATTTTAACCCCTTCAGATGGATTTACATCGTTGGACATTACAGATCTTCGGAAGGTAAGGATATTGTTGGTTTATTATTTTGACTTTGTTACAGATCGAGGGTCTTCAGTGAGTGGATTGAGCGTTGAATAAATTATTACAACAACCTTTGTGATTTTTTCATTAAAATAATTTTTAATAATGTGTGTGTGTATTTTGTAACCCTTTACTAGTATTGGATTAATAAAGGATAGGTGTCATAATTGACGCCTCTCCATTATTAATTTGGCTTAATGTCACCTTACAATAGCAAGGTGGCATTAACCCTTCATTACCCCATATCCCACCGCTACACGGGAATGGGAAGAGAGTGGCCAAGTGCCAGAATAGGCGCATCTTCCAGATGTGCCTTTTCTGGGGTGGCTGGGGGCAGATGTTTTTAGCCAGGGGGGGGCCAATAACCATGGACCCTCTCCAGGCTATTAATATCTGCCCTCAGTCACTGGCTTTACTACTCTGGCGGAGAAAATTGCGCGGGAGCCCACGCCAATTTTTTCCACCATTTAACCCTTTAATTTAGTAGATAGAACGGCCAAATTTTGCATATACACACTACTAACATTAGTAGTGTGGAATATGCAAAAAAAAAAAGGTGATATGACATGGTTTACTGTATGTAAACCATGTCTCATATCATGTCGGGTTTAGGAAGGAGATAGCAAAAGCCGGTAATTGAATTACCGGCTTTACAGCTATCTAGCGCTGTGTGAAGTAATAATATATATACATATATGTGTCTCACTGACAATATATATATATATATATATATATATATATATATATATATATATATATACCTATTCTATGTGTATACATTTATTCTACCTATTCTAATGTAAGCTGTGATTTTACTGTACACCGCACTGAATTACCGGCTTTTCTCTCTAACACCGCTGCGTATTTCTCGCAAGTCACACTGCTTGTCCGTGTGTAATCCGTATTTTTGGGGCTTCCATAGACTTTCATTGGCGTTTTTTTTGCGCAATAAGGTGACAAACGCAGCATGCTGTGATTTTCTACGGCCGTAGAAAGCCGTATAATACTGATCAGTAAAATACGGCAGATAGGAGCAGGGGCATAGAGAATAATTATGCCGTTTGTTTTGCGAGTTTTACGGACGTATTTTCTGCGCTCTTACGTCCGTAAAACTCGCAAGTGTGACGGTGGCCTTAGGGTGTAATTACAGACACCTCTCAAAACTGTAGCAGCACTGGTACATTTCTATAACTTAAAGCCGGTGGCTCTAGGGAGGAAATAAATTCATTTTCTCCCTGTAGCTGCATTTTCAGTAAGTCGGTCAGACAGCATTGCAACGTTCTTTACCTGCAAATTAACCCTCTATCTGTAGGTAAATAGCATTTTCCAATGTGACAGGTTTTATAGCAACAGCTTTTAAACAGTACTGACAATTTAATCAGTACCCTTTTCTTTATCCGATGCAGTGACATAATGATTTTAGGAAAAGCAAGCTTCTTCATCTACTTAAATATGTGCAATAACGTACAGTATGACAGATAACATTTTCATGCAATATTAAGAAGTAATAAAGCTTCATTGTGGTCATAAAAATGCAGTGTTCGCCTCTGGTACATCCTCTCATCCACAGCTAACCTCTATACATAATAGTTTCAGGGTTTTTCCCCTGGAGAAAGATATAGCTTATAGTTTGCATAAGATTGTATAGCAACACTCAAAAAAAAAAGAAAAAGGTGGCTATATGAAACTGGGTCATGCACAATAATAACAATTACGGTAGTGCGAATGTTTGGGTGAATTAGTACAAATAATCCATGTGGAAAAAAACCTTTTGAAAAAAAGCACAATGTCAGAAAACTGGATACTGTACAAGACCTATCAAAACTCGTAAATCAGCTTTGGAGTAACAAAAAGACCTCCTAAACCTGAGGAAAGTCACATTTTTGACGATACGTGTGGGGTTACCTCCTAACAACTTATCCTCCTTGGCTTTTTTAGTACTTACTTTAGTAATATTTAGAAATATATATATATATATATATCATAGGAAAGTTGGATAAACCAAACTAAGGAGTAGTCACACACCTAAACTATACAGCTGGGAGTAGACAGAATCACCTTAAGCCTATGAGATGTATGCATGCTAATGCCAGCACATATTTAGAGATAAGATGAGCCAATTATATTGTTACAATGCATGAATACTAATAACCTATATAAGATGATGTTATGGGGTAATAAAGAGAGATCTTCTTTGATTCTTAACGTGGCTCATTCATGCACGTATTTGAATTTTACAATTTAATTTGGGACAGGCACAACGTCTCAGAAGGTCCCACATTATGTGGCGACGAAAGCTGAAAAAACTAGTAGGTCAAAGTGCAAAGTATAAATACATCAGTATTTTCCTGAAATTAGACTACATGTAATTGGTACAGTAATTTCTACCTCCCATCCACGCTCTATCACAAATTTCCGTAACTTCTCTAACCTTATACCCATTCGCCAAGCGCCCGCTTCCCCAGTCCCACTAACAGGAGCTCTGTGGAACGCTTGCTCTGTCTGCAACAAGCTTTCATAAATCCATGATCTTTTTGTTACTACCAAATTTTCCTTCCTCGCCATCACCGAAACCTGCCTCATCCCTTCTAACACAGCCTCTCCTGCTGCACTTTTGCATGGTGGATTCCACCTTTATCACACTCCCCGCCCCAGCAGCAAACATGGTGGAGGAGCTGGTTTTCTCCTGTCAAATAAGTGCTCCTTCACCTCAATCCAATTACCACCGTCTGTTACCCTCCCTTCCTTTGAGGTGCACTCTGTGCGCATCTAGTCCCCCTCCAACCGGCTGTCATTTACTGGCCCCTAGGGCCGGCCAACACCTTCTTGGACCACTTCACCACCTGGCTACTTCAATTCTTCTCCGCTGACATCCCCACTATCATCTTGGGTGACTTCAACATCCCCATTGACACTTCCCTCTCAGCTGCCACTAAGCTTCTATCTCTCACTTCCTTCTTCGGCCTCACTCAATGAACTTCTACAGCCACCCACAAAGATGGCCTCACACTGGACCTCATCTGCTCCCAATCTAACCTCTCTAACTCACCTTTTCCTCTTTCTGACCACAACCTACTCACTTTCTCTTCCCTCTCCACTCCTTGTCTACAATCCCCAACCCACAAACTTTCATACACTCGCGCAAAACCTTAAACCCTCGCAGAAATCTTAAACACCTCGATCTACACTCACTTTCTGAATCCCTCCTCCCTCTTACAGAAATAAGTTCTCTACACAATACGGATGCTGCTACCGCTCTATATAACACAATAGCTGTAGCTTTGGAATCTGTTGCCCCTCTCACACATACCAAAGCTTGCAAAATCAACAGACAGCCCTGGCACACCAGCCTGACCAAAGAACTGAGGCAGGCTTCCAGGGCTGTTGAGCGGAGATGAGCAGTTCATCGCAACGATGCACTTCATCGCATTCAAACAGTCCCTCACTACTTTCAAGACCACACTCGCCACAGCTAAACAAACCTACTACTTTCAAGCTTTAACCTTCGTCCGGCTGAGTAGGTACAATTGTAACTATTCCGTTTTAAAATTGCAATAACTTTTTTTTTCGAAAAGCCGTAGAGGGCTGAAATTTCGTGACATCTCTGCAGTTTTGGTCCAGAATATATTGGCCAAATTTCAATAAAATATATATGAAGGTACAATTGTACCTCTGCAGCCTGTTAACGTTGTAAAATTATGCAGCCTGACGAAGGTTAAACATGCCTCAATCACACCTATCCTCAAAAAGCCCTCTCTTGACCCATCTTCTGTATCTAGCTATCGCCCTATATCACTTCTCCCCTATGCCTCAAAACTACTGGAACAACACGTCCATCTTGAACTGTCCTCCCATCTCTCTTCCTGCTCCCTCTTTGACCGCTTACAATCTGGCTTCCGGTCACACCACTCCACTGAAACTGCCCTAACTAAGGTCACCAATGACCTATTAATCGTCAAGAGCAAGCAACACTGCTCTGTCCTCCTGCTCCTGGACCTGTCCTCTGTCTTTGACAAGTGGACCATTCCTTATTATTACAGACTCTCTCATCCGTTGGCATCACAGACTTGGCCCTATCCTCGCCCCCTATCTGTCGGAGTCCCGCAAGGTTCAGTCCTAGGGCCCCTGCTTTTCTCCATTTACACCATTGGCCTGGGACAGCTCATAGAATCTCACGGCTTTCAGTATCACCTCTATGCTGATGACACACATATCTACATCTCTGGACCAGATATCACCACCCTACTAACCAGAATACCTCAATGTCTATCTGCCATTTCATCCTTCTTCTCTGCTAAATTTCTAAAACTTAACATGGACAAAACAGAATTCATCATCTCATGCGACCCCCCCAATGAACCTGTCCATTAAACGGCTGCCTACTCTCCCCAGTCCCACAAGCTCGCTGCCTCAGGGTAATCCTTGACACTGATCTCTCCTTCAAACCACATATTGAAGCCCTTTCCATTTCCTGCCGCCTGCAACTCAAAAATATTTCATGGATCCGTACATTCCTAAACCAAGAATCTGCAAAAACCCTAATCCATGCCCTCATCATCTCCCGCCTTGACTACTGCAACCTCTTGCTCTGTGGCCTCACCTCGAACACTCTCACACCCCTCTAATCTATTCTAAACTCTGCTGCCCGACTAATCCACCTGTCCCTCCCCTATTCCCTGGCCTCTCCTCTCTGTCAATCCCTTCACTGGCTCCCCATTGCCCAGAGACTCCAGTACTAAACCCTAACCATGACATACAAAGCCATCCACAACCTGTCTCCTCCCTACATTTGTGACCTCGCCTCCCGGTACTTACCTGCACGCAACCTCTGATCCTCACAAGATCTCCTTCTCTACTACCCTCTTATCTCCTCTTCCCACAATCACATACAAGATTTCTCTCGCGCATCACCCCTACTCTGGAACTCTCAACCACAACATATCAGACTCTCGCCTACCATCCAAACCTTCAAAAACAACCTGAAGACCCACCTCTTCCAACAAGCTTACAACCTGCAGTAACCACCGATCGACCAAACCGCTGCACGACCAGCTCTACCGTCACCTATTGTATCCTCACCCATCCCTTGTAGATTTTGAGCCCTCGTGGGCAGGGTCCTCTCTCCTACTCTACCAGTCGTGACTTGTATTGTTTAAGATTATTGTACTAGTTTTTATTATGTATACTCCTCCTCACATGTAAAGCTCCAAGGAATAAATGGCGCTATAATAATAAATAATAATAATAAGGATAAGGATTTTTATGCTGGACTGGTGGACGTAGCATCAGGAACACAAATGGTTTAAGGAGCGCAAAATACTTGCCTTGCTCCGGGCACTGAAAACCCTTATTATACCACTGACGGGAGTCATACTAAATGAATTAGAAATGAACAATACCTTCTTTAAAGGTCACATCCATCTACAGTGGAAAAATGTCCGATGAAACACCTAATGTGTGTATATATCAGTTACTATAAATGCACAAAGTATAAAAAAAACTACCTATTCAGATTAAATTGTTCGCTCGCTATAATGCACACAAAGTTCGGAAAATTACCTAATGGCGCTGCTTAAGAGCAGCAAAGCCAAATGCTTTGACATCGCATTGAATGTCAGATTACAATAGAGGAGGCTCTGACACACTGTCATCAGCAATAGCAAAGTTCAGGATTACAGGGAAATAAAAGCAACCATAACATACCGTAATACTGCATAAAAGACGTCGCCATCGCGATGAAAAGATCTGCTCTTTAAACACTACATATATGCTAGCCACCTTAGGGAGAGACCCAAGTTGGGCTAAATGTAGCGGGACGAAAGAGACCGAAAAGCCCTCTACTTAAAGGAAATACATAGTGGATGCTTTCCTGAAACGGAAAGTACTTGCAAGCAGCATAATACAAAGAATAGCAGGTTTACCCAGAATCCTTTGCAGTAGGCGGAGCTATGCAAATCATCTCTTTCCACCCCAGTCTAATCCACAGCGCTTGGACCCGCCAAGCGTGCAATGCTGCCTAAGGTGGCTAGCATATATGTATCGCTTGCTCACCGAGCCCCACTCCATACAGCCAACCAATTCCAGCCCTGTGCTGATGAGGGCCTAAAGCCCGAAACACGTGTCCACAGGTAGGAATTGGTTGGCTGTGTAAATTTAGAAACTAATCCGCAGCATTGCACGCTTGGCGGTTCCAAGCGCTGTGGATTAGACTGGGGTGGAAAGAGATTATTTGCATAGCTCCGCCTACTGCAAAGGATTCTGGGTAAACCTGCTATTCTTTGTATTATGCTGCTTGCAAGTACTTTCCGTTTCAGGAAAGCATCCACTATGCTCTTTAAACAAAAACTAAATTTCTCCCCCTTCCGCTTTAAGCTCAGAGAAGCCTGAAATCGCTGTTTGGCTGTTACTGTTCAAAGGTAAAACATCGCTTAGTTAATTTTTTATGAGATGTCCTTAGGCAGGAAAACATCAGTTACAATAATAAAGAAAATATGAGAATGTAGTCACGATTTTCGCTAATGCCTCTAAGGGGCTGCTTAATGAAAAATACCATCCCTCCAATAAGTGAGAGGAGGGAGACGACATGATACACCCGCGAGTTGTCTGCCACGGATCTAGGCACAAATGGTATTGATAAGTTTAGATGCACAGACTGTAACAGGACAAAAAAGCAGAATATAAAATTAGATTAAAAAGTTCTAGTCTTCGGGACATAAAACCTGGACGAGTCGATATATATTAACTCTGCTGCGGAATATAATCTAGTTTACTGTTACCACCTACAGACAAAAGCCCCCTGATAACAACATCCAGTTCAGAGATCCTCAAGATACATTTTCATATATATGCATATATTGTTGAATTCTCACCAAGCTGCTTGCCCTTTGTCCTGTAGCCCATCCCAGCCTTGTGCAGGTCTACAATTTTGTCCCTGGTGTACTTAAACAGTTCTCTGGTCTTGGCCATGGTGGAGAGGTTGGAGTGTGATTGAGTGTGTGGACGGGTGTTTTTCATACAGGTAACCAGTTTATAAAACAAAATTTCCCTTCCATACATCGGGAAATAAGGTATACACACTGGAACTAAATAGAAAAACCTTTATTTAAATATAGAATATTACTAAAACACTATAAGACCAGACAAACAAGGAACATCAATAAAAACAAACAAGCATATGAACAACGCGGTATACACTTCACAATGATATATGAAAAGATACTATATAGCATGTAAGGAAATGCAATTTCATGGTCATAGTGCCTAGATGAAGAAAGATGACTAATATAGTAGTCAGTTGATATAATAGACCATGTAAGGATAAGACTCTATGATGGTATTAAACTGACAATCCCATCTATCTATGAATAAACGATAGTATATGCTAAATGTAGCAAGAAAAACGATGCAAAATAGTATTATCCAGAGAGGGTGCTGTTGTCATCTAACGGAAATACATAAAGTGCAAAATGTGCCAACAGCTCAAAGTGAAAATTCACCTATGGACTACAATATGCAATTCCCATATCTAGATAGGGCACATATAGGAAACTATCTGGATAAACATAGCAAATATATTCAAGATGCCAGACTGATCAGCAATCTATAACTTCTTAGGCTGCAATGTGCAATCCCTATACAGATCTGACCAACTGACTACTATATTAGTCATCTTTCTTCATCTAGGCACTATGACCATGAAATTGCATTTCCTTACATGCTATATAGTATCTTTTCATATATCATTGTGAAGTGTATACCGCGTTGTTCATATGCTTGTTTGTTTTTATTGATGTTCCTTGTTTGTCTGGTCCTATGGTGTTTTAGTAATATTCTATATTTAAATAAAGGTTTTTCTATTTAGTTCCAGTGTGTATACCTTATTTCCCGATGTATGGAAGGGAAATTTTGTTTTACAAAGTTTTGCTTAGGTATCTAATATATTTGGGATTTTTGTTATCTATAGGTAACCAGTTTAAACAGGTGCAATTAATACAGGTAATGAGTGCAGAGTAGGATGACTCCTTAAAGAAAAACTAACAGGTCTGTGAGAGCCGGAATACTTGCAGATTGGTAGCTCATCAAATAAATATTCCATGGCATGCAATAAAATGCTATTTAATTGTTTAAGAATCAAACAATGTGATTTTCTGTTTTTTTTTTATTTTTAGGTGTATCTCTCACAGATACAGACCTCTCCATTGTTTGTAGGTGGGAAAACTTTCAAAATCAGCAGTGTATCAAGTATTTATTTTCCCCACTGTATGTCCTGGGCCCACTCCTGGTATATATGTCCTCCATCCTGGTATTTATGTCTTCTATTCTGCGCCCTTTCCTGGTATATATATTGTATATATGTTCCGCATCCTAGTATATACAGTGGGGCAAAAAAGTATTTAGTCAGTCAGCAATAGTGCAAGTTCCACCACTTAAAAAGATGAGAGGCGTCTGTAATTTACATCATAGGTAGACCTCAACTATGGGAGACAAACTGAGAAAAAAAAATCCAGAAAATCACATTGTCTGTTTTTTTAACATTTTATTTGCATATTATGGTGGAAAATAAGTATTTGGTCAGAAACAATCAAGATTTCTGGCTCTCACAGACCTGTAACTTCTTCTTTAAGAGTCTCCTCTTTCCTCCACTCATTACCTGTAGTAATGGCACCTGTTTAAACTTGTTATCAGTATAAAAAGACACCTGTGCACACCCTCAAACAGTCTGACTCCAAACTCCACTATGGTGAAGACCAAAGAGCTGTCAAAGGACACCAGAAACAAAATTGTAGCCCTGCACCAGGCTGGGAAGACTGAATCTGCAATAGCCAACCAGCTTGGAGTGAAGAAATCAACAGTGGGAGCAATAATTAGAAAATGGAAGACATACAAGACCACTGATAATCTCCCTCGATCTGGGGCTCCACGCAAAATCCCACCCCGTGGGGTCAGAATGATCACAAGAACGGTGAGCAAAAATCCCAGAACCACGCGGGGGGACCTAGTGAATGAACTGCAGAGAGCTGGGACCAATGTAACAAGGCCTACCATAAGTAACACACTACGCCACCATGGACTCAGATCCTGCAGTGCCAGACGTGTCCCACTGCTTAAGCCAGTACATGTCCGGGCCTGTCTGAAGTTTGCTAGAGAGCATTTGGATGATCCAGAGGAGTTTTGGGAGAATGTCCTATGGTCTGATGAAACCAAACTGGAACTGTTTGGTAGAAACACAACTTGTCGTGTTTGGAGGAAAAAGAATACTGAGTTGCATCCATCAAACACCATACCTACTGTAAAGCATGGTGGTGGAAACATCATGCTTTGGGGCTGTTTCTCTGCAAAGGGGCCAGGATGACTGATCCGGGTACATGAAATAATGAATGGGGCCATGTATCGTGAGATTTTGAGTGCAAACCTCCTTCCATCAGCAAGGGCATTGAAGATGAAACGTGGCTGGGTCTTTCAACATGACAATGATCCAAAGCACACCGCCAGGGCAACGAAGGAGTGGCTTCGTAAGAAGCATTTCAAGGTCCTGGAGTGGCCTAGCCAGTCTCCAGATCTCAACCCTATAGAAAACCTTTGGAGGGAGTTGAAAGTCCGTGTTGCCAAGCGAAAAGCCAAAAACATCACTGCTCTAGAGGAGATCTGCATGGAGGAATGGGCCAACATACCAACAACAGTGTGTGGCAACCTTGTGAAGACTTACAGAAAACGTTTGACCTCTGTCATTGCCAACAAAGGATATATTACAAAGTATTGAGATGAAATTTTGTTTCTGACCAAATACTTATTTTCCACCATAATATGCAAATAAAATGTTAAAAAAAACAGACAATGTGATTTTCTGGATTTTTTTTTCTCAGTTTGTCTCCCATAGTTGAGGTTTACCTATGATGTAAATTACAGACGCCTCTCATCTTTTTAAGTGGTGGAACTTGCACTATTGCTGACTGACTAAATACTTTTTTGCCCCACTGTATGTCCATAATCCTGGTATATATGACTCGCATTCTGATATATACATCCCCTGTTCTTCCATTGTTCTTCAACACATAAAAAAACAAGCGATACTACTCACCTTGTCCCCGCTTCAACACTGCAAGGTATCCTTTTCTGTAGCTGACAGCTGACTTCAGCGTGCAAGCTATGGGCAGCGTATGACGTTGCTGCCATGCACCCTCCATCATGGGCAAACTGACATCAGCTGCTGCCCTCTGATTAGCCGGCAGCTTGTATTGTGGGGCAGGGACCCGGCAGGTGTCCGTGCCGCAATGCATTTCAGGTGAAAGTGCTTCCTCCAGCTGAAATAAGCACCAATGTCAACAGGCCCTCCTCACGCGCCCCCCTCATGCAAGGGCCGGTTTGTTTGCTACGCCCCTGGATACAACATAGGTTCTGCTCCATGGTCTACGCAGAGATAGGAAATGGTGATGTCCTCTTCCACCAGGCAGCTGCGACCTGTGATTGGCTGCAGCGGTCAGTTGACTTTGCGCATAATCAAACATTCGATGATATGTTGCTCAAGTCACCTGATTGCTGATATCACCTCTTCCTGTACAAGTTATGAACGTTGATCCGGGCCGATGTTGGTAGGTGACTATGCTCTGAATTGTTATTTTTCACAAATCCTGTGACCTGTGCAGTTTTATTTAGCCCAGACAACCCCTCTCAATTGATCAAAGCAAAGAACCATAGAAAGTACAGCTCTCCTTAAAGAGTTGAGGACTTCACATCATATGTTAGCCAAACGTTGATTCTGCATTCAGATCTCTCTCTCAAATGCCTTGAACACACAAATATTCAGCTTGTCCCAGTGCTCGCGAGTTTTGAATGCGTAGAGTCGAGAATGATGCAGTCAGCGTATCTCCTTAATAAGAGGGGTCAAGCTTTAAAAGTCAAATTGACAACCCTTATTTCTCCTGAAATCAGCTGTCAAGGGAAGTAGGAAGGCCTCCATACACGTAAAACTGACAGCCATTCCTGCAGATATACGCAGGTTTGGCCAAGTGCAGTCTATTGTGTATGGGGCCTTTATGCCCAACAGGTCAAGTTGATAACACTTGGCTTTCAGCTTACAACTTGCTGATCACTTGATAGATGATGAATGTTTTTGGTAGTAAAATAACTTGAACAATAATTAGAATAGATGTTAGACTGCAGCAGTATGGAATTTTTGAGAAATGCAGAAAATAGTAATAGTGAAATGTTCCGACGTCAGTTACCAAGAAAGCAAGCACTTCACTAAAGGGGAAAAGGCAAAGGCAAAGTCAGGTCACGGTTCGTGATCAAATTACCAGGAAAATGGGGAATCGAAGTAAAGGGGCTAGGCAGCCAGATGGTCAGAATTAGGTCCAACGTCAGGCAGCGATAGACCAATAACAGAACACAAGAATAAAAGGCAATCCACTGAGCAAATGATACATCTGGCAGATATCTGGGACTGACAGCAAAGCTAAGTAGTTGGGCAATCACCAGGGACAGGGAAGACGCAAAGACAGTCCAGTACCTCCCAGACCCAGATTGGATGACTGAGCTGTCGATCAAAACACCGACACCTCGGCATGCCCCTGCACCAGATTGGACGGCTGAGCTGTCAGTCATTGCATCCAAGACATATTGAACAGAGGCATCGTGACTATATATATATATATATATATATATATATATATATATATATATATATATACACACTAGATGGTGGCCCGATTCTAACGCATCGGGTATTCTAGAATATGTATGCAGTTTATTTATGAAGATTTCAGATTAATGCAATGAATACACAGGATTCGGCCGGCCGTGACCAATTAGCGAAGTGTGGTTTAAATCCTGCAGCAATTCACAGCCGGACTGCGCGTGTCGCTGATTGTTTGCGGCTGGCCACGTAGTATATAACACAGCTACGTAGTATATAGCACAGCCACATAGTATATAGCAGAGCCGACGCAGTATATTACACAGCCCATGCAGTATATTACACAGCCCACGTAGGATAGAGCACAGCCCATGTAGTATATAGCAGACCACGCAGTATAACACAGCCACATAGTATATAACACAGCCATGTAGTATATAGCACAGCCACGTAGTATATAGCACAGCGCACGTAGTATATTGCACAGCTACATAGTATATTGCAGAGCCACGTAGTATATAGCACAGGCCACGCAGTCTATAACACAGCCCACGTAGTATATAGCACAGCCCACATAGTATATAGCACAGCCTATGCAGTATATAACACAGCCCACGCAGTATATAACACAGCCACGTAGTGTATAACACAGCCACGTAGTATATTGCACAGCCACGTAGGATATAGCACAGCCAACGCAGTATATAACATAGCCCACGTAGTATGTAACACAGCCCACGTAGTATATAACACAGCCCAAGCAGTATATAACACAGCCCACATAGTATATAACACAGCCCATGTAGTATATAGCAATGTGGGCTCCATATCCCTGTTAAAAAAAAGAATTAAAGCCCAGGTCTTTAGCGATGCTCGTCGCGACTCTTCGTTCACAGTAATGCCTTCCGGCAATAACACGTGATGATGTAGCGGTCTCACGAGACCGATACGTCTTCTCCGGTCATTGCCGCAATGCATTCTTGGGACCAGAGCGTCGCGAGGAGCAGGGAAGGCTGGCGCGGACGACGGAGGTGAGAATATAATGATTTTTTTTATTATTATTTTTAACATTATATGTTTTTACTATTGATATGATGCATAGGCAGCATCAATAGTAAAACGTTGGTCACACAGGGTTAATGGCATCGTTAACGGACTGCGTTACACCGCTTTATGCCGGGGTGTAATGCAGTCCGTTTAATGGACTTCTGAAACGCTATGTGGGCGCTGACTGGAGGGGATTATGGACGGGGCACTGACTGTAGGGGAGTATGGAGGGGGCACTGACTGGAGAGGGGTAGGGAGGGGCCAATTCGCGGCCGGACTGTGCCTGTCGCTGATTGGTCGCGCCCAGAAACCGCGATCAATCAGCGATGCGGGATTTCCACGACACACAAACAGACGGAAGTGGACCTTAGACAATTATATAGCTAGATACAGTATATATATTTCAACTTTGCGCTTGTGATTGCGCTTACATACCACTGCTTCATTAATTGTCTATTAATTCTTTTAATTGTCTAAGATTGAGGATATAGCTTACTACAATGATCGCTTATCTCCGGTGATCCCATAGACAATCATCTCTTCTCTCCCATTAATCACTAGAATTGGTGATGAAAACCCCTTGTACAGGATTTTGCCACTTAAAGGGAACCTCTGCAGGTTTTTTATGTCATCCTTGAGCAGCATGATGAAGGGGCGGAGACTGATTCCAAGGATGCAGGGTTGGACTGGCCTTATATTCTGTGTGGGGGAGGCTGCAATATACCCTATTAGGGGAGGCTTCATTATATTCTGTAGAGGGGAGGCTGCATTATATTCTGTGTGGGGGAGGCTGCATTATACCCTATGAGGGAAGGCTGCATTATATTCCTTGGGGGGAGCTATATTATACCCTATGAGGGGAGCTACATTATACCCTATGAGGGAAGGCTGCATTATATTCCTTGGGGGGAGCTATATTATACCCTATGAGGGGAGCTGCATTATCCCTGAGGGGAGCTGCATTATACCCTATGAGGGGAGGCTGCATAATATTCTGTGGGGGTGGGGAGGCTGCATTATACCATATGAGGGGAGCTGCACTATACCCTATAATGGGAGGCTGCATTATACCCTTTGAGGGGAGCTGCATTATACCCTATGAGGGGGGCTGCATTATGCCATATGAAAGAGACTGCATTACACCCTATAAGGTGGCTGCATTATACCCTATGAGGGAGCTACATATATTCTGTGGGAGGCTGCATTATACTATATGAGGGGAGTTACATTATACCCTATGAGGGGGCTAAATTATATTGTATGGGGGGCTACATTATATTCTATGAGGGGGCTACATTATATTCTATGAGGGGGTTGCATTATACTATATGAAGGGGCTACTTTATATTCTATGAGGGGGCTACATTATATTCTATGAGGGGGCTACCCAACCCCTGCTACATAATTAAGATGTGTACTACCTTATATTATACCCTGATATTAGTGCATTTTACCGAACAATTGGTGGTCTTGTATTTATTTCTATGAAGCTCCATAGTGGGCCCCAAGCATGGTTTTCTCTAGTGGGCCCAAGGTGCTCCAGTTCAACACTGCAAGGATGTATCACTTAGTGGGCTCATTGGTGTAATTGGGATATAATCCCTATTTTCTCTGCTGTAGATGTAGCAGTGGTTAGAATGCTGGCTGGGCCCTGCATAATCCCACCCACACCTCTGATTGGCAGCTTTGTGTGTACACTGTGCATAGGCAGAAATCTGCCAATCAGTGGTGGGGGTGGGACTACACAGATTAGCCTGACTGGTCTGCACATTAGACCCAGTAAGTGTAGTGATAATCTCCTGCTGATAAAACACTGATTGTATTGAAACTACAGCAATTGTTTGGAATCAGAGTCTCTGTCCGTTCATACATTATGCTGCTCTTAGATTTAACAGCAAAATGGAATTGTGGCTCAGAAATAATCTAGTGATAAATATTGTTTAATTGATCGAGAAAGGTGGAACTTGATGGTTGTGTTTTTTCATTTTATATAGTTATGTGAAAAGGATCTTATGTTTGTGTATCACTCTATATGCTTTATGACTTTTGGGACAATTTCTCACCAGGATCTGCCAGTCAATATTAACCTGGCTCCGACCAACCTCATATGAGCTCCATGGTCTGTCGCTATAATATGTAGTCTCTTGAATATAAACTTGTAAATATGCAGTTTATACATACACAATTTTTATTTTGTTGATTGTGACCCTTAGATGTATAAAGATGACTGTCACAATTACACCACATATCAGAAAGTGAAGGGACGGCATTCTCCATTGAGGCTCTGACAATGTATTTATAAGGGGATTTTCCAACATTTTGCTTTTGAAGTGAATTATGGATAAGCAGCTTAGCTCTCGCAGATGAGAATTCATCACAGTTTGAAGCCAACAAATGCAAAGTATTTGCACACATCAAAAGCCACAGTATGTCCGCCACGTTTCACCATCCAGAAGAGGGAAGACCATGCTCGCTTCTTTTAAGTGGTCATTGTCATAGTCAATTATTACTTATTTGTCATTTACTGTATGATTTCTAAAATTACAATTGAAGTTTTAAAACTAAACCTTTTAATACTGTACAAAGCTCTATCACACAGGCCTAATATTCTTAGACTATGTTCACATGTTGCGCTTTTGCTGTGTGTGGTTTTTTTTGCAGCCAAAACCTTCTCTTTGGGCAGTAAAAAACCTGTTGCCAAAACAGGTTGTCATGTATTTTTTTTTTTGCTGTGTTTTTACAGTAACCGAAATGTTTAAGCATTGCTTTCACACTTAGGTCAAAACTGAATCTGAAGACTATGCTCTGTGACACAGGCCTACTAACCTAAGGCCACATGGACACTGAGTATTTGGTGAGTTTTTTACCTCAGTATTTTTATTTAATCCAAAACCAGGAGTCAGTGAAAAATACAGAAATGGTGACGATTTTCTATTATACTTTTCCTCTGATTGTTCCACTCCTGAGGTAAAAAACTCGCTGAATACTGAACGTGTGAATGCGTCCTCAGAGTGAGGGTGGTGAGGGTGGAAGAAATTAAAAATCTTTTTACCCTGAAAAATGTCATCCATGCAAACCCCTACAGTTGTATCATTCCTACTTTAAGGCCTTATTCAGATATCAGTGGTGTTCACGTACATAAGGTGTCAACAGTGTTTTGAATCCGAGTGTCACCAGTGTTTGGACAGTGTGCCACCAGTGTTTGGATCTGAGTGTCACCAGTGTTTGGACAGTGTGCCACCAGTGTTTGAATCCGAGTGTCACCAATGTTTGGATCCAAGTGTCACCAGTGTTTGGTCAGTGTGTCACCAGTGTTTGTGGTCAGAGTATCACTAGTGTTTGGATCAGAGTGTCACCAGTATTTGGACATTGTGTCACCTGTGTTTGGACATTGTGTTACAAGTGTTTGGTCAGTGTGTCATCAGTGTTAATTACAACGCTTCTCCAGTCCTTTACAATGTGAAACATGGACAGCACACGGATGGTACAATAAGGCGTCTTTTACACATACCGGGTTTTTTGCAGGCCGTATGGCCACAATTTTCATGGTCTGCTGCAATAACAGACAGCAATAAATTTGCGGATGGCCGTTTTTCGGGTTACCAATACTATAGCAAAAGTATTGGGGAAAAAAACGGAGGTCCTCAAAACCGGAAGTCACGACGCACCGCAAAAACAACCTTCCGTTGTTTTTGCGGCCCCATTGATTCACAATGGGGGCCGTGCCCGTAAGCCGTGAAAAAGATTGAGCAGGCTCAATCTTTTTTCACGGCTGTAAATACGGCCCTCACTGCTATACGACGCGCCGTGGAATTATTGCAGCCCGTTTTTGCGGCCCAATAGAAATCTTTTGGGGCCGCAAAATAATGGCAAATGTAAAAGAAGCCTAATGCCATCTATGTGCTGGATGTCTTTTTCACGGACCTATAGACTTGTATTGGTACTTTTTACATGTCCTGCGGAGAAAAATCGGAAATGTAAACAGCTCCAAAGACAATAATGGACATGGCCTAAAGCAGATGTATCATTAGGAAACCTTAAAGTTTCTTAATAATTTTCATACTTTTTTCAATTTTCATGTGACCATCCACATAGACTAATATTCTCTGGTCAGTGTGGGCCGACATCTCCTGTACACAGCAGATTGGCACAGGATGAGCAGGGTTGTCTCTATATAATTAGGTGGTGGATAAATAACTAACAGCTCTTTAGTTGAGATGGAAATCTAGATAATGCAAGTTAGTGAAGGACTTTCTTTTGTATCAAAGTTCATTACAAATCAGTGATCTCTGGGAACACGACAGCGACCAGGTAATGAAGGAGGAATTGGTGCAGTTGACATGTGCCCCTAATAGCAGCGGCTGGAATCTGCAATCCACCAGCGGCTATTAACATGGTAATTTCTGACTGCGGAATATAACATGCAAGCGCCGAAAGCATGTTACTAACCCTGCTCATTGGTGCCCCTGTCAGATGACCGTGGGGGCCAATATGTTGGCATGACAACCCAGGGTCTGCAAGAGACCACTGTGGTTGTCACTGCACATCTGCTAAGAGCAGGGCACTATGTGTAGTAAAAGCGGTCAGAAAATAGTAGTTTCAAGTCTCCTAAGGAGACTATTAAAGCAAGTAAAAAAGTGTAAAAAAAAACTGTTTTTTTTACCATTCAAAATAAAACAGTTTAAAAAAAAAAAATACAGATATTTGGTATTGCTGCATTCAGAAACGCCCGATCTATCAAAATATAAAAAGAATTACTCCAATTGGTAATGAGAAAAAAATTAAAAACTCAACAATCATGTTTTTTTAGTTGCTGCAACATTGCAATGAAATGAAATGGGTGATCAAAGGATTGTATCTACCCCAAGATGGTACAATCGATAAAAACATCAGCCCGCAACGCAAAAATAGGCCCTCACCCAGCCCCATATCCCAAAAAATTGAGACATCATGCATGTCGGAAAATGGGACATTTATTTATTTATTTATTTTAAAACTGTGGATTTTTTTTCACTTAAAGAAAAAAGAACCTTGACATGTTTGGTATCTGTGAACTTGTAATGACCTGGAGAGTCATAACGGTGGGTCAGTTTTAGCATTTAGTGAACATGGTAAACAAAAAAACAAAATTGTAGAATTGCACTTTTTGCAATTTAATTTTTTCCGCAAAAAACAAGCCCTCACATGGCTATATGGCCAGAAAAATAAAACGTTATGTCTTTTGGAAGAAGGTGGGAGGCAAAAATGAAAAAAAAAAAAAAAAAAGCGAATGTACTGTAGTGTGAGTTTCGAACCCAATATTCTTGAGAATATGTTTGTCAGCAAATACATAAGTATACCATGTGCTTTTTTCCCATTGCAGTAAATGATGTTAAATTTTAATGAAGCTTCCCTCTCCTCTTCGTCACTCTAATGGGAACCACCGTCTGATGTTACAGTAAACTCCAGGAAATCCTCCTTGTGAGATTTGAAATAAATGAGATACAGCAGTAACGGGATGAATAATGTTTGATTATTACACATCATGAATATTCTACCCATACATTATACATACAGTTTTCCATATACCTTTACTCAAGTTATATAACTTGTGTATATAAAATATGTGAGCAAATTACCGTAGTTCTCTGACAGAACAAAATAAACTAACTCGCAACTGCAATATAGGAGACGCGGATACCCATTACATCAATATCTATCCTTTAATGAGCCTTGCCAGGAATAAATGGCATGCCAGAAACTCATCTACAGGTATATGTTTTGGGTTGCTTGCTCCTTTCTCATCACTCTGGCTGCTTGCGAGAGATGTCCTTGAGGCATAAGCCTGCTAAAATGAACATGTCACCAGGTGAAAAATGTGGCCAGTGTTTGCTCTTATTCTTATTTTATTCCCGCTATTCACAATCCAACATACGGTTCCAGAAATATGGACCTTTTTATATATTTATTATTAAGGTCTTGTATTGCTTCTGGATTTGAACCCTTGTTTCTGTGTTCGGTGGTCGGCATCTCTTTCCTTTTCTTTGGGAGTTTTAGTCCTGTTTATCTTTGTTTCTGTCGGTTTTGGGTAACAGGTGTTTTTGATTTACTCTGTCCTATCACCTCTCGAGTGCAGCTTTATATACCTTCCCCCGACTGGTATTTCCTGCTGGTGATACTTTGTTGGATTAATTCACTTAGCTGTTGCTTGTGTTGGATGCAGTTGCTTTGTGTGTGATTCCTTTTCTCTTTAGGGAACTGCTACTCTAGAGATCCTAGAAGCTGCTAAGAACATTTAGGGTAAGACGAGTGGGAGCGCCATTGCGTTACCTTAGAGTGCCAATCTTCGTAGTCAGGCAGGGACAGATGAGGGTCAAAGAAGGGTTTTTCCTATTATGAACATGGAAATACGAGAAGCAATGGAACGAAACTGAAAGGGAGAAGATACAGATTAGATATTAGAAAAAACTTTTTGACAGTGAGTGTGATCAACGAGTGGAACATGCTGCCAAGAGAGGCGGTGAGATCTCCTTCAATGGAAGTCTTCAACCAGAGGCTGGACAGATATCTGTCTGAGATGATTTATTGAATCTTGCATTGAGCAGGGGGTTGGACACGATGATCCCAAAGGTCCCTTCCAACTCTAACATTCTGTGATTCTATGAAAATAAAGACAAAAACTGGCTACTCTTTACCTGGTCACAGATTTCAACAAGGGTTGTTCAATAAGTTATCTACCAGAATAAAAAAACAATATTTTCTTAGAAAATTGAACTTAATACTTTTCAATGTAATCCGCCTTGACTTCAACACAATTATGCCACTCTGTCTTTCTCTGTGACTGCATTATTATCAGGAAATTGTTGCCTACACAGAAAGGTCTGGACTGTAGGATGGATGGTTACGCTCCATGAAGCCACAATCCCTGAGAAAAGGTTGTGATTTGTGAGACCCGTGGCGCATTGTCATCAATCAGCAGCATACCTGTCGACAATGGCCTACACAGCATTTCTCTTTGATTGCCTCACATAATGCCATCATTTGTGCAGGAACGGTGTCTTCAGTAATTGTTGTGTTGTGTTGCATGAATTCTGGTAATAAAACGCCTTTTGTATCCCCAAAAACTATTCCCTTGATCTTTCTAGCTGACTGCTAGACATGAAATTACTGTGGAGTTAGTGATCCCTTGTGTTTCCATTGCATGGGCTCTTTTTGGTTTCAGGATCATGGTGGTGAACCCATGTTTCATCACTTGTAATAATTCGAGAATAGAAGTTTTCTGGAATTTTTCAAAGCATGTCTAAATTCTTAAAAAATCGGCAGCTACTCTGCCAACTTTAATGAATAGCTATAAGAAAACAAAAAGTCCTGATATAACTCAATGTACAAGAGCACTATAAAATACCTTTTCATGTGGTGAGGTCCGTTTCCACGGTAGCGGTATAGTCCCAGCGGTAGTCCGGGAAGGAATAGAAATAGAAAGAGTAGTAGTGGTAATAATTATTCAGGAGTGTGGTCCCGGCCGGTGACTCACACCCCTCTATTCTTCTCGCGTCCTTCCTGGTGGTGCACAAATGAAGCCGGTGCACGCTTGGAGCCTGTGGCGCTGCAGACGCCGAAACAGGACCTTGCGTGACGTAGATGGTCACGTGACCGTCCTAGGTACGGAGCGCTGTGTGAACCAAATCCAACGCGTTTCGAAGATCTCGGTCTTCTTCGTCATATATATTTTGTATATATTTTGTATATATATTCTATTGCGGACAACATTGGTGGTTGTTGTCCTGTTTCTGCAGCAGCAATAAGATCTCTAACATTGCCTGGTTCGCGCCAACCATACTATATACCATGTCTAAATTCTCTTGCCTAAATTGCTGGCGACATGCATTTTGCCTAGGCGTCAACATTCATGGCATTCCACTACGAACTTACCTTTGACATTAACAAAACATCATGAATGATACTGGAAACTTCCCCCAAAAAACGCCTAGTTTGTGAGATATTACACTACCTTTGACCCAATGATCTTCCAAAATCATGACCTTTACTTACAGCACATTTCCACTGAAGATGCTTCGACAGGTGGTCCTGAACAGAACAGGAGTCATCGTCAATTGATTCCCTATTGCTTGGCCTAAAACTTTACATGGTGGTAGGAAGGTGCTATATATATATATATATATATATATATATATATATATACAGTGGGGCAAAAAAGTATTTAGTCAGTCAGCAATAGTGCAAGTTCCACCACTTAAAAAGATGAGAGGCGTCTGTAATTTACATCATAGGTAGACCTCAACTATGGGAGACAAACTGAGAAAAAAAAATCCAGAAAATCACATTGTCTGTTTTTTTAACATTTTATTTGCATATTATGGTGGAAAATAAGTATTTGGTCAGAAACAAAATTTCATCTCAATACTTTGTAATATATCCTTTGTTGGCAATGACAGAGGTCAAACGTTTTCTGTAAGTCTTCACAAGGTTGCCACACACTGTTGTTGGTATGTTGGCCCATTCCTCCATGCAGATCTCCTCTAGAGCAGTGATGTTTTTGGCTTTTCGCTTGGCAACACGGACTTTCAACTCCCTCCAAAGGTTTTCTATAGGGTTGAGATCTGGAGACTGGCTAGGCCACTCCAGGACCTTGAAATGCTTCTTACAAAGCCACTCCTTCGTTGCCCTGGCGGTGTGCTTTGGATCATTGTCATGTTGAAAGACCCAGCCACGTTTCATCTTCAATGCCCTTGCTGATGGAAGGAGGTTTGCACTCAAAATCTCACGATGCATGGCCCCATTCATTCTTTCATGTACCCGGATCAGTCGTCCTGGCCCCTTTGCAGAGAAACAGCCCCAAAGCATGATGTTTCCACCACCATGCTTTACAGTAGGTATGGTGTTTGATGGATGCAACTCAGTATTCTTTTTCCTCCAAACACGACAAGTTGTGTTTCTACCAAACAGTTCCAGTTTGGTTTCATCAGACCATAGGACATTCTCCCAAAACTCCTCTGGATCATCCAAATGCTCTCTAGCAAACTTCAGACGGGCCCAGACATGTACTGGCTTAAGCAGTGGGACACGTCTGGCACTGCAGGATCTGAGTCCATGGTGGCGTAGTGTGTTACTTATGGTAGGCCTTGTTACATTGGTCCCAGCTTTCTGCAGTTCATTCACTAGGTCCCCCCGCGTGGTTCTGGGATTTTTGCTCACCGTTCTTGTGATCATTCTGACCCCACGGGGTGGGATTTTGCGTGGAGCCCCAGATCGAGGGAGATTATCAGTGGTCTTGTATGTCTTCCATTTTCTAATTATTGCTCCCACTGTTGATTTCTTCACTCCAAGCTGGTTGGCTATTGCAGATTCAGTCTTCCCAGCCTGGTGCAGGGCTACAATTTTGTTTCTGGTGTCCTTTGACAGCTCTTTGGTCTTCACCATAGTGGAGTTTGGAGTCAGACTGTTTGAGGGTGTGCACAGGTGTCTTTTTATACTGATAACAAGTTTAAACAGGTGCCATTACTACAGGTAATGAGTGGAGGAAAGAGGAGACTCTTAAAGAAGAAGTTACAGGTCTGTGAGAGCCAGAAATCTTGATTGTTTGTTTCTGACCAAATACTTATTTTCCACCATAATATGCAAATAAAATGTTAAAAAAACAGACAATGTGATTTTCTGGATTTTTTTTTCTCAGCTTGTCTCCCATAGTTGAGGTCTACTTATGATGTAAATTACAGACGCCTCTCATCTTTTTAAGTGGTGGAACTTGCACTATTGCTGACTGACTAAATACTTTTTTGCCCCACTGTATATATATATATATATACATATATATATTATATATACATACATATATATTATATATATATATATATATATATATATATATATATATATATATATATACATACATACATACAGGATTCATCGTTTCGTGGATTTGATTTCTTTGGGCATTTTTTCTTCCTTTGTAAGAAATTTTGTCATGTAACGAAGCTCCAAATCCCTCACTTACATTGTAGAGCCGCACTGTACTGCACTTGCCATCTTGTTACTTCCAATGCTTTCATCAGATTGAACATTTACTGTATCTGCTGCATGTCCAGACATATCTTAAGATGCACAGAAAAGCTCAGCTCAATAACACTGACAAAAACATGCTTGGACTCATTCAGAAGTCCATTTTTTCTCATACTTGAAAACACTTTGAAACACCATCCAGATAAACACAAGGACACGTAAACCCCCCATAGACTATAAAGGGTACATAACCCACGGCCACAGTCACATGTTGAGTATTTGGTCAGTATGTAACATGATTATTTGTAAGCCAAATATTCGGAAAAGTTTCCAGGCTCGAGTTCATATGAGGTCATCCAGCAGAGGGCGCATCACCACGACTCGAGGTAACTACAGTACATTCCCCTGCATTCCATTCATTCACCAAGTTTTACAGGCAGGGGCGGCTGCATTAGCAGCGCTCCTAGGAGTAAAATGATTTAACCCCTTCAGATGGATTTAAAGCGTGGGACAAGACTGTAACGACGGAAGGTATGGAATATTGTTGTTTGTTTTTTTAACTTTGTTTCAGGTGACAAGGGTCTTGCGCTCCTGTAAAAACCCGGGGAATGAATGGAATGTAGGTGAATGACCTGTAGTTACCTCGAGTTGTGGTGTTGCGCCCTCTGCTGGATGTCCTCATATGAACTCGAGCCTGGGAACTTTTCAGAATATTTTCCCAGGCCCAAATTCATATGAGGACATCCAGCAGAGGGCGCATCACCGCAACTCGAGGTAACTACAGGTCATTCACCTACATTCCATTCATTCCCCGGGTTTTTACAGGCAGGGGCGGCTGCATTAGCAGGTTTCTGCTTGTAAAATTAGTTAACCCTTTCAGATGGATTTACAGCGAGGGACTAGACTGAACGACGGAAGGTATGGAATATTGTTGTTTGCTTTGTTTACATTTGTTTCTGGTGACAAGGGTCTTCAGGTAGATTACGAGTATAATAAAATATTACAACAACCTGTGTCTTTATTTCATTAAAATAGTTTGTAATAATGTGTGTGTGTTTTATTAACCATTTCATACTATTGGATTAAGAATGGATAGGTGTCATAATTGATGCCTCTCCATTATTAATCTGGCTTAATGTCACCTTACAATGGCAAGGTGACATTAACCCTTCATTACCCCATATCCCACCGCTACACGGGAGTGGGAAGAGAGAGGCTAAGTGCCAGAATAGGCGCATCTTCCAGATGTGCCTTTTCTGGGGTGGCTGGGGGCAGATGTTTTTAGCCCGGGGGGGGGGGGCAATAACCATGGACCCTCTCCAGGCTATTAATATCTGCCCTCAGTCACTGGCTTTCCCACTCTGGCGGAGAAAATTGCGCGGGAGCCCATGCCAATTTTTTCCGGGATTTAACCCTTTCATTTAATAGCTAGAGACCCTAAATTTGACACAAAGACACTTCTTTCATTACTAAAGAGGAAAATGTAATAAAAGAAGGGATATGAGACGGTTTACTGTATGTAAACCATGTCTCATATCCTGTCGGGTTTGTGAAGGAGATAGGAAAAGCTGGCAATTGAATTACCGGCTTTTCTACCATCTTGCGCTGAATTAAAGGGACTCTGTCACCTGAATTTGGCGGGACTGGTTTTGGGTCATATGGGCGGAGTTTTCGGGTGTTTGATTCACCCTTTCCTTACCCGCTGGCTGCATGCTGGCTGCAATATTGGATTGAAGTTCATTCTCTGTCCTCCATAGTACACGCCTGCGCAAAGCAATCTTTGCAATCTCCGTGCTCCAATCCACCCCCCCGTGCCCCGACGCCCCCCCCCCCCCCCGTGCCCTGATCTCCCCCCCTTATACTTACCTGGCCTCCCGGGGACCGTCCGTATTCTTTCCTGGGCGCCGCCATCTTCCAAAATGGCGGGCGCATGTGCAGGGCGCCCGCCGAATCTGCCGGCCGGCAGATTCGTTCCAGAGTGAATTTTGATCACTGAGATATAACCTATCTCAGTGATCAAAATAAAAAAAAGTAAATGACCCTCCCCCCTTTGTCACCCCCATAGGTAGGGACAATAAAAAAAATAATTTTTTGTTTTTCCCACTAAGGTTGGGGTAAGAACTAGGGTTAGGGTTAGGGGTAGGGTTAGGGTTAGGGGTAGGGTTAGGGGTAGGGGTAGGGCTAGGGTTAGGGTTAGAGTTTCGGTATGTGCACACGTATTCTGGTCCTCTGCGGATTTTTCCGCTGCGGATTTGATAAATCCGCAGTGCTAAACCGCTGCGGATTTATGGCGGATTTACCGCGTTTTTTCTGCGCATTTCAATGCGGTTTTACAACAGCAATTTTCTATTTGAGCAGTTGTAAAACCGCTGCGGAATCCGCAGAAAGAAGTGACATGCTGCGGAATGTAAACCGCTGCGTTTCCGTGCAGTTTTTCTGCAGCATGTGTACAGCGATTTTTGTTTCCCATAGGTTTGCATTGAACTGTAAACTCATGGGAAACTGCTGCGGATCCGCAGCGTTTTCCGCAGCGTGTGCACATACCTTTAGAATTAGGCTATGTGCACACGGTGCGGATTGGCCGCTGCGGATCCGCAGCGGATTGGCCGCTGCGGATTCGCAGCAGTGTTCCATCAGGTTTACAGTACCATGTAAACATATGGAAAGCCAAATCCGCTGTGCCCATGGTGCGGAAAATACCGCGCGGGAACGCTGCGTTGTATTTTCCGCAGCATGTCAATTCTTTGTGCAGATTCCGCAGCGTTTTACACCTGTTCCTCAATAGGAATCCGCAGGTGAAATCCGGACAAAAAACACTGGAAATCCGCGGTAAATCCGCAGGTAAAACGCAGTGCCTTTTACTTGTGGATTTTTCAAAAATGGTGCTGAAAAATCTCATACAAATCCGCAACGTGGGCACATAGCCTTAGGGCTAGGGTTGGGTTGGAATTAGGGTTGTGGTTAGGGGTGTGTTGGGGTTACGGGTGTGTTGGGGTTAGGGTTGTGATTAGGGTTATGGCTACAGTTGGGATTAGAGTTAGGGGTGTGTTGGGGTTAGTGTTGGAGTTAGAATTGAGGGGTTTCCACTGTTTAGGCACATCATGGGGTCTCCAAACGCAACATGGCGCCACCATTGATTCCAGCCAATCTTGTATTCAAGAAGTCAAATGGTGCTCCCTCACTTCCGAGCCCCGACGTGTGCCCAAACAGTGGTTTACCCCCACATATGGGGTACCAGCATACTCAGGACAAACTGCGCAACAATTACTGGGGTCCAATTTCTCCTGTTACCCTTGAGAAAATAAAAAATTGCTTGCTAAAACATCATTTTTGAGGAAAGAAAAATGATTTTTTATTTTCACGGCTCTGCGTTGTAAACGTCTGTGAAGCACTTGGGGGTTCAAAGTGCTCACCACATATCTAGATAAGTTCCTTGGGGGGTCTAGTTTCCAAAATGGGATTACTTGTGGGGGGTTTCTACTGTTTAGGCACACCAGGGGCTCTGCAAACGCAACATGACGTCCGCAGACCATTCCATCAAAGTCTGCATTTCAAAAGTCACTACTTCCCTTCTAAGCCCCGACGTGTGCCCAAACAGTGGTTTACCCCCACACATGGGGTATCAGCGTACTCAGGAGAAACTGGACAACAACTTTTGGGGTCCAATTTCTCCTGTAACCCTTGGGAAAATAAAAAATTCTGGGCTAAAAAATTATTTTTGAGGAAAAAAAATGTATTTATTATTTTCACGGCTCTGTGTTATAAACTTCTGTAAAGCACTTGGGGGTTGAAAGTGCTCACCACATATCTAGATAAGTTCCTTTGGGGGTCTAGTTTCCAAAATGGGGTCACTTGTGTGGGGTTTCTACTGTTTAGGCACACCAGGGGCTCTACAAACGCAACGTGATGCCCGCAGAGCATTCCATCAAAGTCTGCATTTCAAAACGTCACTACTTCACTTCCGAGCCCCAGCATGTGCCTAAACAGTGGTTTACCCCCACATATTGGGTATCAGCGTACTCAGGAGAAACTGGACAACAACTTTTGGGGTCAAATTTCTCCTGTTACCCTTGGGAAAATAAAAAATTGCGGGCTAAAAAATCATTTTTGAGAAAATAATTTTTTTTTTTTTAATTTTCATGGCTCTGCGTTATAAACTTCTGTGAAGCACTTGAGGGTTCAAAGTGCTCACTACACATCTAGATTAGTTCCTTTGGGGGTCTAGTTTCCAAAATGGGGTCATTTGTGGGGGATCTCTAATGTTTAGGCACACAGGGGCTCTCCAAACGCGACATGGTGTCCGCTAATGATTGGAGCTAATTTTCCATTTAAAAAGCCAAATGGCGTGCCTTCCCTTCTGAGCCCTGCCGTGCGCCCAAACAGTGGTTTACCCCCACATATGGGGTATCTGCATACTCAGGACAAACTGGACAACATTTGTGGTCCAATTTCTCCTATTACCATTGTCAAAATAGGAAATTCCAGGCTAAAAAATCATTTTTGAGAAAAGAAAAATTATTTTTTATTTTCATGGCCCTGCATTATAAACTTCTGTGAAGCACCTGGGGGTTTAAAGTGCTCAGTATGCATCTAGATAAGTTCCTTGGGGGGTCTAGTTTCCAAAATGGGGTCACTTGTGGGGGAGCTCCATTGCATAGGCACACAGGGGCTCTCCAAATGCGACATGGTGTCCGCTAACAAATGGAGCTAATTTTCCATTCAAAAAGTCAAAAGGCGCGCCTTCCTTTCTGAGCCCTGCCGTGTGCCCAAACAGTGGTTTACCCCCACATATGAGGTATCGGCTTACTCGGGAGAAATTGCTCAACAAATTTTATGATCCATTTTATCCTATTGCCCATGTGAAAATGAAAAAATTGAGGCGAAAAGAAATTTTTTGTGAAAAAAAAGTACTTTTTCATTTTTACGGATCAATTTGTGAAGCACCTGAGGGTTTAAAGTGCTCACTAGGCATCTAGATAAGTTCCTTGGAGGGTCCAGTTTCCAAAATGGGGTCACTTGTTGGGGAGCTCCAATGTTTAAGCACACAGGGTCTCTCCAAACGCGACATGGTGTCCGCTAACGATGGAAATAATTTTTCATTCAAAAAGTCAAATGGCGCTCCTTCCCTTCCGAGCCTTACCATGTGCCCAAAGAGTGGTTTACCCCCACATATGAGGTATCGACGTACTCAGGAGAAATTGCCCAACACATTTTAGGATCCATTTTATCCTGTTGCCCATGTGAAAATGAAAAAATTGAGGCTAAAAGAATTTTTTTGTGAAAAAAAAGTACTTTTTCATTTTTACGGATCAATTTGTGAAGCACCTGGGGGTTCAAAGTGCTCACTATGCATCTAGATAAGTTCCTTGGGGCGTCTAGTTTCCAAAATGGGGTCACTTGTGGGGGAGCTCCAATTTTTAGGCACACGGGGGCTCTCCAAACGTGACATGGTGTCCGCTAAAGAGTGGAGCCAATTTTTGATTCAAAAAGTCAAGTGGCGCTCCTTCCCTTCCAAGCCCTGCCGTGCGCCCAAACAGTGGTTTACCCCCACATATGAGGTATCAGCGTACTCAGGACAAATTGGACAACAACTTTCGTGGTTCAGTTTCTCCTTTTACCATTGGGAAAATAAAAAAATTGTTGCTAAAAGATAATTTTTGTGACTAAAAAGTTAAATGTTCATTTTTTCCTTCCATGTTGCTTCTGCTGCTGTGAAGCACCTGAAGGGTTAATAAACTTCTTGAATGTGGTTTTGAGTACCTTGAGGGGTGCAGTTTTTAGAATGGTGTCACTTTTGGGTATTTTCAGCCATATAGACCCCTCAAACTGACTTCAAATGTGAGGTGGTCCCTAAAAAAAATGGTTTTGTAAATTTCGTTGTAAAAATGACAAATCGCTGGTCAAATTTTAACCCTTATAACTTCCTAACAAAAAAAAATTTTGTTTCCAAAATTGTGCTGATGTAAAGTAAACATGAGGGAAATGTTATTTATTAACTATTTTGTGTCACATATCTCTCTGGTTTAACAGAATAAAAATTCAAAATGTCAAAATTGCGAAATTTTCAAAATTTTCGCCAAATTTCTGTTTTTATCACAAATAAACGCAGAATTTATTGACCTAAATTTACCACTAACATGAAGCCCAATATGTGACGAAAAAACAATCTCAGAACCGCTAGGATCCGTTGAAGCGTTCCTGAGTTATTACCTCATAAAGGGACACTGGTCAGAATTGCAAAAAACGGCAAGGTCTTTAAGGTCAAAATAGGCTGGGTCATGAAGGGGTTAAACAATAGTTAGTTCTCATTTGTGTAACAGCTCAGGCTACATAAATAACACACATAAGTCTATACAGGAGCTGCAGACACAAAACAATAGCATACTTTTAGTGCTCGCTCCCATGAGCATGTAACTCAGATGGGTGTTATCCAATGTTTTATCACATAGCACTAGGCCCAATGTTATACTATGAGGCAGTGCAGATCTGCGTTCTTGTTCTCATGCCAATTCACCATGCTGAAAATCAGATCAGGAGCACCCATTCAAGTCTATGGGTGCGTGTAGAACATCAGACTGAACTCTGATGTCATCCGAGTGCAGTCAGATTTACGGGGACACAGACAGTGGAGAAATTACAATCTTGTCTTCTCCACACCTGTGTTCCGATTATTTCCCGTGAGAGAATCAGATCACAGCAAACTGACACTGGGCTCAACCTCTGACTTTAAGTGGAGTGTCATTAGCATAATTGATCCGATTCTCTCGGAAGAGAGACTCATCGCTCGTGTGACCCCGGCCTAATGGAGACTTCCTGCCAAGATGTTGAATTTTTCTGATGTAATAAAAGGATGAAAAATTGTTGCAACATTTCCTATAACTAGTTAATAATGTAATGAAAATTACTTTTTTTCTTATCAGACAACCCCTTTAAACAGAAGCTATGTGACTGCAGACTTCCGAATCCTGACAGCGTGTGGAGCGTTTTAAGAGCGGGCGGTCACGTGACCATAAGTACATCATTTGCGTTCTTGGGGTCACATGCTGACTAGAAGTGCACTGAAAGGAGATGAGCAGGTCTAGTGGGGATGTGACCAAGCATATCACATATATGCGCGTTCACATGACTGCTCACTCACCCCAGCAATACTGGAGAGTCATGAAAGTGTGCGCATCTTATGCCGTTCGGATTCCTAAGTCTGCAGTCACATGGACAAATCCTTCAATGTAGAATCAGACATGGGGTTTATAACAAAAAGCACTAATCTAGTGTAAGCAGTAATGCATGCCTTCATACAAAACCCGCCACATAGTATTATTATCAGTCTTATCATTAAACTCGCCACCTGGTCGGTGAGTGACTGGCATTTATGGTAATTGATTCCAGAATGCTGATTCTTGATTGTCTTCCCTTACTATAATTTTATGCTGTGCTTTGCTCTCCCTGAACACATAGGGCCCTGCATTGCTCAGCCACAACCCTCTATCATTATCTGCTCTGATCGCTGTGATTTTTGCAGGCAATTAACAGTAAACTGAACATGATTAGCAGCACATTGGTTTCAGCTCCCTAAAATGCGAGAAGACATTGCTGGAGCCTGCATGAGTTTAACACCTTATCACTATTAAATGTTAGGCCACACCAAGGGTGCACCAAGCACCTGTGCTTGGTTTGTACAGTCATTCTGTGCTGACAAACTCCTTTAACACTAACTTGAGGGATGTGGATATTGACCTCTCACTGCCCTGGACACAGGGCCACTTCAAGGTAGGGCAGACATACCCGGTATTTGTCATTAGTCCCCTAAGGCCCTAGCGTCTGTTTAGGGGGAATGTTGAACACACTTGGGCACCACATCCTGCGACAGTGACATCAATGGCGTACCACTAAATGCGGAAGGTCACTCGGCTGCAATGGGGCTGTGAGCCAGGGGGCTCCCTCTCCCATCATTCCCCCTCGTCGTCTAATGTCTTGGAGCAGTGGGCGTCTGCTGCCTTGAGATGTGCAGGTAGTCCAGAACGCTCACAGAGATAGGAGCAGTAGGGTAATAAGAAGGAAAGATGAATATTGTATTTTTTAAAATCAGTGAGTAAATTGTGTTGGCTATAATACTGTATGGAAAACTAGGGGAAGTGCATTATATTGTATGGCGGACAACGGGGAGTGCATTATGCTGTATGGAAGACTATGGGGAGTACATTATTCTGTATGGAGGACTATGGGGAGGGCATTACACTGTATGGAATTCTATGGGGTGCAGTATACTATATGGAGTACTATGGTGCCCATCCTACTATAAAGAGGGCTACTTGGGGGCTATTATAATATTTAAAGGGCTATGTGGGAGCCTTCATACTTTATGGAGGGCTATCTATGTAGGGGTCATTATACTGTATGCAAGCAATTATACAGTGTAAAGGTTTGTGTGGGTTCATCATACTGTGTGGAGGGTTATTTGGGGGTCACTATACTGTTTGGAGGGCTAATGGGGGCAATTAAACAGTGTGGTGAGGTGTGGGGCCATTATACTGTAGTAGCTCCATTATACTTCATGGAGGGCTGTGTGGGGTTCACAGTTGGATCATGCTGCATTGGGGTCACAATACTTTGTCGAGGAAGTTGAGTGGGGTACAGTAGGGTCATCATACTGTTCCTTTGAAGGGTACTGTGAAGGAATTCACTGTTGGGGTATTATACTGTAGGAGCAATATTACTTTGTAAGGACTGCAAAGCTGTTAGATATGCTCTTTTGTGACCCCTCCAAATATTTAATATTTTTGTGTTTAGGGTGCAGGGGGGGGGGGACTATGGGGCCCCATGATTTCTATGAGTGCCACTGAGTGACATCACTGCCATATGAAGAAGTACTGTTAGTCACTGTATAAATAAAGTATTGGCTCTGCCTTCTTCTGCATTTCTTGCCATTGCTTTTGGGGTCATCCCCTTCCACCTGCATCAGTGGGTCCATGATAGTGGAGCATTAAATGACAGTCTCTTACTACAATAAAAACTCATTTTCAATTGTTTGGGTAATTACATTTTTTTCGTAAGACTGGATTAAACTGTTGATCAAGTATTGTAACTGGAATTTTATACATTGCAAATATTGCATCTGTGTCTGGACATGATGCCGTTACCTCTGCCGTGTTCATTAGGCGGGCAGCGCCGCACTAATACTGCGGTCACTGCTGGATGAAAGCATCATGTGGCTGTTTAGCTCTAAGATTACTGAGACTAGTTGTCCCTTTCCTGTCCGGGTATATAGCAGCTCACTGCAGCAGAACACAGATGAACTTGAACCAGAACCCCCTTGAAAACAATGGAGACCCGAACTATGGGTATGGGTGAAAGAAAAAAAACATCTCTCTCTTACTTCCCCCAGAATTTTCGGGGGGAGTCTGTGTTCAGCGTTTAGCACCGGACAATAACTGTCCGACACAAATGCCTAACTTTTAAGTTTGGGTCTGCTCATCTCTACTCACAACCCTTTCCTTTTGACTGAATTTTTTTGGAGAGTAAATGTGTCATCCTCATCTATATATATAATTGTCTAAGGGTTTTTCCGTCTGTCTGTCTGTCTTTCTGTCCTGGAAATCCCGCGTCTCTGATTGGTTGAGGCCGCCAGGCCTCGACCAATCAGCGACGGGCACAGTATCGACGTAGAAATCCCGCGTCTCTGATTGGTTGAGGCCGCCAGGCCTCGACCAATCAGCGACGGGCACAGCGACGATGATGTCATAAAGGACGTAGACATCCCGCGTCTCTGATTCAGCGACGGGCACAGTATCGACGTAGATGTCATAATGGTTGCCATGGTGACGATGATGTCATAAAGATTGCCTCGACCAATCAGCGACGGGCACAGTCTGCCGCGAATTCTGGAATCATCATTGTCCATATACTACGGGGACATGCATATTCTAGAATACCCGATGCGTTAGAATCGGGCCACAATCTAGTCTATATATATAATTGTCTAAGGGTTTTCCGTCTGTCTGTCTGTCTGTCCTGGAAATCCCGCGTCTCTGATTGGTCGACGGGCACAGCGACGATGATGTCATAAAGGACACATCGGGCCACAATCTAGTGATGCTATAAATGAGCATTTTACTGATATTTACAGATATTTGGGTTTATTTCTGCATCTGGGGCTGATGCTTTCTTGAGCTGCCAGTGAACTTCCAGGGAAGTCGATGGCGCCCCATGTGGGATAGGACATTACTGAGTCTTTTCTTTGAAGTATTAAGCTTTAAATCTACTTTTGCTCTGCCTTCAAGAGTTAATTGTATTTTAGCCGAAATATTATGGTCTATGGATCGATGCTCTTCTTCCATCCTAACACTGACACAAATATTACAGAGAAATGAGTACAGTAAATAAACAATTATTTTCTTGTACCGCCGTTCCCCAAGAGATTACAAGTTGCTAGGCAACAGCTTAGCAACCAGTTTACAAGTATCTCACTACAAGACAGCTAAAACTTCATTACTACAGTATATTCTATGAATTTCCTAAAAATATGAATAGAATTGAAAAATAAAAACCCTAAGGTCTGAGGTCTTATGGAAGAATTGAGATAAAGATTAAAAGGTGAAGTATCCTGACTGAAATGAGAAATAATAGCTGGTTCGCATATTGTGCTAGCATTTTGATGCTTTGAAAGAATTGAAAAATCTGTATAAAATTGTACTGCGTGGCCAACTTTTTAATCTAATGCCAAGACGTATGTAGACATTAGTAGACAACATTGAGTATTAACTCTCAGCTGGATACCTCTGCTTTCTTATGAGGTATTCTGACAAAGGTGCAAGACTTCTCCCGTGCTGCGCCAATCCCCTGGAATGCTCTACCCCAAGATATTAGGACCATCCATAATTTGCATAGTTTTAGGCGCTCGCTCAAAAACACATTTGTTCAGAGCGGCCTGTCACGTTCACTAATCAAAGTCATTTTATGTTTGTGTGTGTGTGTGTAGCACATTCACTATCCCCATCTATTCCCCAACCCCTGAAGATGGCTGGACCATGATTGTAAATACATCATTGTAAATACACACCTGTACTTTGCATCTCCCCCATCTCATTGTAGATTGTAAGCTCTCACAAGCAGGGTCGTCTTATTTTGCTTTAATTATTGTATTATTAACGTTGTTACTTATGACTTTTGTGTTTGAAACTGTTAAACTGTAAAGCGCTGCGGAATATGTTGGCGCTATATAAATAAAGATTATTATTATAATTATTATTATTATTATTATTAAAGGTGCCAAACCTTACAATAAGAACCCATGTCCATGTGCCCTATTAGATATGGATGTCATAGAGCAGTCATCCTTATCCTTTCTTACCTTTTGAGACACGTTAAGCTCGGAGAGAGGGTCACAAGCGAAATCCAGAGCCCCCAGAGAAATGGCATTAAAGGGAATCTGTCACCTACTTTTTCATATATAAGCTTCAGCCACCGCCATCAGGGGCTTATCTACAGCATTCTGTAATGCTGTAGATAAGCCCCCGATGTACCCTGAAAGATAAGAAAAACAAGTTAGATTATACTCACCCAGGGGTGGTCAAGTGTGGTATGGTCCAATGGGCGTCGCGGTCCAGCGCCTCCCATCTTTATGCGATGACATCCTCTTCCATGCTTCCTGTCGTGGCTCCTGCGCAGGCGTACTGTATCTGGCAGCCTAAAGTACTGCAGTGCACAGGTGCTTGGCTTCTCGGACCTTTCCCGGCACCTGCGCACTGCAGTACTTTGCTCTGGCATCAACATGGCAGACAAAGTACGCCTGCGCAGAAGTCGCGTCAGGAAGCAAGGAAGAGGACGTCATCGCATGATGATGGGAGGCGCTGGACCCGGACCACGACGCCCATCGGACCGGACAGCACCGGACCGCCCCCCAGGTGAGTATAATCTAAGTTGTTTTTTTATCTTTCAGGTTACTTCGGGGACTTATCTACAGCATTACAGAATGCTCTAGACAAGCCCCTAATGGCGGTGGCCGCAGCTTATATACAAAAAAGTAGGTGACAGATTCCCTTTACGCTCTTGCCTTCCGCACCCCCCACAGTAGTAACACTCAAAGGTCCAATTACTAGTATGACAGCCATGGAATAGAAAGGAAATATTTGGCACAGCAATCCCCCCAAAAATTGTTGCATAAAGTGATGATTTATTAGTTCCAGTTCTGACTTAAAGTACAGATACAAAGTATGTGTCGTAAGTTTCGATCCAAAAAAGATCACTTTTAAGGTGATCTGTATGCTGAGAAGTCAGCAGTCAAAGAGATGCAGACATAGCGGTGCGGTGGCTAGCCGACTTTTCATCATAGAGATTACCTTGAAAAAGACCTTTATGTGTCAAAACATACTATAAGACTGAACTCAAACTAATAAATCATCACTAAATGCAACAAATTCTTAATTGGATTATTGTCCCGAAGAGTTCCCTTCTATTGCATGACCTAGGTTGTTTCTTCTGAGCACAGCGCACATTAGCAGACAGTGCAAGCTTTTCTATTGCTGGTATGGCAGCCAAACCTGTCACACCAAGGCAGTATATTTATATCTGTAAGTTCCCACCCTCCAGATTCATGCACCCATCAAGCTGGAGATTTAATGACACTGCCAGTTAACCCCTTAGTGACAGAGCCAATTTGGTACTTAATGACCAAGCCAATTTTTACAATTCTGACCACTGTCCCTTTATGAGGTTATAACTCTGGAACGCTTCAACGGATCCCGCTGATTCTGAGATTGTTTTTTCGTCACATATTGTACTTCATGTTAGTGGTAACATTTCTTCAATATTACTTATTTATGAAAAAACGGAAATATGGCGAAAAAATTTTAAATTTAGCAATTTTCAAACTTTGTATTTTTATGCCCTTAAATCAGAGAGATATGTCAAGAAAAATAGTTAATAAATAACATTTTCCACATAGTTAATCCAATAAATAACCACTTGTATGCAAGGTATATGTCATGCACTACTAGACATAAATCATCCCAAACAAAACGTGCAACACAAATACACTGTATTAAAATTAATTTTATTAATAGTAATATAAAGTAAAAAAATAATGATATACAAAAATGAAGCTGATAAAAATAGAACACACTATAGTGGTATGATAAGACACCTCAAAATATACAAACTAAATAATTAATTAATACCTATACTCATAGGGCACAAATATTGCACAATAATTATGATAAATATATTGTTATATATACCCAGATTGAAAAATAGTACAAAAAATAAAAATATATGGTAGAAATAAAAAATCAAAAATAATATGAATAAAATGTGCAAAAATGCAAAAATGTGCAAAATATAGCCACAAAATAATCAAAAACACTATAAAGCAGTGTATTGTGGAAAAAACTAAAAAAAACTAAAAAACAAAAAAAAAAATATAATATGAAAAATATAAGTATAATGCTAGATATATTGCACAACCCACCTAAATGTGTGTATATATATATATATACATGTGTGCAAATTGTGCTAAATAAAGATCTAGTGCAAAAAATAGAGTATGCAATATTGCATTCCTGCATATAATATAAAGTGTACTAATATAAAGTGCAACCGTGCCGTTTTACTTTTTCAATGTAGAATTGTCTGGAATTGAGATCGGACGCCATGTTGGAGAGCCCCTGATGTGCCTAAACAGTGGAAACCTGCTGTTGTCCAATTTGTCTTGAGTATGCTGGTACCCCATATGTGGGGGTAAACCACTGTTTGGGCGCACGGCAGACCTCGGAAGGGAAGGAGCGCCGTTTTGGAATGCAGACTTAGATAGAATGGTCTGTGGGCGTTGTGTTGCGTTTGCAGAGCCCCTGATGTACCTAAACAGTAGTAACCCCCTACAAGTGACCCCGTTTTGGAAACTAGACCCCCAAGGAACTTATTTAGATGTGTGGTGAGAACTTTGAATGCCCAAGTGCTTCACAGAAGTTTATAATGCAGAGTCATGAAAATAAAAAAAAAAAATTTTTTCCACAAAAAAGATTTTGTAGCCCCCAAGTTTTTATTTTCACAAGGGTAACAGGAGAAATTGGACCCCAAAAGTTGTTGTCCAATTTATCCCGAGTACGCTGATGCCCTATATGTGGGGGTAACCCACTGTTTGGGCGCACGGCAGAGCTCAGAAGGGAGGGAGCACCATTTGACTTTTTGAGCGCAAAATTGGCTGTCGTGTTTGGAGACCCCCTGATGTACCTAAACAGTGGAAACCCCCCAATTCTAGCTCCAACCCTAACCCCAACACACCCCTAACCCTAATCCCAACCTGATCCATAATCCTAATCACTAACCCTAACGATAATCACAACCCTTACCCCAAAACAACCCTAATGTCAACCCTAACCATAACCCTAATCAAAACCCTAAATCCAACACACCCCTAATCCTAATCTCAACCCTAACCTCAAACCTAACCCTAATCCCAGTACACCCCTAATCACAACCCTAACCTTAACCCTAATCCCAAGCGTAACCCTAATGCCAACCCTAACCCTAATACCAACCCTAATCCAAACCCTAACCCTAATCCCAACTCTAACCCTAACTTTAGCCCCAACCCTAACCCTAGCCCTAAGGCTACTTTCACACTTGCGTCGTTTGGCATCCGTCGCAATCCGTCGTTTTGGACAAAAAACGGATCCTGCAAATGTGCCCGCAGGATGCGTTTTTTGCCCACAGACTTGTATTGCCGATGGATCGTGACGGATGGCCACACTGTTATGTACCTGGTGGTTAGGAGCACCCGGCACGACCTGATAGTTAAACTGACACAGGACAAGCTCTGGGATGTGGGAGCTCTGCTGACCGCAACCCCTAATCCTATCACAACAACTAGAAATAGCCGTGGAGCGTTCCTGACTCTCCCTAGACGCCTCTTCACAGCCTAAGAGCTAGCTAGCCCTAGAGATAGAAAATAAAGCCTACCTTGCCTCAGAGAAATTCCCCAAAGGAAAAGGCAGCCCCCCACATATATTGACTGTGAGTAAAGATGAAAGTCACAAACGCAGAAATGAAACAGATTTCAGCAAAGGGAGGCCAGACTTACTAAACAGACAGAGGATAGGAAAGGTATCTTTGCGGTTAGCACAAAAAACTACAAAAGACCACGCAGAGTGTGCAAAAAGACCTCCGCACCGACTAACGGTGCGGAGATGCCACTCTGCATCCCAGAGATTCCAGCTAGTAAGGCAAAATCATGATATCCAGCTGGACAAGGCAACAATGAACAAATAATAACTGGCAGGAACTTAGCTTCTGCTGGAGTAGACAGGTCACCAGAAAGATCCAAGAGCGAACTGAACAAATGCAGGAACATTGACAGCTGGCATGGAGTAACGATCTGAGTGGAGTTAAATAGAGCAGCCAACCAAAGGATAAATCACGTCACCTGTGGAAGGAACCTCAGAAGCAGCAGCTCCACTCACAGCCACCAGAGGGAGTCCATGGACAGAACTCGCCGCAGTACCATTCACGACCACAGGAGGGAGTTCGACAACAGAATTCACAACACCACACGTCGCGTCCGTCGTGCACTGGATCAGTTGTGTTTTGGCGGACCGTCGGCACAAAAAACGTAACGTTTTTTTGTACGTCGCGTCCGCCATTTCTGACTGCGCATGCGTGGCCGTAACTCCACCCCCTCCTCCCCAGGACATAGATTGGGCAGCGGATGCGTTGAAAAACTACATCCGCTGCCCACGTTGTGCACAATTTTCACAATGTGCGTCGGTATGTCGGGCCGACGCATTGCGAAGGCCCCGTACCGATGTAAGTGTGAAAGAAGCCTAACCCTACATTTAGCCCCAACCCTAAATTTAGCCCCAACCCTAACCCTAAATTTAGCCTCAACCCTAACCCTAAATTTAGCCCCAACCCTAAATTTAGCCCCAACCCTAAATTTAGCCCCAACCATAACTCTAACCCTAGCCCTAACCCTAACCCTAGCCCTAACCCTAACCCTAATTTTAGTCCCAACTGCTCTTCTCCTGCCGGCCGGCAGATGGCGACAGATGGTGGGCGCACTGCGCATGCGCCCGCCATTTTTTTTTGCCAAGAAGATGCCGGCGGCCAGGAGCAGCAGGAGGACCCAGGGACACCGGTAAGTATAATAGGGTCCCCGAATCCCCCTATTTCTCAGTCCTCTGATGTGCGATCAAATCAGAGGACAGAGAATTACACTTTGCTTTTTTTTTTTTTTTTTTTTTTTTTTCGGTCGCCGGTAAACAGTTAATTACCAGCGATCGCAAAACAGGGGTCGGTAAAACCCGATCATGTTCTCCCGGTGCCCCAAAGATTCTCCCGGTGCCGGCCGGCGGGCGCACTGCGCATGCGCCCGCCATTTTGAAGATGGCGGCGCCCATCGGGAGCCACGAGGAGCAGCGGGGGAGACAGGAAAGTATTGGGGGGCTACCTGGGACCCCATTTCTCTGTCCTCTGATGTGCGATCACATCGGAGGACAGAGAAATTAAAAAGAAATCGCATTTTTATTTTTTTTTCGATCGCCAGTAAACGGTTAATTACCGGCGATTGCAAATGCGGGGTCGGTAAAATACCCCCCGAATCATGTTCTCTGGGGTCTCGGCTACCCCCCGGCAGCCGAGACCCCAAAGAAAATCCGACTCTGGGGGGCGCTATTTACTTTTTCCACAGCGCCGTTAATTAACGGCGCTGTGGTTTAAGTACCCTTAGCGGCCGCCGTTAAAAGGCGTATCGGCGGTCGTTAAGGGGTTAAACATCCAAATCTGCTCTTCTATGTGAGTCTACTCACAAAAGTCACCATCTGAAGACTTTATCTTCATAGCTGTTTGCTAGACCTGATGCTAAGGCACCAAGTTGGCAGACATGCTTGAGCCACATATAGTGATATGTAAAAGTTTTGTCACCTTTGGTCAAAATTACTGTTATTGTGAACAGCTAAGAAAGTTGAGAATGAAATGATCTCTAAAAGGCCTAAAGTTAAAAAGGATGCATTTACTTTGTATTTTAAGCAAAAAAAATATAAATAGTCATTATTTTCATTAAAAAAAATTACTAAAAGGAAAATGGGCCAATGCAAAAATTTGGGGACCCCAGATTGCTAGTACCTAGTAGCAAGCCCAAACTTTTCCATGCCACGATATCACAGGCCTGTCATACAGTATGGTTGCCCAGCAGCCGCTCTAACAAATGAGGCAGGTCTATGCATTGCAGGCTTTGTCATTTATTCAAAAGGCACTTACCGTATATACTGTAGGTGAATTACATGGTCAGACATGTCTTCTGTTATATCACCATAAAGATTGAGGAAAAAGAAGCAAAACCTAGCATACATGTTGAGAAAATTGCTTTACAAACTTATGACATTTTGTAACATACCGTAACCTTATTTTACTTCCTTTTCTCCCAAATATTATACTACTAGATGGTGGCCCGATTCTAACGCATCAGGTATTCTAGAATATGCATGTCCCCGTAGTATATTGCCCAGCGACGTAGTATATTGCCCAGCCACGTAGTATATTGCCCAGCCACGTAGTATATTGCCCAGCCACGTAGTATATTGCCCAGTCACGTAGTATATTGCCCAGATACGTAGTATATTGCCCAGCGACATAGTATATTGCCCAGCCACGTAGTATATTGCCCAGTCACGTAGTATATTGCTCAGCCTCGTAGTATATTGCCCAGCCACGCAGTATATTGCCCAGCCACGTAGAAAATTGCCCAGTCACGTATTGCCCAGCCACATAGTATATAGCAGAGCCACGTAGTACGGTATATTGCCCAGTCACGTAGTATATTGCCCAGCCACGTAGTATATTGCCCAGCGACGGAGTATATTATCCAGCCACATAGTATATTGCCCAGTCACGTAGTATATAGCAGAGCCACATAGTATATTGCCCAGTGACGTAGTATATTGGCCAGGCACGTAGTATATTGTCCAGCACAGAACCACGTAGTATAGAGACTTAAAAAAAAAAAATAAACATATACTCACCTACCGAAGGGCCGTTGAAGTCCTGCTATACTTACCATCCGCTGCCTTTCCCGCTCCTCGCCCACGCTCCTGGGACCGCTCCATTGCAAGTGGCAGCTTCCGGTCCCAGGGCTGGTGTGAGCAGGACCTATGATGACGTCGCGGTCACATGACTATGATGTCACGGCAGGTCTTTGTCGCACACCAGCCCTGGGACGGGACCGGAAGCTGCCACTTGCAATGGAGCGGTCCCGGGAGCGTGGCAAGGAGCAGGAAAGGCAGCGGATGGTGAGTATAGCAGGTTTCTTGTTTTTTTATTATTTTTAACATTATGTGACGCCCAGGAGACCGGGATACCCAGCACCGGACCAATGGGGTCTGTCTCTAAAGGGAGATGTCACGGGTGGCTTGACCCGGTGCTGTAGCCTCAGGCAATGCACAGTGTGAGGGGTATCGTGAGGGAGCAGGCACTTACTTGATCAACAGCAGGTTCTCCCAGCGGCGATCCTGGATAGATGGCTATTGTCCAAATGAAAGACTGAGGCACTGAAACGTTTAACCAGTTTACTTTAACATAAAGGGATTTACAACCAGTCCTGTCACCGGAGTCTGTATGGGAACTCTGAGTTACTTTGACCCTGCCGGGGTCTTCGCCTCTTATTGTACACAATTTCTGTGTGGCCCTGCTGCTGTATGTGAACTGGCTGCCGGCCCAATCTGTCCCCTCCGGGTCCTGTTTCGACGGGCAACCTGAGTCCTTTTATCAGCTTACCCCCCCACCCCGGGAGTACCGCTGAACTCTGTGTCTGTTGCTGCGTCCGGCCCTAGTGAAGCTGATATCACCTCACGTTTTTCCGGTTGCTGTATTATATATAATGAATACAGCCACGGATCCGGTATCCGTCTTTGCGCTTGTTCTGGGTAGTGATTAATGCTACCCGGTTCTCACAATGTCCTTTTTCTCTGTCCCTCTTCTCCTCAGGCCGGTGATTTAGGCCTGGAAACTGTCACAGGACTGTTAGAAATTCAGCTGTATGACCTCTCACTTTCAGCTCCTTAGCCCAACTGCCAGTTCTTCTCTCAGACCAGAATAGATCAAGGGGAGTCTCTGGAGCTCCCCCTTCTGGCCGGAGGTGGTAGTGCAGTCTTGCTATTTTAGTATTTGTATCCAGTGTCAGTAACTGTTTTTGTGGCAAATACCCCTAGGGGTGCCACATTCCCCCTTAGTTAAGAACAGTACTCCGGGACTGTGGGACGATAACATTTTGAAATAACAATTAATATGTACAGAGTCTTAAAAATGAAAAGATACAAAAAAAAAAACACTCAAGGAAACAAAAATAGAGTTCTGTAAAAAGTCACTCCAAATAGCGTCCATTAATACAGTCCTATCCTTGAAGGTACTAGGAAAGGCACTGCACTTTGTGTCCAGGAATTTAGTTCCATTTTTCCAACGGAGTTGTCAATATAAACTCTAAAGAAAGTTCAAAAAGAGCAAAAAGCAAAGTTCAAAAAGCAGTCTTTCCGAAGCTTTGATTTAGTGCCTCCGGGCTGATAACAAGTTCAAGAATATGCAAGAAGTTCATACAGACAAGTCTCTGTAGGTACTGGGCTTAAACGTTGCAGAATGATAACAATGACTATAGTTTTATAATTGGTAATCTGCATACCTGGCCGGTAATTGACCCTGGGTACTACGCTGTGATCTACGTAATAGCGGTATCTCTTCATGTGGTGTACTACTGTCTACTGCGGATGTAGTATCTGCCCGCTCTGCTAAAGATAATTCCATGACTATGGAGTTGGCAAGTCCACCGTGAATGGGATTACTCTGATCAGGAATCTGTTCTTCCTGGCCTGGAACCTCCTGTAGTACGGGGTCAGCCTCTTCCTGTCTTGGGACTTCTGGTATTGGGTTCGGTGTTGGGTAAAAGGCCACCATGGGAACCACTACTGCACCATGGTATGTTAGTAGGGTTTTGGGAAAGTCTCCTATACAGGTGTGATACATTTCCTCTTCTTTTTCCTTTACTGGTTGAACCTGTATGGGTTGAATAACTTCTGATTCTGGCTGGACAACTTCTGGCTCTTTCAATGCTTCCGGACACAATTTAAGATTGTCTCTGGACACTAATACAGATGTTAAGCCTCCGTTTTTGCTAATGAGACACATTTTAGGATTATCCATTCTTGTTGGTAAAACTGTGTAGGGTACGGCTTCCCACTGATTGTCTAGTTTATTGGTTCGACGGTTTCTCTTGAGCACTTGATCACCCAGTCTTAATGGGGTCGCTAGAGCATTCTGGTTGAAAGTTCGCTCTTGTCTTTCTCTAGTTTGCTGAAGGCTTCTTTCCACACTCTCTTGCACTTGGCGATACTGCTTTTGCCGTATGATATCCCAATTGGAGTCTTGAACTTCTGCGTCTGGTTTCAGAATTCCCATTTCTAGATCGATTGGTAATTGGCCGGGTCTTGCACGCATAAGGTAAGCTGGGGTGCAGTTGGTGGAGCTCACCGGGACATGATTATACAGATCCACCAAGTCAGGCAATTTCTCTGGCCATTGATTCCTTTCTGTCTCAGGTAAAGTCTTTAGTAGGTCTATTACAATATGGTTCATCTTCTCGCATAAGCCGTTTGTTTGTGGATGATAGGCCGTCGTCCGGATCTTTTTGCAACCATACATATTACAGAATTCTCTGAAGATCTGATTCAAAGGCTGTACCTTGGTCGGTGAGAACCTGTTCTGGATATCCATGGGGTCTACAAAAGTACGTTTGGAACGCTTTGGCTGCTGTTTTTGCTGTCAGATCTTTTACGGGTACTACTACCAAGAAGCGTGAATAATGGTCCACGATGGTCAAGGCATAGACATAGCCGGACCGGCTTGGTATTAACTTCACGTGGTCTATGGCTACAAGTTCAAGTGGTTGTTTGGTGATTATGGGCTGCAGTGGTGCTCTTTGGTTCTTTTGATCGTTTCTTCTGAGGTTGCACGGGCCACAATTTCTGCACCACTGTTCGATTGATTTTCTCATCCCGACCCAATAAAATCTTTCTCTTAGAAGTACTTCTAACTTTTTCCAACCGAAGTGACCAGCACCATTATGGTAAGCTTCGAGGACCATCTTCACATCCTGTTCGTGACGCCAATTGTGACGCCCAGGAGACCGGGATACCCAGCACCGGACCAATGGGGTCTGTCTCTAAAGGGGGATGTCACGGGTGACTTGACCCGGTGCTGTAGCCTCAGGCAATGCACAGTGTAAGGGGTATCGTGAGGGAGCAGGCACTTACTTGATCAACAGCAGGTTCTCCCAGCGGCGATGATCCCGATCCTGGATAGATGGCTATTGTCCAAATGAAAGACTGAGGCACTGAAACGTTTAACCAGTTTACTTTAACATAAAGGGATTTACAACCAGTCCTGTCACCGGAGTCTGTATGGGAACTCTGAGTTACTTTGACCCTGCCGGGGTCTTCGCCTCTTATTGTACACAATTTCTGTGTGGCCCTGCTGCTGTATGTGAACTGGCTGCCGGCCCAATCTGTCCCCTCCGGGTCCTGGTTCGACGAGCAACCTGAGTCCTTTTATCAGCTTACCCCCCCCCCCCCCCCGGGAGTACCGCTGAACTCTGTGTCTGTTGCTGCATCCGGCCCTAGTGAAGCTGATATCACCTCACGTTTTTCCGGTTGCTGTATTATATATAATGAATACAGCCACGGATCCGGTATCCGTCTTTGCGCCTGTTCTGGGTAGTGATTAATGCTACCCGGTTCTCACAATGTCCTTTTTCTCTGTCCCTCTTCTCCTCAGGCCGGTGATTTAGGCCTGGAAACAGTCACAGGACTGTTAGAAATTCAGCTGTATGACCTCTCACTTTCAGCTCCTTAGCCCAACTGCCATTTCTTCTCTCAGACTAGAATGGATCAAGGGGAGTCTCTGGTGCTCCCCCTTCTGGCCGGAGGTGGTAGTGCAGTCTTGCTATTTTAGTATTTGTATTTACTGTCAGTAACTATTTTTGTGGCAAATACCCCTAGGGGTGCCACATTTACATATTTTTACTATTGATGCTGCATAGGCAGCATCAATAGTAAATACTTGGGGACACACAGGGTTAATAGCAGCGGTAACGGAGTGCGCTACACTGCGGGCCGTTACCGCTGCCATTAACCCTGTGTGAGCGGTGAGTGGAGGGGATTACGGAGCGGGCGCCGGGCAGTGAGTGCAGGGGAGTAGGGGAGGGACTAATCGGACTGTGGGCGTAGCTGATTGGTTGCGGTAGCCATGACAGGCAGCTGCCGAGACCAATCAGCGAATGAATAACCGTGACAGAAGGACAGACAGACAGACGGAAGTGACCCTTAGACAATTATATAGTAGATACTGCTTTGATGCCTACTGCTCCTTTAGAAGCGGTTTTCAGAAAAGATGGTGCACTATATTCAAACAATCTGTGTATAGGACTTTCCCTATCGGAGCCTCTCTGCTTCTGATGCCCTTAACACAGACAAAAAAATTGTTGTACTCTATTTGAATATAGCACACTATCAACTTTGCTGAGCACCAGTTTAAAGAAGTTCCTAAAAGAGCATGAACTGGGCATTAAAAATGCACTGCACACCATCATTTTGAGAGGAGGAAGCAAAATATGGTAAAGTATTTTATAAGTATATTATCAAAAATCTAATATTACAAAAACTCAACTTTGCCAAGTCTGGATGTTAATTACGTTAAAAAATATATAAGTATTAAATACAAAGAATGACAATCTTTGTATTTATTCAGATGTGCAATTAATTTGAAAATTAGAAAATAAAATCTACTTCTCAACCCCTTTTTGCACCACTTTTTGGCTTAAAGCTCTAGAACAGTGTTTCTCAACTCCAGTCCTCAAGACCCACGAATAGGTCATGTTTTTTGGATTTCAATAAGTGATGGAATTAATTCTTGAGCAGGTGAACATGACCTGTTGGTGGGATTTGAGGATAGGAGTTGAGAAACAATGCCCTAGAAATTTGCTAGTCCGCTGTTGGCTGTGTCCATTCCACTAAATCTTCGCACTTTTAGAATCACTTTTGAAAAATAACTAGAGGTCAAACAAGTCAAGTAAATTATAGTGCAAATATTCTGTGTCTTACATATATCCATTTACTATTTCATAACAGTGATGGAAAACATTCAATGTATTTCCCACAACTTTAGTGCCAAATGTCTGACCCAGGAACCAATGCCAAGACACACCACGTGGTACCCAACAGTTTCTCCACATAGTAAAAGTACACTATATTATACATGGGACATGAGAAATAGGCAAAATTATACATATTTCATCGGTACTATTGGAGCTATAAGAAGTTGGCCAGTGATGTGACTGAGCGTGAGGCATTTGATTTAGAGCTATTCTTTAACTGGTATTTTATTGGGAGGAGGACTTGATAGAGACGATAAGGGGAGAGACAAATCTTTTGTTTTAGCCACTGGCTGTGACAGCTTTGCTTTAAACCTTGAACTGTCATCTCAATTTTTGATTACTACGTCCCATATTCTATAAATATATCCCAAATGGCAGTTAATAGCCATCTTCTTCTCAATAACTCATAACTTCCACCTTCAAATACCTCAAATACCCTATTGATTGAAACAATGACTTATTTGTGTATGAAAGAGACGCTTCCTCCACCTGAACTCTGTATATAACCACCATCAATCTTCTTATATTCACTTGTATCCAGATTTATTAAGCAGATTGTTCGTCACTGTGTAATTGAATCTCCCTCTTACAACAGCCTGGAATCTGTCCCGAACACTTTACTCTGATTGTACTTTTGGAGCTTGCCTTGACCCAGTACAGACTGTAACAAGGAGTTTATTTTTATTTTTTTTTTTTTGTTGGCCTCCTTCACATAATTTCATGATCGATTTGTATTTTTCCTTCAGTCACTCGGATAAAAGAATACAATGACAGGAACTAAATGAAAAAAAATCATAAGCTCCATCTAGCAAAGTGGACATGAAAAGCCGAGCAGAAGTCGTATTAGAAGCTCCTTTATGTTGGAGAAAAAAAAACGGTAATATTTTTGTATGAAGATAAAGAAAGAGCCATATGTTCGTTTCGTGTTAAGGTGCACTCCGGTAGTGTAGCTTAGCTGCTCGAAAGCAAAGTGGACGGCCAAGCTAAGCAAACGGAGTAGGCGCAATAAGAACGAGAACAATTCCTTGGTGACATTTTTATTTAACGCATTTCATGACTTTTTTTAATACCATTTTTGGAGAAACCTATCACACCTTCTCATTATTGCTAACATGCCCCTAATTTATTGAGTGATTTAGACACTTTTTGACCCCATCAAGGGATTGAGGCTTAGCTGAATAGTAGACTTTTGTTAGGGTGTGGCAAATTGCACCCAAGTTTTGGCACAAATAAACTAGTCTAAAGTACGGTAAGCCAACCAGGAGGTGGTGTAAAACGGGACAAAAATGCCCATGGATGTGCCAAATTTATTATCCCTCATTTATTATCCCTCATTCATATGAATAATTTAATGCATCTGACATGGAAACCTGTATCCCAATCAGAACATTTATTTAGAATAAAAGTTACAATTAAAAGAGATAGATAAGGCGTGTACAGGACCCCTATGAACATGGGAGAGGGATCTGACATGTTGCAAAAAGGTGCAAAATTTAAATCAAAATTCTGGCTTACAGCCATGAAGTTTACACTCATGCCCAGACCGAATACATCAACAATTCAAGTGAAAGCATAACAATTATTAGTTCGCAAGGAAAATTCGAGCGCAGGAGACTTGAAGGTGCCTCGTTTCTGTTAGAATACCTTATCTATGTTACAATGTCTTACAGAACGGTCTAACAATATCTTCAGGCTCATCCTTGGTTTCTGTTAGTTGAAACAAAACATGATTTTATAAATCTGATATATACAGTGGGGAAATTAAGTATTTGATACACTGCTGATCTTCAAAGTTTTCCCACCTACAAAAAATGGAAGAGGTCTGTAATTTTTATCGTAAGTACACTTCAACTGTGAGAGACAGACTCTAAAAATCCATAAATTCACATTGTATGATTTTTACATATTTCATGCAATAAAAAGCAAATTAATTAATTATTTGACACATTAAAAAAACAGAAATTAATATTTGGTATAGAAACCTTTGTTTGTAATTACAGAGGTCAAATGTTTCCTGTAGTTCTTGACCAAGTTTGCACACACTGCAGCAAGGAGTTTGGCCCACACCTCCATAAAGATGTTCTCCAGATCTTTCAGGTTTTGGGACTGTCGCTCGGCAACACCGAGTCTCACCTCCCTCCAAAGATTTTCTATTGGGTTCAGGTCTGGAGACTGGCTAGGCCACTCCAGGTCCTTGAAATTCTTCTTACGGAGCCACTCCTTAGTTGCCCTGGCTGTGTGTTTCGGGTCATTTTGGAAGACTCAGCCACAATCCATCTCTAATGCTCTTGCTGAGGGAAGGAGGTTGTTGGCCAAACTCACGCGATCCATGACCCCATCCATCCTCCCTTCAATACTGAGTAATCATCCTTTCCCCTTTTATAAACACAAAATCGGGCTTATATAACCATAGCCGATGAAGAGAACCAGATAGTAACGTATAAAACCCCGTCCCTAGAGGAAGCGATGGCAAAACGTGCATTGGGGTGAGGGGGAAGTTCCAGCCATCTGCATCTGTGCTCCTGAGTCTGATTAAGGTATATACCAGCCTTGCATATCTACATGCTGTCTACTGATGGGGTTCTTGTAATTTCATTGGTCTCTTGTTTTATTTGTGCCTTTCTATACTCTGGAGTTTATATTCCCATATTATATGATTATGTAGAGGATTTTTCCTCAACATAGATTTTTTCAATATTAAATTAAGGCATTAATACTCTTAATCCAGTAGGGTATATGAACCTGCATTTTTTTTATTTGTCTACATACAGGATATTTGTCTTTTCTCACGTGGGGAACACAGGTATAGCTTGATCTATTATATTATGTTTGGTAAACACTTCCCCCTTCTGGGCATTCTGCTTTTTATTAGGTTTTTCTATGTATGATTTTATTGATATTTTGACTAAAATTGATTTTATACGTTCCTATCTGGTTATCTTCATTGGCTATGGTTATATAAGTCCGAATTTGTGTTTATATTGTGACATGAAGTGCCAGCTTCTTTACAAACGAACAATATTTGATGTATTAAGTCCTTTCTCCTTTGCAGAAAAACACCCCCCAAAGTATAATGTTTTACGGTTGGGTCGGTGTTCTTGGGGTTGTACTCATCCTTCTTCTTCCTCCCAAGAAGGCAAGTAGAGATGATACCAAAAAGTTCTATCTGACTACATGTCTACATGGCCTTCTCCCATGCCTCCTCTAGATCATTCAGATGGTCAGTGGCGAACTTTAAACAGGCCTGGACATGCGCTGCCATGAGAGGGGACCTTGCGCGCTCTTCCGGTTTTTAATCCATGACGGTGTAGTTTGTTACGGTAATGTTTGAGACTGTGGTCCCATATCTCTTCAGGTCATTGATTGTGTAGTTCTTGGATGATTCCTGACCTTTCTCAGAATCATCCTTACCCCACGAGGCGAGATCTTGCATGGAGACTCAGACTGAGGAAGATTGACAGTCATCTTGTGTTTCTTCCATTTTCTAACAAGTGTGCCAACAGTTGTTGTCTTCTCACCAAGCTGCTTGCCTATTGGCTCCTTTTTCTTATCTTATGTTTGTACCATGGTTTATGTGAGTATGATTGTTTGTCTGATTATTTAATAAAGGATATTCTTTTTATTTGGTGGTGTTTTCGTTACTCCTTTTTTTTCACGTGTCGAATACTGCCTATTGTACTGTAGCCCATTCCAGCCTTGTACAGGTCTATAATTTTGTCCCTGGGGTCCTTAAACATCTATTTGGTCCTAGCCATGGTGAAGAGGTTGATTGATTGAGTGTGTTCACCGGAGTCTTTTATACAGGTAACAACTTCAAACAGCTGCAATTAATATAGGTGATGAGGGCAGAATAGGACGGTTTATTTAAGAAAAACTAGCAGGTCTGTAAGAGACAGAATTCTTTCTGGTTGGTAGGTGATCAAATACTTATTTATTGCAATAAAATGCAAATTAATTATTTAAAAATCATACAATGTGATTTTCTGTATTTTTTTTTAGATTCGGTCTCTCACAGGTGAAGTGTACCTACGATAAGAATTACAGACATCTCCATTCTTTGTAGGTGGGAAAACTTGCAAAATTGTCAGTTTATCAAATACAGTACTTATTTTCCCCATTGTACATGTCTACTGGAGCCTACCAACTCTCAATAGATGGGGCCCTCATTCTGTAACCTTACCTTTCAGACAGTGCTGTTCTTTCAAGAGGATCCCCACCCATCCATGTATTCCAAAGTTACTAATGAAACCTTATATACGGTGTAGAGTAATATATTTCACAGATAATTAACGTGTGGCAAAACTAAAAGCAAACTCATAATGGAGCAGGTAAATTATTCCTGAAATATGCATAGTGATCGTTATTTGACACTTATGTGGTATCTAACTCAAATAATTATTAACCTTGAACCCGATTTTAGGATTTGATTCACACTATTTACATAAATTAACTGTTGTAGTAGTTACTTGCGAAAAGGAATGCAAATTAGTACTTTCCTCATAATCTTTCCCAGGGTGAATAAAAAGGAAAAAAAACACATTTACTTACAAAAAATACTTTTTCATCATAATTATTCATTTGGGGAATCAATAGGATTTGCTGTTTGTTAACCAGTGGCCCCAACATGCTCTACCTTTCTGGAGCTATAGATAGTGGTGACATATGGGTAGAAAGTCTAGTAGTTCATGTTGAATTATGAATTTATTCATTGATAATATTAAAGAGGCAAATATAGGTGGAAGAACTTTCCCTGCTAATGTTTTTCTTGAAACATTTGTCATCCTCTTAACCCCTTCAAGTCGCGGCCCTTTTTCATTTTTGCGTTTTCGTTTTTCACTTCCCTCCTTCCCTGAGCCATAACTTTTTTATTTTTCCGTCAATATGGCCATGTGAGGGCTTATTTTTTGCGGGACAAGTTGTACTTTTGAACGACATCATTGGTTTTACCATGTCTTTTACTAGAAAACGGGAAAAAAATTCCAAGTGCGGTGAAATTGCAAAAAAAGTGCAATCCCACACTTGTTTTTTGTTTGGCTTTTTTGCTAGGTTCACTAAATGCTAAAACTGACCTGCCATTATGATTCTCTAGGTCATTACGAGTTCATAGACACCTAACATGACTAGGTTATTTTTTATCTAAGTGGTGAAAAAAAATTCCAAACTTTGCTAAAAAAAAAAAAAGTGCCATTTTCCGATACCCGTAGCGTCTCCATTTTTCGTGATCTGGGGTCGGGTGAGGGCTTATTTTTTGCATGCCGAGCTGATGTTTTTAATGATACCATTTTTGCGCAGATACGTTCTTTTGATCGCCCGTTATTGCATTTTAACCCCTTTCTGCCATCAGACGTACTATTGCGTCCATGGGGGGTGGGCCCTACTTCCCAAGGACGCAATAGTACGTCATATGCGATCGGCAGCGCTCACGGGGGGAGCGGCGCCGATCGCGGCCGGGTGTCAGCTGCCTATCGCAGCTGACATCCGGCAATATGTGCCAGGAGCGGTCACGGACCGCCCCCGGCACATTAACCCCCGGCACACCGCGATCAAAGATGATCGCGATGTGCCGGCGGTGCAGGGAAGCACCGCGCAGGGAGGGGGGCTCCCTGCGGGCTTCCCTGAGACCCCCGCAGCAACGCGATGTAATCGCGTTGCTGCGAGGGTCTTGCCGCCCTCCCTCCCTGCTCCAGGTCCCGGATCCAAGATGGCCGCGGATCCGGGTCCTGCAGGGAGGGAGGTGGCTTCACAGAGCCTGCTCAGAGCAGGCACTGTGAAGCCTGCACTGCTGCATGTCAGATCAGTGATCTGACAGAGTGCTGTGCAAACTGTCAGATCACTGATCTGTGATGTCCCCCCCTGGGACAAAGTAAAAAAAAAAATTTCCAAATGTGTAAAAAAAATTAAAAAAAAATATTCCTAAATAATGAAAAAAGAAAAAAAAAATATTCCCATAAATACATTTCTTCATCTAATTAAAAAAAAAAAAAAACAATAAAAGTACACATATTTAGTATCGCCGCGTCCGTATCGACTCGCCCTATAAAACTGGCACACTAGTTAACCCCTTCAGTAAACACCGTAAGAAAAAAAAAAAAACGAGGCAAAAAACGACGCTTTATTATCATACCGCCGAACAAAAAGTGGAATAACACATGATCAAAAAGACAGATATAAATAACCATGGTACCGCTGAAAGCGTCATCTTGTCCCGCAAAAAACGAGCCACCATACAGCATCATCAGCAAAAAAATGAAAAAGTTATAGTCCTGAGAATAAAGCGATGCCAAAATAATTATTTTTTCTATAAAATAGTTTTTATCGTATAAAAGCGCCAAAACATAAAAAAATGATATAAATGAGATGTCGCTGTAATCGTACTGACCCGAAGAATAAAACTGCTTTATCAATTTTACCAAACGCGGAACGGTATAAACGCCTCCCCCAAAAGAAATTCATGAATAGCTGGTTTTTGGTCATTCTGTCTCACAAAAATCGGAATAAAAAGCGATCAAAAAATGTCACGTGCCCGAAAATGTTACCAATAAAAACGTCAACTCGTCGCGCAAAAAACAAGACCTCACATGACTGTGTGGACCAAAATATGGAAAAATTATAGCTCTCAAAATGTGGTAACGCAAAAAATATTTTTTGCAATAAAAAGCGTCTTTCAGTGTGTGACGGCTGCCAATCATAAAAATCCGCTAAAAAACCCGCTATAAAAGTAAATCAAACCCCCCTTCATCACCCCCTTAGTTAGGGAAAAATAAAAAAATGTATTTATTTCCATTTTCCCATTAGGGCTAGGGTTAGGGCTAGTGTTAGGGTTAGGGCTAGGGTTAGGGCTAGGGTTAGGGCTAGGGCTAGGGCTAGGGCTAGGGTTAGGGTTAGGGCTAGGGTTAGGGCTAGGGTTAGGGCTAGGGTTAGGGCTACAGTTAGCGTTGGGGCTAAAGTTACAGTTAGGGTTTAGATTACATTTACAGTTGGGAATAGGGTTGGGATTAGGGTTAGGGGTGTGTCAGGGTTAGAGGTGTGGTTAGGGTTACCGTTGGAATTAGGGTTAGGGGAGTGTTTGGATTAGGGTTTCAGTTATAATTGGGGGGTTTCCACTGTTTAGGCACATCAGGGGCTCTCCAAAAGCGACATGGCGTCCGATCTCAATTCCAGCCAATTCTGCGTTGAAAAAGTAAAACAGTGCTTCTTTCCTTCCGAGCTCACCCGTGTGCCCAAACAGGGGTTTACCCCAACATATGGGGTATCAGCGTACTCAGGACAAATAGGACAACAACTGTTGGGGTCCAATTTCTCCTGTTACCCTTGGGAAAATACAAAACTGGGGGCTAAAAAATAATTTTTGTGGGAAAAAAAAGATTTTTTATTTTTACGGCTCTGCGTTATAAACTGTAGTGAAACACTTGGGGTTCAAAGTTCTCACAACACATCTAGATAAGTTCCCGGGGGGGTCTAGTTTCCAATATGGGGTCACTTGTGGGGGGTTTCTACTGTTTAGGTACATTAGGGGCTCTGCAAACGCAATGTGACGCCTGCAGACCATTCCATCTAAGTCTGCATTCAAATGGCACTCCTTCCCTTCCGAGCCCTCCCATGCGCCCAAACAGTGGTTTCCCCCCACATATGGGGTATCAGCGCACTCAGGACAAATTGGACAACACATTTTTGGGTCCAATTTCTCCTGTTACCCTCGGGAAAATACAAAACTGGGGGCTAAAAAATAATTTTTGTGGGAAAAAATTTTTGTTTTATTTTTACGGCTCTCCATTATAAACCTCTGTGAAGCCCTTGGTGGGTCAAAGCGCTCACCACACATCTAGATAAGTTCCTTAGGGGGTCTACTTTCCAAAATGGTGTCACTTGTGAGTGGTTTCTACTATTTAGGTACATTAGGGGCTCTGCAAACGCAACATGGCGTCTCATCTCAATTCCTGTCAATTTTGCATTGAAAAGTCAAACGGCGCTCCTTCCTTTCCGAGCTCTCCCATCCGCCCAAACAGTGGTTTACCCCCACATATGGGGTATCAGCGCACTCAGGACAAATTGGACAACAACTTTTGGGGTCCAATTTCTTCTCTTACCCTTGGAAAAATAAAAAATTGGGGGCGAAAAGATAATTTTTGTGAAAAAATATGATTTTTTTATTTTTACGGTTCTGCATTATAAACTTCTGTGAAGCACTGGGTGGGTCAAAGTGCTCACCACACCTCTAGATAAGTTCCTTAGGGGGTCTACTTTCCAAAATGGTGTCACTTGTGGGGGGTTTCAATGTTTAGGCACATCAGTGGCTTTCCAAACGCAACATGGCATCCCATCTCAATTCCTGTCAATTTTGCATTGAAAAGTCAAACGGCGCTCCTTCCCTTCCGAGCTCTCCCATCCCCCCAAACAGTGGTTTACCCCCACATGTGGGATATCAGCTTACTCAGGACAAATTGGACAACAACTATTGGGGTCCAATTTCTTCTCTTACCCTTGGAAAAATAAAAAATTGGGGGCGAAAAGATAATTTTTGTGAAAAAATATGATTTTTTATTTTTACGGTTCTACATTATAAACTTCTGTGAAGCACTTGGTGGGTGAAAGAGCTCACCACACCTCTAGATAAGTTCCTTAGGGGGTCTACTTTCCAAAATGGTGTCACTTGTGGGGGGTTTCAATGTTTAGGCACATCAGGGGCTCTCCAAACGAAACATGGCGTCCCATCTCAATTCCAGTCAATTTTGCATTGAAAAGTCAAATGGCGCTCCTTCGCTTCCGAGCTGTGCCATGCGCCCAAACAGTGGTTTACCCCCACATGTGGGGTATTGGCGTACTCAGGACAAATTGTACAACAATGATTGCGGTCCATTTTCTCCTGTTACCCTTGGTAAAATAAAACAAATTGGAGCTGAATTAAATTTTTTGTGAAAAAAAGTTAAATGTTCATTTTTATTTAAACATTCAAAAAATTCCTGTGAAGCACCAGAAGGGTTAATAAACTTCTTGAATGTGGTTTTAAGCACCTTGAGGGGTGTAGTTTTTAGAATGGTGTCACACTTGGGTATTTTCTATCATATAGACCCCTCAAAATGACTTCAAATGAGATGTGGTCCCTAAAAAAAAAATGGTGTTGTAGAAATGAGAAATTGCTGGTCAACTTTTCACCCTTATAACTCCCTAACAAAAAAAAATTTTGGTTCCAAAATTGTGCTGATGTAAAGTAGACATGTGGGAAATGTTACTTATTAAGTATTTTGTGTGACATATCTCTGTGATTTAATTGCATAAAAATTCAAAGTTGGAAAATTGCGAAATTTTCATAATTTTCGCCAAATTTCCGTTTTTTTCACAAATAAACGCAGGTACTATCAAAGAATTTTTACCATTGTCATGAAGTACAATATGTCACGAGAAAACAATGTCAGATTCACTGGGATCCGTTGAAGCGTTCCAGAGTTATAACCTCATAAAGGGACAGTGGTCAGAATTGTAAAAATTGGCCCGGTCATTAACGTGCAAACCACCCTTGGGGGTAAAGGGGTTAATGCAATGTCGCGGCGACCAAAAAAAACGTAATTCTGGCGTTTCAGATTTTTTTCTCGCTACGCCGTTTAGCGATCAGGTTAATGCTTTTTTTTTAATTGATAGATCGGGCGATTCTGAACACGGCGATACCAAATATGTGTATGTTTGATTTTTTTTTTATTGTTTTATTTAGGATGGGGCGAAAGGGGGGTGATTTAAACTTTTATATTTTTTCATATTTTTAAAAACAATTTTTTTTTTACTTGTGCCATGCTTCAATAGCCTCCATGGGAGGCTAGAAGCTGGCATAGCCTGATCGGCTCTGCTACATAGATCGCTGCTATGTAGCTGAAATGCAGGTGTGCTGTGAGCGCCGACCACAGGGGGGCGCTCACAGCAGGCCTGCATCAGTAACCATAGAGGTCTCAAGGACCTCTATGGTTACCTTCCTGATTCATCGCCGACCCCCGATCATGTGACGGGGGTCGGCGATGACGTCATTTCCAGCCGCCCAGCCGGATGCGGTAGTTAAATGCCGCTGTCTGTGTTTGACAGCGGCATTTAACAGGTTAATAGCGGCGGGTGAAATCGCTATTCACCCACCGCTATTGCGCGCACATGTCAGCTGTACAAAACAGCTGACATGTCGCGACTTTGATGTGGGCTCACCGCCGGAGCCCACATCAAAGGGGGTGACACGGCATGCGCAGTACTAGTACGGCGCATGTCGTGAAGGGGTTAAATCGGTATTCCACAACATTTTTGGCAGACCAAGTGTATACAGTGGCATGTATAAGTTTGGACATCTCTGGTCAAAATTACTGTTATTGTGAAGAGTTAATTAAGTTGAAGATGAAATGATCTCTAAAAGGCCTAAAGTTAAAGATGACACATTTCCTTTGTTATATATATATATATATATATATATATATATATATATATATATATATATATATATATATATATATATATATATATATATATATATATATATATAATTTGCCTAAAGTACAAAGGAAATATGTCATCTTTCACTTTAGGCCTTTTAGAGATCATTTCATCTTCAGCTTCATTAACTCTTCACAATAACAGTAATTTTGACCAGAGGTGCTAAAACTTTTACATGCCAAATGTATAGACACAGATGTTAAAACCTCACTGATATAACATGTATTGTTTATTCAAAACATGTAGTATAGTCTGCCCTTAATGTTTCTAATGTCAAACCTCCTTAATAATTAAAAACAAATCCTAAATTTATAATCGCACAGTTTTCTACTTTGGTAATCACCAATTTAATGTTGATCTCTAACACAAGTAAATGATTTTAAGGGGCCAAACACTAATAATATCAAGTTTCGGTGATATGTTACTACCTCAGTATACATTAGTTAACTATTGGCTGAATTATCCATTGGCCAACAGCTATCTTCCCCAACTTCCCCATGCACAAGAATACTTGGCTCGGTGAACCGGATCACTGACCTTGGAGAAGATATCCAAAGGATAATTCAGCCGATTCTTAACTAATGTGTTCCGAGGTATTCACATACTATCAAAACTTGATTTATTAGTGATTGGTGGCCATTACAATTATAGTTCCCTCTGAGAGAGACACCGCTAGACTCTTGTGCTAGCGTCTTATCTTCCCAGGAACAAAAAGATCCATCACTGGAAGTCCAATGCACCGGCTTCTTCTCACCCCTGACATAATCTGCCAGGGAAAAGTCATCCAACCCCTTTATAAACATCAAACTGTTGGCTGATCGACCAATAATGGTGGGTTCAGCTACCTTTAGTCAAATGTGTATAAGGACCTTTAGTAGCAAATGCATCGGCCTCAGGAGCCTGAGGAGGACGAAAAGCCTTACTGTATAATAACACATGAATGTTTGGGGGCTAAGGACAATCCATGGGCAGCATGTATCAGGCATTGTATTATTTCAGCCAAGCAAGTTTGACTCTGATACGCTCGTCTATTTCAGAGAACAACATACTTTAAAAGGTGCCGGTGATTGAGCAGTCAGGTTCCCTTTCGTAGATTTTGCCTTTGGATCCCCGAATCATACCTCTGCATGAATGACAGTGATTCTCATCCAGAAATGCTTATTAATATGCATTTAATACAAAACAATTACATCTTTATTCTATGCTTATGTCTCTATTACCCTAGAATAGGAACGCACAGTGTCACGTGGTTCTATAACATATCATGGTAACATTTTGCCAACAACTTTCCTTACAGAAAAAAAAAGTTGCAAATGACTATGCAACAGTCACACGTACAACCATGGTCATCTCTGAATTACATCACGACTCGCAAACCTATGAGATATCCTGCAGCCATAGCCTTACGTCTCTTACACATTATCATATATCAACTTTGTTCAGCCCCCCAATATGGTTTCGATAGTGCCTTACTGTACCTCCAATTTTGCACAAAAGCCTACGTTGGTTTCTAGGAAAGACTGACTTCTTAAATTCGTCATTCCCATCACAGATATTAATGTTTTAGCCACAACATCTGCAATACATGTTTACAATTGTTGGAGGGGATGTTCAAATGTGCTTTGCTTTTCTTGTACCCTCTGAAAAAGTACTCTAACAAGGAGAATATTGCCCTTGTGCGCCCAGGTATGCATTAATTCTTCATCTCGATGCAGCAGCCACCTCAAGGGATGGAAAGACCCCCTTCTTGATATAGTTGTGGGTCCATTGAAACTTCAGATATGCCATAAACATCTGAGATGGGTATACCCCTTTAGTATGTGGTCAAACATGGCACAATCTTGTATCTGAAAATTAATAACCGTTGGCGGTCATATTAAGGAGGTAATTGCTTTGCAATATGCTTATTTGCATATGAGGCTATGAAGGCACATTAAATCCTTTCTGCTATAATTTATTATATGTGATGTCTTTACAATTATAGATTTAATGCAATTATTATAATTGGTATTTCCTTACACAAAGGTGAAGTCTCTAATCAATTAGATAACTTGGGTCTGACAGGCAAAATTGGAATTATTGCGCTTCAATATTCTGATCTGTGTAGGACTGTAGAAGAAAGGATGAAATCACAGAGGAAATGCGATCAGAGGCCAACGGCAATTAAACATTATAGATATTTCCAAACTCACATTAATAGGAATAAAGAACATGTTGATTTATTCCTTGATTGATTTCGCTATTAAAGTGTCTCTTATTAATAAATTGTGCAATTGGTGACTGTTTAATTTAAAGGAATGGAAGCCACAAATGAGTCTCTGGGAGACGTTGTATTATCCATAAATAAATAATGAGCAATGGAAAAATACAAAACGTAGCCCTTCCCATATCCCGGAAAAAGTTTTTTTTACTGGAAGTTTTCCCCAACTAAAGGGGGCTCATAAGTTGTCCTGCTGAAGAACCCACAGCGATCAGCTGCAACCTGCGATGGAACCTTACAATGAGCGCTTAATTTCTCTGCAGTGAAACCACAGGCTAGATAAAGTATTACACCAATCCTATAGGAATCAATAGAATGGTTGTAAAGCATAGAAATGCTGGATCCTCCAGACAGACAGAGCTCTTTATAGCTGACCTCTACTCTGGCTAACTGGGGGTCTCCCTTTTATTACCATTTTTACTGAAATTTTTTATGATTTTTGCTTCTAACTCCTTTGGTTCTGACAATGTTCCACGCGTTTCACATACCTTCTAGCTGAGTACTATTACTAGGAAATGTCCCAGGTTAGTCCAACCGTCTTTGGATTTCAATTGAAAGTTGTATTTTGTAAAAGTACGAGGTTTTCTGCTTTTAAAAATCCTCAGATTGTAGTTCCCCCAAATTAAGTTGCTTTTTATTATTTCCGCTCCCGTGAGTCCTTCAGCTATTAATAATGGAAGAAATGCAAGTCTTCATCTGTTTTCCCTTGTGGAAACACCCAGAGCCAAGAGTCTCAATGCTTGTCTTCTGCTAGTTCCAATCACCAAGTAAGTCCTGTGACCAAGCACGGTTTCAGTAAAACTCTAAAGGGAACCTGTCAGCTGATTAATTCTACCAGAACCACAGGCAGCATGAATCAAAGATTGCCAATTTTATTGTAGACAGCATTTATTGCCTGACAAAGAAGCAATCCCCGCATGTGTTGGGGATGTCAAACAGCCAGCCGCGAGACATGCAGCCACGGGAACTTGAACAAATTATTCGAGCACGCCAAAGTCACTCGGTTAGCACACGAGTAAAGACTGGTATTAATAAAAATTGTAGCGCATCTTTTCTTAAAGATCTACATTGTTCTGTCCTTCCATTATTCTGGAAATTTCCATTTAATCTTGTCAACAGAGCGAATCGGATAATGTTAGCCCCGATTGGACAGTGTCAGCATGTGTCAGGAGATGCTTCCAACTGGTAACGCCCAGTCAGTTGATAATTTATTCATTCATTCCCAGGAGAAATAACACCGGAATCAAATATTTTAAGAGTGGTGACCGGTCCTCTTTAAATATGAATAAATCTATTGTGCAGCTCCCTAGTCCTCTAAGCCACCGTCATGCACACAAACATGGGATAAAACCAGACGCCACAACGAGCCTTGAAGTTTATTATGCAGACACTGAAATAGCTTAATGTCTTTATGTTGCTGTTTCACAAAATGCATCAGTCTAAGTGTTCTCAATGGTAATTGTGATTCTTATCAGCCATTGGCTTTACGAGCCCTGCATTACCTGATGAAATATGAAGAATGCCCGCATGCATTATTTATTGTTGATTTATGAACGGGCTATTGAATGTAACCCAGTCAGATGATTTACTTGTGTCACTCTTCAGTGTCTGGTTTACTAGTCAACAATCAAGTAAAATTGCCCCTTTTATTGGATTGTTTTTTTCTCATTTCCGCAACCTTTAAATAAAATGGCAATTTTTGGAATGGAAGAAGACGAGTATAACTCACCCAGATCTGCAGCTTGATTCTTTTTTCATTTTTGAAGACAGTCTTCACCTTGAAATCTATCCCAACTGTGCTCACAAAAGCGGAGGTGAACGAGTCGTCGGCATACCGAAACAAGAAGGACGTTTTGCCAACGCTGCTGTTTCCGATGATAAGTAATTTGAACATATAGTCAAAGTTCTGATCAGACGTGTCTTTCTGTCCATACTTGGAGTCCTGTACAGACGCCATCTGTAAGATAAAGAGTAGTACTTATTACTAGGAGGTCTTCTCTTTGTCAGCGCTGTATTATCCTTTGCATGTTTGCTATACTTTTGGAAGCCTCAATTAGACATGTTTACCTATACAATTTTCCCATTTTTATTTGGGTGATTCCATTGACTAGAATGATGGTCAGGATACATTCATTACATCCCAAAACTTTTTTTCTACAGCAAAGATTTAATTTTTGTTCATGCACCTAAGATATGGCCCACTGCTGTATATAAACCTAGTCTTATTAGCCAATCATATGTGGTCCTCAAAAAGACAACCAAAGAGATTAGTTGAGGACCACACCAGGTCGGTTAACAAGATTAAATTTACACATATTGAAGAGAGATTGATGTAAGATGAGTAAGAAATAAAAAAAAGAAAAGAAATTCAGGAGAACAGCAATATTTACATCTGTAAACAAACCCAGAATCATATTCATGGCAAATCGCAGGTTATTTAAGTACGCCACGCAAAATATCTCCAGAAATATAGTGTTCGGTGGAACTATTTGGATACCCTATGAATGGTAGATCTTTTGCTAACAAAATGACATTTGTATAGCAAAGACAAGAGAGATATCTGAGCAGACCAGAAATGCTATTATCGCCAATCACAAGCAATGTTAAGGGTGCAGGAAATCTCTGAAGATTCTGAGCATCATAGCTTCAACAATTAAAAAAATTTGCCACAAGTAGAACAGTTAAGAGCCTTCCAGGACATGTTGGAAAAAGGAGAATTGACCCTACGAATATATGGCAAGTAAACCACATACAACATCTAAAACACTTCAGTCTGGGCTGGAGACATCTGGAGTGATGGTCAACACCATACGTAGTAAATTGAGCAAAACAGGGCTCTATGAGCGCAGGACAAGAAAAGGACCCAATGCTTAAAAATAAAAATATAAAAGAGTGATTATTATACCTATAAACTATCAATAGAATAGATCAATAATATCAGATTGGTGGAGATCCACCACCAGTACCCCCACCATCAGCTCCCCGAATATACACAGTGCATGCAGCCAGAAAAGCACAGCTCAGAACACTGTGCACTGGCTGCTCTTGGGCACCGTATCTACGCAGGAACTGCTAAAAGCTGATTGTGAGGGTGTCGGGAGTTGTATCCCTACCAAGCTGATATTAAATGGAACTTGTCACATGAAAATAACGCTATCTACCTGCAGAAATGGGGTTAATCAGTGGCTGTAACCACGCTCACGGTACTGACTGACAGCCGGCAGTAAAGCTAAGGTTGCTGTCAGTCAGAGTGCAGGCATATTCACAGTCGCCGCGCTGTATACTGAACCCGCATCGGTGCCACTCTTATGACTGAATGCTGAACACTGCTGGGAGGTATGTCAGTTAATTTCCTCCTGGCAGCGGGACTCTAAGCACAGACATCGGAAAGTTCAGATATTATTAACCTGTAGATTAACCGCAAATCCTTGGTCATCAATAATGTAGTCATGGACAATCACTTAAGTGCTCCTTGGTGCTTTTTTAAATGTAATTTATTACCCTACACCATTTGTACCATAGATATAAACCTTGGTCAGGGTCCCATAACTTTAAATGACAAGAACTCTAGATCTCTCATTCATATAAATAACATATTTGTTCAGAAATCAATACGGATTGCAGTCAATTATAATGTACAAAAAAATACAATTGATGGAACCCAATGAGAAATAATCAGGATCGCATGCATCACATCCAAAATTTCATGTGTATTTATATATCCTGGAATAGTGTTGACTTTGATAAGAGACATGTGCCGTAATATCGGTTGACTTGTACATTGATAATTATACAGATACTCAAGAAGGAAAACATAGCTTGTTGGAGATACCACGCTACCAGTAAAGCACTATATTATGCAAGTGCTGAAAAACGTACCGTAAATGTGTAATATGATTTTATTATGTGCTGAATTGGGAAAGATGAAGATAAGAAAATGTAAACCATAAGCCAGAACAAGTATTGACAAAGAGATGGAGGGGACTATGTTACAACACCCAAGGGGGTAAGATAATGATACTGTTTCCAACATGTAAAAATACCGTACTTCGACCATGTTCAAATTAGTGCAATAGGAGTTAGTGACAGAGGCGTCTCCCCATCCCGTAAACTGTTTGCACTCCCCGAGTCCCTTAAATTAGTCCAGTATTTTAATTTAAGTAAAATATTGATGTACCGTAATTGTGTTTTCACTTTGACCTCACAGTTTTGGTTTGTTTTTTTTTTACAAAAAACAAGTTATACTTAGTAATATTTTTTGTTCCATTTTTAAGTAACATTTTTTCATCTATTCCTAAGCCTAATACTAGACCTAAATCTAGCTCCCAGTCTAATTCTATTCTTAATCCTAACACTAGACCTAAGCCTAACTCTATCCGTAAGCCTAACCGTATTCCTTAGTCTAACTCCAAGCCTAACCCTATACCTAGATCAAATCCTAAGCCTAATCATATTCCTAAACCTAACTCAATCTATAGCCCTAACTTTAGATAGAGGTAGAAAACACCGGATTACGTACCGGTAATGCTCTTTTATAGAGCCACGACAGCACCCACTGAGAGAGGGGATCCGCCCCTAGGAACAGGAAACCCTACGGAGAGATAAAAGGGGCGGTCCCCCTCGCTCCCACAGTTTGGGTTACAGAGATTGCGAGGAACCGCCCACCAGTTTTAGTAGACAATTCTTTATCATCATTCATTATAATTTAACTATGTATAAGTACAAGAATCCACCACCCTTAACAGTGCTCATATGTACACTAATATATGTAAATGGGAGGGAAGTAAAGGGGTGCTGTCGTGGCTCTATAAAAAAGCATTACCGGTACGTAATCCGGTGTTTTCTCTTCGCCACGACAGCACCCACTGAGAGACTTTCAGAGATAGTTATTTGGGGGGGGATTATCGTATTAAGGACTGATCTACCGAAACACAAGTCAGTGGAGGCAGATAGATCTAATCTATAGTGACTATAGAAGGTAGAAGGAGAGGACCAGGTTGCGGCCTTACATATGAGTTCTATAGGAACCTCTGCTCGTTCAGCCCAGGATGATGCTATCGCCCGGGTGGAATGTGCCTTCACAGTCTCAGGTGGATTCTCCCCTTTAGATGAATAGGCCAGGTATATCGCCTCCCGAATCCATCGGGATAGTGTGCCTTTTGTAACACCAGATCCTTTCCTTTGACCCTGGAAGGAAACAAAGAGAGCCCTGCTCTTCCTCCAGGCGCTAGTCCTATCCAGATAAGTTATTATAGCCCTTCTCACATCTAAAGTATGGTACTTCTCTTCTTCCTGGTCTGTAGGATTATTATAGAAAGAAGGAAGAAGGATCTCTTGAGATCTATGGAATTTTGTACACATTTTAGGTAGGTAGGAAGGGTCTGTTTTCAGGACAATTCTATCATGAAATATTGACATAAAGGGAGGATCTACTGATAGCGCCTGTATGTCACCTACTCTTCTTGCCGATACTAACGCGACAAGAAGAACGGTCTTAAGTGAAATATATTTAATGTGAGCTAAGTCTAGAGGCTCAAATGGATGACTTGTTAAGGCTTCCAGGACCAAATTAATATCCCAAGGAGGAATCTGCGGAATCTGAACTGGCTCTGATCTCTGGCAAGCTGAAATAAATCTAGCTATCCATCTATTACCCGCAACATTGTGACTATACAAGGCCCCTAGAGCAGAAACTTGTACTTTCAGAGTATTAACTGAAAGACCTAGGTCACGTCCTTTTTGAAGAAATTCTAGAATAGTGGAGACGGGAATTTCACTAGATAACGCCGATGGATAGAGATTTAGAAATTTCTTCCACACTCTCACATATATGTCAGTAGTGGATCTTTTTCTACTTGTTAACAAGGTATTAATTACACTATCGGAGAAGCCTCTTAGTTTTAACAGCTGCCTCTCAAATTCCAGGCTGTCAACCTTAGTCCCTTCACATGAGGGTGGTTGAAGGGCCCCTGGGAAAGAAGATCCTGATCCTCCGGGAGGATCCACGGATCCGAGATGGACATGGCTCTGAGCAGGGAAAACCATGGTCTTTTTGGCCAAAATGGGGCAATCAGGATTATATTTGCCCTGTCCTCCCTTATCCTCCTGATTACTGTTGGTAGAAGAATCAGAGGAGGAAAAGCGTATGCTTTCTGAACTGTCCAAGGAGTCTGAAGGGCATCGAGAATGTCAGGATTGTCGGCCCGGAACATTGAAGCGAATCTTTTTAGTTGTCGGTTTTGTCTTGTGGCGAAGAGATCTATCTCGGGTGTACCCCATTTCATGGTTATCATTTTGAAAATTTGATGATTTAGGACCCACTCTCCTTGGTGGAGTATGACGACTGAGGAAGTCTGCTCTTGAGTTGTCCACTCCTCTGACATGCAGCGCTGACAGGGACAGAAGATGTTCTTCGGCTATGGTTAGAATGTCTTCGGTTATAGACATGAGCGTTCCTGATCTTGTTCCTCCTTGATGATTGATATAGGCGACTGAGGTCATGTTGTCGGACAGAATTCTGGTATGTGTCCCGTGTAGCTGCGGAAGGAATTCACATAGAGCATGATAGATAGCTTTTAGCTCTCTTATATTAGAAGAGTCGTCTGACTCCGTGACTGACCATAATCCTTGGACTAAATGGTCTTTTAAATGTGCGCCCCAGCCAGTAGGACTGGCATCAGTATATATTATATTTGAGGGTTTAACTACCCAGGGGACTCCACTGACCAGGTTTTTTGGATCTAGCCACCATATCAGAGATTGGATTACATTAGAAAGGGAAATTTTAATATTTAAATGACCATGAGATTTTTCTTCTTCATGTAAAATTGCATACTGTAAATGCCTCGAGTGAAATTGGGCCCATGGAACCGCTGAAATACATGACGTGAAGGAGCCAAGAAGGGACATGCCTTCTCTAAAAGAAATTAGGGGTTTATCTATTACTGACTGAACTTTATTCCTGACCGTTATCTGTTTATTTTCCGGAAGGAAACATTTCTGGCTTGTAGAATCTAATATAATCCCTAGGAAAATTTGCCGAGTTGTTGGGATAAGTCTAGATTTTTCCCAGTTTATTATCCAACCCAATCCTGGTTCTTAAACTCCTTCCTTTTATTAAATGCGGGCTTTCGGAAGGCTCTCCTATAAAATGGAACGTAATTATTACTATTTGGAAAGCCTTTCTTCCTTTCCCCTGCTTTAGTTAAGATCTCATCCAGTTTGGTACCAAACAGGTACTCACCCTGACATGGAAGGCTGCATAACTTAGACTTGGTCTGAGGGTCACCTTTCCAGCCCTGAAGCCATAGGGCCCTACGTGCTGCATTGGTTAATCCTGCCGACTTGGCTGCCAGGCATATAGAGTCGGCAGATGAGTCCGCTAGAAAGGCTGTGGCACCTCTAATTAGGGGTATAGAGGACAATAATTTCTCGCGAGAGAGACCTCCTTTCAGCCCTTCTTCCAAGTCACTCAGCCAAACAAGCATGGATCTTGCGGTGCATGTGGCTGAGATTGCCGGTTTAAAGGCCCCTGCCGAAGTCTCCCATGCTCTTTTAAGGAGCGAATCGGCTTTGCGATCTAGAGGATCTTGTAACGAGCCTGAATCCTCTACAGGCAGTAAGGATTTCTTTGATGTAGACGCCACAGCTGCGTCTACTTTTGGGGCTTTTGACCATGTTGTGAATTCTTCATCATTAAAGGGGTAGCGTCTCTTTGAGGATGGTGGTAACCCCCTCTGCCCCTGGCTTTCCCACTCTTTTTTGATCAGACTTTTTACTGCCGTTATTACCGGAAAAGAGGGTCTCTTCTTTTCGGATAGGCCAGCAAACATAATGTCTTGCTGTGTTTTAGGGACTTTAAAATCTTCTATGCCCATGGTATTGCAAACTGATCTCACCAGATTGTCAATGCTATCTGTGGGGAAGCACGTATCCTGATCCTCATCTGAGGATATCTCCTGCTGCGATCTATCTGAGTTTGCTTCCTCTAACTCAGACGGCTGATCGGATACAGGTGAAACGTATCCTCTTTTCTCCTTAATACGTGGCTCTCTGTCAACGCTTTGTAGGGCTCGTAATTCTTCCCTAATCATGGCCCTTATATCCTGATTTAACTGAGGCTTCCTCACGTAACGTTGATTTTATACATGAATCACATAGCCTTTTAGCGTAACTATCCGGAAGGGGCTGGATACATAACGCACACTGCTTGTGTTTCGCTTTTTCCTTCCTTTTTGCCTATTATAAAGGGAGAGGGACAATAATCAGACTAGTGGGGTAGATGCACACTCACCCAGAAGCTGACCGATCAGGTACCGGCTGAGGAGGACACACAGATGCAGGTGGCTTCCTTTTGGACGATCCGCTCTGCCTAGAGCGGCTGCTGCTGCTGGCATGGCTGCGAGGGGTGACGGTGGTAACCTCTAGAGAAGGTACCGCAGGCTCTCTTGCAGAATCCATTCTGGACGCCGGGATGCAACGCCGGCGTCCTTTTCACATGGGGCCGCCATGTTCTTCCTGTTGAACCCGGAAGTGCTAACCACTTCCGGGTCGCGGCCATATTGGATACTCCGGCGCTGTTACCGGCTTCAGCGCCGGCTCACTCCTCCACACCCCGGAAGCTTACCAGCACTTCCGGGGGCATACACTGGGCTCCACACCGCACAGGCGTCCGCCGAGGACGGCGCGACGCTACCACCTGGTGCTTGCCCCGCAGACCGCCGGACATCTGCCGCGAACCGGCCCCCACGACCCGGTCTCGCGACGTCTGCCAGCAGAGGGGGGAAAACTGAATCAGCACTCCCGACGCTGCATCCAGTCCTGGAGCCCTTGCCGTCCTCACAGGTAAACTGCGCAAGCGGCGTCCAGGCTGGGAATCCTCTTCTCCGTGGATCTTCCCGTAGAAACAGGAAACCAAACTGTGGGAGCGAGGGGGACCGCCCCTTTTATCTCTCCGTAGGGTTTCCTGTTCCTAGGGGCGGATCCCCTCTCTCAGTGGGTGCTGTCGTGGCGAAGAGAAAACTGTAACACTACCACAGCAACTCTTAGTAATGCATGAAGACAGTATTTGCACTGCACTTTATTCCTTCATTAGCTGCTATTCTTCTGTCCTCTTGTTTGCTGCTTATGCCAAGTACAACAGGTGAGACTAATTTGTCATCGGCTGTTGCACTCTGCAACATTATGTAGAGCTTTGGTCACTGCCTATGCAGAGCACAGTCAACTACATCTCACCTAATATGCTCTGTATAAGCAGCTCCAGGTGGGCATTTACTGTGCCGCTCAAAGGAGAAATGGTTCCTGTAGGTGTTGATCACTTGATAGTGGAGGCAGTGTGGGAAATGTGGAGGTCTGGCATAATTTTACATCCCTATAGACTTTTGAAACTGCCCCCCTGGCCAACCTCCACGCAGGACTGGTTTTAGACAATCTGTGGCCCTGGGCAAAAATTATATGTGGGCCCCAAATGCCAACATATTGCACCATCACACAAACATTTATGTGCATTTATACAAGCTGATTTCAGACAGTTAGACGTGTGCAATTAACAATGTTCAAGTCATACAGCGTTTGTTTACCCGTTTACTACACCGGCTGACAAGTACAATTATGACAGAACAATCTCCAATAGATTCTTCTGTCACCATACAATATCAAATATTTTGAAGCACATTTCCTGTTTATACTGGGTGATTTGCTGCTGAGAACAATCATTTTTGTTCCAGAATGAACATCACTCTGTATGTCACATACACACACTCAGGGTCGACGTTAGGGGCAGGCAGACCAGGCAGCTGCCTAGGGACCATGCTCCTCCAGAGGCCCCCAGCTGACCCAGTGGCATGCCGCTAATAGCGGCACACCACGCAGCTGCTGAGGGGCCTTGCGCCTCCCCCAAATCGCTGATTCAACTTATAGGCATCACAGATGCTGATACAGTTAGAAGGATTGATGGATGAAAGAGCGTCAGCTGACGCTCCCTCTCCAATCACTCCCCCTCTACTTGTGACTCAGCAGTCGCGCGATTATGTCACTTCATCATGCGCCACACTGTGCCAACAGTGGAGCCAATGAGACCAGAGTAGAACCTGAGGCAGAGCGGGGAACAAGGAGCAGGGGTGAGTATTGTGCAAGTGTGTGTGTATGCATTATTGTGTGTGTGTATACAGTATATGCGTTATTGTGTGTGTGAGAGAATGCGGGTGCTCTATTATACTGTGTGTGTGTGTGTGTGTGTGTGTGTGTGTGTGTGTGTGTGTGTGTGTGTGTGCGCGCGCGTGTGTGTCTGCACTCTACTGGGTGTTGGGGGAGCTGCACTACACTGTGTGTTGGGGGAGTTTCACTGTACTGTGTGTTGGGGTGCTGCAATGTACTGTGTTGGGGAGCTGCACTATACTGTATGTGAGGGAAGCTGCACTGTACTGTGTGTTGGGGGTGCTGCACTGTAAGGTGTGTTGGGGGGCTGCAGTATAATGTGTGATGGGGGAGCTACACTATACTATGTGTTGGGGGAGCTGCACTATACTGTGTGTTGGGGGAGCCGCACTGTACTGTGTGTTTGGAGGGGAGCTGCATTATACTGTGTGTTGGGGAGCTCCATTATACTGTGTGTTGGGGGGAGCTTCACTATACTGTGTTGGAGGGGAACTGCACTATACTGTGTGTTGGAGAAGCTGCATTATACTGTGTGTGGAGGGGGATGCACTATACTGTGTGTGGAGTGGGGCTGAACTACATTGTGTTGGAGGGGGGCTGCATTATACTGTGTGTGGAGGGGGCTGCATTATACTGTGTGCAGTATAAATATATGTGAAATATATATATTTCAAGTATATGTGAAATATATCGTGTGTGTGGAGTGGGGCTGAATTATACTGTGTGTTGAAACGGGGCTGCATTATACTGTGTGTGGAGTGAGGCTGAATTACACTGTGTGTGGAGGGGGCTGCGCTATATTGTGTGTGTGTGGGGAGATGCACTATACTGTGAGTGGACTCTAGGTTCAGCACCTGTTCACACTGAGTCTATGTTTGGATGTGCAGGTCAGGTTTTTGAAACATGTAATATATTGCACAGCCCACGTAGTATATTGCCCAGTCACGTAGTATATTGCCCAGCTACGTACTATATTGCCCAGTGACGTAGTATATCGCCCAGCCACGTAGTATATTGCCCAGCCACATAGTATATTGCCCAGCCACATAGTATATTGCCCAGTCACTGTCATGTCGGACGCTATTAACACTAGGGCGTCCGACAGACAGAGGTAATTCTGCATTCGTCCACTATGCGCTCAGTGGCGCCGGCTAGATTTTATCTAGGTTGTCCGGGGTTAATCTAGCTGGTACTCGGATTGGAGGCTGGGTCACGCCCACGGCCTTTAAATAGTTCTGAACTTTGCGCGTCGCCGATTATAGCTTGTGTCTTGTGCCTGGTGATCTCGGTTCGGAGTGGTGGTCTTGGAGTGAAAATATCATATCTGGTGGTGTATGATCCTTTGTCATATTTTTCCTTCCTATATTTGTGTTTGTTTTGCCCTGTGCACATTATAGTGTTTTCCTGAGTGTGTTTGCGGTGTGGTGCGTTTTTGGTTTTCCCTGTCTGTGCTTTCTGTACGGGTTGGTGTGAGGAATTATCACTGGGTGGAGGGTGGAGGTTTCAGATTAGTACTGAAACAGGAGTCAGGGTCAGGCCTGGCGGCCCAGACAAGCACACCATCAGTGTAATCTCTGGGAGAGGAACAGACAGGGTTTCCCTAGTCTGAGGGATATCGCAGGGGCCTGGGTTATTAGCTTTAGCCTACCTAGGCTCCACGTGACAGTCACGTAGTATATTGCCCAGTGACGTAGTATATTGCCCAGTGACGTAGTATATTGCCCAGCCACATAGTATATTGCACAGCAACGTACTATATTGCCCAGCCACGTACTATATTGCCCAGCTACATAGTATATTGCCCAGCCACATAGTATATTGCCCTGCCACGTAGTATATTGCCCAGTTACGTAGTATATTGCCCAGTCAAGTAGTAGTATATTGCCCAGCCACGTAGTATATTGCACAGCGATGTAGTATACAGCACAGAGCCACGTAGTATACAGCAGACATGTAGTATACTGCCCAGTCACGTAGTATATTGGCCAGTCACGTAGTATATTGCCCAGCCACGTATGTAACAGGTTAAAAAAGACTTAAAATAAAAAATAAACATATACTCACCTTCCGAGGGCCCCTTGTTGTCCTGGCGCCTGTGTGCGGTGCACGCGGCAGCCTCCGGTCCCAGGGTTGATATGAGCGCAGGACCTGTGATGATGTCGCGGTCACATGACCGTGACGTCATGGCAGGTCCTTCTCGCATAGCATCCTTGGCACCGGAACCTGCCGCTTGCACTGCCGAGAACAGGGCGCGACGTCGGAGGGTGAGAATAACGTTTTTTTTTTAATTATTATTATTTGTAACATTAGATCTTTTTACTATTGATGCTGCATACGCAACATCAATAGTAAAAAGTTGGTCACACAGGGTTAATAGCTGCGTTAATAGAGTGCATTACACCACGGTCCATTAACGCTGGCATTAACCCTGTGTGAGGGCTGACTGGAGGGGAGTATGGAGCGGGCACTGACTGTGGGGAGGAAGGAGCGGCCATTTTGCCGGTGGATTGTGCCCGTCGCTTATTGGTCGTGGCAATGGTCGTGGGCGTTTTGCCATGACCAATTAGCGACTTGGATTTCCATGACAGACAGAGGCCGCGACCAATAAATATCCATGACAGACAGAAGGACAGACAGAAAGACGGAAGTGACCCTTAGACAATTATATAGTAGACTAGATTGTTGCCCGATTCTAACGCATCGGGTATTCTAGAATATGCATGTCCCCGTAGTATATGGACAATGACGATTCCAGAATTCACGGCAGACTGTGCCCATCGCTGATTGGTCGAGGCAACCTTTATGACATCATCGTCGCCATGGCAACCATTATGACATCTACGTCGATACTGTGCCTGTCGCTGATTGGTAGAGGCGAATTCGCGGCAGACTGTGCCCGTCGCTGATTGGTCGAGGCAACCTTTATGACATCATCATCGCCATGCTGTGCCCGTCGCTGATTGAATCAGAGACCCGGGATTTCCAGGACAGACAGACAGACAGACAGAAAAACCCTTAGACAATTATATATATATATAGATACGTGACACATTTACACTGCCGTGTACACCCACTATGTGTTATACATACACTGCATTTTACAAACACATAATGCATGTCACTCACTCAAGATAGGATGTATAAAAAGAGAGATAAAATCCCTGTATTAGGCTGCCGTCACACTAGCAGTATTTGGTCAGTATTTTCCATCAGTATTTGTAAGCCAAAACCAGGAGTGGGTGATAAATACAGAAGTGGTGCATATGTTTCTATTATACTTTTCCTCTATTTGTTCCACTCCTGGTTTTGGCTTACGAATACTGATGTAAAATACTGACCAAATACTGCTAGTGTGACAGCAGCCTTATCCCTTTATAAATCACTGGTGAGTAGTGTTGAGCGATACCGTCCGATACTGGAAAGTATCGGTATCGGATAGTATCGGCCGATACCCGAAAAGTATCGGATATCGCCGATACCGATATCCGATACCAATACAAGTCAATGGGACACCAAGTATCGGAAGGTATCCTGATGGTTCCCAGGGTCTGAAGGAGAGGAAACTCTCCTTCAGGCCCTGGGATCCATATTAATGTGTAAAATAAAGAATTAAAATAAAAAATATTGATATGCTCACCTCTCCGGCGGCCCCTGGACATCACGCTGGTAACCGGCCGGCTTCTTTGTTTAAAATGAGCGCCTTTAGGACCTGCGAATGACGTCGCGGATTCTGATTGGTCGCGTGCCGCCCATGTGACCGCCACGCGACCAATCAGAAGCCGCGACGTCATTCGCAGGTCCTCAATTCCTAGAATTAGGAGTTTAGTGAATGAGAAGGACGTCGCGGCTTCTGATTGGTCGCGTGGCGGTCACATGGGCGGCACGCGACCAATCAGAATCCTCGACGTCATTCGCAGGTCCTAAAGGCGCTCATTTTAAACAAAGAAGCCGGCCGGTTACCAGCGTGATGTCCAGGGGCCGCCGGAGAGGTGAGCATATCAATATTTTTTATTTTAATTCTTTATTTTACACATTCCTATGGATCTGATACCGATACCCGATACCACAAAAGTATCGGATCTCGGTATCGGAATTCCGATACTTGCGGTATCGGAATGCTCAACACTACTGGTGAGGCCACATCTAGAATATGGGATCCAGTTTTGGTTTCCACATTTTAAAAAGGATATTCAGAAGTTAGAATCAGTTCAACTAGATTATTACAAGGGGTGGAAGGCCTCTCATATGATGATAGGTTGGAAAAGTTGGGCTTGTTTAGCATTGAAAAAAGACATTTCACAGATCTCATTTACACGTATAAATACAGGTGCTTCTCACAAAATTAGAATATCATAAAAAAGTTAATTTATTTAAGATCTTCAATACAAAAAGTGAAACTCATTGTATAGAGTCATTACAAACAGTGATCTACTTCAAGTGTTTATTTCTGGTAATGTTGATGACTTTGGCTTACAGTCAATGAAAACCCAAAAGTCATTATCTCACTAAATTAGAATACTTTATAACACCAGGGCAGCTCAGTGGTCAGCACTGCAGTGCTGGGGTCCTGGGTTCAACTCCCACTAAGGACGACATCTGCAAGGAGTTTGTATGTTCTCCCCGTGTTTGCATGGGTTTCCTCCCACACTGCAATGACATACTAATAGGGAACTGTGAGTTGGGAGAGTGCCAATAATGTTTGTAAAGCGCTGTGGAATAATTGGTGCTATATACTGTAAATGAATAAAATAAATAAACAAAAAATAAATACCAGATTGAAAAATTATTTTAAAATCCGAAATGTTAGCCTACTGAAATGTATGCTCAGTAAATGCACTCAATACTTGGTTGAGGCTACTCATTTAAAGATTTTTCTAAATTTTCATGACTATGAAAATTGTACATTCACACTGAAGGCATCAAAACTATGAATTAACACATGTGGAATTATATACTTAACAAAAAAGTGTAAAACAACTGAAATTATGTCTTATATTCTAGGTTCTTCAAAGTAGCCACCTTTTGCTTTGATGACTGCTTTGAACACTCTTGGCATTTTCCTGATCAGCTTCAAGAGGTAGTCACCGGGAATGGTCTTCCAACAATCTTGAAGGAGTTCCCAGAGATGCTTAGCACTTGTTGGCCCTTTTGCCTTCACTCTGTGGTCCAGCTCACCTCAAACAATCTCGATTGGGTTCAGGTCTGGTGACTGTGGAGGCCAGGTCATCTGGCGTAGCACCCCATCACTCTCATACTTGGTCAAATAGCCCTTACACAGGCTGGAGGTGTGTTTGGGGTCATTGTCCTGTTGAAAAATAAATGATGGTCCAACTAAACGGAAACCGGATGGAATAGCATGCTCTGCAAGATGCTGTGGTAGCCATGCTGGTTCAGTATGCCTTCAATTTTGAATAAATCCCCAACTGTGTCACCAGCAAAGCACCCCCACACCATCACACTTCCTCCTCCATGCTTCACGGTGGGAACCAGGCACGTAGAGTCCATCCGTTCACCTTTTCTGCGTCGCACAAAGACACGGTGGTTGGAACCAAAGATCTCAAATTTGGACTCATCAGACCAAAGCACAGATTTCCACTGGTCTAATTTCCATTCCTTGTGTAATTTAGCCCAAACAAGTCTCTTCTGCTTGTTGCCTGTCCTTAGCAGTGGTTTCCTAGCAGCTACTTTACCATGAAGGCCTGCTGCACAAAGTCTCCTCTTAACAGTTGTTGTAGAGATGTGTCTGCTGCTAGAACTCTGTGTGGCATTGACCTGGCATCTAATCTGAGCTGCTGTTAACCTGTGATTTCTGAGGCTGGTGACTCGGATAAACTTATCCTCAGAAGCAGAGGTTACTCTTGGTCTTCCTTTCCTGGGGCGGTCCTCATGTGAGCCAGTTTCTTTGTAGCGCTTGATGGTTTTGGCCACTGCACTTGGGGACACTTTCAAAGTTTGCCCACTCTTTCCGACTGACTGACCTTCATTTCTTAAAGTAATGATGGCCACTTGTATTTCTTTACTTAAAATTTGTATTATGGCAAGAAAAAAGCAGCTAACAGTCTATTCAGTAGGACTATCAGCTGTGTATCCACCAAACTTCTGCACAACACAACTGATAGTCCCAACACCATTTATAAGGCAAGAAATCCCACTTATTAAACTTGACAGGGCACTCCTGTGAAGTGAAAACTATTCCCGATGACTACCTCTTGAAGCTCATCAAAAGAATGCCAAGAGTGTGCAAATCAGTCATCAAAAAAAAAAAAAGGTGGCTACTTTGAAGAACCTAGAATATAAGACATAATTTCAGTTGTTTCACACTTTTTTGTTAAGTATATAATTCCACATGTGTTAATTCATAGTTTTGATGCCTTCAGTGTGAATGTACAATTAGTGTCCAAACTTTTGGTCTGTACTGTGTATATATATATATATATATATATATATATATAGCACCACTTTTTATTTTTCTCTTTTCGTTTTTTTGCTGACATTGGAATAAAGAGTCTTTTTTGTGTTTTCAGCTTTTTCACTAAGGGCGATTTGTGGATATTTGGTTTACTTACATGCTGCAAGGAGCCTGGAAGAATTTTGTGTCCTGTGGGTTAGTTATATTTTTACAATTACAGTAATATATGCATTACTGGTACTGATTCATATTAACATTTATTTACCATCAAGGCAAGTTACAGCCGGTTTTCCTTACTGATCCTTGGTCTGACTACTGGTACTGACAATTTGTTGGTACATTGTGGCCCCACATTTAGGTTCTTTACAGTGGTGTCCTTTTCTTTACAGAGTTCATTAGGGGCAGTGAAGGCTAGCCATCGTTGAGCAGAGGCGCCACTTCACCTTTAGGGTGCCAACCACCGCGGCAAGGCAGGGAGACCAAGAGGCCAATACCAAGGCCGGTAAGCCACTTTTCACTCCTTTCGTGTTCCTCCCTGTGTGGTTTACAAGCCCCCCCATTATTAATAAAGTTGTTGTATATAGTAGGTGGGTCTTTTCTTGTTTTGTTTTTTTCAATTTTTTCAGACCTGCAAAGGTTCACTGTTTCTTTTTTTTTTTTTTTTTTACTCCTGGAACACTTACCAATCCGAAGATTGGGGAATGTTAGAATGTAGACTGTAGATGATAGCCAAGTGCAAATGTGTGACTATCTCCAGTAGTCCTGTAGATAATGAATTGAGTGTGGCCTCACATACATACCCACCACTTAATTGTAACAGGGCATTTTAGAGCCCTGTTGTCAGGATTGGTGGTGGTCCCAGCAGGTGGACCCCTAGTGATCAGCAAAGTATCACACATCCTGTTCATAGTTAAAGTTATAGTCCTTTAAGGAGATCCAGCTACAACAATTTGACAGAAGTGTAAAATGTGGACTTTTGGTAATTTTAGGGAAAAACACTCTGTATACGTGAACTGCATTTAGTAGTTAGTAAGACTACTGAGAATCGAGTCTTAGAAAAGTAACTGAGATTTTCCACATAAATTAAAACATTATTCAAAGTGACATTTAGATATTAATTAAAAATACCATGTTTAGGAGAAGATGATACTGAAGAAGTTGAGAACCTGGAAATTACTGTCACCGGGATTTCAAACATGCTAATCAAGAAAATCTGCATAATTAGAAGACGTCTTCTAATTTCCAATGGAATATATTAATAGCAGCCATCTGAAAACAAGTCCCTGAAGAAAGGGGGCTGCTGCAGAAGGGAGACCTTTTAGAGTAGCGGCGGTGAACCTATGGCATGCGTGCCAGAGGGGGAATGCAGAGCCCTCCCGGTGGGCACGCGTGCCTTCTCCTCAGGACTAGTGCTACCATCACTCTTCTCAGTCCCCTCGCCATCTCCCTCATCACTAGCACTGTGGCCACTCTCCTCTTCACCCATGTCATCCCATCAGGTCACGCATCCTCCCATCAGTCTGTGTGCAGGCTGAGGAGAGTGGCAGCGCTAGTGTCCACAGGTAGGATTGTGATATATGAAGAGACCAGATCAGTGCTCAACAGGCAGAAGTGAGTAGTTACCGTATATACTCGTGTATAAGCTGAGTTTTTCAGCCCATTTTTTTGTGCTGAAAACTCCCCCCTCAGCTTATACACAAGTCATTGTCCCAGAAGACGGCGGTGAGGAGCAGCGTGTCACAGGAGGCAGGAGCCGGCGGCTACAGCTAAAGCCTGTGCCTGCTGCTGAAGAGAAATGAATATTCACTGCCAGTGCAGTGAATATTCATTTCTCTTATAGCGTGCAGTGTCAGCCACAGCAGCCAGCTATCACGGGTGCCCTCTCATAAAGGTAATGAATATTCACCTCTCTCCACTCCCATAGGCGTGAAGAGAGGTGAATATTCATTACCTTAATGACCGGGGACACGTGATCGCTCGGCCGCAGATGCTGCTGGTACAGTAACAAGATGCTGCAAGGGTGCGCAGGGAAGGTAAGTAGGATTTTTCTTAATGCTTTTCTCATGGTAGCCATGCATGCAAGGATAGAGATGAGGAGCCATGCATACAAGAATGGGGATGAGGAACCATGCATAGAAGGATGGGGATAAGGAGCCATGCATACATGGATGGGGATAAGGAGCTATGCATACAAGGATGGGGATGAGGAGCCATGAATACAAGGATGGGGATGAGGAGCCATGAATACAAGGATGGGGAAGAGGAGCCATGCATACAAGGATGGGGATGAGAAGCCATGCATGGAAGGATGGGGATAAGGAGCCATGCATACAAGGATGGGGATGAGGAGCCATACGTACAAGGATGGGGATAAAGAGACATGCATACAAGGATGGGGATAAGGAGCCATGCATACAAGGATGGGAATAAGGAGCCATGCATGGAAGGATGGGGATAAGGAGCCATGCATTCAAGGATGGGGATAAGGAGCCATGCATACAAGAATAGAGATAAGAAGCCAAGCAGACAAGTATGGGGATAATAAGTCATGCAGACAAGAATGGGTATGAGGAACCATGCAGACCAGAATAGGGATTAGGGGACAATGCATACCTGGCTTATACTCGCATCAATACTTTTTCCCAGTTTTTCGTGGCAAAACTAGGTGCCTCGGCTTATACTCGGGTCAGCTTATACACGAGTATATATTTTTGGTTTTTTTTAATGTAAGGCAATTATACTGTATGGAGCACTATGTGGGCACATTATACAGTATGGAGCATCGTGTGGGGCCATTATACAGTATGGAGCATTATGTGAGGCCATTATACACTATGGAGAACCATGTGGGGCCATTTTATAGTATGGAGCATCGTGTGGGGCCCATTACACTTTATGCAGGACTATGTGGGGGCCATTACACTGTATGGAGGACTATGTGGAGCCATTATACTTTAATGAGATCTATGTGGAGCCATTGTACTGTATGGAGGACTTTATTTGCCCATTATACTGTATGGAGGGCTGTGTGGGGATTGTAGCTGGAGAATCATACTGTGATGGGGTCACCATTCTTTGTTGGGCAAACTAAGGGAGGTACAGTAGGGTCATCATACTATGCATGTGGAGGAGTTCACTATGGGGATATAATACCGTGTGTGGGAGCACTTTTGTTAGCATCATACTTTATCTGTTTTATTCAAGGTTTTTTTGTCCTTTGTTATTACATATTTAAAGTAGGCCATTAGGCCATATATTTTTTTTACTGCCGTTACATAACATATTATATTATTCCACTATAATTCTAAAAGTTAATCGTTTTATTTGATAAGGAAAAACTTTCTCAATTGTAGACATTTTTTTAACAAATATCAAGGTTGGCCCACGACTTTGTCAAAGCTTTTAACTTTGGCCCTCTGTGTATTTGAATTTGATGTCCCTGCCTTAAAGGGTTTGTTCTCATCATGATAAAGGGTTACAATTGCAAACAGGTTGTAAAAACAAACAACTTTGCAATATAACTTTTGATTAAAAATCATCTCCATTCTCAAGAACAGACCTTCACTACAATTGGTGGCTGGTATCTTAGGCTTGGAGTGCAGCGCTTACAAGCTCTTTGATATTGACTCTATAGCGTGCTAATGTACGAGTTGTCTTTCTAATCTGAAACCTCAGTATTCAGGGCATTGCAGTTTGGGCACTCGGTCTCTAAAAGGTTCGGCATCACTGATCTATTCTAGTGTAACCTGCCACTCTGTGATTTTACTGTACGCGGCACATGAATTGCCGGCTTTTATTCTATCTATTATATATGTGTGTGTGTTCTGATGAATATTTCCTTAGAAAATGATGTGTAAATTGCACTACGTAAAAGCTCTTGTTAAAATCGCATTACAATCGGATAGCAATCGCACTGTATTCGGATGTAAATCAGATGCTAGATGTGAAAAAAAAAAAAAAAAATCGCACTGTACTCGTATTACACTCGTGCTGCGACTCTCGGCAGGGAGACTTGGACCGATTTTTCATACGTTTAGTGTGACTCCGGCCTTAGGCACTAAAATCCAACAGTCGGATGCTTTTTTTCCCCTGACATCAGAGAAGAATTGGGACAACACCATACATGAGATGGTTGTCTGCACCCGCTCAAATCGAGTTTTGCCGACATTCATCTATTGTGTATGGGTAACATAATAATAAATAAAATATTATCACACCGACTAATTTAGAGTACTTACAGGTGTGCAGGTCACAAATTCTTCCAGACCTTGGGGTCTGATGGGTCCTATTGGGATCCAAACCCAAGACCTCAGGCAATGACATCTACAGTATAAGAAGATTTGGGCCATGGCTGAAACCTTGAGTAGAACTCCGCTGGGGTTTCTGACCCTGGAAGACAGCATGTTTATCGCTAGGGAAGCTGCATGGCATTATCCCCCGAGGAGCACACATGAGGAGATGACCACATCTCCACATTGATTAGTTTGACCTTTTTGAGAAAGGAAAGTTCTGGATTGCCTGCGGACTGTGAAGAAACTGCGCTTTTCAGTTAACACTGTATTTTGGAGGTGATGCAGGGATGGGCCCTGTATGTGCTATGTGTGTGGCTAGGACAGAATATAAGAAGGCACACAGATCACTGGTTGTTGGACTTTTAATCCTCTACCACATTTTTCTTTCCTTATATTCTTGTCCCATAAAGAGAACCTGTCACGAGATTCATGCTGCCTTAACCAAAGCGGGCATGAATTAGAGCCTGGCTGCGTAATCGCTGTTAGGTATGCTTTTCTCCGAGAAGACATAGTTTGGAAAGTCAATCAGGGAGAGTAAGAGGAGACAAGACTAACCAGGTACTGCCTCCGGGCGGCTTCTCCCTGCCTTGCTCCAGTTGACTGACAGGTCTCTCCCCGTGTACATACATGGAAGAGCCCTAGTAGTCACCTGGAGCAAGGCAGCGAGAAAGTGGCCAGCAACCACACTGGACTAGCCACATCTATCCCTACAGTGCATGTCTTCAAACTATGTCTTCTCTGAAACTCCTCGGCGTTTCAGAGTAAAGACACCTGTCTGCAATCGTACAGCCCGGCACGGATTCATCCTACTTATAATAAACTCTTAAAGATTTAGTTGTCCTTGGTAGCCCAACAAACCAGCAGATTCGACAGGGCCTAGAAGATAAGATGGCAGCAGCATATTAATATACAGTGACATTTCAGGGGGGCACTGCATACTTTGCATTGATGTGCGATAATTCATTTTTTTGTGATCTTTGCAGTTTATACTATAGTGACAGCCATTTCATGTTTTTAATGCAGACACATGGAGAGATTGTCAGTAAAATCAGAGCACCTTGGCGTCTTTGCTACAGTCTACCAGCTCCTGACTTTTTGCCAATTTCTTGACAACTGGTTGATTGCAATCTTGTCTTCTTTTGCTTGCTCGTTTTATATGAACTACTTGATTCTTCCTGACAGGCCTGAATGATCTATGCCCGGTTTCCCTGCTGTAAGTTACGGCTACGTATCACTGAAGATCTCATGGTAGTCCGGAAGAGAGTGACATAGGAGTCGTACTTTATAATGATCCGATGACGACATACCATGATAAAGTGAAGCTGCCATATACATATATAAAAAACCGGATTGTACTATTGCAATTACAAATAACCTAGGCGCCATACAAACATTTCTTACCACGCAGTGAAGGGGAGTTTGGCATTTGCCACATATGTATGGTGACACAGTTGGTGCAGGGGCTTCATAAACATAGTCTGGCTCTATATCTTTATATGTTTAATGTAATAATATTATTTTGTTACCAGCAGTCCTACTGTATATATTAAGTACAGTTGTGTGAGTTGAGAACATCAGCTACATCTATATGAAATTGCTGGACATCCCATTCCAAAACCATTGACGGTAATATGGAGTTTTACCCCTACTGCAAGCATTAAAGGATCATTCTCATGCTTCACAGTTATCCTCTATCCACATAATAGGAGATAACTGCCTGATTGGTGGGGGGTCCATCCGCTGAAACCACCACCGATCCCGAGAACCTGGGCTCTGAAGAGCCCCACATGGATGGAGCAAGGGCGGATCATGTGCAGCGCTGCTCCATTCATTCTTATTGGACTGCTGGAGATAGCTAAATGCAGCGCTCAGCTGGTCTTTGGCACTGCCATAAAAATGAATGGAGCTGCTGTGCACATGACTGACCACCACTCCATCCACATGACTGTTTTTGGGATTGGTGGGGGTCCCAACAGTCGGAGTCCCAGTCATTAGGAAACAATGGATAAGGTATAACTATAAACCTTGAGAATACCCCTTGTAAACCTTTAGTCCACTTAGTGTCAGTGGGAATTTGTGCCCATTCAATCAAAACATTTGTGAGGTCAGATACTGATACTGGACAAGAAGTCTGACAATCCACTTTACAAGTATTTCCAAGGATGCTTGATGGAGTTGCAGTCAGTCCCCTGAGTACTGCAGTTACTTGAGTTCCTCCACATTATATCTGTCAAACTATATTGTTTCCATCTCAAAAACTGATGACAAATGCCATAAAGTTTAAAACTGTGAAAAACTTTGTTGAATGTCCATCACCAGAAATAAAGGTCCTAGCCTTAGCCCACAAAACTGCCCAATATGTTATCCCTTCTCCACCAAATGTTATTGTGGGCACTGTGCATTCTGGTAGATGGCATCCATCAAACCCAGATCTACACAATAGATCATTTGTTTAACACCTAGCTCTCCCGAGTCCCCCATACACTTGGCTTCTCTATAAGACCACTGGAAATCTGACATGCTCCTCTCTCCTGACATGACCTGTTCGGGAACAGTTGGGAAGTCTCCATACACATTAAGAACCTACCTGCTGATATTGGTGGGTTACAGTGACTTTAGTCTAATGCATAAGGAGGCCATAAAAATGCACTCCCACTATTCCGGCATCCAGGGTGACATGCTCTATACCAGTGTTCCCCAAGTCCGGTCCTCAAGAGCCACCAACAGGTCATGTTTTCAGGATGTCCTTAGTATTGCACAGGTGATAATTGCATCACCTGGACAAGCAAGCATTCAATGACCTGTGCAATACTAAGGAAATCCTCAAAACATGACCTGTTGGTGGCTCTTGAGGACCGGAGTTGGGGAACACTGCTCTATACCATCCACTGCCGATGCCTGGAAATGCACATGGTAATGGTGAGTGTCCCACAGCTCGACTGTGGAAATCCATTTCACTGCAATGCACAGCGTGGAGCTCTGTGGTGAGTGGTGCCATAGAGGATGAAGATGTTTGCAAGTCATATGCTTTCCCGGAGTAGATCTAGAAGGTTCTAGTCTAGGATCATGACACTTTAAAGCTAAGCTCATACAAATTATATATATTTTTTTTTTTTTCCAGAAAAAATAATTGTATTATCATCGGTATGGTATCTATATATCATTCGCTTTCGCATCGGCAGTGAATAAGATTTATAGCACCAAGTACAGTTTCCTATGTTAATAATTACAATGTATCGGTAACAATCAGATACTACTGTATATGGATGATTCGTACGGGATCAGATTTTTTTTTTTTCGGCACCCGTAGAATTAAAAAGGTGAGCCTCATCCACAGATACAGAAGACACTGGTGCATGCTGCAATTTTGCCAGTGAATGTTCAGTCTCTGTAAAAAAAGAAACAAAACCTGTCATCTGAATAACATTGGTCTGAGCGCTGCTCGTGTGATGTCTGTTTTTACACGGACAGTGCTCCGACCTAAAGTACGATCGTGTGAACAGAAGGTCAAGACGGCAGAGCTCTTTTGTACCACTGATATCAATACAAATGTTCGTCTAAGGCCACGTTCACACGTTCAGTATTCGGTCAGTATTTTACCTCAGTATCTGTAAGCCAAAACCAGGAGATGAACAATCAGAGGGAAGGTACGAAACACGTCACCACTTCTGCATTTATCACCCACTCCTGGTTTTGGCTTACATATACTGAGGTAAAATACTGACCAAATACTGCTAGTGTGAAGCTGGCCTAAGAAGATCACATGGCAGTGTGATTGATTTTTACTCATCTGTTCTCAATAGTTGTAAGCAAAACACCTGAAGTGAATAATTAGGAGGGAGGGTTCACTTATTTTTGGCATGCATGACACATGATAGATAATTTGGCATTCAGCTTGCTTTCTTGACAGGCCACTGTAGAAGGTTAAGCTTTGGCTGATAGTCTGCAGCCGCAGCTGTATCTCCCCGCACTGCTCCCACTGATAACACAACATGGACTCCCATAGGACTCAATGACTTTGACAGGGTACAGCAACAGACATTACCACGGAAAGTACAAGGCGGACAAGAAATCACATCTTTTCATATTTGAGGAAGGATTTGACATTGAGATATACAAGACCATATAGATATTATGGGCAACACCAAACATATGCATTGTCTAAAGACTGTAATGAGCAGCTCAATATGGAGGACCTGGCCTGTCCTTGTATTACACAGGAGCCCACAGATTTAAAAGAAAGGGGAATGGCGTAATGTTTATTTTCCCCTGTGGTGGCGCTGTAGAGAAATGTAAGATTTGCTGTTTGACTCCCCAGTGGATTACAGCTGATCACTGGGGGTCTGGGTTTTGGGATTCTTCTAAGAGGAGGGGATTCAGCGGTCCATTGTGAAGGTTAGGAAAATGGAAAGAATACAATAGTGGGTATATGTAATCACGCCATCATTTTTAGCTTTAAGTTCTCAGATAGATAATAGATACCAGCATGGTCATCAGACGATTCACCAACCAGACTCCAGCTACAGTTGGTCATCGTGGACGGGGAGTTGGAGAGAGGCCTCACTTTTCTATATAATGTAGATCATCTCATAGAATTGTTAAAATAGTGTAAAAATTAACTCAACAATGAACACAAGACGCCATTTCTGCCCCTGTAGAGGGAAATGCTGGAGATCACTTCATCACTCATTAATCTCTGGTAATAATACACCTTGTGGATCCCAAATCCATCCCTTGTACACTGATACAGCCATTATGTAGATATTTCGGACCTGTCACTTCATCTGCCTGGTAAGTAAAATGTCTTTGTGTAATTGTGTTCTTATACATGGCAGTATAGACTGGTGTATTTCCAAGACTGTATACAATGCTGATAGATAATAGGTAGATAATGGATGATATTGATCCTAGGACAGTCTCTGCATAGTTATACAGTAACTACATAAAATATCATACAAGGGCACAACTTGCCTGGTGAACTCGTGCATAAGTCATAACATAGTTCATTTAGCAATCACAGACAAAAGCAAAATGTACAGATAGCAGAGCCTGATCACTGAATGCTTCTGTGTACCATGGCAGGAACCAGAAAGCTGCACAACAAACTCGGCACTGCTACATCTCTAACGGGAATCCGGTTGTTGTCTCCAGCTTTAGTATAGCAGACAATGACAAACCTTAGCCGGTGTACGCTGCGGAGTAAATTCTTTAAAACCTGGGACATACTTGTAGCTGTTCACCACATTTTTCAGAACTACTGTAAATACTAATGTGTGCATTCCTGATTAATGTAGTATTGTGCACATCGCCTGAATGCAGTGTGTAATATTGTGCACATCACCTGACTGCAGTGTGTAGTATTGTTCATACCGCCTGATTGCAGTGTGTAGTATTGTGCACATCGCCTGACTGCAGTGTGTAATATTGTGCACAGCACATGATTGCAGTGTGTAGTATGGTGCTCATCACCTGATTGCAGTGTGTGGTATTGTGCACAGCATCTGATTGCAGTGTGTGGTATTGTGCACAGCATCTGATTGCAGTGTGTGGTATTGTGCACAGCATCTGATTGCAGTGTGTGGTATTGTGCACAGCACCTGATTGCAGTGTGTGGTATGGTGCTCATCACCTGATTGCAGTGTGTGGTATTGTGCACAGCACCTGATTGCAGTGTGTGGTATTGTGCACAGCACCTGATTGCAGTGTGTGGTATTGTGCACAGCACCTGATTGCAGTGTGTGGTATTGTGCACAGCACCTGATTGCAGTGTGTGGTATTGTGCACAGCACCTGATTGCAGTGTGTGGTATTTTGCACAGCACCTGATTGCAGTGTGTGGTATTGTGCACAGCACCTGATTGCAGTGTGTGGTATTGTGCACAGCACCTGATTGCAGTGTGTGGTATTGTGCACAGCACCTGATTGCAGTGTGTGGTATTGTGCACAGCACCTGATTGCAGTGTGTGGTATTGTGCACAGCACCTGATTGCAGTGTGTGGTATTGTGCACAGCACCTGATTGCAGTGTGTGGTATTGTGCACAGCACCTGATTGCAGTGTGTGGTATTGTGCACAGCACCTGATTGCAGTGTGTGGTATTGTGCACAGCACCTGATTGCAGTGTGTGGTATTGTGCACAGCACCTGATTGCAGTGTGTGGTATTGTGCACAGCACCTGATTGCAGTGTGTGGTATTGTGCACAGCATCTGATTGCAGTGTGTGGTATTGTGCACAGCACCTGATTGCAGTGTGTGGTATTGTGCACAGCATCTGATTGCAGTGTGTGGTATTGTGCACAGCACCTGATTGCAGTGTGTGGTATTGTGCACAGCACCTGATTGCAGTGTGTGGTATTGTGCACAGCACCTGATTGCAGTGTGTGGTATTGTGCACAGCACCTGATTGCAGTGTGTGGTATTGTGCACAGCACCTGATTGTAGCCTCTGTGTTTGCTCGGTGCAGTCTTGCAGTCCCACTTGCAGCACATGTGGGGTTAATGTGCCGTGTGAGGAGTGCACCGGCGCTGCTTTGTCTCACTCACCTGCATGGGAGCTTCGTGTCTCATTCTGCCCGATTCTCCCTTTCCTTTCTCTAAAGTCTGATCCAATTGGAGAAACGTCCCTCGTCCTCTGCGGCCAGCTCCCGGCTCTACACACTGAGCTCCCGGCTCTGCACACTGAGCTCCCGGCTCTGCACACTGAGCTCCCGGCTCTGCACACTGAGCTCCCGGCTCTGCACACTGAGCTCCCGGCTCTGCACACTGAGCTCCCGGCTCTGCACACTGAGCTCCCGGCTCTGCACACTGAGCTCCCGGCTTCCTGGAGGATCAGCACCAGGAGCTGTCCACTGCCTTCATCTACTCCTCGCCTGTCAGCGCACCCTTCTGGTTCTTGTAGTCCTGGAGCCTCCTGCCTCCCCTAATGCATCACTGTGACATATGCTGGGATAGAAACTACACCTCCCACAATGCAGCAGTGCACAGCGTCCATCTGGCAGCCTTTCTCCTCTGGAAAAGTGAAAGATGCAGTTGCCCCTTTAAGGCTCGTGCGCTCAGGCTGTGCAGGGAGTGAGGATGATGATGGTTATGGCCATTGTGCTTGGCATGCAATGCATAGACCAGAGGTACCTACCTTCCCGTACAGCTCCATGTGGCTGGCTGCAGGCGGGGTGCACACTGTGGGTGGGAAGGGGCTGCTCAGCAGCTGGATAGGACACAGGGCTGGGTGCTGTGCCCAGGGCAGGGCTCTCCTAGGTCATTACCTCTGTCCTCAGCAGCACAGACCAGCATCAGGGCATCAGCTGGATAGGACACAGGGCTGGGTGCTGGGCACAGGGCAGGGCTCTGCTAGGTCATTACCTCTGTCCTCAGCAGCACAGACCAGCATCAGGGCATCAGCTGGAGAGGACACAGGGCTGGGTGCTGTGCCCAGGGCAGGGCTCTACTAGGTCATTACCTCTGTCCTCAGCAGCACAGACCAGCATCAGGGCATCAGCTGGAGAGGACACAGGGCTGGGTGCTGTGCCCAGGGCAGGGCTCTACTAGGTCATTACCTCTGTCCTCAGCAGCACAGACCAGCATCAGGGCATCAGCTGGAGAGGACACAGGGCTGGGTGCTGTGCCCAGGGCAGGGCTCTCCTAGGTCATTACCTCTGTCCTCAGCAGCACAGACCAGCATCAGGGCATCAGCTGGAGAGGACACAGGGCTGGGTGCTGTGCCCAGGGCAGGGCTCTCCTAGGTCATTACCTCTGTCCTCAGCAGCACAGACCAGCATCAGGGCATCCGCAGCTGTAGAGGACACAGGGCTGGGTGCTGTGCCCAGGGCAGGGCTCTGCTAGGTCATTACCTCTGTCCTCAGCAGCACAGACCAGCATCAGGGCATCAGCTGGAGAGGACACAGGGCTGGGTGCTGGGCACAGGGCAGGGCTCTCCTAGGTCATTACCTCTGTCCTCAGCAGCACAGACCAGCATCAGGGCATCCGCAGCTGGAGAGGACACAGGGCTGGGTGCTGTGCCCAGGGCAGGGCTCTACTAGGTCATTACCTCTGTCCTCAGCAGCACAGACCAGCATCAGCTGGAGAGGACACAGGGCTGGGTGCTGTGCCCAGGGCAGGGCTCTACTAGGTCATTACCTCTGTCCTCAGCAGCACAGACCAGCATCAGCTGGAGAGGACACAGGGCTGGGTGCTGTGCCCAGGGCAGGGCTCTACTAGGTCATTTCCTCTGTCCTCAGCAGCACAGACCAGCATCAGGGCATCAGCTGGAGAGGACACAGGGCTGGGTGCTGTGCCCAGGGCAGGGCTCTACTAGGTCATTACCTCTGTCCTCAGCAGCACAGACCAGCATCAGGGCATCAGCTAGAGAGGACACAGGGCTGGGTGCTGTGCCCAGGGCAGGGCTCTCCTAGGTCATTACCTCTGTCCTCAGCAGCACAGACCAGCATCAGGGCATCAGCTGGAGAGGACACAGGGCTGGGTGCTGTGCCCAGGGCAGGGCTCTCCTAGGTCATTACCTCTGTCCTCAGCAGCACAGACCAGCATCAGGGCATCCGCAGCTGTAGAGGACACAGGGCTGGGTGCTGTGCCCAGGGCAGGGCTCTGCTAGGTCATTACCTCTGTCCTCAGCAGCACAGACCAGCATCAGGGCATCAGCTGGAGAGGACACAGGGCTGGGTGCTGGGCACAGGGCAGGGCTCTCCTAGGTCATTACCTCTGTCCTCAGCAGCACAGACCAGCATCAGGGCATCCGCAGCTGGAGAGGACACAGGGCTGGGTGCTGTGCCCAGGGCAGGGCTCTACTAGGTCATTACCTCTGTCCTCAGCAGCACAGACCAGCATCAGCTGGAGAGGACACAGGGCTGGGTGCTGTGCCCAGGGCAGGGCTCTACTAGGTCATTACCTCTGTCCTCAGCAGCACAGACCAGCATCAGCTGGAGAGGACACAGGGCTGGGTGCTGTGCCCAGGGCAGGGCTCTACTAGGTCATTTCCTCTGTCCTCAGCAGCACAGACCAGCATCAGGGCATCAGCTGGAGAGGACACAGGGCTGGGTGCTGTGCACAGGGCAGGGCTCTACTAGGTCATTTCCTCTGTCCTCAGCAGCACAGACCAGCATCAGGGCATCAGCTGGAGAGGACACAGGGCTGGGTGCTGTGCCCAGGGCAGGGCTCTACTAGGTCATTACCTCTGTCCTCAGCAGCACAGACCAGCATCAGCTGGAGAGGACACAGGGCTGGGTGCTGTGCCCAGGGCAGGGCTCTACTAGGTCATTACCTCTGTCCTCAGCAGCACAGACCAGCATCAGGGCATCCGCAGCTGGAGAGGACACAGGGCTGGGTGCTGTGCCCAGGGCAGGGCTCTACTAGGTCATTACCTCTGTCCTCAGCAGCAGAGGATGGCCTGCTCTCCCCACTGCTCCCAGCAAAGCTATCAGGAACCAGTGCACCCTACAAATCCCTCCAGCAGGACAGCCATACTGACCTAGCCATGCATAGTGCTGGAAACATCCATTTACAGGGTCTCGTCATCAACACATTCTCCATTTAAATTACAGCATCTCTGAACAATGAATTCACCCTGCGCCCACTACAAGGTCAGCACAGGGTCCAATGAGGTGAGATAAGTGACATGCTCCCCCTCCTCCAACCAGGACGCTGTTTCCGAGGTGTCATGGCTGTGATGATGGGAGGGATGCATGGGAAAAGCTAACGAGAAGGATGGGTCCGACAACAATTCTCCAGCTCCTCATGACACTTCACAATTGTTCTCCCAAAATGCACTAAGACAAGTTCTTAGATGAGCGGTGCTATTCTGTAAGGCGTTCAAGGAACATTATATAGAGGGGGCAGGCTTAGTAAGGTCTCAATGGTAAACATTATAATTAAAATAGCACTCCCATCAAACTATTTCTCCTCTTAATATATTGCAATCATCATATTATACAGCACTGTGTACTTACAATTGCTCATTTTGCCTTTCTACCCAGATAATTCTTCTCTTTTCCATTAGATCTATGACATCAGGTGATTCAAAACTAAAGAAGCTGAATCCTTCTAAGCGCTATGTAGAATTAGGAAGTCTCTTTTTCCTACATGATTCATTCTCCTCTTTAACTTAAGACCCAGCTGCCCCTTGTCCCTCCTGCCAGGCACTTTTGCAGTGATGACTCCTGCTGTGACAAGGCTTAATACATTCTAGGTAGAGCTTAGAAGGATTCAGCTGGTCAGTTTTGAATCAGCTGATGTCATAGATCTAATGGAAAAGAGAAGAATTAGCAGGGTAGAAAGGCAAAATGAGCAATTGTAAGTACACAGTGCTGATGAACAGGGAACGTCAACACCTCGATTTTGTTGTCTTAGCCTTGGATTTTTTTTCACAATTGGCGGGATTTGGGATTTCCAAATGTTTTTGTCCTATTTATCATTTGTGACTTTTTTTTTTTTTGCAAAATCGCTATTTTTTTTTGTGCAAACCTACACCAGTATCCTTCCCCCGGGCTGGAGTAATTTTATTTACTTCTGATCTTTTTCTGCAAATTTTGGAACATTTTAGCAAAACATGGGACCTTTTGCTTTAAAAAGGCACAAAAAAAGGTCAAAGACAATTTTGTGCACAATCAGCCACCTGCCTGTTGCAATCTTGAAAAATTTGGTGCAAAAATCCAGCATTGAAAACCGCACGACAAAAAAATAAATGGCTAAAAAAGCTCAAAATAGAATCTGACTCATAGAGTGCAGGAGCCAAGCCTAGGATAGAATCACAAAGTATTTTCTAAAGCCGCCAACGACAATGATATCATAGTAGTATAGTATCGTCTGGCAACAGTGCAATGAAGCTACTAATTGTACCCTATGGCTGGCTCACAATTCTGATTAACTACTTGCTGCCACCATAAGCCTCGGAGATAAATCCAGACTCTTTCACATGCGTTGATTTGTAGTCCAGACTAGAGGCCCAATTATTAGGCTGCCCTGAGTGTTGACCCTGTTATTTTAGTGTACTCTGCTGCCAAAATTGTTTCCCCATTATTGTTAAAACTTTGATATATCTAGCTGCTGGTGCCATTGTTTCTCACCACCGGCGCTCACAACGACCAAACTTGGCACCTGCTCCCCCCAACTACATAGATACGTGCAATCAATTTTCTATGTCTAGAATGAAGGCCCTTTTACACGAGCCCCGATTATCCCTCTGGTTAAGCATGCCACCCATCCCCCACTGAGCCAGCCAAATGCCTGTTTGTTGGGTGATCATATAATTTATGCTGGCAAGAAAAAAAAAAAACATTGTTCACGGTGGTGAATAATGCTATTTGGGGACATAACTAGAGATGGGCGAACCCGAACAGTAAAGTTTGGCGTCCGTACCGAACACCTACTGTTCAGGCACGGACACCAAACATGGACTTCACCAATGAGTCCATGTTACTGTTCGGGTTCAGAGCTGCCCGAACATCCGGGGTTTGTCGCACTATCATGTGCATGACAGCGCGGCAAACACCCCTTCTGATCGGTGATGAAATCATTCCCACCGGTTAGAGAGCCGTGGTTCTCACACCATCGTAAGACAGCATGAGCCCGCAGCTATGACCGGAGGTATAAAGTTTACCTCCGGTCACTGGTGTCAGCTGATGGGACTACCACTACTGCTGCTACTAATAATTGTGAGAGCAGGAGTTGCTGATGGGAATATTCATCAGCTGGCTTCTGTGCTGTAAATAAATAAAAAAAAAGAAACTGGCGTGGGTTCCCCTGTATTTTTGATAACCAACCAGACTGCAACCCTCAGCTGTCAGCATTTAGCAAGGTTGGTTATCAAGAATAGAGGGGTCCCCATGCTGTATTTTTTTAATCATTTAAATAAATAATTTAAAATAACAGCATGGGGTCCCCCCCCATTTTTGACAATCTGTCTTGCTAAAGCAGACAGCTGGGGGCTGGTATTTTCAGGCTGGTAATGGGCCATGGATATTGGCCCCCACCAGCCTAAAAATAGCAGCCTGCAGCCGCCCAGAAATGGCGCATCTATTACCTAAAGTTCTCACAGATAGATAGTGTCAGGCTGTAATTGACATCTCCCTTCAAAAGAGCTAGAAGGTGTGAAATGTTTCCCCTTCTTCATGATTCCCAGCAAGACCCCCTGGTGAGATTGGAGACAGTAAACTGCTTGCTCAGGATACCATATGCTGTGAGACCTGCAGTCTCATAACAGATGTTAAATTATTTATTGCTAGTCACACATATATGCCTATACATATTTCACAACAACCGTCTACCTGCTTCAGTTTAATAAAAAGAAATGGAAGCGACTAGTTAGTAACATAGTAACATAGTTAGTAAGGCCGAAAAAAGACATTTGTCCATCCAGTTCAGCCTATATTCCATCATAATAAATCCCCAGATCTACGTCCTTCTACAGAACCTAATTGTATGATACAATATTGTTCTGCTCCAGGAAGACATCCAGGCCTTTCTTGAACCCCTCGATTGAGTTCGCCATCACCACCTCCTCAGGCAAGCAATTCCAGATTCTCACTGCCCTAACAGTAAAGAATCCTCTTCTATGTTGGTGGAAAAACCTTCTCTCCTCCAGACGCAAAGGATGCCCCCTTGTGCCCGTCACCTTCCTTGGTATAAACAGATCCTCAGCGAGATATTTGTATTGTCCCCTTATATACTTATACATGGTTATTAGATCGCCCCTCAGTCGTCTTTTTTCTAGACTAAATAATCCTAATTTCGCTAATCTATCTGGGTGTTGTAGTTCTCCCATCCCCTTTATTAATTTTTTTGCCCTCCTTTGTACTCTCTCTAGTTCCATTATATCCTTCCTGAGCACCGGTGCCCAAAACTGGACACAGTACTCCATGTGCGGTCTAACTAGGGATTTGTACAGAGGCAGTATAATGCTCTCATCATGTGTATCCAGACCTCTTTTAATGCACCCCATGATCCTGTTTGCCTTGGCAGCTGCTGCCTGGCACTGGCTGCTCCAGGTAAGTTTATCATTAACTAGGATCCCCAAGTCCTTCTCCCTGTCAGATTTACCCAGTGGTTTCCCATTCAGTGTGTAATGGTGATATTGATTCCTTCTTCCCATGTGTATAACCTTACATTTATCATTGTTAAACCTCATCTGCCACCTTTCAGCCCAAGTTTCCAACTTATCCAGATCCATCTGTAGCAGAATACTATCTTCTCTTGTATTAACTGCTTTACATAGTTTTGTATCATCTGCAAATATCGATATTTTACTGTGTAAACCTTCTACCAGATCATTAATGAATATGTTGAAGAGAACAGGTCCCAATACTGACCCCTGCGGTACCCCACTGGTCACAGCGACCCAGTTAGAGACTATACCATTTATAACCACCCTCTGCTTTCTATCACTAAGCCAGTTACTAACCCATTTACACACATTTTCCCCCAGACCAAGCATTCTCATTTTGTGTACCAACCTCTTGTGCGGCACGGTATCAAACGCTTTGGAAAAATCGAGATATACCACGTCCAATGACTCACCGTGGTCCAGTCTATAGCTTACCTCTTCATAAAAACTGATTAGATTGGTTTGACAGGAGCGATTTCTCATAAACCCATGTTGATATGGAGTTAAACAGTTATTCTCATTGAGATAATCTAGAATAACATCCCTCAGAAACCCTTCAAATATTTTACCAACAATAGAGGTTAGACTTACTGGCCTATAATTTCCAGGTTCACTTTTAGAGCCCTTTTTGAATATTGGCACCACATTTGCTATGCGCCAATCCTGCGGAACAGACCCTGTCGCTATAGAGTCCCTAAAAATAAGAAATAATGGTTTATCTATTACATTACTTAGTTCTCTTAGTACTCGTGGGTGTATGCCATCCGGACCCGGAGATTTATCTATTTTAATCTTATTTAGCCGGTTTCGCACCTCTTCTTGGGTTAGATTGGTGACCCTTAATATAGGGTTTTCATTGTTTCTTGGGATTTCACCTAGCATTTCATTTTCCACCGTGAATACCGTGGAGAAGAAGGTGCTTAATATGTTAGCTTTTTCCTCGTCATCTACAACCATTCTTTCCTCACTATTTTTTAAGGGGCCTACATTTTCAGTTTTTATTCTTTTACTATTGATATAGTTGAAGAACAGTTTGGGATTAGTTTTACTCTCCTTAGCAATGTGCTTCTCTGTTTCCTTTTTGGCAGCTTTAATTAGTTTTTTAGATAAAGTATTTTTCTCCCTATAGTTTTTTAGAGCTTCAATGGTGCCATCCTGCTTTAGTAGTGCAAATGCTTTCTTTTTACTGTTAATTGCCTGTCTTACTTCTTTGTTTAGCCACATTGGGTTTTTCCTATTTCTAGTCCTTTTATTCCCACAAGGTATAAACCGCTTACACTGCCTATTTAGGATGTTCTTAAACATTTCCCATTTATTATCTGTATTCTTATTTCTGAGGATATTGTCCCAGTCTACCAGATTAAGGGCATCTCTAAGCTGGTCAAACTTTGCCTTCCTAAAGTTCAGTGTTTTTGTGACTCCCTGACAAGTCCCCCTAGTGAAAGACAGGTGAAACTGTACAATATTGTGGTCGCTATTTCCTAGATGCCCGACCACCTGCAGATTTGTTATTCTGTCAGGTCTATTAGATAGTATTAGGTCTAAAAGTGCTGCTCCTCTGGTTGGATTCTGCACCAATTGTGAAAGATAATTTTTCTTGGTTATTAGCAGAAACCTGTTGCCTTTATGGGTTTCACAGGTTTCTGTTTCCCAGTTAATATCCGGGTAATTAAAGTCCCCCATAACCAGGACCTCATTATGGGTTGCAGCTTCATCTATCTGCTTTAGAAGTAGACTTTCCATGGTTTCTGTTATATTTGGGGGTTTGTAACAGACCCCAATGAGAATTTTGTTACCATTTTTCCCTCCATGAATTTCGACCCATGTGGACTCGACATCCTCATTCCCTTCGCTAATATCCTCCCTTAAAGTGGACTTTAGACAAGACTTTACATAGAGACAAACCCCTCCTCCTCTCCGATTTTTACGATCCTTTCTAAACAGACTGTAACCCTGTAAGTTAACTGCCCAGTCATAGCTTTCATCTAACCATGTCTCGGTTATTCCCACTATGTCAAAGTTACCTGTAGATATTTCTGCTTCTAGTTCTTCCATCTTGTTTGTCAGGCTTCTGGCGTTTGCGAGCATGCAGTTTAGAGGATTTTGTTTTGTTCCAATCTCCTCGCTGTGGATTGTTTTAGAAATGTTCTTACCTCCCTTCTGAGTATGTTTTCCTGGATCTTCTTTGTTCGAGTCTAATGTTTTTCTTCCCGTCCCCTCTTCTTCTAGTTTAACGCCCTCCTGATGAGTGTAGCGAGTCTTCCGGCGAATGTGTGTTTCCCAGGTTTGTTGAGGTGTAGTCCGTCTCTGGCGAGGAGTCCATCGTACAAGTAATTCACACCGTGGTCCAGGAATCCGAATCCTTGTTGTCTGCACCATCGTCTTAGCCAGTTGTTTGCATCAAGGATCCTGTTCCATCTCCTGGTGCCATGCCCGTCTACTGGAAGGATAGAAGAAAAAACTACCTGTGCATCCAGTTCCTTTACTTTCTTCCCCAACTCTTCAAAGTCTTTGCAGATTGTCGGTAGGTCCTTCCTTGCCGTGTCATTGGTGCCAACATGTATCAGAAGAAATGGGTGGACGTCCTTGGAGTTGAAGAGGTTTGGTATCCTATCGGTCACATCCTTGATCATCGCACCTGGAAGGCAGCATACTTCTCTTGCAGTTATGTCCGGTCTGCAGATGGCTGCTTCGGTGCCTCTCAGTAGTGAGTCTCCCACCACCACCACTCTTCGTTGCTTCTTGGCTGTACTTTTTGCTGTCACTTGTTGCTGTGTGCCCTTTTCTTTTTTGCTTGCTGGTATTGCTTCATCCTTAGGTGTGCCATCTTCATCCTCTACAAAGATTTGATATCAGTTCTTCAGTTGTGTGGTTGGTGATTTCTCCATGGTCTTCTTGCTTCTTTTGGTCACATGCTTCCACTCATCTGCTTTTGGAGGTTCTCTGACACTTTTTTCACCTTCTGTGACCAGTAGAGATGCTTCTGTTCTGTCTAGAAAGTCTTCATTCTCTTTGATGAGTTTCAAAGTTGCTATTCTTTCTTCCAGACCCCGCACCTTTTCTTCTAAAAGGGCCACTAGTCTACACTTCTGACAGGTGAAATTTAATTCTTCTGGTCGATCTGTGAACATGTAGCACATGCTGCAGCTCACCATGTAGGTTGTCACATCTGCCATGTTGCTCCTAGATCCTGCTGACTTGCTGTGTGTTTTCCTTCTTGTGTAATCTACTCAGCCAAGCTCTCTTGCATTAATGTCCTACAGGCAAAAATTTGCGCGCCTTACGGCGCGCGGTTTGGTGATTCTTTCCAAGCAGCTGGTCCCGGCTGTACCCAACGATCTTCTAGCTTAGGGAGACTCTTCGCTTTTCCCAGAAGGCACCTGGAATATGCAAATTAGCCTCCTCAAGCTTGAATCCCTGGTTTGGTGATTCTTTCCAAGCAGCTGGTCCCGGCTGTACCCAACGATCTTCTAGCTTAGGGAGACTCTAGTATAACAACTGAGAAAAAAAATCAGTCCATTTCTATCGGAGGGTAACACTCATATGTATGTGTGACTGCAGCCTTGGACTCGCATATACATGTTCACACTGCATCTGTGGTGATGCAAACAAATTCGTCTCTACGCATAACTTAGGCAACTTCTGACAGATAAGTTTCCTTTTTTAGCCCAGATCCAAACGTATACTGTGAATAATATGCAAACTTTTGCAGTCTCTCTAGATTCATCCTCTATTATTTTTTTTTTACTCCCAGGTACTACTGAATACTAAGACACTGTTCAGTACCATCAAAAAATTGTTACCTAAACGTAAAAGAATTGGAAGAAATTTTAAAACAACTGATTTCTTCCACAAATCGCTCTGGTCTTAGCTGTATCTCGTATTGCAGAAAAGCCAAATTCACTAAAATAGATCTAAGCTGCTATACCAGACCCAGAACATAAACTGGTGGTGGTAATGGGAAAACCCTTTAAAGGGAACCTGTCGGATGGTTTTTGCTATTGAGTCCCTTGAGAAAGCCAACGGCGAAACGTATGTCAGCGTCGTGGGATCCTTAGTTCTGTGTTGATCTTCCATTTATGTTGAGTCTGTTATCTGATAGGAGCACTTTATTTACCGTATGTTGTATTATTTATCTGTTCATTTTTTGGGGATATTTTCTGCAGCACCGTTTCACTATTCTATCCTTGTGCAGTAACTCTTACACACAGACTATTTCCTAAATTATATAACACTTATTAGTTATAGGATACTCATTTCTTATACATTGGGCATGAACATTTTTCTGTATGTACCAAAAAAATTATTCTTTTTTAGATACTTTCCTTCTTGTGGTTATTCACTCCCATCAGTTGGGTTAATTTGTATCCATTTCGCAATATAAACTCACTTTATATTTTTTTTGTATAAATCATTTTATTGGTCACAGCAATAAAGATTAAAGATAAACAGTACAAACTGGTAAATCTGTGCAATGGTATGCATTAATTATAGGTCGAACAAGAGGAGCATTGTTACATCAATTAAATCTTATAATTTAACTGTCTGGTTAATAAAGCTATTGGCAGTCCCGGGAATATGAGATAATAACAATATAAAACATCTGGGATAGTTGGTAACCATTGATATGTTCTTTTGTACTCATTTAAAATACTATATATATATATATATATATATATATATATATATAATCAAACTGGATATGGGGAAGACAAACATAGAAAGTCAGAAGTGGGAAAGAAAGAAGGACAGGAAGAAGAAGAGAGGGATGGAAGAGGGTGGGGGGAATTCAGGGAAGGAGTGTGGCTGCCTCCGTACCCCAGCGGACAGAACGCATGCCAAGAAACGGCCCGGAAGTACACGAAAACAGGCTATACAATGTGTCAGGTTCTGGAAACCCAGAGGTCTAGTTCAGGAGTTTCCCTGAAAGCGATCCAGGGGGCCCATACATTGTAGGTTTTTTCTGCGTTACCTGGTGATTGGTTTATCAACTGCTCCATTCTATAGATGTTATTAAGTTCTGCCACAAATTCTGTACGGGAAGGAAATTTTTCTTGTTTCCAAAACCGAGGAATTAGATTTCTGACTGCAGTAAAGCTACGTTCACATTAGCGTCGCGTCGCCGTTGCGTCGGCGACGCAGCGGCGACGCACGGAAAAACGCGCGCAAACGCGCGCAAAAACGCGCGCGTTTTGCGACGCGTGCGTCGTTTTTGACGAAAATCGGACGCACAGAAAATGCTACATGTAGCGTTTTCTTGCGTCCGACGCTAGCGTCGGAAACGACGCACGTGGCGAAAAACGCCACCAAAACAACGCACGCGTCCCCTATGTTAAACATAGGGGCGCGTCGCCGCTGCGTCGCCGCTGCGTCGCCGACGCAACGGCGACGCGACGCTAATGTGAACGTAGCATAAGAAAGTGTCTAAGGATACCCCTCTTGAACCTAGTTATTGACAAGTCGCATAGAGACAACAATGCTATACTTGGTGAAGGTTGGATCTGTATGATAGACAGCTTATTATGAAGTTCAAAGACAGCCAACCACAAATCCTTTATGGGGGGGCAGTCCCACCAGATATGCATGTAAGAGCCTATCTCTTTTAGACATCTCCAGCAGGTGTCAGGGGTCGTGGGGAATACCGCATGCACCATGGCGGGGCATCTATACCATCTTGCTAGAATTTTATAGCTCCTCTCCTGTGATACCGCGCATAATGACGATCTTGACGAGAAGAGAAGAATTTTTCCCCTGTCTTCAGATGACAAGGGCCTTCCCAGATCGCCCTCCCATTTCGAGAAAAACAATGGCCAACCCTGCAGTGGAGCCCTCCCCTCTTGGAAGATTTTATATAGCAGCGAGACAGTATGATCCGGGGGATTTGCTGATATACAAAGCATCTCAAAGGAAGTTAGCGGCCTGCTGATATTGGTTTGTTTAGAGATTGAGTGGAAATAACTTTTTAGTTGTTCATAGAAGAACCAATCAACAGAGTGTGATTCCTCCTCTGGGAATAATTCCCTAAGGGACTTCATACCAGTTTCTTTTAAGTAGTCGTGAATGATGGGTTTGGAATCTTTTCTCTTATGTAGAAATATCTCTCTATTCAGCCCAGCCGGAAAAGCAGAATTGTCATAAATTGGAATTAAGGGGCCCGGGAGAGTTGTAATCTGAAGATCTTTGTTTCGGTTTTTAATAAGAAGCAGTCTCACTTTATATTTTTATTTTATTGTGCATATTTAATCTGAGAGCAGCATAATGTAGAGGCAGAGAGCCTGATTCCAGGGATGTGTTATTTATTAGGATGTGTGATGTAGTTTCAACACAATCAGTATTGTACGTAAAGTCAATGGGTCCGTGTAAAACACGTACCGCGCACGGACGTTGTCGTGCAGGGGACAGCGCTACATTAAGAGCTGTCCCCCCCACTGGTGCTGAAGCCGCGATTCATATCTTCCCTGCAGCAGCGTTGCTGCAGAGAAAATATGAATAATAGTGTTTAAAATAAAGATCTATGTGTCCCCCGCCCTCGCACCCCCTGTGCGCCCCCCCGCTGTTCTGAAAATACTCACCCACCTCCCTCGTTGGCTGTCGCTGCTTCCTGGTCTGGCCGCATCTTCTCCTGTATGCGGTCACGTGGGGCCGCTCATTTACAGTAATGAATATGCGGCTCCACCTCCCATAGGGGTGGAGCCGCATATTCATTACTGTAATCGGCGGCCCCATGTGACCGCATACAGGAGAAGATGCGGCCAGAAGATATGAATCGCGGATTCAGCACGATGCAGGGGACAGCGCGTAACTTTAGCGCTGTCTCCTGCACGGTGCGTGTGGTACCCAGTGGGCACACGGGCGGCGCATGTGTGCCACGTGAGCACACGGACACGGATAACTCCAGTACCGATTTTATACGGAACTGGAATTATCTGGACGTGTGAAACCGGCCTAAACCCAACTGACTACTCACAATGTGCCTCAGAAAACTGCCAGCGATGGGTGTGGTCAGTATCGGGCCACCAGTAGCCAACTCCAAGGCCCCACTTTTCAGCTACATATAAATGTGACATTATCCTCAATCACAAATTTATATAACCATGAACTGGGCAGATTGGTAAATGAATAAGATGCCGCCTTTGTCTGTACATAGCGATTCTAGTATATTGTGCCAGGTCATATAAGAAGGTGGTGGCTCAGTCCTGCATCGGGGCCCACCGGAGGATTCACCTGCTCTCCTGTCATAAAGTCCAAGCCTGGGTATGGGCAGGGTTATGCACAGCACAGAAGTCTTAGCTCTGCTACATCTACATCAGACAGAACAGGGATTATATTGAAGCTGCACCAAGAACTCCAGTAAGTGACACATCGCTGGAATCAGGCTCTCTGTCGATGCGTTATGCTGCTGGCAGATTCCATAGCAAAAAAAACTGCTGACAGATTCACTTGAAACCTAACAATGGTAAGTCAAAAGTAAATTTTTTACATCTTTTGAAATTATAGGACGGTAACAGAATATTGTGTTTTGGCTATACAGTTTCTTGAATGTACATTATGCTCCAAAGGTATCCAGTCTGAGTCCCCGAAAATGTGGCTGGTTACCGGCAGTAAGAGTTTCTGCGCTAAATATTACTGTTGTAGCTTAAGCCTAAGAGATGAAACAGTCTAATCAGCTCATAAGCATAATACATCTCGTGAATGCATAATCAAAACTGAAGTCAGCCGCAGAACTAAACCGAGCAGAAATTAGCAAAGCAGGAGGAAAATTGTGGATTTTGGAGCAAATCATGTCATCTACTGAAGGTAAAATTTTCTTTTATTCAGGGCTGTGGAGTCGGTAAGCCAAACCTCCAACTCCGACTCCACAATTTCCATGACAGCGACTTCACCAAAATGGGCTCTGACTCCACGACTCCGACTCTGACTCCGAGTCTGACTTCACAGCCCTGCTGTTAGTCTAATCGTATTAATTAGCAAACATTAAAAATGGAAAATCATAACCAAAATCATTCTGTGGGTTACAATGGAATATTATGTTTTCAGGAAGGCATTGACGGGGAAATCATTTTTTAGTATTGGATATAATGGCTTGTTTGATTTTATCTACATTATAGGAGCAAAAAAAAAGGACACGAGTCATAATCGTTGAATTCTGGATTTTCATTCTGTCCCAATGCACAAGTGCACAAAATCCAGCCCTTAGCTATGCTGTCTGCCTTTACTAACAATTGGGAAGGAACGGGATGCTTTAAAGAATTTAATTCCGGCGTGATGCTGTAATAGGATGTCAACCGTTTAATAAGTCAAATTGGGAAATTTCTTTGCTCCTAAATATTCCATGCTCAACTGCGATTATTGATAAGTGGAAGCATTCAGGCGCAGAGTAGCAGACCACGTCGGGTTGTAAAATAAATGAATATAACAATTGGAAAAATAAAAAAGAACAAAAAAGCTTAAGTAAAAAAAAAAAAAACAAACTAAAAATAAGAAACCTCTCCAGACTAGATCGCTGTTTTTAGCACTGCTCCCATTGAAAAAAATATGGCAGATAATACATTTTTTTTTTTTGTAGTTGTAAAATAATATAAAAACGTGAACAATAAACCTGTATTTCCTAATTTTCTTTATATCTTTTGCCGCTATCAGTGAAAAAAAGGAATATAAAAATAGCATAAAAATAAAGCCCCATGTGTCACGAAAGAAAAGACAAAGTTATTTGAATTTCTGAATAAGAAAAAATTATAGAGTCATTAAAAGCACATGTATGGTAAAACCCGAAAATGGCCCTGGTCAAAGAGGGGTGGAGGTAGGGGGGATTTATATTAAAATACATAAAACAAAAAACTGTAAAAGGTTTAAATTGCCCCATATTCACCCAAACATAAATAGCACAATGTAGAAAATAAAAGTATTGACATACTGAGTATTTCTGTGTGTAATTGTCTGAACAAATAAAACATTTATCCAATATGGAGAATTCTGAAATGGAAAAATAATATGGTGACTGAAAACAATAAATAAATTTAGTATCTCCATAAACTCACTGACCTATAGAACGAATTTTCCAAGTCATTTTACTACTAAGTGAACATTGTTTTTGGGGTTTGGCTTTTACAATGACAACATTTCAGTTTTGTGTTTGTTTGTTTTTGTTTTTTTTTTATTCCACTCCACTATGATTTTTCTTTCCCATTTTTCAGTAAAATGAATGATGAAAACTCGTCACGCCAAAATCAAGCCGTCATACTGCTACTATATGTCGAGGAAAAATAAACAGGTTATGGATCTTGAAAGGCAAGGAGGGAAAAACTAAAGGAAAAAAAAGGTTCCCAAGGGAATAAGACTAACATTGGCTAAGGTTAATCTCTTCACCCCTGGGCAATTTTCCTTTTTTTTTTTTTTTTTTCATTTTTGTGTTTTCCTCCCCTTCTTCCAAGAGCCATAAAGTGTGTGTGTGTGTGTATATGTATGTATATATATATATATATATATATATACATACATACATACAGTATATGTCGTACTGTATGTTGTACTTTTGAACGACATCATTGATTTTACTGTAGTGTACTGGAAAACTGTTGCTGTGAAACTGCAAAAAAAAGTGCAATTCCACAAATGTTTTTTGGGTTTCTTAATTACTATGTTCACTGTATGCTAAAACTGAGGAGGCAATATGATTCCCTAGGTCAGTACGAGTACACACATACAAAACATGTATAGTTTATTTTATTTAAGTGGTGAAAAAATTGCATTTGTTGCCATTTTCGCAGACCAGTAACATTTCCATTTTCCGAGATCTGGGGCTTAGTGACGGCTTATATTTGAGCTGACGTTTTTATTGATACTATTTTGGGGTAGATATGATGTTTTCATTGTCTCTTATTGCATTTTATTGCAATGTTGTGGGCAAAAAAAGCGTAATTTTGGAGTTTCAAATTTTTTTATGTCATTCTGTTTAATAATCAGCATAATCTACCATACAATTGTCTAAGGGTCACTTCCGTCTGTCTGTCTTTCTGTCTGTCTGTCACGGATATACATTGGTCGCGGCCTCTGTCTGTCATGGAAATCCAAGTCGCTGATTGGTCGCGGCAAAACAGCCACGACCAATCAGCGACAGGCACAGTCCGGAAGAAAATGGCTGCTCCTTCCTCCCCGCAGTCAGTGCCCGGCGCCAGCATACTCCCCTCCGGTCACCGCTCACACAGGGTTAATGCCGGTGGTAACGGACCGTGTTATGCCGCGGGTAACGCACTCCGTTAATGCCGCTATTAACCCTGTGTGTCCCCAACTTTTTACTATTGATGCTGCCTATGCGGCATCAATAGTAAAAAAAATTTAATGTTAAAAATAATAAAAAAACAAAAAACCTGCTATACTCGCCATCTTCCATTCCTAGAGATGCATTGCGAAATTACCCAGAAGACTTACCGGTCTCGTGAGACCACTAAGTCATCTGGGTAATTTCGCAATGCATCCTGGGAACGGAAGATGGCAGCTGCCGCACGCATATCGCCGGAGCTTCGCTGGATCCCAGGGGTGAGTATATAACTATTTTTTATTTTAATAATTTTTTTTTAACAGGGATATGGTGCCCACACTGCTGTATACTACGTGGGCTGTTAAATACCGCGTGGCTGCTATATACTGCATAGGCAGTGTGATATACTATGTGGGCTGTGTGATATACTCTGTGGGCTGTGCTAGATATTACGTGGCCACTGTTATATACTGTGTGGGCAGTGTTATATACTACGTGACTGGACAATATATTTCGTGACTGGGCAATATACTACGTGGCTCTGTGCTGTATACTACGTCGCTGGGCAATATACTACGTGACTGGGCAATATACTACGTGGGCTGTGCAATATACTACATGGCTGGGCAATATACTACGTGACTGGGCAATATACTACGTGGCTGGGCAATATACTACGTGACTGGGCAATATACTATGTAGCTGGGCAATATACTACGTGGCTGGGCAATATATTACGTGTCTGTGCTGTATACTACGTGGCTCTGTGCTGTATACTACGTCGCTGTGCAATATACTACTTAGCTGGGCAATATACTACATGACTGGGCAATATACTACGTGGCTGGGCAATATACTACGTGACTGGGCGATATACTACGTGGCTGGGCAATATACTATGTGGGCGGTGCAATATACTACGTGGACATGCATATTCTTGAATACCCGATGCGTTAGAATCAGACCACCATCTAGTCTACTATATAATTGTCTAAGGGTCACTTCCTTCTGTCTGTCTGTCTGTCACGGATATTCATTGGTCGCGGCCTATCATGGAAATTCAAGTCGCTGATTGGTCGTGGCAAAACGCCCACGACCATTGCCACGACCAATCAGCGACGGGCACAGTCCGGCGGCAAAATGGCCACTCCTTCCTCCCCGCAGTCAGTGCCCGCTCCATACTCCCCTCCAGGCAGCGCTCACACAGGGTTAATGGCAGCACTAATGGACCGCGTTATGCCGCAGTGTAACGCACTCCATTAACGCTGCTATTAACCCTGTGTGACCAACTTTTTTACTATTGATGCTGCCTATGCAGCCTCAATAGTAAAAAGATCTAATGTTAAAAATAATTTTAAAAAAATTAAAAAAATCATCATGTACTCACCTTCTGTCTCCTTTCACGCTCCTCGCGACGCTCCGGTGACCGGTCCATGCATTGCGATCTCACGAGAAGATGCACTCTTGAGACCAGGGCACGCGAGGAGCGTTGGTAAACTCTTCCTTGATCCAGGGGCCAACGAAAGGTGAGTATATAACTATTTTTTATTTTAATTCTTTTTTTTAACAGGGATATGATGCCCACATTGCTATATACTACGTGGCTGTGCAATACACTACGTGGCTGGGCAATATACTGCGCGGACTGGGCAATATACTACGCGGGCTGTGCAATATACTACGCGGGCTGTGCAATATACTACGCGGGCTGTGCAATATACTACGCGGGCTGGGCAATACACTACGCGGACTGGGCAATACACTGCGCGGGCTGTGCAATATACTACACGGGCTGTGCAATATACTGTTGTGAATTCCGCTCTTGGGCTCCCTCCGGTGGTTGTAAGTGGCACTTTTGTGAGTTCTGCTCTTGGGCTCCCTCCGGTGGTTTTAAGTGGTATGGCTGCTCCTTGGATTTAGCAGTCTGCAGCTGCTTCCACTGATTGTCTTTCTGCTCGGCTATTTTTGCCTGGCTCTTCCCTTCAGCCAGTGCCACTTGTCAATGGTTCCTGGTTGGATTCACATCTCTCTTGGATTTCCCTGATATCCTGACCAGTTCAGCAAAGTTAAGTCCTTGCTTTGCTCTTTTCTGTCCACATGTTGCGGACTTATTTGTTCTGTGCATTCTATGCTTTGTCCAGCTTGTTAGTATGGATTAATTCTGTTAAGCTGGAAGCTCTGGGAAGCAGATTTACCCTCCACACCTTTAGTCAGGTGTGGAGATTTTTGTAAACTCTGTGTGGATTTTTGTAGTTTTTAATACTGACCGCACAGTATTCTATCCTGTCTTATCTATTTAGCTAGACTGGCCTCCTGTGCTACATCCTGGTTTCATTCTGTGTATGTCTTTTCCCTCTCCACTCAGTCATTACTTGTGGGGGGTTATCTATCCTTTGGGGATTTTCTCTGAGGCAAGATAGTTTTCCTGTTTCTATCTTTAGGGGTAGTTAGTTCTCAGGCTGTGACGAGGTGCCTAGGGAGTGACAGGAGCATCCCACGGCTACTTCTAGTGTTGTGTTGAGCTTAGGGACTGCGGTCAGTACAGGTACCACCTCCTTCAGAGCTCGTCCCATGTTGCTCCTAAACCACCAGTTCATAACAATATACTACGCGGGCTGTGCAATATACTACGCGGGCTGTGCAATATACTACGTGGGCTGTGCAATATACTACGCGGGCTGTGCAATATACTACGCGGGCTGTGCAATATACTACGCGGGCTGTGCAATATACTACGCGGGCTGTGCAATATACTACGCGGGCTGTGCAATATACTACACTGACTGTGCAATATACTACGCGGGCTGTGCAATATACTACGCGGGCTGTGCAATATACTACGCGGGCTGTGCAATATACTACGCGGGCTGTGCAATATACTACGCGGGCTGCGCAATATACTACGCGGGCTGCGCAATATACTACGCGGGCTGCGCAATATACTACGCGGGCAGTGCAATATACTACGCGGGCTGTGCAATATACTACGCGGGCTGTGCAATATACTACGCGGGCTGTGCAATATACTACGCGGGCTGTGCAATATACTACGCGGGCTGTGCAATATACTACGCGGGCTGTGCAATATACTACACTGACTGGGCAACATACTATGTGGCTGGACAATATACTACGTGGCTGGGCAATATACTACGTGGCTGGGCAATATACTACGTGGCTGGGCAATATACTACGTGACTGTGCAATATACTACGTGACTGGGCAATATACTACGTGGCTGGGCAATATACTACGTGGCTGGCCAATATACTACGTGGGCTGTGCAATATACTATGTGGACATGCATATTCTAGAATACCCGATGGGTTCGAATCGGGCCATCATCAAGTTTATTTTATATTTTGATAAATGCTATGTGTATTTTTTATTTACGGTATCTTTATTATTTTATTTTCTGTTGAACGTTTGTTTTTTTTATTTTTTTACACTTTTTTGTTTTCATGGCCCAGCGTTCACAGGAGTATTGTAATGACAGGAACGGGGGAGTTCTGAGAGCCCCAGCCATCATGACAACCCATCTGTGCCTCCCTAGTCACATAACAGGGGCACAAATGGGTGGGATAAATGATCTTCCGGCTGGAGCCCATTAAATCTCACTATCAAAGATTGACAGCGGGATTTAACTGGTTAACAGCTGTGGGTGTAGCTCCAATCCACTCACGGCTGTTAAAGGCACATTATAACTGATTAAATCAGCTGTCATGTGTGAGGAAAGATGCGGGCTCAGCTTGTGAACCTGCATCAAAGTAAGGTACAAGACAATATGTCGTAAATATACGTCAAATGTCCTGAAGGGGTCAAACTTGTTTCAGAAATAGTTTCTTTTTGTGAACGAGTTGTTCTAATTCCCATTGACTAAAAGGCCAGCTTTATATGTGTAGAATAAGATGTAATATAATAGACATATCTGCTTGTCTTTCAGAGACCATTCTCTCTGACTCACTCGATTGCGACTCAGGAAGTCTGCCCTGACATTTTCTGCGCCACTACTGAGGGTTTCCTATCAAGGGCAGGAAACCAGCTGTGGAGAGAGGAGCCACCTTTTTATCATGAAGGTTTCCTGTCCTTGAAGGGCAGATCCCTCTCTCGTGGTGCCGTCATGGGTGCCTGAAAAATAGACCTTAATTATCAAAACTGTGTAAGCTGAAAACTAGCCTAGTTGCCCATAGCAACCAATCACAGAGAAGCTTTCATTTTTCCAGAGTCATTTAATAAATGAGAGCTACTCAGTGATTGGTTTTAGAAGGCAACAAAACCAGTTTCCATGTTAATTGGTAATAAATAATGAGGCCTAGTGGGTTTTGTACTTCTTACATTTTCCATAGCAGAAGTTATTATAAATATTATACTGTAAATGCAGTATATTCTTGGACCTTTATTGACTCGAATCTCATTGCACGCAATCTTCCTGTCGGAGAGTAAAACAGCATATGTCAGCAGCAGACATACAGTATTAGTGATACAATCCAAGTTAGATTTATTATTCATCAATGATGTACTTAAATCAGGGATTTAGTCGTCATTGTGAGGATTAATCAAGGAATAGACATTGTGAGGACTGATTAGCCATCTAAATAAATCACCTTTCTGCTATAAATTGTCAGCGTGCCTTCCTGTATCAAGTCTGACTGTAGGCTAATTTATTTTAATTACGTTGTAGGAAATATCAGAATAGACTTGCCTCTGTTCATTCTAACAAATGCTTATGAGATGTCAGTGGTTTTTGTCATACGCTGTTACTAAGCAACAATAACACAAAATACAAGGGTCTTCAAGGGGACGTCCACATTTAATAGATGCCTATTATTAAAAAGTCAATAGAAAACATCACAAACATGGGCCAAGAATGTAGCTATAGTGCCCAATATACCTAAAAAGGGCCACAATAAAAAAAAAATTGGTAGATTCTAGAAACCTCTGACGCAGTTCAAGTAATGTGCACAGTGTAGGGATGCAAGCTTTTAGCAAGGAGGAATAATAATGTAGGGCATACCTAGGGGGATAGGTGGAGCATCAGCCAGCAGAGGAGCACCATCGAGCTGCCTGATGCGATGATCCGAGGTCGAGATAACAGCCAGCTCAGAGAAGGTGTAAAAACGCCAGCTCCCAGCATTCAAGTGTACTCGTGTCTTTCAGGCATGACTACAATTGAATCCTGGTCACCTGCACTTCCGGGTCAGGGCACCGTCAGCAGCGTTATCAGGTCATCTGATCACACTGCTGACATCACTCTCCAGCAAGTTGAATGAACGTTAGTACGGTAAGTGCTCCAGCTGAAGAAACCAAAGATTAATTTAATGGGGAATCTTCTTAGGGACCACTATAGGATGGGGGGAAGAAAAGTTTGATGACGCCGAATGGGCAGGTAGAAATGTGTGAGGAAACAATATGGGAAGCACGGGGGGAATGAAGAAACAGTATGGGGAGCATGGGATGAATGTGTTAGGAGATGGTATGGAGACAGTATTAAGGGGAATAGTGTGAGGAGAATGTATGAGGGAGCACGTTATGCATAGGGGTAGCATGGGGGTACAGTGTTAGGGCATGGGGGAACAGTATGCCAAATAAATTCTTGCCGTAGATCCGACTCTGGATAATGCATTTATACATTTACAGGTAGAATATCAGGATTGTTATAAGGCAGAGTTGTAAGAAAGAGTGCTACATTTCATGAGGAATACAAGTATTACTAGACCAGAAAAATAAGGTCCTCTTTATAATGGATCTGATTAACACAAGAATAGCAGTAATGTATTGGCAAACTAGTAACTTGCTTGCAGAGATGCATTAACTACATAGCAGAGAAGGTGAGACTTGTGACTTGACAAAGAAGTACTTGAAAGCAGGAAAATAAAATTAGATTGTTGCTTGAAGCTTAATAGCATAAATGTGTATACAAATAAGAATTTACAGGACAGATGCTGTACCTTGCTTGCAGAATAGTGGGTGTGAATGTTCACAGATGCTGGAATGAGCTAGGAAATTAACGCTAGAAATTGAATAGAGGTCAGGAGTAGTAAGACATAAACAGACACCTGAATGTGGCTGAGCTAAGAGGTAGGTGAAGCAACTCTTGACAGACACAATGTAGACAAGTGCTATGCTTTCTCTATACTCAGACTACTGGCATCTGCCTAAGCTGGTATTAAAAAACTTTGGGTAATGATGATGTCACAGGTATTTTCTTGGTTAGGAAAATAAAACCGGCTTGAACTAATGTGATAGAATAAAGCAGCATGATTTAGCTCTAGAGCTGTGACAGGTAACACTTTTTGCTTACTGACTGCTTCTCCAGCACTGCCTATTTAACACTGTTCCCAGTCTTTATTGAAAGGCTGCAGGAGTGACACCACGAAAACAACAAGTAACTGGAGCAGCCAATCATTGAGCTCAACGGTATTGCCAATGTAGTCAGCAAAAGACCATGAAACCAAATGATTTGTTGTCGTAGTCACATTCTGTAGTCTTGATGTCACCCTTGCAGCCTGTCAACAAAGTCTGGTGTCAGTGGCACAAAGGCAATACCGGAGCATCGGTCAGTGAGTACTTTTTTTTTTTTTCCTCTGGGCAAGCCTTGCAAGCAGAGATAATGGATCACTTTGTGAAATCCACCGTCCAAGTCACTACTCTCTAGCCAGAGACAAGAACTGCTAAAATTTTCTTACTTTTCGGGATCCCATGCTCTGCTTATGATAACCTGTGTGCCCCACCCATTAAAGTTTATGTCATGCCACGAACACAGGGAATTTGCGTTGCTCCTGTCCACCTCCAGAGAGCACTGGCCTGAACCGTAGACCAATGTTGCCCAATCAATTTGCTCATCTCTACTGGAAAGTAAAAATGTATAATCCTGAAAACCTTCTTTGAGATAGGTACTGTAAATTTATTCTTGATCAGTTGGGACTAGTGATGAGCGAGTGTGCTTGTTACTCGTGTTTCTCCGAGCATGCTTGGGTGGTCTCTGATTATTTCGGCGTGCTCGTAGATTTAGTTTATATCAGCGCAGCTGCATGATTTGTGGCTGCTAGACAGCTTGAGTACATGTGGAGATTGCCTGTTTGTTAGGGAATCCCCACATGTATTCAGGCTGTCTAGCAGCTGCAAATAATGCAGCTGCGTCGACATAAACTAAATCCCTGAGCACGCCAAAATACTCGGAGACCACACAAACATGCTTGGAGAAACACGAGTAACAAGCACACTCGCTCATCACTAGTTAGGACATGTTTTGTTCAGCCCACAGTTTTTTAATTCTATGTAACTATTGGCAGGTTGAAATGCGTACTAATTGATTGAGTTGCGTATTGCATTGTGAAGCAGGATAAGGTTTATGAGTCCTGTATATTCATTAGCCAAGCAGTACCCCCGGTTTGAGTCCTGCACATTCATAAGGTAAGCACTCCTCCTCCCTCATAGCGTGATTTACTGGCTGCCATGCATGCCCGTAGGTACAGTATATACTGTCAGCCTGTAAGTTTCTGCAAATGTGCTGGCAGCCCTTTCTTCCTGACTACACTGGAATCATAAACTATATGTTGAGAGTATTCTTTAAAAAAGCACTGCCATCAGAGTTTTTATCCTCTTAATATATTGCAATCATCATTTTATATAGCACGTAAAATTGCTCATTTTGCCTTTCCACCCAGCTAATTTTTCTCTTTTCTCTGCTCTGTGTGGAAACATGAAGTGTCCCTGCAGAAATCATTCCCCTCTTCATCTCCTGACCCAGCTGCTCCTTCCTCCCTCCTGCCATTGACTTTTGCAGTGACTGATGGTGATGACTCAGGCAGGGAAAATTGACCTCCTGTTTCTAGATAGAGCTTCTATGCATCTCTCTATATCCACTACGGTCAAAAATCTAATAATGAGCGCTTCTTCTGTGCAGTGTGTGACGGCTGCCTTGTACTATGACAGCTATATAGAACAACGCTGTCTGATTGTGGCCTGGGCAATAAAGAAAAACAGTCATAATGGGTTATGTCTCCACAGTCTCCGCGCACATAGCCCAATTACTACAGAAAAAGCATCTGCGCATGCGCGACCAGAGTGGGAGATCCCAGTCACGAGACTTACTGTTAACAGCCTGTAAGAAGAAAATAACGTCATTTTGAAAATTATTTGTATTGAAATGTTTATTGTTTTTCTAAGGTTTTGATTTTTCACATAGAATGCATTTGCTGTCATGTCACTTCCTTCCCCAGACCGATTTTTTTATTATTTTTTTTTTTTTTTGTAATTTAAATTTTTTCCTCTTTCTTTTTTTTTTTTTTTTTTTTTTTTACACTGACCTATACATACGAGGGCTTGCTCCTTTGCGGAACGGTTTGTAGCTTTGAATGACACCATGTATTTTACCATATAGAGTAAAGAAAAATTGATGAAAAAAAAACAATCCCGCCATAAGTTTTTTTTTTTTTACAACATTGGTTGTGCAATAAAAGTGTCCTTCAGGTCAATACGATTACTGTGGTACTAAACTTGTAAAGTTCCTTTTTACTACTTTATTGCCTTAAAAAAAAAAATGTCAGTTTTGTAAAAAAAATAAAAAAATCTATGTCACCATTTTCTGAGACCTGTGACTTTTGTTTTTTCATATTACCATCAATGGATCTGTGTTTTTATCTTTTTTCTTGTTACGGCAGTTAAAGATCGGCATAATTAATTTTACATTTTGATAGACTGGACTTTTCTGCAGTTATGGCAGTGGTAAGTAAGTGGTTAACGGCAGTGATTGGTGAGCATGATGATCCCTTCTGTTATTGGCTGATGCCAGCTAAATAATGTAGTCCGAAGATTTTGTAATGCTGTACAACCCCTTTAACAATGGTGTTGGCTATTAGAAGTACTCAGTAATGAGCCGGGGTTTGAAGAATACACTATAACAGTATTTAGTTCACCGCCATGCATTAAACAAACCTAAATGCTTGGACGGAACAGAGAATTAATTGGATTTCTTTGATAAGTAGTTTGGAATTGGCCTAGTACATCATGTAATGGCTCTCTGAAATGCTGATTTTGTTAAGTGTCCTGAAGAATTAAACTGTGTTTTTGTAATTGTATTATGACTTTTATTCCTTTGCAGAAATGCTCTAAAATACATGGAAATCCAAACTATATATTCTATTTGAATACGTTTATCTAATGAGAGCACTCTTCAGGTTATTGGGTGACAGATCGAAACAAAGAGTTACAATCCTTGCTTAACGAGAATATATCACTAAGTTTTTTTTCCTATATAACCTGAGAGCAGCATGATCTAAGGGTAGAGACCCTGATTCCAGCAATGTTTCACTTAATAAGCTGCTTATTGCAGTTTCAATAAAATCTGTGGTTTATGAGCAGGAGATTATCATTGGAGGACCAGTTGTCTCATGCAATGTAGTCCGCCATATTCATGAGCTCTGTGTAACCCCCCATCACTGATTTGCAGCTTTCTGTCAATGTACAATGTACACTGAAAGCTGCCAATCAGTGGTGTGGGCGGGTTTATACAGAGCTCAGCATTCAGAGCACTGCTAGGTCGGCAGCAGAGAAAATGAGGAGACGTATAAATAAAGTTGCACTCTGTGGCACTACCACATGAAAACATGAAATATGATATCTGAATTGCATTACTGCTCTAGAAAATGGGAAAAATTGAGACAGCTTAGCCCATAAATTGGCCAATTCATGTGTGCCCAACAGCCGCGATAAGGCAATTCTCATTGCTGGGAAACTAATGTGAATCCTCTCCTAGGCTGAAGCCTTTATTTATGTGGATAAATAGGATCCTGCTATGATTGAAAGTGCTACAGGCTGATGGGTGCAGTGCTCCGTCAGAGAGCCTATGTATACAAATAACAAAAGACTGACCATCACTTACAAACAGAAACCCGGTGTGTACAGGTGAGTAGCCATCTCCATATATAACCAACAAAAGTTGCCATTTTACAGATAGATTACAATTTTGTAGCATAGGAAACTGTAAGGAGTTAATTAAATAATTAGTAGCTGCTGAGGATGACAAGAAAAAAATCCACTTTTTACCCTTCGCCACGACAGCACCCCACATGAGAGAGAGGGATCCGCCCATAGGAACAGGAAACCTACAGAATAAAAGGAGGCGGTCCCCTCTCCTCCTCAGTTTAGGTTTCCTGTTCCTACAGGGACCCGGCTTACCTACAGATGAAGAGGATCCCTGGGCCATGCACCCGCCTGCGCCGGTTTCTGTGGGAACGGCAGGGGCTGCGGTACCAGAAGCAGCGGCGGGGGAGCCCCTGCTTGCAGCCTCCCCCCTCGTCTGGCCAAACATCCACGGTCCGGGTCCGGTCACCGTAGGTCCGGCCGGCACTGTGAGGACGCACGCTCTGCAGCGGCCGGCTTAATAGCCTCTGGCGGCCGCATGGTGAGTGAGAGCGGCGCGTCTAACCCGGAAGTCGCGGGAGCACTTCCGGGTTGGTCCGGGGAGGCAGGAGAATGGGCGGCAAGTTTAAAAATGCAGCGCTAGCGTCGGGCCGGTGTGTGTGAAATGGCTTCACCGGCCGACGAAGCGCACCTGCCCGCAGTGCAACAGCGCTCTCCCAGCAGGGAGAGAAGCACGAGGAGCAGCACAAAGAGTGGTGGCCGACCTCCAGAGAAGAGTTCTACCACCAAACGAATTCCGCCTCCAGAACCGGTACCTGTCAGCTTCACTGGGTGAGTTTTTGAAAGAGTCTCTTCCTATATGTTGATATATGTTCCTCCTGTATCCTTCCTCTAGACTAAGAAAAGGACACACAAATCTAAGCATAAAGAGTGTGCTTTATGTACGCAGCCCCTCCCGGATGATTATGCCAAAAAACTGTGTGCAGAGTGTATCATGCAAACTCTACGGCAGGAAAATATCATGACTCCCTCAGATGTCAGAGCTATTATCCGAGAAGAGATGCAGGGTTTGGCGCAGACAAGTAGCGCCAGTACCCGTCAGCCTAGCAGGTCCCGGTCTCCGGTTAGTTCGGAGTCAGAGGGTGTATGTATTTCTTCAGACGAAGAGGGATCTCAGCCGAGCTCATCCGAGACTGAAGGGGGACTTTGTCTTCCCAACAGTAATGTGGACAATTTAATAAAATCTGTCAGGAGCACGATGGGGTGCCCAGATGGGAAAGAAAAGAAATCAGCACAGGACATAATGTTTGCGGGGTTAGGACAGAAGAAACGTAGGTCCTTCCCCGTCATACAAACCATCAAAGATATTGTCAAAAAGGAGTGGGACAAGCAGAATAGAGGGTTTTTACCATCATCCTCTAAAAGGCGCTATCCCTTCAGCGATGAAGACCTAAACACCTGGTCAAAGGTGCCAAAAGTTGATGCTGCGGTAGCCTCCACAACCAAACAGTCGGTCCTACCAGTGGAGGATTCAGGGGTCCTGACAGACCCGCTGGACCGTAAAGCAGAAGCTTTACTAAAGAGGTCATGGGAAGTCAATACGGGGGCGTTCAGGCCCGCCATATCTAGTACCTGTACTGCAAGATCTCTACTAGTATGGACGGAGCAATTGGAGGAACAGATTAGAGGCAAAACTTCGAGGGAATCTATCCTGCTGAAATTGCCTCAAATTAAAGAAGCAGTAGCATTCCTAGCTGATGCCTCAGTGGACTCGCTACGTCTTGCAGCCAGGTCAGCCGGCCTAGTCAACACAGCCCGGCGTGCACTCTGGCTAAAGAATTGGAAGGGGGACGCACAAGCTAAAGCAAAACTTTGTGCGATTCCCTGTCAGGGTGAGTTCCTTTTTGGGAAGACGCTGGATGAACTCCTGAATAAAGCAGGTGAAAGGAAGAAAGGCTTCCCTAACCAGTATCTTCCATCCTACAGGAGAGCCTTCAGGAGACGCCCCTTTACTAGGAACAAGCCGCTTGAACAAAGAGAGCGATGGGAGTCGAAGGACCCAAAGCAAAAAGGTGCCTTTTTTAGCGGGTCCCATAATCCGAGACGTAAATACCGCTAACCAGGAAGTAGGCGGCAGATTAAAATTTTTTCTTCCCCAATGGGAACAGATAACATCCAGCCAGTGGATTCTGGACATTGTGCAATACGGCCTTAAATTAGAATTTGATCGAATCCCTTGGGATTCCTTCATAATAACATCTCCAAAAGGTCAGGACCAACAGAGGGCTCTAGAAATAGAGATCCTATCTCTTCTATCTAAGAAAGTCCTGATTGAAGTTCCCCAGGATCAAAAAGGGAAAGGGTTCTACTCCCCTTTATTCCTGATTAATAAACCAGATGGTTCATTTAGAACCATCATAAATCTTAAAAAATTAAATTCTTTCCTGCGTAATCATACCTTCAAAATGGAATCCATTAGTTCTACCATAAAACTCTTATTCCCTAGGTGTGTCATGGCCGGAATAGACTTAAAGGACGCCTATTACCATCTTCCCATACATGCCGAACATCAGCAGTACCTAAGGGTAGCAGTCACCCTGGAGAGAAAGGTTCGTCACTTTCAATATGTTGCAATGCCATTTGGGCTTTCTATGGCTCCCCGCGTCTTCACTAAGGTGATACTAGAAGTGATGGCTCATCTACGCCAACGAGATACCTTGATAATACCCTACCTAGATGACTTTCTAGTGGTAGGAAGCTCTGCACTTCAATGTAAAACTCGTTTATCTAATACGATCTCGTCCCTACAGGAGTTAGGTTGGATCGTCAACTTCGAAAAATCTCGGCTGAATCCAGAAACCGTTCAGACATTTCTAGGAATCCAGCTAGACTCCGTAAGTCAGAAATGCTTTCTTCCTCAGTCAAAGAGGTTGACTATACAATCAAAGGTATCAGACGCAATACGCAAACCCTACATGACACTAAGGAAGGCCATGTCCTTACTGGGGTCATTATCATCATGTATCCTGCTGTACCTTGGGCACAATTCCATACCCGTCAATTGCAGTACGAAGTATTGTCGGCTCAGGGGAAAGACGGTTATCTAGAAAGTAGAATAACTCTTTCCAGTAATGTCTTAGAATCGCTATCCTGGTGGCTAGACATGGACCACCTATCACGAGGTGTGCCATGGATAATAGACCCGTCTAAAATAATTACCACCGACGCCAGCCCTATTGGGTGGGGAGCACATATGGAAGACAATCTGGCCCAAAATACTTGGGATCAGACAGAATTAATATGTTCCTCCAACTGGAAGGAGTTAAAAGCAATAGAATGTGCCTTATATCATTTTCTTCCGCAGATTCATGGAACAAATGTAAGAATTTACTCAGACAATTCCACCGCAGTGGCATACTTGAACCGTCAGGGTGGTACAAAGTCAGGAAGTCTGATGACCATAGCTGCAAACATCTTTCAGCTGGCAGAGGCTCATCTAACATCCTTAACAGCCCTGCACATCAAAGGTGTAGAGAATATCAGGGCAGACTACCTCAGCAGAAACGAGTTGCGTCAAGGAAAATGGACCTTAAACAAATCCATATTCAGAAGGATAACAGAAGCATGGGGGATACCACAAATCGACCTATTTGCCACAAGAGACAACCGGCAAGTACAAAGGTTCGCTTCCCTGAACACCAGGGATCACCCAGATATGTTGGACTCTCTCCACCATCCTTGGCGGTTCAGACTGGCATATGCCTTTCCTCCAATGTCTCTGATTCCTCTAGTGATCAGAAAGATCAGGAGGGAACAGGCAAGAGTAATCCTCATTGCACCATTCTGGCCGAAAAGACCATGGTTCTCTTGTCTCCAGACCATGTGCCTATGCGATCCTTGGATCCTCCCATCAGACAAGGAGCTGCTGTACCAAGGCCCCTTTTTCCACCCGCAAGTGAAAGGTCTTCACTTGACGGCGTGGAATTTGAGAGGCAACTATTAAGTTCCAGAGGGTTCTCAACAGAACTAGTAAACACCCTCTTATTGAGCAGGAAAAGATCTACCACCCTAATATATAGTAGGGTATGGAATAAATTTTTAGACTTCTACACGGTACCGTTCACTAAGCAAGTTCCACTCACACCTATCCTAGAGTTCTTGCAAAAAGGCCGAGAGTTAGGACTATCTGTAAATACCTTAAGAGTTCAGGTCTCGGCATTAGGAGCCCTATATGGATGCAATATAGCAGCTAATAGGTGGATCTCCAGATTCATAAAATCTTGTGAACGTAGTAAACCGGTCCATATTCCCCGTCTACCTCCGTGGGATTTAAATCTAGTATTAGAGGCCTTAACAAGCTCTCCATTTGAACCATTAGATTCAATACCTTTAAAAATCCTAACATATAAAGTAGCCTTACTAGTAGCCCTAACCTCAGCTAGACGGGTTAGTGACATCCAGGCCCTATCAGTAGACCCACCTTTCTTACTGATATTTCATGATCGGATAGTCCTGAAACCAGACCCCTCATACCTCCCTAAGGTAGCGTCCACCTACCACAGGTCACAAGAAATATTTCTCCCTTCCTTTTTTGATTCACCTGTAACTCCAGAACATCATAAGTTCCACACCTTAGATGTCAGAAGAGCCATCCTGACTTATATAGAAAGGTGTCAGACATGGAGGGAGAGTAGGGCTCTGTTTATCTCCTTTCAGGGCCACAAGAAAGGACATGGGGTCACGAGAGCTACCATATCTCGGTGGATCAGAGAGGCTATCTGCTTGGCCTATACGTCAAAAGGCGAGATTCCTCCAGTGGGTATAAAAGCGCACTCAACACGAGCCATGGCTTCCTCCTGGGCGGAACAAGCAGATGTACCGATCCATTTAATATGTAAGGCTGCAACTTGGTCTACACCTTCTACCTTCTACAACCATTATAGACTTGATCTGTCCACGTCTTCTGATCTGACCTTTGGTAGAGCTGTTCTTAATACAGTAATCCCACCCAAATAATGACTCTCTGAAAATCTCTCATGTGGGGTGCTGTCGTGGCGAAGGGTAAAAAGCCGGATTACGTACCGGTAATGCTCTTTTAATGAGTCCATGACAGCACCCATGTATTACCCTCCCTATATGCACAGCTCTTTCCTTTAAGGTCACAAATAATGGTTGTATAGAGTTAAGAAATTTATGTGACTGAATAAGAATGAATACTAACACTTTTACGGTTCCCCTTTTTATACTCTGTAACTAAACTGAGGAGGAGAGGGGACCGCCTCCTTTTATTCTGTAGGTTTCCTGTTCCTATGGGCGGATCCCTCTCTCTCATGTGGGGTGCTGTCGTGGACTCATTAAAAGAGCATTACCGGTACGTAATCCGGCTTTTCGGGATGCAGCTCGGAACGACTTTTTATAATGTCGCGTGAACCTACTCCAACATTGTCTAATCAGTGCTTGGAGTTTAATACAATTTCTGTGCCTTTGTCCACCCGCTTTCTGAGGATTGGCCAGAGGTTCTCAATGGGATTGAGATCTGGGGAGTATCTTGGCCACGGACCCAAATTTTCACGGTGTTGTTCACGGAGCCATTTAGTTATCACTTTTGCTTTGTAACATGGTGTCCATCAGCCTGGAAACAGCAATGTTCATCACCAAATTGCTTCTGGATGGTTGGGAGAAGTTGCTTTTGGAGGATGCTTAGATATTACTCTTTATTCATGGCAGTGTTCTTAGACAAAATTGTGAGTGACCCACTACATGAATGAAAAGCCACCACCTATGAATGTTGTCAGGGTGATATACTGTGAGCAGGACTTGTGTTCACCTTTTCTGCTCTGAAACATAATTGTTCCAGATGGATTTATGGTAACGTTCCCTTTTTTCCCCCGGACAATAACTTTTCCAGACTTCCCAAAAAGTCTAAATGGGGCAGAGAGTCTTAGATAGTCAGTAACAAGGAACCAGAAGGACTCCATGTGCTGCTGTACAAGGTCATTGCACACATACCTTGTCCCTAAAAAACATAAAAACATTCTTATGCTCTTTATTCACCGCTGACCTCCAATACTGGTATCTATTGTAATCTGTCCTGTGACACGGATGCCGATATCTAAATTGCAATCTTTATTGGCCAGCAGCTTCCATGAAGCCCAGAAATATGACTTCTAGTTCTCCATAGTTTTCTGATGCAACCTTTGAAATGTAGATTCTGTCAGTACCTAGAACACGTAACACGAGGCCGCAGAACAAGTTGCTTTGATCGAATCTGATTTCGCTTTGTGCTGCTAAATTAAAGGCACTTTTATTTGCTGGTTCTCTGAGCTGGAAATTCGCTGCATTAGTTAAGATAAGGAATTTTCATTCCACTAAGTGATTACATAAGAGCCAATTTTTTTTTTATTTTGAGAGTCTAATACAAATGAGGCTTTGCAGCATTTATTCAGATCCGATAACATTATGAAATGAGGAATTTGGGGAACATATTTGTAAAGTTTGCAAAAGTTCACGTTGAATTAAACTGAAAAGTTATTTTTTAGCTCATTAGCAACTGAGTGGAGGTGATTTGAATAGTTAATTACCATATGTGCAACACCACAGGAGACAGTCCAAAGAAGTGGCATGTGTGGTTCACCAGAACCCTTCACGAACATATATAAGAAAACTTTACCCACTCATCATAGCGTCACGCTCATGTGTGCGCATAAATTACTTTTATAAAAAAATATACAAAACACGGCACTCTGCTAGTTGGTAAGAGATGGTGCTCAAGTAGGGTCTCCAACCCGTCAGTCAATGTATACAATAAACTTGGCACTCAAAACGGTAGTAAGGTGAAGTTAATCAGCACTCGAGTGCGTCCCTCTCTGGCAATCCGGTGCCACGCATATCTGAGCTCCTCACCCTGATAAATTGGAAATTGTTCTGAAGAAGGTCCGGTGTGACCGAAAACGTTTAACTGTCGAAACTGTATCTGGGACTTGCAATAAAGCTGATTAACTTCACCTTACTACCGTTTTGAGTGCCAAGTTTATTGTATACATTAAATTACTTTTATGTCCATTTTCTCCCATTTTTAACACTGTTTCTTTTCTTATGTTTCATTCAGTGACACATTGATGAATCACCTAAGTGTGATTTCTCGCTTTATACATTTGTTCAAAATATTTCAAATGTTTTGGACTGGATTAAAATCTGTTGTCATCGGCGGGATGGAGGATAGCAAGAATTTTAGAAAATGAATACTGTTCAATACCTCTTGTGTCCGAATATGGAATTCCACCAATTGCTGCCGATGTTCAATGTCCACCAATTTATGTGTTTTTCCATTGTTGTCACTGTTTTATATCCTATATTTGTCATGGTCACAGCGTGTATACTCACCAACTCTTCCTTAATAGGATGGCCACACTTTTTCCCTTAGTCAAAATGGCTGTCATGCTGTGCGCATGCGCGGTATGTCCCCGATGTGCACGTGTCCCGGAAGGCATCCATATGGCTCAGTGCGGGTCAGTGACGTCACAGGAAACATTTTCCTTGACCTGCACTGGCGCCTTGATGGCTGGAAGTGATGCGTCTGCGGCCGCGGACCTGCCCCCATGCGCTCACATTAGCGCAACGCTATGATGAGTGGGTAAAGTTTTCCTATATACGTTCGTGAAGGGTTCTGGTGGACCACACAGCCCCCTGAGCAAGCAACACAAGCGTGAAACGCGCGTCGGGGCTTTTGCTTGGCGTGTACAATTGTGCCCTGTTCCCCGTTCCCACATGGGTAAGCATTAAATTTTGGCACTATTAGCGGCACTTTATGCCCTGATGTTTGGAAGCATCGCTTGTGATACCATATGTTCACTTGTTTACTGAGACTAATGAGGGTATTTCACACACATGCCCTATCCGGGGCCTGGCATTAACTATCTAGGTGCCAATTGCAGTTGGCTACCATCTCAACTTGCACATATTGGGGAACAGTGGCACTGGTGCAGCCTGGTTTCTATCCCTTTAGTGTGACTTTGTCGTAGTTTTTTAACTTTGTCTTGTATTATACCAGGGCTTTTTAACCTACACTATTTATGTGAGGTTTTGTTGTATAATAAAATATCTATTTTTCACTACATATTTGCATGCAGGCTCAGTTTTTACTATTCATTGGAGTGATTGCTCCGTTGTCGTTGTAGGTTTAGTATATTTCTGTCTCTCTTGCAGCATTCCTCATCATGTCCTCCAGTGCAGAGCAGACATCACAGAGTGGACAGGAGACTGAAGTGAGTACATTTGCTACTGATTGTTAGGCATTCACTGTCACTACTACACGTGTGGCAAAATATTTGTTTTTCTTTCCAGAACCAATCCAGGGATGAGGAGCAGCATACTCTGGCCCAAGTTCCGATGGCAAGACGACGTGTATGTATTCTTGACTGGTTTTGATTATTCTTGACTTTTTGGTTATTCGTGACTATTTTTGGTTTAAGTGTTTTATCTTTACAACGTTAATGTATTTCTTTCATTTCTAGGTTACACAACGGGAGGAAGCAGCCATTGATAACGACCGCCTCATCAAATTGGTGCAGGAGCGAGTTCCGTTGTGGGACACCCGGGAGCAGCAGCACTTGGATGCTGTGGTGATTCGCCGGCTGTGGAATGAGGTGGCCGAAGCAACAATGGATTACTGGGACAATGCCACGCCACGAGTTCGAAAGGAAGTTCGTAAGTATTGCAATGTGGTCTGATGCGGCAGTGGACCTGAAGGCCGGGATCACACAACTGTGTGTGATGCGATAAATTCCTACGAGTTTCTCGCATCACACACAGTTGTGTGATCCTGGCCTCAAGTGCATTGTTTAACACATTTTTTCTCTTCGCCACGACAGCACCCACTTGAGAGAGGGGATCCGCCCCTAGGAACAGGAAACCCTATGGAGAGAATAAAAGGGGCGGTCCCCCTCGCTCCCACAGTTGGTTTCCTGTTCCTACGGGAGACCTGGAGAGAAGAGGATTCCCAGCCTGGACGCCGCTTGCGCGGTTTACCTGAATAGGGACGGCAAGGGCTCCAGAGCTGGAAGCAGCGTCGGGGGTCATGTCTCAGCTTCCCCCCTCTGCTGGCAGGTACCGTGAGGCCAGGATCGGGGAGTCGCCTGGCTCACGGAGAGGCATCCAGCAGACCTGCGGGCCGGACCGCTGGGGTAAGATCCTGTGACGCCAGCCTCGGGTGGCGCACAGGCAGCATGGGGCCAAGTAATTCTCCCCCGGAAGTATTACTACAACTTCCGGGGTGATAGAGGAGGAGGACGGCGCCTGCGCGATCGCTGGGTGGGAGCGCAGGCGCGCACAGCAGAGCCGCAACCCAGATGTAGTGGTCACTTCCGGGTGCGGCAGGAAGAAGATGGCGGCCCCCATAACAAAAGGACGCCGGCGCTGATTCCCGGCGTCCATCATGGCATCTCCTCAAGAGACAACGTTGCCTTCTTCTGAGGTTAACGCTGTCACACCAGGAAGCCGGACTAGCAGCCGCAGATCATCCTCCAAGAGCACCAGGGAAAAGAGATCGGACTGGTCGGTTCCTCCATCTGTGCCTCCGTCTCCTCCTCTCCAGCCGGTATTATGACAGCTTCAGGGGTGAGTGTATGTCTACCCTATTCTAAGCTGATTATACTCCCTCTTTCGTCTAATTCCCTAGGTTAAAAGAACAGGGAAATCAAAACATAAGCAATGTGCCTTATGCTCTCAGCCGCTCCCGGATACCTACTTAAAAAAGTTATGCCAGTCTTGCATCGAATCCACCTTACGAGAGGAGTCTTCAGTAAGGTCGGATGATATACATAGTATGATAAGAGAGGAGTTGCGAGCCTTTCGAAACTCGGATAAAATTCCTGGAAGTAGGAAGAAATACAGCTCTCCTATATCTGAACAGTCATCTGAGGTTGAGGATAAAGAGTCGGACAGTTCCCAAGAGGTTATATCCTCGGAGGGTGAACAGGATACATGTTTCCCTACAGAAAGCATTGACAATTTAGTCAGATCAGTACGTAACACCATGGGTATAGAAGATACTAAGACCCTTAAAACACCACAGGACGTGATGTTTGCTGGCCTGTCCGAGAAAAAGAGACCTTCATTTCCTATTATTCCAGCAATAAAGAAGTTAGTTAAAAAAGAGTGGGAAAGCCAGGGGCAAAGAGGGTTGCCGTCTTCCTCAAAACGTCGCTATCCCTTTAATGACGAGGATTTCTCCAAATGGGTAAAAGCCCCAAAAGTAGATGCGGCAGTGGCATCCACTTCTAAGAAATCTTTATTGCCTGTTGAAGATTCAGGATCCCTGCAAGAGCCGCTCGATCGGAAAGCAGATTCCCTTTTAAAAAGAGCTTGGGAATCCTGTACAGGAGCCTTTAAACCAGCTATCTCGGCCACATGTACTGCTAGGTCCCTGATGGTTTGGTTGAATGATCTGGAAAAAGGCTTAAAAGGTGGCCTTTCCCGCAATAAACTCGTGTCATCCATTCCGTTAATTAGAGGAGCTACTGCCTTTTTGGCAGATTCTTCGGCTGATTCCATCCGGCTGGCAGCCAAATCAGCAGGCCTAACCAACGCAGCTCGCCGCGCCTTGTGGCTAAAGGGGTGGAAAGGTGATCCACAAACAAAATCCAAGTTATGTGGTCTGCCCTGCCAAGGTGAGTACCTATTTGGTGCTCAGTTGGATGACATTCTTACCAAAGCGGGTGAGAGGAAGAAAGGGTTCCCCAATAACTCTTATCTTCCATCTTATAGGAGAGCTTTCCGAAAGCCCATGTTCAACAGAAGACGGGACTATAAAAACCAGGACCGTTGGGCTAATAAGGACTTTAAGCAGAAGGGAGCCTTCTTCGGAAAACGCCCCTTCAAACCTGAAGATAAACCCCGCTAGGACAGATCTACCTGTTGGTGGTAGGTTGTCCTTCTTCTCCACACAATGGCTGGCAATAACCTCTAATTCATGGGCAACTAGCCTTATAACTACAGGCCTAAAACTAAGATTTTCTCAAGTTCCGCCGGACTCGTTTTGTTTGACTTCCTTAGGTTCACCTTCACAACAAGAGGCCTTGGAACAGGAAATAATAACTCTCCTGTCCAAAGGAGTATTAGTGGAAGTCCCTTTTCATCAAAAAGGAAGGGGATTTTATTCCCCTTTATTTTTGATTTCAAAACCTGACGGATCATATAGAACAATAATTAACCTCAAAAGACTAAACGTCTTCTTAGAGAACCAAACGTTTAAAATGGAATCCATTCGGTCAGCTGTCAAGCTTCTGTTTCCCCATTGCTTCATGGCAGTTCTTGACCTTAAAGATGCATACTATCATCTGCCAATCTTCAGAGAGCATCAACAATATCTACGGGTGGCAGTTATGGTCAAAGGTCAGATACGGCATTATCAATACACATCAATGCCCTTTGGACTATCAATAGCCCCTAGAGTTTTCACAAAACTGATGTCAGAGGTAATGTCATATTTGAGGTTAAAAGATACACTCATAATACCTTATTTGGATGACCTATTGATAGTCGGGAACTCTCTTTTTCAATGTCATCAACGCGTGTCTGATTCAATTTCATCCTTACAGGGGTTAGGGTGGTTAGTGAATTGGGAAAAATCTAGATTGTCCCCCACAACTGAGCAAAGATTTTTAGGAATTATTCTAGACTCTACAAATCAAATGTGCTTTCTTCCCGAGTCAAAACAAATAGCAATCATAAACAAAGTACAATCAGTGATTAACCACCCTCTAATTTCCCTGAGAGAAGGTATGTCCCTTCTTGGTTCCTTCACTTCCTGTATTCCAGCTGTTCCGTGGGCCCAATTCCATAGTAGGAAATTGCAGTATACAATACTTCGTGAGGAAGAAAGGTTACTTGGCCGATTAGATTCTCGTATTTCCTTAACGACAGACGTGATGCAATCTCTCACTTGGTGGTTAAATCCGAACCATCTTTCCAGTGGGGTCCCCTGGGTGGTAAAACCATCGAAAACTGTTTTCACTGACGCCAGTCCTTGTGGGTGGGGAGCATATTTAGAAGATCAAATAGTGCAAGGTCTGTGGTCTCCTACAGAATCAGATGATTCTTCTAATAAAAAAGACCTGAAGGCTGTTTATCATGCCTTATCTGAATTTCTTCCGCAGCTACACGGAACACATACAAGAGTCTTCTCAGACAACATGACAGCAGTAGCCTATATAAACCACCAAGGAGGAACAAGATCGGAAGGACTCATGTCTATAGCCAACGATATTCTAGCCATGGCAGAGGAACACCTCCTGTCCATATCAGCGCTACATGTAAGAGGAATCGACAATTCGAGAGCAGATTTCCTCAGTCGCCACACTCTCCATCAAGGAGAGTGGGTTCTAAATCGTCGTATCTTTTGTATGATAATAAAAAAGTGGGGCACTCCCGAAATAGATCTCTTTGCGACAAGACAAAACAGGCAAGTCAAAAAATTCGCATCATTGTTCCGATCTGACAATCCAGATATCTTCGACGCCCTACAGGTACCATGGGTATTCAAGAAGGCATATGCCTTTCCCCCGCTGATACTACTTCCAACAGTGATCAGGAAGATAAGGGAGGACAGAGCAAACGTGATCCTAATTGCTCCATTCTGGCCCAAGAGGCCATGGTTTTCCTGGCTAAGAGCCATGTCAATCTCAGACCCTTGGATCCTCCCGGAGGATCGGGATCTTCTCTTCCAGGGCCCCTTCAACCACCCTCAGGTGAAGGGTCTTCGATTAACAGCCTGGAATTTGAGAGGCAGCTGCTAAACATGAGAGGATTCTCAAATAAAGTGATTGACACTCTGCTATTAAGTAGGAAAAAATCCACTACCTCCATCTACGCAAGAGTGTGGAAAAAATATTTAAACCTCTACCCAACGGCCCTAACAAATGAAATTCATATTCCCATGATTCTAGAATTTCTTCAAAAAGGGCGCGATCTAGGTCTGGCGGTCAGTACCTTAAAAGTGCACATTTCTGCGCTAGGGGCTTTATATGGTCACGATATCGCAGGTAATAAATGGGTAGCCAGATTCATTGCAGCATGCCAGAGGTCAGAGACAGTTCGAACTCCCCAGGTACCACCTTGGGATGTTAATTTAGTTCTTGAAGCTCTTACAGACCATCCTTTTGAGCCTCTACATTCAGCTCACATAAAACATGTCTCCCTCAAGACAGCTCTTCTCGTCGCCTTAGTGTCAGCAAGAAGAGTAAGTGACATACAGGCACTATCGATAGATCCTCCCTTTATGTCAGTCTTCCCAGACAGAGTTGTCCTTAAAACAGACCCTTCATACTTACCCAAAGTATGCACTAAATTTCACAGAACACAAGAAATTTACCTTCCCTCCTTCTATGATAACCCTACAAGTCAGGAAGAACAAAAATACCACACATTAGATGTGAGGAGAGCCATATTAGCCTATTTGGATAGGACTAGCGCCTGGAGGAAGAGCAGGGCTCTCTTTGTTTCGTTCCAGGGTCATAGAAAAGGAGCTGGAATTACGAAGGGTACTTTATCTCGGTGGATTCGAGATGCAATATGTCTGGCTTATTCATCCAAAGGGGAGAATCCGCCTGAGACCGTAAGAGCACATTCCACCCGGGCGATTGCATCATCCTGGGCTGAACGAGCGGAGGTTCCGTTAGAACAGATATGTAAGGCCGCAACCTGGTCTTCACCTACTACCTTCTATAATCACTATAGATTAGATCTATCTGCCTCATCTGACTTGTCCTTCGGTAGATCAGTCCTTAACACGGTGATCCCTCCCAAATGACTATCTCTGAAAGTCTCTCAAGTGGGTGCTGTCGTGGCGAAGAGAAAACACCGGATTACGTACCGGTAATGCTCTTTTATAGAGCCACGACAGCACCCCTTCACTTCCCACCCTTATAGGTTTTTATTTATAAGCACGGTTAAGGGTGTTTGGTTCTTATAGTTAGCCATGCTTAAGTTAACTAATTATAAATGATGATAATGAATGACCTACTAAAGTCTGGTGGGCGGTTCCTCGCAATCTCTGTAAACCCAACTGTGGGAGCGAGGGGGACCGCCCCTTTTATTCTCTCCATAGGGTTTCCTGTTCCTAGGGGCGGATCCCCTCTCTCAAGTGGGTGCTGTCGTGGCTCTATAAAAGAGCATTACCGGTACGTAATCCGGTGTTTTTTCTCTCTTCACAGTGAACACAGTCAAAACCCATTGGCGTTTGATGAAGGATTGCTTCAACAAGGACCTGAGATAGGAGATCCAAGTTCGCAGTGGTGCTGCAGCAAGGATCGGGAAATATAAGTACCACCGTGTGCTGGATTTTTTGAGGCCTGTCCTTGCTCAGAGAACATACTGTATATACTCGAGTATAAGCAGAGATTTTCAGCCCATTTTTTGGGGCTGAAAGTCCCCCTCTCAGCTTATACTTGAGTCATACCCAGGGGTCGGCAGGGGAGGGGGAGCGGGGGCTGTCTAATTATACTCACCTACTCCTGGAGCGGTCCATGCAGGTCCCCGACTCCCTGGCTCCCAGCTTCTTCCTGTACTGAGCGGTCACATGGTATGGGAGGTGGAGCCGCATATTCTTTACTGTAATGAGCGGTAACGGTGACCGCTCAGTACAGGATGAAGCTGCAGCAGGGACTGCACAGCGCCAGGAATAGGTGAGTATAACGGGGAGGGGAGCGCTGCGTGATATTCACCTCCCCGTTCTGGCGCCGCTCCGTCTTCAGCGTCTTCTGCAGTGACGCTCAGGTCAGAGGGCGTGATGACAAGGTAAGATTCCTCCATGTATTCGTCCACGTTCCATTAAGTTCCCGATCTGTTCGTACGGGTGGTGACCAATGAATTTTTGAAAATTCCTAAATTTGGTGGAGGGGATAATTTGACTAAAGAGGAAAGAATTTGTTTCAAATTTCTTCAAGATCTTCCTGATATGGTGCTGAAGCCGGCCGATAAGGGTGGCAATGTCGTTGTGTGGCCTAAAACAATGTATGAGAGGGAGGCGTTTCACCAGCTTAGTAATGCTGTGTGTTATAAAAAAACTTACATACAACCCCCTCTCTGCTTTTAATGCGAAATTAGAGTCAATCTTAAAAAAGGCTTTAGACAACGACATGGTCACCAGGGATTTGGCTTTGGCGCTAACAGTCAAGGAACCCACAATTCCTACATTATACCTCCTACCAAAGATCCATAAGGATATAAGGTCACCACCGGGTCGTCCGATCGTATCTGGGAGGGGGAATTTCTAGGAACAAGTTAATAGGTGGATCGATTACCATCTTCAACCCTTAGTGCTCAATCTCCTTTCCTTCCTCAAGGATACTGGGGATCTGTTGCGCAAGGTCGACGGCCTGTGCTTAGAGGGTGATACTCTTTTGGCTTCAGTTGATGTTGAGTCCCTCTACACGAATATTCACCACTGTGATTGGCTACGTGCTGTCAGGTTTTTTCTTGGCACATCTACACTCTCAGTACCTATGAGGGACCTCATCCTGGAGCTTTTAGAGTTCACCCTCACACACAACTTTTTTGTGTTTAAGGGATCCTTTTACCTACAGCTCCAGGGCACAGCGATGGGTGCGACCTTTGCGCCATCCTACGCTAACCTGTTCCTGGGGCTGTGGGATCTCTTCCTGTCAGACAAACAGGGGTCGATGGATCGCGTCCTTTTATGGACGCGCTATGTCGACGATGTCTTCTTTGTCTGGCAGAGCACCGCTGACGACCTTGCGCAATTTATATCCTACCTGAACGATAACAATCTTAACATACGTCTAACCCCAGTGTGGGATTCAGAGAAAATTGATTTTCTTGATGTTACCATCCATAAGGATAGATCCGGCCTAATCCAGACTGATATTTTCCGTAAACAGACGGCTACTAATACCTTGCTTCACGTTTTTTCCTGTCATCCGCACCACATGATTCAAGCCATTCGAGTGGGTCAATTCCTCCGCCTTCGTCGGATTTGTTCTACTGATGCCGATTTTGAGGTCTGGGCGGAGGAATTGAGACTACGGTTCTTATCAAGGGGGTATAGTGGTTCGAGTGTGAAAAAGGCATACCATCGTGCTAAATACTCCAACCGTAATAACTTACTATACAATAAAATCATTAAAAAATCTAATGTTAATAGTATGGTAAGATTTGTTACCTCCTATAACCCCCAACATGAGAAGTTATGTACAGCTATTAGGAATGCCTGGCCTATCTTGAAGGCTGATCCAATTATTGAAAAATTCCTCCCAGATAATCCTCCAATTGCATTTAGACGAACTAGAAATCTTCGTGATCAATTAACACGTATGTTATGATCTGGTGGTTTAGCAGCAACATGGGACGAGCTCTGAAGGAAGTGGTATCTGTACTGACCGCAGTCCCTAAGCTCAACACAACACTAGAAGTAGCCGTGGGATGCTCCTAACACTCCCTAGGCACCTCTTCACAGCCTGAGAACTAACTACCCCTAAAGATAGAAACAGGAAAACTATCTTGCCTCAGAGAAAATCCCCAAAGGATAGATAGCCCCCCACAAATAATGACTGTGAGTGGAGAGGGAAAAGACATACACAGAATGAAACCAGGATGAGCACATGAGGCCAGTCTAGCTTGATAGATAGGACAGGATGGAATACTGTGCGGTCAGTATAAAACACTACAAAAAATCCACGCAGAGTTTACAAAAATCTCCACACCCGACTAAAGGTGTGGAGGGTAAATCTGCTTCCCAGAGCTTCCAGCATCACTGAATTAATTAATACTGACAAGCTGGACAAACATAGAAAGCACAGAATGGATAAGTCCACAACCTGTGGACAGAAAAGAGCAAGCAAGGACTTCGCTTTGCTGAACTGGTCAGGATAACAGGGAAATCCAAAGAGATGTGAATCCAACCAGGAACCATTGACAAGTGGCACCAGCTGAAGGAAAGAGCCAGGCTAAATAGCCGAGCAGAATAGACAATCAGTGGAAGCAGCTGCAGACAGCTAAATCCAAGGAGCAGCCATACCACTTAAAACCACCGGAGGGAGCCCAAGAGCAGAACTCACAAAAGTGCCACTTACAACCACCGGAGGGAGCCCAAGAGCGGAATTCACAACACACGTAGTAATTATGTTGGTCAGGTTGTGCCTACATTTCTGGATGCGTTGCGGCCGGGGGGTGGATGTGTGCCGTGCGGCCGGTGTGTCGCCTACCCCAATATTGATAGATGTTCCTCTTTTTCTACCTCTGATGGTACGAAACAGTTTACTATTAGACAACGTATCTCTTGTGTTTCCCGATACGTGATATATTATGCTACATGTCCATGTGGTCTAATCTACGTTGAGTTGACCACGCGGCAACTCAAGGTCCGTGTTCGGGAACATGTATTGGAGATACAGGTGGCAACCTCATGCACGGACATGTCCACCCTCAAAACCTTACCGCGTCACTTTAGAGAATTCTATCATTGTGATGATGCACTACTGAGGGTACGTGGAATTGATCTATTGCATATCAATATTAGAGGAGGTAACCTCTCTAAACGTCTAGCGCAGTTGGAGTCTAGGTGGATCTGGACGTTGCGGACAATCCATCTTAATGGATTAAACGAGAACATCTCTTTTGCTCCTTTCTTGTGATCCTCTACGCTGCGCATCACGGTGGAATCCATTGTTGACATAGACATTGTTTTTACTAATTTTTTTATTCTCTTTATTTAGGTAGGCGTACGATATGTGTTGACAACATTGGACTGTAGAAGATATATTTGATTACTGCAGTGTTGTTGAGATACGTCTACCAGCTTCGCCGGTTGCTGTTTTTGTTCCGTGTTGTTTCATATTCCGTATGTCTACTTGCACTAGTTGTGGGTATCCTAGTATTGGGGATATTAAGTTAATATTTGTTCTGGGTATTGTGTCTGTATGTGATTGTTTATTTATATTTACATGGTTTGATTATACATGCGTATCCTTCTCCTTATATTGTTTGTATATTTCAATGTTGTCTGTATATTATATTCTGTTACTGTAATCTCCCCCTATTGTGGGATACACATTATTGATATTCTTTGAATATTTTTACAATGTATTTATACACATTTATTGACCTGTGATGTGTATACATGTCTATGTATTTTGTATATCACTTGTCATGTATATTTTGTGAATTCGCACGTAACTTTGTTGGTTGTGTGAATAGATTGATATGGTTTTGTTTGTGTTGTTAATATTCTCGTTTTAGCATTTATATTGTATATTTATCCTCTATGTTGCCCACTTCTTTGCCCTTAGCGTTAATGGTGGCTACATGTTCATTGTTGCGCAGGCGCCCTCCTGCGGTCTGTCAGTGCCAGCGTCTCCGCTGCCACGTGATGCTGGATCACGTGGGGCCCGCGTGTTTCCTGTTCCGGATGGCAGCGATGGCGCCGTGGTTGGCAGTATCTGCGGGCGGCGCGCCGCGCAACAACAGCTGGTGCGGCTCGGCTGTATAAATAGATGCCTGACGTCATCTGTTCTCCATGCCCCCTGAGGAAGGAGCCATTCTGTGCTCCGAAACGCGCATCGGGGTGGGCTCTAGGTCCCTCACCGCTGCACATACCAGATACTATTTGGTTATCTTAATGTACTGTTGTTGTAATGGCTAGCTCTTAGTGATTTCACTTATACGTGCATATTTACTTTATCCTATTCATGGTTTGCTAGCCAAAGTATACTATTCTACGGTATGTTCATGCGGTGGGTGGTACCTTTTAGCCCTATAGGTGTTATTTGTACTGCCACATAGCGCTCCACTGTCCCCATCGTTTCCACTGTACCTGTTTCTATGTATTTGTTTTTTATGTAATTAATAAAAGTGATATTTTATGGGATCTATTGACTGCGCTCTTATGGTGATTAGGATACCTGGTTTGCAGTTGTCCCTATTTGGTCCTAGCATGCACACTTGGGATATTTATCTCTGCATCTTCTGATGTATTTTAATTTCTCTCCATGTGTGTAAAATGTATGCTACAACTTTATTATTTGCCATAATCAAGGTTTGTGCAGCACTATAAGGGGCAAATATCTTTATGGAGCATCTTATGGGGCCATAATCAGCATTTGTGCAGCATTATATTGGGCAAATGTGTCTATGGAGCATCTTATGGGGCCATTATTAACCTTTATGCAGGATTATATGGGGCATATTTTAATATGGAGCATCTTATGGGGCCATCATAAACTGTATGGAGCATTATATGGGGCTCCTGATTCAATATGGATATTCAAAAACACTTAACCTACTGATGTCTCAATTAATTTTACTTTTATTGGTATCTATTTTTACTGTCGACATATACCGGTAGCTGCTGCATTTCCCACCCTAGGCTTATACTCGAGTCTTTAAGTGTTCCCGGTTTTTTTGTGGCAAAATTAGGGGGGGGGGGTCAGCTTATACTCTGGTCAGCTTATACTCGAGTATATACAGTAAGTATTTTTGTGTTGTATTCCATTGTGTTGTATTCCCTAATCTGAATTTTTCTATTCCACAGGAGTTGGTGCTTTTACAATTGCTATTTTTTGGTAGTACTGTTTTACTTTTCTTTTCACAGAACCTGGAGCAGCACCCTCGAACCTGGATTGTCCTCTGGAGTAGTCCCTCATCGTACAGCCATGGACCAGTACCAGCCATCCACCGGCGATGCAGCAAGTGGGACGGTGTCACAGGCTGGAGAACAGGCAGCTGGTCCTGCAGGTGTTCCCCTATCCCAGTCCTCTACCTCTGTTTTGGGGGGTCTTCCCTCCAGCGGCAGAGGGCCTCAGACAAGTCACTCATGCGCGAGTTTATTCACTTGAGCTCGGTCTTCCAGAATGGCCTGAAGGCACTGGGAGATAGACTGGAAAGTGGTCTGACCCATATTAACACACTTTTCCAGGATGTCAACCAATGCCTTGACCGTCTGGAAGGCGACCTCCAGAGACCGACACACCATTTGTTTAGATAGAGCAGGGCATGTCGGAACACCTTACACCTGAACTCCAGCCAGGGCCGGCGTTAGGGCAAGGCAGACTAGGCAGCTGCCTGGGAGTTCCACTCCCTTGGGGGCCCCCAGCATCTACAGCAGACGCTTCACTGATAATAGCATTATCAGTGAAGCTTCTGCTGTGGAGACTGGTTAAGTAACTGTAGTGACATCACGATCAGGTGACCTGCCATGTGACCGTGATGTCACCACAGGTCATGTACTCTGGGAATGCCTGGATGTTTCTGGCAGTGAAAAAGGAGCGTGCAATGAAGCACAGGAGCAGCGGCTACTTACCCTCCCCCATCAGAGTGATAGAAGTGCTCATTGGCCAGTGTTTTTGTCCTCCTGCACGGAGCCTCTGAGGGGGAGCTAGAGCTAGAGATGGTAGCTACCCACCTGAGCTGGCAGATAAGTAGAAGAGCAATGTGTGTGCTGCTCCTGGTGGAAAAGGCTCCCGTCCTGCTCTCAGCTCCTCCTGCTCTTGTCGACAGTTACAGCAGAGGAGAGGGCAGGAAGGTGTCTGCTGGGACTGTGCTGCTGGGAGCTGGAGAAGCTGATAGTGTGGAACATCTCATTCCCTCCAGCATAAAGCACTGTGTGTATCTGAGGTGTGTGCAGTGTATGTATGTGTGGTGTGTATAGTGTGTGGTATGTGTAGTGTGTGCTGTCTGTGAGCTATGTGTATGTGTTTGTGAATTACATGTGTAAGGAGGTTGCTTTCCCTGCTCCTTACCTGGAACCACTTAGTCGGACAGCTGGGTTGTTGGGGGGAGGACTTTCTGCCCTGGACAGAGGGGACCATGTGACTGCTGGGGGCAGAGAGGAAGAGAGAGGGGTGTGGTCAGAGAAGAGCGGGAGAGCAGAGCGTGTGAGACAGAGGGGACAGCGTGCCAGAGAGAAAGCAGGCTGCAGCGCCGTGCTTACCGAAAGAGAGTGCTCCCCGTGAGGGCACTGAGGCTGAGATACCAGCCGTGGTGAAGGCTGGATGTGAGAGTGTGGACGCCTCGGTAATCAGAGAAGACGTATTCCCTGACAGTGATCTGGGCGCGCAGCCCCGGTGACCGCAGTTACAGGCCAGGACCCCTGAGTGTGACAAGTGAACTGCTCGGTGTGTGTAGCATTGCTACTGCAGAGAGACTGCCAGCCTAATATACAGAGACTCACAGCAGAGTGGCTGTGTTACTTCCTGCTTCCAGCTTCACTGGGAGAAAAGACTGTAAAGACTTAACCCCGGAATCGCCAGTTCCCAGGAGACAGAGGAGAGACTTCAGGATCTCAAGCGCTGCTGGTGACTGTACCCGTGTTGGAATAAGGACCCTCCAGTCAGGACCTCCCTGGACTGATAAGTTAGGTAACGTTCACACTAGCGTTGTGCGCCGCTGCGTCGGCGACGCAACGCACGCAAAAACGCTGCGTTTTGCGACGCATGCGTTGTTTTTTGCCGAAATTTGGACGCAAGAAAAATGCAACTTGTTGCGTTTTCTTGGTCCGACGCTTGCGGCAAAAAAGACGCATGCGTCGCACAACGCAACAAACAAAAACGCATGCGTCCCCCATGTTAAATATAGGGGCGCATGACGCATGCGTCGCCGCTGCGTCGCCCGACGCAAACCCGACGCAAACTAGCATAACGCTAATGTGAACGTAGCCTTACAAGAGCACTCGTTAACCCTTTCGATTCTGCTTAACTGTTTACTGTTTGCTTTATCTCTATTAACCCCCTGTTTACTCCCTGCGAGGAGAATCTTATTCCTATTAATAAATTCAACTCAACATTTGGTCTGTCTGTTCCGTGGTGACATACTCAACCCTGCACTCTATTACACATGTATCAAATGAGCATTTGTTGTGCAGCATGTGTGTGCCATATGTGTGTATAAGTGCGTGCCATGTGTGTGCGTGTATAAGCGTGTGCCATGTATGTACAGTATATATGCGTGCCATGTATGTGTATAAGTGCGTGCCATGTACATGTATGTGTGTGTATAAGTGCGTGCTGTGTGTGTATAAGTTTGTGCCATGCATGCATGTATGTATGTATGTGGGTATAAGCATGTGCCATGTATGTGTGTGTTTAAGCGTGTGCTATATATGTATGTGCGTGTGTGTGTATATATGTATGTATATATATATATATATATATATATATATATATATCTTTTTGCAGTACTCTAACTTGAATATATGTTATTAGTATATGTAGATGGCTGATTTAGACACACAGTGATAGTGTGTGTGTGCCATGCACATTTTTAAATACTGGCTGAACAGATGAGAGTTGTATATATATATGTATATATATATAATTAGCTATTGAACCTGTTCTACACCCGGGTGGCGAGCATTTATATTGGTATATGGTCTCCATCCTGGTATGTGCTGCTCCATCCTGCGTCCCCATCCTGTCATGAGCTGCTCCATCCTGCGTCCCCATCCTGTCATGTGCTGCACCCTTCCTGCACCCCCATTCTGACATGTGCTACACCCATCCTGCACCCCCATCCTGTCATGTGCTGCACCTATCCTGCGCCCCCATCCTGTCATGTGTTGCACCCATCTTGCGCCCCCATTCTGTCATGTGCTGCTCCCATCCTGCGCCCCCATTGTGACATGTGCTGCTCCCATCCTGCGCCCCCATTCTGACGTGCTGCACCCATCCTGCGCCTCCATTCTGACATTTGCTGCTCCCATCCTGTCATGTGCTGCTCCCATCCTGCGCCCCTGTTCTGTCATGTGCTGCTCCCATCCTGCGCCCCTGTTCTGTCATGTGCTGCTCCCATCCTGCGCCCCTGTTCTGTCATGTGCTGCTCCCATCCTGTGCCCCTGTTCTGTCATGTGCTGCTTCCATCCTGCACCCCCATTCTGTCATGTGCTGCCCTATTCTGTCATGTGCTGCTCCCATCCTGCGCCACCATTCTTTAATTTGCTTCTCCCATCCATATGCCCCATACGCTGCTCCATTATGGTTGAAGGCCCCCATAAGATGCTCCATACTATATGCCCCCGTACACTGCTCCATTATGGTTTATGGCCCCATAAGATGTTCCATTATGGTTTATGGCCCCAATAGATGCTCCATTATGGTTTATGGCCCCATAAGATGCTCCATTGTATATGCCCCGTATGCTGCTGCCATATATATAAAAAAAAAAAACCATACTCGCCTATCGTCGCTGGGCGCCGAGTGCTGGGGGCCTGAGCAGGCGGGGACACCGGCGCGCTGTGGGGGTCAGGTGCCGGAGTCACCGCTAGCTCAGGCCCCCCAGCACTTGCTATACTCACCTGTCTGTCCCGTTCCACCGCTGCGCGCACATTAAGCGCGTCATCGCGCCCTCTGAACTGTGAACGTCACAGCAGAGGACCCGGGAGACGGAGCTGCACGCAGCGCTGGAACGGGGGCCAGGTGAATACAATACTCACCCTCCTGGCGGTCCCTGACTCTCCGGTGGAGATCGCGGTGTGCGTTCAGTGTTTACGCATACCGCGATCTCCTGGGAGCGTCACTCTGTGGGGGCCAGACTGCGCCGGCGCTTGCGCAGTCTATAAAGGCTTTGGACAGAGTGACGCTCCCAGCGTTATATTATAGATGTATTATATAATGTATTTAAGGAGTCCATTTGATACCAACTCCACCAAAATGGACACTGACCTCGATTTGAAAGCCCTGCTGCTTATTACATGATACTATATGGGGACAGATTGATTTACTAGTGTTCTGTCCCCATCATTCTTCATTAGCCAGTGTAAAGAGGCGGAGAAACAAGAGCCAAACGACTTCAATATTGGTATCGCTGAGGTATCGCTGTAATCGTACTGACCCGAAGAATAAAACTGCTTTATCCATTTTACCAAACGTGGAACGGTATAAACGCCCCCCCAAAAGAAACTAATGAATAGCTGATTTTTAGTCATTCTGCCTCACAAAAATCGGAATAAAAAGCAATCAAAAAATGTCACATGCCCAAAAATGATACCAATAAAAACGTCAACTCGTCCCGCAAAAAACAAGACCTCACATGACTATGTGTACCAAAATATGGAAAAATTATTGGTCTCAAAATGTGGTAACGCAAAAAATATTTTTTGCAATAAAAAGCGTCTTTTAGTGTGTGACAACTGCCAATCATAAAAATCAACTAAAAAACCCGCTATAAAGGTAAATCAAACCCTCCTTCATCACCCCTTTAGTTAGGGAAACATAAAAAAATTAAAAAAAAATATTTATTTCCATTTTCCCATTAGGGTTAGGGTTAGGGCTAGGGTTGGGTCTAGGGTTAGGGCTAGGGTTGGGGTTAGGGCTAGGGTTAGGGCTAGGGTTAAGGTTAGGGCTAGGGTTAGGTTTGGGGCTAGGGTTAGGGCTACAGTTAGGGTTGGGGCTAAAGTTAGATCTGGGGCTAAAGTTAGGGTTGGGGCTAAAGTTAAGGTTAGGGCTACAGTTAGGGTTGGGGCTAAAGTTAGACTTAGTGTTGGGGCTAAAGTTAGGGTTGGGTTACATTTACGGTTGGGATTAGGGTTAGGGGTGTGTCAGGGTTAGGGGTGTGGTTAGGGTTATGATTGGGATTGGGGTTAGGGGTGTGTTTGGGATAGGGTTTCAGTTAGAATTGGGGGTTTCCACTGTTTAGGCACATCAGGGTTCTCCAAACGCGACATGGCGTCCAATCTCAATTCCAGCCAATTCTGCGTTGAAAAAGTAAAACAGTGCTCCTTCCCTTCCGAGCTCTCCCATGTGCCAAAACAGGGGTTTACTCCAACATATGGGGTATCAGCATACTCAGGACAAATTGGACAACTATTGGGGTCCAATTTCTCTTGTTACCCTTGGGAAAATAAAAATTTGGGGGGGCTAAAAAAAATTTTTTTTATTTTCACGACTCTGCATTATAAACTGTAGTGAAACACTTGGAGGTTCAAAGTTCTCACAACACATCTAGATAAGTTCCTTGGGGGGTCTAGTTTCCAATATGGGGTCACTTGTGGAGGATTTCTACTGTTTAGGGTCATCAGGGGTTCTGCAAATGCAACGTGACGCCTGCAGACCAATCCATCTAAGTCTGCATTCCAAATGGCGCTCCTTCCCTTCCGAGCTCTGCCATGCACCCAAACGGTGGTCCCCCCCCCCACATATGGGGTATCAGCGTACTCAGGACAAATTGGACAACAACTTTTGGGGTCCAGTTTCTCTTGTTACCCTTGGAAAAATACAAAATAGGGGGCTAAAAAATAATTTTTGTGGAAAAAAAAAATGATTTTTTATTTTCACGGCTCTGCGTTATAAAGTGTAGTGAAACACTTGGGGGTTCAAAGCTGTCAAAACACATCTAGATAAGTTCCTTAAGGGGTTTACTTTACAAAATGGTGTCACTTGTGGGGGTTTCAATGTTTAGGCACATCAGGGGCTCTCTAAACGTGACATGGTGTCCCATCTCAATTCCAGTCAAGATAGTGCCTCCACAAGCTAAATTGACGTGCTGCGGTCTGGAAAGACTCGCTGCATGTCAGTCTCGACAGGTGATCTGCAGGCGTTTGTGGACACACAGTGGCATTGGATTTCGTTAAATCCCATCCACTATGCTGTAACAGCTGACTACTGTGAATGAGATATCTAGTTTGGGAAGCTAATCAGATCCCGTCCCAGATCCCTTACATACACTAGCATAGCTTGGCTCGGTAAGTATGTATTCTGAGAGAAAGCAGTAGGTATTCCAAAATCAGTAGGCTCAGCCAACTATAATCTAATGGTTATAGTGGTTGTTACATTTTAAATAACTTAGACAGACAGCATTAACCTATGGTTCGATATTAGGGATGGGCAGACCCGTGGATGTTCGGGTCCATTGGGTTCGGCCAAACTTTATAAAAAAGTTTGGTTCGGGTACCAGAACTTGATCCTGAATCTAGACCCCATTCAAGTGAATGGGGGGCCCAAAGATCTGGCAGTTATCACCCTGTCATCTGTGTGACAGTGCAAGAAACCCTCTGATCGATGGCTCCTTCTCAGAATAATAACACCAGCTCACAGCGGTCTGGTTTCCCTCCGCTTGTAGTTACAAATGGGGGGTTACCCCCACATCATTTTTTTTAATTTATATATTAACAAGTACAGTAAAACACGCACCCAATGTAACCTTAGTTCACAGCCTCCAAGTGTTTCAGCAGATGGAAACTCCATTCTCCCTTAAGGTTTCTGGCTTCACAGCTGAAGGGAGACCTGGTGGCTGTGAACTTTGGTAATCTTTTAGGTCACCTGAGTTCATAGTCATGGAATATTTAGTGCCAGACTCAGTCGTTCATCAGTTCGGGACTGGCGCTGCACAGCGTGAGAACAAGCTGCTGTGAACTCAGTTGACCTTACAGTTAGGTCACAGGCCAGATCACACAGAAGATACAATAAGAACCGCCACCTGTGACCTGCAGTAACCTTAATTACGTCACAATTCATCACTGCAACTGTCAGTTTTCATGCTAATCTCACTGTGTTCCAGACACTGGTGAGCTTTTACGTTCCTGATGTTACTGCTCACCACTTCATCTGGATCTAGCAGAACCGAGGACCATTGTGGGCTTCAGTATTATGAATTAACGGCAGACAGGTGAGGATTAGTTTTATTTTTAATTTTATCCTAATATTAGCTAAAGGAGGGGCAAGCGGGTAGAGCCAGACAAAGCTCTAGAATTGACACATCTAATGGATGCGCCTTTCCTAAGGCGGCAGTGGGCTACTATTTGTAACCTGAGGAGGCCAAACATCTATGGGCATTCCCAGCCTGAAAATAGCAGCCAATAGCTACCTGCTTTACCTTGGCTGGTTATAAAAAATGGGGGGACCCCACAACCTTTTTTTTTTTAAATTATTTATTTAAATAATTTAAAAAAACGGCATCAAGGCCCCTCTGTTTTTGATAATCTGCCAAGATAAACCAGACAGCTGAGGGCTGAAGCCCACAGCTGTCTGTTTTACCTGTGCTTGTTCTAAAAAATAAAGGGGAACCCAATACTTGACACGGCTGTGATGGGGCCGAAAGTGACCACACAGGAAAAGCTTGTTGATTGGCTGCATTACAGGTTTTCAACAAGCTTTGTTCAAACAAGCTCGAACAGTAACACAGACTTGAGGGAGAAGTCCTTGTTTGAGGTCAATGCACGGCTACTAGGTGTCAGGTGCGGACCCTGAAGGTTACCGTTTGGGTTCGCCCAGCTCTACTCAATATCATAATGGGAAAGACAGAAAGTAAATGTATTCCAGTTGGCAGATACACATACAATTTAATGCATTAAAAGATGGAAAAAATAAATAACACATTAGAGAGGAACAATTATTGTTCCATACATTTTTATTGTGAGATCGGATTTGAGTCATGGAATTATCCTGTGTTGTGTGAAGCCACATCATTCATTAGTCACATTATTAGAAAATATGCACCATCTGTAGTTTATAGCGTACAGTAGAACAAAATAAATGGCACTACAGCTCAAGGATGGAAACTGGCACCAGGGATTTAATCTCATCCGGACTGCAGAGAATCAGCAGAAAATGATTATTCAGTATATCCATCATAAATGGAATATCTCCAGCTCAATTTCTTGCCTTTTACGTCTGATACAGCAGCCTGGGCAGCAAGTGAAGCGTGACTAAATATTCCCTACAAAGCTTCAAGTCCAGTAGTCAGCTCCTTTGTGTGCTGCGTCTATTTTCAGATTTCTTGGCAAACTTCTCAGAGAGTCCTGGACATTCGCATAGCTGAAATTTTAGAGCATCCTTTTAAGGTATAGTGCTCATAATTATAATTGGCCAAAGTCCATGCAAGAAAATATTATTTTATCTTGATCATTATCGGCAGCACAATCTGAAATTTTAATCCCGTTTGTTCGCCAATTTATTCGTCAAATATTCGTCGAACATAGCCTAACGCCGTTCAAGTCAATAGGAGGCAAAAACAAATGCATGCACAACACCTTCAAACGGGTCCAAAAGCTGCCAAAATACATCAAATGAGGGACAGACACCAGGAAAGTGGCCTCAATTCACCCATAGTACAAATTGTAGCATGACATGGCAGCAGTCAGCCATGTATGAGGTATCGGGATCTGGACCAGCATTTACAGCTTTGAATTGAATGTCACAGTAAGATGAGGTAGGTGAGGGATCGGTGAAGGCCTCCTTTGCTGGGAGCCCTGATACCGCATGCAACACCTCTACGTGCTTCCATGCTTAGCCACACTCAGGTGCCACAAATGTCAGTTTTGTTGACAACCATGGTCAAAAATTTAAGGATAGTAACATGGATAGTTGAGTCCAAGGAAGTAGAGGCCTGACGGTTTCGGAGGTCTGCTGCTACAGGCAACACACATGAAGAAGACCCTACCAGGAGTGTTCATATTTTCAAAAATTGGCAGACACCACCAAAGTGGCTTCAATTTCACCACAGTAGAAATAGCATAATAGGGACCGACAGGTCTTCCACTACACCTAACCCAGCAGATGGACACCCAACCAGCAGTGTTCACATTTAAACAAATGAGGGCCTTACACCACAGAAGTGACATCAATGTAACCATAGTAGAAATAGTATAATAGGGACCGACGGGTCTTTCACTACCCAATCCAGCAGATGAACACCCAACCTGGAGTTTTCACATTTTAAAAATTAAGGGCCTGACACCACCAAAGTGGATTAAATGTCACGAGAATAGAAATAGTATAATTGGGACCGACACTTCCACTACAGCCAACCCAGCAGATCTAGACCAACCATGACTGTTCACATGTCTACAAATTTGTGTTAACATCAGCAGCAGCAGCCATAGACGACACAGAAGCCACACTAAAGATATCACAGAGTGCAGTTACGTGACATTAATGCAGCACACTGAAAATGCAGTATCACCTAGTCTGTACAGTCTGCCCTTGGGGTGCAAAAGTCCTTGGAGATCCATGACTTGTTCATCTTGAAGAAAGTCAGGCGGTCTACACTTTCAGGAGACAGCCGGCAGCACTTATCCTTCAGGATACCACCAGCAGCAATGAAGACACGTTCTGAGAGAACGCTGGCTGCCGGGCATGATAAAACCTCCAAGGCATGTGAGGTGAGCTTAAGCCACTCATCCATTTTGGAAGACCAAAATGTGAAAGGGTCCAAACCCTCCCTGATGGTACTCCTATTCACTTCTAGATACTCATGCACAATCCTATTCATTCGTTCACCACGTGCAAGACTTGGACACTGTTGTGCTGGTGTACGTGCTGGTCTAAAAAAAACTTTCCAAGAGCTCAGAGAAATTGCTTCTTCCACTTACTGCTGCTGCTAATGTTTTGGCGTTGACGAATTGACATGCTGGAGATTGGAAGTCTAGAGCTGCGATGTAAACTGGGTGCTTCACTGCTGTCTTGGGGAAAAGCTCTCTCAAGGTTGTGTAAAAGTGTGTTTCAATACTCCAGCATTCGCAGGTCCTTTTCCACGGCAGGAAGCATCTGGCAAAATTTGGTTTTATAACGTGGATCTAACAGCCCAGCAGTCAGCAGTATTATTAATCATGACAGGGATCATGGTGCAGCAAGAAGGCACTCATATCTCTGGCTCTGCCATGAGGTCCAAGACGATGCTGTGTTGGTGGCTGGGTAACAATGATACTTGTTTTCTCCATCCCCTTCCGCTAACCATGAAAAACAGAGAGGGGAGGATTATCCTCTTCATCTGACAGTTGCTTGCCCAACACCTCTTCCTCCTCTATTTGTTCCTCGGATCTTGCACCTTTGATAACAGTTTGTCTGTTATCTCCAGCCCCTCTCAATCGCAGTAGCCTACCTTCTATTGGCACCCGCCTGTATGACGACAGTCTGGAACTTAGAGAGAATGTTATCCCTTCTGCATTTTCTCCTGCTTCCTCTTCTTCTGGGACTACCATCTCCTCCCGCAGGCTATTCAAAGTCTGCTCCAGCATATAGATGGCCAGAATAGTGATGCTGATGGCAGCGCTGTCAACGCTAACCATCTTAGTAGCCATTTCAAAACTGTGCAGAAGGTGCAGAGGTCCTTAATTTGAGCCCACTCCGTAAACGTGATATGCACCATGTCCGTACTGCATTGGCCCAGGCTATACAACATGACATACTGTGTCAGGGCTCGTTGCTGCTGCCACAGTCATTGCAACATGTGCAGAGTGGAATTCCACAGTGTCGGCACATTGCATATCAACCTGTTAACTGGCATGGACAAAGACCTCTGTATCGATGCAAGTAGATGACCTGAGGGGTGCGAACGGCGAAAATGAGCATGCAGCTTACGTGCATTCTGGAGCAGTTCACCCAGGTCAGGATAGTGACAGAGATAGTGACAGAGAAAATGCTGTACCACCAGGTTGAGAACGAGGGCCATGCAAAGCACGTGTGAGAGCTTGCCTCGCCGTAGGGCCGCCACCATGTTTGCACTGTTGTTGGATGCAGCGTTCACTGGATGCAGGTTCAGCGGAGACAACCATCAATCAAACTCAGCCTGGACAGCTGTTCACAACTCTTCAGGTGTATGACTGCATGTCTCCAAGGCATATCAATTTTAACACTGCCTAATTGCAGTGAGCCTTGGCTGCACAGTGCGGAGGTGGTGAGGATTCGCGCTGCACTGTTGGAATGGGTGTCTCATTAGGGCAGAGGTTGAGGGTGCAGGCGGAGGCCCTAAAGGAGACAGAGGGGGCAGAAGCAGCGGAGGAAGTGTTAAATTGTAGAGGTTTGTCCTGCAAGCCTTGGGGATTCCAAGACTGGTGGAGCAGTGCCTGCCTCCACAGCCACAAGAGTCACCCAGTGCCCAGTCAGCGAGATGTAACGCCCTTGGCCATGCTTACTCGTCCAAGTGTCTGTGGTGAAATGCACCCTGGCAGACATAGATTTAGCCAAGGGACTGGTTATGTTGTCTGCGACATGCTGGTGTAGCGCAGGCACAGCTTTCTTAGAAAAGTAATGGCGACTAGGCAATTGGTACTGGGGCACTGCGATAGCAAGAAAACACCAAAAAAAATTCATTGGGATCCTAGACACCAACAAGAACCAGAGAAAACAGGGATCCCTAAAATATAACTTTTAATCCATAAAGTTAAAAACAATTATTCCAAATTTGGAGACATTGCCACACATGGGTTACCATAGGGAAAACAATACATTAGATGTGTACTATAAGGCCCTGCAGGTCCACTGATGCTGGCCCCTGCCTGACTGTGGAGGTTGGCACCCTAAGTTTCAGCAGTAGGCTCCCCCACTCAGTGGCAGCTTGCCCTTCTAACCCTAGTCAATCCCTATGGTAATTAAAGGAATTTTTGGAATGTTTAAATAAAAATAAACATTTAACTTTTTTTCACAAAAAATTTACTTCAGCTCCAATTTGTTTTATTTTACCAAGAGTAACAGGAGAAAATGGACCCCAAAAGTTGTTGTACAATTTGTCCTGAGTACGCTGATACCCCATATGTGGGGGTAAACCACTGTTTGGGCGCATGGGAGAGCTCGGAAGGGAAGGAGCGCCGTTTGACTTTTCAATGCAAAATTGACAGGAATTGAGATGGGACGCCATGTTGCATTTGGAGAGCCACTGATGTGCCTAAATATTGAAACCTCCCACAAGTGACACCGTTTTGGAAAGTAGACCCCAAAAGGAACTTATCTAGATGTGTGGTGAGCACTTTGACCCACCAAGGGCTTCACAGAAGTTTATAATGCAGAGCCGTAAAAATAAAACAAAAAATTTTTCCCACAAAAATTATTTTTTAGCCCCCTGTTTTGTATTTTCCCGAGGGTAACAGGAGAAAATGGACCCCAAAAGTTGTTTTCCAATTTGTCCTGAGTACGCTGATACCCCATATGTGGGGGGGGGGGGAACCACCGTTTGGGCGCATGGGAGGGCTCGGAAGGGAAGGAGCACCATTTGGAATGCAGACTTTGATGGAATGATCTGCAGGCGTCACATTGCGTTTGCAGAGCCCCTTATGTACCTAAACAGTAGAAACCCCCCACAAGTGACACCATTTTGGAAAGTAGACCCCCTAAGGAACTCATCTAGATGTGTTGTGAGAGCTTTGAACCCCCAAGTGTTTCACTACAGTTTATAACGCAGAGCCGTGCAAATAAAAAAAATTTTTTCTTTCACAAAAATTATTTTTTAACCCCCAGTTTTCTATTGTTCCAAGGGTAACAGGAGAAATTGGACCCTAAATTTTGTTGTCCAATTTGTCCTGAGTACGCTGATACCCGATATGTGGGTGGGAACCACCGTTTGAGCGCATGGCAGAGCTCGGAAGGGAAGGAGCATCATTTGGAATGCAGACTTAGATGGATTGGTCTGCAGGCGTCACATTGCGTTTGCAGAGCCCCTAATGTACCTAAACAGTAGAAATCCCCCACAAGTGACCCCATATTGGAAATTAGACCCCCCAAGGAACTTATCTAGATGTGTTGTGAGAACTTTGAACCCCCAAGTGTTTCACTACAGTTTATAATGCAGAGCCGTGAAAATAAAAAATGAAAATTCCCCCCCAAAATTATTTTTTAGCCCGCAGTTTTGTATTTTCCCAAGGGTAACAGGAGAAATTGGACCTCAAAAGTTGTTGTCCAATTTGTCCTGAGTACGCTGATACCCCATATGTGGGGGTGGAACCACCGTTTGGGCGCATGGGAGGGCTCGGAAGGGAAGGAGCGCTATTTGGAATGCAGACTTAGATGGAATGGTCTGCGGGTGTCACATTGCGTTTGCAGAGCCCCTAATGTACCTAAACAGTAGAAACCCCACACAAGTGACCCCATATTGAAAACTAGACCCCCCAAGGAACTTATCTAGATGTGTTGTGAGAACTTTGAACCCCCAAGTGTTTCACTACAGTTTATAACGCAGAGCCTTGAAAATAAAAAATCCTTTTTTTTCCCACAAAAATTATTTTTTAGCCCCCAGTTTTGTATTTTCCCAAGGGTAACAGGAGAAATTGGACCCTAAAAGTTGTTGTCCAATTTGTCCCGAGTACGCTGATATCCCATATGTTGGAGTAAACCCCTGTTTGGGCACACGGGAGAGCTCGGAAGGGAAGGAGCACTGTTTTACTTTTTCAACGCAGAATTGGCTGGAATTGTGATCGGACGCCATGTCGCGTTTGGAGAGCCCCTGATGTGCTTAAACAGTGGAAACCCCCCAATTATAACTGAAACCCTAATCCAAACACACCACTAACCCTAATCCCAACGGTAACCCTAACCACACCTCTAACCCAGACACACCCCTAACCCTAATCCCAACCCTATTCCCAACCGTAAATGTAATCCAAACCCTAACCCTAACTTTAGCCCCAACCTTAACCCTAACTTTAGCCCCAACCTTAACTGTAGCCTTAACCCTAGCCCCAGCCCTAACCCTAGCTCTAACCCTAACCCTAACCCTAGCCCTAACCCTAACCCTAGCCCTAACCCTAGCCCTAACCCTAACCCTAGCCCTAGCCCTAACCCTAGCCCTAGCCCTAATGGGAAAATGGAAATAAATACTTTTTTTAATTTTTCCCCAACTAAGGGGGTGATGAAGGGGGGTTTGATTTACTTTTATAGCGGGTTTTTTATGATTGGCAGCCGTCACACACTGAAAGATGCTTTATATTGCAAAAAATATTTTTTGCCTTACCACATTTTAAGAGCCATAATTTTTCCATATTTGAGTCCACAGAGTCATGTGAGATCTTGTTTTTTGCGGGACGAGTTGACGTTTTTATTGGTAACATTTTCGGGCATGTGACATTTTTTTATCGCTTTTTATTCCGATTTTGTGAGGCAGAGTGTCCAAAAACCAGCTTTTGATTAATTTCTTTTTGGGGGAGGCGTTTATACCGTTCCGCGTTTTGTAAAATTGATAAAGCAGTTTTATTCTTCGGGTCAGTACGATTACAGCGATACCTCATTTATATCATTTTTTATGTTTTGGCGCTTTTATACGATAAAAACTATTTAAAGAAAAAATAATTATTTTTGCATCGCTTTATTCTGAGGACTATAACTTTTTTATTTTTTCGCTGATGATGCTGTATGGCAGCTCGTTTTCTGTGGGATAAGATGACGTTTTCAGCGGTACCATGGTTATTTATATCTGTCTTTTTGATCACGTGTTATTCCACTTTTGGTTTGGCGGTATGAGAATAAAGCGTTGTTTTTTGCCTCGTTTTTTTTTTTACGGTGTTCACTGAGGGGGTTAACTAGTGATATAGTTTTATAGGTGGGGTCGTTACGGACGTGGCAATACTAAATATGTGTACTTTTATTGTTTGTTTTTTATTTAGATAAAGAAATGTATTTATAGGAACAATATATATATATATTTGTTTTTGGAATTTTTTTAAATTTTTTTTACACATTGGAATATTTTTTTTTTTACACTATAACATTGATCTGCCACTTTGCTGTGCACTTTTCCTATGCTTCCCGGCGCCTGCTCTGAGCAGGCGCAGTGAAGCCACCTCCCTGCAGGACCCGGATGCCGCGGCCATCTTGGATCCGGGCCTGCAAGGTGGAGGTAAGAGACCCTCGCAGCAACGCGATCACATTGCGTTGCTGCGGGGGTCTCCGGGAAGCCCGCAGGGAGCCCCCCTCCCTGCGCGATGCTTCCCTATACCGCCGGCACACTGCGATCATGTTTGATCTCAGTGTGCCGGGGGTTAATGTGCCGGAAGCGGTCCTTGACCGCTCCTGGCACATAGTGCCGGATGTCAGCTGCGATAGGCAGCTGACACCCGGCCGCTATCGGCCGCGCTCCCCCCGTGAGCGCAGCCAATCGCTATGACATGTTATCCCCTCGGTGGTCATACGGGCCCACCCCACCTTGACGGGATAGTACGTCATATGTCAGAAAGGGGTTAATCTGCGGTTGCCATCCGCTCGAGCACATGCTCTTTCTGGGCCTCATCAACATGTGCCAAAGAAAGGTAGTGGAGTAGCCAGTCCAGTAACAGAAGTTGTCAGGTGTCTTTGCATAGGACGTGACGTTGTTGGTTCACTAGTGCTTTCAATAACCTTACCACCTACCCCACGTACACCTTGAACACTAAGCCTAATTCACCTTCCACCATGGCCTTGCTTTTTCCCAGGCATGTTGCTCAGTGTGGTAGGAGCACAGTATTTGCCAAAAAAAATTAGGTTTTAAACTCAGCACCACTTCTGCTAACAGCTGAATTTCAGTGGCAGTAAATTCCAAGGTGAAATATGGTGTGTTGTATCACATTAGTTACAGAAAAAGGAATTGTTTGAGTGTGGATGCAGCCTGTATGACAAAGTAGATATGCTACAAACAATTTGGAAGTCAGATGTCCCCTACTATATGGTGCTATGAATACAATAATTTTTTGGTGGCCTTTGGATCAGGCCTCTATAACACACTAGATGCTACAAACTATTTTAAAGTCCTGTCCCCTACTGTATGACGTTAACAAAAAAATGTTTTCTGCTGTTAATGTGCGTGAGGCGTGCAGGCTGTTTCACATTTAGATAGTAAAAAAATCATTATTTAGAATGCTATACTCATGCATGGATCACAATAGAAGAAATGCACAATACACTTGTAGGACATATGCCCTGCTGGATTTGTATCTGGACCTCAGTAATGGCCCCCCAAAAAATGGTGGAAGGTAAATTTAACAGCCACACTGGACACTAGCTAGCTGATTGATATACAACCGTCTAGCTAACTAGCTAAACTCTTGCTGCTAACAGTGCCAGGGTGTCTTCCTTATATTGAGTGGGAGTCCCATGCTCGAGCTCTCCATCTTGACACTCCGTAATAAGTCCTTTATTCCATCTACGCTATCAATGTTGTATCGTCTACGTATTTAAGATTGTTGATAATTTGCCCAGCAATTTTGTTTCCTTCTTTACACACAGTGTAAAATTACACAAAGGTGGACTCCGTTACAACACGTTAATTTTTTTTGTAAAGATCTTAACATAAAAATAAAAAAATATTTCTCGCTGAGGATCTGTTTATACCAAGGAAGGTGACGGGCACAAGGGGGCATTCTTTGCGTCTGGAGGAGAGAAGGTTTTTCCACCAACATAGAAGAGGATTCTTTACTGTTAGGGCAGTGAGAATCTGGAATTGCTTGCCTGAGGAGGTGGTGATGGCGAACTCAGTCGAGGGGTTCAAGAGAGGCCTGGATGTCTTCCTGGAGCAGAACAATATTGTATCATACAATTAGGTTCTGTAGAAGGACGTAGATCTGGGGATTTATTATGATGGAATATAGGCTGAACTGGATGGACAAATGTCTTTTTTCGGCCTTACTAACTATGTTACTATGTTACTATGTTACTATTTCAATTTTCATTTTAAATATATGTAACACAGACACCAGATTTAAGCAATAGGTAATTTTCGGATGGTATTGTCCCTTTAAGTAAATGTTCTAAGAGGGAATAAAAAGAACAGCCCAAATTGTAATAATATCAAGTTGAATAAGATGATAATTAATTATTGTTTCTAAAATCTTATTTAATTCACTCACTTTAGATTGTATTAAAGCCCAGTTCCAACCATTTTTCTGATGGTGCTAATCTTAGATTTCAGGCGGGGTGTATAAATCGCATTAGTTCTTTCCTCTTAATCCTTAAAAGTCTTTTCAGTATGTGTTAGTAAGATATGAATATGTAAATAAAAATGTAGGTCACAGCAGTGTTTGCCTCTGGACTCCTGACATCACACATGCGTGTTTTTCTACTGTACCATACTAAATTGAAGTGACATTCCTGTCTGTGTGCCTTAGCTTGGAGGTAAACTCAGCTACACATAGCATCTTACACACTGTGCATAGAGAGGGCGCTGAATTATTCTGCTATTAGAATCCTAGAAATTAAGATTAAAGAATCTTGGAAAATAATGTAAATTTGAAAGAACAATTATTGTAAAAAAAATGCCTCTCTGACCTTTCCCGGCGCCTGCGCTCTGCAGTACTTTGCTCTGTCCTCAACAGGGCAGACAAAGTACGCCTGCGCCGGAGCCGCGACAGGAAGCAAAGAAGAGGGCGTCATCGTATGAAGATGGGAGGCGCCGGACCTGGACCGCGACACCCATCAGACCGGACTGCATCAGACCGCCCCTGGGTGAGTATAATCTAACTTGTTTTTCTTATCTTTCAGGTTACATCCGGGGCTTAGCTACAGCATTAAAGAATGCTGTAGCTAAGCCCCTGATGGCGGTGGCTGCAGCTTATCGGCCAAAAATGAGGTGACAGATTCCCTTTAACAGTCTTTGATTCAAAGAGCATGCCTGGCCACTTCCCTTCTTGTTTTCCTGTGAGTAAATTAGGAAAGGTTACATAGACAAGAATTCTACCATAAGTGAATGACTTTTCTATTATATTCACCACCCTGTGACTTCCATCAGCCTGTAGTCATCCTTTCTTTATGTGCAGCTTGTCTGTAAATTTTCTGAAACTTCCTTGGTTCCCTCAAATGTCAATGTACCGTAAATAGCAAACAGAAAGGAAAGGGGAATGCAGATGCAGTTTATCTTTTTTTCATCTGCTTTTTATATAGCGCTAACATATTCCGCAGCGCTTTACAGTTTTGCCACATTATCATCACTGTCCCCAATGGGGCTCACAATCTAAATTCCCTATCAGTATGTCTTTGGAATGTGGGAGGAAACCGGAGTACCCGGAGGAAACCCACGCAAACACGGGGAGAACATACAAACTCCTTGCAGATGGTGTCCAAGGTGGGATTAGAACCCAGGACTCCAGTGCTGCAAGGCTGCAGTGCTCTTCAATGAGCCACCGGCTGCCCATATGTAACAGTACCATATGGAGTACCGTAGTTTGGAGGCCACACTGCATACAGAAAATCCACAACTAACAGTTCAGTACATGTCAATTAGGGTCTACCAAATTCCATTCACACGCAGCAAAAAAATCATATTTTAGGACATAAATCATGGATTTCAGCATACTGTGGATTTTGGACTATTTTTGTTTAGAATCTCCAAGAAAAATGCACGTAACTGAACAGTGTTTATAAAATTATTGTCTTGTGGCATACGGTAACAAGTTAACAACTCAACTGATGGCTGCTGTGTATCCTTCTGTGGTTACTGTGCAAAGCAGCTAAATTATGTTGAAAATATATTTTACTATGAATTTTTGCCATAATAGCCAAGAAGCAAAAGATACACACAGCTGGATAGAGGGGTACTGCTATAGGGTGTCTATGAATGTGCCTAAAATTTCTTGCCATAGGAGACATATAGGTATTGTAAGGCTGTGGTAGCACCGTACGCAGTGAAGAGGCAGTAACCTACAAAGTTCAAACACAAAAGTCTCTTTAATGTGTTACAAGAAGAAAAAGAAGAAAAGACACTACTACAATATGCACACCACCCAGTAATCATATAACACAAAACACTTTATTGGCACACATGATAAAAACATAATTAAAATCACTATGCCACTGTGAACAACCTGGGTACATTATATAAATCCATACAAGTTTCAAGCCTGTTAAGTAGAACAATTAAAAACACAATAAGATCATACCACCCTTCCTAGCAGCTCATGGGGTATCTAAGAGCATATACAGGGCATGATAGATTTAACAATACCCTAAAAGGCAAGTAAACACAAGGCTATCCATATAATGGTAGCAAAAAAAGTCCCCAAGTACCAAGCTGTATATTGAAACTTGTACGTATTTACAGTCATGGCCAAAAGTATTGACACCCCTGCAATTCTGTCAGATAATACTCATTTTCTTCCTGAAAATGATTGCAAACACAAATTCTTTGGTATTATTATCTTCATTTAATTTGTCTCAAATGAAAAAACACAAAAGAGAATGAAGCAAAAAGCAAAACATTGATCATTTCACACAAAACTCCAAAAATGGGCCAGACAAAAGTATTGGCACCCTCAGCCTAATACTTGGTTGCACAAACTTTAGCCAAAATAACTGCGACCAACCGCTTCCGGTAACCATCAATGAGTTTCTTACAATGCTCTGCTGGAATTTTAGACCATTCTTCTTTGGCAAACTGCTCCAGGTCCCTGATATTTGAAGGGTGCCTTCTCCAAACTGCCATTTTTAGATCTCTCCACAGGTGATCTATGGGATTCAGGTCTGGACTCATTGCTGGCCACCTTAGAAGTCTCCAGTGCTTTCTCTCAAACCAATTTCTAGTGCTTTTTGAAGTGTGTTTTGGGTCATTGTCCTGCTGGAAGACCCATGACCTCTGAGGGAGACCCTGCTTTCTCACAATGGGCCCTGCATTATGCTGAAACATTTGTTGGTAGTCTTCAGACTTCATAATGCCATGCACACAGTCAAGCAGTCCAGTGCCAGAGGCAGTAAAGCAACCCCAAAACATCAGGGAACCTCTGCCATGTTTGACTGTAGGGACCGTGTTCTTTTCTTTGAATGCCTCTTTTTTTCTCCTGTAAACTCTATGTTGATGCCTTTGCCCAAAAAGCTCTACTTTTGTCTCATCTGACCAGAGAACATTCTACCAAAATGTTTTAGGCTTTTTCAGGTGAGTTTTGGCAAACTCCAGCCTGGCTTTTTTATGTCTCGGGGTAAGAAGTGGGGTCTTCCTGCGTCTCCTACCATACAGTCCCTTTTCATTCAGACGCCGACGGATAGTACGGGTTGACACTGTTGTACCCTCGGACTGCAGGGCAGCTTGAACTTGTTTAGATGTTAGTCGAGGTTCTTTATCCAACATCCGCACAATCTTGCGTTGAAATCTCTTGTCAATTTTTCTTTTCCGTCCACATCTAGGGAGGTTAGCCACAGTGCCATGGGCTGTAAACTTCTTGATGACACTGCGCATGGTAGACACAGGAACATTCAGGTCTTTGGAGATGGACTTGTAGCCTTGAGATTGCTCATGCTTCCTCACAATTTGGTTTCTCAAGTCCTCAGACAGTTCTTTGGTCTTCTTTCTTTTCTCCATGCTCAATGTGGTATACACAAGGACACAGGACAGAGGTTGAGTCAACTTTAATCCATGTCAACTGGCTGCAAGTGTGATTTAGTTATTGCCAACACCTGTTAGGTGCCACAGGTAAGTTACAGGTGCTGTTAATTACACAAATTAGAGAAGCATCACATAATTTTTCGAACGGTGCCAATATTTTTGTTCACCCCCTTTTTTTACGTTTGGTGTGGAATTATATCCAATTTGGCTTTGGGACAATTCTTTTTGTGTTTTTTCATTTAAGACAAATTAAATGAAGATAATAATACCAAATAATTTGTGATTGCAATCATTTTCAGGAAGAAACTGAGTATTATCTGACAGAATTGCAGGGGTGTCAATACTTTTGGCCATGACTGTATATCATGTACCCAGGTTGTTTATAGTGGCATAGTGATTTTAATTATGTTTTTATCATGTGTGCCAATAAAGTGTTTTGTGTTATATGATTACTGGGTGGTGTGCATATTGTAGTAGTGTCTTTTCTTCTTTTTTTATTGTTTAGTTTATTCTACTACTTGCACCCCATGTTTATATATATTTTTCCATGGTTGTGCGCCGATTTTCTTGAATTCCATGGACTTTAATGTGTTACTTCACACATAAAAGTGCATAGCATTTTATAATACACGTCATCAAAGTTCAATACTAGGGTTGAGCGAAACGGGTCAAATATTTTCAAAAGTCGCCGACTTTTCACAAAGTCGGGTTTCATGAAACCCGATCCGACCCCTGTGCGTGGTCGGCCATGCGGTACGCGACTTTCGCGCCAAAGTCGCGTTTCAATGACGCGAAAAGCGCCATTTCTCAGCCAATGAAGGTAAACGCAGAGTGTGGGCAGCGTGATGACATAGGTCCTGGTCCCCACATCTTAGAGAAGGGCATTGCAGTGATTGTCTTGCTGTCCGCGTCGTCACAGGGGCTATAAAGGGGCGTTCCCGCCGACCGCCATGTTACTGCTGCTGATCTGAGCTTAGGGAGAGGTTGCTGCCGCTTCGTCAGAAGCAGGGATAGCGTTAGGCAGGGTCCATTAACCACCAAACCGCTTGTGCTGTAGCGATTTCCACAGCCCAACACCACCTTCGGTGTGCAGGGACAGTGGAAGCTACATTTTTTTTTTTTTTCCTCAGCGCTGTAGCTCATTGGGCTGCCCTAGAAGGCTCCCTGATAGCTGCATTGCTGTGTGTACGCCGCTGTGCAAACCAACTGCTTTTTTCAAAGCACAAATCCTCTTGTTCCTTCCTTTCTGCACAGCTATCTTGTTTGTTTGTCCACACTTTTTATTTCATTTGTGCATCAGTCCACTCCTTATTGCTGCCTGCCATACCTGGCTGAGATTACTGCAGGGAGATAGTAATTGAAGGACAGTTCCTTTTTTTTTTTTTTTTTTTTGTGGGAGATTAAGATTGGCATTTCTGCTAGAGTGCCATCCCTGTCTGTGTCATCTCTCACTCAGTGGGCCATAGAAAGCCTATTTATTTTTTTGCTTGATTTGGGTTCTAAAATCTACCTGAAAAAATCACTTCATCAATCAGTGGGAGAAAAATATTGGCCTCAGGGCTTGTGTGCCACTCCTTACTCCTGTGTGTGCCATCTCTCACTCAGTGGGCCATAGAAAGCCTATTTATTTTTTTGCTTGATTTGGGTTCCAAAATCTACCTGAAAAAATCACAACATCAATCAGTGGGAGAAAAATATTGGCCTCAGGGCTTGTGTGCCACTCCTGACTCCTGTGAGCGTCATCTGTCACTCAGCGGGCCATAGAAAGCCTATTAATTTTTTTGCTTGATTTGGGTTCTAAATTCTACCTGAAAAAATCAATAAATCAATCAGTGGGAGATAAATATTGGCCTCTGGGCTTGTGTGCCACTCCTGACTCCTGTGTGCGTCCTCTCTCACTCAGTGGGCCTTAGAAAGCCTATTTTTTGTTTTATTTGTTTTCTAAATTCTCCCTGAAAAAATCATTTTATTTTATTTGGTTTCTAAATTATTCCTGAAAAAATCATTTTTTTTTTATTTATTTTTTTCTAAAGTCTCCCTGAAAAAAAAAAAAAAAATCAAATCAGTGGGAGATTAACCCCTTCCCGACCCATGACGCCACGTAGGCGTCATGAAAGTCGGTGCCATTCCGACCCATGACGCCTATGCGGCGTCATGGAAAGATCGCGTCCCTGCAGATCGGGTGAAAGGGTTAACTCCCATTTCACCCGATCTGCAGGGACAGGGGGAGTGGTAGTTTAGCCCAGGGGGGGTGGCTTCACCCCCTCGTGGCTACGATCGCTCTGATTGGCTGTTGAAAGTGAAACTGCCAATCAGAGCGATTTGTAATATTTCACCCATTATAACGGGTGAAATATTACAATCCAGCCATGGCCGATGCTGAAATATCATCGGCCATGGCTGGAAATACTAGTGTGCCCCCACCCCACCCCTCCGATCGCCCCCCCACCCCCCCGATCTGGCCGGTACACTGCTCCGGCTCCCCTCGTCCTGTGCTCCGCTCCCCCCCGTGCTCGTGTCCGCTCCCCCCGTGCTCCAATCACCCCCCCGTGCTCCAATCACCCCCCCTGCACTCCGATCCACCCCCCCCCCGTGCTCCGTTCCACCCCCCCGTGCTCCATTCCAGCCCCCCGTGCTCCGTTCCACGCCCCCCGCGCTCCGTTCCACCCCTCCCGCGCTCCGATTCCCCCCCCCGTGCTCCGATCCCCCCCCCGTGGTCCCCCCCCACCCTATCATACTTACCGATCCAGCCGTGGTCCCGTCCGTCTTCTCCCGGGCGCCGCCATCTTCCAAAATGGCGGGTGCATGCGCAGTGCGCCCGCCGAATCTGCCGGCCGGCAGATTCGTTCCAAAGTGCATTTTGATCACTGAGATATAATCTATCTCAGTGATCAAAATAAAAAAAATAATAAATGACCCCCCCCCTTTGTCACCCCCATAAAGAAATTTTTTTTTTCCACTAATGTTAGAATAGGGTTAGGGTTAGGGGTAGGGTTAGGGGTAGGGTTAGGGTTAAGGTTAGGGCTAGGGGTAGGGGTAGGGCTAGGGTTAGGGGTAGGGTTAGGGGTAGGGGTAGGGGTAGGGGTAGGGTTAGGGCTAGGGTTAGGGTTAGGAATGTGCACACGTATTCTGGTCCTCTGCGGATTTTTCCGCTGCGGATTTGATAAATCCGCAGTGCTAAACCGCTGCGGATTTATGGCGGATTTACCGCGTTTTTTTCTGCGCATTTCACTGCGGTTTTACAATTGCGATTTTCTATTGGAGCAGTTGTAAAACCGCTGCGGAATCCGCACAAAGAAGTGACATGCTGCGGAATGTAAACCGCTGCGTTTCCGTGCAGTTTTTCCGCAGCATGTGCACAGCGATTTTTGTTTCCCATAGGTTTACATTGAACTGTAAACTCATGGGAAACTGCTGCGGATCCGCAGCGTTTTCCGCAGCGTGTGCACATACCTTTAGAATTAGGCCATGTGCACACAGTGCGGATTTGGCTGTGGATTCGCAGCAGTGTTCCATCAGGTTTACAGTACCATGTAAACATATGAAAAACCAAATCCGCTGTGCCCATGGTGCGGAAAATACCGCGCGGAAACGCTGCGTTGTATTTTCCGCAGCATGTCAATTCTTTGTGCGGATTCCGCAGCGTTTTACACCTGTTCCTCAATAGGAATCCGCAGGTGAAATCCGCACAAAAAACACTGGAAATCCGCGGAAAATCCGCAGGTAAAACACAGTGCCTTTTACCCGCAGATTTTTCAAAAATGGTGCGGAAATATCTCACACGAATCCGCAACGTGGGCACATAGCCTTAGGGTTAGGGTTGGAATTAGGGTTGTGGTTAGGGTTAGGGGTGTGTTGGGGTTAGTGTTGTGGTTAGGGGTGTGTTGCGGTTAGGGTTGTGTTTAGGGTTATGGCTACAGTTGGGATTAGGGTTAGGGGTGTGTTGGGGTTAGTGTTGGAGTTAGAATTGAGGGGTTTCCACTGTTTAGGCACATCAGGGGTCTCCAAACGCAACATGGCGCCACCATTGATTCCAGCCAATCTCGTATTCAAAAAGTCAAATGGTGCTCCCTCACTTCCGAGCCCTGACGTGTGCCCAAACAGTGGTTTACCCCCACATATGGGGTACCAGCATACTCAGGACAAACTGCGCAACAATTACTGGGGTCCAATTTCTCCTGTTACCCTTGTGAATCTAAAAAAATGCTTGCTAAAACATAATTTTTGAGGAAAGAAAAATGATTTTTTATTTTCACGGCTCTGCGTTGTAAACGTCTGTGAAGCACTTGGGGGTTCAAAGTGCTCACCACATATCTAGATAAGTTCCTTGGGGGGTCTAGTTTCTAAAATGGGGTCACTTGTGGGGGGTTTCTACTGTTTAGGCACACCAGGGGCTCTGCAAACGCAACGTGACACCCGCAGACCATTCCATCAAAGTCTGCATTTCAAAAGTCACTACTTCCCTTCTGAGCCCCGACGTGTGCCCAAACAGTGGTTTACCCCCACATATGGGGTATCAGCGTACTCAGGAGAAACTGGACAACAACTTTTGGGGTCCAATTTCTCCTGTAACCCTTGGGAAAATAAAAAATTCTGGGCTAAATAATTATTTTTGAGGAAAGAAAACGTATTTATTATTTTCACGGCTCTGCATTATAAACTTCTATGAAGCACTTGGGGGTTCAAAGTGCTCACCACACATCTAGATAAGTTCCTTTCAGGGTCTAGTTTCCAAAATGGGGTCACTTGTGGGGGGTTTCTACTGTTTAGGCACATCAGGGGCTCTGCAAACGCAACGTGACGCCCGCAGAGCATTCCATCAAAGTCTGCATTTCAAAACGTCACTACTTCAATTCCGAGCCCCGGCATGTGCCCAAACAGTGATTTACCCCCACATATGGGGTATCACCGTACTCAGGAGAAACTGGACAACAAATATTGGGGTCAAATTTCTCCTGTTACCCTTGGGAAAATTAAAAAATTCTGGGCTAAATAATTATTTTTGAGGAAAGAAAACGTATTTATTATTTTCACGGCTCTGCATTATGAACTTCTATGAAGCACTTGGGGGTTCAAAGTGCTCACCACACATCTAGATAAGTTCCTTTGGGGGTCTAGTTTCCAAAATGGGGTCACTTGTGGGGGGTTTCTACTGTTAAGCCACATCAGGGGCTCTGCAAATGCAACGTGACGCCCACAGAGCATTCCATCAAAGTCTGCATTTCAAAACGTCACTACTTCACTTCCGAGCCCCGGCATGTGCCCAAACAGTGATTTACCCCCACATATGGGGTATCAGCGTACTCAGGAGAAACTGGACAACAACTTTTGGGGTCAAATTTCTCCTGTTACCCTTGGGAAAATAAAAAATTGCAGGCTAAAAGATCATTTTTGAGAAAATAATTTTTTTTTTTATTTTCATGGCTCTGCGTTATAAACTTCTGTGAAGCACTTGGGGGTTCAAAGTCCTCACCACACATCTAGATTAGTTCCTTTGGGGGTCTAGTTTCTAAAATGGTGTCATTTCTGGGGGATCTCCAATGTTTAGGCACACAGGGGCTCTCCAAACGTGACATGGTGTCCGCTAATGATTGGAGCTAATTTTCCATTTAAAAAGCCAAATGGCGTGCCATCCCTTCCGAGCCCTGCCGTGCGCCCAAACAGTGGTTTACCCCCACATATGGGGTATCAGCGTACTCAGGACAAACTGGACAACAATATTTGGTGTCCAATTTCTCCTATTATCCTTGGCAAAATAGGAAATTCCAGGCTAAAAAATCATTTTTGAGGAAAGAAAAATTATTTTTTATTTTCATGGCTCTGCGTTATAAACTTCTGTGAAGCACCTGGGGGTTTAAAGTGCTCAATATGCATCTAGATAAGTTCCTTGGGGGGTCTAGTTTCCAAAATGGGGTCACTTGTGGGGGAGCTCCAATGTTTAGGCACACAGGGGCTCTCCAAACGCGACATGGTGTCCGCTAACAATTGGAGCTAATTTTCCATTCAAAAAGTCAAATGGCGCGCCTTCTCTTCCGAGCCCTGCCGAGTGCCCAAACAGTGGTTTACCCCCACATATGAGGTATCGGCGTACTCGGGAGAAATTGCCCAACAAATTTTATGATCCATTTTATCCTACTGCCCATGTGAAAATGAAAAAATTGAGGCTAAAAGAATTTTTTTGTGAAAAAAAATTACTTTTTCATTTTTACAGATCAATTTGTGAAGCACCTGAGGGTTTAAAGTGCTCACTAGGCATCCAAATTAGTTCCTTGGGGGGTCTAGTTTCCAAAATGGGGTCACTTGTGGGGGAGCGCCAATGTTTAGGCACACAGGAGCTATCCAAACGCGACATGGTGTCCGCTAACGATGGAAATAATTTTTCATTCAAAAAGTCAAATGGCGCTCCTTCCCTTCCGAGCCTTACCATGTGCCCAAACAGTGGTTTACCTCCACATGTGAGGTATTGGTGTACTCAGGAGAAATTGCCCAACACATTTTAGGATCCATTTTATCCTACTGCCCATGTGAAAATGAAAAAATTGAGGCTAAAAGAATTTTTTTGCGAAAAAAAAGTACTTTTTCATTTTTACGGATCAATTTGTGAAGCACCTGGGGGTTCAAAGTGCTCACTATGCATCTAGATAAGTTCCTTGGGGCGTCTAGTTTCCAAAATGGGGTCACTTGTGGGGGAGCTCCAATTTTTAGGCACACGGGGGCTCTCCAAACGTGACATGGTGTTCGCTAAAGAGTGGAGCCAATTTTTGATTCAAAAAGTCAAATGGCGCTCCTTCCCTTCCAAGCCCTGCCGTGCGCCAAAACAGTGGTTTACCCCCACATATGAGGTATCAGCGTACTCAGGACAAATTGGACAACAACTTTCATGGTTCAGTTTCTCCTTTTACCATTGGGAAAATAAAAAAATTGTTGCTAAAAGATAATTTTTGTGACTAAAAAGTTAAATGTTCATTTTTTCCTTCCATGTTGCTTCTGCTTCTGTGAAGCACCTGAAGGGTTAATAAACTTCTGGAATGTGGTTTTGAGTACCTTTAGGGGTGCAGTTTTTAGAATGGTGTCACTTTTGGGTATTTTCAGCCATATAGACCCCTCAAACTGACTTCAAATGTGAGGTGGTCCCTAAAAAAATGGTTTTGTAAATTTCGTTGTAAAAATGACAAATCGCTGGTCGAATTTTAACCCTTATAACTTCCTAACAAAAAAAAATTTTGTTTCCAAAATTGTGCTGATGTAAAGTAAACATGTGGGAAATGTTATTTATTAACTATTTTGTGTCACATATCTCTCTGGTTTAACAGAATAAAAATTCAAAATGTGAAAATTGCGAAATTTTCAAAATTTTCGCCAAATTTCCGTGTTTATCACAAATAAATGCAGAATTTATTGACCTAAATTTACCACTAACATGAAGCCCAATATGTCACGAAAAAACAATCTCAGAACCGCTAGGATCCGTTGAAGCGTTCCTGAGTTATTACCTCATAAAGGGACACTGGTCAGAATTGCAAAAAACGGCAAGGTCTTTAAGGTCAAAATAGGCTGGGTCTTGAAGGGGTTAATATTGCCCTTTCTGCTTGTGTGCCAGTCTTGACTCCTGGGTGTGCCATCTCTCTCTCTCCAATTGTGGGCCATAGAAAGCCTATTAATTTTTTTGCTTGATTTGGGTTCCAAAATCTACCTGAAAAAATCACTAAATCAATCAGTGGGAGAAAAATATTGGCCTCTGGGCTTGTGTGCCACTCCTGACTCCTGTGTGCGTCCTCTCTCACTCAATGGGCCCTACAAAGCCTATTTTTTTTTTATTTGTTTTCTAAATTCTCCCTGAAACAATCATTTTATTTTATTTGGTTTCTAAATTCTTCCTGAAAAATTCATTTTTTTGTATTTTTTTTTTCTAAAGTCTCCCTGAAAAAAAAAAAAAAAAATCAAATCAGTGGGAGATTAATATTGCCCTTTCTGCTTGTGTGCCAGTCTTGACTCCTGGGTGTGCCATCTCTCTCTCTCCAATTGTGGGCCATAGAAAGCCTATTAATTTTTTTGCTTGATTTGGGTTCCAAAATCTACCTGAAAAAATCACTAAATCAATCAGTGGGAGATAAATATTGGCCTCTGGGCTTGTGTGCCACTCCTGACTCCTGTGTGCGTCCTCTCTCACTCAGTGGGCCATAGAAAGCCTATTTTTTTTTAATTTGTTTTCTAAATTCTCCCTGAAACAATCATTTCATTTTATTTGGTTTATAAATTCTTCCTTAAAAAATCATTTTTTTTTATTATTTTTTTTTTCTAAAGTCTCCCTTTTAAAAATAAAAAAACAAATCAGTGGGAGATTAATATTTACATTTGCGCTTCAGTGACAGTCCTGCGTGTGTGGCATCTCTCTCATTTGTTGCCACCAACAACAGAGTGTGTAACATTGTGCCTGATTTTCGTTGTGGTCTCACCCACCTGTAAAGGGGTAGCTAAATCATACTGAAGTTATAGCTCACCGTGTAAGTTGTGTGACAGCAACAAATACCGTTAGTTTGGTAACATTTTTAAAACAATGAGGAAGTCTGGTGGAAGAGGTCGTGGCCGGGGGCGTTCATTGTCAGCTGGTAATGAGGGTAGTGGTAGTGGTGGAGCATCAGGTGGTCGTGGGAAAAAAAATATTGCACCTAAGTCTGGAGCTGTGGAGCCAGGTTCGTCGTCTGGCTACACAAGGCCTCGAACGCTCCCTTTTCTGGGAGTAGGAAAACCGCTTTTAAAGCCGGAGCAGCAAGAGCAAGTTTTGGCTTATCTTGCTGACTCAGCCTCTAGCTCTTTTGCCTCCTCTCGTGAAACTGGTAAAAGTAAAAGCAGCGCGTCGTTAGTGGATGTTCACGGTCAGGGACAAGTCGCTTCCTTGTCCTCTTCAGCAAAAACAACAACAGAGAAGAATGCAGCAGGCGACACAACGGGTTACTCCATGGAGCTCTTTACACATACCGTCCCTGGCTTAGAAAGTGAAGCAGTCCATGCCCATTACAAGTTGAATCTGACATGGAGTGCACTGATGCACAGCCACAGCCAGACTACTATGCTGGTCCTTTGACTCAGACCACAACATTGCCCTCGCAGGGTGCTGATCAAGAATCAGACCCTGATGAGACTATGTTGCCCCATCACGAACGCTATACCACCGACCGACACGGTGACACAGACGAAGTTGCACACGAGCTACAAGAAGAGGTAATAGATGACCCAGTTCTTGACCCCGATTGGCAGCCATTGGGGGAACAGGGTGCAGGCGGCAGCAGTTCTGAAGTGGAGGAGGAGGGGCCGCAGCAGGCATCAACATCGAAACAGGTTCCATCTGCCGGGCCCGTCTCTTGCCCAAAACGCGTGGCAAAGTCAAAACCTGTTGGAGGACAGCGTGGCCATCCGGTTAAAGCTCAGTCTGCAATGCCTGAAAAGGTATCCGATGCTAGAAAGAGTGCAGTCTTGCATTTTTTTAAACAACATCCAATTGATCAGCGCAAAGTCATCTGTCAAAAATGTTCAACTACCTTAAGCAGAGGGCAGAATCTGAAAAGTCTCAATACAAGTTGCATGCATAGACATTTAACCACCATGCATTTGCAAGCTTGGACTAACTACCAAACGTCCCTTAAGGTTGTAGCACCCTCGGCCAATGAAGCTAGTCATCAACGCAACATCCCTTCCGGCAGTGTAGGGCCACCATTTTCTGCACCACCTGCAGTATCTGTGCAGGTTTCTTTGCCAGGCCAAAGCAGTCAGGGTCAGGGAATCACCAGTTTCGTAGTAGGAAACACTGCATCTAGGGCACCGGCGGCAACAATACCATCTCCCACCGTCTCTCAGTCTGCCATGTCCACCGGCACCCCCGCTTGTTCCACGATCTCCAGCTCTCCAGTCCAGCTCACCCTACATGAGACTATGGTTAGAAAAAGGAAGTACTTAGCCTCGCATCCGCGTACACAGGGTTTGAATGCCCACATAGCTAGACTAATCTCGTTAGAGATGATGCCCTACCGGTTAGTTGAAAGCGAAGCTTTCAAAGCCCTGATGGACTACGCCGTACCACGCTACGAGCTACCCAGTCAACACTTTTTTTCCAGAAAAGCCATCCCAGCCCTCCACCAGCATGTTAAAGAGCGCATCGTCCATGCACTCAGGCAATCTGTGAGCACAAAGGTGCACCTGACAACAGATGCATGGACCAGTAGGCATGGCCAGGGACGTTACGTGTCCATCACGGCACACTGGGTAAATGTGGTGGATGCAGGGTCCACAGGGGACAGCAAGTTTGGGACAGTTCTGCCTAGCCCACGGTCTAGGAAACAGTTGGCTGTAGCCGTTCGCACCCCCTCCTCCTCCTCCTCGTCCTCCTGCAGAAGCGAGACCTCGTCCACAGACCGAAGTCGCACAACCACTCCATCCGCAGTTGCCACTGTTGCACACCAGGTCTCCCATTATGGGGCAGCTACTGGCAAACGTCAGCAGGCTGTATTGGCTATGAAGTGTTTGGGCGACAACAGACACACCGCTGAAGTTCTGTCCGAGTTCTTGCAGAAAGAAACGCAGTCGTGGCTGGGCACTGTAGATCTTGAGGCAGGCAAGGTAGTGAGTGATAACGGAAGGAATTTCATGGCTGCCATCTCCCTTTCCCAACTGAAACACATTCCTTGCCTGGCTCACACCTTAAACCTGGTGGTGCAGTGCTTCCTGAAAAGTTATCCGGGGTTATCCGACCTGCTCCTCAAAGTGCGTGGACTTTGCTCAAATATCCGCCGTTCGCCCGTACACTCCAGCCGTATGCAGACCTATCAGCGTTCTTTGAACCTTCCCCAGCATCGCCTAATCATAGACGTTGCAACAAGGTGGAACTCAACACTGCACATGCTTCAGAGACTGTGTGAACAGAGGCGGGCTGTTATGTTTTTGTGGGAGGATACACATACACGGGCAGGCAGTAGGATGGCAGACATGGAGTTGTCAGGTGTGCAGTGGTCGAAGATTCAAGACATGTGTCAAGTCCTTCAGTGTTTTGAGGAATGCACACGGCTGGTTAGTGCAGACAACGCCATAATAAGCATGAGCATCCCCCTAATGCGTCTGCTGATGCAAAGTTTGACGCACATAAAGGATCAGGCGTCTGCAGCTGAGGAAGAGGAAAGCCTTGATGACAGTCAGCCATTGTCTGGCCAGGGCAGTGTACAGGACGAGGTAGCGGGCGAGGAGGAGGACGAGGAGGATGATGGGGATGATTATATTTTTAATGAGGAAGCTTTTCCGGGACCAGTGGAAATTGTTGGCGCGGCAAGGCCGGGTTCTGGTTTTTGGAGGGACACAAGTGACGTGGATTTGCCTGAAACTGCCCCTCAACCAAGCACAACCACAGATTTGAGAACTGGAACTTTGGGCCACATGGCGGATTATGCCTTACGTATCCTCAAAAGGGACACACGCATAACAAAAATGATGAACGATGACGATTACTGGTTGGCCTGCCTCCTTGATCCTCGCTATAAAGGTAAATTGCAAAATATAATGCCACATGAGAACTTGGAACTAATATTAGCAACCAAACAATCAACTCTTATTGACCGTTTGCTTCTGGCATTCCCTGCACACAGCGCCCGTGATCGTTCTAACACGAGCTGCAGGGGCCAGCAGACCAGAGGTGTTAGAGGGGCAGAAATCAGAAGTGGCGTTGGCCAGAGGGGTTTTCTGACCAGGTTGTGGAGTGATTTTGCTATGACCGCAGACAGGACAGGTACTGCAGCATCAATTCAAAGTGACAGGAGACAACATTTGTCCAGTATGGTTACTAACTATTTTTCATCCCTTATCGACGTTCTCCCTCAACCGTCATTCCCATTTGATTACTGGGCATCAAAATTAGACACCTGGCCAGAATTGGCAGAATATGCATTGCAGAAGCTTGCTTGCCCGGCAGCTAGTGTCCTATCAGAAAGAGTATTCAGTGCTGCAGGTTCAATACTAACAGAAAAAAGGACTCGTCTGGCTACCCAAAATGTAGATGATCTAACCTTCATTAAAATGAACCACAACTGGATTTCGAAATCTTTTGCCCCACCTTGCCCGGCTGACACCTAGCTTTCCTATGTAAAGGTCTTGCCTGTGGACTATTCTGAACGACTTTTCCAATCTCATAATTTGCAGCACCTGATTGTCCAGCATCCGACATGTTAACACCTCCCTAAATGGCCAAAGTCCCCACACGGGGCCGTGGTATCGCCACTTGGCGCCAGCACCCGTGAGAGTACTGTTTGTCTGAAGAGGTGGGTGTGCCCGCTTTTGGTCGACGGCACTGCCACTAGGTCCCTCATAGTACAATAAAGTGTCTGGCGGTGGTGGTGCGCACCCGTCAGACACACCGTTGTAATATGAGGGGCCCTGGGCCTGTACCGCCGGCCACAAGACAGTCCCCCCCCCCAGGTCAAACAGTGCTCTACCACTTGCAAAATTTTCTCTCACAGCTCCACCAATGTTTAGTCTATGCGCTGACATCCTTCAATGCCTGGCACTGTCAATACCATTGTATTGACATTTTTCTTATGTTAGGCCTTCGAAGCCTGTCTGCGGTCACTCCTTCCACTAGGCCTCCACTGACCTGTCTACTGCTGCCCGTGTTCCCCTGGAACCAATTTTAAATTGCCTACAGCCAGCCCAATTTATTATGTTAGGGCTTCGAAGCCTGTCTGCGGTCCCTCCTTCCACTAGGCCTCCACTGACCTGTCTACTGCTGCCCGTGTTCCCCTGGAACCAATTTTAAATTGCCTACAGCCAGCCCAATTTATTATGTTAGGGCTTCGAAGCCTGTCTGCGGTCCCTCCTTCCACTAGGCCTCCACTGCCCTGTCTACTGCTGCCCGTGTTCCCCTGGAACCAATTTTAAATTGCCTACAGCCAGCCCAATTTATTACGTTAGGGCTTCGAAGCCTGTCTGCGGTCCCTCCTTCCACTAGGCCTCCACTGACCTGTCTACTGCTGCCCGTGTTCCCCTGGAACCAACATCAGAAAATATAAAAATAAGTATTTTGCTTATAAAAAAGAAAATACTGGAGAGATTTCAAATGCAGACATTTTAACATTAAAAACAAACACATACAACAAATATCTGGTACAGTACTAAAAATGGCCACCAGCTACAATAACTTTCTCCTGCAAGTAGTTAACTGAAAGTTTTTTTCAATTTAAAACACAGATATGGCATCCACCGAGTGTTGTCCTGTCGCGTCTTCTTTATATTATTGCCAAGAAGATGCAATACAATGAAAATAATAAAATCATTATTTACCAAAAAAATAGCGTAAGTCAAAACCACATTGCAAATAAACATTCATTACAAATAAAGAAGCAGGGCGCGTCCGAGGGTGAGTATATACCTAATAAGAATATAATCACCCTCGGACGCGCCCTGCTTCTTTCCGACAGCCTTCCTTCCTAAGAATCAGCCCTTCCGTGGTGTAGAGAGAGGGTGTGTTACACTCCAAGGTGTTCCCCAGGTTGCCTTTCCTGAGCTTCGATCTTCATGCTCTCGTTTAGTAGTTGTCGGAAAGTAGGCTGCATTAGGCCTACAAATTGGGTATGGGGTGGAGAGAGATGGTGTGTTACACTCCAAGGTGTTCCCCAGGTTTCCTTGCCATTGCTTCGGTCTTCCGACTCTCGTTTAGTAGTTGTAGAAAACTACACTGCATTAGGCCTACAACATGGGTATAGGGTGGAGAGAGATGGTGTGTTCCACTCCAAGGTGTTCTCCAGGTTGCCTTTCCAGAGCTTCGATCTTAATGCTCTCGTTTAGTAGTTGTTGGAAACTACACTGCATTAGGCCTCCAAATTGGCTATGGGGTGGAGAGAGATGGTGTGTTACACTCCAAGGTGTTCTCCAGGTTTCCTCGCCATTGCTTCGATCTTCAGACTCTCGTTTAGTAGTTGTAGAAAACTACACTGCATTAGGCCTACAAAATGGGTATCGGGTGGAGAGAGATGGTGTGTTACACTCCAAGGTGTTCCCCAGGTTTCCTTGCCATTGCTTTGGTCTTCCAACTCTCGTTTAGTAGTTGTAGAAAACTACACTGCATTAGGCCTACAAAATGGGTATAGGGTGGAGAGAGATGGTGTGTTCCACTCCAAGGTGTTCTCCAGGTTGCCTTTCCAGAGCTTCGATCTTAATGCTCTCGTTTAGTAGTTGTTGGAAACTACACTGCATTAGGCCTCCAAATTGGCTATGGGGTGGAGAGAGATGGTGTGTTACACTCCAAGGTGTTCTCCAGGTTTCCTCGCCATTGCTTCGCTCTTCAGACTCTCGTTTAGTAGTTGTAGAAAACTACACTGCATTAGGCCTACAAAATGGGTATCGGGTGGAGAGAGATGGTGTGTTACACTCCAAGGTGTTCCCCAGGTTTCCTTGCCATTGCTTCGGTCTTCCGACTCTCGTTTAGTAGTTGTAGAAAACTACACTGCATTAGGCCTACAAAATGGGTATGGGGTGGAGAGAGATGGTGTGTTCCACTCCAAGGTGTTCTCCAGGTTGCCTTTCCTGAGCTTCTATCTTCAGGCTCTCGTTAAATTGTGGTTAAATGGAACAACTGCATTTGGCGTACTAGTTGGTTTGGGGCCTACTAACAGTGTCTGCCGCTCCTTGCTGTTCTCCTGGTTTCCTGTCCTGAAATTCCATTTTCAGGCGCTCGTTAAGTAGTTGTTAATGTTAGACTGCATTTGGCCTACTAGTTGGGTTGGGGCCTACTATCGGTGTCTGCCACTCCTTGCTGTTCTCCTCCACTGAACAAAGCTGTGCCGCCTGTTTACTACGGTTGCCAATTTTGAACTGCATTTCGACTACTTACTGATTTGGGCCTACTCTCTGTGTCAGCCTCTCATTCCAGTTGTCCTCCACTGCAATGCCCCCTGGTTATTCCTGTGTTACCAATTTTGAACTGCATTTAGCCAACTTTATTCTTTGGGCCTATATCTGTGTTTCCTCCTCATCCTGCCCATTGCCCAGCCAGTGATAGATGAGTCTGCTGGTACATTGACCCATAACGCAACATTCCCCGTGCACGCTACACAACAACATTGTGACCCTGCTGAAAGTCAGGTTGCTCTTCCCGCATACCATACCACCTTACACGGGGACAAAGAGGAAGGTGCAGATGAAAGTGCAGGTTCCTTCATCAGGTGGGGGGAGGAATACTAGTTGGCGACGTCACTGGCACAGGGCCTCTCATAGTACGCAAAAGTGTTGCTGCCGGTGGGAGGCGCCCCCGCCGTGCAAACACACCGCTGTACTTTGAGGGGCCCTGTGCCAGTGCCAATGCCAATGAGTGGGCCCCCCCTGCTTGCTCAGGTTCACAGCACTTGCAAAGTTGAAATACTTACCTCTCCCTGCTCCACTGCCGTGACGTGGTCCAGATTTCCTGGGCCCACTAATTACTTGAACCAGCCCTACCCACCACAACTTTAGCCAAATGACCCCCAATTTCAAATGCCTTCCAATTATTATAAGGTAAATTACGCTTGACAAGCTTCATTAAGAAGAATGGATGGTTTTGACATTAAAATGGGCACTCTAGGTGTTTTCCTGGCCCCCACTCACTGCCGACTATGCTGCCCCATTGACTTGCATTGGATTTCGTGTTTCGGTCGATCCCGACTTTACGTCATAATCGGCCGATTTCACTCGACCCGACTTTTGAGATAGTCGGGTTTCGCGAAACCCGGCTCGACTCTAAAAAGGTCAAGGTCGCTCAACTCTATTCAATACACACAGTTGAATCTCATGTCAGTGCCCGTTTCATAGCACTAGACATCATATGGCTTTTAGATTGCAGTCCCTAAACACGCTGGACCTCTCCTTGTTCAGTATCTGTTTGGTGACCGCATGCCATATTACAGTCTCCAAACACAGCTTCACATGTTACAGACACTAAACATGCCAGTCCTCCTCTGACTAGTTCCTGTGGGTGTCCTGCACTGCTGTATCACAGTATCTGTACTCACACAGCTGTACACAGCCCAGGATATCCTCTGTATAGCAGCCGGGCACCATATCCAACTGTTTGCAATCGTTACACATGCCAGTCGTCTTTCGGGCACAGGACAGCCACCTCCGATACGCATCCGGGCAAAGGACTGTCCACATCTGACTCTTTTGGGCACAGGGCATCCACCTCCAGTTTATCTCCGAGCACAGGACTGTCCATATCCGAGACCAGTCACCATGGACGACTTGCTTCGCTGTGTAAGCTGCGGGTGCCAGGCTATTCAGCTGCCATAGCTGCTGGCTCCGCTGGACTGTGCTGCCTCACACACACGGCCAGTGCTTTGCAGGCCTCTGTTCTGCACAACAGCACACACCAGACTGACACTGACGTTGCACCTGACACCTGACACACCCATTGTTAGGGCTAGCAGAACGCACCAAGCAATAGGGTGATAGATACAAGGTGCATTTGCAGCCCGGGGTCCACCATGCAGAGATACCTGCTGCAAGTAATGGCGGATAGACACTGAGCTAACACGTGGGTTAAACTTCACCCCGTGTGAAATGTAAGCGACCTCTGTTGCTTCACAGAGTCGCGCTGTACACAGAAAACTATTACCCTAACTAAAAGTTGTGCTTGCTCTGGAACTCTTCTGTGCTAACCGCACACATGAAGGAACCATATGCTAAGCCAAGGCTAATTGCCCCCACTGATGCTAGCTGCCTGTCTGAGTGTACAGCCCCAAGGCTAAACAGACTCACACCACTTATATACAGTGTGGCAGAGTATCCACTGGCAACTGCTAAATACAAATGATACTAGCGCATGGCCTTGCGGCCATGCAAACCTTTTATAGCTGTAGCAGTTCAGGACCTTCCTAGTGGACCAATAGGAGCTGCTACAGGACATGAGCGTGTGACCCCCGACCTCCAATGAGAGGTCTTCCCCTGGGCATGCTTAGGAGGGGAAAAGCAGGACTTAGTCCCAGGAGCGGCTGCTCGCCGCCTAACAGCACTAGTTATAATGGCTGAACCTGGAAGGGTAGCAGTAACCAAACGTGCAGTATTTGTCCTGGCCAGGTGCTGGGACCGACGTCTCCGCTGAGCAGGCTCCACTGCGGCTGGAGAAGAATGGGAGACTGCAGCAGACATGGCTCGAGATTCCCCCTGTGCAGCGGCAGGAACTCGATGCCTAACACCCATACCCCTTACTGCAGGGTTTTTAACAAATTAACCTGTGGCTTTCAGCCACATGGAAAACCCAGACTAGAAATCCGTGACTGCCATGCATTTCATCCGACTCCATGCACAACCTGACGAGAACACACAGCGACCTCTACCTGTGACACGAGTCACTGCCTCACAGTATATTGGTGTATATTCACCAGGGGACATTGGCTAAAAATATAGGACATGGACTTTAAAAGACTTAAAGTAAACCTGCAAAGAGGAAGTGTGGCCTATGGAGAAAAAAGTGTCAGTGATCCTTACTCTCACACAGTCCTCTAAAGACAAGGTAAAAGAATGTTCTAATGAGGTATTATTTTTTAGTGCAATGTGATCACACTGTAACCTCACTTACTTTGTCATTGCTTGACTAGGTATGGTTAAATTTGCCTTTTATTGCATACCCTATAGAAACAATCCCTTACCTTTGCACCCTTATGATGTCTTTATGATGTAACTACTAACCACCAAATTAAGGACAGCACAAACTACCATATGTGTTTGACTCATAGCATACCAACTTTCATTACCCCACCATCAATGTACCACCTACTCTAAGGACCCCATTTTTTCAATGCTGGATCCAATGACCAATTATGTAATAACTAATCACATTTCAGTGCAACTAATCCTGCAAAAATGTAGTTGTTACATTCCATTCAGAAGGGCATGCATCTGGGAATCCTAATCCACAGTGGCCAGGACTTTTCACTATATTGATATTGACACCCCACCCTCCCATCATGCTGTCTACCTGAGTCTTTAGGGACCTAGGCTACCTCACCCCTTTTTTTGGGTCTGGCAATAGACCTATGGGAATATTGCAAGGTATCAATCCACATTAGTGCAAATTTAGGAACACATGCCTAATATCTTATGCATATCCAAGCAAATCAGGGGCCAGAAGGATTGGGCATGTTGACTTTCAATGTCCAAGCCTTTTGTTCATTGGTGAAATAAGCCACACAGATGTCTGGCAGTGGCTTACTCTCTTCCCCCTGAAGCAGCTGAACTGAGCTATGGTTGAACAGCTGTTGGTTGAATGAGAGTATGGCCAACATCTCCAAAATAAAAAGAGGCAAGAACTTCTTTTATTTTTCACATGCGCTTTACAGACCTCATCATCACTGTACCCCTTGATGCTCACAATCTAAATTCCTTGTCAGTATGTCTTTGGAGTGTGGGAGGAAACCAGAGTACCTGAAGGAAACCCAAGCAAACACCGGGAGAACTGATGTTGTCCTTGGTGGGATTTGAATCCAGAAATCCTGTGCAGCAAGTCTACAGTAGTAATCACTGAGCCAACGGGCAGCCCCAAAGAAAGTCAAAATGACATCAATGATTTCAATGATAATGTTCATAATTTGTTTGCTGTGTTTCATCTGTAAGTACTATATATTATATGTTGACCAGGGTCTCATTTTCTAGAAGAAGTAACCATCCCAAGTTTCCATCCCACACGGATCTGTAAACAAAAAGATTCGATTTCTAATACGTGTTCTCTCTCATTGTGTTCTCTCAAGCTGCTACAGTCCTGATGCATTATTTATCCCTAACTAATATTACAATGGATTTTTAACAGCAAATCATTAATTATTTAGGTGTTTATTGTAGGCACATTGGTAATTACCACTGCTGATCTGGTGGGACACGTAAACTGCTTTCTCTTGTCTGGCTACAATTACTGTAGGTTTTTATAGTTTAAGGGCATATAGGACATCAATTTGATGGCCTGACCTGCCCCCTCAAACTTTTATAAAATAGTTTAAAGACTTATCTAATATTCATGAAAGTCAATATAAGCTTATCTAACGATTCTTGTTTTCGGACCTACGGAACTGCATTGCCTATGAAGTCTATAAAAATTTGTAAGAAATGTTTGTATTAATGTGTTTTACCACAAATAGGAAACATACTGGAGAAATGATGCCACCCGGCTGACTGAAGACTGCAATCCTTGGTTCTCCAATAATGTAAAGTATAGGAGAAATAAATGGGATAAACAGTAGATCACGGAAGGTTAGCAGGATGTTTTGTTTGTTCATTTGCTTCTTAAAAGTAACAGAGCAACATTTTTAATAGTTTTTTATTAAAAATGTCCTATTTTTCTGCTGTAAAACCTGTGCCGCTACTTTACATATCTGACTGTGCTACTGCTTCTGATGCAGATTTGAGAGCAATTGCTCCTGTCTATTGTTTGCTACTGGCTGGTATTATCTGATCTCTCAGCTTACCCTCTTCCTTCTCTCAGTTATAAAAATACCACTAGATATGGGGAGGAAATCATATATTTGCAAATTACATAAAGCTTTTAGGGTGAAGAGGACCCAGAGTCTGCAAGGTAAAGATGATACAACAAGTGCATGTTCTCTAATTCTGGGGAACTCATAAAGACATGTTATGTGCAGAAGAGATAGAAACTTAGGACTCAGATACACCAGTATGTATTTATACACAGGTGCATCTCACAAAAATAAAATATCATCAAAAAGTTAATTTATTTTAGTTCTTCAATACAAAAGGTGAAGCTCATATATTATATAGAGTCATTACAAACAGAGTGATCTAATTCAATTGTTTATTTCTGTTAATTTTGATGATTATGCCTTACAGCCAATGAAAACTGTTATGATAAGGTAATTCAGTACCACAATGGACATAGAAGTCAGAGCACATACAGTGACCTGACAATAACCCAAAAACATAGAACGAGCTCTGAGACGTGGGAACTCTGCTGACCGCATTCCCTAATCCTCTCCAACCACACTAGAGGCAGCCGTGGATTGCGCCTAACGCTCCCTATGCAACTCGGCACAGCCTGAGAAACTAGCTAGCCTGAAGATAGAAAATAAGCCTACCTTGCCTCAGAGAAATACCCCAAAGGAAAAGGCAGCCCCCACATATAATGACTGTGAGTTAAGATGAAAAGACAAACGTAGAGATGAAATAGATTTAGCAAAGTGAGGCCCGACTTTCTGAACAGAGCGAGGATAGGAAAGGTAACTTTGCGGTCAACACAAAACCCTACAAAAAACCACGCAAAGGGGGCAAAAAGACCCTCCGTACCGAACTAACGGCACGGAGCTACACCCTCTGCGTCCCAGAGCTTCCAGCAAGCAAGAAAAAACAAATAGCAAGGTAGACAGAAAAAAACAGTAATCAAAATAGCAAAAGCGGAACTTAGCTATGCAGAGCAGCAGGCCACAGGAACGATCCAGGAGGAAACAGGTCCAATACTAGAACATTGACTGGAGGCCAGGATCAGAGCACTAGGTGGAGTTAAATAGAGCAGCACCTAACGACATCACCACATCACCTGAGGAAGGAAACTCAGAAGCCGCAGTACCACTCTCCTCCACCAACGGAAGCTCACAGAGAGAATCAGCCGAAGTACCACTTGTAACCACAGGAGGGAGCTCTGCCACAGAATTCACAACAGAAAACCCAAAAGTCATTATCTCAGTAAATTAGAATAATTAACAAAAACACCTGCAAAGGCTTCCTAAGTGTTTAAAAAGGTCCCTTAGCCTGTTTCAGAAGGCTCCACAATCATGGGGAAGACTGCTGACTTAACAGATGTTCAGAAGCCAGACATTGACAAACTCCACAAGGAGGGTAAGCCACAAAAGGTCATTGCTAAAGAAGCTGGCTGTTCACAGAGTGCTGTATCCACGCATATTAATGGCAGTTTCAGTGGAAGGAAAAAGTGTGGTAGAAAAAGGTGCACAAGCAACTGGGCAAACCGCAGCTGTGAAAGGATTGTTCAGAAAAGGCCAATCAAAAATTTGGAGGAGATTCACAAGGAGTGGACTGCTACTGAGTCATTGCTTCAAGAGCCACCAGACACAGACGTATCCAGGACATGAGCTACAAGTGTCACATTCCTTGTGTCAAGTCATTCATGACCAATAGACAATTCCAGAAGTGACTTACCTGGGCCAAGAAGAAAAAGAACTTGACTGTTGCTCGGTGGTCCAAGGTGTTTTCAGACAAAAGAAAATTTTGCATTTTATTTGGAAATCAAGGTTCCAGAGTCTGGAAGAAGAGTTGGAGAGGCCAGAATCAAAGCTGCTGGAGGTCTAGTGTGAAGATTCCACAATCAGCGATGGTTTGGGGATCCATGTCATCTGCTGGTGTAGGTCCATTGTGTTTTATCAAGACCAAAGTCGGTGCAACTGTCTACCAGAAAATTTCAGAGCACTTCATGCTTCCCTCTGCCGACAAGCTTTTTGGAGATGGATATTTAATTCTCCAGCAGGAGACTTGGCACCTGTCCACACTGCGAATACCTAGTTTACAAACAACAGTATCACTGTGCTTGATTGGACAGCAAACTCGTCTGACCTTGTCAAGAGGAAGGTGAGAGACACCAGGCCCAACAATCCAGATGAGCTGAAGTCTGCTATCAAAGCAACCTGGGCTTCCATGACACCTCTGCAGTAGTTGATACAAAAGGATCCCTGACCAAGTATTAAGTGCATTTACTCAACATACATTTCAGTAGGCCAACATTTCGGATTTAAAATCATTTTTCAAGCTGGTGTTATAAAGTATTCTAATTTACTGAGATAATGACTTTTAGGTTTTTATTGGCTGTAAGCCATATTCATCAACATTAACAGAAATATACACTTGAAATAGATCACTCTGTTTGTAATGACTCTATATAGTATGTGAGTTTCACTTTTTGTATTGAAGAACTGAAATAATTTAACTTTTTGATGATATTATAATTTAGTAAGAAGCACTTGCATTTTCTTTTTCATTGGTTGGCTATGCTAGTAAAACTTTGTAGATGTCTTTTTGTAATGTCCATTCCACAATTATTCAATTATTTGCAAGGTCTCTAATGGTCTACTTCTTGCAAATCATAAACATAAGAATACATTCCCAAGGAGTTTTTAAGTAGATTTTTCAGGCTGAAAAATCCACATTGCAAACTGCATAAAAAGTAAGCTTTTCTTTATTTGGTGTATTTGTTAATTTGCTAATTTGTTAATTTGTACTTAAGGTGCTTATTGTGGTTGTTTCTATTGAATCAGTGACCAGATTTCGGGTTTATATTTTTAAATCAGAAATGCCTCAGGAAATTACTTTTATTTTGTTGTCCACATTGTAAAAACACTTGAAAAAAGAGCATCGTGCACTACATTTCCCTCTGAAATCAATAAAAAGGCTTTGCAAAAAATATTTTTTAGAATTTTTATCTAGGATTTTAGGGAAGAGTCCACATCAGCAAGATTAATGTAAAAAAATTATCTGCGTAAACATACTCTATCATTCTTTATTCCAGTCTGAACTCTGCCCAGGTTCCTTATCATTAATGATTGTATTACGCAATTGCAATGCAGTATGAATGAAATGTTACAGTACCTGCAGTTCTTGTATTCTGATTCCTCAAGGCAGTACTTTCTTCATCCATCAAAAACCAAAAAAAAGTTCTTTTCCCTGCCAACTTATAGATGATAAAGTTTGTATTATGTATTCTACTAATATGTCAGATGCATTTCATTTAATGAAAAAAAAAGATTTTATACAGTGGGGCAAAAAAGTATTTAGTCAGTCAGCAATAGTGCAAGTTCCACCACTTAAAAAGATGAGAGGCATCTGTAATTTACATCATAGGTAGACCTCAACTATGGGAGACAAACTGTGAAAAAAAAATCCAGAAAATCACATTGTCTGTTTTTTTAACATTTTATTTGCATATTATGGTGGAAAATAAGTATTTGGTCTGAAACAAAATTTCATCTCAATACTTTGTAACATATCCTTTGTTGGCAATGACAGAGGTCAAACGTTTTCTGTAAGTCTTCACAAGGTTGCCACACACTGTTGTTGGTATGTTGGCCCATTCCTCCATGCAGATCTCCTCTAGAGCAGTGATGTTTTTGGCTTTTTGCTTGGCAACACGGACTATCAACTCCCTCCAAAGGTTTTCTATAGGGTTGAGACGTGGAGACTGGCTAGGCCACTCCAGGACCTTGAAATGCTTCTTACGAAGCCACTCCTTCGTTGCCCTGGCGGTGTGCCCTGGATCATTGTCATGTTGAAAGACCCAGCCACGTTTCATCTTCAATGCCCTTGCTGATGGAAGGAGGTTTGCACTCAAAATCTCACGATACATGGCCCCATTCATTCTTTCATGTACCCGGATCAGTCGTCCTGGCCCCTTTGCAGAGAAACAGCCCCAAAGCATGATGTTTCCACCACCATGCTTTACAGTAGGTATGGTGTTTGATGGATGCAACTCAGTATTCTTTTTCCTCCAAACACGACAAGTTGTGTTTCTACCAAACAGTTCCAGTTTGGTTTCATCAGACCATAGGACATTTTCCCAAAACTCCTCTGGATCATCCAAATGCTCTCTAGCAAACTTCAGACGGGCCCGGACATGTACTGGCTTAAGCAGTGGGACACGTCTGGCACTGCAGGATCTGAGTCCATGGTGGCGTAGTGTGTTACTTATGGTAGGCCTTGTTACATTGGTCCCAGCTCTCTGCAGTTCATTCACTAGGTCCCCCCGCGTGGTTCTGGGATTTTTGCTCACCGTTCTTGTGATCATTCTGACCCCACGGGGTGGGATTTTGCGTGGAGCCCCAGATCGAGGGAGATTATCAGTGGTCTTGTATGTCTTCCATTTTCTAATTATTGCTCCCACTGTTGATTTCTTCAGTCCAAGCTGGTTGGCTATTGCAGATTCAGTCTTCCCAGCCTGGTGCAGGGCTACAATTTTGTTTCTGGTGTCCTTTGACAGCTCTTTGGTCTTCACCATAGTGGAGTTTGGAGTCAGACTGTTTGAGGGTGTGCACAGGTATCTTTTTATACTGATAACAAGTTTAAACAGGTGCCATTACTACAGGTAATGAGTGGAGGAAAGAGGAGACTCTTAAAGAAGAAGTTACAGGTCTGTGAGAGCCAGAAATCTTGATTGTTTGTTTCTGACCAAATACTTATTTTCCACCATAATATGCAAATAAAATGTTAAAAAAACAGACAATGTGATTTTCTGGATTTTTTTTTCTCAGTTTGTCTCCCATAGTTGAGGTCTACCTATGATGCAAATTACAGACGCCTCTCATCTTTTTAAGTGGTGGAACTTGCACTATTGCTGACTGACTAAATACTTTTTTGCCCCACTGTAGTTGTTTCATGTTGAGCAATAAACAAAGACCGACCAAAGAAATCAGAAGTTCTTATACTGTGTTGGATAATGTTTTTATGCAATTTTTTTTCTACCGTTGATACCATAAGGTAGATGCACATTTGTATTTTCCTGGCTAAAGCGGCCCAAAAATTGAGATAGTGCTTTTTTTAGACACTGTAGAGCGTGCTCAATTAAAGTCAACGAGTAGATATTTAAAAGGTATTTTATGGGTCTTTTGAGAATAGTCTGCTCAACAATAGAAAAACAAATTCTGTGTGCAAATATTTCCTCATGATCATACCAAAATGTCAGTCATCCATTGAGTTCCTAGATGAGTTCACAGCTGAAGGGGTTGTTTGTGATTTTTACATTGATTGCCTATTGTTAGGACTGGTCATCAATATCTGACCAGTGGGGGTCCGACATCCTGTCAACTAGTTGTGCTTATTTGCGGAGCTGCACACTAGAGCTCCATCAGCAGTATAGTGGTTGTGGCTGGGTACTACACATCCGCCCCCTTTTAATTTGATTTGCACGCCTACTGATCAGATATTGAATACCTATTCTAAGGATCGGTCATCAAGGTAAAAGTCCAGAACAATCTCTTTAATCAAGCACCTGATTCCTGCTGCTCTAACCTCAAGCAACATGAATCAAAGACAAATACACCCCCTGACGAAGCTTGGGTGAAACGTGCGTTGGGGCTGGCGGGCCAGCACATGCATACTCTACCCTGGTATATTGACATACCATCTTTGATGTAAGTATTAGACTTTGAACTATTTTTAAGCTAAAGTTGTGTAGCAATAGTCATTGTTTCCCTTTTTCTTTGACTAGGGGTATTTGGTTAGAGGCCATAATGTTGATAGGCCCTGCTGTAAATATACATATGAAATAATTCTCTGCTAAGTTTATTTCCATGCATGCTGGCACCACTTTTTTCAGGAGTGCTCTGTTTGTATCTTATTTATGTTTGTTCAGTTATATTATTCTTTTAAAAATATTGAAATAAAATGTTATTTTATATGAGATCTATTTTAAACTCGGTTTTCTCATGTTGGTCTGATGAATCAAAGACTGTCTTCTGCATTCTTGAAGTGTATGTTATAATCTGAAATGTTGCCGAATTTCAGAGAAAAACATTAATTGAAAACATGGCCTGGGAAGGGGGAATTAGTCCAAGAGGCAGGTTATCCCTACGTACACTCATAGGAGAGGAGAATCCAGCAGGGACATGCCTCTTGGAAAAATCATCTTAGGTAGGAGAGACTGATGAATTTTTTCTTTATGCCACACTGATGGTCAAAATGGAATGGACAAATGGGCCAAAGATGGATGAAAATTGGATTCGGCACATCAATGAAAAGCAATCCGTGCAAAGAAGAAAAATGGACATCAGTGTTGTGAATTCTGTGGCAGAGCTCCCTCCTGTGGTCACAAGTGGTACTTCGGCTGATTCTCTCTGGGAGCTTCCGTTTGTGGAGGAAACTGGTACTGCTGCTTCTGAGTTTCCTCCCTCAGGTGATCTGGTGAGGTCGTTAGGTGCTTCTCTACTTAACCCCACCTAATGCTTTGATTCATGCTTCCTGTCAATGTTCCAGTGTTGGACTTGTGTTTCTCTGGATCATTCCTGTGGCCTGCTGCTCTGCATAGCTAAGTGCTTCTTCGCTATTTGTTGCTATTTTTTCTGTCCAGCTTGTCTATTTGTTTTGCTGGAAGCTCTGGGACGCAAAGGGTGTACCTCCGTGCCGTTAGTTCGGTACGGAGTGTCTTTTTGCCCCTTTGCGTGGTTTTCTTTAGGGTTTTGTGTAGACCGCAAAGTTATCTTTCCTATCCTCGTTCTGTCTAGAATATCGGGCCTCACTTTGCTGAATCTATTTCATCCCTACGTTTGTCTTTTCATCTTACTCACAGTCATTATATGTGGGGAGCTGCCTTTTCCTTTGGGGTATTTCTCTGAGGCAAGGTAGGCTTATTTTTTCTATCTTCAGGCTAGTTAGTTTCTCAGGCTGTGCCGAGTTGCATAGGGAGCGTTAGGCGCAATCCACGGCTGCCTCTAGTTGTGTTTGGAGAGGATCAGGGATTGCGGTCTGCAGAGTTCCCACGTCTCAGAGCTCGTTCTATTATTTTGGGTTATTGTCAGATCACTGTATGTGCTCTGACCTCCATGTCCATTGCGATACTGAATTGCCTTTCATAACAGTACAGGAAGCCAAAAGTACTAATGATTCTCAATAGAGGGAAAAAAGAAGTTCTGAGACCATTTTTTTTCTTGGCTTTGTGTTTTGTCTTTTTTTCCCCCTAGACATTTGGGTGGTTCAGTACACAGGTGTAGCGATGGACATTAGAGGTCTGTCTTCATTTGTGGATCAGCTCTCGGCAAGAGTACAAAAGATTCAAGACACTATTGATCAGAAATCTATGTTAGAACCAAGAATTCCTATTCCTGATTTGTTTTTTGGAGATAGAACTAAGTTTCTGAGTTTCAAAAATAATTGTAAGTTATTTCTGGCCTTGAAACCTCGTTCCTCTGGTGATCCAGTTCAACAGGTTTTGATTATTATTTCTTTTTTGCGCGGCGACCCTCAGGACTGGGCATTTTCTCTTGCGCCAGGAGATCCTGCATTGAGTAATATCAATGCGTTTTTCCTGGCGCTCGGATTGCTGTACGATGAGCCTAATTCAGTGGATCAGGCAGAAAAGAATTTGCTGGCTCTTTGTCAGGGTCAGGATGAGATAGAGGTATATTGCCAGAAATTTAGAAAATGGTCAGTGCTCACTCAATGGAATGAATCTGCGCTGGCAGCTATGTTCAGAAAGGATCTCTCTGAAGCCCTTAAGGATGTCATGGTGGGATTTCCTATGCCTGCTGGTTTGAATGAGTCTATGTCTTTGGCTATTCAGATCGGTCGACGCTTGCGTGAGCGTAAATCTGTGCACCATTTGGCGGTATTACCTGAGCTTAAACGTGAGCCTATGCAGTGCGATAGGACTTTGACCAGAGTTGAACGGCAAGAACACAGACGTCTGAATGGGCTGTGTTTCTACTGTGGTGATTCCACTCATGCTATCTCTGATTGTCCTAAGCGCACTATGCGGTTCGCTAGGTCTGCCACCATTGGTACGGTACAGTCAAAATTTCTTCTGTCCGTTACCTTGATCTGCTCTTTGTCATCATATTCTGTCATGGCGTTTGTGGATTCAGGCGCTGCTCTGAATTTGATGGACTTGGAATATGCTAAGCGTTGTGGGTTTTTCTTGGAGCCCTTGCAGTGTCCTATTCCATTGAGAGGTATTGATGCTACGCCTTTGGCCAAGAATAAGCCTCAATACTGGACCCAGCTGACCATGTGCATGGCTCCTGCACATCAGGAGGATATTCGCTTTCTGGTGTTGCATAATCTGCATGATGTGGTCGTGTTGGGGTTGCCATGGCTACAAGCCCATAATCCAGTATTGGATTGGAAATCCATGTCGGTGTCCAGCTGAGGTTGTCAGGGAATACATGGTGATGTTCCATTTTTGTCAATTTCGTCATCCACCCCTTCTGAGGTTCCAGAGTTCTTGTCTGATTACCGGGATGTATTTGATGAGCCCAAGTCCGATGCCCTACCTCCGCATAGGGATTGTGATTGTGCTATCAATTTGATTCCTGGTGGTAAATTCCCAAAAGGTCGACTGTTTAATTTATCCGTGCCTGAGCACACCGCTATGCGCAGTTATGTGAAGGAATCCCTGGAGAAGGGGCATATTCGCCCGTCATCGTCGCCATTAGGAGCAGGGTTCTTTTTTGTAGCCAAAAAGGATGGTTCGCTGAGACCTTGTATAGATTATCGCCTTCTTAATAAGATCACTGTTAAATTTCAGTACCCCTTGCCTTTGTTATCTGATTTGTTTGCTCGGATTAAGGGGGCTAATTGGTTCACCAAGATTGATCTTCGTGGTGCGTATAATCTGGTGCGAATCAGGCGAGGCGATGAATGGAAAACTGCATTTAATACGCCCGAGGATCATTTTGAGTATCTAGTGATGCCATTCGGACTTGCCAATGCTCCATCAGTGTTTCAGTCCTTTATGCATGACATCTTCCGAGAGTACCTGGATAAATTCCTGATTGTGTACTTGGATGACATTTTGATCTTCTCGGATGATTGGGAGTCTCATGTGAAACAGGTCAGAACGGTTTTTCAGGTCCTGCGTGCTAACTCTTTGTTTGTGAAGGGATCAAAGTGTCTCTTTGGTGTGCAGAAGGTTTCATTTTTGGGGTTCATCTTTTCCCCTTCTACTATCGAGATGGATCCTGTTAAGGTCCAAGCCATCCATGATTGGACTCAGCCGACATCTCTGAAAAGTCTGCAAAAGTTCCTGGGCTTTGCTAATTTTTATCGTCGCTTCATCTGCAATTTTTCTAGTATTGCCAAACCATTGACCGATTTGACCAAGAAGGGTGCTGATTTGGTCAATTGGTCTTCTGCTGCTGTGGAAGCTTTTCAAGACTTGAAGCGTCGTTTTTCTTCTGCCCCTGTGTTGTGTCAACCTGATGTTTCTCTTCCGTTCCAGGTCGAGGTTGATGCTTCTGAGATTGGAGCAGGGGCTGTTTTGTCGCAGAGAGGTTCTGATTGTTCAGTGATGAAACCATGCGCTTTTTTTTCCAGGAAGTTTTCGCCTGCTGAGCGGAATTATGATGTGGGCAACCGAGAGTTGCTGGCCATGAAGTGGGCATTCGAGGAGTGGCGTCATTGGCTTGAAGGAGCTAAGCATCGCGTGGTGGTATTGACTGATCATAAGAACCTGACTTATCTCGAGTCTGCTAAGCGTTTGAATCCTAGACAGGCTCGTTGGTCGCTGTTTTTCGCCCGTTTTGACTTTGTGATTTCGTACCTTCCGGGATCTAAAAATGTGAAGGCGGATGCTCTGTCTAGGAGTTTTGTGCCCGACTCTCCGGGTTTATCTGAGCCGGCGGGTATCCTCAAGGAAGGAGTAATTGTGTCTGCCATCTCCCCTGATTTGCGGCGGGTGCTGCAAAAATTTCAGGCTAATAAACCTGATCGTTGTCCAGCGGAGAAACTGTTTGTCCCGGATAGGTGGACAAATAAAGTGATCTCTGAGGTTCATTGTTCGGTGTTGGCTGGTCATCCTGGAATCTTTGGTACCAGAGAGTTAGTGGCTAGATCCTTTTGGTGGCCGTCTCTTTCGCGGGATGTGCGTTCTTTTGTGCAGTCCTGTGGGATTTGTGCTCGGGCTAAGCCCTGCTGTTCTCGTGCCAGTGGGTTGCTTTTGCCCTTGCCGGTCCCGAAGAGACCTTGGACACATATCTCTATGGATTTTATTTCAGATCTTCCCGTCTCTCAAAAGATGTCAGTCATTTGGGTGGTCTGTGATCGCTTTTCTAAGATGGTCCATTTGGTACCCTTGTCCAAGTTGCCTTCCTCCTCTGATTTGGTGCCATTGTTCTTCCAGCATGTGGTTCGTTTGCATGGCATTCCAGAGAATATCGTTTCTGACAGAGGTTCCCAGTTTGTTTCGAGGTTTTGGCGAGCCTTTTGTGGTAGAATGGGCATTGACTTGTCTTTTTCCTCGGCTTTTCATCCTCAGACTAATGGCCAGACCGAACGAACCAATCAGACCTTGGAAACCTATCTGAGATGCTTTGTTTCTGCCGATCAGGATGACTGGGTGTCCTTTTTGCCTTTGGCTGAGTTCGCCCTTAATAATCGGGCCAGCTCGGCTACCTTGGTTTCGCCATTTTTCTGCAATTCTGGGTTCCATCCTCGTTTCTCTTCAGGACAGGTTGAGTCTTCGGACTGTCCTGGTGTGGATACTGTGGTGGACAGGTTGCAGCAGATTTGGACTCATGTAGTGGACAATTTGACCTTGTCCCAGGAGAAGGCTCAACGTTTCCCTAATCGCAGACGCCGTGTGGGTCCCCGACTTCGTGTTGGGGATCTGGTTTGGTTATCTTCTCGTCATATTCCTATGAGGGTTTCCTCTCCAAAGTTTAAACCTCGTTTCATTGGTCCTTATAGGATTTCTGAGGTTATTAATCCTGTGTCTTTTCGTCTGACCCTCCCAGATTCTTTTTTCATACATAACGTCTTCCATAGGTCATTGTTGCGGAGATACGTGGCACCTATGGTTCCATCTGTTGACCCTCCTGCCCCGGTTTTGGTGGAGGGGGAATTGGAGTATATTGTGGAGAAGATTTTGGATTCTCGTGTTTCAAGACGGAAACTCCAGTATCTGGTTAAATGGAAGGGTTATGCTCAGGAGGATAATTCCTGGGTTTTTGCCTCTGATGTCCATGCTCCCGATCTTGTTCGTGCCTTTCATGTGGCTCATCCTGGTCGGCCTGGGGGCTCTGGTGAGGGTTCGGTGACCCCTCCTCAAGGGGGGGGTACTGTTGTGAATTCTGTGGCAGAGCTCCCTCCTGTGGTCACAAGTGGTACTTCGGCTGATTCTCTCTGGGAGCTTCCGTTTGTGGAGGAAACTGGTACTGCTGCTTCTGAGTTTCCTCCCTCAGGTGATCTGGTGAGGTCGTTAGGTGCTTCTCTACTTAACCCCACCTAATGCTTTGATTCATGCTTCCTGTCAATGTTCCAGTGTTGGACTTGTGTTTCTCTGGATCATTCCTGTGGCCTGCTGCTCTGCATAGCGAAGTGCTTCTTTGCTATTTGTTGCTATTTTTTCTGTCCAGCTTGTCTATTTGTTTTGCTGGAAGCTCTGGGACGCAAAGGGTGTACCTCCGTGCCGTTAGTTCGGTACGGAGGGTCTTTTTGCCCCTTTGCGTGGTTTTCTTTAGGGTTTTGTGTAGACCGCAAAGTTATCTTTCCTATCCTCGTTCTGTCTAGAATATCGGGCCTCACTTTGCTGAATCTATTTCATCCCTACGTTTGTCTTTTCATCTTAATCACAGTCATTATATGTGGGGAGCTGCCTTTTCCTTTGGGGTATTTCTCTAAGGCAAGGTAGGCTTATTTTTTCTATCTTCAGGCTAGTTAGTTTCTCAGGCTGTGCCGAGTTGCATAGGGAGCGTTAGGCGCAATCCACGGCTGCCTCTAGTTGTGTTTGGAGAGGATCAGGGATTGCGGTCTGCAGAGTTCCCACGTCTTAGAGCTCGTTCTATTATTTTGGGTTATTGTCAGATCACTGTATGTGCTCTGACCTCCATGTCCATTGTGATACTGAATTGCCTTTCATAACACATCAGTATAAGTCTAAGGGCAGGTGCAGACTAGCGTATTTTCAATCCTACTAGAATCCGACAAAATATTGAGTCGCACTGTGCGCGTGGAAAATATCGGACTGCACTCGGTTGACATCTGAGTGCAGTCCGATTTCCACGGCCTCACAGAATGGAAAAGATAGAGAATGGAGGAAATGGAAACTTTTTTTTTGATCTTCCGAGAGAATTGGAGCTCGCTGTGATCACACTCTGATCAGTGTCATTTGCATAATTGGCACAATTCTCTCGAGTGAGAGAATCTATTGCCATCTGCACCTTCCTTTACTGAAAAGGCACGTCTCAACACATCTGATTATCCACCACCCTCGGATTATTCAGATGGAACCTGAAAACCCATCTCTTCAGGAAAGCCTCCAGCCCGCAATAACCACCCGGAGCTGCAGCCTCACCAACCACCCAAGCTGCCGCCTCACCAACCACCCGAGCTGTCGCCTCACCAAACACCTGAGGTGCCGCCTCACCAACCACCCGAGCTGCCGCCTCACCAACCACCCGAGCTGCCGCCTCACCAACCACCCGAGCTGTCGCCTCACCAACCACCCGAGCTGCCGCCTCACCAACCACCTGAGCTGCCGCCTCACCAACCACCCGAGCTGCCGCCTCACCAACCACCCGAGCTGTCGCCTCACCAACCACCCGAGCTGCCGCCTCACCAACCACCCGAGCTGCCGCCTCACCACCACCAGAGCTGACGCCTCACCACCACCAGAGCTGACGCCTCACCACCACCAGAGCTTCCGCCTCACCACCACCAGAGCTGCCACCTCACCACCACCAGAGCTGTCGCCTCACCACCACCAGAGCTACCGCCTCACCACCACCAGAGCTGCCACCTCACCACCACCAGAGCTGCCGCCTCACCAACCACCCGAGCTGCCGCCTCACCACCACCAGAGCTGCCGCCTCACCAACCACCAGAGCTGCCGCCTCACCACCACCAGAGCTGCCGCCTCACCACCACCCGAGCTGCCACCTCACCACCACCAGAGCTGCCGCCTCACCACCACCAGAGCTACCGCCTCACCACCACCAGAGCTGCCGTATCCCCGACCTTCTGTCTCTTCCCCAGTATCCCGTAGAATGTAAGTCCGCAAGGACAGGGTCCTCTCCCCTCCATCGTAAATTTGTGCACTGTAAATTATATCTATAACCCTGTATGTAACCCCTTTCTCATGTACAGCACCATGGAATTAATGGTGCTATATCAATAAATAATAATAATTGACAGTATTTAGTTCATTTTGATATGCAAATACCTATTTAATTAGTATTATTTTCCCTGTATTCTTATCATAACACTATGCAACACTGTAAAAATTGCTTATGACAGGACATACTGTACACATGCTAGCTTCAGAATATTCACAAAAGGCCTTACTGTTAGAGATCTGCAGCTTTCCTGGCACCAAGGAAGATGCAATAAGTAAGTGTCAACACTAAAAAGCTTTGTCCGGCAGGTATCCGGCCTCTAATCAATTGCCACATGAGCAGTAACGAGATTAAAAAGGGTGAGTTAATTCATCGCTGACAATAATGCAAACAGCAGCAGCAGAGTGAAATCTGTCACAGTCATTAAAAAATGAACAGATGAACTAAGGTAACGAAGGTCAGAGCTGGGAGGGAAGAAATAAGTCACCAAGGTGATGCCCAAATAACTGCTTCAGGAAGGATGAGCCCATAAGCTTTTCCCCAACAACAGACAAAACAACAGTGAATACAAGTTAATGTGCCTAGAGGAAAAGATGCCAATGAGAGAGTGACTCAGGCGTCAAGGCTTTGTGCTTACACCGGGAATCTCAGCTGAAGGCACAGCTGGTAGGCCATGAAGGAAGTTGTTGATCAGTGAAGCTTGTCTGTGACGTCAAAGGCTTTTACTGGAAGCGATGTCTCCAGAGTACGTTTCACCTACAAATTGGGACATTTCGGCCATACGTCCATTAGTCTATGCAGATCATAAAAGAGATGTTATTGGCAGGGATATAAGACTCTTACCGAGCCTTAATCACATTTATGCTCTATTCACACAAGGATGGCTGTGCATTCAGAGCATTTGTAATCAGTGGATGCTAGTCCTGATAATGTCCACATCATTCTCAAAGTCACCGATATACAAATTATGCAAAATTTTGGCTCTAATTCTTCAATATCAGCGCTTTTGATGATTGGGTACCCAAGGAATGGTGGAGTATGAGGTGTCTGATTCATGAATCAGGTAAGGCTAGTTTCACATTTGCGGTAGAATCCGCAGCGTTTAATCCGCAACCTGAAACGCACGATAAACCGCGTGCAAACGCAGCGTTTTTTAGACGCGTGAAGTAACGCATGCGGTTAAAAAAATGCTGCTTTTTCATTAGTTTTGCATGTGTTTGCGTTTTCTTTGCGCATGGTGGAAAATTTTACATGAGAAAAATCTAGATAAACAGACACCACCAATGGGACTACAGAGGGCATGTATTATGGTATATCTGTATATAGACCCTTGGACTGCTGAAATCTTAACAGTTTGCTACTGCATCCTGTGTCATGATGGATCTTCACATAGAGAGCTTTTATTTCAACCTGGATTTAAGTATCAAGCTGTTTTTGCCTGTGCATTATTGAACTCTAGGAGAGCCGTGGAGACTACCACACGCTATATGGCAAGCTTAATGCCAACCCGGACAAATTCCCAGAATATACCAGGATGTCTCAAGAGTTTTTTCGGGATTTGCTTGGTCGTGTCCAAGGAGCCATCCGGAGACAGGACACCCAGCTCCGTAGAGCGATTCCTGCAGAGGAACGTCTCCTGGTCACATTAAGGTACGTAATAATTCTACACAAATGCCAGTCATAATTATTGTTGGTCTGCCATGTATTCTTTGCATTTTCCTTTATGTCTTTAGCTAAACGCCACCATAAATAGAATTGTTTGTAATTTTTTTTTTACATTTTATTTCAGATTCCTGGCTACCGGAGAGAGCTTATCATCGCTCCACTTTCAGTACCGGCTTGGAATTTCCACCTTGTCTGGAATAGTTGCGGACACCTGTCGGGCTTTGTGGAACGTTCTCTGGGATGAATTTATCCACCTACCCAACACGGACATGTGGATGGAAATTGCAGAAAAATTCAACCTGGATTTAAGCATCAAGCTGTTTCTTGCCTGTGTGCGTTTGCTTGGGAGCAAGACAGAAATCGCAAAAGATGGAGAAGGAGACGTCGTAGGCGTTTTTGGAAACACCCCATTATTGAATTACATGAGAGACGTGGAGCCTATCACACGCTGTATGGCGAGCCTAAAGCCAACCCGGACAAATTCCCGGAATATACAAGGATGTTGTAAGACTCTTTCCGGGATTTGCTTGCTCGTGTCCAAGGAGCCATGCGGACACAGGACACCCAGCTCCGTAGAGCGATTCCACCAGAGGAACGTCTGCTGGTTACATTAAGGTACGTAAGAAATCTAAACCAATGCCAGTGCTAATTTTGGGTGTTCTGACATGTTTTTTTGTTTGGTATTTTCCTTTATGTCTTTAGCATAACAACACCATAAATAGAATTGATTGTAATTTTTTTATTATTTATTTTCTTCCAGATTTCTGGCAACCGGAGAAAGTTTATCATCCCTCCACATCCAATACCGGCTTGGAATATCCACCCTGTCGGGAATAGTTGCGGACACCTGCTGGGCTTTGTGGAATGTACTCCGGGATGAGTTTATACCGCTACCCACCTTGGACATGTGGATTGGAATTGCGGAAAAATTCTGGAGTGTGTGTGATTTCCCCAACTGTTTGGGAGCGGTGGATGGAAAGCACATACACATTATCAAACCTGCCAGAACTGGATCAGAGTACTTCAACTACAAAACAATTTTTTCTGTAGTGCTCATGGCAATAGCAGATGCGGACTGTCACTTCATCGCCATGGACATTGGAGCTTTTGGCCGTGGCAATGACTCACAGACTTTCAAGAACTCTGATATGGGCCGACGTGTATATGGCAAAAATTTTAATTTTCCCCTGCCACGACCTCTCCTTAACACTCAAGGCCCACCGATGCCATTTGTTATGGTTGGGGATGAGGCTTTTCAGATGTGTGAAAACCTACTGAAGCCATATTCCAGTCGGGACTTGAACCACACTAAAAGGATTTATAACTACAGACTGACCAGGGCCCGAAGAACAGTGGAGTATACCTTTGGGATTCTTGTCTCAAAATGGCGCATTCTTGCGACAGCCATTAATCTAAAAATGGAGACAGTTGATGAGGTGGCCAAAGCCTGTGTGGTTCTGCACATTTACATAATGGCTAAGGAGCGACCCAACATTGAATTGGATGAACCAGTTTCAAATCCATTGACAGATTACCAGCATCACCCGCTGTGGTCAACTGTTGAAGTTCGCCACATGCGGAACCAATTTGCAGCCCATTTTGATTCTGATATTGGATGTGTGGCATGGCAAGATAATATTGTCTAAAATGTGCTGTTGGGTTTGGGTCTGTACCAGTTATGTTTTAAATGTTACTAATATTTTTTGTTAATAAACAACGTGTTTTGATATCTTTATTACCGAGTCTCCTATGTATTTCCTCTAAAAACCACTTATGTAGTTAGTGGTAAGGTAGTTGACATCATTACATCCTGATTCTGTTCTGCAGTATCTATTGGACGCAGACTGAAGAGACGATGGAGGTATAATAGAAAGCAGATCTATACTCACCAAGTCATGTATGAGAAATAATGACTTCATGAGCACAAAACCCAGCCTCATGAATTCACTATTTCTGACACCTGTCCAGGTGAGTATAGATATGTCTTGTATGACATCCATTGTCTCTTCAGTTTGTGTGAAATAGATTACGTAGACTGAAGAGAAAATGGAGGTTATACAAGGCAGTTCTCTACTCACCAGGTCAGGTGTCATAACTAATGAGTTTTTTGACACATGACCTGTTGAGTATAGTTCTGCTTTGTATTGCTGCCATTATCTCTTCAGTCTGCGACACAGATTAAGCAGACTGAAGAGATTATGGAGAAAATACAAGTATTTTTTTTTGACAACTCATAGCTGCATACGAAACACACAAAGCTGCAGGGTTGTACTTAATAACCACTGGAGCTATGAGGTGGCAAAAAATCAAAGTGTACGGCGCAGTGTGTTTATTTTTCGCACAGCGTGTGTTGCTGGCGGCGAAATACACAAATAACCAAACAGTATTGGGGGCAAAAAACATTAACATTTATTTTTAAACATAAAAAAAATTAACTGCGCCTGCTTGGCTGTAGAGTGATGGAACTGGGGTGTGTGTAGCTGTGAGGCCTGGCTAACTGTGGACGACGCAGGGGTGGCAGGAGAAGGGGCAATTAAAGTACTGGGGTCTGGGAGTTCGGGGATGGTGCTTGATGCATGAGAGGGCAGAGATACACTGGGAGGGTGAGACAAACCTGACATTACAGACACACTGGGAGGTGAGGGGAGAGGGATAGCAATAGTCTGCTGTTTCTTTTTCCCTTTCCCTTTTTGGGATTGGCGCTGCGGTCAGGGAAGCCTCAGTGGGCTCATTTCTTGCAGCCTGGTCATGGTGGCTGACCTGTCAGGGTCCGTGTGCCGCCGCTGCTGCTACATGGTTGTGGTAGTGGGGAAGGCCATGCCAGGGTCCTGCTACTGCTGCATGGTTGTGGTGAGGAAGGCCATGCAGGGTCCTGCTGCTGCATGGTGGTGGTGGGGAATGCCATGCCAGGGTCCTGCTGCTGCTGTATCGTGGTGGTAGAGCGGAAGGCCATGCATGCCAGGGTCCTGCTGCTGCATGGTGGTGGTCAGGAAGGCCATGCCTGAGTCCTGCTGCTGCTGCTACTGCATCGTGGTGGTAGAGCGGAAGGCCATGCCTGGGTCCTGCTGCTGCTGCTGCATGGTGGTGGCAGTGGATGAGGTCCAAGCAGGAGCAGCAGTTGTCATGGTGGTGGCGGTTGGCTGTCCAACAGCACTCGGCATGGTGGTGGTGCTGTAGTGGTGTCCGGCAGTGCTTGGAATGGAGGTGGCCGTGCAGTGGTATGCAGCAGAGCTCGCCATTGAGGTCAAGCATGACAGTGTTGGCACAGGTGGAAATGCCACCACTGGCTGCTGAAAATACAGACTCTGCTGCATAGCCTGCACATAAGCAGCATTGCAGGCCTGCTTGACACTAAGCTGGAGATCAGGAGTAAGGTTTTCCGAGATGCCCTTCTCTATTTGATGAAAAAAATGATGTGCTGGCCTCTGGAGGTCGGCTTTCACTTGGTCAAAGCTTTTGGTAACCTCCTGGATAAGTGTATTCATATGGTTTATGGCACTATCCAGTCAGTCACCCATTTCCTTGAGTCCATCATGAAAGACCGAGCTCAAGTGCAAAAACTCGGGCATGAATGACTTGTTCGAGGCCTTCTGCCACTGCCGGGAAAAGCCCCCCCCCAAAAAAGAGGCAGAGGACTGGGACAGGGGAACATCTGATGGACCAGCTTCCTTGTCTCCAGTCTGTGTTGCAGGCCCACTTGCTGCAGCGCTGCTGGATGGCTGGGACGGGTCCATGGCTGTTTGACGAAGGACCGCTCCAGATCCAGGGTCGAGAGTGCTGCTCCATGTGCTGTGAAAAAAAAACAAAAAAACAGTACTACCAAACATTTACAATAGTAAAACGCCAACTCCATTACACCACAAAAAATACTTACGTTCTCTGGGCAAGGACCAGTCTCAAAAATGCAAGGATGCGGTGATATTTATATTTGCGGATCCTTGCTCCAGAACCACTAGGAACCCTGCTCTCTTGACGAAGGTCCTTGTTGAAGCGATCCTTCATCGAACGCCAACGTGTTTTGACTTTGAGCACTGTTGAAAAATATAAATAATGATTAGACAATGCACTTTTGACCATGATCACACAACTCCTTGCAGCGCTGGAGTCCTGGGTTCAAGCCCCACTAAGGACAACATCTGCAAAGAGTTTGTATGTTGTTTGCGTGGGTTTCCTCCGGGTAGTCCGGTTTCCTCCCACATTCCAAAGACATACTGATAGGGAATTTAGACTGTGAGCCCCAACGGGGACAGCAACGATAATGTGTGCAACCTGTAAAGCGCTGCGGAATATGTTAGCGCTATATAAAAATAAAGATTATTATTATTTATTATTAACTCTCAGGAGTTTCTCTCATCACACACAGTTGTGAGATCCCGGCCAAGGTCACTGCTCTTGCACACCGCATTGCAATATTTACAAAATGCATTTTGGACCCGAGTCGGGGCGTTGTCCCAGCCATCCCACATCGCTTTGGCCACCTCATTCCATAGCCGCCGGATCGTCACATTGTCCGTGTTCTGCGCAACCCGACAATGGGACTCGCTCATGGACCAGGAAGATTAGGATGTCATTGTTTATGAGGCCCTCATCCCGTTCTGGAACTTAAAAAATAAATAAAGACATTAATGTTGGAGACATTAACACAAGGAAAAGAAAGAAAACTTCAGAGACAGAAAACTGGCATGAATATTCAAAGGCAAGAAAAAAAAAGGAGTCAAGAAGAAAAAGGTAAAGAAAGAGGAAAGTAAAGAAATGCACATTCAAGAATAGTAAAGTCAAGATACAGTAAACAGTCAGCCAGGTATACTTACACGCTGCCGCCTTGCCACCCGACCATGTCCACACTGCTCCTGCTCAGCCTCTGCCACAGTGGCAGAACTGCTCTAAAAAAGGGAAAAACAACATTTGTCACATGTAGATGTGACAGAGAATACTTACCAATCTGAATAGGTGAGTACTCACTTCACTTTCAATTCCACCTTGTGCAGGCCCAAGCCTTTGCTCCTCAGAAAAAAAGATGACATTCTGATGCATGCAGCAAAAAAAAAAAGACAGAAATTAGGACATATAGAGACAGAAAATAGAAAATAAAGATATTGACTTTGATACTCACATTGTTCAGAGTGTAGTTTCCTCACAGTTTCAGAGCTTGTTCTCCTGTTCCCAGTCGGCTGAGTTGTGGACTGCAAATGCCCACTCCCTCCTTTTATCAGTTTATATGTGTGGGAGGCGAATCACTGTCTAGATAGGTTTTCCTGTGGTACAACGCATGTGTTCACATAGACCGTAATGCTTTTTTTGCCGCATTCCTTCTGCTAACAACCGAATACATTTTGAGGGGGCAAATTGACGCCTCTGAAATCACTACATGTAGCGTTTACCGCGCCAAGCCACAGACTACGAAACGATGCATGCGTCGTCACACACAGCAAAACGCAACCAATCGCAGGCACTTGCGTACCTAATGTTAAAGATAGGAATACACGACGCATGTGGAAAATTGCGGCACAAATGCTGCGGACACAACCGCAAATGTGAAAGCAGCCTAAGACAAAAGTGTTCTGGTCTCCTTGCCACAAATCTTACTCTAGTGGAAGACTGGAGTAAGATTAGTGGCATAAGAAACGCTGCCGCTCATCATGGATTTGACAAATAAATTTCATCATGCCCCATCATGCACACTTTGTCTGAGCTGAGCAACAATGCTGTGAAAATGCCAAAAGTCACAAAATTCTGATGGGTAAAATTAAGTGGAGCCCCATAGTAGTTTCTAGGTCTTGCCACAAAATATATGCCCTCCATAAACACACACATGCATGCATGAAAAAATAATTATAATTATCAAATAATAACCCCTTAGCAGGACCAATAAATATTACCCCAATATAATATTGATCAAAATATATTATGCAAAGACAATGTAACCAATAATATTACTTGTGAGAGAAAATAATTCATTTTGTTTGTTTATGGTATCCATTTTGAGCATGTGTTATCCATTTTGTCCTATGTGTCCTGTGCAATGGTGATCAGGTAACACTGATGGATGGGGAAGTTTTGCAGTTTTATTCAAGCCCCTAAAGTACTGTTGGCTCCTAGTTCGGAGGGAACTTTTCCTTTGAGACACTATATAAGGTGCCTACATGTGTTAATAAAGCAGAAGTCTTATGTAGTACACAAAACATGCTTGTGCTGTATTGATTTCCTCAAGATGTCAAAAACATACTTTAACATTTGGAGTTCAGAAGGCATAGATGAGAGTATATTTCGCTCACACACTATTCAAGGCCCTAATAATATTCTCAGATAACGGTCATTACCACTGCAGTGATTGTGATTTGATATTACCATATTATTACTGAATAAGAACTACTCTCTGATGCCTAATATAGCCCTCATACACTTCCACCAAAGCCTTGGATGAGTGCCCCAAGATGGCTGCAGTCATCCTCCCCTACTCTCTCTGTCCTGATAGCAGGGAAGACCAAACCTTGGTCCATAGATGAGGAAGGAGCTTAGGAATGGGGAGTTATCACAGAAAATGTTAACTAGGAAGCTCTACCAACACATAATGCAAGTGCAAGTGCTTCCATAACACCAACTGGAGGGAGCTTCCACCACCCAGTCTAAGATTGGCTTCTGCTGGTGCACTCCTGCTCCAAACTCTAAGACCCTAATTGTTGCACATGCTTGGTCTACCTCCATAACAGGTAAGGCTTGGGCAGGGGGCCCCTCATGGGATGACAGCTCTGGGCAATAGCTTAGAGAGCCCTTTCGCAAACTCCAGCTACTTATACAGTGTGTACACAATAGGGCAGAGAGGAGGAACAGCACATTAAAGGAAACCTGTCAGTAGTTTTGGCCGATATGGCAATCACCTTTCAGGGCTGATATACTGCATTCTATAATGCTGTATATAAGCCACTAACCCGACCTGGAAGAACTGAAAAATAACTTTTATTGTACTCACCTGCAGGGTGGTCCGGTCTGATGGGCGTCGCTGGTCTTGATCCAGCGCCTCCCATCTTCTTATGATCGCCGTCCTCCTGGTTGCTTCTTGTGGATGACACGACCGACTCTGCATCATCCACACAGGCTCTCCAGTATCGCGCTCCTGTTGAGGGCAGAGCAAAGTACTGCAGTGTGCAGGTGCCAGAAAAGGTCAGAGCCCCGCCGCATGCGCACTGCAGGACTTTGCTCTGCCCTCAACAGGAGCGCGATACCGGAGAGCCTGTGTGGATGATGCAGCGATGCGTCATCCACAAGAAGCAACCAGGAGGACGGCGATCATAAGAAGATGGGAGGCGCTGGACCAAGACCAGTGACACCCATCAGACCAGACCGCCCCACTGGTGAGTATAATAAAAGTTATTTTTCAGTTCTTCAGATCGGATCGGGGGCTTATCTACAGAATTATAGAATGTTCTACAGTATATAAGCCCTGAAAGGTGATGGCTATATCTCTTATCGGCCAAAACTGCTGACAGGTTCCCTTTAATGTATGATGACGGAATGAAAGATCTCCGGATCAATTAACTGTGGTTGCATTCTCTATTTCTCTATTATAGGGGATCAGAAAAGGGGAATTCTGTGTGCCACTAGTAAATCACCTAACAAAAATTGGATCCCATAATGAAAAGTATTGGAACTCCAGATTTAAACCTGATTCAGATATTGCCGGAGACGACTATGCTAAACTCTAGGAGTCAAAGTTTTGTAATGACTTATGCTATTATTCTCTGGAATAGCAACACTAATTTCATAGAGTGATGAATAATAATTCAAGTTCTGAAAGACTGAAGGACAAGCTGTTCTGTACCTGCTAGTGTGAAGGAACCTGGCACCCTGTTAGGCTGTTTCAAGGACTGAATCTCCACAGCTGCCTGAACTCCCATGTGGATATAGAGTGAAACTTTCAGAAATGGACATAAAGTTACAGTTCTTAGCTGCTCATATACCTTGGCCATGTATTGTATGATTTCTTGACATGTTCTTATTTCAAAATGCTGTAATGATCTTTAAAAAGTAACAACTTTAAAAACCCACCATGAACAACATCTGCAAGGAGTTTTTATGTTCTCCTTGTGGTTGCTTACGTTTCCTCTGGGGTTCTCCGGTTTCCTCCGATACTCCAAAGACAAACTGATAGGGAATTTAGATTGTGAGCCCTAATGGGGACAGTGATGATGATGTTGGTAAAGCGCTGTGGAATTATTGCTGCTGGAGCTAGCTGAGAAATCTACTGGAATATCTCCAGCTGTCTTTGAGACAATGAATGGAGCAGATGTATGTACGGTATGTACAGGCACCTGTCCATAATGCGACATTCAAGAGCACCAGCAGTTGGACTCCAAGCGATCAACAAGTTGCCATCTACTCTGTGGATAAGAAATATTATCTTGTGGATAGGTGGTAACGTTCATATTTTATTAGCATATACATTGCTATTTTACTACCCAAAAATGATATAATTCTGACGACTGGGATGTCAGCCACCACGTAATCACTAGAACAGACTCTTATGGACAGATACTTGCTCCCATCTTCAGACACATAGGCTTACACACCAAGAGGCAGATGCTCACTTCCATAAATACTTGTGCAGATTCCCACAAGTCATACTCAGAAAGTCACACAAAGTCATACTTACAAACACCCTTGGACAGATGATCTTTTGCTTGGGTCATATGGAACAAAACATGGAACAAAACAACCAAAAAGCTTTTTTTTTCAATAATTCCAGGCTGAAGAGTAGAAACATTTTTTTGGGTTCGTATACATATACAGTGCTCTCTGCTGAGCAATGCATAGGGTTTTCAGTTGGAATCCTTAAAAAACAGGATTCCAATGGAAACTCCAATCACTGTTATGAGACTGAAAGTGTCACTTGGGAAAATGTCCAGCACCATCCTAGCAATCCTTGTCTTTTTCACAAGACAGTGACTGCCACAAAGACTAGTACTTAGTACAAGTTTCAGATAGTGGTACTGTAGCCACACATTAGCAATTACCCTATTTCTGACAAATTCCAGACTCTCCGTAGTTCTACTGAAGGGGGCGTACATAGAAATTATGGGACCCCTTGGCAGAAGTTCTAATTGGACACCCAACAAAAAAATAATTAAAATTCGGCAGGGTCAAAGAAGAGCATATCTTACAACTTTTCAGCCTTTACAAAGTAATTTTTCTCCAACTGAAGCCCTAGATTCCCCTTTCATTGAACCCATAACGTATGATGCCATCAATAATGCCCCTCAAATACAGTAAAAGCAGATACCCACACACTGGATTCCTACACATTATACAGTACCCTCCACACACACAGTATGATGATCCTACTATACCCCACCTCAATTTCCCCTGCAAAGTATAGTGACCCCATCAAAGTATGATCCCCCAAATGTGACCCCCAAACAGCCATCCATGCCGTATAATGGGCCTACATATAGCACAATGGCCCCACACCCTACCCCACTTTATACTGGCCCTCACTAGCCCTCCAAAATGTATCATGGCTCCCACACAACCCTGCACACAGTATGATGGGCCCGACGCAAATCTCCACACTGTACAAATGCTTGTATACAGTATAATAGCCCCCGCATAGCCCTCCATATAGTACAATGCCCTCACCATGGTTTTTCATATAGTAGAACACTCTCTGTAGTCCTCTACACAGCATGATGCATCCTCCATAGTCCTCCATACAGTTAAATGCACTCCCCATAGTCCTCAATACAGTATAATGGACCCCCATAGTTCTCCATATAGCATAATGCACCCCATTGTCCTCCAAATGGTATAATGCACTCCCCATAGTCCTCCATATAGTATAATACATTCCCCATACTGCTTCATATAGTATAATGCTCTCCCTATACACTATAATGCTCTCCCCATTCTCATCCATATAGTATAATGCACTCACCATAGTCCTGCATACAGTATAATACACTCCCCACAGTCCTTCATATAGCATAATGCACTGCTCCCTGTCCTTCATATAGTATAATGCACTCTCCATAGTCGTCCATGTAATATAATGCACCACATAGTCCTTCCTATTGTATAATGCACTCCCCACAGTCCTCCATACAATATAATGCACTCACCATTGATTTCCATATAGCATAATGAATTCCATAGTTCTGCATATAGTATAATGCACTCCTCAACATCCTCCATATAGAATAATGCACCCTATAGTCCTCCATATGGTATAATGCACTCCATTTTATTTTATATGATATAATGCACTCCCCATAGTTCTCCATACAGTATAATGGACTTCCCATAATTCTCCATATAGCATAATGCACCCCATTTTCCTCTATATAGTATAATGCATTCCCCATAGTCCTTCATACAGGATAATGCACTCCCCATAGTGGTTCAAATAAAATAATGCACCACATAGCCCTCCATATAGTATAATGCTCTCCCCTTAGTCCTCCACATATTATAATGCACTCCCCATAGTCCTCCATACACTATAATGAACCCCATAGTCCCCATACAGTATAATGCACTCCCCATAGTCAAAAATATAGTATGCCCTCCCTATAGTCCTCCATAAAGTATAATGTAACCCCCATAGTCCTACATATAGTATAATGCACCTATAGTCCTCCAATTAGTATAATGCACTCTCCATAGTCCTTCATTGTTTTCTATATAATATAATGCATGCCTCATAGTCCTCCATATACTATAATGCACCACATAGTCTTTCATATAGTATAATGCATTCCATATTCCTCCATATAGTATAATGCACTCCCCATAGTCCTCCATACAGTATAATGAACTCCCCATAGTCCTCCATTTAGTTTAATGCACTTTCCATAGTCCTCCATATAGTATAATGCACTCCACATACTCCTCCATATAATATAATGCACTACACATAGTTCTCATATAGTAAAATGCATCCCATAGTCCTCCATATAGTATAACATAAAGCACCCCATAGTCTACTTCTCATAGTGGTCCATATAATATAATGCACCCCATAGTTGTCCATATAGTATAATGTACCCCCATAGTTCTCCATATATTATAATGTATCCATAGTCCTCCTTATAGTATAATGCAATCCTCATAGTCCTCCATAAAGTATAATGCTTCCTATAGTATAATGCACTCCATATTCCTTTATATAGTATAATGCACTCCCCAGAGTCCTCCATACAGTATAATGCACTCACCATTGTTCTCCATATAGCATAATGCACACATAGTCCTCCATATAGTATAATACACTTTCCATAGTCCTCCATATAGTATAATCCACTCCCCATATTCCTCCATATTGTATAATGCACTTCATAGTCCTCCATCCCATATAATATAATGCACCCCATAGTTGTCCATATTGTGTAATGCACTTCAATTGTCCTCCATATAGTATAATGCACCCCCACAGTACTCCATATAGTATAACGTACTAACTATTGTTCTCCATATAGCATAATGCACCTCATAGTCCTCCATATAGTATAATGCACACTATAGTCTTCCATATATTACAATGCACTCAATATTCCTCCATATAGTACAATGCCCTCCCCTTAGTCTTCTATACAGTATAATTGACTCTCATAGTTCTCTGTATAGCATAATGCACCCCATTGCCCTCCATATAGCATAAGACACTTCCCATAGTCCTCCATATAGTAGAATGCACTCTCCATACTCCTACATATAATATAATGCAGTCCCCATACTACTCCATTTAGTATAATGCACTTTCCATAGTCCTCCACTCAGTATAATGAACTCCCCATAGTCCTCAATATAGTAAAATACACCCCATAGTCCTCCATCTATATATATAATTGCCTAAGGGTTTTTCCGTCTGTCTGTCTGTCTGTCTGTCTGTCCTGGAAATCCCGGCTCTCTGATTGGTCGAGGCCGCCAGGCCTCGACCAATCAGAGACCGGCACAGCATCGACGTAGAAATCCCGCGTCTCTGATTGGTCGAGGCCGCCAGGCCTCGACCAATCAGCAACGGGCACAGCGACGATGATGTCATAAAGGACGTAGAAATCCCACGTTTCTGATTCAGCGACGGACACAGTATCGACGTAGATGTCATAATGGTTGCCATGGCGACGATGATGTCATAAAGGTTGCCTCGACCAATCAGCGACGGGCACAGTGTGCCGCGAATTCTGGAATCATCATTGTCCATATACTACGGGGACATGCATATTCTAGAATACCCGATGCGTTAGAATCGGGCCACAATCTAGTATATATATATAATTGTCTAAGGGTTTTTCCGTCTGTCTGTCTTTCTGTCTGTCTGTCTGTCTGTCCAGGAAATCCCGCGTCTCTGATTGGTCAAGGCCACCAGGCCTCGACCAATCAGCGACGGGCACAGCATCGACGTAGAAATCCCGCGTCTCTGATTGGTCGAGGCCGCCAGGCCTCGACCAATCAGCGACCGGCACAGCGACGATGATGTCATAAAGGACGTAGACATCCCGCGTCTGATTGGTCGAGGCAGCCAGGCCTCGACCAATCAGCAACGAGCACAGTATCAACGTAGATGTCATAATGGTTGCCATGGCGACGATGATGTCATAAAGGTTGCCTCGACCAATCAGCGACGGGCACAGTCTGCCGCAAATTCTGGAATCATCATTGTCCATATACTATGGGGACATGCATATTCTAGAATACCCGATGCCTTAGAATCGGGCCACAATCTAGTATATTATAATCAACCTCCTCATAGTCCTTCATATAGTATAATGCACCACATAGTCCTCCAAGTAGTATAATGCACACTACAGTCCTCCATACAGTATTATGGCCACCATAATGTGCTCACTGCTTAAAAAAAATACTCACCTCTCCGCTTGGTTTCCCCTCTGCTTCAGTCACTAAAGTAAGAGGTCTGAAGAACCGCACATCTTAGCTGAGTGGGTACACACGGTGTTCATTTTAGGACATGGTCACAAATCAAAGTCAAACATCAGAAAAACTCTGTCTGATACCTGAGTCTGATACTTGAGTCTGATACCTGAGTCTGATACTTGACTCTGATACTTGACTTTGATACCTGACTCTGATACCTGACTCTGATACCTGACTCTGATACCTGACTCTGATACCTGACTCTGATACTTGAGTCTGATACCTGAGTCTGATACTTGACTCTGATACCTGACTCTGATACCTGACTCTGATACCTGACTCTGATACCTGACTCTGATACCTGACTCTGATACTTGACTCCGATACCTGAGTCTGATACTTGACTCTGATACATGAAATTAGTAAAATTAGTACCTGGGATCACTTGAGCTTTGTGGTGCAATGGTAAGGCTGACGGCTGTAGTCTCTAGACTTTTTCACCGGATCCGGTTTTTTCTGCTGGATCCGTTTTCTTTTCGCCATATCCGTTTTTTTCTGCCAGATAGGTTTTTTTTCACCGGATCCGTTTTTTTTACGCCGGATCCTTTTTTTTAGGCCGGATCCGTTTTTTTTACCCCGATTCCGTTTTTTTTCGCCATATCCGTTTTTTCTGCCGGATCCATTTTTTTTCGCCGTATCCGTTTTTTTTACACCGGATCCGTTTTTTTTCACCGGATCCGTTTTTTTCTGCCGGATCCGTTTTTTTTACGCCAGATCCGTTTTTTTTTACGCCATATCCGTTTTTTTTTTTGCCGGATCCATTTTTTTCGCCATATCCGTTTTTTTTACGCCGGATCCGTTTTTTTTTTACGCCGGATCCATTTTTCTTCACCGGATCCGTTTTTTTCCGGCAGATCCATTTTTCTTCTGTGGAAAAAAATGGATCTGGCGTAAAAAAACGGAATTGGCGTAAAAAACGGATCTGGCGTAAAAAAAACGGATCCGGCAGAAAAAAATGGATATGGCGAAAAAAAACATCCGGCAGAAAAAACGGATCCGGCGTTAAAAAACGGATCCGGCGTAAAAAATGGATATGGCGAAAAAAAATGGATTCGGCAGAAAAAAAACGGATATGGCAAAAAAAAACCCGGAATCAGCGTAAAAAAAACGGATATGGCGTAAAAAAACGGATCCGGCAGAAAAAAACGGATATGGCAAAAAAAACGGATCCGGTGTAAAAAAAACGGATACGGCAAAAAAAATGGATCCGGCAGAAAAAAACGGATATGGCGAAAAAAAACGGAATCGGCGTAAAAAAAAAATTGATCCGGCGTAAAAAAAACGGATCCGGCAGAAAAAAAACGGATATGGTGAAAAAAGCCGGAATCCGGCAGAAAAAAAAACGGATCCAGCGAAAAAAAAACGGATCCGGCGTAAAAAAAACGGATCCGGTGAAAAAAAATGGATCCGGCAGAAGAAAAACGGATATGGCGAAAAAAAACCCGGAATCAGCGTAAAAAAACGGATCTGGCATAAAAAAACGGATCCGGCATAAAAAAACGGATATGGCGAAAAAAACGGATCCGGTGTAAAAAAAACGGATCCGGCAAAAAAAATGGATCCGGCAGAAAAAAACGGATATGGCGAAAAAAAACGGAATCGGCGTAAAAAAAAAATTGATCCGGCGTAAAAAAAACGGATCCGGCAGAAAAAAAACGGATATGGTGAAAAAAGCCAGAATCCGGCAGAAAAAAAAACGGATCCGGCGAAAAAAAAAACGGATCCGGCGTAAAAAAAAACGGATCCGGTGAAAAAAAATGGATCCGGCAGAAAAAAACTTATACGACGTAAAAAAAAATGGATTCGGCAGAAGAAAAACGGAGACGGCGTAAAAAAATGGATCCGGCAGAAGAAAAACGGATCCGGAGGAAAAAAAACGGATCCGGCGTCTAGAGACTACAGCCGTCGACCTCACCATTGCACCACAAGCTCAAGTGATCCCAGGTACTAATTTTAGCTAATTTTACAAATTTTACTAATTTCATGTATCAGAGTCAAGTATCAGACTCAGGTATCAGAGTCAAGTATCAGAGTCAAGTATCAGAGTCAAGTATCAGACTCAGGTATCAGAGTCAAGTATCAGAGTCAGGTATCAGAGTCAAGTATCAGACTCAGGTATCAGACTCAGGTATCAGACTCAGGTATCAGACTCAAGTATCAGAATCAGGTATCAGAGTCAGGTATCAGAGTCAAGTATCAGAGTCAGGTATCAGAGTCAAGTATCAGACTCAGGTATCAGACTCAGGTATCAGACTCAGGTATCAGACTCAAGTATCAGAGTCAGGTATCAGAGTCAAGTATCAGACTCAGGTATCAGACTCAGGTATCAGACTCAGGTATCAGACTCAAGTATCAGAATCAGGTATCAGAGTCAGGTATCAGAGTCAAGTATCAGACTCAGGTATCAGACTCAGGTATCAGACTCAAGTATCAGACTCAGGTATCAGACTCAGGTATCAGACTCAGGTATCAGACTCGGGTATCAGACTCAAGTATCAGACTCAGGTATCAGACTCAGGTATCAGACTCAGGTATCAGACTCAAGTATCAGAATCAGGTATCAGAGTCAGGTATCAGAGTCAAGTATCAGACTCAGGTATCAGACTCAGGTATCAGACTCAGGTATCAGACTCAAGTATCAGACTCAGGTATCAGACTCAGGTATCAGACTCAGGTATCAGACTCGGGTATCAGACTCAAGTATCAGACTCAGGTATCAGACAGAGTATTTCTGATGTTTGACTTTGATTTGTGACCATGTCCTAAAATGAACACCGTAGGTACATGATGTCATCATGCCTGCTGCACTGAGTTGTCAGATGCCTAGGAAGAATGATGTATGAGGAAGTGTAATTGATGCTACCTCTTTCATCATTACTTTCAACTCTATCGACACAGTTGAACATACAATGATGGGCCCCCACGACTGACGGGCCCCATAGCAGCCACGTGGCCTGCCACCATTGGCAGTAAACCATTGATACAGACCATAAAATGCAGTCATCTGAATCTGTTCTAACTGCTCCTCCGTCTGCCTATTTGAGTGTGTTACTGATTCATTTAATACCGCAGTAGCACAAAATCTCCTTACTCAGTCTAAACCCAAAGATGATAAATGACTTGGAATTTAATTTTACCTTTCTTCTGTTCTAAAACTTTAATTCACTACAGCTTTAAAAATTGCAACTCTGTTTTAAAGAGGAAGAAAAAGCATTATCTAGACATTGGGTGAGATGATATTACCATATATCATTTTCCAAAAGATCAATGTATTCTGCATTTCTGAATAATGTATTAGACTATTCAACCAGTCGCGCTGAGCAGATTTAGTGTCATGATACTTGCCTGTCCCCGATCCAGCACTAAGCGATGTCAACGAGGGATTTATTTGCTTTATATAGTAAAGTAGGTGAAGACTGAGAGTCGATACATTATTGCATTTGCACCTTCTTTCTTCTAGTTTATGATGTTTCAAGCCAGTTTGTATTTACAGAACACACGGCACTCGTACTAATAATCAGTATAGGTGCTCAAGTAGGGTATCCAGCCCAGGAATCCAAAATCAGAAAAAAAAACTTGGCACTCAAGAAGAATTTTGGTGTAAAGAAAAAGATCCTTTAATGTGCATCCACAAGGCGCGTCTCTCTGAACGACTTCCGCCGCATTCAACGTGCGCTGACACATACAGGATCTCCCATTGCATCCAGGCCAGTTGAATAATCCAGTTGGAACCAACACTGACCCCATACACGCTTTACCTATTATACCAGTAAAATTGTTCTGATGAAGGTCCGGATGTGGACCGAAAACGTTCAAACTTATATCTTTGTGGATGCACATTAAAGGATCTTCTTCTTTACACCAAAATTCTTCTTGAGTGCCAATTTTTTTCTGATTTTACCATTTTAAAGAGGTTATCCACTATTTTCACATTGATGGCCTATCTTTAGGAGAGGTCAGGAATGTGTGATCGGCCAGGGTCCAGCACCTGGCACCCCCGCCAATCAGCTGTCATCGTGGTGGCTGCCGCCGGCCAGAAGTATTTACTTGCAAAGCTGAGGATGTTACTGCATATCTGCCTCATATTGATTTTTATAGGAGGCAGATGTGCAGTACCCTGTGGTGGCCAGTGCCGCCACCGATAACAGCTGATCGGTGGGGGTGCCAGGCAGTGCTGGCTCCAGGTTTTTATGGTCTCTGGGCGAAAGAGTCTCAGTGGGCCCCCTTAACACACACCAGAAATCATGATGCACAGATATGGCAGAGAAATAAAGGTATAATACAATGCCAAAGATTTCACTTACTTCTTACATTATATGAATGATATCTATTGTAAATTCCACAATAGTTCAGAAACCAGACAGTATAGTCCTCTATACACTATTATGGGTGCCACATAGTGCTCCATACAGAATAATAAGTCCCATATATTGCTCCATACAGTATTATGGGCACCATATAGTGTTCCATACAGAATAATGGACCAAATATTATGCTTCATACAGTATAATGAGCCCCATATATTGCGCCATACAGTATAATCAGCCCCATATATTGCTCTATACAGTATAATGAGCCCAATGTATTGCTCTATACAGTATAATGAGCCCCATACATTGCTCCATACAGTTTTACGTGCACCACATAATGCTCCATACAGAATAATAAGCCCCTTATATTGCTCCATACAGAATAATGGGCCCAATATAATGCTCCATACAGAATAATGAACGCCATATAATGCTCATACAGAATAATGGATCTCATATAATGCTTCATACAGTATAATGAGCTCCATATATTGCTCCATACAGTATAATCAGCCCCATATATTGCTAGTGATCGGCATCATCTATGTAGCAACACTCTTCTGTACAATTGTCAGGTTCTGACATTACAAAGTGATGGTTATACAAGCATCATTTACAAACTGGTCAATGGAAAATTTCTGCTATTGTACTTTAGATATTTATTCTAAAGCTCTGCCTGTTGCTTATTGTCAGTAAATCAGGTTTTTCTTTTCACTCATTTTGAATGAAAAATGAATAATTTATAGAATACGGCATCCAGATGGAAACCAGAGACAATCTATGAGTAATGTATCTACAAGTTAAACAGTGGCCTAACCCTTACGGTGCTCGTTTTGCCATTAGCCATTAGCAGAAATTGCTTTGGTAGCAGAAACGATTCTCCTGGCTGAAGAAAAAACAGCTTGTGCGTCAGAAAAAGTTTATTTTCACAACTCGTCTGAAGAAAGAAAATGAAGTGGCAATCAGCTATTCCAGTCTCTATTATTAACCCAGGAAGCGAGAAGAGGCTGCAGGCAAGATTTCCAAAATGGTGTATTATTCCACTGCTGATTCCAAGTTCATTGCGGAGATTGTGCACTGTAGTATATAATGAAGTCATTACTTTACAGGTGCTCTATAATCTCACCAAATCAACGCCGATAATTATGTCTGAGTGTTCTGCGTAATCTTCAGCTTCGCTACCAATTTACACTGATCAGTCTGCAGGCGGCTTGGCAGTTTTGGGTTGGTTCTGCCGCCTGGAGAATACAGCACCAGCTCTTGTTTAACAGGTTTCCAGCTCAATATATGTGATAATGAGGACAGATGTTTCTATGAAGACTTGATGATGGATCCTGTTCTGTTTTTGTCTTAAAAAAAATTACAATTCTTACAGCTAGAATAATTGTATCTTCTTCCTCAAGTTGAAACAGTAAAACTCATTTATGTGCAAGCTATTTTAAGAAGTACCTATTGTTAAATATATTTAGCATTAGTATAGGAGATAAAAAAGTGTAGTCATCCGTAGCCCTTAACAAAAAATATATTACGGTAAATGAATGATCAGGGGGAGATGGGAAGTGGAAGAGGTGTAGCTGAGGTGTTTCTCTTCCTCACTGTGTATGAGATAGAAAACTAAAGGAAGATGAAGTTGAGTAATTTCAGGTTTTATGCTCATTACTGCCAGCCACTTCCCCCAATGTGGTTGTTACCGGGATTCCACTTTCTCTCTCTCCTGTTTAGTTCTTCTGGAAAACCTTGTTAAATTTCCGATATAGTCCTTTGCTGGGATATCTGGTGATCCTTGACTAGAGTGAACATGCTGATTCTCAGCTTCTTTGGCCACTGCAGAGAGGGCTGCCACTAGAAATTTTGGGTCCCAATACCGGCAAAATTTTCGGGTCCCCTTGAGACTCTTCCCAGGCTCCACACCCCAGTTCCGCCTCCTACCTGCGAACCTTCCAAAGTCCCATCGCCAGCTCTTGGAAAAACTCAACTTATGAACCACATCCTCTCCAATTAGATATTAACAGTTCCCATCATACACCACATAACATACCTAGCCAGCAGCTTTTGTTCTGGTCAAAAGATTTTTTTAAGCCGCCACCACAAAAAGGTAGACTTGTGGCTGGGCCGTACTCTATTCTAACCTATTAAAAATTTCTTAAAATATCCAATACTCTTTTCAGGTATATTTTTATGTATTTTTCTTTAAGGGAATGAGTCACATACTTTTTAAAAAAAAAAAATGACCATTAATACCACATACAATGGACAAATACCTTCACACCATGACCAGACCACATATTACCACCACATAGAGACCAAATAATACCACATACAAGGGACAAATACAGCCACACCATGGCCAGACAACATATTGCTATCACATAGTGACCAAATTATACCACATACAATGAACAAATAACACCACACCATGACCAGACCACATATTACCACCACATAGTGACTGAATAATATCAGATATGAGGAACAAATACTGACACACCATGACCAGACCACATATTATTACCACCAGGTAATGACCAAATACTACAATACTTTTTTTTTTAAAGAAAGCAATTCGAAGTGCCATTATACACAGGAGTTCTGTATTTACGGCCAGTGTACAGGTAATACAGGTATCACCAGTGACATTACACACAAGAGCTCTGTGCATAGTGTATAGTTTACATGTAATACAGGGATCACCAGTGACATTATAAACAGGAGCTCTGTATATAGTGTCAGTGTATAGGTAATACAGTGATCATCAGTGAGATTAAACACAAGAGCTCTGTATATAGTGTCACTGTATAGGTAATACAGTGATTACCAGTGAGATTACATGCATGAGCTCTGTATATAGTGTCAATGTGCAGGTAATACAGTGATCACCAGTGACATTATACACAGGAGCTCTGCATATAGTGTCAGTGTATAGGTAATACAGTGATCACCAGTAAGATTATACACAAGAGCTCTGTATAGTGTCAGTGTACAGGTAATACAGTGATCACCAGTGACATTATACACAGGAGCTCTGCATATAGTGTCAGTGTATAGGTAATACAGTGATCACCAGTGAGATTACACGCATGAGCTCTGTATATAGTGTCAGTGTACAGTTAATACAGTGATCACCAGTGACATTATACACAGGAGCTCTGCATATAGTGTCAGTGTATAGGTAATACAGTGATCACCAGTGAGATTACACGCATGAGCTCTGTATATAGTGTCAGTGTACAGGTAATACAGTGATCACCAGTGACATTATACACAGGAGCTCTGCATATAGTGTCAGTGTATAGGTAATACAGTGATCACCAGTGACATTATACACAAGAGCTCGGCATAGTGTCAGTGTACAGGTAATACAGTGATCACCAGTGAGATTATATACAAGAACTCTGTACATAGTATACAGTATATAGTGTTAGTGTACAGGAAACACACTGACTCATCAGTGATGTCTCTATCTGGAGTCCTTCATCTTTGCTTTTCTTTTTCATGCAGCGCAGACCACCATTACTTCTTCCAGCCAGGACTCATCTCTGCATAAAATAACACATAATTACCTACAGCACCGCTTCCAGAGCACATTCCAAACTTTTTCCCTTTCTTCTGCACTGCACAGCTGAATACAGACATGCACCCACCATTAATATATAATTAGTTATTATGCCACCCACCATTCCAAATATAAATTATAATCCACGAATGTGCCCCTACTAACTATACATAGCCACTTTCCCCACCTAATAAATATATAAACTACATCCTCAGCGCACCAACTCTGTACCCCCCGCTCCCCAATTTCATTATATTTACATGCCCCTTCTGCCCCAATACATTATGTTTCTCGCCCACCCTCTATTCATTATCAGCTGCTCTCCTCCACATTCAATACATCATTTACTCTCCCCCACCCTCAGTTCATCACTATTTGCTCTCTCCCAGGTCATCATTTGTTCTCCCTCTCCACCATAAATTAATCATTTGCACTCCTCACCCCCACCTTCAGTTCAATTGCTATCCCGTCCCTTGCAGTCCTCCATGCCCCCTCACTTCATGATTTGCAGTCCCCCAAGCCCTCTCACTTCTTCATTTGCAGTCTCCAATCCCCCTCACTTCATTTACAGTCCCCCTCCCCTCCACACTTCATCATTTGCAGTCCCCCCTCAGACAAACTTCATCATCTGCAGTCCCGCTCCCCCCCACTTCATCATGTGCAGTCCCACTCCCCCCTTGTTCTGCCTTCCTCCACGTAGGATGCTGTGTGGATTCCAACATACGGCTAAACCTTCATCCACATCCCAGTAAACAGACTGTGTTGATGCTTAAGTCTTATTTTTTAGGGTGATGATAACCAAAACTATAACGTTGAAGAACAATGGTGGACAGTATTCATAGTAGATGATCGAATAGTGAATGATGTTGATGTACAAGGTGGATGTTCAGTGAATAATCATAGTGGATGACTGGTGAAAAACTGTAAAGAATAACAGCATTTCAGTATATGCACATACAGGGTGCAATCACATAAATAACTGCGACATTACAGCAGAAATTATACAGAGTGCATTACACAGTAATTATGCAGCACTGCCCTATACTATACAAAGATGCATCTATCTAAATGCAGAGTACACCTGGACCTAACTGCAAGCTGCAAAGCACATCTGCCTAACTATATCTGACTATAGGAGCTGCATAAGGCTTAAATACTAACACAAACATAAGATGCATTAAACCTTTATAAACGTACCGAGATCTGTTAGGACAGGGGTAAGAAAGTAAGCGAGACAGGAGCACGTGTGCCTCTGTTCAGACCTGAGGAAAAATGGCTACTGAAGCTTGTCTTCACAAGAAGAATGTGGGCGGAACTCACCCAGAAGACATTGCTCTTAGGAGGGAAAGGTTGGTAAACAGCATGAAAAGTAGGTAACTGATGACCTCCAGTGGCCACAACTTGAATAACAAGATAATTAACTTTCTGCACATTAAGATGGGCAGAACACTCCCCGCTTGGCGTCAACAGATGCCACAATTAGGTTCTTTTGGGGAAAATAATAATACAAGCTTGGTAACGGGCCTGAGGAACAGTTTGTTTTCTCCAAGCTTGCACACTCTGACCTATACTTTCCGCACTTTCCCATCTTTACTGGGAAGGGTCTTAATGACTAGGCCGAGTGGCCACTCGTTCCGATGTGACTAACTGTCTTTGATGAGTACAACATCGCCAGATTGAATGTTTGGGCGATCTTTCTGCCACTTTGTCCTGGTTTGCAGAGTGGAGAGATACTGTTTCCTCCATCTATTCCAGAAGACGTTGGACACGCTTTGTACTTGCCTCCATTGTTGTCTGTAGAGGTCTTTGTCATTGAATTCTCCGAGTGGAGCTTTCGGGACACAGGTTTTCTGTGTGAGTAACATTGCAGGAGTAAGGATGGATGGATCTCCAGAATCACTAGAAAGTGCTGTCAGTGGCCTGGCATTCAAGATGGCTGAGACCTCTGCCAAGAACGTGGATAAACTCTCTTGTGTAAGTCTGGTGTTAGCTTGCAAGAAGATAGAGTCTAATATTCTGCGTGCTATCCCTATCATCCTTTCCCACGCACCTCCCATGTGCGAAGAGTGTGGTGGATTGAAGGTCCAGGTACATCCTTGCTCACCTAGATACCTTTCCACATTAGCGATGTCCAGATTGGAAGGGATCTGGAGTTCTCTTGCCGCTCCGACAAAATTCGTACCTCGGTCAGAACGAATATGCTTCACAGGGCCTCTGATTGCGATGAAGCGTCGAAGTGCATTTATAAAACTTGATGTGTCCATTGATTCGATTACTTCGATATGAACGGCTCTGATGGACAGACACGTGAATAGAACTGCCCAACACTTTGCTTCTGTAAGTATTTTTCTAGTCCGTCGTGTAGCCACAGACCAAGGACCGAATACATCTAGTCCAACGTTGGTGAAGGGAGGTACAGTACTGAGCCTGTCAGGTGGAAGATTGCCCATCTTCGGATTTTGGAATGTGCCCCGGAGTTTGCGACACATAACACAGTCGAAGATGAGTTTGCTCACTCTTCTCTTAGCTCCAACTATCCATAGTCCAGATGCCCGTAGGTTTCCTTCAGTGAACAAATGGCCTTGGTGTCTCACTAAGACATGATGATGTTGAATCAGCAGGGTTGTTACGTGATGACATCCAGGAATTATCACCGGGTGCTTCTCTGAAACTTCTACCTCAGCTTCTTGAAGACGACCACCGACTCTCAGCAGCCCTTCTTGATCGACAATCGGATCGAGCTTCCTCAGCCCACTGACCTCAGGAATGGGTTGTCCCTTGTTGAGGTTGTCTATTTCTCTGCCATAGGTTTCTCTTTGTACGGCACAAAGTATTATAACCTTGGCTCTTTCCAGGTCGGGAGCAGTAAACGCAAGCCTGCAGTGATGCCAACCTTTACAAGGTCTCTGGCTATCAGGTAGTGCTGACTTGTAGGACTGGGTTACATGAAATAGACAAGCTATAGCTCGAACAAGTGACTTCCAGGTGGAGAACCTGCTGAACCGGTGAGATTCGAGGTGGCAGCTTGAAATCTCTGTATGTAGAGCAGACACTTGAGGTCGGATCTCTTTGTTTGTGGCTGGACCCACAAGTTCGAAAGTTTCAGGCCTGCTGATGTGGGACATCGAACGGTACAAAGAGGTAGGACCTGTGAACCATGAAGTGTCCTTCAGATGACTGGGAGCAACGGATCTAATCGCGTGGTCCGCGGGATTGTGGTGAGTAGGTACATAGTGCCACTGATTAGGGCCGGTGGATCTTCTTACCCGAAGTACCCGGTTGCTGACGTAGACGTAGAAGCATCGTGTCTCGTTACAGATGTACCCCAGTACCACCTTGCTATCGGTGTAGAACTCTGCATCCTTGATCTTCAGACTCATCGCATCCGAGATCAGTTCAGCCAACTCAACTGCAAGGACAGCAGCACAGAGTTCCAGTCTGGGTATAGTGTGTTCCCGAAGTGGCGCCAATTTCGTCCGGCTCATAACGAACCCGATATGGCATTGCCCGCTTACGTCTATGGTTTTGAGGTACGCTACTGCTGCAATCGCTTTGACTGATGCATCACAGAAAATACAAAGTCTTTGCATTTTGACCTCTGTGGATGGCACAGGAGCATACGGTCGTTTCACACAAAGGTTGGTCAGGGAGTGGATCATCCCAATCAGTAGTGTCTTGGGTGAAGTCCCTGAGCATCAGCTTTCCTTGGATGGTTACTGGAGCTACGAACCCCAAGGGGTCGTATAAACTATTCACGAAGGAAAGAACTCCTCTGCGCATGAAGGGTTTCTCATCCTTGCTGATCTGAAAGGTGAAGGTATCTGTCTTCAGGTCCCACAGCAATCCAAGGCTCCGCTGCATGGGAAGGGGGTCGATGCTGAGGTCTAAATCCGTTAGATCGCTGGAATAGTCTTCAGAGGGAAAGGCTTCCATCAACTCTCGGCTGTTGGAAGAAATCTTGTGTAACCTTAGGTTAGACTGAGCGAGCATGTCACGAGTCCTCTTTAGTAGACTGATTGCAGCCTCACTTGTCGGTGTGGACTTCAAACAGTCATCCACGTAAAAATCCTTTTCCACAAAGGACCTGCCGTCCGAGCCATACTCTTCTTCACCCTTTTTGGCAGAATGTCGGAGGCCGTAGATTGGGGGAAGGGCTGTTCCCAAAGATGTGTACCCGCATCCGGTACTCTTCGATGTCTTTGTCCGGGTCGTTGTCACGGTACCAGAAGAACCTCAGGTAATTTCTGTGTTCCTCTTTGACGAGAAAACAGTGGAACATCTGTTGTATGTCAGCCATAAATGCCACTGAATCTCTACGGAAACAGAGTAATACTTCCGGAAGTCTGTTGTTGAGGTCTGGGCCCGACGGTAAGACATCATTCAATGACACGTCTTCGCATTTGGCGCTTGAGTCGAATACCACTCTAATTTGACCTGGCTTCTTAGGATGGTACACTCCGAAGATGGGCAGGTACCAACACTCCTCTCCGTGTCGAAGTGCAGGTGCAATCTCTGCGTGGTTGTTCTGGAATATCTTTCCCATGAAGGTAAATAAATGTTCCTTCGTCTCAGGTGACTTCTGAAGCTTGTGTCTTAGGGAGATGAATCTGCTGTAGACCAATTCCTTGTTGTTGGGTAGGCGTCTCCTCTGAGGTCGAAATGGTAGAGGTGCGACCCATCTATTCGACGTATCCTTGACTATTTGTTTGTCCATCATGTCCAAGAATATCTTGTCTTCTATAGACATCGCTACCTTGTTGTCTTCCTTCGTCCTGTGGAAGACTGTACATCCTATGTGGTCTTGTTCACCTTCACAAGCGTGGTCTTCGTTGATAGAAACTGAGAAAGGGCAAGGTAGGGGAGTGCTGCTCGGTAGTTCCTTTACCAGCAGACTATTGTGACACGGCTGGAAGAGAGATGGACGTCCATTTTCTAGTGTGCTGGTAAGCATACTGTTGACTGAGACCGGCTTGTGTGCTCCTCCTAGACAGACATCTCCTACAATGACCCATCCAAGGTCTTGCCTCTGAGCGTATGGAGCATTCCGTGATCCGTTGATATATTCTCTAGTCTTGTGGACTCGTAGTATATCTCTTCCCAGAAGTAAAGCTATTGGGGCTTCTGGTTCCAACTCAGGTATCAGGTGGGCTATACGCTTCAGGTGGGGTGATACGTTGCCACCTCTGGTGAAGGTATCTCAGACCTGTTGTCAGGAATCTGGTTGCACTCCAGGATGGTCGGTAGTGACAGACAGGTCTGGCCATCCATGGACTCCACTTTGTATCCGGTTGCTTTCCTCCCCGCCGTCTCGACGGTACCTGAACATGTCCTAAGGGAGTAGGGAGAACCGGGGCCTACAATGTTGAAGTTGTCAAAGAAGATGGACCTGGCTAAAGACCTATTACTTTGGTCATCTAGGATTGCATATATCTTGAGCGCTTTGTCTCTGTGGCCTGTTGGATAGACTCGGACAAGGCAGATTTTTGAGCAGGATCTTCCTTCCGTGAGTCCCTTACAGATCTCCGTACATTGAGAGGTGACCGCAGGGGTGTCTTCGTCAGTGTTCTTCTGTTTCTCATCGTGCTCCTCTGCTTGTGACAACACTCCTGGTGGTCCAGGATGCAAGGCTGTATTGTGATCCGTGCTGCTGCATTCTGCACATTTCACGCTAGCTCCACAGTTCCTGGCGAAGTGAGAGGTTGTAGCACAGCATTTGTGTAAATATATTTTTATTAAAGAGAAGAGAATTTTACAAGAAAAACAGTAGTTAAAAACTACGACAATGAGCAAAGTACTTTTCCTTATAATATACAATTCGAGAAGAGTAACACAAAAAACACTCATTCACAAACCTTGCATAAATCTTACATAAAAGAGAGAAAACAAAAAAAAAAAAATTAGAGGGAGTAAACCCTCCAGAATGACTACGGTAACTTTAACTTATAAGCAAAAACTCCTTGTCCCCGCAACAGGCGAGGACTTTCAAAACCGTAACTAAAAGAAAGCATACCTAAAATCAGATCGCCCATGTCCCCAAGAGGGAGACATGTACGCAAATAGTATTATTATAATTATAAAAGTAACTGGTAAATCATGGTACAGACCTATCACACCGAACTGGTGGAAGGAGAACAGCTCACCCAGGGGGGAGATAGAAAGAGGAGGAAATAGAGGGGGGAGCCCAAGTAGGTGGGGCTCAGGAAAAGAAATATAAAATGAGAATAAGAAAAGAAAAGAAAAATAGCTTAGTAATCAACTGTAGAATAGACAGGCATATCAGGTAAACAGGTCAGGGAAACGAGCAGAATCTTTAAATAAAATCCATTCAGTCCAGATACCTAAAAAGGAGACCCTTGTCTGTGAAATGTCTGCATCAATTTCCTCCAACCTAAAGATGGTTTCAAATTCTGAAAACCACTCCACAACATCGGGGGGAACCGGGTCTCGCCATCAGCGGGGGATCACTGTCCTAGCAGCCGCTAGGCAAAACGTGAGGATATCCTTTTTTTGGGATCCCACCGAACCGGGAATCATGGAGAGCAATGCTATCTCCGGAGTACCGGTGATGTGCTTGCCTGTGATCAAACCATAATTTCGTAACACTTGGTCCCAGAATGTTCTAATCAAGGGGCAGTCCCACCAGATATGCAAAAGGGAGCCTTGTGTCAGAGTCAGGTGTTGAAAGAATTGAGTAGAGGGAAGAGATTCCCCTGCTCGGGGCGTCTCCACCGGCAAACAACAGTTCCAAGGGAGAGAGTCTACAGTGCGAACCCCTTGGCAAATTCAAAGAGGCCAGGAAGGACCGGACCTGCAAGTACTCCCACCAAAGAAGTTTAGTGGAGGGAGATTGGCTTTGGAGGGAACAGAGGGTGGGAATCTCGCCACGCTGTAAGATATCACCAACCCGTATGTCATCCTCGTATTTCCAACCCATGAAGGCTTTCCTGTGAATGCTCGGAGGAAATGCCGGGTTGCAAAAAATAGGTGTAAGAAGGCTGGCCCCGGAAGGAGCAGACCCCTTCACACCACTGCAGTGCCATGCCCTCATAGCCTCTGAGGTTAGAAAAGAAAATCTCCCCTTTTGAAGAGCATATTGCTTTGGGATCCACTGAAGATAATGAAGAGGCAAATCGGACCATTCTTGTTCCAACTCTACCCATTTTTTAAATTTAATTTTATATTTCCAGTCCAAGAGGCGAACTAATATGGCCGCCCTGCAATAGCTTCGGAGGTTGGGAAGACCCACCCTACCAAACTGACGTGGCCTAGATAAGACCTTGTAACTCACCCTCGGTGTTTTCCCCTTCCAGATAAAACGGGAAATCAAGGACTGTATTTTAATAAAAAACGATTTATGTGGATAGCACAGCATTTGAAGCAGATGTTGTTTTCCTTGAGGAAACCTTTGCGATCCTCTAAAGTCTTCTCCCTGAAGGCTCTGCACTTTAGTAGAGGATGTGGTTTCCTGTGTAGAGGACACTGCTTACTGACATCCTGAGGTTTGCTCTCTTCCGTAGGGGGCTTAGTTGTCTTGTGAGGAGGACCTGTGGAATCAATATTAGTTTTATGGACTGCCACGGGTGTCTTACTGGGTTTGACACCAGGGGTAGTGGTACATGACAGAGTGAAATCAAAACTAGGGTCATTTCTGATCTTGGCTTGCTAGGTGACAAACTCAACAAATACAGTAAAAGGAGGGAATGGTACGTTGTGAATTTGTTTATACCGTGAACCATGTATAATCCACCTTTCTTGAAGAGTGTAAGGAAGTTTTTGTACTATTGGATTGACACCCCTAGCAGTGTCTAAGAATGCCAATCCAGCCAAGTGACCTTCCTTCTGGGCGACCTGTAACTCTATCAATAAATCACTCAATTCTCTAAGTCTTTGATAACCCTTGGGCCCTATCTTAGGGAAATCATCAATTCTTTTGAATAAAGCATTCTCTATTACTTCTACGGACCCATAGCATTCGTCAAGTCTTTCCCACACTTTACGTAAACCTATGTGTGGGTATTCTATGTTAATGTCTCTTAGTCTTTTAGCATGCTCGACTGATTCAGTTCCAAGCCACTTTACCAGGAGATCTAACTCCTCACTACTAGAAAGGTCCAGTCTCTGAATGGCGTTCTGGAACGAAGCTCGCCACGACCTATAGTTTTCGGCTTTGTCAGTGAACTTTACAAGTCCTTTTGTTACCAGTTCTCGGCGGGCAAAGAACTTTGCCAAGTCTACGGTAGCTTGATCAGTGTTGGTACGAGCCGGTATGTTATAGCCATGTCTAATGTGTGGTGCATCACCATACCTGTGAGAATCCAAAGAGAAAAGCATTACTGCAACAAGTCGCACACCTGCAATTAATGAGCAACAAAATACATTAAATACAAGCTGATTTTATTGACAGATCAAAGAAAAAACACACCATAAACAATAAAAACATAATTAAAAACATATAAGCACCATCAAAAACACACAGGAAAAACGGACCATAATACAGTGTAATAAGGTAACCCAAAATTAACCCAAATGGCTCATGGGGTACAGCGCAAAATTGTAAATAGCAGGACGGTGCCAAAATAGTAAGCCAGGATGCACACAGTGCCAGGCCAACAAAACAATAGTAGGCACAACAATATGTCCCAAGCAGAAGTAAAAAGAGGCGAGCCCAAACAATGGCTAATGGGAAACCTATATATGGTGAAATCACTGGGTCACAGAAGGTAAACGGGAGATAACCTCCCACAAAGATACAACCTGGTGTGGTGATGCCAGGATGTTTTTGATGGTGCTTATATGTTTTTAATTATGTTTTTATTGTTTATGGTGTGTTTTTTCTTTCATCTGTCAATAAAATCAGCTTGTATTTTATGTATTTTGTTGCTCATTAATTGCAGGTGTGCGACTTGTTGCAGTAATGCTTTTCTCTTTGGATTCTCAGTATAGTGTTTATTACTGTTACCGCACCCTCATAAATGTCTTTATATAATTATATGGCAGTGCGCCCAATCCCCTTTTAGCTTCACCATACCTGTGAGACGCTCTTGGCTTCGGACAGTCTGCATAGTACCGTATATACTCGAGTATAAGCCGACCCGAGTATAAGCCGACCCCCCTAATTTTGCCACAAAAACTGCGAAAACTTATTGACTCGAGTATAAGCCTAGGGTGGAAATGCAGTATTTACCGGTGAATTTCAAAAATAAAAATAGATCATTCTTGCCCCATAGCTGTGCCATATAGTGCTCTGCATGTTCATTATTGCCCCATAGCTGTTCCATATAGTACTCTGCACCGTTCATTATTGTCCCACAGCTGTGCCATATAGTGCTCTGCACCGTTTATTATTGCCCCATAGCTGTGCCATATAGTGCTCTGCACCGTTCATATTGCCCCATAGCTCTGCCATATAGTGCTCTGCACCGTTCATATCTCCCCATAGCTGTGCCATATAGTACTCTGCACCGTTCATATTTCCCCATAGCTCTGCCATATAGTGCTCTGCACCGTTCATATTTCCCCATAGCTCTGCCATATAGTGCTCTGCACCGTTCATATTTCCCCATAGCTCTGCCATATAGTGCTCTGCACCGTTCATATTGCCCCATAGCTCTGCCATATAGTGCTCTGCACCGTTCATATTTCCCCATAGCTCTGCCATATAGTGCTCTGCACCGTTCATATTTCCCCATAGCTCTGCCATATAGTGCTCTGCACCGTTCATATTTCCCCATAGCTCTGCCATATAGTGCTCTGCACCGTTCATATTTCCCCATAGCTCTGCCATATAGTGCTCTGCACCGTTCATATTGCCCCATAGCTCTGCCATATAGTGCTCTGCACCGTTCATATTTCCCCATAGCTCTGCCATATAGTGCTCTGCACCGTTCATATTTCCCCATAGCTCTGCCATATAGTGCTCTGCACCGTTCATATTGCCCCATAGCTCTGCCATATAGTGCTCTGCACCGTTCATATTGCCCCATAGCTCTGCCATATAGTACTCTGCACCGTTCATATTGCCCCATAGCTCTGCCATATAGTGCTCTGCACCGTTCATATTGCCCCATAGCTCTACCATATAGTGCTCTGGACCGTTCATATTTCCCCATAGCTGCCATATAGTGCTCTGCACCGTTCATATTTCCCCATAGCTCTGCCACATAGTGCTCTGCACTGTTCATATTTCCCCATAGCTGTGCCATATAGTGCTCTGCACCGTTCATATTTCCCCATAGCTCTGCCATATAGTGCTCTGCACCGTTCATATTTCCCCATAGCTGCCATATAGTGCTCTGCACCGTTCATATTTCCCCATAGCTCTGCCACATAGTTCTCTGCACCGTTCATATTTCCCCATGGCTCTGCCATATAGTGCTCTGCACCGTTCATATTTCCCCATAGCTCTGCCATATAGTGCCCTGCACCGTTCATATTTCCCCATAGCTGCCATATAGTGCTCTGCACCGTTCATATTTCCCCATAGTTCTGCCACATAGTGCTCTGCACCGTTCATATTGCCCCATAGCTGTGCCATATAGTGCTCTGCACCGTTCATATTTCCCCATAGCTCTGCCATATAGTGCTCTGGACCGTTCATATTTCCCCATAGCTGTGCCCCATATAGTGCTCTGCACCGTTCATATTTCCCCATAGCTCTGCCATATAGTGCTCTGCACCGTTCATATTGCCCCATAGCTGTGCCCCATATAGTGCTCTGCACCGTTCATATTGCCCCATAGATGCTCCACATAAATCTGTGCCATTGCTGCTGCTGCAATAAAAAAAAATGCCATACTCACCTTTCTTGCTTGCAGCTCCTCAGCGTCCGGTCCCGGCGTCTCTCTGCTCTGACTGATTAGGCAGAGGGCACCGCGCACACTATATGCGTCATCGCGCCCTCTGACCTGCACAGTCAGAGCGGAGAGACGCCGGGAAGATGGAGCGGCGCCCGGCGGCTGGAACGGGGACAGGTAAATATGCTATACTTACCTGGTCCCGGTGTCCGGCTCCTTCTCCCGGACAGCTGTCTTTGGTGCTGCAGCCTCTTCCTCTATCAGCGGTCACCGGCACCGCTGATTAGAGAAATGAATATGTGGCTCCACCCCTATGGGAGGTGGAGCCGCTTATTCATTTCTCTAATGAGCGGTCCCACGTGACCGCTGAACAGTGGAAGAACTGCAGCACCAAAGACCGTGGGACTGCAGGGGGAGCGCCAGGATCACTGGAAGCAGGTAAGTATGCCTATGCGCCCTCACCCCCTCACCCGCAGACCCTGGCACCCACCTTGACTCGAGTATGAGCCGAGAGGGGCACTTTCAGCCCAAAAATTTGGGCTGAAAATCTTGGCTTATACTCGAGAATATACGGTACCTTTCTAGGGAAGAAGATGTCTCTTTAAGGTGAGGTGGGAGCTGTACCTTCTTCTCAGTGGAATGGTAGCTGTGGTCGACTCGACGTGTTGGACGTCTTCTTGTTTGTAGTAGCGAAGTTCGGGGTTGGATCGATGATAATCGACGTAGGCTGATCGTTGTAGTCTATCTAGGGTGTTGTCCATGCTGGAGTGTCGATGAACGTACTCTGCGACGCGCTGAGCTGGATCTTGCTGCTCTAGATCTGTTCCAAGAACGTTGCTGCATCTCTCATAATCAGGATCCTTCATGGCTTCCAAGTACTCTGCCTTAGCTATTGCAGCTGCTGCCTCTTTGTCTGCCATAAGTCTTTCTAGAGACACTTGCAGGCGCGCACCTTCTGCCTCATGCTCTGCTTGTCTCAGCTTTAGATGCATTTCTTTCTCGGCAAAGGAGGACCTCGCTTTGGCTGCTTCAGCTTCAGCACGAGCGACAGAAGCCAGCTCTGCTAATGATGACCTGTTAGAGCTTGCTCGTGACCTCGTCTTGAGTGAGGATGTGCTGTTTCGAGACATTGTGCGCTTAGCTGCGTACTGCTGAGTGTTTTGGCGGGAAACTGAGTCTATGTGCGGTGAGCTTCCGCGTGGCGGGAATGATGTAGCTCTTCTTGGCGGGCTGCAGTATAGTTCTGCGGCTGTATGGCGGCTGCTGTGATACCCGAATGCGGAGCAGTGTGGGTGTTAGCGGTTCCGTATAGTCTGATCAACTACAGCCTGCGACCGGCTACCAGTTTCACTGAAGGCAGCTAATCTGTTCTTACTTTACAATCACCGCCTGCGACTGGCGGTCTTGTTTTTCACTGTACTGCCTTCCTCCACGTAGGATGCTGTGTGGATTCCAACATACGGCTAAACCTTCATCCACATCCCAGTAAACAGACTGTGTTGATGCTTAAGTCTTATTTATTAGGGTGATGATAACCAAAACTATAACGTTGAACAACAATGGTGGACAGTATTCATAGTAGATGATCGAATAGTGAATGATGTTGATGTACAAGGTGGATGTTCAGTGAATAATCATAGTGGATGACTGGTGAAAAACTGTAAAGAATAACAGCATTTCAGTATATGCACATACAGGGTGCAATCACATAAATAACTGGGACATTACAGCAGAAATTATACAGAGTGCATTACACAGTAATTCTGCAGCACTGCCCTATACTATACAAAGATGCATCTATCTAAATGCAGAGTACACCTGAACCTAACTGCAAGCTGCAAAGCACAATCTGCCTAACTATATCTGACTATAGGAGCTGCATAAGGCTTAAATACTAACACAAACATAAGATGCATTAAACCTTTATAAACGTACCGAGATCCGTTAGGACAGGGGTAAGAAAGTAAGCGAGACAGGAGCACGTGTGCCTCTCTTCAAACCTGAGGAAAAATGGCTACTGAAGCTTGTCTTCACAAGAAGAATGTGGGCGGAACTCACCCAGAAGACATTGCTCTTAGGAGGGAAAGGTTGGTAAACAACATGAAAAGTAGGTAACTGATGACCTCCAGTGGCCACAACTTGGATAACAAGATAATTAACTTTCTGCACATTAAGATGGGCAGAACACCCCTCACTTCATCATGTGCAGTCCAACTCCCCCTCACTTCATCATGTGCAGTCCAACTCCCCCACTTCATCATTTGCAGTCCCCAATCAGACACAGTTCATCATGTGCAGTCCCCCTCCCCCACTTCATAATGTGCAGTGCCCCCACTTCATCATGTGCAGTCCAACTCCCATCAGTTCATTATTTGCTGTCACCCCTCAGACACACTTCATCGTGTGCGGTCCCCCTCCCCCACTTCATCATGTGCAGTCCTCCTCCCCCCACTTCATCATGTGCAGTCCCCTTCCCCTCCACTTCATCATTTCCAGTCCCCCTCACCCCCCACTTCATTATGTGCAGTCTCCTCCTCAGACACACTTTGTCATGTGCATCCCCCACACTTCATCATGTGCACTCCCCGTCCAACCTTCGTCATTTGCAGTCCCCCACTTCATCATTTGCAGTCCCCCCACTTCATCATTTGCAGTCCCCCTCCTTCTATCCTCACCCATTTAATTCATTTTATAGGAAAACAAAAACGTTTTTCACACTTACCTCAGAGACGATCTCCTGTAGGCGCAGCTCCACTTTTAGCATCCTCTTAAATGTTGGCGTGTACGTGATGATGATCATCGCATATGTGCTATCACCTGATCAAAAGTACATAGAAAACGGAGGGAGTGCAAACTGCGCAGCCATCAAGGCTAGACGGCCGTGCACAGGCCAGAGAGCGCTCCCAGGCCCCAGTGCTGACGTGTGCGCTGTAACGCACAGCACTTTAGTGCACTATGGGGCCCGGTGATCAGAAGCACAAGAGCGGGGCCTCGGACCTGCCGGCTCTCCTCTGTACTGCTGATCACTGGGCCCTATACAGCAGTAATGCCCTGATACCGGCCCTGCCTGCAGATACATCTAGTGCTGCATTGTCTTTTCCATCTGGAGTTTAGCTGAAATGATGGAGACAATGATCCCATTGTTTGCAGAAGGATATTTCCCACCTGTATGCAGCATCAGTTGTTGCACATAACTGTGCAGGCACCATATAGGGGCTAAATCATAACATTTCATGCAGTGCAGAGATTCTGGCCTAAATCACCACCATGATGAAAATGCCTGATCTAATCTGATTTACAGTATTTCTACATCAGGTATGCCATTGGATGTTATTGTTCTAGTAGTGAAAAACCCCTTTAAGTTGCATTGTGATGAAAAAACCTGATCCTGATGCAACAAATATGTGTGAACTAAGTCAATGCATGCCTAGTGACTTCCTCTCAAACAGGCCCCTTGTCACCTCAAAGTGATATAATTTACTTGTTGTCCAGCAATGCCTTGGCTGAGGCCTCCCCACTCCGTGTACAGAATATCCCTGTGTATATCTGTCCTGCAACTGATCCTGTCCATTTTTAAAAGGATTTTTTAAGAAGCAAATGAGGCCTCATTCGCAGCATCCCTTTCAACTTGGTTAATCCAGGGGACTTCTACAACTGTACATGAGTACCTTATTATGGGCATGACTTGTGCATTTACCAGTTTTGGTCTTCAACCCCTTAAGCCCCAAGGGTGGTTTGCACGTTAATGACCGGGCCAATTTTTACAATTCCGACCACTGTCCCTTTATGAGGTTATAACTCTGTAACGCTTCAACGGATCTTGATGATTCTGACAATGTTTTCTCGTGACATATTGTACTTCATGATAGTGGTAAAATTTCTTCGATAAGGGACCCGTAGAAGCGCTTGGATCAGCGCGAAACGGCCGTCGTCGTTCACCTGCTCACCTCCCGTCCATCTGCACTCCCTCGGACCGCAAGGCTGTATTTTTTCATGTTTTGAATAAAGAATTGGACCACAGATGGGTGAGTGCTGCCGCATTTTCTGTTCTTATCTACATGTTTGCATCTATCTTCCATGCGAGCACCCCCTATACTGAAGTTAGTCTGTCACCACTCACTGCTGCTGATCTGCCGGAAGAAGGAAGGCTGTGCAGCTCACTTTTTTCTTTTGCTTTTGGACTAAATATGTGTACTATTCCTGTTTTTTTATTATTATTTAGATAAAGAAATGTATTTATGGGAACAATATTTTTTTTCTGTCTTTCTTCTTCTTATTATTATTATTATTTATATAGCACCATTAATTCCATGGTGCTGTACATGAGGAGGGGTTACATCAAAATACAAATATCACTTACAGTAAACAAAACTAACAATAACTGACTGATACAGAGGGAAGAGGACCCTGCCCTTGCGGGCTTACATTCTACAGGGAATTTAGGAATTTTCTTTTTTTTTATTACACATGTGAATATATTTTTTTTTTACTTTACAAAATTGCCCCGGGGGGCATAATGTTATAGGGTCAGATCGCTGATCTGACACTTTGCAGAGCACTGTGTCAAATCAGCGATCTGACATGCACAGCAGGGAGGCTTCCCAGCGCTTGCTCTGAGCCACCTCCTTGCAGGACCCGGATGCAGCCCCGCCGCCATTTTAGATCCGGGGCCTGCAGGGAGAAGAAGGTAGGAGACCCTCGGAGCAACGCGATGCCTCAGAGCAACGCGATCACATCCGTTTTTTCAGCATGTGCTCTTTCTCCAGTCTTTTCATGTCGTACTATAACATGCTGTGGGAGATCCCATCCACTATTTAGGATTAACAGTCTTTAAGCGGTGCCCTCCATTCTCTCCCCCTTCCTTTGCATACGTATTCTTTCTTGTCTGTTACCTTTTGGCCGCATAGCTCTTTGCTGATTTTTTTCTATATATATCAAATGGATATCAAATTCCATTGTTTACATTTTGCAATTCTTTGTGATAATTCACCCTAGAATTAGGCTCTTTTGATACCAATGGTCCAGCTGACCTCATTTGCTTTCATGTTATTTATTTTAATGGATTGTTTACCTAAGATATTTCAGATAACATTCACATGGAATGAAGTTCCCAGTTTTTGAAAACTTTCTTGAATTTTCTTTAAATATAGAAATAGTGCCTGTTTAGCTGAAACGTATATTAGCAATATGTATATTACTTAATTCTTCCATTTTTGAGACTTATGCATATTATTTTATTTAATTTGATTTACATTGCTATGTTATATTTTTGTATTCTATACAGATAATCTTGAAAAAGGCCAGAAGGGATGAAATGTTGGCATATATTCTGTTTTATATGGGTTAGCTCAAAATATTCTGTCTATTTAAAGCAATTTCTCTACCTATGCGGAAAGTTTTCTCTTTTTAAAAGCATGGAGTTGACAAGGCTATGATTAGGTGCTTTCATAACTGGCTTAGTGGTCGTACTCAAAGAGTGGTAATAAATAGTTGCACAACCAAATGGAACAGTGTTTCAAGTTGGGTACTACAAGGCTCTGACCTGGCCCCAGTTTTTTTTCAACAATTTTCTAAGTGATCTTATTATTATCAAAATTCTACATCTGGGCAAGAAAATGGAAAATTACATCTACAGAATGGGAGGAAAAGAACTAAGCAACAGTACATGTGAAAAAGACTTTGGCATACTAATAGATCACAGACTGAGCATGAGTCAACAGTGTGATGCAGCAGCTAAAGAGGCAAACACAGTTCTAGATGCATTAGGAGTAGCATAGAGTCTAGATCACGTGAAGTAATTATCCCCCTCTACTCCTTCTTGGTCAGGCCTCATCTAAAATACTGTGTCCAGTTTTGGGCACCACATTTTAAAAAAACCCATCTAAAAACTGGAGTAAGTTCAGAGAAGAGCTACCAGGATGGTGAGCGTTCTGCAAATTATGTCCTACGAGGAATGGTTAAAGAATCTGGGAATGTTTAGCTTGCAAAAAAGAAGGCTAAGAGGAGACTACAAATATCTGAAGGGCTTTCACAGTGTAGAGGGATCAACATTATTCTCATTTGCACACGGAAGCAAAAGAGGCAATGAAATGAAACTGAAAGGGAGAAGATACAGATTAGATATTAGAAAAAAAAACTTTTTAACTGTGAAGTTGATCAATAAGTGGAACAGGCTGTTACACAAGAGGTGGTGAGTTCTCCTTCAATGGAAGTCTTCAAACTGAGGCCGGACAGACATCTGTCTGAGATGGTTTAGTGTATCCTTCATTGAGAAGGGTTTGGACACAATGACCCTGAATGTCGCTTTCAACTCTAACATTGTATTATTCTATAATTCTATGAACACAAGAAGGATTAGATCTGCAGCAATGCCTTGGATATAAATTGGCATAATCATAATACCAGTCAAATCCTCTCCCCAAATCCATAAAACTCTAAATAATTTCCAAGCGAAGGTGTGCATGGATGTGTGTAGTGTAGTATGTACTATATACTTGATGTCACCGTGTTCAAAATATCTTTAAAATTCTTTCCTGTAAGGAGACCCAGACCTTCCATGAAGCTTAGGGTTCATGGTCCTCTTACATTTCCTCTGCTTTTAATAAATATCACACACAGAGTAAGATGTTAGCACTGTATCATAGATCACATTCACTGGTCTTTCTTTGAAACATTAAAATCTGCCAAAAAATGAAGCCATTTAGCAGTGTTTTGCACATTGGACTAATGATGTTCTTCTGGGGACTATGAATTATTTGTATTATTGACATTGCCAGTATTAACTGGTGCTTTGCCAAGTGGTTTCAGATTATACGGGCTTCAATCTAATCAACTAACAACACTTGAGTTATGAGTCTCCAGTCGACTAAAGGAGTTCAGCCTCACAGATCAATTCATCATCAGTAGACATAAGATTCTCATTTGTACCATCTTTTAGTGTTCTAGATAATACTCAAGGACTGATAGAAATTTATTACATATACCACTGATGAGATGCAAATAGTACATATGATGTGGCCATTACTTCTACTGAAGCCTATCGTACTATGTAAGAAAAGGTAGCATTTATTAGCGAGGTGATAAGGAGTGTCTGAAAAGACTAAAGTGGACAATGTGCCAAATACTACTGATATACTAAGGGCACTGCTAGGGCTGGAGGGGCATTGGCTATGGTATTTAATTTCTAGAGCTAGATTAGCTTAACTCATGATACCATCAATGAAATGTAGCTCCCAGTCACGAGCACAACTCAGGCAGCTCCACATAAGGACATTGCCACCATCATGTAGGAATTTGGAAACATGAATTTAGAAAAATGCATGGTGCCTACAGTGAAGCATGGTGGTGGCACTGTTCTTATGTGTTGCTTTATGAGGGCTGCTGGTGTAGGAAAGCTATATGTCATTGATAGTATCATTAATTAACTGATCAGCTGCTTTACATTGAAGGAGAAGATGCTCCCATCAATCAGTACCCTTTTCCAGGATGATAATGATCCAAAACACACATCTATTCTATTCCCGAAGAAGAACTGGGTAAAAGTGATTCAGTGGACAAGTGTGGACAAGTGTCTCATCATCTGAACCCAACCGAACACCTACGGTGAGTTCTGAAGATACAATTAGAGCATCATTCTCCTTCCAACATCAAGGCTCTAAAAGAGGTCGTTCATGAAGAGGAGGGGATCTCCTTTATATGTCAGACTGTGGAATGCCGGACCACATGAAGTAGTAATGGCAGACACTATATCATACTATATATATATGCAATAAATGTACCGCTCAATTTATTTAATATATATGGGTAGAAATAAAAAAAAAAACAGTATTTTACATGGCTTTTTCAAAGTAATACTGAAAAAATAGTAAATATTTGTTTGTTATTTCTTCTGTATATCCGCCCCCCTGACTGCTGCACCCTAGGCCATTGCCTAGGTTGGCCTTATGCGAAATCCACCTCTGGTGGGTAATAAATAATATTGTGTTGGAGAATATATAATTTGTCATGAAAGTTTGAACTCGATGGACTTTGTCTTTTATCAACCTATGAAAACAAGTATGACGCTTTTATCTTAGGAGATAGGTAGTACTTGCAATAGTCTCCTCCGTTGTCACACCAACAGAGCCTAAAGAAGAGTGTACATTCCCTTGTAGTGATGTGCAGTGAGTCCAACCACAAAACAAAAAAAAACTAAATATATAGAATGGAGAACTTTTTCTAAGGGCTATTCTACCAACAGCTCCATTTCTTAATGGTACCTTCTTTTAATGTAGACTCATGAGTGAAGATTTGGCCGGACAGTCCGAAGACAGAATGTGAGAAGTGTGGTTCCATTTTTACAGAAACTAATTTGGTGACACAAGCCAACATTTCAGTAAGTCATGGCTTGCCAACACTGCTAATAAAGAATTTTCAGCGCACATCTACTTCTTTCAATTTAAATTGTAATAATCTGTAAAGTGGAACATCGCCAATTTCCTACAAAACATATAGCAACTAGCATTCTACAAAATACTTTCCCAGGAGTGTTTGTGATGTGATAAATACTTCTCATTTATAATGGCAGGAGTCTGAAAGATATCACACACGACAGACGTCCCAATGCAGATTTACTCAATCTGCTGAAAGTAAATAAAATGTAAGAGCAGCATTCAGCAGCATGAAAACATTTAGTAAATGTGCAGAATCTGTAAAGTAAAGTATTTCGGTGTAATCAAATATTAGATGATTTGCAGTATTTTCAGGAAGCTGATCAGTGCTTCTTGCATAAAGTAAAGAGGTATTCTGGTTTTAGTAAATAAATACTATTGTACGATATAATTGAAGATTTTTCAACATACATTTGGTATCAGTTCATCATGTTATTGACCATCATAGATATCTGCTTGCTGTAATTAAAAAAAAGCTTCATTGTTTCCCGGCTTGTGTGATACAAGTTGTAAAGCTCTGATAACTGTGATTTTGCTCTACTAAGCCAAGCAGGCATCTTGAAAACCATTTCATTGAAACAAAAAGTTACCATATTTTTCGGACTGTAAGACGCACGTTACCATAAGACACATTCCATGTTTAGACAGCAGAAAATAGGACAAACAATTAATTAAAACTTCCCAGGTGGTGTAAAATGGAGGTGATATTATCAATAATTTTAACGCACTGCGTTATATTAGGGAAGTAATACATCTATTGTTAGTGTTTTTCTGTAGCGTGTATTATACACACACAGTTCTGCTACATATGCACATATGCAAACACACAGCTCTGCCACATTTGCATATATAGACACACAGCGCTGCTACATATGCACGTGTAGACATACACAGCTCTGCCTTAAATGCACATATAGACACACATCTCTGCTACATATCCACATATAGACACACACAGATCAGCTATATATGCAGGTATAGACACACACAGCTCTTCTACATTTGCACATACAGTGGGGCAAAAAAGTATTTAGTCAGTCAGCAATAGTGCAAATTCCACCACTTAAAAAGATGAGAGGCGTCTGTAATTTACATCATAGACCTCAACTATGGTAGACAAACTGAGAAAAAAAAAATCCAGAAAATCACATTGTCTGTTTTTTTAACATTTTATTTGCATATTATGGTGGAAAATAAGTATTTGGTCAGAAACAAAATTTCATCTCAATACTTTGCAATATATCCTTTGTTGGCAATGACAGAGGTCAAACGTTTTCTGTAAGTCTTCACAAGGTTGCCACACACTGTTGTTGGTATGTTGGCCCATTCCTCCATGCAGATCTCCTCTAGAGCAGTGATGTTTTTGGCTTTTTGCTTGGCAACACGGACTTTCAACTCCCTCCAAAGGTTTTCTATAGGGTTGAGATCTGGAGACTGGCTAGGCCACTCCAGGACCTTGAAATGCTTCTTACGAAGCCACTCCTTCGTTGCCCTGGCGGTGTGCTTTGGATCATTGTCATGTTGAAAGACCCATCCACGTTTCATCTTCAATGCCCTTGCTGATGGAAGGAGATTTGCACTCAAAATCTCACGATACATGGCCCCATTCATTCTTTCATGTACCCGGATCAGTCGTCCTGGCCCCTTTGCAGAGAAACAGCCCCAAAGCATGATGTTTCCACCACCATGCTTTACAGTAGGTATGGTGTTTGAAGGATGCAACTCAGTATTCTTTTTCCTCCAAACACGACAAGTTGTGTTTCTACCAAACAGTTCCAGTTTGGTTTCATCAGACCATAGGACATTCTCCCAAAACTCCTCTGGATCATCCAAATGCTCTCTAGCAAACTTCAGACGGGCCCGGACATGTACTGGCTTAAGCAGTGGGACACGTCTGGCACTGCAGGATCTGAGTGGCGTAGTGTGTTACTTATGGTAGGCCTTGTTACATTGGTCCCAGCTCTCTGCAGTTCATTCACTAGGTCCCCCCGCGTGGTTCTGGGATTTTTGATCACCGTTCTTGTGATCATTCTGACCCCACGGGGTGGGATTTTACGTGGAGCCCCAGATCGAGGGAGATTATCAGTGGTCTTTTATGTCTTCCATTTTCTAATTATTGCTCCCACTGTTGATTTTTTTCACTCCAAGCTGGTTGGCTATTGCAGATTCAGTCTTCCCAGCCTGGTGCAGGGCTACAATTTTGTTTCTGGTGTCCTTTGACAGCTCTTTGGTCTTCACCATAGTGGAGTTTGGAGTCAGACTGTTTGAGGGTGTGCACAGGTGTCTTTTTATACTGATAACAAGTTTAAACAGGTGCCATTACTACAGGTAATGAGTGGAGGAAAGAGGAGACTCTTAAAGAAGAAGTTACAGGTCTGTGAGAGCCTGAAATCTTGATTGTTTGTTTCTGACCAAATACTTATTTTCCACCATAATATGCAAATAAAATGTTAAAAAAACAGACAATGTGATTTTCTGGATTTTTTTTTCTCAGTTTGTCTCCCATAGTTGAGGTCTACCTATGATGTAAATTACAGACGCCTCTCATCTTTTTAAGTGGTGGAACTTGCACTATTGCTGACTGACTAAATACTTTTTTGCCCCACTGTATACACACAGCTCTGCTGCATATGAACATATAGAAAAAACAGCTCTGCTACATATGTGCATATACATAAACACACAGCTCTGCTAGATATGCACATATAGACCCACATCTCTGCTACATATACACATATAGACACACACAGCTCTGCTACATATGCACACATACTTATACATAGCACTGCTTCGTATGCACATACAGAAAAGCACATTTCTGCTACATATGCACATATATTATAGTAGAGCGGCTACTTGGCTGGACACAGAGGCAGAAAAAGAACACTGTCTCTTTAAGAATGTGCTTGATTTATTAAAGGCAGCATAAAACAAGCTGGGAAAAATAAATATGGCCCTCTGGGCAAAATCGCACACAGTCCTTCTCCTAGTGGGAATCAGCCCGCTCATGGTTGGCAATGTCCATGGTTCAGGTTCTTTAGCAAACAACATGGACACAAACACTTTCCTGGAGTGCTTCCTCTCCAGTCTCTGAACAATGCTGCCTTTGGAAGCCAGCTACTTAAGCCCCAGACCATGTGTCTCCTCACCCCCATGTGACTGATCACAAGACTGTGACACCACACAGGCCCTGTCAGCACATGGCGGTGCCAGCTTTGCAGGGGAGATAAGGTGGCCATCTTCCCACCCCCTCTATGAATGTCCACATAAAGCCAGCCCATTTTGCAACTTAGCTAAACTCTCACAACACTTAGTGTGCTGGAGGAAAACTGAGTTTTGTATTACTGACGCCATTAGATGTAGTGAAACACATCTCCCCTCCAGCATTTTACCAGTGACTTTGTCATAATATATACACACACAGCTATGCTACAAATGTATGCATATGCACAGATAGCCCTGATAAATTTGCACGATATACATATACACATTTTTGCTATATATGCATATTTAGACACACACAGCTCTGGTACATATGCACACATAAATAGACAGCTCAGCTACATTTGTACATATAGACACACAGTGCTCTGCTACATGCACATATAGGCACACACAGCTCTACGACAGGCACACATAGAGACACACACAACTCTGCTACATGCACATTACACGCACATAAAGATGCACACAGCTCTGAAACATACATTTACAGACACACAGCTATGGAACATGTACATTTACAGACACAAACAACTCTGCTACACACACATTATACATTACGACATCTTGCTGCTCGTGATTGGACCTGAACGGAAGCCGCAAGAGGAAGGCAGCTGATGGACCGTCCACCCGATTAATTCAAGAACCTGAAAAGTCATAGAGTTAACCGAATGGAAGGTCAGTTAGCTGCTTAACTCATGTAGCCTCCGTTCAGATCTCAGTAAGCTTTCTCTCCTTCTCTGCACTGATCACATAGATCAGTGTCAGGCAGGAGGAGAGAGAGAGCAGTTCGCTCTGTGATTGGGAAGGATGCAGTGTCAGCCCTCATTACAGGAAGCTGCCTATTGACTATACAGTGGCATGTAAAGTTTGGGCAACCCTGGTCAAAATGACTTATTGTGAATGCAGCGCCCCAGAGATCTGGTCGTTGCAGTAATGTCGCTCTGCCGCTAAGGGGAGTGATGGTACGTCTGATGGCACTAAAGGAGTTCATCTGACCAGGTATCACCAGCACACAGTACACTTCACACTCCGGCCACTAGGGGAGCAAAAGGTTTTATTTATTAGGCTACTCCTCACACTAGCGGTTGGATAGGAAGTTAAACAGAAGCTGACTGGGTTTTTTCCATTCAACATCCCGTGGCAGGGGGTGTTGCGAGGAAGATTCAGGGGGGTCCCTGTCAGGCGTGGGAACCTGGCAGGCACCTAGCGACAGAATATAGAACGTTACGGAGTCGCACCTGTGCTATCTGCGGCGGCATCCAAAGAAAGGACACGAAGCGAAGGATATTGTGGACAGTGAGAAACGAGATCAAAGCACAAAGGAGAGCCAGTAGGAGTCGTGCCTGGAGAACAGCAACATCCTACTGAGGCGCGTAGCCGGTGCCCAGAACACCGAGGAAGTAACTGACTTTATGCCTTACTTCAAATACCGCAGGACAGTTAATTATAGGTTGGCTGTCTACCTAACATCACCTAAGCAGACATAGGGGGCAACACGTGGAGAGGGGCGTCTCTAGAGTCCTGGAAGAGCTTCGAGGCTTCCTGTCAAACGGGTGCGTCCTAGCCATAACAAACCTGGGGGACTGAGAATAGAAAGAACTAGAAAGAACTGGAACGAACGAGAACAGAAGTTGTGAGGACTATCCCAAATGCTCAGCAGGGAAGCACTACAACACACAGGCGCTAGTGGTAGGCAACGATTTCCACCTGCAAAGGGAACTCTGGATGTGCCTTCGGACCGGCCGGTCTCAGACAGCCCTGTTGACAGTGCTCTGGATTGAGGATCCTGAAGCCTTCAGTAAAGAGGTAAAGAGACTGCAACCCTGTGTCCTCGTTATTGACTGCACCTCACACCATTGCCACCTACACCACTGGGAAGCCCTGGGGACATACTTCACCTGTGGGAAGGTATATCATCTAGCTGCAATCACATCACCCCAGTGGACCCCAAGCAGTGTCGGTCGCCCTGACCAAATACCACAGGTGGCGTCACAAAGCATTAGCTGACTTTCATCATCCCTTTTATTGGACGCCCCTTAGCAGGGTCACGGACCGGGTCCAGCTACCATGACAACCCCAGAACTGAGACAGAGAGGACCAGTACCGAGTAACCTGTGGCCCTGTGTCTGGAGGCGCTCCAGTGAACAGTTAAGCAAAATGAACATGAAATGATCTCTAAAAGGGCTAAGGTTAAAGACACATTTCCTTTGCATTTTAGGCAAATAAAATAAACAAAAATTGCCATTTTTTACATTATCAAAATTACATATAGGAAAATGTGCTGATGCAAAAAATTTGGGCACCCTTCGAGATTAGTGTGAAGTATTTGATTAACAATACGGAAGTAAATTTAACATACGGTATGTGAACATATAGTGCCTTAAAAATAGTTTTTATTTTGACAAAGACTAAAAAAACACCAATACACCAGTGTAACATACAATATTAAAATAGTTTTCACCTGGGCTACACAATATGTTGTCACTCCAATGTGAACAGGACCACTCAAAGGATCATGTAAACACAGTAGCGTAGTTACCGGGGGGCAGAGGGTGCCAACCTCTTCCTGCCCTGACCGAAAAGTCAAGTTTTCGTTCCAATCAGGTATCTCAGTCTCATCATCATCTTCCTTAATGTCTACACCAACAGGAGTTACAGTTTGGGAACGAGGGTCTACATTATGCTCAGAACCTTCTTCATCTGCGCCTGGATCCGACTCACAAAGATTCTTGGCATCAGTGCAGATCATTTCCTCGTCTGGATTCACAGAAGCTCTGGAGCAGATCTCTGATTCCCAGGCTATAGTATGAGTAAACAGCTTTACAGACTCAACCTTCGGTGTTACCCCATACTCAGACGGGCGGCTGGAGACTTGGGAGCTGTGAGGAAGCAAGTGCGATTGGGGTGACAACTCTGAGGACTGGAGTATTTGTGATGTTGAAGTTGACATGGAGGAGAGCCCACTTGAACGAGCACTTGATATCCGTTCAAGCACCTGCTGTTTTTGTGCCTTATCTGGAATTTGTAGCGATGCTCGTAGCGATGGTCGTAAGAAAGGGATCATATCAGATTGTCCACGAAAAGAAGAAGACATCTTACTTTGTCTGGAAGATGGTCTTTCTTCTGCAGATGTTACTGTTGCTTTACCACCTACCCCACGGACACAACCTTTTTTTAACCTTTCCAACACTCCTATTCCCCTTTCCACCAGCAGCAGGCCTTTTAACACTCATTTTGGTGGTTAACTAATTAGCAACTCTGTAGTTGTTGGCACAAAAACGATGGATGGAAACCGAGCAGACTTTAGTGGCCAAACTGTGGTACTAGTCCAAAATGATTTACTGGGTTAGATGCAGTAAAAAATGATCAGATACACAGGCGGTGCAGCTAGCTTCACAGGCGGGCTACTCCGCTGACGCTCAGACTCTGCTACTAGGCCCAAAACGATTTACTGGCTTAGATGCAATAAAACTAGATAAACAGGCGGTGTAGCTAGCTTCACAGGCAGGCTACTACGCTGACGTGCAGACACTGCTACTAAGCCCAGAACAATTTACTGGGTTAGATGCAGTAAAAATTTAGATACACAGGCGTTGTAGCTAGCTTCACAGGCGGGTTACTCAGATGACTACCAGACAATGCTACTAGCCCAAAAGGATTGGCTGAGCTAGATTACACCAATTGCTGTGACAAACACTTGCACAGCACTGGCACAGACCTGCCTGGCAATAAGTGCTAGGAACTGCTGTAACCTACCCTGAAAAGGGCTGATATTAAAACTAGTCCCAACTCCCTAAGCCAATCTCTCTCTATCTAACTGCAAATTTGCTTGCAATTCACGCTCTTATACTGTATAGCACCCACAGCAGCAGCGGTGCCGTCTAACACTAAGCTGCAGCAGTGAGGAAATGGTGGCGACGGGGAAAATAGCTGGTTCTTATAGGGCAAGGACATGTGACATACACAGCCAATGACACATGCCCTTGCTTGTGTGCATCACATGCACATTGCTGTGTGTGTGTGCACTGCTGATAGGCTGAGAGACTGCACCGCCCCACTGTAAATGCGGGAAAGAAAAAAAAATGGAGATCGGCGTTATTTCAGCACAGATCTATTCCCTGCCCACTATACACTGAAACAGTCTATTAACAATGATAAACAGTTTTAATGTGCAAATCACGTTAGGCTTTTGGTGAACGAACAGTTATCGATCAGAAACTCGAACGCCGAATTTTAAGCAAATTGTTCGAGTTTGTCGAACGACTCGAACACCGCCCAAAACAGCTCGAATTTGAAATTGGCGAACAGTTCGACTCGAACACCGCTCATCTCTATCCGTCATAGACCCAAAAAAGGTGAGTCCAGTGATAATGTCACGCTTGACCAAGGAGCCAGACGGGGCATGTGAGACGGATTGGAAGGGGAGCACTGCCACTTGGGAAAGATTAGAGGGACCACACCTGAAACTTGTCCTGCTCAACCCCTAAGCTCCCTGAAGTCCCTAGACAGGTTTTTCTCACCCTGTGCGGCGATCACTTTCCTATCCCTGTCTTGTCCTAAGCACTGCCCTTACTAGTGCATGGAGCAGCAGGAACGCTGGTCCTGCTCCATAGTATAGACACAAAGGGAAACAGACAAAGGTAAAAGAAAACTGCAATCACTCAAAAGGCAACCAGACTATGGAATGGTAAATAAAGGGAAAGGAAGGAAGAGGAGAACCAAAAGGGAGATAAGGAAAAGGAAGACACCAAACTTCCAAATGGCAGTCTAAGGAGACAACTTCTAAATGACTTTTCACCCTAAAACCCCACTTGCAAGTGGATATTTTTCCCATGTTCTGTGCTGTTGTGCTTGCTCTGCACTTACTGTTCTGACCTTAGGTCCAGTACAATAGGTTCAGTTTTCTTGTGCAGTTCAGATACATTCATCTGCAGCATACAGTATGGGGCAGAGCCCCCTCCGGTTAATGTTCCCATAACACAGTACAATTCAAGATCCTGCCTCCGCACTGCACGAACTGCCCGCTCCTCAACAGCTCATGTTGGCACTAGGGACTTCCCATCCGGCAACCCAGCTTTCTTGAGGCCTGCCACCATTTCCTCTTGCTCTTCCCCAACCGACCACTTCTTCTTAGGAGAGAGTGAGAGATTTGTAAATCTCTGAGCTTGTATTAAAACACGTGGTGAGGACACCCTTGCCCAAAAGCACTTTTTTTTTACAAAGTCAACCTGAGAATAAAAGTACAAATATGTATATTGAACATTGTCCAGAGACAATTTAATATTGAAGCTAAGGACTTGGAGAGGCGCTCCAGAAAGCGTAATAAAGAGGATTTATATGACAGGATGTAGTTCCTTATCCAAACTGGTGTGAATGAAATGCGGAGGAATTCATTTCTAGCTTCTCGTCTCACACTATTAGGCTTTAAATTTTGGTATATTTCATTATTTAGTATAATTCTTGTATAGTACTATACATTTCTTATTATTTATATAATCTAAATGATGAATAGTTCCTGAGGTAAAATCCTTTGTATTGCAATTAGCGGAAAAATAAGCACTAATAAATTAACACATATTTTGCACAAAATTGTTGTCTAGTGCCTCCAGGTACTGCAAAACCGAGATATTTATAAATCATTTTTACATTTATATGCAGGCAGTGGTGCACATAAAGGACAAGAGCCCTCTCTGTGCCTCAACACAAAAATTAGTTATTATACAACCCACCATTCCAAATATAAATTGTAATCCACCACTTTACCCCCACCAACTATAGCCACTTTCCCCACCCAATAAATATATAAATTAATTAGCCCCTGTACTCTTTCCCCAATTCAATATTAGTCACACTCCTGTATCCTCAATGCCCCCCCCCCACTCTACACCTCCCGCTCCCCCGATTCATTATATTTACATGCCCCTCCTCCCCAATTCATAATGTCATGTTTTCTCTTTCCCACCCCCACCCTCAATTCATCATCATTTGCTCTCCCAGCCTCCATCTTCAATAATCATTTGCTGTTCCCTACCCTCAATTCTTCATTTACTGTCCCTCACTGTAAATTCATCATTATTGCTCTCCCCCACCTCAATACATTGTCAATCACTGTCCCGTCCCCAACCCCAATTCATCACTATTATGCTCCCTTTCATCAATACATCATAATTCACTGACCCGTCCCTCACCCCAATTCATCATTATTGTGCTCCTCCACCTCAATACATTATTCACTGTCCTCTGTCCCACACACCCAATTCATCTTTATTATGTGTTCCCCCACTTCAATACATCATCATTCACTGTCCCCTATCCCCATCCCAATTCATCATGATTGTGCTCCATCACCTCAATACATTGTCATTCACTGAAACTGTCCCACACCCCCAATTCATGATTATTGTACTCCACCACCTCCATATGGAGCGCCCCCACGTAAGGGCAATGGGGTACTCGGTACGGGGTCCTTCAGTTCCCTCAGCGAGGATGTCACGGTGGCCCGACCCAGACCGTGGCACCCAATAAAAGGCAGAGTTCGTAGATAACGGTAGTGTGTGTGACGCCACCTGTGGTATTCGGTCAGAGTGACCGACGCTGCTCAGGGGTCCACTGGGGTGATGTTATGGCAGCTGGATGGTATACCTTCCCACAGGTGAAGTATTTCCCCAGGGCTTCCCAGAAGTGTAGATGATGATGTTGGGTGGTGTAAGGCACGGCAAATAACGAGGACACAATGGGTGCAGTCTCTTTACCTTTACTGAAGGCTTCAGCATCCACAGTCCAGAGTACTGGATGACAGGGTAGGCAGGGTTCGGCCGGTCTGATAGCAATTCCAGAGTCTCCTTATCCAGGTGGAAATCAGTAGCCTTCCCCTAGCGCACAGTAACGTAGTAGGTCCCTACTTGCATAAGCTACCATAAGGTCCTCACTGTTGTTACTTCTCTCTCTCTGTCCCCCAGATGGATAGGACAAACCCGTATGACGGGGGTGGCCTGAGGCTATTTTATAAAGACCCTAGTGACGCCCCTCCTCCACAATTGCCACCGTGTCTACTTAGGTGTTTAGGTCGGACAGCCAACTTGGAATTCACTGCCCTGCCGGACTCTGAAGTAAAGCGTAGAGTCTATTACTCCCTCGGTGTTCCAGCCACCGGGTCTGCGCTTCAGAAGGAGGCAGCCAGCTTCTAGATGGTCTCCCACCGATGTTTCACTCCTGTTGCTATGACTTCTTTTCTCACTCACTACAGCACAATTCCTTTCTTGTCCTTTCTTAGGATGCTGCCGCATGAGTTGCAGGCGCAGCTCCGTGTCCTTCTTTCTCTCCTCCTCAGACTTCAGTCTGGATCTGACCAGGGATCACCCCAGCCAGCTCGACCTGGAGACCTTTCCTCGTCGGTCCCCCCTCCTCTCCTCCGACTCACTTAAACTGACTAACTTCCTAACCAACCCACCAGTTTTACCCTATGTGAGGAGTGGCCAAGTAGATAGAACCCTTAGCTCCCCCTGATGGACTGGAGTGTGAAGTGTGTGTTTGGCTGTTATTCCTGGTAAGGTGAACTCCTTTGGTGCCATCAGACGTAACATCACTCCCCCTGGTGGAAGAGTGACGTTACTGCAATGACCAGGACTCTGGGGAGCTGCACATACATTTTCATTCATTGTCCCCTGTACCACACCCTCAGTTCATCATTATTAGGCTCTCCCACCTGAATACATCGTCATTCACTGTCCCTTGTCCACATCCTCAATTCATCATCCACTCCAAGCCCATTTAATTTGTTATGGAAAGTTTTTTGTACTTACCTCTCATGATCCCCTGCAGGCAGGCACAGTTTGCTCCACTGCTAATGAGTGGCGTGTGCACATTGCGTACGGGCCATCACCCGCGCATGACAAAAGAGGTGGAGGGGCTCCGCCGCACCATGATTGTACCCTGCACCAAAATGTGTTCGCCAATGGCAGTGCTCCAGTGTATGATACTTTATTATACCCTGGGGCACAGCCCCTTTTTATTGCCCCCTATTTGCACAGCCCCTTATTTTATTCCCCATCTACACAGTTCCTCATTTTACCCCTCCTCTGTACAGCCCCTTAGCTTATTACCCCATCTGCACAGACCCTAATTTTATTCTCCCATTCTGCACAGTCTCTCACTTAATTACCCCAATTGGCAAAGCCTGTCAGTTTATTTACCTTCTCTGCATAGCCTGTCAGTTTATTCCCTGTTGTGAATTCTGTGATCAAGCTCCCTCCTGTGGTCATGAGTGGTACTTTGGCTGGTTCTGTCTATGAGCTTCCTCTGGTGGATGTGAGTGGGGCTGCGGCTTCTGAGTTTCCTTCCTCAGGTGACGAGGTTAAGTCGTTAGGTGCTGCTCTATTTAATTCCACCTAGTTCTTTGTTCCTGGCCTCCAGTCAATGTTCCAGTGTTGGTCTTGTTCTCTCCTGGATCGTTCATGTGGCCTGTCTACCCTGCATAAGCTAAGTTTTGCTGGTGTTACTTTTGTTTGCTATTTTTTCTGTCCAGCTTGCTATATTGGTTTTTCTTGCTTGCTGGAAGCTCTGAGACGCAGAGGGAGCACCTCCGTACCGTTAGTCGGTGCGGAGGGTCTTTTTGCACCCTCTGCGTGGTTGTTTGTAGGTTTTTGTGCTGACTGCAAAGCTATCTTTCCTATCCTCGGTCTATTCAGTAAGTCGGGCCTCACTTTGCTAAAATCTATTTCATCTCTGTGTTTGTATTTTCATCTTTACTCACAGTCATTATATGTGGGGGGCTGCCTTTTCCTTTGGGGAATTTCTCTGAGGCAAGGTAGGCTTATCTTTCTATCTTCAGGGCTAGCTAGTTTCTCAGGCTGTGCCCGAGGCGCCTAGGTCTGGTCAGGACCGCTCCACGGCTACCTCTAGTGTGGTATGATAGGATTAGGGATTGCTGTCAGCAGAGTTCCCACGTCTCAGAGCTCGTCCTATGTTATTAGTAACTATCAGGTCACCTTGTGTGTTCTTAACCACTAGGTCCATTGTGGTTCTGAATCACCAGTTCATAACAATTCCCCCCAACTACACAGCACATCTGTTTATTCTCCCCATCTGCACAGCCCCTCTGTTTATTCACCCGTATCTGCACAGCCCCTCTATTATCCCCTCTGCCCAGCCCCTCAGCTTATTCCTCTCATTTGCACAGCCCTTCAGCTTATTCCCCCATCTGCACAGCCTGTCAGTTTATTCTCTGTTATGATCTGGTGGCCTAGGAGCAGCATGTGACGTACTCTGGAGAAGATGGTACCTGTACTGACCGCAGACCCTGAACTTAGCACCGCAACTAGAAGTAGCCGTGGGATGTACCTAACACTCCCTAGACACCTCGACACAGCCTAAGGACTAACTTCCCCTAAAGATAGAAACGGGAAAACTATCTTGCCTCAGAGAAAATCCCCAAAGGATAGACAGCCCCCCACAAATATTGACTGTGAGAGGAGAGGGAAAAGACATACGCAGACTGAAATCAGGATTTAGCAAAGGAGGCCTTTCTAGCTAAAAAGAAAGAATAGGACAGAGTACTATGCGGTCAGTATTAAAACACTAGAAAATATCCACCACAGAAAATACAAATCTCCACATCTGACTAAAGACATGGAGGGTATATCTGCATCTCCAGAGATACTGCTTGGCTGCAAAAAATCCCTACACAGACAAAGCTGGACAAGACAAAACATGAAAATGCACTGAACTATAAGGCCCACAGCATGTGGACAGCAATAACTAAGCCAGAACTTATCTTTGATGAAAAGAACAGCAAAACAGGAGAGACCAGGTATGGATGTGAATCCTCCAAAAACAATGGACAACTGGCACTGACTAAAGGATCAAGCAAGACTAAATAGCCCTAGTCCAAATTGCAATAAGTGGACACACCTGATAAATGCTGCGATCCAAAGACAGCAGCACTACCACTCATAACCACCGGAGGGAGCCCAAGAGCAGAATTCACAACAATTCTCCCCATCTGCACAGCCCCTCTGTTTATTCACTCACATCTGCACAGACCCTCATTATATCCCCTCTGCCCAGCCCCTCAGCTTTTTCCTCCCATCTGCACAGCCCCTCAGCTTATCCCCCCCAACGGCACAGCCTGTCAATTTATTCTCCCCATCTGCACAGACCTTATGTTTATTCACCCGCATTTGCACAGCCCACCATTTTGCACCCCATTTGCCAAGTTCCTCAGCTTATTCCCCCTACCAGCACAGCCCATCAGCTCATCCCCCATCTGAACAACCCATCAGTTTATTACCCCATCTACACAACCCCTCAGTTTATTCCCGTATCTGCACACCCCTCAGTTTATTCCCACCATCTGCACATCCCCTCACCTCATTTTATTCTCTCCCATTAGCACAGTCCTTCACCTTATTTTATTCAAGAAGTGGCCTGCGTCTTGCTGGAGATTCTGGTGGAGCTGGGTTTGATGACAGCTCCTCTCCTCCTGCGCCTGCGACACAGACAGCAATTGCATTCTCGTCTGATGGACACAAATACAATTGAGAGCAGGGAGGGAGTGACAACCGGGGCACAGGAAGAGAGAGGGGTGAACAGTGTCAGGGTCTGACATCGCACACCTCCGTGCCTGGTAGGCAGGAGGTAGCCCATTAGGTGGGTGCCTACTCTGTCTACCCCCTCCGCCCCCTTCCTGCAAATTCGACCAAATTTATTTTATTGCAAATCGAATCTTCCTGCCCCAAGTGAGTAAATCTCATTGAATCAAATTTTGGGAGATTCACTCAACTCTAGACTGAATGTCTAAAAATCCTAATACATAGAAAGATACATGTGGATCTCAAAAAAGCATATTATTCCACCCAAATTGAGACAGTTGATGCCAATGGGCAACCTCTCCAGCAGGACTAGTTCTCCTGCTCACTGACACAAATCGACGATGACCATTCTGTGAAATTAGGTCATAAATTCCAGTGCAAAAGAAGATGTGTCATCTCTTCTTGGATATCATTTCTATTGCGTGTGTTTTCCAGAAAGTAGCAACTACTTTTTTTTTAACTGTTTGTTGTCTTTTGTTATTCCTCCTTAAAGTCTATGAATACATTGACAAGTGATACTAGACATGGGTGTGTCCATCGACTGACATTGTCCAATCAATGCTGTCAGTGTGAAAATGTGTAGAGACACGCCTCTTTGAGAGGTGAACTACAAATGCACGTTTGTACATTTTTTCATAACGTTTTAGGAAGATTAACAGAGTAATGCCCAATTATAAGAAAATTATTCTTCAAAGTTTTTATTTCATAGAAAAGATAGACATGTCCCCTTTAAGTGACTTGCAGCTATGGTTGGTTGGTCTCCTTCAACTGCTCTTGGTGGATTGTAAATTATTTTTCAACTGGACTCTGCTGCTCTCTTGTGAATGCGAACTGTCAATATTCACTCACTGGATAATGCTGCCCTCTGCTGGATTATAGCTACTACTGCTCTCTAGAATTATAAACTAGGCATTGAAAAAGCAAAGCCAAGAAGGAAAAGTTTTAGAATTATGGAAATAACAGGATGGAAACACATATTACTGATCTGCAAATGATGAAAAACTGGAAACAAAATTTTCGAAACATCTCAATTTATTCAGTTTCGAGTATGAGCACCATATAGCTTATATTGGATACGCAAAAATTATTTTAAGACAACCTGACACATTTCTGGCAGTCAGTGACCTTACTCATAGGCTATATAGTGTGAATAAAAATCAGAGGTATATACATATATATATGTACACACACACTGTGTGCAGAATTATTAGGCAAGTTGTATTTTAGAGGATTATTTTTTATTATTGATCAACAACTATGTTCTCAATCAACCCAAAAGACTCATAAATATCAAAGCTTAATATTTTTGGAAGTTGGAGTGGGGTTTTCTTAGATTTGGCTATCTTAGGAGGATATCTGTTTGTGCAGGTAACTATTACTGTGCAGAATTATTAGGCAACTTAATAAAAACCAAATATATTCCCATCTCACTTGTTTATTTTCACCAGGTAAACCAATATCACTGCACAAAATTTAGAAATAAACATTTCTGACATGCAAAAACAAACCCCCCCAAAATTAGTGACCAATATAGCCCCCTTTCTATATGATGACACTCAGCAGCCTCCATCCATATATTGTCGGTTGCTTGATCTGTTTACGACCAACATTGCGTGCAGCAGCCACCACAGCCTCCAGACACTGTTCCGAGAGGTGTACTGTTTTCCCTCCCTGCAGATCTCACATTTTATGAGGGACCACAGGTTCTCTATGGGGTTCAGATCAGGTGACAAGGGGGCCATGTCATTATTTTTTCTTCTTTGAGACCTTTACTGGCCAGCCACGCTGTGGAGTAGTTGGAGGCTTGTGATGGAGCATTGTCCTGCATGAAAATCATGTTTTTCTTGAATGATACCGACTTCTTGAAGAAGTTGTCTTCCTGAAACTGGCAGTAGGTCTGGGAGTTGAGCTTCACTCCATCCTCAACCCAAAAAGGTCCCACAAGTTCATTTTTGATGATACCAGCCCTTACCAGTCCCCCACCTCCACAATGTTTGCATCGGAGTCGGAGTGGAGCTCTCTGCCCTTTACTGATCCAGCCTCTGGCCCATCCATCTGGCCCATCAAGAGTCACTCTCATTTCATCAGTCCATAAAACCTTTGAAAAGTCAGTCTTAAGATATTTCTTGGCCCAGTCTTGATGTTTGATCTTATGTTTCTTTTTCAAAGGTGGTTGTTTTCCAGCCTTCCTTACCTTGGCCATGTCCCTGAGTATCGCACACCTTGTGCTTTTTGTTACTCCAGTAACGTTGCAGCCCTGAAATATGGCAAAACTGGTGGCAAATGGCATCTTGGCAGCTTCACGCTTGATTTTCCTCAATTCATGGGCAGTTATTTTGCGCCTTTTTTGCCCAACACGCTTCTTGAAACGCTTGATTGTTCAGTGATCACGCTTCAAAAGTTTGGCAATTTCAAGACTGCTGCATCCCTCTGCAAGACATCTCACAATTTTGGACTTTTCAGAGCCCGTTAAATCTCTCTTCTGCCCCATTTTGCCAAAGGAAAGGAAGTTGCCTAATAATTAAGCACACCTTATATAGGGTATTGATGTCATTAGACAACACCCCTCCTCATTACAGAGATGCACATCACCTAATTTACTTAATTGGTAGTTGGCTCTCAAGCCTGAACAGCTTGGAGTAGGACAACATGTATAAAAAGTATCATGTGATCAAAATACAACTTGCCTAATAATTCTGCACGCAGTGTACAACAAGAACAAATCACAGGTCAAAGAGTGGGTGGATAATAGATTAATTAATGCAGACATGGTGTATGACTTCAGGCATATTTGAAAGTATTTGACTGCAGGAGAAAAGAGAATATGCATAGCATACTGTGATAAGTGTGTATGTATTTGATATAGCTGACAATGCTATTGATAGAGCAATCTAAAGTATTTAATAAATATCATTTTAGGGTAAGTTCACACAGGCGTTTTTGTAGCTTTTTTTTCTGCAGCAAAACCTGATTTTATTGGCAGGAAAGAAGCGGCGTCAAAAACGCAGGTTTAGGTGCGTTTTTGGTGTGGTTTTTGTTGCATATTTGGTGCATTTTTGGTGCGTTTTTTTTCTCTGTGTCCATGCTAATTTTCTTGGATTTTAATCAGCAAAAATGCAGCAAATAATGATACCTGCGTTTTTGCTGTGTTTTTTTCAACACCCATTCAAGTCAATGGGTGAAAAAACGAAAAAAAAAACCCGCTGAAAGAAGTGACATGCTCTATGTCCAAAAAATGCAGCAAAGCACAAAATCCTGATCACACAAAAAACCAATGTGTGTGCATGAGATTTCTGAAATCTCATAGGCTTTGCTGGTATTGTAAAAAGCAACTGAAAATTAGCATTAAAAAAACACAGCAAAAACACCCTGTGTGAACTTACCCTTATAGTTCATACCCCTTGGATACTTGGCATCTAAGTGAAGATTCCAATATGTTTTGCGCAAAGTTAATTCCCTCTGCCAATTGCATCCTCGGATTGAATTCATAACTTTCAAAACCCCCAAGAAAGAAAAACTGGATATGTCTCCATGATGAATTGTGGAAAAATGCTTAACAGCAGCAGAACAGGTGCTGTTATTGCTCTTAATATTGGCAATATGTTCCGCAATCCTTTTTTTTCAATTTCCTTATTGTGCCCCCTATGTATTTCATATCGCAGGTGTGGCACTCAATACAGTATACATTATGATCAGAATCGCAATTGATAAATTAATTAATGTTATATATGTGACCCCGGAGGAGAACAAAAGTTTTCTTTTTATTGTCAGCAAATACACAAACATTGCAATGGTCCCTGGCACAATTAAAAAATCATTTGCTTGACAGCCAAGTGGGAAGAGAACATGCCATTGTAAATGTACTGGGGGAGAGTGTTGTGAATTCTGTTATCGAACTCCCTCCTGTGGTCATGAATGGTATTTCGGCGAGTTCTGTCCATGGACTCCCTCTGGTGGCTGTGAGTGGAGCTGCTGCTTCTGAGGTTCCTTCCACAGGTGACGTAGTTTATTCTTTGGCTGGCTGCTCTATTTAACTCCACTCAGATCGTTACTCCATGCCAGCTGTCAATATTCTTGTACTGGTTCAGTTCGCTCTTGGATCTTTCTGGTGACCTGTCTACTCCAGCAGAAGCTAAGTCCCTGCTAGTTAATTATTTGTTCATTGTTTCCTTGTCCAGCTGGCTATCATGATTTTTCCTTGCTAGCTGGAAGCTCTGGGATGCAGAGTGGCACCTCCGCACCGTGAGTCGGTGCGGAGGTCTTTTTGCACACTTTGCGTGGTCTTTTTGTAGTTTTTTGTGCTGACCGCAAAGTTACCTTTCCTATCCTCTGTCTGTTTAGTAAGTCTGGCCTCCCTTTGCTGAAACCTGTTTCATTTCTGTGTTTGTGACTTTCATCTTAACTCACAGTCAATATATGTGGGGGGCTGCCTTTTCCTTTGGGGAATTTCTCTGAGGCAAGGTAGGCTTTATTTTCTATCTCTAGGGCTAGTTAGCTCTTAGGCTGTGAAGAGGCGTCTAGGCCTAATTAGGGGTTGCGGTCAGCAGAGCTCCCACTTCCCAGAGCTTGTCCTGTGTGAGTTTAACCATCAGGTCGTTCCGGGTGCTCCTAACCACCAGGTCCATAACAGGAGAGCATGTTACCAAGTGACATACCCCTTATAGCCACCTATCTAACTAAATTATGCATTGTTTGTCGCAGTGCGTCATTTCTCATAAAAAAAATTCTGAAACAATATTCTAACATTCCAGCAGCACACTTTCTAGGACTATTGTCTGTATTGCCTGTGACGTGGATGTTTTTTTTTTACATGAATGCATATAGTAATGTGTCTGTCTACATCAATTGTTGCTAGTCATTAGCTTTTGACTCTCAAGCCATTAACCTATCTGCTCTTGTTGGAATAATGATTATTACTGTACACATCGCATCAACTACTATTTTTAATTTTTAATAGTGCATGAATTTCTGTCTCCAGCAAAACAGGAAGTTCCTGCTCACTGTGTGTGCAGCTGGAGCACATTTCACTTTCACTTTGCAAGTTGACAAACAAAATGCTAAGATCCTTAACTATAAGAAATACCAGTTGTAGGTTGTGTTATCTTTGTTCCTGAACAGATATATATTCACTGTTGAACAACTGGACAGTACAGTGATTAATCTGCTGCCAAGAGGTTATGGGCCCATAAATTTAAGGATCCGTAGAACAGCACAGAGGAAAGAAAACAACAGTGTACTAAGGAGAAGAAGAAGCAAAGATGGCAGCCAGCAGCAACTCTGTGAAGTTCACAGTGCCAAACCTGACTAAATAGAACTACCAATTCTGGAAATTCAATGTAAAGATCCCGCTAATAAGGGAAGGTACGTGGAAATACAAACAGGAGTTTAGACCTGACCCACTACCAGAAGACTTGGTAGAGAAAGATCAAAAAGCACAAAGCACTCTCTCTCTCAGTAAAGGTGATGATCAGATTGTGCATGTATGTAAATGTGAAACTGCGAAAGAAATGTGGAAAAGTGGGATCAGCTGCAGAAAGTGCATGAAAGGATAAATCTCAGCAATAAGGTCTATTTAATGAGAAAGCTGTATCAGTCTAAGCTAAATAAGAGCCAAGATATGCAGGATTACATAAGAAATACTCTAGGAATTGTGGAGCGCCTGCAAGGCATTGGGGAAGATCTAATGGATTTCCATGTTGCTGCACTTCTACTAAGCCAGGGGACTCAAACTCGTCTGGGTATATGGGCCGCATATAGAAAAAAATAAAATTTGGGGTACGCATTCTGAAGGACAGTGTGACATTTTTAGTGATACGATTTTTTTTTCTACACACCTTTTGAACATTTTTGCCGTTTTTTTTTAATTTTCTTAGAGCTTTATGGATGTGGTGATAACTACAATATGAGAGCACATTTGTTATATCTCCAAATTGTAGTTATGTCCCCATATCCAGGTCCCTGTATTGTAGTTATGTCTCCATCCAGGTCCTCATATTGTAGTTATGTCCTCATATTTTAGTTATGCCCTCATCCATTATTACAGCTCCATTTATTCCATGGCGCTTTACAAGTGAAAAGGGGTATACGTAAAAAAAAAACAAGTACAATAATCTTAAACAATACAAGTCATGACTGGTACAGGAGGCAAGAGGACCCTGCCCACGAGGGCTCACAGTCTACAAGGGATGGGTGAGGGTAAAGCGGGTCATGTAGCGGTTTGATGGTTACTGCAGGTTGTAGGCTTGATGGAAGAGGTAGGTCTTCAGGTTCCCTTTGAAGGATTCCACGGTAGGAGAGTTTGATATGTTGGGGTAGAGAGTACCAGAGTAGGGCAGATGTGCAGGAGAAATCTTGTATGCGATTGTGGGAAGAGGAGATAAGAGGGGAGTAGAGAAGGAGATCTTGTGAGGATCGGAGGTTGAGTGCAGGTAAGTACTGGGAGGCAAGGTCACAGATGTATGGAGGAGACAGGTTGTGGATGGCTTTGTATGCCATGGTTAGAGTTTTGACCTGGAGTCGTTGGGTAATGGGGAGCCAGTGAAAGGATTCACAGAGTGGAGAGGCCGGGGAATAACGGGGGATATAAGTGGATTATGCGGCAGCAAAGTTTAGAGTAGATAGGAAGGGTGTGAGAGTGTTAGAAGGGAGTTCACAAAGTAGGAGGTTGCAGTAGTCAAGGCGAGAGATGATGAGGGCATGGACTATGGTTTTTGCAGATTCTTGGTTGAGGAATGTATGGGAAATATTTTTGGAGTTGTAGTCAGCAGGAAGTGAAAAGGGCTTGGATATGTGGTTTAAAAGAGAGATCAGAGTCAAGGATTACCCCGAGGCAAAGAGCTTGTGGGACTGGGGAGAGTGACCAGCCATTTACTTTAATGGATAGGTCTGTTGGGGGGAGTTGAGTGAGATGGGGAAAAGATGATGAATTCTGTTTTGTCCATACTAAGTTTTAAAAATCTAGCGGAGAAGAAGGATGAAATAGTGGACAGACATTGTGGGATTTTGGTTAGGAGGAAGGTGATATCTGGTCCAGAGAGGTAGATCTGTGTGTCATCAGCATAGAGGTGATACTGCAAGATGTGAGATTCTATGAGCTGTCCCAGGCTGAAGGTGTAAATGGAGAAGAGCAGGGGTCCTAGAACTGAACCTTGCGGGACTCCAACAGATAGGGGGCGAGGTGAGGAGGTGGTGTGCAAGTGGGTGACCCTGAATGTTTGGTCTGTTAGGTATGATGAGATTCAAGATGAGGCCAAGTCTGTGATGCCAATATATGGGAGGGTCTGTAGTAATAGGGAGTGGTCCACTGTGTCAAAGGCAGGGGACAAGTCCAGGAGGAGGAGGACAGAGTAGTGTCGCTTGGCTTTGGCCGTTAGTAAGTCATTGGTGACTTTAGTTAGGGCAGTTTCAGTGGAGTGATGCGATCGAAAGCCAGATTTTAAGCGGCCGAAGAGGGAGCAGGAAAATAGGTGTGTCGACAGTTCAAAATGGGCATGTTGTTCAAGTAGTTTTGAGGCATAGGGGAGAAGTGATATGGGGCGATAGCTAGATACAGAGGGTGAGTCAAGAGAGGGCCTTTTGTCCATTGGTGTGATTGAGGCATGTTTGAAGCATGCAGGAAAACACCAGTTGTTAGTGATAGGTTGAAAAGATGTGGTGAGGTTTGGGTTGGAGTAGGATGGGTTCGGGTCAAGTGCACAGGTGGTGAGATATGATTTTGAGTGCAGAGTCGATCTTCTGTAATGGTAGAGAAGTTGGTTTTGGAGGAGGAGGGCTGAGCAGTTAGGAGGAAGGGCTCTGGGGGTTGTTGACCAAAACTGTCTCTGATGTTATCAATCTTCTGCTTGAAGAATGAGGCAAAGTCTTTAGCTGGCATGAGTGGAGAGGGAGGAGGTGCTGGGGGAAGGAGGAGAGAATTAAAAGTGTTGCATAGCTTTTTAGGGTTGTGAGACAGGGAGGATATGAGAGATGAGAAATAGGTTTGTTTTGCTGTGGCGAGTGTGGCCTTGAAAGTAGTGAGGGACTGTTTGAATTCGATGAAGTGCTCGTTGGAGTGCGACCTTTTCCTTCTCTGCTCAGCAACCCTGGTAGCCCGTCTCAATTCTTTTGTCAGGCTGGTGTGCCAGGATTGTCTGTTGATTTTGCGAGCTTTGGTATGTGTGAGATGGGCCACCGATTCGAGAGCTGCAGCTATTGTGGTGTTATATAAAGCAACAGCGGCATCCGCATTGTGTAGGGAACTTATGACTGTAAGAGGGAGAAGGGATTCAAAGAGTGAGTGTGGATCGGGGTGTTTAAGATTTCTGCAAGGCTGTGCAAGTTTGTGGGGTGGGCAGGGCCGGACTGGCCATCTGGCAATTCTGGCATGGCTGTCTTGTCTGCTACATTGTTAGCAGAATCTGTCTTGTTAAGACACCCATACTGTTAAGAGTTGTGACGGAGCACAAGTCGCTTACCCCAGCAGGCTACGGGAATCATTAGAAATATTAGTCTTGTAGTAAATCTTCCTTTCCTCCATTTAGGGTAATATTAGTAATATATCCCATCTGGTTCATGGGGACGGGTAGAGCATGGGCCTGTGTGATTTCAAATGCCAGGGCTGAATTTCATCCCCAGTCCATACCTGGGGGTGGGGATTGTGGACCTGGAGAGGAGAGGGAAGAGAATGTAAGTAGGTTGTGGTCAGAAAGAGGGAGAAGTGAGTTACAGAGGTTAGATAGGGAGCAGAGGCGGTTGAAAAGGAGGTCCAGTATGTGGTCATCTTTGTGAGTGTCTGCAGAATACTATTGAGTGAAGGTATAGGAGAAAGTGAGAGATAGAAGTTTAGTGACAACTGAGAGGGAAGTGTCAATGGGGATGTTGAAGTCACCCACGATAATAATGGGGATGTCAGCGGAGAGGAAATGAGGTAACCAGCTGGTGAAGTGGTCGAAGAACTTGGTGGCTGGCCCTGGGGGGCACTAAATGACAGCCAGCTGGAGGTTGGTGAGGGAGTAGATGGGCACAAAGTGCACCTCAAAAGAATGGAGGGTAACAGAGGATGGCAGTGGGATTTGGGTGAAAGAACAGTTATCTGACAGGAGAAAACCAACTCCTCTGCCATGTTTGCTGCTGGGGTGGGGTGTGTGGAAAAGGTGGAATCCACCATATGATAGTGCAGCAGGAGAGGCTGTGTCAGAGGAGGTGAGCCAGGTTTCGGTGATAGCGAAGAAGGAAATGTCCCCATCCAGGTCCTCATATTGCATTTATGTCCCCATATTGTAGTTATGCCCCCATTCAGGTCCCCATATTGTAGTTATATCCCCATCTAGGTTCTCATATTATAGTCATGTGCCCATCCTGGTATGCATGGCTCCCTCATCCCCATCCTGGTAAGCATGGCCTCCTCATCTCCATCCTGGTATGTATGGCCTCCTCATCCCTATCCTGGTATGCATGGCCTCCTCACTCCCATCCTGGTATGCATGGCTCCCTCATCCCTATACTGATATGCATAGCCTCCTCATCTCCATCCTGGTATGCATGGCCTCCTCTTCTCCATCCTGGTATGCATGGCCTCCTCATTCCCACCCTGGTATGCATTGTACCCTCATCCATATCCTGGTATGCATGCCCTCTTAATCCCTATCCTGGTATGTATGGCCCCCTCATCCCCATCCTGGTATGCATGGCCTCCTCATCCCCATCCTGGTATGCATGGCCTCATCATTCCTATCCTTGTATGCACGCTCCCCTTATTCCCATGCTTGTATGCATGGCGTCCTCATCCCTATCCTTATATGCATGGTCCGCTCATCCTCATTGTGGTATGCATGTTCTCCTCCTCATCCTCATCCTGGTATGCATGGACCCCTCATCGCCATCCTGGTATGCATGGCCCTCTCTACCCATACTGGTATAGTTGGACTCCTCATCCCCATTCTGCTATGCATGGCCTCTTTATCTCCATCCTGGTATGCATGGCCCTCTCATCCCCATCCTGGTTTGCATGGCCTCCTCATCCTCATCCTGTTATTCATGGCCTCCTCATCCCTATTCTGCTGTGCATAGCCTCCTCATCCCTATCCTGGTATACATGTCCCCAATCAGAAAAACAAAAAAAATAAACCATTATATTTACGCAGCGGCCTGCTGTGATGACAGCAGCTGATTACTGCTTGTATGCAGCGCACGGCAGTGACATCATGTGCTTCTTACAAGCAGAAGACAGCTGCAGTAAATATTCAGTGCTCTAGAATAACAGGTGTCACGGTCCAGTCCGGAGTTTATTTTTTGCTGTTCTCTCTTGGTATCGTCTCTGCTGCTACGTTCTCTCTCTGGCTTTTTGATTCTCTGGATTGTACCCCGACCACGTCTTCCATCTCACGTTTTTGGACCCTACGCTCATGTTTGGCTCTTTGACCCTTGGCTTAGTATTTTGACTATGTGTATTGCTGCTTCTTCTTGTACTTCTGTTTCTGATCGTTTCTGGTTTGTCTGACCACTCTTTCATTACCTGTGACACCTGTGCTGTTGCTCTGTGTTGCTACGCTTAGTGTTTAACCTCTCTTCCCTCGCCAGCTCCCCCTGGTGGAGGTTTCACTACAGCAGGCACAGTAGCCAGCTTACTGCTGCTGGGCGATCACATGTGCCCGCTACTTAAGGGAATGAATATTCACTATTCTCCTCTCCCATAGGCTTGAACAGCAGTGATCACATGGACACTGCAGGAAGCTGGCAGCTGCGACTACTGTGACCGCTATTAAAGAGAAATGAATATTTACTGCTGTCCACTCCCATGGGTGTGGAAAGTCGTTTCTGACTCGGTTCATCTGACCATTCTCTCATTACCTGTGACACCTGTACTGTGTGTTACCAAGCTTAGTGTTTAACTTCTCTTCCTTCACCAGCTCCCCCTGGTGGAGGTTTCACTACATTATCACTAACCAATACATTTATACAACGGGATTTTGCTTTTTTTTTTGTTTGGTCATGGATCCGCTGCATGACTTGGCGGATCAAGTGTCCAGTTTGACGCAGATGGTGTGGGATTTTTCTGTGAAACATCGGTCCCTTGTCACGTCTCATACCCACTTACAGAAAAAAAATGACTGAGACTGTTAAGACCGTGCAGGGAAACACCTCTCATATTGTTAATCTACCTGGATGTTGTTTTGTACTCTCCGGAACCCTCAGTTAAACTTCCGGACATGTTTTTTGGCGAAAAAAATAATTTTCACATATTCAGGGAGAGTTGAAAATTATGTTTTTTTCTTAGACCTCTATCATCTGGGAATGAGACTCAGCGGGTAGGGATTATTATCTCCTTACTTAGGGAGGGTCCCCAATCTTGGGCTTTCTCTCTGCCCCTGAACGGAGGTCAGTAGATAGGTCCCCTAGGACTTATCTATGACGAACCGGACCGTGTTAGGGTGACAGAGGACACCATTATGGGTCTGGTTCAGGGGAAGCACTCAACTGAATGGTATAGCTCCGAGTTCCGTCGATGATCCACTGAGGTTTCTTAGGATGACTCCGCACTGAGATATCTATTCAGAAAGGGACTGTTGAATTGCTTGAAGGATGCTCTGGCTCTCCATCCACCTCCCAGCTCTTTGGAGGAGGCTATGACTCAGGCTATCCGTATGGATCAGAGGTTACGGGAGAGAGGTGTTGCACAATGAGGGATTCCGTTGTTCCCTGCTAACCCTGATGTTTTGCTTCCGTCTGAATCTATGGAGGTGGGAGTCACCGACCTCCAGGAGAAAGAGAGGAAACGGTGGCGTGATGGAAAGCTGTGTTTTTACTGCAGAGATCCCGGACACTGGAAAAAGGACTCCCCCTCCTGTCCACCGACTAACAAGCGGCTGGGTGATTATCATGGAGGTCACTCAGACTCTCAGGTACCATTTTCTTCTTTTGCAAAGATACTGTTAAAGGTGGAACTTTGTGTTGAGAATGGCTTTGTCCATACTTCGGCTTTTGTAGACTGTGGGTCATCCCTGAACTTGATTGACTCAGCTGGTGGCCTGCTGTAGAATAGGGACAGTTATGTTGGAGACTCCCTTAAAAATTGTGGCTATTGACTAGACACCTCTCACAAAGGATGGCCTCCATTTCATTTCTAAAGAATTCACTATCAGAGTTGGGGCCCTGCCCCTGGAGCGCATGTGATGCTTTGTTGTGGATAACCTCCCTGCTGGCCTGGTGTTGGGGTTTCCCTGGTTGCAACGGCATAACCTGGTTATTGACCGGGGGTCTCGGGATATTGTTAAATGGGGACCTAGTTGTACTGAAAATTGTCTTGCTACTGTGTCTATGTCATCCGTTAGTCACTGTGGAGGGTATTCCGGAGTACCTGAAGGACTGAGGTGTGTTCTCCGAAAAGCAGGCTGAGGTTCTACCACCACACCGCCCATTCAATTGTGCCATGGATCTTGTTCCCGGTGCCAAATTGCCCAAAGCCCGTCTGTACAATCTCTCCGGCCCTGAGCTGGCTGCTATGAAGGAGTATATCTCTGAAAGCCTCCGTAAAGGGCATATTCAGCCATCTGTCTTTCCCGTGGTGGCGGGGTCCTTTTTTGTAGAAAAAAAGAAAAGATGGTGGTTTACGCCAATGCCTCGATTTTCGAGAACTGAATAAGATCACCGTGAGAAACACTTATCCTCTCCCACTTATACCTGATTTGTACAGTCAATTGTCGGGGGCCAGGTGGTTTTCTAAGTTTTACCTCAGTGTAGCGTACAATCTCATCCGTATGCGGGAGGGGGATGAGTGGAAAACAACGTTTCTCACCTCTGAGGGACTGTTTAAAAATTTGGTTATGCCGTTCAGTTTGACTAACGCACCAGTGGTATTCCAGAATTTCATTAACCATGTTTTTTTCTGACTTTATTGGACACTTTGTGGTAGTTTATCTTAATGATATACTCATATATTCTTCTGATAGACTAAGTCACATGGGTCATCTTCCTGCGGTTCTCCAGAGGCTCAGGGAGAACTCACTCTTTGCCAAACTGGAGAAGTGTTCATTTTCTACTCAAGAATTGTCCTTTTCTAGGGGTCATTTTGTCCGCTGAGGGGTTTCCTATGGACCTTAGGAAGGTACAGGCCATTGTGGATTGTGTGCAACCCAGAGATCTCAAGGGTTTTCAGTGATTTCTGGGTTTCGCCACTTACTACAGAAAATTCATCAAGGGTTTTTCTCAAGTGGTCAAGCCCCTCACTGATCTCACTCAAAAGGGGACTGATCTCAAAAACTGTTCAGCTCCAGCTGTGGTGGCGATTGTCATTAAAAAAATGTTTCATGACTGCCCCTGTACTGGTTTAACCTGATTTGTCTAATCTGATTTGTGGACGCCTCTGAGGTGGGAGTGGGGGCTGTGTTGTCCCAGGGACCCACCACATTAACTTAAGACCCTCATGTTTGGCTCTTTGACCCTCGGCTTAGTATTTTGACTGTGTATTGCTGCTCCTTCTTGTACTTCTGTTTCTGATCGTTTCTGGATTGTCTGACCACTCTTTCATTACCTGTGACACCTGTGCTGTTGCTCTGTGTTGCTACGCTTAGTGTTTAACCTCTCTTCCCTCGCCAGCTCCCCCTGGTGGAGGTTTCACTACAGCAGGCACAGTAGCCAGCTTACTGCTGCTGGGCGATCACATGTGCCCGCTACTTAAGGGAATGAATATTCACTATTCTCCTCTCCTATAGGCGTGAACAGCAGTGATCACCTGGACACTGCAGGAAGCTGGCAGCTGCGACTACTGTGACCGCTATTAAAGAGAAATGAATATTCACTGCTGTCCACTCCCATGGGTGTGGAAAGTCATGAATATTCATTTATCTTTAGCAGCGGGCACAGGGGTTAGTTGCTCCCCCACCTCCCCAGGTACATCATTTCAATTGAATGTGCACATGATTGACTCACATTCAGCTGCAATAAAACGCTGCTGTCAGCAGATCCTCAGAGATGTCAAGGGGTCTACAGTGCCTGTGGGTTGCATGAAGCAGCCTCAGGGGCTGCATGTTTGAGACCCCTGCTCTACATTTAGATATAAAAAGGTTAAATCATAATCACAGAAGGTGATTCTTTACTGTAAGAGCAGTGAGACTATGGAACTTTCTGCCACATGATGCAATGGTCGATTCACTAAACAAACAATGAGGGCCGGGATGCCTTTCTTGAAAAAAATAATATTACAGGTTATAGGTATTAGATTCTGTGATGGGAAGTTTATTCAGGGAACTAGTCGGATTGCCATATGTAGAGTTGAGAAGGATTTGTTTTCTATAATATGGGGCATTTAGTATTTTCATCATGTGTTTTTGCCTTACTCTGGATCAACATGACCAATGGATGTCCAACAGGCAACTAAATGGATTTCAAGAATAGAAAAGCCATTCAATGCATATGGGAACCTGTCACTGAATCCCTCTTCCAAAAATTGCAATTTTCACTTTGCATCATCCGTTGCACATTCATTTCTGGGGTGGGTAAAAAATGTCCACTACAAGTGTTGATTAATAGCTGGAGGGGTCTAGTTTTCACAGTCAAGTCAATTTTTGGAGATGTGGAACTATATTTGGGTGCAATATCTTGTACAGTTTTTTGGGTATAGACCTACGGTAGTTTGGGTACATTATGGAAGTGCAGGTGAGTAGTGGATTGTCCTTTGGTGAGTTTTGTGGCCTGTTAATGGGTAATTGGATTATTCAAGTGTGTGAGGTGTTCTTTGGGTGCTGGAGTAGCAGTAGCACTTTGAGGGAGAGTAATTATAAGGGATTATATGGATATGTATCTGATCAACTGCTGGCCACAGCCTGGAATCACAGCAAACAGCACCTGAATGCAGCTCTGTTATCAGCTGTTGTTCTTGCTGCACACTTGGTACTGCTGTCAGGCCGTTGTCAGCTATAACACTATTAGCAGTCAATGATACTCTCCCATCTAGTTCTGCGTTCCCACTATATAAAAACAAACATGTTAAAAAAAAATGTCAGAAAACTGGCTTTATCGCCATCTTGTGGTCATATAGCAGATAACATTACATTACATTAAATTATCATCCTCACATTTTACATCCTCACATTTTCCTGAACAATGATCCGTATTCAATGTGAGGATGCAATTTTTTTCTCCAAAAAATATCCGTGTCTCATCCGTATGGCATCTGGATCGCCTGCCAGTGCATCGGGGTACTGCGACCCGGTCCATGGCCCTGGGCGTCCAATTAAAGGGAAGGTTTTTAAGGGGATTAGTGAATAAGTCTATTGTTCGTGACGCCACCTGTGGTATTCAGTCAGTAGGGACCAACACTGCTTAAAGGGGTCCTCTGGGGTGATGGTATGCAGCAAAATGGTGACAAATCCCACAGGTGAAGCGGGGTCCCCAGGGCTTCCCAGATGTATGGCAAGATGGTGTAAGCTGATAAATGCACAAAGGACGAGGACACAGATTTGCTAGTCTTTACCTGGTTTACTGATGGTAGTAGTAGTAGTCCTCAGTCTAGGGTACCAAGTGCAGGGTAGCTGTGGTCCAGCCTGCTTGGAGGCAATAAGAGATCGCTTTACCAGGTGAGGTCTGTAAACCTTTCCTGCTAGCACCGTTTAGTTAATTAGGTCCCTGCTGCTTGAAGCTCAGTGCAAGTCCCCTCTCTCCTGTCCTAAGACAGATGTCTGTACGATATGTAGTTTGAGCCTGTTTATAGGATCTCTTAGATGACCCGGCTCTCATAGTCACTGCTTCACCTCAGACTTGTTACAGGCAATTGACATACAGTACTTTGCCCTCCGGTTCTGTCGCGCGTCCTGGAGAACAACATGACCTCGGGCTCTCGGTACCCGGCTTCTGCGCTCTGACTATGAGGGTGTCCTTCCACTGTTCCCCTCCTGAGCCCTCTCCTCCTCTGAGCTCCTCCACAATTCAACTCTCCTTCTGCTTCTCTTTCCAGGTGTAGCAGCTCCCTCGTGGCTGCTTGGCCCCCACATCTGCTCCAGATGTCCTTCTCACTCCTGGAGACCAACTGTCCCCTCCACTGTCTCCCTCAGACTCCCTGAGACTAACTGGCTCCTCCTCCAGACCAGGATACATAAAGTGTAAGGGACATCCCCTGAATCCGGGTCCTGAGCTCCCCCTCCTGGCCTAGATTCAGATTGTGTTGAATGCGAGTGCCTTACCTGATAGATAGGATCTCCCTTGCCTCCTAACGTGATATCACCCTCACCGAAGGGAAGGAAACATCACTGCAGCAACCGGTTACCTGGGGGTGCTGCACTCCCCCCCATTAACTCCAGTACTCTTGGACTGGGAAAAGAAAAACATAAACAAACAGGCATCAATAAGACATGCAGAACATTTTTGATATGCATAATAACAGGTATAACAAATCTATATTAACTTTGGCTTCCCTATTCGGGATGAATCAATATTTAAACGTTACAAACATATTTAAGCAAATATATTATCTTCTGGTAATATAAACATACTATCACTGGCTATGCGATGCAATTACCCTCTAAGGATATACTATCTTCACAATTTAAGTGCTTCATTTCACGTTTCTATCAACTACCTTGTCAGGTATTCTATCTCACATATATATTTTATTCAAAAGTGCAAAACTCTCTCTATTTAATTCTCTATCATTTCAGAATTGATTCTAACATTTCTCAAAACTGAGGTAGTGCAATTGTACTATGTAAATTAATATCCAAGTCCAACAACAATATTCTTGAACAGCAGTAACGATGCGAGTGACCCGTTATCAACCCCCAATGTAGTTCTTGGGTGGGCTACAAGGCATATCCAAACCCAGTGTTCTGCCACGCCAATGGGTTTTGCTTCAGGTCTCAATGTAAACAATCAACAATTAAAGGCAACTTTGGAACAGTTCTCTTAAAGGTTCTATGTAAAACCAGTAGGAAGCACCTAAAGAGGTGTCAACTATTTACAGTAAAGTTTGTGAATCATTTACTGTCCATTATTCTGATGTCCTTAAAACAAATAACTGGAACATTGTTATCAAACTTTCAAACTGGGACAACAAAGGAATAATCCAGCAAGGTTAAATCAACTCTTTTCAGTTATGTTCAAATTCAAAAAGCAAACTGTTTATTTCTTTTTCCAGGGTAACTGAGAAGGGTCGCTACTTCCTGGACAGGAAAGCTGTGGGTCATTACATTCCACTGGTACTATATACCAAGGTCTGCTAGAAGGTTCCACTACTGGATTCTGTGTGTTCTGGTCACGTTTGGGCATTGACCTGGCCTGGGCTGTGACTTTTTTCTTTTTTTTTAAAAAAAAAACTCTTTTTATTGAAGGATTCCACAAAATAAGATAACAAGCATATGATATCATAGCATAACGTCAAAATGATCCATATATCAATATTAATATTGACATAGACATGTCAAAACACCTTCAATAATAAAGTATACAAGCAAACAAACAAACCATAACCTTCAGTATAATACATTCTACCAGAAATTGCACCTCCTAATCAACTGAGCTTTTATGAATGTTTTAAAACTCGTACTAGATCAGATTATAATAGACGCATGTTATAAATCCTACACAGATTATCACATTCATAATACAGAATAGATAGACCCATCACGGATTTGTCGCAATATTGAAGAGACCATAACACCAGGAGCTAAATGTGTCAACGGCGAGTCACACCACCTTTCCCAAATCTTCTGAAATTTCTGGGGACATCCTCTGTTTCTGTATAATATGTTTTCATAAGGAATTATGTCATTTACAAGGTTCTTCAACTGATTAATCGAAGGAGATTTCCCCCCATCCACCTCATTACTATCGCTTTCCTAGCCATAAGTAGAGCTTCCCGAAGAAATATTCTATCATGATGGACCCACATCTCCTCATCCACGACACCCAGGATCAGGGCCGTATTTGCCACTAGGCACTTGAGGGTACGTGCCTAGGGCGGGGACGATGCGGGGGGCAGCACCCGGGGCAAGGTTTTTTTTTTTTAAAGTCCTGGGTCACCTCCTGACCGACCGCCCCCCTCCCCCACGCCCACCCGCCCCCCACCCGCCTGCCTGCCCCCCACCCACCCTCCTTGAAAACGATACTAACCCTGCTCCAGCGATGCCTGGTCTCAGCGTCTGTAGCACGTCCTGAGTGAGCGGTCACGTGGTACCATTCATTAAGGTCATGAATATGCACGTATTCATGACCTTAATGATTGGTACCACCTGACCGCTCACTCGGGAAGAAGGTGCTGCGCCGGGAGTCGGGACAGAGCCAGAGGGATGTCGGCGTGGCCACGCGGTGTGGGACAGGTGAGTATGAGGGACGGGGGGGAAGAAAGAGGACGGGGAGCAGAGCCATGGGAGAAGAAGCGGGGGGGGGGGGGTGGAGAGATGAGCCATGCATACGGGGGGATTATGAGCCATGCATACAAGAGGTGGGGGGGAATTATGAGCCATGCATACAGGAGGGGGACGGTGGTGGAATATGAGCCATGCATACAGGAGGGGGTGGGAGTGGAATATGAGCCATGCATACAGGAAGGGGGTGGAATATGAACCATGCATACAGGAGGTGGGGGGGGAATTATGGGCCATGCATATTGGATGGGAGGGAGATGAGCCACGCATACAAGATGGGAGGGGGCATTATACAGTGTTGAGCATCATGTGGGGTCATTATACAGTATGGAGCATCATGTGGGGCCATTATACAGTATTGAGCATCATGTGTGGCCATTATACAGTATAGAGCATCATGTGTGGCTATTATACAGTATTGAGCATCATATGGAGCCATTATACAGTATGGAGCATCATGTTTGGCCATTATACAGTATTGCGCATCATGTGGGGCCATTGTACAGTATTGAAGATCATGTGGGGCCATTATACAGTATTGAACATCATGTGGGGTCATTATACAGTATGGAGCATCATGTGTGGCCATTATACAGTATTGAGCATCATATGGAGCCATTATATACAGTATGGAGCATCATGTTTGGCCATTATACAGTATTGAGCATCATGTGGCGCCATTATACAGTATTGAACATCATGTGGGGCCATTATACAGTATGGAGCATCATGTGTGGCCATTATACAGTATAGAGCATCATGTGTGGCTATTATACAGTATTGAGCATCATGTGGGGCCATAATACAGTATGGAGCATCATGTGTGGCCATTATACAGTATGGAGCATCATGTGTGGCCATTATACAGTATTGAGCATCATGTGGGGCCATTATACAGTATTGAACATCATGTGGGGTCATTATACAGTATGGAGCATCATGTGTGGCCATTATACAGTATGTAGCATCATGTGTGGCCAATAGCCATTATACAGTATGGAGCATCATGTGTGGCCATTATACAGTATGGAGCATCATGTGTGGCCATAATACAGTATGGAGCATCATGTATGGCCATTATACAGTATTGTGCATCATGTGTGGCCATTATACAGTATGGAGCATCATGTATGGCCATTATACAGTATGGAGCATCATGTATGGCCATTATACAGTATGGAGCACTGTGTGGCCATATTTATTTTTGTTTATAATTATGGTATATGAAACAGTGTGATCAGCAGTGCTAAATGGGTGTGGTTGGGATGTGGATATGGGTGTGACTAGTTGTGAAATGGGTGTTGTCAGAGGTGTGGCCTAAAACTTTATACCTCTTTCCCTTCTTCAAAAGTTGGGAGGTATGGTACCACATTTGCCAGATCACGGCAAGCGCCACAAATCCAATGGGGAATGAATGAGGCCAAACGCAGTGTTGCCGTAAGTGATTCGTTACGCGGCAGATGCAGAAAAACTTCCCGATCTGCTGCAAAAGGCTACTTTCACATCAGCAATTCTTGCCAAAGTCTATGTTGATAGTGTCATACTCACCAATGGGGGAGGCAGCACTAAAAGTGCCTAGGGCAGCAGAAACTCTAAATACGGCCCTTCCCAGGATGCACAATTCCGGTCCACATTCAATCGGTATCCCCATTATCCACTCCAATGTGGCTACGACCTCACTCCAATATCTCCGTCTAATCCTACAGTTCCAAATAAGGTGCCAGAAATCAGCCCCGGATTCCCCACATCTGTGACAGTCATCAGTCGCCCCTCTACCAAATTTATGTAGTCTATTTGGGGTCAGATAGGATTGATGAAGAATATACGACTGTATTAGTTTATTATTTGCCACCATATGCCACCGCTACACAGGAGTGGGAAGAGAGTAGCTAAGTGCCTGAAAAGGCACATCTTACAGAGGCACCTTTTCTGGGGTGGCTGGGGGCAGATGGTTTTAGCCAGGGGGCCCAATAACCAAGGTCCCTCTCTAGGCTATTAAAGGGAACCTGTCACCTGAATTTGGCGGGACCAGTTTTGGTCATATGGGCGGAGTTTTCAGGTGTTTGATTCACCCTTTCCTTACCTGCTGGCTGCATGCTGGCCGCAATATTGGATTGAAGTTCATTCTCTGTCCCCCGTAGTACACGCCTGCGCAAGGCAATCTTGCCTTGCGCAGGCATGTACTACGGAAGACAGAGACAGGTTCCCTTTAATAGCCTAGAGAGGGACCTTGGTTATTTGGCCCCCTGGCTAAAACCATCTGCCCCCAGCCACCCCAGAAAAGGTGCCTCTGTAAGATGTGCCTTTTCAGGCACTTAGCTACTCTCTTCCCACTCCTGTGTAGCGGTGGCATATGGGGTATTATGGGGTTAATGTCACCTTGCTATTGTAAGGTGACATTAAGCCTGGTTAATAATGGAGATGTATCAATAAGACACCTATCCATTATTAAGCCACTAGTCTGAAAGGGTTAAAAAAAACATACACACATTAAGATTAAAGTATTGACAGCTATAACACTATTAGCAGTCAATGATACTCTCCCATCTAGTTCTGCGTTCCCACTATATAAAAACAAACATGTTAAAAAAAAATGTCAGAAAACTGGCTTTATCGCCATCTTGTGGTCATATAGCAGATAACATTACATTACATTAAATTATCATCCTCACATTTTACATCCTCACATTTTCCTGAACAATGATCCGTATTCAATGTGAGGATGCAATTTTTTTCTCCAAAAAATATCCGTGTGTCATCCGTATGGCATCTGGATCGCCTGCCAGTGCATCGGGGTACTGCGACCCGGTCCATGGCCCTGGGCATCCAATTAAAGGGAAGGTTTTTAAGGGGATTAGTGAATAAGTCTATTGTTCGTGACGCCACCTGTGGTATTCAGTCAGTAGGGACCAACACTGCTTAAAGGGGTCCTCTGGGGTGATGGTATGCAGCAAAATGGTGACAAATCCCACAGGTGAAGCGGGGTCCCCAGGGCTTCCCAGATGTATGGCAAGATGGTGTAAGCTGATAAATGCACAAAGGACGAGGACACAGATTTGCTAGTCTTTACCTGGTTTACTGATGGTAGTAGTAGTAGTCCTCAGTCTAGGGTACCAAGTGCAGGGTAGCTGTGGTCCAGCCTGCTTGGAGGCAATAAGAGATCGCTTTACCAGGTGAGGTCTGCAAACCTTTCCTGCTAGCACCGTTTAGTTAATTAGGTCCCTGCTGCTTGAAGCTCAGTGCAAGTCCCCTCTCTCCTGTCCTAAGACAGATGTCTGTACGATATGTAGTTTGAGCCTGTTTATAGGATCTCTTAGATGACCCGGCTCTCATAGTCACTGCTTCACCTCAGACTTGTTACAGGCAATTGACATACAGTACTTTGCCCTCCGGTTCTGTCGCGCGTCCTGGAGAACAACATGACCTCGGGCTCTCGGTACCCGGCTTCTGCGCTCTGACTATGAGGGTGTCCTTCCACTGTTCCCCTCCTGAGCCCTCTCCTCCTCTGAGCTCCTCCACAATTCAACTCTCCTTCTGCTTCTCTTTCCAGGTGTAGCAGCTCCCTCGTGGCTGCTTGGCCCCCACATCTGCTCCAGATGTCCTTCTCACTCCTGGAGACCAACTGTCCCCTCCACTGTCTCCCTCAGACTCCCTGAGACTAACTGGCTCCTCCTCCAGACCAGGATACATAAAGTGTAAGGGACATCCCCTGAATCCGGGTCCTGAGCTCCCCCTCCTGGCCTAGATTCAGATTGTGTTGAATGCGAGTGCCTTACCTGATAGATAGGATCTCCCTTGCCTCCTAGCGTGATATCACCCTCACCGAAGGGAAGGAAACATCACTGCAGCAACCGGTTACCTGGGGGTGCTGCACTCCCCCCCATTAACTCCAGTACTCTTGGACTGGGAAAAGAAAAACATAAACAAACAGGCATCAATAAGACATGCAGAACATTTTTGATATGCATAATAACAGGTATAACAAATCTATATTAACTTTGGCTTCCCTATTCGGGATGAATCAATATTTAAACGTTACAAACATATTTAAGCAAATATATTATCTTCTGGTAATATAAACATACTATCACTGGCTATGCGATGCAATTACCCTCTAAGGATATACTATCTTCACAATTTAAGTGCTTCATTTCACGTTTCTATCAACTACCTTGTCAGGTATTCTATCTCACATATATATTTTATTCAAAAGTGCAAAACTCTCTCTATTTAATTCTCTATCATTTCAGAATTGATTCTAACATTTCTCAAAACTGAGGTAGTGCAATTGTACTATGTAAATTAATATCCAAGTCCAACAACAATATTCTTGAACAGCAGTAACGATGCGAGTGACCCGTTATCAACCCCCAATGTAGTTCTTGGGTGGGCTACAAGGCATATCCAAACCCAGTGTTCTGCCACGCCAATGGGTTTTGCTTCAGGTCTCAATGTAAACAATCAACAATTAAAGGCAACTTTGGAACAGTTCTCTTAAAGGTTCTATGTAAAACCAGTAGGAAGCACCTAAAGAGGTGTCAACTATTTACAGTAAAGTTTGTGAATCATTCACTGTCCATTATTCTGATGTCCTTAAAACAAATAACTGGAACATTGTTATCAAACTTTCAAACTGGGACAACAAAGGAATAATCCAGCAAGGTTAAATCAACTCTTTTCAGTTATGTTCAAATTCAAAAAGCAAACTGTTTATTTCTTTTTCCAGGGTAACTGAGAAGGGTCGCTACTTCCTGGACAGGAAAGCTGTGGGTCATTACATTCCACTGGTACTATATACCAAGGTCTGCTAGAAGGTTCCACTACTGGAGTCTGTGTGTTCTGGTCACGTTTGGGCATTGACCTGGCCTGGGCTGTGACTTTTTTCTTTTTTTTTTTAAAAAAACCTCTTTTTATTGAAGGATTCCACAAAATAAGATAACAAGCATATGATATCATAGCATAACGTCAAAATGATCCATATATCAATATTAATATTGACATAGACATGTCAAAACACCTTCAATAATAAAGTATACAAGCAAACAAACAAACCATAACCTTCAGTATAATACATTCTACCAGAAATTGCACCTCCTAATCAACTGAGCTTTTATGAACGTTTTAAAACTCGTACTAGATCAGATTATAATAGACGCATGTTATAAATCCTACACAGATTATCACATTCATAATACAGAATAGATAGACCCATCACGGATTTGTCGCAATATTGAAGAGACCATAACACCAGGAGCTAAATGTGTCAACGGCGAGTCACACCACCTTTCCCAAATCTTCTGAAACATCCTCTGTTTCTGTATAATAAGTTTTCATAAGGAATTATGTCATTTACAAGGTTCTTCAACTGATTAATCGAAGGAGATTTCCCCCCATCCACCTCATTACTATCGCTTTCCTAGCCATAAGTAGAGCTTCCCGAAGAAATATTCTATCATGATGGACCCACATCTCCTCATCCACGACACCCAGGATCAGGGCCGTATTTGCCACTAGGCACTTGAGGGTACGTGCCTAGGGCGGGGACGATGCGGGGGGCAGCACCCGGGGCAAGGTTTTTTTTTTTAAAGTCCTGGGTCACCTCCTGACCGACCGCCCCCCTCCCCCACGCCCTAACCCGCCCCCCACCCGCCTGCCTGCCCCCCACCCACCCTCCTTGCAGACGATACTAACCCTGCTCCAGCGATGCCTGGTCTCAGCGTCTGTAGCACGTCCTGAGTGAGCGGTCACGTGGTACCGTTCATTAAGGTCATGAATATGCACGTATTCATGACCTTAATGATTGGTACCACCTGACCGCTCACTCGGGAAGAAGGTGCTGCGCCGGGAGTCGGGACAGAGCCAGAGGGATGTCGGCGTGGCCACGCGGTGTGGGACAGGTGAGTATGAGGGACGGGGGGAAGAAAGAGGACGGGGAGCAGAGCCATGGGAGAAGAAGCGGGGGGGGGGTGGAGAGATGAGCCATGCATACGGGGGGATTATGAGCCATGCATACAAGAGGTGGGGGGGAATTATGAGCCATGCATACAGGAGGGGGACGGTGGTGGAATATGAGCCATGCATACAGGAGGGGGTGGGAGTGGAATATGAGCCATGCATACAGGAAGGGGGTGGAATATGAACCATGCATACAGGAGGTGGGGGGGGAATTATGGGCCATGCATATTGGATGGGAGGGAGATGAGCCACGCATACAAGATGGGAGGGGGCATTATACAGTATTGAGCATCATGTGGGGTCATTATACAGTATGGAGCATCATGTGGGGCCATTATACAGTATTGAGCATCATGTGTGGCTATTATACAGTATAGAGCATCATGTGTGGCTATTATACAGTATTGAGCATCATATGGAGCTATTATACAGTATGGAGCATCATGTTTGGCCATTATACAGTATTGTGCATCATGTGGGGCCATTGTACAGTATTGAAGATCATGTGGGGCCATTATACAGTATTGAACATCATGTGGGGTCATTATACAGTATGGAGCATCATGTGTGGCCATTATACAGTATTGAGCATCATATGGAGCCATTATATACAGTATGGAGCATCATGTTTGGCCATTATACAGTATTGAGCATCATGTGGCGCCATTATACAGTATTGAACATCATGTGGGGCCATTATACAGTATGGAGCATCATGTGTGGCCATTATACAGTATAGAGCATCATGTGTGGCTATTATACAGTATTGAGCATCATGTGGGGCCATAATACAGTATGGAGCATCATGTGTGGCCATTATACAGTATGGAGCATCATGTGTGGCCATTATACAGTATTGAGCATCATGTGGGGCCATTATACAGTATTGAACATCATGAGGGGTCATTATACAGTATGGAGCATCATGTGTGGCCATTATACAGTATGTAGCATCATGTGTGGCCAATAGCCATTATACAGTATGGAGCATCATGTGTGGCCATTATACAGTATGGAGCATCATGTGTGGCCATAATACAGTATGGAGCATCATGTATGGCCATTATACAGTATTGTGCATCATGTGTGGCCATTATACAGTATGGAGCATCATGTATGGCCATAATACAGTATGGAGCACTGTGTGGCCATATTTATTTTTGTTTATAATTATGGTATATGAAACAGTGTGATCAGCAGTGCTAAATGGGTGTGGTTGGGATGTGGATATGGGTGTGACTAGTTGTGAAATGGGTGTTGTCAGAGGTGTGGCCTAAAACTTTATACCTCTTTCCCTTCTTGTGGTATGGTACCACATTTGCCAGATCACGGCAAGCGCCACAAATCCAATGGGGAATGAATGAGGCCAAACGCAGTGTTGCCGTAAGTGATTCGTTACGCGGCAGATGCAGAAAAACTTCCCGATCTGCTGCAAAAGGCTACTTTCACATCAGCAATTCTTGCCAAAGTCTATGTTGATAGTGTCATACTCACCAATGGGGGAGGCAGCACTAAAAGTGCCTAGGGCAGCAGAAACTCTAAATACGGCCCTTCCCAGGATGCACAATTCCGGTCCACATTCAATCGGTATCCCCATTATCCACTCCAATGTGGCTACGACCTCACTCCAATATCTCCGTCTAATCCTACAGTTCCAAATAAGGTGCCAGAAATCAGCCCCGGATTCCCCACATCTGTGACAGTCATCAGTCGCCCCTCTACCAAATTTATGTAGTCTATTTGGGGTCAGATAGGATTGATGAAGAATATACGACTGTATTAGTTTATTATTTGCAGCAGGTGACACCATCATATGTGCTTCTAGGATATCTTTCCACTGATCATCAGTGATAGAGGGGATTAGATGTCGCCACTTACTCTCGTGAGAAAATATTCAGAAAAATTCCCACGCTACAGTTCATATGAATTTATGCCACCAGGGGGCGCAGCTTCAGTGACAGCACCGCTAGTCACCGAAGCTAAGTTACCTTCATTTCATTCATTCCCCAGTCTTTTACAGCCGGGAGCGGCCGCATTATCAGCGCTCCTGGTTGTAACTGTATTTAACCCCTTCAGATGGATTTACAGCGTGGGACATGACTGCACGGCGGACAGGTATGGGATAATGTTGCTTTTTTATTTTGGAATTTTTTTCTGGATAACGAAGGTCTTCAGCTGAATTAAGCGTATAATAAAGAATAATAAAACCCTGTGTCTTTCTTTCTTTCTTTCATTAAAATACTTTAATCTTAATGTGTGTATGTTTTTTTTAACCCTTTCAGACTAGTGGCTTAATAATGGATAGGTGTCTTATTGATACATCTCCATTATTAACCAGGCTTAATGTCACCTTACAATAGCAAGGTGACATTAACCCCATAATACCCCATATGCCACCGCTACACAGGAGTGGGAAGAGAGTAGCTAAGTGCCTGAAAAGGCACATCTTACAGAGGCACCTTTTCTGGGGTGGCTGGGGGCAGATGGTTTTAGCCAGGGGGCCCAATAACCAAGGTCCCTCTCTAGGCTATTAAAGGGAACCTGTCACCTGAATTTGGCGGGACCAGTTTTGGTCATATGGGCGGAGTTTTCAGGTGTTTGATTCACCCTTTCCTTACCTGCTGGCTGCATGCTGGCCGCAATATTGGATTGAAGTTCATTCTCTGTCCCCCGTAGTACACGCCTGCGCAAGGCAATCTTGCCTTGCGCAGGCATGTATATATATATACACCGTATATAAGCCGAGATTTTCAGCCCACTTTTTTGGGCTGAAAGTCCCCCTCTCGGCTTATACTCGAGTCATACCCAGGGGTCGGCAGGGGAGGGGGAGTCGGAGCTCATAATTATACTCACCTACTCCTGGCGCGGTCCCTGCAGATCCCTGCTTCTTCCAGCGCTGCAGCTTCTTCCTGTAGTGAGCGGTCACATGGTACCGCTCATTACAGGCATGAATATGCGGCTCCACCTCCCATAGAGGTGGAGCCGCATATTCATTACTGTAATGAGCGGTAACGGTGACCGCTCACTACAGGAAGAAAATGCGGTGCCAGGGAACAGACGTGCAGCGACGGCGCCAGGAGCAGGTAAGTATGACGGGGGCATTGCGCGATATTCACCTGCTCCTTGTTCCACCGTCAGCGCCGCTGTCTTCCGCAGTGACGCTCAGGGTCAGAGGGCGCGGTGACGCGATTAGTGCGTGCCGACGCGATTAGTGCGTGCCGCCCTCTTCCTGAACATCGGTGCAGAGGATGGGAAGACACAGCGGCAGTAAGCAGTGGAACGGGGAGCAGGTGACTATAGCAAGTGCCGGGGGCCGGAGAGGTGAGTATGTAATTTTTTTAATTTTTTTTAATCGCATATGGGGAAAATATCTGTATGGAGCATCTTATGTGGCCATGTGCAGCATTATATGGGGCAAATATCTGTATGGGGCATCTTATGTGGCCATGTGCAGCGTGATATGGGGGCACAAATCTGTATGGGGCATCTTATGTGGCCATGTGCAGCATGATATGGAGGCAAATATCTGTATGGGGCATCTTATGTGGCCATGTGCAGCATGATATGGAGGCAAATATTTGTATGGGGCATCTTATGGGGTCATAATCAACATTTGTGGAGCATTATACAGGGCAAATATCTGTATGGAGCATCTTATTTGAAGAATTTATAGTACTATATCAAAGTAGGAATGATTTCAAAATTGAAAGTGGTAATATAATTTATTTTTATCAATTAACAAAATACAAAGTAAATGATAAAAGAGAGAAATCTGAATCAAATCAATATAGAAATTTTTGCCTACTCAAAAGCCTCAATTCTTATAGCTACATTGCCACACAGTACACTTGTGAAGATGCTGTTACATACAACATGGGCATTTTCTGTGGAAGTAGGTTTGCACAAATCCTTCTGTTTCTTCATGAAAAACCAGACTCGATAATGTTGAGATCAGGGCTCTGTCATGCCATCTCATCAGTGGCGCAGCTAGTGTCTGATGGGCCCCGGTGCAAAATTTGGACCTGGCCCCCACCTACAGTGGAGAAAATAAGTATTTGATACGCTGCCGATTTTGTACATTTTCCCACCTACAAAGAATGAGAGATCTGTAATTTTTATTGTAGGTACACTTCAACTGTGAGACAGAATCTAAAAATAAAAAACAGAAAATCACATTGTATGATTCTTAATTTGCATTTTATTGTTGTTGTATTTTTTGAATTCTAAGTTTGCTCACACTGCAGCAGGGATTTTGGTCCACTCCTCCAAATCTGCTCTAGATCTTTCAGGTTTTGGGGCTGTTGCTGGGCAATATTGAGTTACTGCTCCCTCCTAAGATTTTTTATTGGGTTCAGGTCTGGAGACTGGCTGAGCCACTCCAGTACCATGAAATGCTTCTTACAGAGCCACTACTTAGATGCCTAGGCTGTGTGTTTTGGGTCATTGTCATGCTGAAGTACTCAGCCACAACCAATCTTCACTGCTCTAACTCAGAGAGCAGTTGTTGGCCAAAATCTCACGATACATGGCCCCATTCATCCTCCCTTCAATATGGTGCAGTACTATTATCCCCTTTGCAGAAAACCACCTCCAAAGCATGATGCTTCCCCCACCGTGCTTCATGGTCAGAATGGTGTTCTTTTGGTTGTACTCATTCTTCATCTTCCTCCAAACATGGCAAGTGGATTTAGTACCAAATAGCTCTATTTTGGTCCCATCTAGCCACATGACCTTCTTCCATGCCTCCTCTGAATCATCAAGATGGTCATTGGTGAACTAGGTCTGGACATGTGTTGGCGTGAGCAGGGGGACCTTACGTGCTCTGCAGGATTTTAATCCATGACATCGCAGTGTGTAAATAAGAGTAATGTTTGAGTCCGTGATCCCAGCTCTCTTCAGGTCATTGACCATCCGTGTAGTTCTGGGCTTATTCATGACCTTTCTCAAAATCATCCTTATCCACAAGATGAGATCATGCATGGAGCTCCAGACCGAGGAAGATTGACTGTCCTCTTGTGTTTCTTCCATTTTTTGATAATTGTGCCAGCAGGTGTTGCCTTCTCATCAAGCTGCTTGCTCATTGTCCTGCAGCTGATCCCAGCCTTGTGCAGGTGTACAATTTTGTCCTTGGTGTTCTAAGACAGCTCTTTGGTCTTGGCCATTGTGGAGAGGTTGGAGTGTGAGGACAGATGTCTTTTATACAGGTAACACGTTCAACAAGTGCAATTAATATGGGTACAGAGTATGAGAGCTTCTTAAAGAAAAACTAGCATGTCTGTGAGAGCCAGAATTCTTGCTGGTTGGTAGGTGATCCATTACTTATTTCATGCAATAAAATGCAGTTTAATTTTTATATATGGAGCATCTTATAGAACCAATTATATATGGAGCATCTTATAGGGCCAATTATATATGGAGCATTATATAGGGCCCATTCTGTTTGGAGCAATATATTGGGGCCATCACATACTGGAGCATTATATAGAGAAGCCATTATGTAGCTGACCCCCAACCCTTTTGGGGCTGGAAAACAAAAATGGGGGTGTTATCCTTGTGGATCTTGTGTAGCTTGTCATAACATTGTTCGAGCAACTTCTTTTACTTCTGCTGATGGAAGTAGGGATTTTCGGATCACTTGCTACATTTCTTGTACTACCACGCATGTGGTGTATTATGCCAACAGCACCTGCAGTCTGATTTATGTAGGACTCACCTCGCGGGAACTAAGGGTTAGAGCGTGGTAGCATGTGAGGGACATCATGGCTGCAAAAAACTCTGATGAGGATGCCGAGCTCAAGACGATCCCTAGGCACTTCAAGCTGCACCAGGATTGTGACCCATCAGCTTTACAAATACGTGGCATCAATAGGGTGCATTGTGGAATACGTGGTGGTGATCTGAAAAAATCTTTGGCGCAGCTGGAGCCCATCATATACTGTATGGAGCATTGTATGGAGCATCGTATGGGGCCCATTCTGTATGGAGCAATATATGGATCCCATCATATACTGTATGGAGCGTTATATGGGACTCATTATACTGTATGGAGCAATATATGGGGCTCATTATTCTGTATGGAGCATTATATGGGGTCCATTATTTTATATGGAGCAATATATGGGGCTCATTATTCTGCACGGAGTACTATGTGGTGCCCATAATACTGTATGGATCAATACAGGTCTGGCAAAAATTAAGAGACCACCACATCAAGACCCTGTCATGGGCAGTCCAATCTCCAGACCTGAACCCCATTGAAAACCTCTGGAATCTAATCAAGAGGATGATGGATAGTCACAAGCCATAAAACAAAAAGAACTGCTTAAATTTTTGTGCCAGGAGCAGTATGAAAGACTGGTGGAAGGCATGCCACGCATGAGAGCTGTGATTAAAAATCATGGTTATTCCACAAAATATTGATTTCTGAACTCTTCCTCAGTTAAAACATTAGTATTGTTGTGTCTAAATGATTATGAACTTGTTGTCTTTGCATTATTTGAGGTCTAAAAGCACAGTTTTTTTAATTTTGACCATTTCTCCTGTTCAGAAAAAAAAACTAAATTTATTGCTTGGAAATTCGGAGACATGTCAGAAGATTATACACTTAAAGAACAATTTACATTTTACTCAAAATTATACCTATAAAGTGAAAAATCAGACAAACTGAACATTTTGCAGTGGTCTCTTAATTTTTGCCAGAGCTGTATATGGGGTTTCTTAATCTGTATGGAGCATTATATGGGGCTCATTATTCTGTATAGATCATTACATGGGGCTCACTATACTGTATGGATCATTATATGGGGCTCATTATACTGCATGGAGCACTATATGGGGCTCATTGTTCTGCATGGAGCACTATGTGGTGCCCATAATACTGTATGGAGCAATATATGGGGCTCATTATTCAGTTTGGATCACTATGTGGTGCCCATAGCACTGTATAGAGCAATATATAGGACTTATTATTCTATATGGAGCACTATGTGGTGCCCATAATATGGTACGGAGCAATATATGGGGATCATTATTTTGTATGGATCCCTATGTGGTGCCCATAATACTGTATGGAACAATATATAGGGCTCATTATTCTGTATGGAGCATTAAATGGGGTCCATTATTCTGTATTGAGCAATATATGGGGCTCATTATTCTGTATGGAGCATTATATGGGGCTCATTATTTTGTATAGAGTATTATATGGGGCTCATTATTCTGTATGGAGTATTATATGGGGCTCATTATTCTGTATGGAGCATTATATGGGGCTCAATATTCTGTATAGAGTATTATATGGGGCTCATTATTCTGTATGGAGCATTATATGGGGTTCATTATTTTGTATAGAGTATTATATGGGGCTCATTATTCTGTATGGAGCAATATATGGGGCTCATTATTCTGTATGGAGCATTATATGGGGCTCATTATTCTGTATAGATCATTACATGGGGCTCACTATACTGTATGGATCATTATATGGGGCTCATTATACTGCATGGAGCACTATATGGGGCTCATTGTTCTGCATGGAGCACTATGTGGTGCCCATAATACTGTATGGAGCAATATATGGGGCTCATTATTCAGTTTGGATCACTATGTGGTGCCCATAGCACTGTATAGAGCAATATATAGGACTTATTATTCTATATGGAGCACTATGTGGTGCCCATAATATGGTACGGAGCAATATATGGGGATCATTATTTTGTATGGATCCCTATGTGGTGCCCATAATACTGTATGGAACAATATATAGGGCTCATTATTCTGTATGGAGCATTAAATGGGGTCCATTATTCTGTATTGAGCAATATATGGGGCTCATTATTCTGTATGGAGCATTATATGGGGCTCATTATTTTGTATAGAGTATTATATGGGGCTCATTATTCTGTATGGAGTATTATATGGGGCTCATTATTCTGTATGGAGCATTATATGGGGCTCAATATTCTGTATAGAGTATTATATGGGGCTCATTATTCTGTATGGAGCATTATATGGGGTTCATTATTTTGTATAGAGTATTATATGGGGCTCATTATTCTGTATGGAGCAATATATGGGGCTCATTATTCTGTATGGAGCATTATATGGGGCTCATTATTCTGTATAGAGTATTATATGGGGCTCATTTTTCTGTATGGAGCAATACATGGGGCTCAATATTCTGTATGGAGCACCACGTGGTACCCATAATACTGTATGGAGGACTATACTATACGGTTTCTGAGCTACTGATATCACTCATGTAATGTAAGGAGTGAAATCTTTGGCATTGTGCTATACCTATATTTGTCTGCTCTATCTGTGCATCATGAATTGTGGTATGTGTTCAAGGGGCCCACTGAGACTCTTTCTCCCAGGGCCCATGAAAACCTGGAGCTCACCCAGATCTGAAGCACTAAGATTCCTTTGCTGACCACTGCATCCAAGATTCTCGTCGTTACCCATTTTATGGTGCTTCTTCAAAAGAGCTAGAACAGCACATCTTGAAACTCTAGTCTGCTGTGAAATCTTTCCCTGGGAGAGACCTTGCTGATGTAGTAAAACTACTTTGTGTCTTGTTTCTGTGCTCAGTCTTGCCATAGTGTATGAACTGTGACTGTCTTCAACAACCTCACCTTTGTAGCAGCCATACAGCTGTTTCAGTTAATGACTGTATTTCATCCTACATATGAAAATGATGGTCATTATTACCTGTTTAGTATAAATGGCTGCTCTCTATAATCTATATATATAATTGTCTAAGGGATTTTCAGTCTGTCTGTCTGTCTGTCCTGGAAATCCCGCGTCTCTGATTGGTCGAGGCCGCCAGGCCTCGACCAATCAGTGACGGGCACAGCATGGCGACGATGATGTCATAAAGGTTGCCTCGACCAATCAGCGACGGGCACAGTCTGCCGCGAATTCGCCTCGACCAATCAGCGACGGGCACAGTATCGACGTAGGTGTCATAATGGTTGCCATGGCGACGATGATGTCATAAAGGTTGCCTTGACCAATCAGCGATGGGCACAGTCTGCCGCGAATTCTGGAATCATCATTGTCCATATACTACGGGGACATGCATATTCTAGAATACCCGATGCGTTAGAATCGGGCCACAATCTAGTTGACTATAATCCTGCAAAATCCCTGACTTTGTGCAAGCGTACCTAGAATTATTGATGCTGTTTTGAAGGCAAAGGGCGGTCACACCAAATTTTGGGTTGATTTACTGTAGATTTCTCATTTGTTCATTCACATTACATTTTAATTGATAAACTTAAATCATTAACACTTCCATTTTTCAAAGCATTCTTACTTTGCAGCATTTTTCCACACCTGCCTAAAACTTTTGTATATTATTGTATATAAAAAAAAATCACTTAAAAAATGTTGTTTTTAATAGTTGCGAGTCTGTTTAACATAAAGAAATTCCTTGCACTCACATAATAATGCTTCAATGGGTTCTACAGTTTAATCAGCCATTCAAAACATACTTGTGAATATGGCAATGTTCAAGTTTTAACAGAACACATTTCTGCCTGTCCTGAGTCTTTGACAATTGCTAATTTTCTTGAGTTTATAGAGAAGTGTCTTTTTCTAATGTTGACCACTAGAGGGCATATTTATAATTCACAATCATAATTCTTATTGTTTGGAAATAAAAAAATATGTAACTATGTAAGATTATTCAGACATTCTATTGATTTGAATGTAAATTGTGTAGTGCCTAATTTTCCTTGTGGAGGCATTGCAAGGAATCGTAACACGTGCTGTTAGATTTCTGTGCAGATTACAGATCATTGCTGTTTTTTTTTTCCTAATTCTCAAGGAAACCTCCAAAGTTTGAATCCTCCGTGAACAGCTCACTTCAGCTATTATCACTACACTGAGGGGCATTTGCAGTATACATCACAGGAGACGCTGGAGGCATATACAGCTCTGGCAAAAATTAAGAGACCACCACATCAAAACCCTGTCATGGGCAGCCCAATCTCCAGACCTGAACCCCATTGAAAACCTCTGGAATGTAATCAAGAGGATGATGGATAGTCACAAGCCATCAAACAAAGAAGAACTGCTTTTTGTTTTCCAGTTTTTGTTTTGAGAAAATAAATGATTTTTTATTAACATTTTTGACTGGAAGTGGATGCACTCAAAATATCCTAAGGTGCTTAGCGCCACATTTGCTTGGAGTTTATTTTCCCTTTGAATGTTTTAACTCAGGAAGAGTTCAGAAATCAATATTTTGTGGAATAGCCATGATTTTTAATCACAGCTTTCATGCGTCTTGGCATGCTTTCCACCAGTCTTTCACACTGTTTCTGGCGCAAAAATTGAAGCAGTTCTTCTTTCTTTGATGGCTTGTGACTATCCATCATCCTCTTGATTACATTCCAGAGGTTTTCAATGGGGTTCAGGTCTGGAGATTGGGCTGCCCATGACAGGGTTTTTCTGTGGTGGTCTCCTAAATTTTGTCAGAGATATATATACATCATAGGAGATGCTCGGGGCATATATACACACAGGAGACGTTGGGGGATATAGACATCACAGGATACACTGGGGGTATACAGTGGTGTGAAAATATTAAATATTTGAGATCACAAAATAATTGTAAATATTAAACAAAGCTAACACAAGGAAACACAAAATGCCATTTTTAAGTGAAGGTCTTTATTACTAAGGGAAAAAGAAATTCAAAAATACAGGGCCCTGTCTAAAAAAGTGATTGCCCCTAAATCTAATAACTGGTTGGGACACCCTCAGCAGCAACAATTGCAATCAAGCATTTGCGATAAATGGCAATGAGTCTTTTACAATGCCCTGGAGGAATTTTGGACCACTCATCTTTGCAGAATTGTTGCAATTCAGTCACATTGATGGGTTTCCGAGCATGAACCGCCTTTTTAAAATCATCTCAATCGGATTAAAGTCAGGATTTTGCCAATACAGTTGAAAGCACTGATGAGGCAGGAAGCATCACGCTCCCTCTCCCATAATTCACCCTCTGCATCTTACATCCCTGACGCCCCTGACACAGACACTGACAGAGAAAGCGATTACGTCATTACTTGGCGCCAACTGTCCTGAGATGAGTGGGTGCTCGGAGCAGCAAGGAAACAAGTTGGAGAGGTAAGTATTGTATTTATTTTTTTCTTTTATGGGGGGTGCATTATACTATAAAGAGTCTGCTTATCGGGAGTCTTTTATAATATAGAGGCTTATGGGGGTGCAATATACTATACAGGTATAAAGGTTTATGGGAGTGCATTATACTATATAGAATCTGCCTATGGGGGTGCATAACACAATATAGAATGTGCCTATGGGGAGTGCATTATACTATATAGAGTCTGTCTATTGGGAGTGCATTATACTATATAAAGTTTGCCTATGTGGAGTGAATAATGCCATAGAGATGCCTATCGGGAGTACAGTGCAGCGCCCCAGAGTCCTGGTCGTTGCAGTAATGTCGCTCTGCCACTAAGGGGAGTAATGTTATGTCTGATTGCACTAAAGGAGTTCACCTGACCAGGTATCACAGTCACACATTACACTTCACACTCCGGCCACCAGGGGGAGCAAAAGGCACTATGTATTAGGCCACTCCTCACACTGGTAAAACTGGGGGTTGGATAGGAAGTTAGGTAAGAATGCAGCCTGGGAGAGCTCCAGGGAGGACCTGTCAGGGGTGGGTTCCTGGCAGGTACCTAGCAGAAAGGATAGAAAGTGACGGAGCTGCGCCTGCACTACCTTGCGGCGGCATCCTAAGAAAGGACACGAAGCAAAGGATATTGTGGAGAAGTGAGAAACGAGATCACAGCACAAAGAAGAGCCAGTAGGAGTCGTGCCCAGAGATCGGCAACATCCTACTGAGGCGCAAAGCATTACTTCAGACAGCGGCAGGACAGTTGATTATAGGTTGGCTGTCTACTATACATCACCTAAGAAGACCTAGAGGGCAAGCGTGGAGAAAGGCATCTCTAGGGTCCCAGAATAGCTCCGAGCCTTCCCGTCAAACGGGTGGGTCCTATACAGATAAACTTGGGGGACGGTGAGAGAGAGAGAAAAAGAACGAATACGAAAGTTGTGAGGACTATCCCGAATGCTCAGCAGGGAAGAACTACAACACACAGGCGCTAGTTGGTAGGCACTGATTTCCACCTACAAAGGGAACTTTGGATGTGCCTTCGGACCGGCCGGTCTCAGACAGCCCTGTTAGCAGTGCTCTGGATTGAGGATCCCGAAGTCTTAAGTAAAAGGTAAAGAGACTGCAACCCTGTGTCCTCGTTATTAACTGCGCCTCACATCATCACCACCTACACTACTGGGAAGCCCTGGGGATATACTTCACCTGTGGGAAGGTATACCATCCAGCTGCCATAACATCACCCCAGTAGACCCCAAGCAGCATCGGTCACCCTGATTGAATACCACAGGTGGCGTCACGAAACCCTGGCCGACTTTCATCACCCCTTTCATTGGACGCTCCTTAGCAGGGTCACGGACCGGGTCCAGCCACCGTGACAACCCTAGAACCGAGATAGAGAGGACCGGTACTGAGTAACCCGTGGCCCTGCATCTGGGGGCATTCCATACAGCATACTATATGGAGCCTGCCTATCAGAAGTACATTAAGGATCATTTTGAGAAAGGTCAGGAATCAGCCCGGAACTACATGGGAGGATCTGATCGATGACGTGAAGAGAGCTGGGACCACAGTCTCAAACATTACCATTAGTAACACTCTACGCTGTCATTAATTCAAATCCTGCTGGGTGCGCAAGGTCCCCCTGATCATGTCAGCACATGTCCAGGCCAGTTTGAAGTTAACCAATGAGCATCTGGATGATCCAGAAGAGGCATGGGAGAAGGTCAGATGAGACCAAAATAGAGCTAATTGGTATGAACTCCAATTGCCATGTTTGGAGAAATAAGAAGGATGAGTACAAACCCGAGAACAATGTCCCAACCATGAAGCATGGTGGGGAAACATCATACTTTTGGGGACAGGATGACTGCAACATATTGAAGGCAGGATGGGTGGGGTTGTGTATAGTAAGATTTTTGCCAACAATCTCCTTCCCTCATTAAGAGCATTGAAGATGGGGTAATGACTGGGTCTTCCAGCATGACAATGACCTGAAACACACAGCCAGCGCAACTAAGGAGTGGCTCAGTAAGAAGCATTTTAGTGTCCTGGAGTGACCTAACCTGTCTCTGAACCCCATAGAAGATCTTTGGAGAGAGCTGAAAGACAATGTCCCCCAGCAACAGCTCCGAACCTGAAAGATCTGGAGAAGATCTGTATGAAGGAGTGGGACAAAATCCCTGCTGCAGTTTGTGCAAACTTGGTCAAGAACTACGGGAAACATCTGACCTCTGTTATAACAAACAAAGGTTTGTGTACCAAATATTAAGTTCTGTTTTTCTATTGTATCAAACACTTATTTCATGCAATGAATTGCAAGTTAATTATGTAAAAATCATATAACGAGACTTTCTTGATTTTCTTTTTAAAGATTTTGTCTCTCACAGTTGAAATGTACCTACTATAAAAATTACAGGCCTACCCATACTTAATTGGTTGGGAAAATCATTAGTGTATCAAATACTTACTTTCCCAACTGTATATAGTCTGCTTATGGGGAGTGCATTAAATTGTATGGAGGCCTATGGGGAGTGCATTATGCTATATAGAGTCTGCCTATGGTGAGTTCATTAAACTGCATAGAGGCTTATGTGGAGTGGATTATACTATACATTCTTATGGGGAATGCATTGTACTATATAAAATCTACCTATGGGGTAATTTATACTATATAGAGTTTACCCATGGAGAGTGCATCATACTATATAGAGTCTGCCTATGGGTAGTGCATTATGCTAGACATGCCTATGGGGCTGCATTATGCTATGTAGAGTCTACTTATAGGGAGTGTATTACACTATTTAGAGCTTCCTATGGGGAGTACATTATGCTACATAGTATAATGCACTCCCCATAGGCAGGTCCTATGTAGCATAATGTACTCCCCATAGGAAGCTCTAAATAGTGTAATACACTCCCTATAAGTAGACTCTACATAGCATAATGCAGCCCCATAGGCATGTCTAGCATAATGCACTACCCATAGGCAGACTCTATATAGTATGATGCACTCTCCATGGGTAAACTCTATATAGTATAAATTACCCCATAGGTAGATTTTATATAGTACAATGCATTCCCCATAAGAATGTATAGTATAATCCACTCCACATAAGCCTCTATGCAGTTTAATGAACTCACCATAGGCAGACTCTATATAGCATAATGCACTCCCCATAGGCAGACTCTATATGGTATAATGCACCCCCATAGGTCTCCATACAGTCTTATGCACTCACCATAGGCAAACTCTATATAGTAAAATGCACTCCCCATAGGCAGACTTTATAGTATAATGCACGCCTCATAGGCCTCTATATTGTATAATGCACTCCCCATAGGCAGACTCATCATAGTATAATGCACTCCCCATAGGCAGGTCCTATGATGAGTCTGCCTATGGGGAGTGCATTATACAATATAGAGGCCTATGAGGCGTGCATTATACTATAAAGTCTGCCTATGGGGAGTGCATTTTACTATATAGAGTTTGCCTATGGTGAGTGCATAAGACTGTATGGAGACCTATGGGGGTGCATTATACCATATAGAGTCTGCCTATGGGGAGTGTATTATACTGTATGCAGTCTGACTATGGGAATTGCATTATACTATAGAGAGTTTGCCTATGGGGAGTGCATAAGACTATATGGAGACCTATGGTGGTTCATTATATCATATAGGGTCTGCTTATAAGGATGCATTATACTATATAGAGTCTGCCTATGGGGGTGCATTACATACTACAACTGCTTCTCACAAAATTATCATCAAAAAGTTAATTTATTTCAGTTCTTCAATACAAAAAGTGAAACTCATCTACTATATAAAGCTGAATGTGTGTGTGTGTGTGTATGTGTGTGTGTATGTCCGGGATTGGCATCTGCACCGTCGCAGCTACAGCCACAAAATTTTGCACAGTCACACATCTGGACCCCGAGAGTGTCATAGGCTATATTGTGAGGCGAAATTTTAACCCCGCGCGTTCCAATTCACCAAACAATTTTGCCCCTATCTACATAATGGGGAAAAAAGTGAAAGGAAAAGTGTTGGAAGCGTCGCAGCTACAGCAACAAAATTTTGCACAGTCACACGTCTGGACCCTGAGAGCGTCATAGGCTACGTTGTGAGGTGAAATTTTAACCCCGCGCTTTCCAATTCACCAAACAATTTTGCCCCTATCTACATAATGGGGAAAAAAGTGAAAGGAAAAGTGTTGGAGGCGTCGCAGCTACAGAAACAAAATTTTGCACAGTCACACATCTGGACCCTGAGAGCGTCATAGGCTACGTTGTGAGGTGAAATTTTAACCCCGCGCTTTCCAATTCACCAAACAATTTTACCCCTATCTACATAATGGGGAAAAAGTGAAATGAAAAGTGTTGGAGGCGTCGCAGCTACAGCCACAAAATTTTGCACAGTCACATGTCTGGACCCTGAGAGCATCATAGGCTATGTTGTGAGGTGAAATTTTAACTCTGCGCTTTCCAATTCACCAAACTATTTTTCCCCTATCTACATAATGGGGAAAAGTTAAAGGAAAAGTGTTGGAGGCAAATTGACAGCTGCCAGATGTGAACAAGGGGGACTTTAAGAGTGAGAGCGATGGCGCCAAAGAGTATATACCGTACAGTTGCTAAGGTGGGACCCCGACATGGGATACTCACCACACACGGGGATATGAACACACACACAAAATGCGCCACACACTACCACGTGCTTGAACACATATACCACCCTCAGCACACATTTCACCACACATACACCAACCTCGCCACATAAAAGTCGAAACACAAAAGTCGCCGCTCAAAACTCACCACGTGCAAAACTCGCCACATGCAAAAAATAGGCTCACGCAAAACTCGCCACAAGTGCAAAACTCACCTCATGGAAAACTCGCCACACGCAAAACTTGCAGATGCGGAAAAATTGCCACATGCACAAAATTTGCAACACATGCAAAATTTGCCTCACACAAAACTTGCACATACTCAAAAGGCACCAGACATAAAACTCACCACGCGCAAAACTCGCCATGCGCAAAACTTGCTGCACACAACTTGCTACACTAACCTGTCACATGCAACTCGACACACAAAAAGTTGCTACACGCATGTTGCCACACAAAACTCATCTCACAGAAGTCGCTAAATGCATGTCGCCACACACAACTCAACACACACAACTTGACAAACGAAACTTGCCCTAAAACACACACAAGTCTGGTATTAGCCTTCAAAAATAAAAATCTGATTAATAAGCAGACAAACTACAAGAGCAACAAATGTACCATATAGGAAATACGGCAGCTGTCAGTCACATGACCTGTCTATTATGTGTATGTGTGAGCTAATATATACTGCCAGGGGGAGGGCTTCCTGTTGGCTGGGGATTTATCAGGCTGCCAATTTATCTTACAAATACTGAGGTAAAAATACTGAGCAAATAACGTGTTAACGAGGTCTAATACAGGAGATCACACAGGTATATACTATATACAGGGGAGATGACACACAGATATATACTATATACAGGAGAGATGACACACAGGTATATACTATATAAAGGAGGAGAAGACATACAGGTACATACTATATACAGGAGGAGATGACATACAGGTATATACTATATACAGGAGGAGATGACACACAGGTATATACTATATACAGGAGCAGATTACCTACAGGTATATACTATATACAGGAGGAGATGACATACAGGTATATGCTATATATAGAAGATGACATACAGGTATATACTATATGCAGGAGGAGATGACACACAGATATATACTATAAACAGGGGAGATGACACACAGGTATATACTATATACAGGAGGAGATGACATACAGGTATATACTATATATAGAAGGAGATGACATACAGGTATATACTATATATAGCAGGAGATGACATACAGCTATATACTATATATAGGAGGAGATGACATACAGGTATATACTATATATAGGAGGAGATGACATACAGGTATATACTATATACAGGGGAGATGACACACAGCAGGTATATACTATATACAGGGGAGATGACATACAGGTATATACTATATACAGGAGATGACATACAGGTGTATACTATATACAGTGGGGCAAAAAAGTATTTAGTCAGTCAGCAATAGTGCAAGTTCCACCACTTAAAAAGATGAGAGGCGTCTGTAATTTACATCATAGGTAGACCTCAACTATGGGAGACAAACTGAGAGAAAAAAATCCAGAAAATCACATTGTCTGTTTTTTTAACATTTTATTTGCATATTATGGTGGAAAATAAGTATTTGGTCAGAAACAAAATTTAATCTCAATACTTTGTAATATATCCTTTGTTGGCAATGACAGAGGTCAAACGTTTTCTGTAAGTCTTCACAAGGTTACCACACACTGTTGTTGGTATGTTGGCCCATTCCTCCATGCAGATCTCCTCTAGAGCAGTGATGTTTTTGGCTTTTCGCTTGGCAACACGGACTTTCAACTCCCTCCAAAGGTTTTCTATAGGGTTGAGATCTGGAGACTGGCTAGGCCACTCCAGGACCTTGAAATGCTTCTTACGAAGCCACTCCTTCGTTGCCCTGGCAGTGTGCTTTGGATCATTGTCATGTTGAAAGACCCAGCCACGTTTCATCTTCAATGCCCTTGCTGATGGAAGGAGGTTTGCACTCAAAATCTCACGATACATGACCCCATTCATTCTTTCATGTACCCGGATCAGTCGTCCTGGCCCCTTTGCAGAGAAACAGCCCCAAAGCATGATGTTTCCACCACCATGCTTTACAGTAGGTATGGTGTTTGATGGATGCAACTCAGTATTCTTTTTCCTCCAAACACGACAAGTTGTGTTTCTACCAAACAGTTCCAGTTTGGTTTCATCAGACCATAGGACATTCTCCCAAAACTCCTCTGGATCATCCAAATGCTCTCTAGCAAACTTCAAACGGGCCCGGACATGTACTGGCTTAAGCAGTGGGACACGTCTTGCACTGCAGGATCTGAGTCCATGGTGGCGTAGTGTGTTACTTATGGTAGGCCTTGTTACATTGGTCCCAGCTTTCTGCAGTTCATTCACTAGGTCCCCCCGCGTGGTTCTGGGATTTTTGCTCACCGTTCTTGTGATCATTCTGACCCCACGGGGTGGGATTTTGCGTGGAGCCCCAGATCGAGGGAGATTATCAGTGGTCTTGTATGTCTTCCATTTTCTAATTATTGCTCCCACTGTTGATTTCTTCACTCCAAGCTGGTTGGCTATTGCAGATTCAGTCTTCCCAGCCTGGTGCAGGGCTACAATTTTGTTTCTGGTGTCCTTTGACAGCTCTTTGGTCTTCACCATAGTGGAGTTTGGAGTCAGACTGTTTGAGGGTGTGCACAGGTGTCTTTTTATACTGATAAGTTTAAACGGGTGCCATTACTACAGGTAATGAGTGGAGGAAAGAGGAAAGAGGAGACTCTTAAAGAAGAAGTTACAGGTCTGTGAGAGCCAGAAATCTTGATTGTTTGTTTCTGACCAAATACTTATTTTCCACCATAATATGCAAAAAAATGATAAAAAAACAGACAATGTGATTTTCTGGATTTTTTTTTCTCAGTTTGTCTCCCATAGTTGAGGTCTACCTATGATGTAAATTACAGACGCCTCTCATCTTTTTAAGTGGTGGAACTTGCACTATTGCTGACTGACTAAATACTTTTTTGCCCCACTGTATAAGGGAGATGACAAACATGTATATACTGAGGTGAAAATGAGAGGTGTGAGGTGAAAATGAAAAGGTGTGAGTGCAAAATGAGATGAGTGAGGGAAAATAGTGTAGTGATCGGAAAATGACAGATGTGAGGTCGAAATGAGAAGTGTTAGGCGGGAATGAGAGGAGTGAGGGAGAAAATGAGAGGTGTGAGGGAGAAAATGAGAGATGTGAGGGGGAAAATTAAAGATGTGATTGGGAAAATGAGAGGCGTGATGGGAAAATAAGGCTACGTTCACATTAGCGTCATGCGACGCTGCGTCGTCGATGCACAACAACGCATGCGTCATGCGCCCCTATCTTTATCATTGGGGACGCATGCGTTGCGTTGTCGTGCGTTTTCGGTAAAACGCACGACGCATGCGTCGTTTCACTGCACCTGGGTGGCGTCGGAGACGCTACCATGTTGCATTTTTGTAGCGTCCAAAAAACGCATGCGTCGCACTTGCGTCGCTCGTGCGTCGCCATTGCGTTACAATCTCCATTGAAACACATTGACACCGCACTTGCGTCGCGTGTGTGCGTCGTGCGTGCGTTGTACGACGCATGCGTCGTTACATAAAATTGAACAAAAAGGTGTCTAGACAGTGTCTAGACAGTGCAAACAGTGAGAAAAACATCCCCCATATATAAAGAAAATGTTTGGATTGTTTGTCACTTCTGCAGCAGGCTACACAACAGTCTACATCAGACCAGACACACCAGAGCAACTGTCTTCTCATCCGCTGTTCAGAGATGTAAGTATAGAATGATTCTCTGCATTTTCTACATGTTTTTTAAAATTATTTTTGCAAGTTGTGTATTATATTCTGCACTGTGGTTAAAGATAGTGTGGTATTTTTAGTCTGGTTGTGATTTATGGCGTTGTATAGGATGGCGTTTCATTGTCTGCGGCCTTGATGATTGTTCTTTCCAGGATAGAATTTTATTTTCCATTTATTGGTTTGGTGGTGTTTTTTGTATTCAGTTGTGATGTTTTATTCTTGCGTTATATGATGGCGTTTAATAGTCTCCGGCCCTGACGGTTTTATTGTAAAGTATGGTAGTATAGAATGATTCTGCGCCCTGTTATTATTACATTTAATAATTTTTTATTGCAAGTTGTGTATTATGTTCTGCACTGTGGTTATGTAAAGACATTGTTGTAGGTTTCTGGTTGTGATGTATGGCGTTGTATGTCCTTTTATTGTCTCCGGCCCTGTCGGTTTTATTGTAAAGTATGGTGTGTTATTTGTTAATTTTTTCCTTTCAAAAATCTATTGTGTTTTTTTGGGTTGCTTGCTCCGTGCATTAGGGTACCGTCACACAGTGAAATTTTGATCGCTACGACGGCACGATTCGTGACGTTCGAGCGATATATCCGTGACGTTCGAGCGATATCGCAATGTCTGACACGCTCCTGCGATCAGGAACCCCGCTGAGAATCGTACATCGTAGCAGATCGTTTGAAACTTTCTTTCGTCGTCTAGTGTCCCGCTGTGGCGGCATGATCGCATGGTGTAACATATATCGTATACGATGTGTGCATAGTAACCAATGGCTTCTACATCGCACATACGTCATGAAATTATCGCTCCAGCGTTGTACATTGCAAAGTGTGACAGCAGTCTACGACGCTGGAGCGATATTGTTACGACGCTGGAGCGTCACGGATCGTACCGTTGTAGCGATCAAAATTTCACTGTGACGGTACCCTTACTGTACTTTTTAAAAAAAAAAAAAAACACTCTTTTGGTATTACTACATTGGGTCTGTTGTAGATTAGTTTTCTTATCTTTAGGCTTTTGTTTACTCTGGCATTGGGTTGTCTCATTGGGTTGTCTCAGCCATTGTTTCTTTAAATTAATCAATGTGGCAGTGTTGTTTGCTCAGCGTTATTGGAGTGCAATGTTCTTTGTGGTTTAAATGAAAAGGGTTTTTTTTTTTTTTTTTTTTTTATTGCTGGATTGTGCATAGGAGCATAGGATCAATTATTTTGTTCTTTATTTCAGAATTGCATTTGTCATGGCCAGCGGCAGCGATTCCAGCCACACCCCACCGCTGAGGAGTCCGGTGAGTACATGATCTACTATTACTATATTCGCTGTCATTTGTAGATGGGTCACTCAACTTTTTGGTAAACTATTTTGCAGGCTTCTTCAAGTGAGGAGGAGGACCAGGAGGAACAGAGGGAGCAGGGACCACGGGGCCAAGCTGTGGTTGCAGGACGGAGAGTAAGTTTTTATTTCAAACCTATTTATTTTTTTGGGTTTTTTTTTTTTGTTTTTGCGGGTATGGGGGGTGGTGGGATGGGGTGGTGTTGTGTGTGGTAGGTGGCGGTGGAGGAGGTAGGGACAACTTTTATTTATCTTGCAAACATTAATATTTTCCATTTATTCTAGGTTTCACAACGGGCCCTGGATGAACCACTGGACATAGACCTCATGGTGGCATCCATTGAAGCACGGGGCCCGTTGTGGGACAGCCGTGACCCCCAGCACGCGGACCAGGGCATATTGCGGCGTCTGTGGAAAGAGGTGGCACAATTGCTGTGGGATGGCTTCGACAGCGCTTCCCCCACGGTCCAAGCTAGTTTTCGTAAGTATTTCCAAAATGCTACTGTGACCCATCATGCCAGGATTACACAACCGTTTGTGATGTCTTCTATTGGTATTGCACACGGTTGCGTAATCGTTGTCAATATATTCTCAAAATTTTTTTATTTTTTTTTAATTTATACACAGTTAAACAATTGAAGACCAGATGGCGCTCCATGAAGGACCATTTCAAGAGGGGCCTGAAAAAGGAGGGACAGACCCGTAGTGGTGCTGCAGTGTCAAGGACCTCGGTGTACAAGTACAACCGTATACTGCAGTTCTTGCGACCGGTCCTTGAAAGCAGAGAGTAAGTATAGTACCTATGCACACACCTAGTTTTTACAACATGCATATTCACATACTACATTCCAGCCACGTAGCTTATTGCCCAGCCATTTATTTTGGCAAGTACAAAGTATAGAAATGAAGAAAAAAAGGCAAGTTCACCGAGGCGTGAAAAGTAAAAAAACACATACTTTTATCCTCTTCAATCATAAGCAGAGGATGAAACATCAGCACAATACAATAGACACTATCTACGCGTTTCAGGTGACAGGGAACATCCGACCTGAAACGCGTAGATAGTGTTTTTATTGTATTGTGCTGATGTTTCATCCTCTGCTTCTGATTGAAGTGAATAAAGTATTTTGTTTTTACTTTTCACGCCTCGTTGACCTCAAATTTTTTATTCATTTCTGGTCTTCTCACACTTGACACAGCGGCTCCCTTCTGTGATTACTACAATGGTGAGCTTGACTTACTAGTTATTTCCCTGAAATCAGAAGTATACAGAACACAGAAAGATAGTAGATTGGCCATGCCCAGCCAATATTTCTTAGTGGAGTAGTATAGTGCCTATCCAGGTGTATCCCAGATTTTTTATACACAAAAAAGTAAAATATAATAGATACGGCATACATTCCACTGCAAAGCAGGTTATGTTCCCATGGTTGCTCAGCTCGCAGGACCTGTGATGACGTCTCGGTCACATGACCGTGATGTCATGGCAGTTCCAACGTAAGCATAATTGTCTGGCGTTACAAACCGCAACCATGGGTGACTATTTTGAATTAAATAAATGCATTTTTTTTTAATATTGATGGTGCATATGCAGTGTCAATATTAAATATAGGTTAATATTAATGGCGGCAATGGATACCTGGTGGTAAATTAATGACGCATGTGAAATGTGATATTTAGTATACTAATGCTTTCCTTATGTTTTCACAGAACACACAGCAGCACCCGCGAGACTGTCCGACCCTCTGGAGCGGTCCTTCGTGAAGTGCCATCTGAAGCGTCGCAACCATCCCACAGCGAGAGCAGGTCTGCACCACCACAATCTGGCGAACCGGCAGCCGGTCCATCAGATGTTCCCCTGGCCGAGGCCTCTGTCGCTCCTTCCTTCGGGTCTTCCCGACAGCGTCAGCGGGCCTCGGACAGGGCGGTCATGCCCGAATTTTTACATTTGAGCACCGTATTTCAGAATGGTTTCAAGGCGCTGTGCGATAAAATGTCCAATATCGAACGGCGTCTTGAAAACATCGAAACGGATCTCGCGAGGCCGGCCAAACATTTTTTTAATGCCATTCACAACGGGATGGTTGAACATCTTACGTCGGAACTCCAGATTTCGGTCATGCAGGGCTGCAACAATGTATATGTCACTGCTCTGCAGCAGGCTCGGGTCATGCAGTCAGCGACAAATGTGCCCGCAGTACCACGCTGGCTGCCATGACTCCGACTCCTGCTGCAGAGCACCACCACAGAGCTCTGCGTGCCGAGGGCCACCGCCACCGCCACCACAGAACAGAGCCCCAAAGTTCAGAGCATGACAGGCCTTCAAGGGCACACGGGCACAGACGGGAAGCCGACCCACACCCAGAGGGAGAGAGGAGGAAAAAAAAGAAGAAGACAACGACGACGACAAGCACTACGACCTTGGCTATGGCTGCTCCCACAACTACCACCAGAACACAGCCTGGGTCGACCCGGAGCACACCAAGTACCCAGGCTGGGTCTACACGGAGCACACCCAGTACCCAGCCTGGGTCTACAAGGAGTACACCATCAACACAGCCTGGGTCGACCCGGAGCCGGAGTAGCCAGCCAAGGACACTGGTCGTCCCTCCTCCTCCCTCACCTCCTGCTTTGTCAGTCTCGCCACCATCAACTGGCTGGATTGATGTCGGCATCCCGTCTAGTGTCATAGACTATGCTGCTGCTTCCTCCCCCTCGTCCTCCTCCTTGGTCTCCTCCACACCCACCAGAAGTGGGGGATATCAATCCCCTTTAGTTGCCGATGTTGATACCCCCTAATTACATTTCCCAAATTTTTTTTGTGTCCCTAAATAAAAATGTTATTTTTTTTAAAAAAAATTAGTTTTTATTGTCTCAAATAAAGTTTGCACCAAATCACACCTTGCGCCGTATACACAAATATAGTCTTTGTAACACCTGATGTGCAATGTCTGACAATATTTTTTAATTTTTTTTTTATTAATTGTTTTATAGGGCTGGCGCTCATTGTACTATCAGCTGTTACAAACACAACCAGCATTGCTCAATATGTCAAGTTAAAAATGTACCATCACACAACGATTTCAGTATAGATAAAGTTGTTTTTTTTGTGTAACCAACGTTATCTTTTCTGGAATCGGAAAACGATTGAGCCCCTGCTGTGAGATTTTTGGTGTCAGCGAATGATTTTGTTTTTTTTTTTGTACCCACGCTGTCATTGTTGGATCGGCGAGTTAGACACCGATCCAGCGATGTCTTTATTTTAAACAAGGGAACGTTGGGTTACTAGCGCAGTGTTTTAAACACTCACATAAAAAGTGAACAATACCCCACAAATATAAAAAGGTGTCAACCACGTCCCTCGCCGTAATCTTTCCGCACTGACACTGTGATTCCCGCCCGTAAAGCTGAGCACACCGTTGACTTAATAATAAACGCTGTGCTGTGCTTTAGGGCTGGCACAGTACGGGAAGCTGACGGCGATGGACGTGTCACACACCGAAATATAATGGTTTTTTGTATTTTTAAAAGCTACATTTACAATGGTAAACATCGTGAGTGCGGCCATGCGCTTCATAACATTACCCAGATTACACGGGACTTGCTCTTTTTTGGTCGCTGGAGAGCTGTCTGTGTGACAGCTCTCCAGCAACCACGCGACAACTAAACAACGATCTCGGTCCAGTCGTATCACTGGTCGGTATCGTTGGATAATAGTTATATTAATGTACCTTAAGAATATTGGTCAGGTGAGGTGGAAGCAATGTTCACAGTGTCGCCACTATTTGACTCTGGACAAATTCTAGCATCCTGAGTACAATAGTGTTAACTCTGTAGAGTTTTGCAAACATGATCGTCTCCCTCCTTGTCAAGCCAGGTTCCATATGAAAATAGTCTTCAGTATTAAAAATGGTTAACAAGGTGGGAGCCGATCATGTTATACTTCAAAACTATGGTACACACGGCTGAAAATTTTTTTGTTTTGTCACAGTCCATTTGGGTACTGGTGCTCACATAAATTTTGTGGGACAAACATTACTTTCAATAAAATTGGATTTTACAATTACTATGGAAACACGGATGGGAGATTTGTTTGGTGAAAACGGAAAGGCACAAGAACTTATTTCAAAACACAACGCATTAAACAATCGGGTGACATTATAACAATAATAGGATGGTTACATGACATGGACTCCACAGTGTTTACATGACATCATAACAACAAGTTGAATTAAACCATTTGATCTTGCCATGAAACACGCCCAACATCGGAAACAAAGTATGCAGCAAATTGGTCCCTCATATGAGCAATCTCCAAAGTTGTCCGCAGAGGATGAGCTTGATAATCAGGCAATGGATTTGGTATGGGTTCATCGAGTTCCACGTTGACTCTCTCTTTATCAATAATAAAATTGTGTAGAACCACACACGCCTTCACCACCTCATCCACTGTCTCAATTTTCAAATTTATAGCGGATCCTAAGATACGCCATTTGGAGACCAGGATGCCAAAGGCGCACTCCACAGTTCTTCTGGCCCTGGACAGTCTATAATTAAAAATAGTTTTGGTGCGGTCCAACCCCCGACTGGAGTACGGTTTAAGTAGGTTGCCACTCATTTGAAAAGCCTCATCCCCAACCACAACAAATGGCAGGGCCGGTCCTTTGGTGTTGGGAAGAGGTCGTGGCTGGGGGAAATTAAAATTGTTATCGTACAATCTTCGGCCCATGTCAGACTCCTTAAATGTCCGTGAATCATTTGCACGGCCAAACGCTCCAATGTCCACAGCGAGAAACCTGCAGTCCGCACCTGCAATTGCCATTAGCACGGTGGAAAAGTATTTTTTATAATTAAAAAAAAGAGAACCACTTCTTGAAGGCTTGGTAATCCTAATGTGCTTCCCATCCACGGCTCCAATACAGTTAGGGAAAGAACACACTTGTTCGAATTTTTGGGCGTTGGCCTGCCATATTTCTCTTGTAGGGATGGGTAAAAATTCCTCCCGGAGGTTGTCCCACAATGCGCGGCATGTGTCGGCAATAATCCCAGACAGTGTGGAGACTCCAATCCGAAACTGGAAATGCAGTGATCTCAAGGTCTCTTCGGTAGCCAGGAAACTGACAAGAAGAAAAATAAATAAATGTTATTATTAAATTGTTTTGAAAAAATTTTTCATTCTAAATTACAATCCCTCACCCCACAATACCAAAACACGTTACTTGAAAAAATGGCAAGAACATATAAATCCTTCACATTGCATTACGTACCGTAGAGTCACCAGCAGACGTTCCTCGGGGGAAATCGATTTACGGAGCTGCGTGTCCTGCCTGGCAATGGTTCCTTCCACCAGACGCAGCAGATATCGGAAGCTGTTTTGAGACATCCTGATGTACTCGAAGTATTTCTCCTGGTTGTCATTTAATTCGCCAAACAGACAATGGTAGGCTCCACGACTCTCTCGGACTTCCACTATAGGGTGTAGCCAAAAACGCCGATGACTCCTTCTCCGTAGTTTGTCTCTTTTCCTCTGTTCATGACAGGCAATAGCATAAGCAATAGCAAGGGCTAATTCCAGCTCAAAATTGAGGTAGATACTCTCCATGGAACGATCCATCTTGATGCTCTATGGTTGGAAATAATCTATGCCGGGGTATATATACCACTATTACATTAATACCCACCCTCAACTACCCATTGGTGGCATTATCGATTGTCTAGACACTAGACCCACCCTCTTCTATTCATTGGTGGTGTTATCTAGTGTCTAGACACTAAATTGTGTGTAAAGATATAATCATTGTTTGACAACGCATGCGTCGTAAAACGCTGCGTTTTTTGTATAAACGCACCAAAAACACACCAAAAACGCTGCGTTTTACGACGCATCCGTCAGACGCTTGCGTCAAAAAAGGTGCTTTTTTGCGCGCGTTTCCGATCCGTCGTGCGTTGCGTCGGCGACACAGTGTCGCATGACGCTAATGTGAACGTAGCCTAAGAGAAGTGACGTGCTATAACTAACCACAGATATTTACTATGCCCAGGCAACGCCGGGCTCTTCAGCTAGTATATTATATAGAGTCATTACAAACATAGTGTGATCTATTTCAAGTGTTTATGTCTGACTAGATGGTGGCCCGATTCTAACGCATCGGGTATTCTAGAATATGCATGTCCATGTAGTATATTGCACAGTCCATGTAGTATATTGCACAGTCCATGTAGTATATTGCCCAGCCACATAGTATATTGCCCAGCCACGTAGTATATTGCCCAGCCACGTAGTATATTGCCCAGCCACATAGTATATTGCCCAGCCACATAGTATATTGCCCAGCCATGTAGTATATTGCCCAGCCACGTAGTATATTGCCCAGCCACATAGTATATTGCCCAGCCACATAGTATATTGCCCAGCCACATAGTATATTGCCCAGCCATGTAGTATATTGCCCAGCCACGTAGTATATTGCCCTGCCACGTAGTATATTGCCCAGCCGTGTAGTATATTGCCCAACCACGTAGTATATTGCCCAGCCACGTAGTATATTGCCCAGTGACGTAGTATATTGCCCAGCAACGTAGTATATTGCACAGTCACGTAGTATATTGCCCAGTCACGTAGTATATTGCCCAGCCACGTAGTATATTGCACAGTCACGTAATATATTGCCCAGTCACGTAGTATATTGCACAGTCACGTAGTATATTGCCCAGTCACGTAGTATATTGCCCAGCCACGTAGTATATTGCCCAGTTACGTAGTATATTGCCCAGCCACGTAGTATATTACCCAGTCACGTAGTATATTGCCTAGTGACGTAGTATATTGCGCAGCCACATAGTATATTGCCCAGTGACATAGTATACAGCACAGAGCCACGTAGTATATTGCCCAGTTACGTAGTATATTGCCCAGTGACGTAGTATACAGCACAGAGCCACGTAGTATATTGCACAGCGACGTAGTATACAGCACAGAGCCACGTAGTACATTGCCCAGTGATGTAGTATACAGCACAGAGCCACGTAGCATATTGGCCAGTCACGTAGTATATTGCCCAGCCAGGTTTATCACAGGTTAAAAAATAAGAAATAAACATATACTCACCTTTCCGAGGGCACCTTGTAGTCCACGGCAGCTTCCGGTTCCAGGGTTGGTATGAGCGCAGGACTTTCTAGCGCAGGCGCGCAGGGCCTGTGATGACGTCGCGGTCACATGACCGTGACGTAATGGCAGGTCCTTGTCGCACAGGGCCTGTGATGACGTCGCGGTCACATGACCGTGACGTTCTGCCATACCATCTTTGCCACGGGAACCTGCAACGGAAGATGGCGGCCGGCGCGAGTGACTACGGAGGATGAGCATAGCAGATTTTTTTTTTATTATTATTTTTAACATTACATTTTTTACTATTGATGCCGCATAGGCAGCGTCAATAGTAAAAAGTTGGGGACACACAGGGATAATACCGGCGGTAACGGAGTGCGTTACTCGCGGCATAACGCGGTCCGTTACCGCTGGCATTAACCCTGTGTTAGCAGTGACCGGAGGGGAGTATGCGGGCGACAGGCACTGACTGCGGGGAGTAAGGAGCGGCCATTTTCTTCTGGACTGTGCCCGTCGCTGATTGGTCGCGGCAGCCATGACAGGCAGCTGGCGAGACCAATCAGCGAATGAATAACCATGACAGAAGGACTGACAGACAGACAGACGGAAGTGACCCTTAGACAATTATATAGTAGATAATGTTGATGATTATGGCTTACAGCCAAAGAAAACCCAAAAGTCATTATATCAGTAAATTAGAATAATTAATAAAAAACACCTGCAAAGGCTTCCTAAGCATTTTAGTCTGTGTCAGTAGGCTCCACAATCATGGGGAAGACTGCTGACTTGACAGATGTCCAGAAGGCAGTCATTGACACACTCCACAAGGAGGGTAAGCCACAAAAGGTTATTGCTAAAGAAGCTGGCTGTTACCAGAGTGCTGTATCCAAGCATATTAGTGGAAAGTTGAGTGGAAGGAAAAAGTGTAGTAGAAAAATGTGCACAAGCAACCGAGATAACCGCAGCTTTGAAAGGATTGTTAAGAAAAGGCCATTAAAAAAATTTGGGGAGATTCACAAGGAGTGGACTGCTGCTAGAGTCATTGCTTCAAGAGCCAACACACACAGAAGTATCCAGGACATGAGCTACAAGTGTCGCATTCCATGTGTCAAGCCACTCATGACCAATGGACAGAAGCGTCTTACCTGGGACAAGGAGAAGAAGAACTGGACTGTTGCTCATGCTCAGTGGTCAAATGTGTTGTAAATCAAGGTCCCAGATTCTGGAGGAAGAGTGGAGAGGCACATAGTCCAAGCTGCTTGAGGTCTAGTTTGAAGTTTCCACAATCAGTGACGGTTTGGGGAGCCATGTCATCTGCTAGTGTAGATCCAACGTGTTTTATCAAGACCAAAGTCAGCTCAGCTGTCTACCAGGACAATTGAGAGCACTTCATGCTACCCTCTGCCAACAAGCTTTTTGGAGATGGAAATTTCATTCTCCAGCAGGACTTGGCACCTGTCCACACTGCCAAAAGCACCAATACTTGGTTTAAAAACAACAGTATCACTGTGCTTGATTGGCCAGCAAACTTGCCGGACCTTAACCCCATAGAGAATCTATGGGGTATTGTCAAGAGGAAGATGAGAGACACTAGACTTAACAATGCAGATGAGCTGAAGGCTGGTATCAAAGCAACCTGGGCTTCCATAACACCTCAGCAGTGCCACAGACTGATTGTCTGCATGCCACACAGCATTGATGCAGTAATTGATGCAAAAGGAGCCCTGAAGTATTGAGTGCATTTACTGAACATACATTTCAGTAGGTCAACATTTTGAATTTTAAAATCATTTTGCAAGCTGGGGACTTTTGGGTTTTCATTTGCTGTAAGCCATAATCTTCAACATTAAAAGAAATAAACAATTGAAATAGATCACTATGTTTGTAATGACTCTATATAATATACGAGTTTCACTTTTAGTATTAAAGAACTGAAATAAATTAACTTTTTGATGATATTCCAATTTTGTGAGAAACACCTGTATATAAAGTCTGCCAAAGGGGAGTGCATTTTACCATATAATCTGCCTATGGGGAGTGCATTACACCGTATGGAGGCCTATGGGGGTACATTATTCTATATAGAGTCTGCCTATGGGGAGTGCATTATACTATATAGAGTCTGCCTATGGGGAGTGTATTATATTATATAGTCTTCCTATAGGGAGTGCAATATACTGTAAGGAGGTCTATGGGGAGTGCATTATACTGTACAAGCTTATGGGAAGTGCATTATACAAAATTAAGAGACCACTGCAAAAATGTTCAGTTTGTCACATTTTTCTCTTTATATGTATATTTTTGAGTAAAATGTACTGTATATTGTCCTTTTATTCTATAAACTTCTGACAACATGTCTCGGAATTTCCAAGCAATACATTTTTTTTTCTGAAAAGGAGAAATAGTCAAAATTAAAACAAAACCCAGTGCTTTCAGACCTCAAATAATGCTAAGAAAACAAGTTCATAATCATTTAGAAACAACAATACTAATGTTTTAAGTCAGCATGAGTTCAGAAATCAATATTTTGTGAAATAACCATGATTTTAAATCACAGCTTTCATGTGTCTTTGCATGCTTTCCACTAGTCTTTCACACTGCTCCTGGCGCAAAAATGTAAGCAGTTCTTCTTTGTTTGATAGCTTGTGACTATCCATCATCCTCTTGATTACATTCCAGAAGTTTCCAATGGGATTCAGGTCTGGAGATTGGGCTGCCCATGACAGGGTTTTGATGTGGTGGTCTCTAAATTTTGCCAGAACGGTATATAGAGTCTGCCTAAAGGGGTACTTTATGCTATATAGAATCTGCCTATGGAGGTGCATCATACTACATAGAGTCTATGGGAGTGGTTTATACTATACAGAATCTGCATATGGGAAGTGCATTATACCATAGAGCTTTATGGGGAGTGCATTATAGTATAGAGGCCTAAAGGAATACTTTATGCAATATATAGGCTTATGGGGAGTGCTTTATACTATATAGAGGCCTATGGGGAGTGCATTATACTACTCAGGTCAATGGTGAGTAGATTATACTGTATGGAGGTTTATGGGGAGTGCATTATGCTATATAGAATCTGCCTATGAAGGTGCATTATACTTTATAGAGTCTGACTATGGGAGTGCTTTATACTGTAGAGAGTCTGCCTCTGGGGGGTGCATTATATTATACAGAGTCTGCATATTGGGACTGCATTATACTATATGGAGGCCTATGGGGATGCATTATACTATATAGAAGCCTTTGGGGAGTGCATTGTGCTGTATAGAGTCTGTCCATGGGGAGTGCATTATACTATATAGAGTCTGCCTATGGGGATTACATTATACTATAGATGTTTATGGTGAGTGCATTATACTATAGAGGCCTATGGGTATACTTTATACTATATAGAGGCCTATGGGGAGTGCATTATACTATATAGGGGTCTATGGGGAGTACATTATGCTACTGTATATGAAGGTCTATGGGGAATGCATTATACCATATTGAGAACTATCTGGTGCATTACACTATATGGAGGCTATTTAAGAGGCCATCATACAGTGTGGTGATTACAGTGAGATGTCCATCATACAGTGTGGGAGATAATGTGGGGTCTTTGTACAGTGTGGGGGCCATCAAAGAATGTTCAAGCCATCAAACAGTTTGGAGGCTTCTAAGGAGTCAGTATACTGTGTTGGGGTTCTATACAGTGAAGGGGCATTATACTATGTATAAGAGAGCATCATACTGTGTAGAGGGGTGCTATGCACAGGAATTGGGAAATTATTAGATGTTAAGTAGGCACTTATTGTTATAGAGGAACTCAGGTTATTGTGACTGTCAAAGGGGCACACAGAGGGCATTATTACTTTCCAAGGGGCAAAATGTGGGCACTATTTTCTAGTGAACTTGCACAGGACATTACTATATTCTAAAGCAGGGGTGGAGAATCTTTTTTCTGCTAAGGACTATTTGGATATTTATAGCATCCTTCTGGGGCCGTACAAACTCAGCCCACAAAGTGCATCCCGACTTTGGCATTGGTTTCAGGATGTAATCTTTAATTGCATGCCCTTCAGTGTTCAGTAGTGAACACTGCATGTGTGTGCTAACAGAGCAAGAAGAAATTAATGAGCTGGTAGCAATCAAAATACAGCTCCCTCCCCAATAATGCGGTCCCTGAGAATCCACTCGGGGGGCCTGATAAATGGTCATCGAGGGCCGTAAATGGCCCTGGGGCCTGAGGTTCCCCACCCCTGTTCTAGAGGGTTATTTTACCATCTGGAGCAGTGTTTCCCAAACTCCAGTCCTCACGGACCCCACAGGTCATGTTCTCAGGATTTCCCTAGTATTGCACAGGTGGTGGAAGTGTCATCAAGCCCTCAGGAATTCTATCACTTGTGCAACACTATGGAAATCCTGAAAACATGACCTGTGGGGTCCGTGAGGACTGGAGTTTGGGAAACACCGATCTAGAGGTCACACAGTATCACATAGAAGGTGCAATAATAGGGACACATACAGCAGCAGCGACTCAGCATTGGGGTATCAGCAGGATGAGGAGTTTGTGCAGATTGAGAATAGATGAGGACAGTGCAGGAAATGTGAACTAATGTGTCTGTGTAATCTCTGCAGCTGAGTCCTGGCTGGAGAAGTTTTCATGTCTGTCTGGACCAGATGGAAAAGATTGGAAAAGTGAATGACTCCACCAGAAAGAACTTCATCTGTAAGTCACTATCTGTAACTGTATTGTAATCTATTACATGTTCTTCAGGACTGGTATCTACCACTTTATGGTAGTGTTGGTCTTTGTTTAGAGATTTTTTTTAGTAACAGCGAGGTCATCTGCTGAGGTTCCCCTATACCTACAATTAGGGTGCTCCACCATAGTTGTAATCAGGGTTACCTGGTTAGGAGTTCACTGAGAAGTTTCGCCCCCACCCTGAACCAAAACCCTAACTACGCCTCTGCCAGGAGGAGCTGGGTGCATACTACAGACATCACAGAAGAGCCTGGAGGCATATAGACATCACAGGAGGGGCTGGGGCATATAAACATCTTAGAATGAGCTGGGGCTGGAATTGCTACTGCCGTTGTTGGTGGGACTGGAGCGCAGATCCGGCTGATTCCAAGGTAACTTAGCATCTTCAGTGCAGTGCAAACCCCACAGTGTTCTGTACTAAATGCTGCGTGTGCATGATCTCAGTCCCTGGAGCAATTAAAGGGCTGCCTGCCCGAGCACTGCGATCCTGGGTAAAAGGAAGTTTCCTACACCGTGACCTGGTCTATAGAGATTGACCAAACCATGAGTTCTGCACTCACCTCCCTTTTTCAGTGTTAGGCATTAAACATCTTTTCACATCTCAACATGGAACTTCTGTACTCGTGATTGGTGAGGGTCCCTGCAGCAGTGACACTTAGACCACAGACTAGTAATAAATAGATGATAAATGTCTGGAAAAATCAAATGCCATTCCAATGTCATACTATTAGTGCAGGTTACATATATTAAAAACTATCTCCGAATCTTCATATCCATAAATCTTCAAATATGTGTGCAACTTGTGTAGAAAAGATATGATATGTACTCGCTTACAATGATTTGCCTATACGAGTGAACATAATTGCGTTGTGGAATCTTTTGTGCTTTTTGTGCGGCACAGCACCACACGCAGCACAGCAACGTATGAACATACTACTGAGATAATGCAGTCTGCATGTAAACAAATCACGCAGAATGCTGGTTTATGTCAGCTGTGAGTGATCGTTTCCGTGAGCTGAGCGAATTTACCTAAGTGTGAAGTAAGTCATGCAGCTCCCGTCACATTAATAGAACGGGAATCATTCAGAACAACTCACTTGATTTTTTTCTTTTCCCTTTTACGTCAGTGTTGCTCTTCTAAATTTAATTAATATGCTGCCGTCATAATAATCACAGGAAAGAAATATAAAATACAGAAGGGAGAAATCAGAGATATCCTACTGCGTGCATTTGTCAGTTGTGTTGTATTGTAATAACAACATAAAGAAAATACGTACAGAAAATGAAATGGATAGTTATCACCAGAATTGCTTCCAAGAGATGGGCGAATCGATTTGCAGTTTTCTGGTCCAATGGCCATGCCAGTGGTTCATGGCTGTCGGATGGGATATCTGCAAACAAATTGCTAGCCGCAGAGTTCCTGCAATGCTTCTGATTTGTTGCCCTGGAGCGAATTCATCATCATCGTGTTATGATGTACTTGTGATGTCACCCCATGACTACTAAACATAGTAACATAGTTATTAAGGTTGAAGGAAGACTTTAAGTCCATCAAGTTCAACCCATTGCCTAACCTAACATGCCCTAACATGTTGATCCAGAGGAAGGCAAAAAAAACCCATGTGGCAAAGGGTAAGCTCCACCTTGGGGAAAAAAATTCTTCCCGACTCCTCATACGGCAATCAGACTAGTTCCCTGGATCAACGCCTTATCAAGGAATCTAGTGTATATATCCTGTAACATTATACTTTTCCAGAAATGTATCCAGTCCCCTCTTAAATTTAAGTAATGAATCACTCATTACAACATCATATGGCAGAGAGTTTTCCATAGTCTCACTGCTCTTACAGTAAAGAATCCGCGTCTGTTATTATGCCTAAACCTTCTTTCCTCCAGACATAGAGGATGTCCCCACATCCCTGTCTCAGGTCTATGATTAAAAAGATCATCAGAAAGGTCTTTGTACTGTCCCCTCATATATTTTTACATTAAAATAAGATCACCCCTTAGTCTTCATTTTTACAAACTAAATAGCCCCATGTGTAATAACCTTTCTTGGTATTGCAGAGCCCCCAGTCCTCTAATAACTTTGGTCACTCTTCTCTGCACCCGTTCTAGTTCAGCTGTGTCTTTCTTATACACCGGGAACCAGAACTGTGCACAGTATTCTAAGTGTGGTCGAACTAGTGACTTGTATAGAGGTAAAATTATGCTCTCCTCATGAGCATCTATGCCTCTTTTAAAGGGAACCTGTCACCCCGTTTTTTGAGATTGAGCTATAAATACTGTTAAATATGGCCTGCGCTGTGCGTTACTATAGTGTATGTAGTGTACCCTGATTCCCCATGTATGCTGAGAAATACATTACCAAAGTCGCCGTTTTCGCCTGTCAATCAGGCTGGTCTGGTCAGGTGGGCGTGTTCACAGCGCTCTTTTCTTCCCCAGCTTTCCGTTGGTGGCGTAGTGGTGTGCGCATGTCCAGAGTTCCGACTTCCCTGCGCCCACGTGAAGACACAGCGCGCGATCTGCGCTGTAATTCCTTGCATCGGTGGGGGCGGCCATCTTCCTGGGGCCGCGCGTGCGCAGATGGAGTGCTCTGCTGCACGGGGCTTCAGGAAAATGGCCGCGGGATGCCGCGCGTGCGCATTAGAGATCGTGGCGGCCATTTTCCCAAAGCCGAGATGCAAACTCGGCTTTGGGAAAATGGCCGCCGCGATCTCTAATGCGCACGCGCGGCATCCCGCGGCCATTTTCCTGAAGCCCCGTGCAGCAGAGCACTCCATCTGCGCACGCGCGGCCCCAGGAAGATGGCCGCCCCCACCGATGCAAGGGATTACAGCGCAGATCGCGCGCTGTGTCTTCACGTGGGCGCAGGGAAGTCGGAACTCTGGACATGCGCACACCACTACGCCACCAACGGAAAGCTGGGGAAGAAAAGAGCGCTGTGAACACGCCCACCTGACCAGACCAGCCTGATTGACAGGCGAAAACGGCGACTTTGGTAATGTATTTCTCAGCATACATGGGGAATCAGGGTACACTACATACACTATAGTAACGCACAGCGCAGGCCATATTTAACAGTATTTATAGCTCAATCTCAAAAAACGGGGTGACAGGTTCCCTTTAATGCATCTCATTATTTTATTTGCCTTTGTAGCAGCTGCCTGACACTGGCCACTAAATATGAGTTTGTCATCCACCCATACACCCAGGTCTTTTTCATTGATGGTTTTTCCCAGTGTTTTACAATTAGGCACATAATTATACGTACATCTTATTTGCTCTACCCAAGTGCATGACCTTACATTTATCCCTCATTTGCCATTTATCAGCCAAAGCTTCTAGTTTACATAAATCCTCCTGTAATATAAAATTGCCCATCTCTGTATTCATTACCCTGCAGAGTTTAGTGTCATCTGCAAATATTGAAATTCTACTCTGTATGCCCCTTACAAGGTCATTAATAAATATGTTAAAAAGAAGAGGGCCCAATACTGACCCCTCTGGTACCCCACTGCTGTGACCCAGTCCGAGTGTGCTCCATTAATTACCACCCTTTGTTTCCTATCCCTGAGCCAGCTCTTACCCCACTTACACATATTTTCCCCTATCCCCATTGTTCTCATTTTATGTATCAACCTTTTGTGTGGCACTGTATCAAAAGCTTTTGAAAAGTCCATATACACTAAAGAGGCTCTAGGGATCCTGGCTGGTAGGAGATAGATAGCACGGCTCCTGTTGGGTTGCTATGGACCTCTGACACGGCTGCTGTATCAGAGTCCTGTGAAGCGATTTGCTTATCTATAATTCATAAGGATGCTAACGTAGTATATAGCACAGCCAACACAGTAGATAGCGCACAGCCACGTAGAAGATAGCACAGCCAAGTAGTATATAGCAGCCACGTAGTATATAGCACAGCCACGTAGTATAAAGCACAGCCCACGCAGTAGGTAGCACAACCACGTAGTATATAGCACAGCCAATGCAGTAGATATACTACATGGCTGCACTAGCTACTGCATTGGCTGTGCTATATACTACGTGGCTGTGCTACCTACTGCGTGGGCTGTGCTTTATACTACGTGGCTGTGCTATATACTACATGGCTGCTATATACTACATGGCTGCACTATAGCAGCCACGTAGTATATAGCAGCCACCTAGTAAATAACACAGCCCACAAAAAGAATTAAAATAAAAAATAGTTATATACTCACCTTCCGTCGTCCACCGAAGATGTCCCGCTCCTTGCGATGCGGATGGCAGCTTCCGTTCCCAAAGATGCATTGCGAAATTACCTAGATGACTTAGCGGTCTTTGCCAGAGACCGCTAAGTCATCTGTGTAATTTTGCAATGCATCTCTGGTAACGGAAGCTGCCAAGAGCATCGGGAGGAGCGGGACATCTTCGGTGGACGACCGAATAGTAAAAAAGTTGGTCCGGGAAGGGGAGTAGGTAGAGGCAGTCCAGCCGCGACCAATCAGCGACTCGGGATTTCTGTTACAGACAGAAAGACAAACAGACGGAAGTACCCCTTAGATGATTATATAGATAGATGGATAATCTATCTATAGATATATTTATAGATTTATAGATAGATATATCTATTGAGACATAGATATACTAAACATCGGGCTTGGTATTATCTATCTATCGTATCTATCGATTATCGATCTATCGATATATCTATCTAGCTATCTATAGATATATGTATAGATAGATAATAGATACGATAGATAGATAGATAGATACGATAGATCTATCTATTATCTATCTATCCCACATCTATCTATCTATCTATCTATCTATCTATCTATCTATCTATCTATCTATCTATCTATCTATCTATCATTTATCTATAGATCTATCTTATCTATCATCTGTCCGTGTGTGTAAACATTATTCTTCAATGGAATATGTAAATGAAGAGGTTGGACAAGAAATAACATCACCCTTTTTTTCGTATATCTTTATTGAGCTTACAAAAACACACACAAATACGCATGAAAAAAAGCATAAAAAACGCGTGAGAAATGCGTCAAAAAATGCATGAAAAACGCAGGTGACCTGCCAGTGACCTCAGGTGCATATTTAGTGCAGATTTTACCTGCGTCAAATCCTGATGCAATCCTGAACGTGGACACATACCCTAAGTGGTGTCATTAGTCTGGGGACACTAATGCCTGGCTTTAATAAATTTATGGGGGCCCCATACTGGCAAAATTTTCGGGGCCCCCTTGAGACTCCGCCCAGGCTCCACCCCAGCCCCGCCTCCACGCTCCACCCCTCGAACTGTCCACAGTCCCACCGCTCTCTCTTGGAAAAACTCCATTTCTCACCTATCACACATTAACAGTTCCCATCACCTGATCACATACATAGCCAGCAGCTTTTGTTTTGGCCAAAAGATTTTTTAAGCCGCCACCATAACACGGTAGACACTTTTGGCCGGGCCCTACTCTGCTGTAACCTATTAAATATTTGTTAAAATATGCAATACAATTTAGGTATATTTTTATTTATTTTTCAATTTTTGAAAATGACCAATAATATCACATACAAAGAACAAATACCACTACACCATGACCAGATGACATATTACCACCACAGTGATCGAATAATATCACATACAAAGAACAAATACCGCTACACCATGACCAGACCGCATATTACCACCACAGTGATCGAATAATATCACATACAAGGAACAAATAACGCAACACCATGTCCAGACCACATATTGCCACCACATAGTGACTGAATACTACAATTCTGATCAGTAATTAAAAAAAAAGCACCATACTATCACCATAAGTGCCATTATACACAGGAGATCTGTACTTAGTATGCAGTGTCTGTGTACAGATAATACAGTGATCACTAGTGAAATTATACACAGGAGCTCTGTATACAGTATACAGTGTATAGTGTCAGTGTATAGGCAACACACTGACTCACCAGTGACGTTTCTAGGTGAAGTCCTTCATCTTTCATCCAGCACAGACCGCCATCATTTCATCCAGCCAGGACTTCTCTCTGCAGGAAATAACACAGTTATCTCGAGCTCCGCTTGTAGAATACATTACTTAATTTTTCCCAACTTCTACATTACACCACATGAAGAAAAAGAGGCGTCATAGTGTCACTGTACACAGTAACAGGACCGCCCCCCCCCCATTTAAAACCGTGTCCTCAAAAAATAAAATAAATACATCACTGCAGTAATAATATCCCTAAATTAGCCCCTATGGTAATAATATTCCCCATCCTGGCCACCGTGTGTCTCATTCCTGGCGTCAGCCATATGTTCTCCCATCCTGCCCTCATGAGGATCCATTCTGCCCCATATGATCTCCCCATCCTGCCCCATATGATCGCCCCATGTGATCTCTCCATCCTGCCCCATCTGTCTCCATCATATCCATCCTGCCTCATGATCCTGCATGATCTGTCTCCAATTCTGCCCCCAGTGTCTCCAATCATGCCCCATGTCTCCATTCTGCCCCCATGTCTCCAACCATGCCCCCATGTCTGAAATCCTGCCACTTGTCTCCAATCATGCCCCCTGTGTCTCCATTCTGCCCCATCTGTCTCCAATCCTCCCCCATCTGTCTCCAGTCATGCCCCCATGTCTTTCATCCTGCCCCATGTCTCCAATCATGCCCCGTATCTCCATTCTGCCCCGTGTCTCGCATTCTGCCCCAATGTCCAGCATTCTGCCCCAATGTCCAGCATTCTGCCCCAATGTCCAGCATTCTGCCCCCGGGTCTCACAGTCTGCCCATGTGTCCAGCATTCTGCCCCTGTCACTGTGTCCAGCATTCTGCCCCAATGTGTCCAGCATTCTGCCCCAGTGTGTCCAGCATTCTGCCCCTGTCACTGTGTCCAGCATTCTGTCCCAGTGTGTCCAGCATTCTGCCCCAGTGTGTCCAGCATTCTGCCCCAGTGTGTCCAGCATTCTGCCCCTGTCACTGTGTTCAGCATTCTGCCACTGTCATTGTGTCCAGCATTCTGCCCCTGTGTGTCCAGCATTCTGCCCCTGTGTGTCCAGCATTCTGCCCCAGTGTGTCCAGCATTCTGCCCCTGTCACTGTGTCCAGCATTCTGCCCCTGTCACTGTGTCCAGCATTCTGCCCCTGTGTGTCCAGCATTCTGCCCATGTGTGTCCAGCATTCTGCCCCAGTGTGTCCAGCATTCTGCCCCTGTCACTGTGTCCAGCATTCTGCCCCTGTCACTGTGTCCAGCATTCTTCCCCTGTCACTGTGTCTAGCATTCTGCCCCTGTCACTGTGTCCAGCATTCTGCCCCAGTGTATCCAGCATTCTACCCCTGTGTGTCCAGCATTCTGCCCCAGTGTGTCCAGCATTCTGCCCCGTGTGTCCAGCATTCTGCCCAAGTGTGTCCAGCATTCTGCCCAAGTGTGTCCAGCATTCGGCCCCTGTGTGTCCAGCATTCTGCCCCTGTGTGTCCAGCATTCTGTCCCCCGGGCCCCCCTGGATCGCCGCTCTCAAAGAAAAAAAAAAACACGAGTTCTTACCTGGCCATGCTCCTGCGCCAGGCGAAGCTCCCTCCAGGCTCCACGCAGACGCACTCGCCGGGCCCGGCGGCTGAGAATGACATCAGACGCCGTCGAGTGCGCACTGCGGCCCTATTCAGCTGCCAGCCTCAGACTTGCTGGTGGCTGTTAACTATTGACGTGCGGGTGCGGGCCCGCACGTCAATAGCGTGCCGCAGCGCCTGCAGGGGGGGCCCGGTGAGCAGATGAGACGGGGCCCGATGCGGGCCCCCTCTGCTCACTGGGCCCAATACACCAGTCACGGCTGTAATGCCCTGATGGCGGCCCTAATCATAAATGACAGGTTCTTTTTAAAGTACTCCCATTTATCTTTTCTATCACTATCATTATTTGACAGTAGCTGGTACCAGTCAATGTCCTGAATTGCAGGTTTCAACTTGAGGAAATTGGCCTTATAAAAATTAGGGGTCTTTGCCTTGCTTGCCCAAGTATATGCTTTACAGATTAAGCTAAATTAAATGATATTGTGATCACTGGTTCCAAGGATTTTGCAAACAGTGACATTTCCAGCCATGTCTGCATTGTTCCAAGTGATATTATCCTGCAATAAGCTGAGAAGTTTTCTCCCAATTGCATTTGAAGCAATACCTAAGTAGTTAAAATCTTCCATAATCATAACTGTCACAGCCTTTGCAGCCCGCACCATCTGGTTATGCAGGCAACCATCTAACAGTACAGTGATGTTTTAGGGTCTATAGATTACACAAACATTTTTTCAGAGTTTACCTCCCTTTATAATATCTCCCAGTAGGTTTAACCTTCTTCCCCTATTACCTCTGTCACATTAGCTTACGTTTCACTACCAACACACAGACATACTCTTCCTCCTTTCCTATCTGACCTGCCTTTCCAAAAGAACATAAAACTAAGACGATTTACAGCCCAGTCATGGAAAAAGTCAAACCTAGTCTCATCAACAACCACATCAATGTGTTCCTCCAGTAGGATCCTAGAATGTTAAAGTTGGTTCCAACTTAATTGTTTCACTGGTCCTCTGATCGCTAGAAACCGCCGAAGAGCGTTAAGATTCTATCACTTCTATGTGAATGGCACGGACACTCATTCAAGTGATTAGTATGGCCCAATGTTTGCTGTTGGCATGACCTCCTCGAGTCCTGCGTGCAGATACCATCCATGGCCCGAAGAAGTTTAGGCCAACGTACGTGAAAGGCGGTTCGGCACTCAGTCTGTCAAAGGATAGGTCGGCCATTTGTTGATGCACCTGTTTTCCTCTAGTTTTGCGACACTGCACACAGCGATGTATTAATCCCGCTACACGTCTTTTCATGCCTATGATCCAAAGTTCTGCAGACCGTAACTTGCCCTCTGTCATCTGCCTGCCTTGGTGTTCAGTTTTTTCATGAAAATGCCGAATCAGTAGATCGGTGATGTGATGTCTACTGGGAATGTTGCTCTGAAAACTCGAGCTTGGCTCGATTTAATCGACCACCGACTCAGCAAACCGAAGCTGTCCATTAGAGGATTTAAATGGGCAATGGGGCTTTTCAGAGGGATCTGCTGTTTGTGGTATAAGCATTCCCATTCGGTACTGAATACACTCTGCTGGACATAAAGTATAAGGGACTCGCAGTGAGAAATGTCCTCAGCAGAGAGTGGTTTTTGGCAGACGTGCCAATCATGACAATCTTTGTCTCCATGTGAATTGTGATGAGATCTCGCAATGTGGACTAACCTTGCCATAGTCTTAACGAGTTTCATCCAATTGGAGAAGCGTTTGAAACGCTGGCAACCGAAGGTGGAGGTTGGTTTAGCGTTCGTGGCCAGAGCACTGACCTCGGAGCGGACTTCTGGATCATCGTCCGGATCCTGGATGCTGAAGACTTCCTGGAAACATTCACTTCCCTTCTGTTCCAGGAGAAACTTTGGACCTGAAAGCCAAGAAGAGTTAGCAAAGGAATTTATAGACATAGGTCTAGTGGCATGGTCGGCTGGATTAAGTTCAGATGGGATATAGTGCCACTGTTCAGGTTTGGAAGACCTTCTTATTCTCTCAATTCGGTTACTGATATACACGTAGAAGCACCTTGTTTGGTTGTAGATGTAACCTAAGACAACTTTACTGTCACTGTAATATTGTACGTCATCTATGCGAGTTTCCAGCTCATGCTGAATAAAGTCTGCAAGCACAGCCCCACAGAGTTCCAGCCTGGGAATAGTGTGGTCTGGCTTGAGAGCCAACTTAGCCTTGCCGAAAACGAAACCAAGGTGATCTTGATTGTCAGATCCCGTCACCTTCAGGTAGGCAACAGCTGCAATGGCCTCCGTGGATGCATCCGAGAACACATGGAGTTCCGTCCTAGTGCTAGCAGCAAGAGAGATTCTGGCGTAGCATCTCGGTATATGGATTTCATCGAAAGTACACAAAGACTGCTTCCAGGTTTCCCATTTCGATTTCTTATCAAGAGGTAGTGGGGCATCCCAGTCCTTGACGGTTTCGGAAAGCTGTCTCAGAAGGGATTTACCTTGTATGGTAATTGGCGCTACGAATCCCAGTGGGTCATATAGGCTATTTACCACTGACAGGATACCACGTTTAGTGAATGGTTTGTCTGCACAGTTGATTTGGAAACCGAAGGTGTCGGCTGACAGATTCCACCTCAGGCCTAAGCTTCTCTGCACAGGAGGACGATCTGGTCCCAGGTCTATGTCCTTGAATCCAGGTGCGTGGTCACTTGACTCAAAGGCTCTCATGACAGTCGGGCTGTTTGAAGCAATTTTGTGCAGTCTAAGCTTAGCTCGGTACAGCATACGTTGGGTCCTTTTAAGTAGGTCGATTGCCACTTCTTCTGTGGGTAGAGATTTTAGTCCATCATCTACATAGAAGTCTTTCTCTACAAAGTCTCTGGCGTCTGTTCCATACTCGGACTCTCCTTCTAGTGCGGTTCTCCGCAGGCCATAGGTTGCCACTGCGGGTGAAGGGCTGTTCCCGAATACATGCATCCGCATGCGATACTCCACCATCTCTTTGCTGGAGTCATTGTCCCTGTACTACAGGAACCTGAGGAAATTCCTGTGGTCCTCTCTGACTATGAAACAGTGGAACATCTGTTCAATGTCAGCGGTGATGGCAATGGGTTCTTTCCTGAACCTCATCAACACTCCTACTAGGTTGTTTGTCAGATTAGGACCTGTGAGGAGGACATCATTGAGAGATACGCCTTGATGTTTGGCACTTGAATCAAAGACAACTCTAATTTGCTTAGGTTTCTTCGGGTGATATACTCCAAATGAGGGTAAGTACCAGCACTCCTCGTTTTCCTTTAAGGGAGGTGCTGGCTCCGCATGGTTGTTATGGAATATTTTGCCCATAAAGGTAACTATGTGTTCTTCCATCTCCGGTTTATTGCTTAGTGTGTGCTGGAGAGAGTTGAATCTGGACAAGGCTTGTTCACAATTGTTCGGTAGCCTTACCCTGGTAGCTCGGAAGGGTAGGGGAAAAACCCAGTGATTAGTCTTGTCCTTAAGGAACTCATTGTCCATTATCCTGACAAACTCCTTGTCTTCGATAGACGGGGCTACTGTGTTGTCATCCTTAGTGGTACGAAACACCAGTCTTCCCAGGTTGTCTGCATAGGGAGAAGGGATAACATCAGGCAGCTCTACAAGATCTGGAGGCTTTTCCTTCACCTCATAATGATGAGGACATGGTTTGCAGAAAGTAGTGCGCCCGTCCTGGCATACGTAGGTCTTAAAGGAATGGACTCCTGTTCGGTCCAAGCATACGTTTCCTATGACTATCCACCCCAAGTCAAGTCTCTGGGCATAGGGGGCGTAGTCAGGACCATTACACTGTTGGCGGACCTTATATATCCTTAAATTATCTCTGCTGAGCAGAAGTAGGATTTCAGCATCTGTGTCCAAAGGTGGGATAACGCTGGCTAGGTGCCTTAAGTGTGGTTGGTGGAAGGCAGCTTCCGGGGTAGGGATCTCATCCCTTTGGTCTGGTATTTGATCGCATTCGATTAGCGTAGGTAGGGGTATTTCTACGTCTCCATTGACAGGAGAAGCAATGAAACATTGTGCTCTTCTACCGCTATTCTCTATGCGCCCCGAGCAAGTATTTAGAGTGTAGGGCGTTGCTGGTCCCTTGATTCTAAAGGCTTTAAAGATCTTAGGTCCATCTTGGGATCGATTGCTCCGATTGTCAATGATGGCATACATTTTTACTGCCTTCTCTGGTTGCCCTTCCGGATAAACTCTGATTAGGCATATCCTGGCACAGCATTTAGCACTTTGATTCTCCCTACATACCTCTCAGCATGAGCAGGAAACAGCTGTGGTGGACTTGGCGTGATCCTGTGGCTCCCCGCCATGGCTTGTAGCGGGACTAGAGGTAACTGCGACTGCTGGATCGCTGGTGGCTGAGGCTGGGTGCAAGGCTGATGGGTGTCTGTCGCTGTGACACTCTTCACACTTAATGGGAGATTTACAGTCCTTGGCCATATGTTCTGATGAATCGCAGCACTTGAAACATACCCCAAGTTCGCTGAGGATTTTCTTGCATGGTTTTGGACCTGAAGCCTCTACATTTGTTCAGTGAGTGTGGTTTTTTGTGAATGGGACACTCACGATTGAACGACTTATCCCTCGACGGAATAGTGTACTGCTTATCGGCAGGTACTGCAGGTGATGGCAGGTTAGTCTTTCTGACACTTACACTGTTCCTCGAGTCCTTGCGTCTATGTGCGACGCTTTCATACCTTGATGAAGGTGTTGCTGGAGCTGCAGTGTAAGACTCCAGGAAGTCGAGGCTAGGGTCACTCCTCATTTGGGCTTGTTCATCAATGAACTTGCAGAACTGAATGAACGGAGGAAAGGTGACGTCATGTGACCTTTTATACCTGGAGACGCACACTGCTCACTTCTCTTGCAGACTATGTGGCAGCTTTGAGATGATTGGGTTCACCCCATGGGCAGTGTCCAGGCAGCACAGTCCAGACAGACGAGGGTCTCTTTTAGCAAGTTCCAGCTCCATAAGCAGGTCACTTAAGTCCAGAAGCTTGTGGGCTTCCTTAAGGTTGATCCTTGGAACATTCTGCAGTATCTTGAATAGGGACTTTTCTATGGCTTCAGCGCTGCCGTAGATTCTTTCGAGTCTCTACCAGGCAGCTGTGAGACCTGCCCCACATAGACAGTCCTAAGACTCTTGATACGGTTTGTGGATTCAGGACCCAACCATTTTACTATGAGGTCGAGCTCCTGCTCCGCAGATAGGTTGAGATCAGCAATGGCGGCCTTGAAGGTTGCTTTCCAGGCTCTGTAGTTCTCTGCACGGTCGTCGAATTTTGAGAAGCTAGAGGCTAACGTAGTAACTTGTGGTGCCCCTCGGGCGTATAAGCTGTGTGGCGTGGAAGGGTGAATTGTTCCCGGGTAGAATGATGTTGCTGCAGGGTTGAGCTGTGGTTTAACCTCTGGAGATTCTGATGACTGCTGCTTGAACTGTGGAGGCAGGCTGGAGTGTGCCTTGCGGTCATCTTGTGGTGATGATGCAGAGCCCCAGAGACCTGGTCGTTGCAGTATGGCACTCTGCCACTAAGGAGAGTAGCGGTACGTCTGATGGCACTAAAGAGTTCTCCTGACCAGGTATCACCAGAACACATTACACTTCACACTCCGGCCACTAGGGGGAGAAAAAGGCTTTATTTATTGGGCCACTCCTCACACTGGTAAAACTAGGGGCTGGGGAGGAAGTTAGTCAGAAGCTGACTGGGTTGGAACCAGGCAACATCCCGTGGCAGGGGGTGTTGCAGGGAGAAGGCACAGGGGGGTCCCTGTCAGGCGTGGGAACCTGGCAGGTGCCTAGCGAACAGAACAGAACGTAACGGAACCGCGCCTGCACACCCTGCGGCGGTATCCAGGAGAGAGACATGAAGGGAAGGATATTGTGGAACAGTGTAAACGAGATCAGCACAAAGGAGAACCAGTAAGAGTCGTGCCAAGAGAGGAAGGCAACATCTATTTGGTCAGGAATGAAATTACTGACTGGGCTTAAGCTGAGGCCTGAAAATGATCGAGGAACAATGGACAAGGCTAATGAGATGAACGAGTATTTCAACAGGTTTAGTACATGTGCACTGCCAACTGATAGTGGATGGGAACTGGGTGCAAATTCTGCAACATCGATATTGGAGGATGAGCAGACTAAATTTAGAGTATCCGAAAATGATGTGAGGAGGCACTTTAAGTCACTTAACATTGGTAAAGCTGCAGGACCAGATGGACTCAGCTCACGTGCCCTTAAAGTGTGTGCAGACCAGCTGTGTACTGTTTTTACACTCCTATTTAATGGAAGTATACAAACACAGAGGGTACCAGTGTTATGGAAAACTTCCTGTCTGGTGCCAGTACCCAAGACTTCTTCTCCTGCAACCCTAAATGACTATCGTCCTGTAGCCTTAACATCTCACGCTATGAAGGCCTTGGAAAGATTAGTGCTTGCTCACTTAAGACCAAGGGTCAATGCTTTTATCGATCCCCTTCAGTTTGCTTACCGACATAGATTGGGGGTGGATGATGCTATTATTTCTCTGTTACATAGGGTACATTCATTTCTGGAGATTGACGGAACCATGGTGCGAGCGATGTTCTTTGATTTCTCGAGTGCATTTAACTCCCTGCAGCCACTTTTACTACACAAAAAGATGTCTGATATGAAGGTTGAGGAGGGGATGAGAAATTGGATAACTGACTACCTATCAGATCGGCCACAGTTTGTACAGATGGGAGCAGTGGTGTCAAGCAGATTACTGAGCAGTGTAGGTGCCCCCCAGGGAACGGTGCTTGCGCCCTTTCTATTCACACTGTATAGTTCAGACTTTCAGTATAAATCTGAACTTTGCCACCTTCAAAAATTTTCGGATGACTCCGTGGTTGTGGGATGCATTAGGGGAGATCAGGGGGATGAGGAATATAGAAGGGTGGTGTCGAATTTCGTGGATTGGTACAATGGTAACTATCTACAACTAAATGTGAAGAAAACTAAGGAGTTGGTGGCCAACTATAGCAGGATTAAGTTGGAATGCTTACCGATCACTATTGCTGGTCAGGAGGTAGAGCAGGTGGAGAGTTACAAATATTTGGGGGTCCTTTTGGATAGCAAACTGGACTGGAGATGCCACTCAGAGTTTGTCTACAAGAAGGGGATGACCAGATTGTATTTCCTAAGGAAACTGAGGTCTTTTAATGTGTGCAGCAAAATGTTAGAAATGTTCTACCAATCTGTGGTGGCAAGTGCCATCTTTTTTGCAATCACATGCTGGGGTAGTAGTGTGCGGGCCTCTGATGCTAATAAGCTGAATAACATAGTAACATAGTAACATAGTTAGTAAGGCCGAAAAAAGACATTTGTCCATCCAGTTCAGCCTATATTCCATCATAATAATTCCCCAGATCTACGTCCTTCTACAGAACCTAATAATTGTATGACACAATATTGTTCTGCTCCAGGAAGACATCCAGGCCTCTCTTGAACCCCTCGACTGAGTTCGCCATCACCACCACCTCAGGCAAGCAATTCCAGATTCTCACTGCCCTAACAGTGAAGAATCCTCTTCTATGTTGGTGGAAAAACCTTCTCTCCTCCAGACGCAAAGAATGCCCTCTTGTGCCCATCACCTTCCTTGGTATAAACAGATCCCCAGCGAGATATTTGTATTGTCCCCTTATATACTTATACATGGTTATTAGATCGCCCCTCAGTCGTCTTTTTTCTAGACTAACTAATCTTAATTTCGCTAATCTATCTGGGTATTGTAGTTCTCCCATCCCCTTTATTAATTTTGTTGCCCTCCTTTGTACTCTCTCTAGTTCCATTATATCCTTCCTGAGCACTGGTGCCCAAAACTGGACACAGTACTCCATGTGCGGTCTAACTAGGGATTTGTACAGAGGCAGTATAATGCTCTCATCATGTGTATCCAGACCTCTCTCTTAGGCAAGTTCTGCTGTGGGCTGTAATCTGGACTCTCTTGAGGAGGTAGTGGAGAAAAGAACTCTGAAAAAGTGTATGGCAATTATGAACAATAATGCACATCCACTATATGAGCTATTCATGAGACAGAAGAGCACCTACAGTAACCGGCTAATACTTCTGAGGTGTAAGAAGGAAAAATATAGGAAATCGTTTGTGCCAACTGCCATGGGAATGTACAATAATAACATTAGGGTTAAACCACCAAGGTGAATGTCTACTTATTTCTCTACATTTCAGTTCACTCGTTGTGTATGTCCTATTCTAATGTATAATGTATAATGTTCTTCTGACAACTCCACTGTCATGTCAACTATGTAATTCTTTTATGATTTTTATGATTTGATTTAAGTTGTGCTGCTGTGATACCATAATTTCCCACGGGATCAATAAAGTGTATCGTATCGTATCGTATCTTACTGAGGCGCGTAGTCGGTGGCCGGATCACCGTAGGAGTAACTGACTTCAGGCCTTACTTCAAATTCCGCTGGACAGTTAATCATAGGTTGGCTGTCTACCTTCTACACCTACGAAGACATAGGGGGCAACATTGGGAGAGGGGTGTCTCTAGGGTCCCGGAAGACCTCCAAGCCTTCCCGTCAAACGGGTGGCGTCCTAGCCATAACATATCTGGGGGACGTTAGAAACTAGTAACATCTGGAACCAAAGAACGAGAGAGAGAAAGAAAGCTGTAGAGAACGAACGAACGAGAGCAGCAGTTGTAAGGACTATTCCGAATGCTCAGCAGGGTAGGACTACAACACACAGGCGCTATTGGTAGGCAACGATTTCCATCTGCGAGGGAAACTCTGGATGTGCCCATCGGACCGGCCGGTCTCTGATAGCCCGGTTGAACGTGCTCTGGACTGAGGATATTGAAGCCTTCAGTAAAGAGGTAAAGAGACTGCAACCTTGTGTCCTCGTTATTGCCTGCACCTTACACCATCACCATCTACCTTACTGGGAAGCCCTGGGGACATACTTCACCTGTGGGAAGGTATACCATCCAGCTGCCATTCCATCACCCCAGCGGACCCCACAGCAGCGTCGGTCACCCTGACCGAATACCACAGGTGGCGTCACGAACCCCTGACAGACTGTACTATCACCTTTACTGGACGCCCCTTAGCAGGGTCACGACCGAGTCCAGCCACCGTGACAACCGCATAGCTGAGCAGAAAGGACCGGTACCGAGTGACTTGTGACCCTGTGTCTGGGGGCGCTCCAACTTGGCATCACGAACAGGATCGTACTTAAGCCTGAAGAATTGGGTCATGTGTGCCTTGGAACTGTGATTGAAACGTGTTGGACTGTGATTTATTGCAAAGACTGTGTATTGCTATCTGACGCATGATTCCCGCCAAAACCGCCGCCATTGCCGCGCCACGAGGAGCGCAGGAGAAGAAGAAGGGCGTGGAAGTGGGCGTGAAAGAACTGAAGAGCGCGAAAGATAATGGCCGCCCAGTCTAAATATTTCTGTACCTTGAGGACGTGCCCATCAGCAGCTGAGATCCGCCTCCTGATCCTCAGTGGAGGGCGGAGACAAAGAAAACGAAACCGCCCACGAAGGAGAGAGCGGGAAAAGGACAAGGAGGGAGAAGAAGTGAGTCACGTGGAGGACACCATGACAAGCCGCCCGGGACCGGAGCGTGGGGTCGGAGCCGAGGACTCCCCCAGCTACCCAGAGAGATACCGCGGCCAGGCGTCGCCTGTTGGCCCCAACTTCCTGCAGGCTGGAGTGGACGAGCTCAGCGATCACCTCCGGCGGACGCAGCTGAGCACTGAGGCCGGCTGGAAGGAGATCGTCACTGGGGGCCTCACCAGACGTCTGTCGGCAGCCTCGTGTGGTCCGGAGCGAGAAAATAGTTCCAGCGCTCCGAAGCAGAAAGCAAGGCCGTGCTGAAAAGCGAGATACTGCAAACAGAGATGACGACGCTACAGCGCAAGGCCACACAGTCAGCGTTCCAGATCCCAGCTGAGACGGAGCAGGCCAGCACCAGAGGGACCGCATCTGAAGCAGGTATGAAGAACGACTCTGCCCCAGTGACAGAAAACCTACTGATAAGCTCCGCAGCAGCGCCACCTGCTGCCATGACTAAGACTAACTCTGAACTGACAAATCCTAATACTACTACCCCAGTGGGCATTATTGCCGCTACTGAACCTACTACCAAAATTGACATTCGAACCCAGATTATACCTGAAAAACTGATTAGTGACATTGACACCGCTTCGGATGAGAGGTCGAACACAGATCTTTCCAGGCCGGGAAGTGTTCGCTACCAACGGATGCCTTGCAATCTACCGTCGCGAGAACAAACCTCGGAGATCCAAATATGTAAATAGTTAACTGTTCCTTGCTGCTTCTTTAAACCCGTCCAGGGTTATTTCTTAAAGGGGTCCCTTTGTTTACCCGGGATCCCTATTGTTTATAGTTCTTTTTCTACTTTTGCACAGAGTTATCCTTGTTCCAAAGACTGCCAGATCATGGACGGTGAATGATTCAGAACTGCTTTGTAAATAGTTTGCACCTTCTTAAAGGTGCTCCCTACTGGTTTTATAAGCCAAAGAAGACTTTGCGAAGACATGATGCAGAAGGACTTGCTTGCTGTGAACTTGCTTGCTGAAATTGAATCTGCACCAGAGACTTGGGTCCCTCTTAAAAGGAATGTTTGATGATTACTTTGATAAAGGTTGAAACGTTAATAATGTTGAAGAATTTAGATAGTTTAATAATGTTGACAAAGATTGAGGGCAAGAAAGTTTGGAAGTGGACCCGTGGGGGTTAGAGAGAGAGTCCTCCTGAGAGATGTAGAAAGATGGTCGGTACAATGACAGTAGGCCCAGCCAAGGAGCTAGGCAGTCCTGCATTGGGGAAGTTGGAACAGAAAGAAAAGTTGAGTTATGTAGCATTTTATAGTAGGCCTTTAGTGGGTTCAGCAAACACGCCCTTAAAGGAAGAGTTAGTTATTTGTTCCAAAAATTTGCACTTAGTAGGATACCCGGCTGGATACTAAAGGTTGTTTATAATATAAATGTTATTTAAAACTATTTAATCTTGTTATTGTTTGCAACGTTTAAGCGTCCTTACCTCCCATAAAGGGAAGCACCTTTTTTAATTACTTGTTCTTAGCATTCAAAAATGTTTGTATGTCTTGCACTGTATTATATTGTCGTTCTTCTTTCCCAGTCCAGGAGTACTGGATTTAACCGGGGGGGGGGGGGGGATTGGAGTGCAGAGACCTGGTCGTTGCAGTATGGCACTCTGCCACTAAGGAGAGTAGCGGTATGTCTGATAGCACCAAAGAGTTCTCCTGACCAGGTATCACCAGAACACATTACACTTCACACTCCGGCCACTAGGGGGAGAAAAAGGCTTTATTTATTGGGCCACTCCTCACACTGGTAAAACTAGGGGCTGGGGAGGAAGTTAGTCAGAAGCTGACTGGGTTGGAACCAGGCAACATCCCGTGGCAGGGGGTGTTGCAGGGAGAAGGCACAGGGGGGTCCCTGTCAGGCGTGGGAACCTGGCAGGTGCCTAGCGAACAGAACAGAACGTAACGGAACCGCACCTGCACACCCTGCGGCGGTATCCAGGAGAGAGACATGAAGGGAAGGATATTGTGGAACAGTGTAAACGAGATCAGCACAAAGGAGAGCCAGTAAGAGTCGTGGTGAGAGAGGAAGGCAACATCTTACTGAGGCGCGTAGTCGGTGGCCGGATCACCGTAGGAGTAACTGACTTCAGGCCTTACTTCAAATTCCGCTGGACAGTTAATCATAGGTTGGCTGTCTACCTTCTACACCTATGAAGACATAGGGGGCAACATTGGGAGAGGGGCGTCTCTAGGGTCCCGGAAGACCTCCAAGCCTTCCTGTCAAACGGGTGGCGTCCTAGCCATAACATATCTGGGGGACGTTAGAAACTAGTAACATCTAGAACCAAAGAACAAGAGAGAGAAAGAAAGCTGTAGAGAACGAACGAACGAGAGCAGCAGTTGTGAGGACTATTCCGAATGCTCAGCAGGGTAGGACTACAACACACAGGCGCTATTGGTAGGCAACGATTTCCATCTGCGAGGGAAACTCTGGATGTGCCCATCGGTCCGGCCGGTCTCTGATAGCCCGTTTGAACGTGCTCTGGACTGAGGATATTGAAGCCTTCAGTAAAGAGGTAAAGAGACTGCAACCTTGTGTCCTCGTTATTGCCTGCACCTTACACCATCACCATCTACCTTACTGGGAAGCCCTGGGGACATACTTCACCTGTGGGAAGGTATACCATCCAGCTGCCATTCCATCACCCCAGCGGACCCCACAGCAGCGTCGGTCACCCTGACCGAATACCACAGGTGGCGTCACGAACCCCTGACAGACTGTACTATCACCTTTATTGGACGCCCCTTAGCAGGGTCACGACCGAGTCCAGCCACTGTGACAACCGCATAGCTGAGCAGAAAGGACCGGTACCGAGTGACTTGTGGCCCTGTGTCTGGAGGCGCTCCAACTTGGCATCATGAACAGGATCGTACTTAAGCCTGAAGAATTGGGTCATGTGTGCCTTGGAACTGTGATTGAAACGTGTTGGACTGACAAACCCCTGCCATTCCATCACCCCAGCGGACCCCACAGCAGCGTCGGTCACCCTGATTGAATACCACAGTTGGCGTCACGAACCCCTGACAGACTGTACTATCACCTTTATTGGACGCCCCTTAGCAGGGTCACGACCGGGTCCAGCCACCGTGACAACCACATAGCTGAGCAGAAAGGATTGGTACCAAGTGACTTGTGGCCCTGTGTCTGGGGGCGCTCCAATGACTGCTCCTGAGGGGGTGCATCGCGGCGTTGGTCTCCGGTCCTCAAGAGCCACCAACAGGTCATGTTTTCAGGATTTCCTTAGTATTGCACAGATGATCATTCCATCACCTGTGCAATACTAAGGAAATCCTGAAAACATGACCTGTTGGAGGCTCTTGAGGACCGGAGTTGGGGAACACTGCTGTAGAGGCTGTGGGCAATACTGGCACCATAGGTTGGGCTGACTTGGACGTTTCCGCAATGTTGGGTTGAACGTCGCTGGAGAAGGTGTGCACTGCAGGTATCTTGTTTCTGCACGTAATCTCTGGTACGAACGGCTGGGTCGTCTTCTTCCTGTGGTGGCAGGCAAATCGCGTCGAGGTTATGCTTCAATGCTTGCGCGAGTATTTTTACTTTGGCTAATGTGATTGCTTCTTTCTTTGCTTCTACTTCTGTGTGAAGAATCTATGCCTTTGCCTCTGCTCCTGCTTTCTTTTCTGTGTATGAACGTCTTAGTTTGGACCTCTCCGCGTTCAAACAGGCCTCTAGGATTCTGTCGCTGAGAGCTGAAGTTCTTGAGCAGGATGGTTTGTATGACCGAACAGAGTGTTTAGACGAGGCTGACCTGTGCGATCTAGTTTCTTGCAGATGGGCGATACGAAGCTCCGCTTTATCTTTGGCGTCTTCCAAGGCAGCGTCCCTTTCTCTGTCTGTGGAATCTGCCTTGCTTAACTAGGGCTTCATCTATTTTAGAGTCTTTTAGGAAGGCAGCATACTTTGCGGACAGTCTCTTGTATCTGCCGTGGGCCATGTCTAGCTGTCTTATAGTGTCCTGTAAACTTGCTGCATCATCTTTGTGGCGTTGGACGCTTGACATAAGGGAGGCGACTCATTCCCATAGGTCATCCAGGTTGTCATTAAACTCATCCCTTGTGGAACGGTAATTCTCAAGGACCTTTAGTGTTGGCTTGAGGGAGCGTACTGGTCGTGCATCTGCGTCTGCTGTGGAAGCAGGCTCTGCTTCCCGGTCTTCATAATGGACAGTATCGGGTTGTATTTCCTGTTTCAGCATTGGGGAAATGCGTAAGGTCCTTTTCGGCCATTTTGATTTGAGGTGCGCTGTCCCTTTAAGAAACTGAACCTTTGAATTGGGGGCTGGAAATCGCGGTGCAGCTTAGTTGCGATCCCCAGATAAGGTTCCCAAGGTGTTTTTGGAGAATTGTGGGGTTCTGCAGTCCGACAATCTGCAGCGATGTGGTATAATACACAGAGAGTCTTTATACACAATGTGGTCTGAGGTGATGCTGCAGGAGATTTCTTAGCAGATCAGGGCTGCAGTATGTGAGCAAGTAGAGCGTGGGCACATGGATAGGGATATACGGATGATTCTGGCCGGGCTTCAAGGCAGTCTTTCGACTGTTCTGTCCCCACATGAGGCGAATGGAGGTGTGGTTGATTAATAAGGGTTGTGAGAGAGAATCGTACCTTCAATATTTTCCTCCACGTGAGACAGACAGGACCAATGCTGCTCAGCGTCCGGAGAGATGATGCACTCCAGGGATTGTGCAATCCAGACTTGTTTATTTGGAAATCTGGACATACAGCGTACAACTGGTAATACAGTACTTTGTCCAGAAATGCAGGTGTAGACAAGGTACAGTAAGATGTAGAACCAAGTATGACTGCAAGTGTGAGCAGCAAGAGAGGTCGAAAGACTGATGCCTTCCTAAGCCCTGTTAAAGCGTGTCCTCTCACAACAGAAAGTAAACTAAAAATGAAATGGCTGCCAAAGGAAGAAAAGACTTGACCCCTGAACCGGAAGTAAAGACATGCTCACAAGAATAAATGAATAACAAGCTGCCATATGGAAAAAGGCCATTGGGTGGCAGCAGAGCAAAATACAGAGTAAAATATAACAACATACATAGAAACTGAAGAACATACATGGAACAGCACAAAAACGCCCTGTGTGAACTTACCCTTACATGAATTGGAATTTTTTTATTGGATACAATGTCAGAAGTGCAGGTTACTCGCTTCTTCTGAACTGCTTAAATACGATGATGGATCTGCCAACCTGTGGGGCTGGAACAGCTGGGATCCTTGTTTCAAAATTTTTCAGTGCTGTATCTTACACAACAGCATGAGGTGGGCGTTATCGCCTTTTGCTTAAGCTGCAATCTGGGATGACACCCTATTGCACTGTATTGTTCCCCCATCCATTTACATGAAGTGACACGTGTCATATTTGACAAATTTTGCTTGGTTACTAAAGGGATAAACCATGCATTTAACTCCAAAAATTCACACTGTCTCACCTGTGATGCACATGGCACAGGCATTATTCCAGAGAACACTACCTTCGAGGTCCTTGTCTTCAGCGGCTACTTGGCAATCCCAACATTGTATTAACACGGTCTTTTCATGGGAATTCCTTTTGTCTGAGTATGGGAGCAGAGAGGCTCAGACAGGGAAAGTCCTGTACACAGATGGCTTGAATAGTGCAAGTGCTGCTGAAGCGCCGGGTCTGGAACTGCTGGGGCCGAGCCTCCTGTTGCAGGGGGGAAGGAAATTGAGGGTGGAGGAGACCCATGACATGCAGAGAGGGGGTGTGGTGAATCAGGAGAGTATAGGGAGGTTTACATGGGAAAAGAGAAGGGCTTCCCGTCGGAGGGCTGAGTGAGAGAGGACCTACGCCGCACCGCAAGCAACGATAGGCCACGTGGCAGTGATAAGGGTTGGGTACAGTAAGGACCCGGGGAGCGTCGCCGAGCATGCAGGTCAGAGCACGCAAAGCGGGAGTTATTTGGAAAAGGCTCGTGGCCGCAGAGCAAAGATGCAGGATGGGCACAGTAAAGACTCACAAGTGCTAGCAGGCGTGCAGAGAGACGCGCGCTGGGCAGAGCATTGCAGTGCGGATATTGAGGTGACAGCGGCTGCTGAGAGGCACATACGCAGATTGCAATATTGTGGAGAGCTTCACTCTTCATCTCCACAGTTAGATGAACTAGGGGCAAAACCTGTGCCAGAAGTAGGACCATTTGTTAGGCGGGGAAGCCTGAAGACTCAACACTAGTCTCAGCCGGCAGCCAAACAGCCATTGGACTCTGAGAGAGAAACGGTTGACTGAGTAACGATAAGTGTAACTGATAGACTGATACTCTGAATAACTGTTACCCTGTATATCCCTAAGACCTATAACTGTATATCACCTTGTTTTCTCCCTGCACGGAGGTTATTCCTGTTTAGATAAAGTGAACAATTGTTTAACCCTTGCTCTATACGTCTGTGTCACTGCATCCGTGTACCTTTGTTACACGTATAATATAGGGAGCAGCAGCTGAAAGCATCTTTCAAAGGAACAAGAACTGGGCATTTAATCAGCACTGCATCACAGTGTTTTGGGAGAGAAGGGAGCAAAAAAAGGTAATTTCAGCCTAATTCTTTAAAATTATTCCTCTACCTACTACTTATTCTGACATTGGTTCCCACAGGGTCCACAATAGCAGGATAATCACCAGTTCCTGCAGTAATTTATCATTATGTTCCACCACATCCCGAACTCTGAACTAAAAGCTATGCCAGCATTTGTTGCTGCATCGGCAGAGTTCATGTGTGTCATGAGAGTGCTTGGGTCAATGCCAGGGACGCGATCCTGTTTATCTGTGTACTCCCAGTAGAATTGTGCTCTGCTGCTCAGTTATCATCGTATAGAAGATTTTCTCACCCATTAGAAGACATATTTATGAACCACCATTAAATCATAATTGGCACAATGTCTTTATTAATTAGCCAAAAGTTTGCTGTGCTTCAAAAGATATTGTAAATTAGTATGAATTAGTTTTGTGTTTTATATTTGCCTTCCCACCTTAATTTATCTTAAATCAAATGTATACCATCTGTTTATACCAGCGGGTATTTATGGTGCACTATATGGGAGGCAAAAGTGTCAGCAGAGGATGGAAATACGTCCCTAGTTGAAAAAACAAATCTCTTAATAAAAACACCTCTGGATGAAAATACCTCAGCCCAGGATCTCAGGAGCGTTGAACAAGCCCTGCCACGTTATTTTCTAACAGATATTACAAGTGTGGTGTCTCTATTCACTTTCCACCTTATGCAGATTTATACACGTGCGGCATGTTAATAGGAATGGCTATAATATCAATGTGCAATGTCTGCTAATTAACTGAGAAAATAATTGTAAACATTAAAATGTCTTAGGTAATGATTTATTTCATACACTAAGGCTATGTTCACACGTTCCTGATTTCCCTGCTGTTTTTTCTGCACTAAAAACCGCAGCTCTTGGCAGAAAACGCAGGTCCTTTTTTGGTGCTTTTATGGTGCGTTTTTTTATGCAGTTTTCTATGCAGAGTCTGTGTGTTTTCTAGGAAGTTTTTTAGGGTTAAAATGGCTGAAAATACCCTAACCCTACCCCTAACCCTAACCCTAACCCTACCCCTAACCCTATTCTAACCTTAGTGGAAAAAAAAAAAATTCTTTATTTTTTTATTGTCCCTACCTATGGGGGTGACAAAGGGGGGGGGGTCATTTACTATTTTTTTTATTTTGATCACTGAGATATAACCTATCTCAGTGATCAAAATGCACTTTGGAACGAATCTGCCGGCCGGCAGATTCGGCGGGCGCACTGCGCATGCGCCCGACATTTTGCAAGATGGCGGCGCCCAGGGAGAAGACGGACGGACGGACACCGGGAGGCCGGGTAAGTATAAGGGGGGGAGATGAGGGCACGGGGGGGGGGGCGTCGGAGCACGGGGGGGTGGCATCGGAGCATGGGGGGGTGGGATTGGGGCACGGGGGGGCAGCCACACTGCAGCGGTTCTGCACCACAAACCGCAGAAAACCCGCAGATATTTTTTTCATCTGCGGGTTTTACTGCGGGTTTGACCTCACAATGGAGGTCTATGGGTGCAGAACCGCTGCAGTTCCGCAAAAAGAAGTGACATGGTACTTCTTTTTTACCGCGGCTATTCAGCGCGGCTTTTTTCGCGATTTTCCGCAATGTGGGCACAGCAGTTCCTGTTTTCCATAGGGTACATTGTAATGTACCCTGCATGGAAAACAGCTGCGGACCCGCAGCGGGAAAATCGCGGCGGTTCCGCATTAAAAAAAGGATGGTGTGAACATGGCCTAAGGCTACTTTCACACATCAGGTTTTTTGTTTCAGGCACAAGCCGGCAAGTTTTGAAAAAAAAAGGATCCTTTTTTTTTAAAGCCGGATCCGTTTTTTTTCATAGAGTTGTATTAGCGCCGGATTGCGACTGATGGCCACACGTTTCATCTGTTTTTTTCCGGATCCGTCCAAATAGTCATTTCCAGCAGAGAAAACATCCAGATGAACGTTTTTACGTCCGGCGAAAAAAGCGCACAGTGACAGAACTGGCCGAAAACGTGTGAAACGGAGATGTGAAAAGATGAATCCGGTCTCTCTCGCTCTCATTTTCCAGGAAGTCAAGTTAAACACCATGTTACAAATAAAAACCAGATCTGCCAGAAAAACGGATCCGTTGAATCAATTTTTACACGATTTGCAATGGATCTGTTTTTGGAAACATTGACCGGATTCTGCCTGAAACAAAAAACCTGATGTGTGAAAGTAGCCTTAAGGGAATATCTATTTCACAAAGCCCCTTCTAAATGCCCAATTAGTGAATGTCAGGGTAATGACTGGGCCCTCTCTTTATAACCCTGAACTCAAAACCCTCTAACTCTGGTACAAAGGAATGGAAGCACCAACTGAAATGTGAGGGTCTCTGCTTGTAATCAGTAATTTTGGGGGTTCATGTTATATATTATACAGTGACAATGAAAAGGGTAACAATGTTTTGAACTCTCTCTACTAATTGGTCTCCCTCTTACCAAACTCGCCCCTCTCCAATCTGCCTTCAATGCTGCAGCCAGGATCATATTCCTCACCAACCATTACATTGGTGCCTCTACCTTGTGCCAGTCATTGCACTGGTTACCCATCCACTCCAGGATTCAATATAAACTTATCACTCTCACCCACAAAGCACTCCACGGTTCAGCCAGAGGCGGCGTTAGAGGCAGGCAGACCCGGCAGCTGCCTAGGGCTCCCGCTCCTCCAGGGGCCCCCAGCCAGTGGCATGCCACGCGGCTGCAATGGGGCCCATGTGTAAGAGGGGCCCATCGCCGTTGCCTCCCCCCAAAAAAACACATTCAACTTATCGGCATCATAGGTATACAATCTCACTGATCTCCATCCAACTCACTAATCAAAACCAGGAAGTGTCCCAACTAGAACTACTCCTACCCCTTGCAACTGGAAAATATCCTTAACTGTTCCTATTCTGGTCATATCTAATTTCCTGCACTACAGTGCCCCTCACTATAATAAACCCAATTTTAACCATTCTTACTACTCTATCTAAATCCTGCACTCGTACTCTAGTTTCCTAACTCTGTCCATGGCCTTATAAAAATACGCAACTGTACATTACACATATGTCATGACATAATAAACCATGCTACACTTAAAACGTGCCTGTTTTATCAGGAAGGGATGCAGGGTATGAATTGATCCCGACACACCCTTACATAGTCATTGAGGAAAGGAATTATTGAACAGGTAAGAAAATATTATAGTTATATTGCTATGTGGCTTGATGGAGAAGTCTGACATTTAAGTTTCAGTGACTCAGACTTGCTTTGTCATACTGTTTCTGTACAAAGATAAAGTAGGTCAGCACTCACAGCTCTAAGAAGTGTTAGGAAGTTATACCATGTCAGCTAACACTCTTGAACGTAGACAGAAAGAATATTTCCACTTTCCGACTACTGATCACTGGTTACAAATGAATGAAGTGCTGTATTTTTGGGGGCTAGGAGTTGCACTTTTAAGTAACAAAAAATCTTGCTAAATTGTTTGTGCTCCATATAGTTCAGAGGCAGCATCCAATGATTAATGACAGAGCATCCTTCCCAATCACTGAAAGAACTATGCTGTGGTGCCGTTCTCTCTCCTCCAGTCAAACACTGGTCAGTCTGGTCTGTAAAGGGAAGGAGAGAAAGCTGTCAGATTTAGTGATGGGCAGATCCTGACCAGCTGAAGTACCATTCAGGTCATGTGATTGGCCACATGTCTGGAAGGAAATTCAACGTGTGGTAGTGTATACAGTGCAAAGCGGAGGTGTGTGTCTTTTTATGATATAGCTGGCCGTGTGTGTGTTTTTGTAGCTGAGTTGTGAGTGTTGTTGTGACTGAATTGTGTATGTATGTTGACTCAGTTAAGCTACATGTGTTGATGTACCTGAGGTGTGTCTTCATGTAGTTCAGCTATGTGTTTGTTAACCCCTTTCTGACCTCGAACGGGATAGTACGTCCGAGGTCAGAAGCCCCGCTTTGATGCGGGCTCCGGCGGTGAGCCCGCATCAAAGCTGGGACATGTCAGCTGTTTTGAACAGCTGACATGTGCCCGTAATATCGCGATTCTGCCCGCCCCTATTAACTAGTTAAATGCCGCTGTCAAACGCAGACAGCGGCATTTAACTACCGCATCCGGCCAGGCGGCCGGAAATGACGGAATCGCCGACCCCCGTCACATGATCGGAGGTCGGCAATGCTTGTACATTGTAACCATAGAGGTCCTTAAGACCTCTATGGTTACTGATCGCCGGTAGCTGTGAGCGCCACCCTGTGGTCGGCGCTCACAGCACACCTGATTTTGTGCTATATAGCAGCGAACAGCAGATCGCTGCTATGTAGCAGAGCCGATCGTGCTGTGCCTGCTTCTAGCCTCCCATGGAGGCTATTGAGGCATGGCAAAAGTAAAAAATAAAAGTGAAAAAATAAAAAAATATAAAAGTTTAAATCACCCCCTTTTCGCCCCAATCAAAATAAATCAATAAAAAAAATTCAAATCTACATATATTTGGTATCACCGCGTCCATAATCGCCCAATCTATCAATTAAAAAAAAGCATTAACCTGATCGCTGAACGGCGTAGCGAGAAAAAAATTTGAAACACCAGAATTACGTTTTTTTGGTCGCCGCGACATTGCATTATAATGCAATAAAGGGCGATCAAAAGAACGTATCTGCACCAAAAGGCTATCATTAAAAACGTAATCTCAGCACGCAAAAAATAAGCCCTCAACCGACCACAGATCATGAAAAATGGAGACGCTACGAGTATCGGAAAAAGGTGCAATTTTTTTTATTTATTTTTTTAGCAAAGTTTGGAATTTTTTTTTCACTACTTAGGTAAAAAATAACCTAGACATGTTAGAGGTTTATGAACTCATACTGACCTGGAGAATCATAATGTCAGTTTTAGCATTTAGTGAAAAAAGCCAAACAAAAAACAAGTGTGGGATTGCACTTTTTTTGCAATTTCACCGCACTTGGAATTTTTTTCCCGATTCCTAGTACACGACATGCTAAAACCAATGATGTTGTTCAAAAGTACAACTCGTCCCGCAAAAAAAAAAGCCCTCACATGGCCAAATTGACAGAAAAATAAAAAAGTTATGGCTCTGGGAAGGAGGGGAGTGAAAAACGAACACGGAAAAACGAAAAATCCCAAGGTCATGAAGGGGTTAATGTAGTTGAGTTGTGTGTGTGCATGCAACTGTAACAAAGCTCTGTGTGTGTAGTAAAACTATGTATTTAGCAGGGATGTGTGGATATGTATATAAAAAAAGCTGTGTCTGCATATATATAGTATATATACAGCTCTGGCAAAAAGTAAGAGACCACCACATCAAAACTCTGTCATGGGCAGCCCAATCTCCAGACCTGAACCCTATTGAAAACCTCTGGAATGCAATCAAGAGGATGATGGATAGTCACCAGCCATCCAACAAAGAAGAACTGCTTACATTTCTGCTCCAGAAGCAGCATGAAAGACTGGTGGAAAGCATGCCAAGACGCATCAAAGCTGTGATTAAAAATCATGGTTATTCCACAAAATATTGATTTCTGAACTCTTTCAGAGATAAAACATTACTATTGTTGTTTTTTAAATGACTATGAACTTGTTTTCTTTGCATTATTTGAGGTCTGAAAGCAATGTTTTGTTTTAATTTTGACCATTTTTCTTTGTCAGAAAAAAATACAAAATTTATTGCTTGGAAATTCGGAGACATGTTGTCAGAAGTTTATGGAATAAAAGAACAATTTACATTTTACTCAAAAATATACAGTACAGACCAAAAGTTTGGACACACCTCATTTAAAGATTTTTCTGTATTTTCATGACTATGAAAATTGTACATTCACACTGAAGGCATCAAAACTATGAATTAACACATGTGGAATGATATACTTAACAAAAAAGTGTGAAACAACTGAAAATATGTCTTATTTTCTAGGTTATTCAAAGTAGTCACCTTTTGCTTTGATGACTGCTTTGCACACTCCTGGCATTCTCTTGATGAGCTTCAAGAGGTAGTCACCGGAATGGTCTTCTAACAAGCTTGAAGGAGTTCCCAGAGATGCTTAGCACTTGTTGGCCCTTTTGCCTTCACTCTGCGGTCCAGCTCACCCAAAACCATCTCGATTGGGTTCAGGTCTGGTGACTGTGGAGGCCAGGTCATCTGGCGTAGCACCCCATCACTCTCCTTCTTGGTCAAATAGCCCTTACACAACCTGGCGATGTGTTTGGGGTCATTGTCCTGTTGAAAAACAAATGATGGTCCAACTAAGTGCAAACCGGATGGAATAGCATGCCGCTGCAAGATGCTGTTGTAGCCATATTGGTTCAGTATGCCTTCAATTTTGAATAAATCCCCAACAGTGTCACCAACAAAGCACCCCCACACCATCAGGGATCGCTGGAGAGAGGCCACTCTGTGTACACTGTGCTGCATACAGTCAGAGCCAAAAGTATTGACACCCCTGCAATTCTGTCAGATAATACTCAGTTTCTTCCTGAAAATGATTGCAAATAGAGTTGAGCGACCTTGACCTTTTTAGAGTCGAGCCGGGTTTTGCGAAACCCGACTATGTCCAAAGTCGGGTCGAGTGAAATCGGCCGATTATGACGTAAAGTCGGGATCGACCGAAACACGAAACCCAATGCAAGTCAATGGGGCAGCATAGTCGGCAGTGAGTGGGGGCCAGGAAAACACCTAGAGTGCCCATTTTAATGTCAAAACCATCCATTCTTCTTAATGAAGCTTGTCAAGCGTAATTTACCTTAAAATAATTGGAAGGCATTTGAAATTGGGGGTCATTTGGCTAAAGTTGTGGGGGGTAGGGCTGGTTCAAGTAATTAGTGGGCCCAGTAAATCTGGACCACGTCACGGCAGTGGAGCAGGGAGAGGTAAGTATTTCAACTTTGCAAGTGCTGTGATCCTGAGCAAGCAGGGGGGGGCCCACTCGTTGGCATTGGCACTGGCACAGGGCCCCTCAAAGTACAGCGGTGTGTTTGCACGGCGGGGGCGCCTCCCACCGGCAGCAACACTTTTGCGTACTATGAGAGGCCCTGTGCCAGTGACGTCGCCAACTAGTATTCCTCCCCCCACCTGATGAAGGAACCTGCACTTTCATCTGCACCTTCCTCTTTGTCCCCGTGTAAGGTGGTATGGTATGCGGGAAGAGCAACCTGACTTTCAGCAGGGTCACAATGTTGTTGTGTAGCGTGCACGGGGAATGTTGCGTTATGGGTCAATGTACCAGCAGACTCATCTATCACTGGCTGGGCAATGGGCACGATGAAGTGGAAACACAGATATAGGCCCAAAGAAGAAAGTGGGCTAAATGCAGTTCAAAATTGGTAACACAGGAATAACCAGGGGGCATTGCAGTGGAGGACAACTGGAATGAGAGGCTGACACAGAGAGTAGGGCCAAATCAGTAAGTAGTCGAAATGCAGTTCAAAATTGGCAACCGTAGTAAACAGGCGGCACAGCTTTGTTCAGTGGAGGAGAACAGCAAGGAGTGGCAGACACCGATAGTAGGCCCCAACCCAACTAGTAGGCCAAATGCAGTCTAACATTAACAACTACTTAACGAGAGGCTGAAAATGGAATTTCAGGACAGGAAACCAGGAGAACAGCAAGGAGTGGCAGACACCGATAGTAGGCCCCAAACCAACTAGTACGCCAAATGCAGTTGTTCCATTTAACCACAATTTAATGAGAGCCTGAAGATAGAAGCTCAGGAAAGGCAACCTGGGGAACACCTTGGAGTGTAACACACCATCTCTCTCCACCCCATACCCATTTTGTAGGCCTAATGCTGTGTACTTTTCTACAACTACTAAACGAGAGTCGGAAGACCGAAGCAATGGCAAGGAAACCTGGGGAACACCTTGGAGTGTAACACACCATCTCTCTCCACCCCATACCCAATTTGTAGGCCTAATGCAGCCTACTTTCCGACACCTACTAAACGAGAGCATGAAGATCGAAGCTCAGGAAAGGCAACCTGGTGAAAACCTTGGAGTGTAACACAACCTGTCTCTACACCCCATACACAATTAGTAGGCCTAATGCAGCGTAGTTTCCAACAGCTACTAAACGAGAGCCGGAAGATCGAAGCTCAGGAAAGGCAACCTGGGGAACACCTTGGAGTGTAACACAACCTCTCTCTACACCACGGAAGGGCTGATTCTTAGGAAGGAAGGCTGTTGTAAAAAAGCATTGCGCGTCCGAGGGTGATTATATTCTTATTCGGTATCTACTCACCCTCGGACGCGCCATGCTTCTTGATTTGTAATTAATGTTTATTTGCAATGTGCTTTTGACTTACTCAATTATTTTTTTAATTATTGATTTTATTAAATTAATAGTTTAACATCTTATTGGAAATAATTTAAAGGAGACGCGACAGGACAACACTCGGTGGATGCCATATCTGTGTTAACAACTCCAAAAAACTTTCAGTTAACTTCTTGCAGGAGAAAGAAATTGTAGCTGTTGGACCTTTGTAGTACAGTTCCAGATATTTGTTGTGTGTTTGTTTTGATTGTTAAAATGTCTGCATTTGAGATCTCAACACGATCTTATTTTTTATAATCAAATTAATTTTTTAAATATTTTATTAGGTTGGTTCAAGGGGTACACGGGCCGCAGTAGACAGGTCAGTGGAGGCCTAGTGGAAGGAGGGACCACAGACAGGCATCGAAGGCCTAAAATAATAACACATGGCTGTAGGCAATTTTAAATTGGTTCCAGGGGTACACGGGCAGCAGTGCCCTGGTCAGTGTAGTAGTAGTTGAAAGAATGGACCGCAGACAGGCATCGAAGGCCTAAAATAAAAAAATTGGGCTGGCTGTAGGCAATTTTAAATTGGTTCCAGGGGTACACGGGCAGCAGTGGTGTGGTCAGTGGAGGCCTAGTGGAAGGAGTGACCACAGACAGGCATCGAAGGCCTAAAATATTAACACATGGCTGTAGTCAATTTTAAATTGGTTCCAGGGGTACTTGGGCAGCAGTGCCCTGGTCAGTGTAGTAGTAGTTGAAAGAATGGACCGCAGACAGGCATCGAAGGCCTAAAATAAAAAAATTGGGCTGGCTGTAGGCAATTTTAAATTGGTTCCAGGGGTACACGGGCAGCAGTGGTGTGGTCAGTGGAGGCCTAGTGGAAGGAGTGACCGCAGACAGGCATCGAAGGCCTAAAATAATAAAACATGGCTGTAGGCAATTTTAAATTGGTTCCAGGGGTACACGGGCAGCAGTGGTCTGGTCAGTGGAAGTCTAGTGGAAGGAGTGACCGCAGACAGGCTTCGAAGGCCTAACATAACAAACTTGGGCTGGCTGTAGGCACTTTTAAATTGGTTCCAGGGGTACATGGGCAGCAGTGTATGGTCAGTGGAAGTCTAGTGGAAGGAGTGACCGCAGACAGGCATCGAAGGCCTAAAATAATCACACATGGCTGTAGGCAATTTTAAATTGGTTCCAGGGGTACACGGGCAGCAGTGGTGTGGTCAGTGGAGGCCTAGTGGAAGGAGTGACCACAGACAGGCATCGAAGGCCTAAAATATTAACACATGGCTGTAGTCAATTTTAAATTGGTTCCAGGGGTACTTGGGCAGCAGTGCCCTGGTCAGTGTAGTAGTAGTTGAAAGAATGGACCGCAGACAGGCATCGAAGGCCTAAAATAAAAAAATTGGGCTGGCTGTAGGCAATTTTAAATTGGTTCCAGGGGTACACGGGCAGCAGTGGTGTGGTCAGTGGAGGCCTAGTGGAAGGAGTGACCGCAGACAGGCATCGAAGGCCTAAAATAATAACACATGGCTGTAGGCAATTTTAAATTGGTTCCAGGGTTACACGGGCAGCAGTGGTGTGGTCAGTGGAGGCCTAGTGGAAGGAGTGACCGCAGACAGGCATCGAAGGCCTAAAATAATCACACATGGCTGTAGGCAATTTTAAATTGGTTCCAGGGGTACACGGGCAGCAGTGGTGTGGTCAGTGGAGGCCTAGTGGAAGGAGTGACCACAGACAGGCATCGAAGGCCTAAAATATTAACACATGGCTGTAGTCAATTTTAAATTGGTTCCAGGGGTACTTGGGCAGCAGTGCCCTGGTCAGTGTAGTAGTAGTTGAAAGAATGGACCGCAGACAGGCATCGAAGGCCTAAAATAAAAAAATTGGGCTGGCTGTAGGCAATTTTAAATTGGTTCCAGGGGTACACGGGCAGCAGTGGTGTGGTCAGTGGAGGCCTAGTGGAAGGAGTGACCGCAGACAGGCATCGAAGGCCTAAAATAATAAAACATGGCTGTAGGCAATTTTAAATTGGTTCCAGGGGTACACGGGCAGCAGTGGTCTGGTCAGTGGAAGTCTAGTGGAAGGAGTGACCGCAGACAGGCTTCGAAGGCCTAACATAACAAACTTGGGCTGGCTGTAGGCACTTTTAAATTGGTTCCAGGGGTACATGGGCAGCAGTGTATGGTCAGTGGAAGTCTAGTGGAAGGAGTGACCGCAGACAGGCTTCCAAGGCCTAACATAACAAACTTGGGCTGGCTGTAGGCACTTTTAAATTGGTTCCAGGGGTACACGGGCAGCAGTGGTCTGGTCAGTGGAAGTCTAGTGGAAGGAGTGACCGCAGACAGGCTTCCAAGGCCTAACATAACAAACTTGGGCTGGCTGTAGGCACTTTTAAATTGGTTCCAGGGGTACACGGGCAGCAGTGGTCTGGTCAGTGGAAGTCTAGTGGAAGGAGTGACCGCAGACAGGCTTCGAAGGCCTAACATAACAAACTTGGGCTGGCTGTAGGCACTTTTAAATTGGTTCCAGGGGTACATGGGCAGCAGTGTATGGTCAGTGGAAGTCTAGTGGAAGGAGTGACCGCAGACAGGCTTCCAAGGCCTAACATAACAAACTTGGGCTGGCTGTAGGCACTTTTAAATTGGTTCCAGGGGTACACGGGCAGCAGTGGTCTGGTCAGTGGAAGTCTAGTGGAAGGAGTGACCGCAGACAGGCTTCCAAGGCCTAACATAACAAACTTGGGCTGGCTGTAGGCACTTTTAAATTGGTTCCAGGGGTACACGGGCAGCAGTGGTCTGGTCAGTGGAAGTCTAGTGGAAGGAGTGACCGCAGACAGGCTTCGAAGGCCTAACATAACAAACTTGGGCTGGCTGTAGGCAATTTTAAATTGGTTCCAGGGGTACACGGGCAGCAGTGGTGTGGTCAGTGGAGGCCTAGTGGAAGGAGTGACCGCAGACAGGCATCGAAGGCCTAAAATAATAACACATGGCTGTAGGCAATTTTAAATTGGTTCCAGGGTTACACGGGCAGCAGTGGTGTGGTCAGTGGAGGCCTAGTGGAAGGAGTGACCGCAGACAGGCATCGAAGGCCTAAAATAATCACACATGGCTGTAGGCAATTTTAAATTGGTTCCAGGGGTACACGGGCAGCAGTGGTGTGGTCAGTGGAGGCCTAGTGGAAGGAGTGACCACAGACAGGCATCGAAGGCCTAAAATATTAACACATGGCTGTAGTCAATTTTAAATTGGTTCCAGGGGTACTTGGGCAGCAGTGCCCTGGTCAGTGTAGTAGTAGTTGAAAGAATGGACCGCAGACAGGCATCGAAGGCCTAAAATAAAAAAATTGGGCTAGCTGTAGGCAATTTTAAATTGGTTCCAGGGGTACACGGGCAGCAGTGGTGTGGTCAGTGGAGGCCTAGTGGAAGGAGTGACCGCAGACAGGCATCGAAGGCCTAAAATAATAAAACATGGCTGTAGGCAATTTTAAATTGGTTCCAGGGGTACACGGGCAGCAGTGGTCTGGTCAGTGGAAGTCTAGTGGAAGGAGTGACCGCAGACAGGCTTCGAAGGCCTAACATAACAAACTTGGGCTGGCTGTAGGCACTTTTAAATTGGTTCCAGGGGTACATGGGCAGCAGTGTATGGTCAGTGGAAGTCTAGTGGAAGGAGTGACCGCAGACAGGCATCGAAGGCCTAAAATAATCACACATGGCTGTAGGCAATTTTAAATTGGTTCCAGGGGTACACGGGCAGCAGTGGTGTGGTCAGTGGAGGCCTAGTGGAAGGAGTGACCACAGACAGGCATCGAAGGCCTAAAATATTAACACATGGCTGTAGTCAATTTTAAATTGGTTCCAGGGGTACTTGGGCAGCAGTGCCCTGGTCAGTGTAGTAGTAGTTGAAAGAATGGACCGCAGACAGGCATCGAAGGCCTAAAATAAAAAAATTGGGCTGGCTGTAGGCAATTTTAAATTGGTTCCAGGGGTACACGGGCAGCAGTGGTCTGGTCAGTGGAAGTCTAGTGGAAGGAGTGACCGCAGACAGGCTTCGAAGGCCTAACATAACAAACTTGGGCTGGCTGTAGGCACTTTTAAATTGGTTCCAGGGGTACATGGGCAGCAGTGTATGGTCAGTGGAAGTCTAGTGGAAGGAGTGACCGCAGACAGGCTTCCAAGGCCTAACATAACAAACTTGGGCTGGCTGTAGGCACTTTTAAATTGGTTCCAGGGGTACACGGGCAGCAGTGGTCTGGTCAGTGGAAGTCTAGTGGAAGGAGTGACCGCAGACAGGCTTCCAAGGCCTAACATAACAAACTTGGGCTGGCTGTAGGCACTTTTAAATTGGTTCCAGGGGTACACGGGCAGCAGTGGTCTGGTCAGTGGAAGTCTAGTGGAAGGAGTGACCGCAGACAGGCTTCGAAGGCCTAACATAACAAACTTGGGCTGGCTGTAGGCACTTTTAAATTGGTTCCAGGGGTACATGGGCAGCAGTGTATGGTCAGTGGAAGTCTAGTGGAAGGAGTGACCGCAGACAGGCTTCCAAGGCCTAACATAACAAACTTGGGCTGGCTGTAGGCACTTTTAAATTGGTTCCAGGGGTACACGGGCAGCAGTGGTCTGGTCAGTGGAAGTCTAGTGGAAGGAGTGACCGCAGACAGGCTTCCAAGGCCTAACATAACAAACTTGGGCTGGCTGTAGGCACTTTTAAATTGGTTCCAGGGGTACACGGGCAGCAGTGGTCTGGTCAGTGGAAGTCTAGTGGAAGGAGTGACCGCAGACAGGCTTCGAAGGCCTAACATAACAAACTTGGGCTGGCTGTAGGCACTTTTAAATTGGTTCCAGGGGTACATGGGCAGCAGTGGTCTGGTCAGTGGAAGTCTAGTGGAAGGAGTGACCGCAGACAGGCTTCCAAGGCCTAACATAACAAAATTGGGCTGGCTGTAGGCACTTTAAATTGGTTCCAGGGGTACATGGGCAGCAGTGTATGGTCAGTGGAAGTCTAGTGGAAGGAGTGACGGCAGACAGTCTTCGAAGGCCTAACATAACAAAATTGGGCTGACTATAGGCACTTTTAAATTGGTTCCAGGGTAACACGGCCAGCAGTGGCCTGGTCAGTGTAGTAGTTGTAGAAAGAAGGGACCGCAGACAGGCTTCGAAGGCCTAACATAACAAAAATGTCAAAACAATGGTATTGTCAGTGCCAGGCATTGAAGGATGTCAGCGCCTAGACTACACATTGGTGAAGCTGTGAGAGATAATTTTGCTAGTGGTAGAGCACTGTTTGAGCTGGGGGGGGAACTGGCTTGTGGCCGGCGGTACAGGCACAGGGCCCTTCATATTACAACGGTGTGTCTGACGTTGGGTGCGCACCACCACCGCCAGAGACACTTTATTGTACTATGAGGGACCCAGTGGCAGTGCCGTCGACCAAAAGCGGCCACACCCACCTCTTCAGACAAACAGCACTCTCAAGGGTCCAAGCGCAAAGTGGCGATAGCACGGCCCCGTGTGGGGAGTTTGGCCATTTCGTGAGGTGGAAACATGTCGTATGCTGGACAATCAGGTGAAGAAAATTACGAGATTGGAAAAGTCATTCAGAATAGTCCACAGGCAAGACCTTTTCATAGGAAAGCTAGGTGTCAGCCGGGCAGGGTGGGGCAAAAGATTTTGAAATCCAGTTGTGGTTCATTTTAATGAAGGTTAGATCATCTACATTTTGGGTAGCCAGACGAGTCCTTTTTTCTGTTAGTATTGAACCTGCAGCACTGAATACTCTTTCTGATAGGACACTAGCTGCCGGGCAAGCAAGCTCCTGCAATGCATATTCTGCCAATTCTGGCCAGGTGTCTAATTTGGATGCCCAGTAATCAAATGGGAATGACGGTTGAGGGAGAACGTCGATAAGGGATGAAAAATAGTTTGTAACCATACTGGACAAATGTTGTCTCCTGTCACTTTGAATTGATGCTGCAGTACCTGTCCTGTCTGCGGTCATAGAAAAATCACTCCACAACCTGGTCAGAAAACCCCTCTGGCCAACGCCACTTCTGATTTCTGCCCCTCTAACACCTCTGGTCTGCTGGCCCCTGGAGCTCGTGTGAGAACGATCACGGGCGCTGTGTGCAGGGAATGCCAGAAGCAAACGGTCAACAAGAGTTGATTGTTTTGTTGCTAATATTAGTTCCAAGTTCTCATGTGGCATAATATTTTGCAATTTGCCTTTATAGCGAGGATCAAGGAGGCAGGCCAACCAGTAATCGTCATCGTTCATCATTTTTGTAATGCGTGTGTCCCTTTTGAGGATACGCAAGGCATAATCCGCCATGTGGGCCAAAGTTCCCGTTGTCAAATCTGCGGTTGTGCTTGGTTGAGGGGCAGTTGCAGGCAAATCTACGTCACTTGTGTCCCTCAAAAAACCAGAACCCGGCCTTGCCACGCCACCAATTTCCCGTGCCCCCGGGAAAGCTTCCTCATTAAAAATATACTCATCCCCATCATCCTCCTCATCCTCCACCTCCTCTTCGCCCGGTACCTCGTCATGTACACTGCCCTGACCAGACAATCGCTGACTGTCATCAAGGCTTTCCTCTTCCTCTGGTGCAGACGCCTGATCCTTTATGTGCGTCAAACTTTGCATCAGCAGACGCATTAGGGGGATGCTCATGCTTATTATGGCGTTGTCTGCACTAACCAGCCGTGTGCATTCCTCAAAACACTGAAGGACTTGACACATGTCTTGAATCTTCGACCACTGCACACCTGACAACTCCATGTCTGCCATCCTACTGCCTGCCCGTGTATGTGTATCCTCCCACAAAAACATAACAGCCCGCCTCTGTTCGCACAGTCTCTGAAGCATGTGCAGTGTTGAGTTCCACCTTGTTGCAACGTCTATGATTAGGCGATGCTGGGGAAGGTTCAAAGAACGCTGATAGGTCTGCATACGGCTGGAGTGTACAGGCGAACGGCGGATATGTGCGCAAAGTCCACGCACTTTGAGGAGCAGGTCGGATAACCCCGGATAACTTTTCAGGAAGCACTGCACCACCAGGTTTAAGGTGTGAGCCAGGCAAGGAATGTGTTTCAGTTGGGAAAGGGAGATGGCAGCCATGAAATTCCTTCCGTTATCACTCACTACCTTGCCTGCCTCAAGATCTACAGTGCCCAGCCACGACTGCGTTTCTTGCTGCAAGAACTCGGACAGAACTTCCGCGGTGTGTCTATTGTCGCCCAAACACTTCATAGCCAATACAGCCTGCTGACGTATGCCAGTAGCTGCCCCATAATGGGAGACCTGGTGTGCAACAGTGGCAGGTGCGGATGGAGTGTTTGTGCGACTGCGGTCTGTGGACGAGCTCTTGCTTCTGCAGGAGGACGAGGAGGAGGAGGAGGAGGAGGGGGTGCGAACGGCTACAGACAACTGTTTACTAGACCGTGGGCTAGGCAGAACTGTCCCAAACTTGCTGTCCCCTGTGGACCCTGAATCCACCACATTTACCCAGTGTGCCGTGATGGACACGTAACGTCCCTGGCCATGCCTACTGGTCCATGCATCTGTTGTCAGGTGCACCTTTGTGCTCACAGATTGCCTGAGTGCATGGACGATGCGCTCTTTAACATGCTGGTGGAGGGCTGGGATGGCTTTTCTGGAAAAAAAGTGTCGACTGGGTAGCTCGTAGCGTGGTACAGCGTAGTCCATCAGGTCTTTGAAAGCTTCGCTTTCAACTAACCGGTAGGGCATCATCTCTAACGAGATTAGTCTAGCTATGTGGGCGTTCAAACCCTGTGTACGCGGATGCGAGGCTAAGTACTTCCTTTTTCTAACCATAGTCTCATGTAGGGTGAGCTGGACTGGAGAGATGGAGATCGTGGAACTAGCGGGGGTGCCGGTGGACATGGCAGACTGAGAGACGGTGGGAGATGGTATTGTTGCCGCCGGTGCCCTAGATGCAGTGTTTCCTACTACGAAACTGGTGATTCCCTGACCCTGACTGCTTTGGCCTGGCAAAGATACCTGCACAGATACAGCAGGTGGTGCGCTAAATGGTGGTCCTACACTGCCGGAAGGGATGTTGCGTTGATGACTAGCTTCATTGGCCGAGGGTGCAACAACCTTAAGGGACGTTTGGTAGTTAGTCCAAGCTTTCAAATGCATGGTGGTTAAATGTCTATGCATGCAACTAGTATTGAGACTTTTCAGATTCTGACCTCTGCTTAAGGAAGTAGAACATTTTTGACAGATGACTTTGCGCTGATCAATTGGATGTTGTTTAAAAAAATGCCAGACTGCACTCTTTCTAGCATCGGATACCTTTTCAGGCATTGCAGACTGAGCTTTAACCGGATGGCCACGCTGTCCTCCACCAGGTTTTGGCTTTGCCACGCGTTTTGGGCAAGATACGGGCCCGGCAGATGGAACCTGTGGCGATGTTGATGCCTGCTGCGGCCCCTCCTCCTCCTCTGCTTCAGAACTGCTGCCGCCTGCACCCTGTTCCCCCAATGGCTGCCAATCGGGGTCAAGAACTGGGTCATCTAATAACTCTTCTTGTACCTCCTGCGCAACTTCGTCTGTGTCACCGTGTCGTTCGGTGGTATAGCGTTCGTGATGGGGCAACATAGTCTCATCAGGGTCTGATTCTTGATCAGCACCCTGCGAGGGCAATGTTGTGGTCTGAGTCAAAGGACCAGCATAGTAGTCTGGCTGTGGCTGTGCGTCAGTGCACTCCATGTCAGATTCAATTTGTAATGGGCATGGACTGTTAACTGCTTCACTTTCTAAGCCAGGGACGGTATGTGTAAAGAGCTCCATGGAGTAACCCGTTGTGTCGCCTGCTGCATTCTTCTCTGTTGTTGTTTTTGCTGAAGAGGACAAGGAAGTGACTTGTCCCTGACCGTGAACATCCACTAACGACGCGCTGCTTTTACTTTTACCAGTTTCACGAGAGGAGGCAAAAGAGCTAGAGGCTGAGTCAGCAAGATAAGCCAAAACTTGCTCTTGCTGCTCCGGCTTTAAAAGCGGTTTTCCTAATCCCAGAAAAGGGAGCGTTCGAGGCCTTGTGTAGCCGGACGACGAACCTGGCTCCACAGCTCCAGACTTAGGTGCAATATTTTTTTCCCCACGACCACCTGATGCTCCACCACTACCACTACCCTCATTACCAGCTGACAATGAACGCCCCCGGCCACGACCTCTTCCACTAGACTTCCTCATTGTTTTAAAAACGTAACCAAACTAACGTTATTTGTTGCAGTCACACAACTTACACGGTGAGCTATAACTTCAGTATGATTTAGCTACCCCTTTACAGGTTGGTGAGACCACAGCGAAAATCAGGCCCAATGTTACACACTCTTTTTTTGGTGGCTGCAAATTAGAGAGATGCCCCACACGCAGGACTGTCACTGAAGCACAAATGTTAATATTAATGTCACACTATTATTTTTTTTTTATTTTTATTTTTTTCAGGAACACTTTAGAAACCCCCCCCCAAAAAAAACATTGATTTTTGCAGGGAGAATTTAGAAAACAAATGTAACAAACTATATGCTTTCTATGGGCCACTGAGTGAGAGATGACGCACACAGGAATCAGGAGTGGCACACAAGCCCAGAGGCCAATATTTTTCTACCAATGATTGATGGAGTTATTTTCTCTGGTAGATTTTGGAACCCAAATCAAGGAAAAAAAATATAGGCTTTCTATGGACCACAATTGGAGAGAGAGAGAGAGAGAGAGATGGCACACCCAGGAGTCAAGACTGGCACACAAGCAGAAAGGCCAATATTAATCTCCCACTGTTTTTTTTTTTTTTTTTTTTTTTTTTCAGGGAGACTTTAGAAAAAAAAATAATAAAAAAAATATGATTTTATCAGGAAGAATTTAGAAACCAAATAAAATAAAATGATTTTTTCAGGGAGAATTTATAAAACAAATAAAACCAAAAATAGGCGTTCTATGGCCCACTGACTGAGAGATGACGCACACAGGAATCAGGAGTGGCACACAAGCCCAGAGGCCAATATTTTTCTACCAATGATTGATGGAGTTATTTTCTCTGGTAGATTTTGGAACCCAAATCAAGGAAAAAAAATATAGGCTTTCTATGGACCACAATTGGAGAGAGAGAGAGAGAGAGAGAGAGAGAGAGAGAGATGGCACACCCAGGAGTCAAGACTGGCACACAAGCAGAAAGGCCAATATTAATCTCCCACTGTTTTTTTTGGTTGTTTTTTTTTTTTTTTTTTCAGGGAGACTTTAGAAAAAAAAATAATAAAAAAAATATGATTTTATCAGGAAGAATTTAGAAACCAAATAAAATAAAATGATTTTTTCAGGGAGAATTTATAAAACAAATAAAACCAAAAATAGGCGTTCTATGGCCCACTGACTGAGAGATGACGCACCCAGGAGTCAAGACTGGCACACAAGCAGAAAGGCCAATATTAATCTCCCACTGTTTTTTTTTTTTTTTTCAGGGAGACTTTAGAAAAAAAAATAATAAAAAAAATATGATTTTGTCAGGAAGAATTTAGAAACCAAATAAAATAAAATGATTTTTTCAGGGAGAATTTAGAAAACAAATAAAACCAAAAATAGGCGTTCTATGGCCCACTGACTAAGAGAGAGAGAGAGAGAGAGATGGAACGCTTAGTACTGGCACACAAGCCCAAAGGGCAATATTAATCTCCCTTTTTTTTTCCAGGGAGAATTTCTAAAACCCCCAAAAAAAAAAAAATAGGCTTTCTATGGCCCACTATTTGTGAGAGAGATGGGACGCTCAGGACTGGCACAGATGGCACGCTCAGGACTGGCACAGAAGCCCAGAGGCCAATATTAATCTCCCTTTTTTTCTGGGAGAATTTATAAAACCAAAAAAATATTTAAATAGGCTTTCTATGGCCCACTATTTGTGAGAGAGATGGCACGCTCAGGACTGGCACAGATGGCACGCTCACAACTGGCACACAAGCCCAGAGGCCAATATTAATCTCCCTTTTTTCAGGGAAAATTTATAAAACCAAAAAAAAAATTAAATAGGCTTTCTATGGCCCACTATTTGTGAGAGAGATGGCACGCTCAGGACTGGCACAGATGGCACGCTCACAACTGGCACACAAGCCCAGAGGCCAATATTAATCTCCCTTTTTTCAGGGAAAATTTATAAAACAAAAAAAAAAAATTAAATAGGCTTTCTATGGCCCACTATTTGTGAGAGAGATGGCACGCTCAGGACTGGCACAGATGGCACGCTCACAACTGGCACACAAGCCCAGAGGCCAATATTAATCTCCCTTTTTTTCAGGGAGAATTTATAAAACCAAAAAAAAAATTAAATAGGCTTTCTATGGCCCACTATTTGTGAGAGAGATGGCACGCTCAGGGCTGGCACAGATGGCACGCTCAGGACTGGCACACAAGCCCAGAGGCCAATATTAATCTCCCTTTTTTTCAGGGAGAATTTATAAAACCCCAAAAAAAATAAAATAGGCTTTCTATGGCCCACTATTTGTGAGAGAGATGGCACACTCAGGACTGGCACACAAGCCCAAAGGCCAATATTAATCTCCCACTGTATTTTTATCAGGGAGAATTTATACACCCCACAAAAAAAAATACAGAAAAATGAAAAGGCTTTCTATGGCCCACTATGTGAGAGAGATGGCACACACAGGGATGGCACTCTAGCAGAAATGCCAAATTGCCAATCTTAATCTCCCACCAAAAAAAAAAAAAAAAAAAACACAGGGAATGTCCTACAATTACTATCTCCCTGCCTGCAGTAATCTCAGCCAGGTATGGCAGGCAGCTACTATCTCCCTGCCTGCAGTAATCTCAGCCAGGTATGGCAGGCAGCAATAAGGAGTGGACTGATGCACAAATGAAATAAAAAGTGTGGACAAACAAAAAAGATAGCTGTGCAGAAAGGAAGGAACAAGAGGATTTGTGCTTTGAAAAAAGCAGTTGGTTTGCACAGCGGCGTACACACAGCAATGCAGCTATCAGGGAGCCTTCTAGGGCAGCCCAATGAGCTACAGCGCTGAGGGGAAAAAAAAAAAAAAAAAACTTCCACTGTCCCTGCACACCGAGGGTGGTGTTGGACAGTGCAAATCGCTGCAGCACAAGCGGTTTTGTGGTTAATGGACCCTGCCTAACGCTATCCCTGCTTCTGACAAAGCGGCAGCAACCTCTCCCTAAGCTCAGATCAGCAGCAGTAAGATGGCGGTCGGCGGGAACGCCTCTTTATAGCCCCTGTGACGTCGCAGACAGCAAGCCAATCACTGCAATGCCCTTCTCTAAGATGGTGGGGACCAGGACCTATGTCATCACGCTGCTCACACTCTGCGTTTACCTTCATTGGCTGAGAAATGGCGCTTTTCGCGTCATTGAAACGCGACTTTGGCGCGAAAGTCGCGTACCGCATGGCCGACCCCGCACAGGGGTCGGATCGGGTTTCATGAAACCCCGACTTAGCCAAAAGTCGGCGACTTTTGAAAATGTTCGACCCGTTTCGCTCAACCCTAATTGCAAACACAAATTATTTGGTATTATTATCTTCATTTAATTTGTCTTAAATGAAAAAACAGAAAAGAGAATGAAGCAAAAAGCAAAACATTGATCATTTCATACAAAACTCCAAAAATGGGCCGGATAAAAGTATTGGCACCCTCAGCCTAATACTTGGTTGCACAACCTTTAGCCAAAATAACTGTGACCAACCGCTTCCGGTAACCATCAATGAGTTTCTTACAATGCTCTGCTGGAATTTTAGACCATTCTTCTTTGGCAAACTGCTCCAGGTCCCTGATATTTGAAGGGCGCCTTCTCCAAACTGCTATTTTTAGATCTCTCCACAGGTGTTCTATGGGATTCAGGTCTGGACTCATTGCTGGCCACCTTAGAAGTCTCCAGTACTTTCTCTCAAACCATTTTCTAGTGCTTTTTGAAGTGTGTTTTGGGTCATTGTCCTGCTGGAAGACCCATGACCTCTGAGGGAGACCCAACTTTCTCACACTGGGCCCTACATTATGCTGCAAAATTTGTTGGTAGTCTTCAGACTTCATAATGCCATGCACACGGTCAAGCAGTCCAGTGCCAGAGGCAGCAAAGCAAACCCAAAACATCAGGGAACCTCCGCCATGTTTGACTGTAGGGACTGTGTTCTTTTCTTTGAATGCCTCTTTCTTTCTCCTGTAAACTTTATGTTGATGCCTTTGCCCAAAAAGCTCTACTTCTGTCTCATCTGACCAGAGAACATTCTTCCAAAACATTTTAGGCTTTTTCAGGTAAGTTTTGGCAAACTCCAGCCTGGATTTTTTATGTCTCGGGGTAAGAAGTGGGGTCTTCCTGGGTCTCCTACCATACAGTCCCTTTTTATTCAGATGCTGACGGATAGTACAGGTTGACACTGTTGTACCCTCGGCCTGCAGGGCAGCTTGAACTTGTTTGGATGTTAGTCGAGGTTCTTTATTCAATATCCGCACAATCTTGCGTTGAAATCTCTTGTCAATTTTTCTTTTCCGTCCACATCTAGGGAGGTTAGCCACAGTGCTATGGGCTTTAAACTTCTTAAACTTCAGGTCTTTGGAGATGGACTTGTAGCCTTGAGATTGCTCATGCTTCCTTACAATTTGGTTTCTCAAGTCCTCAGACAGTTCTTTGGTCTTCTTTCTTTTCTCCATACTCAAGGACACACAAGGACACAGGACTGAGGTTCAGTCAACTTTAATCCATGTCAACTGGCTGCAAGTGTGATTTAGTTATTGCCAACACCTGTTAGGTGCCACAGGTAAGTTACAGGTGCTGTTAATTACACAAATTAGAGAAGCATCACATGATTTTTTGAACAGTGCCAATATTTTTGTCCACCCCCTTTTTTATGTTTGATGTGGAATTATATCCAATTTGGCTTTAGGACAATTCTTTTTGTGTTTTTTCATTTAAGAGAAATTAAATGAGGATAATAATACCAAATAATTTGTGCTTGCAATCATTTTCAGGAAGAAACTGAGTATTATCTGACAGAATTGCGGGGGTGTCAATACTTTTGGCAATGACTGTATGTGATGGATGCTATATTGCTCAGTAAAGTTGAACTGTTGAAAAAAGACATTGTCTCTGAAATGGTTTGTGGAGCTCGTTGATGCGGAGCGGGAGTGGAAGAAGCCGAGGGGACTCTGACAGCGAATGTGAGTCTACTGCTGCACACGCTGCACATGCCGCATAAGGGAAATTGTACACACGGTCAAAATTGTTGGTACCCCTCGTTTAATGAGAGAAAAATCCACAATGGTCACAGAAATAACTTGAATCTGACAAAAGTAATAATAAATAAAAGATCTATGAAAATGAACAAGTGAAAGTCAGACATTGCTTTTCAAGCATGCTTCCACAGAATTAAAAAAAAACATAAAACCTCATGAAATAGTCCTGGACAGAAATGATGGTACCCCTCAAAATAATGTGACAAAAGGGACATGGTAAATCAAGGTGTGTCCACTAACTAACATCACAGGTGTTTACAAGCTTGGAATCAGTGAGTGGGAAAATTGATGACAAATAAAAGAGACGGATAATATGAATGGTAACAAAAGAGCCCAGAAATACTTCTAAACAGATTAAAGGTGAACTTCAAGCTCAAGGAACATCAGCATCAGATCGCACTATTCTCGTTTTATGAGCCAAAGTGGACTTCATGGGAGACTACCAAGGAGGACACCATTGTTGAAAAAAAATCTTAAAATGTCAGACTGGAATTTGCCAAGCTACATGTTGACAAGCCACAAACCTTCTGGGAGAATGTCATATGAACAGATGAGACAAAAATGGAACTTTTTGGCAAGGCACATCAGCTCTATGTTCACAGATGGAAAAATGAAGCATAGCAAGAAAAGAACACTGTCCCTACTGTGAAACATGAGGAGACTCTGTTATTTTCTGGGTCTGCTTTGCTGCATCTGGCACAGGGTGTCTAGAATCTGTGCAGGGTACAAAGAAATCTCAAGACTATGAAGGGATTTTAAAGAGAAATGTGCTGCCCAGTGTCAGAAAGCTTGATCTCAGTCGCAGGTCATGGGTCTTGTAACAGGATGACCCAAAACACACAGCTAAAAACACCCAAGAATGGCTAAGAGGAAAACATTGGACTATTCTGAAGTGGCCTTCTATGAGCCCTGACCTAAATCCTATTGAGCACCTTTGGAAAGAGCTGAAACATGCCGTCTGGAAAAGGAAACCTTCAAACATGAGACACCTGGAGCAGTTTGCTCTTGAGGAGTGGGCCAAAATACTTGTCGAGAGGTGCAGGAGTCTCATTGACAGATACAGAAATCGTTTGATTGCAGTGATTGCCTCAAAAGGTTGTGTAACAAAATATTAAGTTAAGGGTACCATCATTTCTGTCGAGGCCTATTTCATTTTTATTTTTTTTTAATTCTGTGGAAGCATGGTTGAAAAGCAATGTCTGACTTTCATTTATTCATTTTCATAGATTTTTTTATTTATTATTACTTTTGCCAGTTTCAAGTTATTTCTGTGACCATTGTGGGTTTTTCTTTTATTAAATGAGGGGTACCGACAATTTTGACCACGTGTGTGTTTCATCTATGGGGTGCCAGGGTGTGGGAACACTAAACCTGTTGCCACCACTACCACCCTGTTCACCTTACACATGTGGCCTTTAGCAACCCTTCAACAACCCCTTGGGACCTTGGACTCTCTTCAGTGAAGGCTCTACTACCCTATCTGCATTTCGGGGGTCACCCTGGGCAACCCAGGTCTGCACTGGTCTTGGAAGGGAGTGGATAAACCTGTCCATTACAACCATTTCTACCATCTGTGCTGGGGTAGAGGACTCCGGCTGCAACCACTTCTGTACCAGATGCAGCAAATCGAACATTTGCCCAATATGCCCAGTAGTGGACCCTTTGAGCTTGGACAGACATAGTCACTGCTGAGCGTGCCAGTATTTCAGCTTTTAGTTGGGAAAGCCTGGGCATCTTGTAAGGCCAGGTCATAAATAACCTTCTAGGGCTCACAAGTTAGCTAGGGGGCCAGCACTTTCACGCACTGTTCCTGAGACAGCTTTTCCTGCTCTGACACCCATTCAAATGCAGTCAAAAAAGCTTCCACATAATGTTCTGCATTACTCGTCTTCCCGCCTTCCAGATGTATGTGTCGTCACCTCGACTTGGCAGAGGGAATGTCGGTCTTCCACAAACCGCCTCTGTGAGCAAGTCAATTTGCTGCTGCTGTTGTTGGAACTGGTCTTGTTGCTGCTGCTGCTGCTGTTGTTGGTGCTGCTACTGTGAGCAGATTGCGGGATGCAGTGATGGACAGGAGACAGAGCAAGGATTAACAATTGTACTTAGCACAGAGATACTCCACGCAGGGAGGTTAATGGTTAACTAGGGGGATTGGGTAGGCAGTTCAACAATTTGGAAAAGATGCAGGGGTTAAGAAACAGTGGGAAAGAGAATTAACAGTTCTTGGGGAGTCAACTTATCCTGTCAGACGTTTATCAAGATGTGGTCCTCCTGGAACAGGTGATGGTGCCAACAACGGCTAATGCGGCGCTTGTCCAATATGGTCCTGGAAGTAATGATGATGACCCGTCTTCTGGCGGCAGTGGTTGATCTCCGGTACCTTCCGCTGAGCCCCTAGTCTATGTGCTGATGTAGCCAGAGGAGCGTGGACCACAGCACTATCTGAGCCCGACGGGATCCAGCATACACTGAAGAATCGGGGTGCAGATAACAGTCCTGCACCCAGTCTCTCTCTGGCAGCATGCGCGCAGAACTTACTAGCCCGGAACGTTTAACACCGTGCTTTGAGGTCACCCAAGGGCACACTGCATGTCCTTCCTCACAGTCTGTCAGCAGTGGCAGGGAATCTCGAGCGCGGGCCTGTGCTATACTGATGCTCAAGGGCCAGAGCACTCACATCCCACTGCTGCGTGCTGTCTTTTCCCACTTCGCACATGCTGAAGCTGTAAACCCCTGGCCACACCCCCTGTTTCTGCCTGCAATGATTGGTCCAATCTGTTAAGATTTCTCCCGGACAACAGAGGAGACAGCCCGGACAGTTCCGGAGCCAGCACAGAAAAGGTACCTGCGTCACGGTCCCTCTTCTTACACTCCCCCTCTCCTTTTGCTCGCCATTCCACGGGCGAGACTTCCTGTAGTAAACATTGACGTTCTTCCATCTCCTGGATGATTCGCTGCCAAATTGGTCTTATTCATATTGGTTGGGTGGTATTCCTGCTGTTGTTCGTTCTGTGCGTCGTAAGTAAGGTTGAAGAGTGGAGCCAGGTTGAGTACTGGAGTCAGGTTGAGTAATGGAGTCAGGTTGTGTGGGCGAGGATGGGGACACGCCCAGGTTCAAGGGAGCAGTCTCTTCGAGAGTTTCAAGTTCCTGTTCCTCTTCTGGGTCGATGCGCAGGGGTCGGAGAAGTTTTCCTCGTCATCATCGAGAACTGTGGAGAGACGTGTTTCGGGGACAACTTGTGTTCCCTGTTTGGTCAGGGTCTCGTGACAAGCATGGATATAACATGTTCTGATGAACTACTCGTCCCCCTGCTGCAAGCTGTCTCTTCCTGTAAAGTCTGCCCCCGCTTCTGCGCACACTGAGTCTGTAAACCCCTGGCCACACCTCGTTTCGCCTGCAATGATTGGTCTGGTCTCTTAAGATTTCCCCCGGACAACAGAGGAGATAGCCAGGACAGTTCCGGACCCGGCACAGATAAGGTATCCGTGGCACGGTCCCTCTTCTTACACTGCTGTTGTTGCATCTGTTGTATAAGCAGCATACTGGTCTCTTGTTGCACCAGCTGCTGCTGCTGTAACTGTTGTTAGTGCTGCTGGTGCTGTTGCTGCTGTGCTTGTACCAGATGTTTAATCAGGTCTTACATTTTGCCTCATGCTGTTTGCTGGCTTATGGCCGCCTTCACCAGAACATGCAGTACCTCTAGTAGCAGTCACACATGTTCGCTGAGAACGCTGCATGCACTTCTCGCCACCTGTGGTAGATCGGCTTACTTGGCTGCACACGGAGGTAGTGTCATGAAAAAGCTCTCAGGAGACCTGGGACCAGAGACTCCTTCCCTGTCCCTAACACTAGGGGGCGCCCCAGCTCGCCCTACTCCTCGGGATACTTCCGAAGGTGAAGATGCTGGAGCTTCCACCCTTGCCTTATGTCCTGAGTTAACCCTCTGTCTGTTCTCTTCCCCACCCAGGGAAGAGGGGCGCTACTGTACACTGCATTACACCAACCTGACAAACAAGGCAACACAAACAAGGGTTAGCAGAATACTTCAGGCATACAAAATATTCATTCATATATAATAGAGGAATGTAGTGGTGTGAAGGTAGGGGAATAAACCAAAATAGAGGATAAAGAATTACCATGCATACAAACCAAGCAACAGTCACAGACAACTCCTCCCACTCTCCTTCTCATAAGAACTGCTCTCCCTACAATAGCCATGCAGCAATAAAGCTAGCTCTGACAAAGCTTTGTAACAGAGCCCAGATTATAAAGGGAAAAGGAGTGGCTAACCGAGCACAGGTGTAAGCGCAGGGATTTCCAACATGGCCGATTAACCCCTGTTCTGACAGAAGAAATTAACACATTTAAAATGAAGGAGAAGTGCTTCTTCTCAGAGCCGGAGTAGGAGCAATCAGACGCTGTGGTCTTCTGGCTCCACACTGTCGCTGTAACCCTGTGACAGTGCCCACTCTTCTACGAAGGACCTCTGGAACCAGGCCTATCTGGGTGTGCCACGTGAAAAGCCCGGACCAGTTTGGCCACATGAGCATCAGATGCTGGTACCCACATCCTCTCCTCAGGACCGTACTCACTCCAATGTACCAGGTTCTGAAGCGACCTACGAACAAGACGAGAATCCTAGATCTTCGCAATCTGAAACTTCAAGTTTCCATCGACAATGACAGGAGATGGTGGTAGAGCTGATGGTACTGAAGATGCAACATATTTTTTGAGGATAGATCGATGGAATACCTTATGGATCCTAAAGGTAGGTAGTAAAGCAAGGCGAAATGCTACAAGATTGAAGATGGTTGCGATCTTATAAGGACCAATAAACCTGGGACCCAGTTTCCAAAACGGGACCTTCAACTTAATGTTCCTAGAGGACAGCCACACCACGTCACCAACACACAGGTCCGGACCCACCAAATGTCTCCGATTAGCCACACTCTTATATTTTGATCCCATCTTCCTCAAATTATTTGTAACCCCCTGCCATATGGTAGAAATAGATGAAAAATGTTCTTCCTCCGGTAATCCAGAATGGCGATTACAAGTGAATGAATTAAACTGAGGATGGAACCCATATGCCCAGAAAAACAGGGACATACCGGTCGATTCCTGACAACAATTGCTCACAGTGAATTCGGCTAATGGTAAATAGGTAACCCAGTCCTCCTGATTTTCAGATACAAAGCACCTGAGATACATCTCTAGATTCTGGTTAACCCGTTCTGTCTGCCCATTAGACTGCAGGTGAAATGCGGAAGAAAATGACAAACGGATCCCCAAATGGGTGAAAAATGCCATCCAAAACTTGTAGACAAACTTCACCCCCAGATCAGAAACAATATTGGTCGGGATTCCATGTAATCTAATTATTTCCCTGACGAAAACTTGCACCAAGGATTTGGCATTCGGTAAAGCCATAGAATGAGACATTTTACTGAATTTATCTACCATCACCAGAATTACAGTATTCCCCGCCAACACGGGTAGATCCGTGATAAAATCGATCAACAAGTGAGTCCATGGTCTGCTGGGAATCTCCAATGGATGCAGAGCCCCCGACGGATGAGTATGAGAGCTCTTAGAACACACACAGACACTGCACGTAGCTACATATTCCTTAAGAGTACCTGGCCAACAAAAACGCAAAGTAAGCAGATCAGTGGTTGCTTTATTGTCAAGATGTCCAGCTAGCACTGAATTGTGATGTTCGCTGAGGACTCTAAGATGGAGATTAACAGGAACAAACAGTTTACCAAGTGGACAGGCAGCAGGGGTGCCCCCCTGAGCATCAACAACCTCACATTCCAGATCGGAGCATATAGATACCATAACATTCCCTTTTTAAAGAATACCTACCAGTTCACATTTATTTCCTCCCCCCAGGAAAGCAATGGGATAAGGCATCTCTGCCTTATTGTTTTTGTTCCCTGGCCTATATGTAATGAAAAAGTTAAACCTGGTAAAGAACAATGCCCATCTTGCCTGTCGAGGTGTTAGACATTTCGCCGATTACAAGTATACCAGATTCTCATTATCCGTGATTACCATAACTGAGTGAACCGCTCCCTCCAAAAAATGATGCCACTCTTCAAAAGCCCATTTGATTGCTAAGAGTTCCCTGTTAGCAATGTCATAATTTTTCTCAGCCGGTGACAGTTAATTAGAAAAATAAGCGCATGGTTGCCATTTACCAGGAGACGCACCCTGTGACAATACAGTCCCCACTCCCACCTCAGACGCATTGACCTCAACGATAAAAGGCTGAGAGATGTCAGGCTGTATAAGAATCAGCACAGAAGAAAAACACCTTTTCAACGTATCAAATGCTTTCCTGGCAGGACTGGACCACTTGGAGAAGTCCATCCCCTTTCTGGTCATATCTGTAAGAGGTTTAGCTACTACCGAAAAGATTTTTATGAACTTATGGTAGCAGTTGGGGAAACCTAAAAACCTTTGTAGCACCTTCAAATCCTCCAGACGATCCCAATCCAATACTGCCCGGACATTTGCTGGATCCATGTGAAAAACGGTGGAAGACAACACATATTATAAGAAAGGGATCTCCTCAACCGAGAACATACACTTCTCGTTTGACAAATAATTTATTGTCGCTGAGTATATGTAAGACCTACCTGACATGTACCTGGTGTGACTCAAGGTAAGGTGAATAAATTAGTATGTCATCCAGATAGATAGCCACAAATCTGCCTTCCAGGTGACTAAAGATGTAATTTATAAAGTGTTGAAAGACGGCGGGCGCATTCATCAACCCAAAAATCTTCACCAGATTCTCATTGTGTCCCTCAGGCATATTGAACACTGTTTTCTACTCATATATACACATACAGTGGGTACAGAAAGTTTTCAGACCCTTTAAATTTTTCACTCTTTGTTTCATTGCAGCCATTTGGTAAATTCAAAAAAGTTCATTTTTTTCACATTATTGTACACTCTGCACCCCATCTTGACTGAAAAAAAACAAATGTAGAAATTTTTGCGAATTTAATAAAATAGAAATGCTCAAATATCACACAGTCATAAGTATTCATACCATTTGCTCAGTATTGAGTAGAAGCACCCTTTTGAGCCAGTACATGAGTCTTCTTGGGAATGATGCAACAAGTTTTTCACACCTGGATTTGGGGATCCTATACCATTCTTCCCTGCAGATCCTTTCCAGTTCCGTGAGGTTGGAGGATGAACGTTGGTGGACAGCCATTTTCAAGTCTATCCAGAGATGCTCAATTGGGTTTAGGTCATTACTCTGGCTGGGCCAGTCAAGTATGGTCACAAAGTTGTTCTGAAGCCACTACTTTGTTACTTTAGCTGTGTGCTTAGTCATTGTCTTGTTGGAAGGTGAACCTTCAACCAAGTCTGAGGTCCAGAGCACTCTGAAAGAGGTTTTAATCCAGGATATCTCTGTACTTGGCCGCTTTCATGTTTCCTTCAATGACAACCAGTCGTATCGTCCCAGCAGCTGAAAACCCCCCACCATGGCATGATGCTGCCACCACATTTCACTGTTGGGATTGTATTGGGCCGGTGATGAGCAGTGCCTGGTTTTCTCCACACATTCCACTTAGAATTATCACCAAAAGGTCTATCTTCATCTCAACAGACCAAAGAATTTTATTTATCATAGTCTGGGAGTCCTTTATGTGTTTTTTAGCAAACTTTATGTGGGCTTTCATATGTCTTGCACTGAGAGGCTTCCGCCGGGCCACTCTGCCATAAAGGCCGGACTGGTGGATGGCTGAAGTGATAGTTGACTTTGTGGAACTTTCTCCCATCTCCCTACTGCATCTCTGGAGCTCAGCCACAGTGATCTTGGGGTTCTTCTTTACCTCTCTCACCAAGGCTCTTCTCCGACGATTGCTCAGTTTGGCTGGACAGCCAGGTCTAGGAAGACTTCTGGTGGTCCCAAACTTCTTACATTTAAGGATTATGGAAGCCACCATGCTCTTAGGAACCTTGAGTACTGCAGAAATTCTTTTTTTTTAACCTTGGCCGGATCTGTGCCTTGCCACAATTCTGTCATTGACCTCCTTGGCCAGTTCCTTTGACCTCATGATTCTCATTTGGTCTGACATGCAATGTGAGGTCTTATATAGACAGTTGTGTGCCTTTCCAAATCAAGTCCTGTCAGTTTTATTAAACACTAGCTGTTTCCAGCCAGCTAACGCTCGGCACGCTCATTGCTACCTAATTAACGCTGCTGGTGATTAAACTAAAGTAAATAATGACAACATTCAATAGCGCTTACGCAGGTGGTAAATTAACTTAAAATGAAGTTAATAACAATAATAATCATTAAAAATCTGAATAATACTAATAATACATTTTATTCACAGTGTAAAATCAAAAACAAACTGGATTCAGTAAGATGTGCATTTTTTATTAATTCCAGCATCTAAACAAATTTCATAACGAAACATAAATTAAGTTAAAATTTCTCTGTAAACACAACTAAATGCATAGTCATTTCGTCATTTTCAAAGATCTTTCCTTGACTTCTACCAGGTACAATTTTATGTGTGGGGACGGGATTGTGTGTGGTAATGTGGTGGGGGGGATTATGTGTGGTAATGTGGTGGGGGGGCAGGATTATGTGTGGTGATGTGGTGGGAGGGATTGTGTGGTAATGTGGTGGGAGGATAATGTGTGGTAATGTGGTGGCAGGATTATGTGTAGTAATGGGGTGGGGGGCGGGATTATGGGTGGTAATGTGGTGGGAGGCGGGATTATGTGTGCTGATGTGGTGGAGCGGGATTATGTGTGGTAATGTGGTGGGGGTCGGGATTATCTGTGGTGATGTGATGGGGCAGGATTATGCATGGAGATGTGGTAGGGGGTGGGATTATGTGTGGTGATGTGGTGGGGGCGGGATTATGTGTGGTAATGGGGTGGGGGGCCGGATTGTGTGGTGATGTGTTGGGGGGTGGGATTATGTGTGGTGATGGGGTGGGGGCATGATTATGTGTGGTGATGGGGTGGGGGGTGGGATTGTGTGTGGTGATTGGGTGGGGGGGCGGAATTGTGTGTGGTGATGGGGTGGGGGGACGGAATTATGTGTGGTGATGTGTTGGGGGGCGGGATTATGTGGTGATGTGGTGGGGGCGGGATTATGTGTGGTGATGTGGTGGGGTCAGAGCTACTGTGCAGGGGGCGGGATTAGCGAGTGTGATGTGGGGGGCGGGATTATGTGTGGTAATGAGGTGGGGGGCAGGATTATCTGTGGTAATGTGTGGGGGGCGGGATTATGTGTGGTAATGTGGTGGGGGCGGGATTATGCGTGGTGATGTGGTGGCGGGGCGGGATTATGCATGGTGATGTGGAGGGCGGAATTATGCATGGTGATGTGTTGGGGGCGGGATTATGCGTGGTGATGTGTTGGGGGGTGGGATTATGTGTGGTGATGTAGTGGGGGCGGAGCTACTGTGCATGGGGTGGGATTATGTGTGGTGATGTGGTGGGGGCGGGATTATGTGTGGTAATGTGGTGGGGGTGGGATTATGTGTGGTAATGTGGTGGGGGGGCGGGATTATGTGTGGTAACGTGGTGGGGGGCTGGATTATATGTGGTAATGTGGTGGGGGCGGGATTATGTGTGGTAATGTGGTGGGGAGCGGGATTGTGTGTGGTAATGTGGTAGGGGGCGGGATTATGTGTGGTGATGGGGTGGGGGGTGGGATTATGGGTGGTGATGGGGTGAGGGGTGGGATTATGCATGGTGATGTGTCGGGGGGGCGGGATTATGTGTGGTGATAGGGCAGGATTGTGTGGTAATGGGGTGGGATTATTTGTGGTAATGGGGTGGGGGCGGGATTATGTGTGGTGATGTGGTGGGGGGCAGGATTATGTGTGGTAATGGGGTGGGGGGCGGGATTATGTGTGGTGATCTGTTGGGGGCGGGATTATGTGTGGTGATGTGTTGGGGCGGGATTATGTGTGGTGATGTGGTGGGGGCAGGATTATGTGTGGTGATGTGGGGGCGGGATTGTGTGTGGTAATGGGGTGGGGGGGCGGGATTATGGGTGGTGATAGGGCAGGATTGTGTGTGTTAATGGGGTGGGATTATTTATGGTAATGGGGTGGAGGGCGGTATTATGTGTGGTGATGTGGTGGGGGCGGTATTATGTGTGGTGATGGGGTGGGGGCGAGATTATGTGTGGTGATGTGTTTTAGGGGCGGGATTATGTGTGGTAATGGGGTGGGGGCGGGATTATTCATGGTGATGTGTTGGGGCGGGATAATGTGTGGTGATGTGGTGGGGGCGGTATTATGTGTGGTAATGGGGTGGGGGCAGGATTGTGTGTGGTAATGGTGTGGGGGTGGGATTGTGTGTGGTAATGGAGTGGGGGGTGGGATTGTGTGTGTGGTAATGGGGTGGGATTATTTGTAAAGAGGTGGGGGGCGGGATTATGTGTGGTGATGTGGTGGGGCGGGATTATGTGTGGTGATGTGGTGGGGGGCGGGATTATGTGTGGTGATGGGGTGGGGGCGGGATTATGTGTGGTGATGTGTTGGGGGCGGGATTATGTGTGGTGATGTGTTGGAGAGCGGGATTATGGGTGATGATGTGGTGGAGGTGGAGTTTCTGTGCAGGGGGCGGGATTAGCGAGTAATCACGATGCCGCTTATATATATATATATAGGTAGCTGGCCTCCAATGAAGGAGCAGAACCATCTCAAGGAAGATCACAAGGAAATGGACAGCATGTGAGTAATGTGACTTAAATATGAGTGTCTGAGCAAAGGGTCTGAATTCTTATGAATATGATATTTCAGTTTTTCTTTTTTATTAAATTTGCAAAAAATTCTATCTTTCTGTTTTTTTTAGTCAAGATGGGGTTCAGAGTGTACAATAATGAGAAAAAATCAACTTTTTTGAATTTACCAAATGGCTGCAATAAAACAAATAGTGAACAATTTTAAGGGGTCTGAATACTTTCCGTACCCGAGTCGTGGTGTGCATATGGTTTCATTTACATATGCACGCCAAGCTAAAATAAGAATGGGGATTTTATAAATAACTTCCCCTGATAAAAAAGATGTGATGAATACTAATACATGACACTTCCATTTCACAGAAGCATTTGGTACTAAATTACAAGCGATGAGTCTCTGCTATAAGATATTGTAAAGTCCTTTTCTTATTTTATGGAGATTCACCTAATTTGTCTTGAAGGAGAACAGTCAGTGTGATATTCAAAGCCACCTCATAAATCCTTCCCATTACGCGGCCAAGTAAATTACGTGCAGAATAAGACATTTTGTAGCTAGCAGAAATTATTATTTAATAGTCCTTGTGAGCTTTTCTATCCAGTTTCTTTCTATTGACTTCTAATATGGAATGTTTTTACCTTAGTGTAAATTCTTTTGAAGATTATGCCAGACAATTTTTTTATATGAATTCGATACATTTAAAATAAACTTTTTGTATACCTAAGTGTGGCACCCCTAGGGGTATTTGCCACAAAAATAGTTACTGACACTAAACACAAATATTAAGATAGCAAAACTGCACTACCACCTCCGGCCAGAAGGGGGAGCTCCAGAGACTCCCCTTAATCCATTCTGGTCTGAGAGAAGAAATGGCAGTTGGGCTAAGGAGCTGAAAGTGAGAGGTCATACAGCTGAATTTCTAACAGCCCTATGACGGTTTCCAGGCCCAAATCACCGGCCTGAGGAGAAGAGGGATAGAGAAAAGGGACATTGTGAGAACCGGGTAGCATTAATCACTACCCAGAACAGGCGCAAAGACGGATACCGGATCCGTGGCTGTATTCATTATACATAATACAGCAACCGGAAAAACGTGAGGTGATATCAGCTTCACTAGGGCCGGACGCAGCAACAGACACAGAGTTCAGCGGTACTCCCGGAGGGGGTAAGCCGATAAAAGGACTCGGGTTGCCCGTCGAACCAGGACCCGGAGGGGACAGATTGGGCCGGCAGCCAGTTCACATACAGCAGCAGGGCCACACAGAAATTGCGCACAATAAGAGGCGAAGACCCCGGCAGGGTCAAAGTAACTCAGAGTTCCCATACAGACTCCGGTGACAGGACTGGTTGTAAATCCTTTTATGTTAAAGTAAACTGGTTAAACGTTTCAGTGCCTCAGTCTTTCATTTGGACAATAGCCATCTATCCAGGATCGGGATCGTCACCGCTGGGAGAACCTGCTGCTGATCAAGTAAGTGCCTGTCCCCTCACGATACCCCTTACACTGTGCATTGCCTGAGGCCACAGCAGCGGGTCAAGCCACCTGTGACATCCCCCTCAAGAGACAGACCCCATTGGTCCGGTGCTGGGTATCCCGGTCTCCTGGGCGTCACATAAGTAATTCCTCAAAAGAGAACTTGTCATACTGAACATGCTGCTCTATCTTATTGCTGTGTCTGGTTCATTCAGACGTCCGTGCAAATAGGACCAAGATTTGACCAAACAGCACAAACTGGACGTGGGTCTTAACATTGTATCTTACTCCATTTTTTATTTATTTGCTATTTTTCATGTCTATTTATACCATTTTTAAATGTTTGCTCTTACACATTATTTACACGATATCCAATTCACTTAGGTATTTACCTTATTTATTTCCTATTAGAGACTTATCACTATCATGTTATTTTTATTTACATTTATTTCAATTTTTATTTATTTTTATTCACAACTCATAACTTTTTTATTATATTTTGTGTCTATATATATTTATGGCACCACATTATTTAATATATTCACCTCTTATTTATTCATTTAGTTTTTCACTTTTATGTCAATCTATGATTATTCTTGCACATTTCTATTCTAAATATTGCCATGGTCACATTGAGGGCTCACTTCTACGCACGTCATTGGTGGGAAGTGCGCTTCTCTGCTCTAAGGTCCCCCTGACTTCCGATCCTGCGCAATAGGCACGGCATGCGTTCCACACATGCGTTCCAGCGCGGAGACCAGAAGTCTCTTCACTTCTGGGTTGGACCATTAGTAACAGAGAAGCGCCCGCTTTTTCCCAGCAATGAGGCACCGCATCCAATCACCACTTAATTTATTTCATACCGGAGGTATTTAAGACCTCATGGCCATGTTATACACGCCCCCATAGAAGAAGCATAACACGAAACGGCGCTGCCGGGGTGAGATTGCGAGGCTGCAGGGACTTTTTTCATCCAGCACTTCATAGGTATTGTACTGCATACAACATTATGAGATATACACCAGCCTTCATTTTACACTTGCCACTTTATATTTGAGATTAGGCTAAGCCCATGCATAGTTCATGATAACATTTCCACTAGGTTCTATGCACTTTACAAGATATCCATGAATTGGAACTGTTTCCAGGTCTTAATTTTTTGCATGGAAAGTCCTTTTTCAGAACAGTACCCGAACCCAAACGCGGACTCCATTCACTTGCATGGGGGGCCGGAACATCCAGTGTTTGCTGCTCTGTCATGCACATGACAGCACAACAAACGCCCGGTGTTCGGGGGGCCAAACCCAACCACTAACAAGGACTTCCTGGTGTTTGGTACAGACGCTGAACTTTACTGTCTCTAGTTGTGACCTGCAACATGTTGACATACAACACAACATCACAAATGTTTTCTAATGCCAGCAGTGTTATAATCCCCGGCATAGCGAAAAAAGTACATGAAAGATGTGTTAAATATGGATATCGCATATGCAGCGCCCCAGAGACCTGGTCGTTGCAGTAGTGTCACTCCGCCACTAAGGGGAGTGATGGTATGTCTGATGGCAGTAAAGGAGTTCACCTGACCAGGTATCACCAGCACACATTACACTTCACACTCCGGCCGCTAGGGGGAGCAAAAGGTTCTATTTATTAGGCCACTCCTCACACTTTGGTAAAACTGGGGGTTGGATAGGAAGTTAGACAGAAGCTGACTGGGTTTTGTCCAGGCAACATCCCGTGGCAGGGGGTGTTGCGGGGGAAGATTCAGGGGGGTCCCTGTCAGGCGTGGAAACCTGGCAGTGGCCTAGCGACAAGGCAGAACGTTACAGAGACGCGCCTGCACTACCTTGCGGTGGCATCTAAAGAAAAGACACGAAGCGAAGGATATTGTGGACAGTGAGAAACAAGATAAAGTACAAAGGAGAGCCAGTAGGAGTCGTGCCCCGAGAACGGCAACATCCTACTGAGGCGCGTAGCCGGTGACCGGAACACCAAGGAAGTAACTGACTTCATGCCTTACTTCAAACTCCGCAGGACAGTTAATTATAGGTTGGCTGTCTACCATACATCACCTAAGCAGACATAGGGGGCAAGCGTGGAGAGAGGCGACTCTAGGGTCCCAGAATAGCTCCGAGCCTTCCCGTCAAATGGGTGCGTCCTAGCCATAACAAACCTGGGGGACGGAGAGAGAAGAACTAGAAAGAACGAGAACAGAAGTTGTGAGGACTATCCCGAATGCTCAGCAGGGAAGAACTACAAACACACATTCGCCAGAAGACTCGCTACACTCATCAGGAGGGCGTTAAACTAGAAGAAGAGGGGACGGGAAGAAAAACATTAGACTTGAACAAAGAAGACCCAGGAAAACATACTCAGAAGGGAGGTAAGAACATTTCTAAAACAATCCACAGCGAGGAGATTGGAACAAAACAAAATCCTCTAAACTGCATGCTCGCAAACGCCAGAAGCCTGACAAACAAGATGGAAGAACTAGAAGCAGAAATATCTACAGGTAACTTTGACATAGTGGGAATAACCGAGACATGGTTAGATGAAAGCTATGACTGGGCAGTTAACTTACAGGGTTACAGTCTGTTTAGAAAGGATCGTAAAAATCGGAGAGGAGGAGGGGTTTGTCTCTATGTAAAGTCTTGTCTAAAGTCCACTTTAACCCCTTCATGACCGGGGGATTTTTCGTTTTTCCGTGTTCGTTTTTCGCTCCCCTCCTTCCCAGAGCCATAACTTTTTTATTTTTCTGTCAATTTGGCCATTTGAGGGCTTATTTTTTGCGGGACGAGTTGTACTTTTGAACGACATCATTGGTTTTAGCATGTCGTGTACTAGAAAACGGGAAAAAAATTCCAAGTGCGGTGAAATTGCAAAAAAAGTGCAATCCCACATTGGTTTTTTGTTTGGCTTTTTTGCTAGGTTCACTAAATGCTAAAACTGACCTGCCATTATGATTCTACAGGTCATTACGAGTTCATAGACACCAAACATGACTAGGTTATTTTTTATCTAAGTGGTGAAAAAAAATTCCAAACTTTGCTAAAAAAAAAAAAATTGCGCCATTTTCCGATACTCGTAGCGTCTCCATTTTTCATCATCTGGGGTCGGTTGAGGGCTTATTTTTTGCGTGCCGAGATGATGTTTTTAATGATAGCATTTCGGTGCAGATACGTTCTTTTGATCGCCCGTTATTGCATTTTAATGCAATGTCGCGGCGACCAAAAAAACGTAATTCTGGCGTTTCGAATTTTTTTCCCGCTACGCTGTTTAGCGATCAGGTTAATACTTTTTTTTAATTGATAGATCGGGCGATTCTGAGCGCGGCGATACCAAATATGCGTAGATTTGATTTTTTTTTATTGATTTATTTTGATTGGGGCTAAAGGGGGGTGATTTAAACTTTTATGTTTTTTTTATTTTTTTCACATTTTTTTAAACTTTTTTTTTTTACTTTTGCCATGCTTCAATAGCCTCCATGAGAGGCTAGAAGCAGGCATAGCACGATCGGCTCTGCTACATAGCAGCGATCTGCTGATCGCTGCTATGTAGCAGAATTGCACGTGTGCTGTGAGCGCCGACCACAGGGTGGTGCTCACAGCGACGGGCAATCAGTAACCATAGAGGTCTCAAGGACCTCTATGGTTACCATTCACAAGCATCGCCGACCCCCGATCATGTGACGGGGGTCGGCGATGACGTCATTTCCGGCCGCCCGGCCGAAAGCGGTAGTTAAATGCCGCTGTCTGCGTTTGACAGCGGCATTTAACTAGTTAATAGGTGCGGGCAGATCGCGATTCTGCCCGCGCCTATTACGGGCACATGTCAGCTGTTCAAAACAGCTGACATGTCCCGGCTTTGGTGCGGGCTCACCGCAGAGCCCTGCATCAAAGCAGGGGAGCCGGCATCGGACGGTATAGTACGTCCGATGCCGGTAAGGGGTTAAGGGAGGATATTAGCGAAGGAATTGAGGATGTCGAGTCCATATGGGTCGAAATTCATGGAGGGAAAAATGGTAACAAAATTCTCATTGGGGTCTGTTACAAACCCCCAAATATAACAGAAACCATGGAAAGTCTACTTCTAAAGCAGATAGATGAAGCTGCAACCCATAATGAGGTCCTGGTTATGGGGGACTTTAATTACCCGGATATTAACTGGGAAACAGAAACCTGTGAAACCCATAAAGGCAACAGGTTTCTGCTAATAACCAAGAAAAATTATCTTTCACAATTGGTGCAGAATCCAACCAGAGGAGCAGCACTTTTAGACCTAATACTATCTAATAGACCTGACAGAATAACAAATCTGCAGGTGGTCGGGCATCTAGGAAATAGCGACCACAATATTGTACAGTTTCACCTGTCTTTCACTAGGGGGACTTGTCAGGGAGTCACAAAAACACTGAACTTTAGGAAGGCAAAGTTTGACCAGCTTAGAGATGCCCTTAATCTGGTAGACTGGGACAATATCCTCAGAAATAAGAATACAGATAATAAATGGGAAATGTTTAAGAACATCCTTGTGGGAATAAAAGGACTAGAAATAGGAAAAACCCAATGTGGCTAAACAAAGAAGTAAGACAGGCAATTAACAGTAAAAAGAAAGCATTTGCACTACTAAAGCAGGATGGCACCATTGAAGCTCTAAAAAACTATAGGGAGAAAAATACTTTATCTAAAAAACTAAATAAAGCTGCCAAAAAGGAAACAGAGAAGCACATTGCTAAGGAGAGTAAAACTAATCCCAAACTGTTCTTCAACTATATCAATAGTAAAAGAATAAAAACTGAAAATGTAGGCCCCTTAAAAAATAGTGAGGAAAGAATGGTTGTAGATGAAGAGGAAAAAGCTAACATATTAAACACCTTCTTCTCCACGGTATTCACGGTGGAAAATGAAATGCTAGGTGAAATCCCAAGAAACAATGAAAACCCTATATTAAGGGTCACCAATCTAACCCAAGAAGAGGTGCGAAACCGGCTAAATAAGATTAAAATAGATAAATCTCCGGGTCCGGATGGCATACACCCACGAGTACTAAGAGAACTAAGTAATGTAATAGATAAACCATTATTTCTTATTTTTAGGGACTCTATAGTGACAGGGTCTGTTCCGCAGGACTGGCGCATAGCAAATGTGGTGCCAATATTCAAAAAGGGCTCTAAAAGTGAACCTGGAAATTATAGGCCAGTAAGTCTAACCTCTATTGTTGGTAAAATATTTGAAGGGTTTCTGAGGGATGTTATTCTGGATTATCTCAATGAGAATAACTGTTTAACTCCATATCAGCATGGGTTTATGAGAAATCGCTCCTGTCAAACCAATCTAATCAGTTTTTATGAAGAGGTAAGCTACAGGCTGGACCACGGTGAGTCATTAGACGTGGTATATCTCGATTTTTCCAAAGCGTTTGAAACCGTGCCGCACAAGAGGTTGGTACACAAAATGAGAATGCTTGGTCTGGGGGAAAATGTGTGTAAATGGGTTAGTAACTGGCTAAGTGATAGAAAGCAGAGGGTGGTTATAAATGGTATAGTCTCTAACTGGGTCGCTGTGACCAGTGGGGTACCGCAGGGGTCAGTATTGGGACCTGTTCTCTTCAACATATTCATTAATGATCTGGTAGAAGGTTTACACAGTAAAATATCGATATTTGCAGATGATACAAAACTATGTAAAGCAGTTAATACAAGAGAAGATAGTATTCTGCTACAGATGGATCTGGATAAGTTGGAAACTTGGGCTGAAAGGTGGCAGATGAGGTTTAACAATGATAAATGTAAGGTTATACACATGGGAAGAAGGAATCAATATCACCATTACACACTGAATGGGAAACCACTGGGTAAATCTGACAGGGAGAAGGACTTGGGGATCCTAGTTAATGATAAACTTACCTGGAGCAGCCAGTGCCAGGCAGCAGCTGCCAAGGCAAACAGGATCATGGGGTGCATTAAAAGAGGTCTGGATACACATGATGAGAGCATTATACTGCCTCTGTACAAATCCCTAGTTAGACCGCACATGGAGTACTGTGTCCAGTTTTGGGCACCGGTGCTCAGGAAGGATATAATGGAACTAGAGAGAGTACAAAGGAGGGCAACAAAATTAATAAAGGGGATGGGAGAACTACAATACCCAGATAGATTAGCGAAATTAGGATTATTTAGTCTAGAAAAAAGACGACTGAGGGGTGATCTAATAACCATGTATAAGTATATAAGGGGACAATACAAATATCTCGCTGAGGATCTGTTTATACCAAGGAAGGTGACGGGCACAAGGGGGCATTCTTTACGTCTGGAGGAGAGAAGGTTTTTCCATCAACATAGAAGAGGATTCTTTACTGTTAGGGCAGTGAGAATCTGGAATTGCTTGCCTGAGGAGGTGGTGATGGCGAACTCAGTCGAGGGGTTCAAGAGAGGCCTGGATGTCTTCCTGGAGCAGAACAATATTGTATCATACAATTATTAGGTTCTGTAGAAGGACGTAGATCTGGGGATTTATTATGATGGAATATAGGCTGAACTGGATGGACAAATGTCTTTTTTCGGCCTTACTAACTATGTTACTATGTTACTATGTTACAACACACAGGCGCTAGTTGGTAGGCACTGATTTCCACCTGCAAAGGGAACTCTGGATGTGCCTTCGGACCGGCCGGTCTCAGACAGCCCTGTTGACAGTACTCTAGATTGAGGATACCGAAGCACCTCACACCATCACCACCTACACTACTGGGAAGCCCTGGGGATATACTTCACCTGTGGGAAGGTACACCATCTAGCTGCCATCACATCACCCCAGTGGACCCCAATCAGCGTCGGTCACCCTGACCGAATACCACAGGTGGCATCACGAAACTTTAGCCGACCTTCATCACCCCTTTTATTGGATGCCCCTTAGCAGGGTCACGGACCGGGTCCAGCCACCGTGACAACCCTAGAACTGAGACAGAGAGGACTGGTGCCGAGTAACCCGCGGCCCTGCGTCTGGGGGCGCTCCACATATATATACCCATATGTAATACATCTACTATATAGTAGCACAAAATAAGCCAATAACATATTGTGTGTGAACACTTAACCCAAAAGTTGGGGTAATAGATCACAGAAAAACAACCACTCCAGGCAATCATATAGAACAGGAGAACACGGAATGTAATGGTTAGATAGTACATTTTTATTAGACACAAATTAGCCATACATATATTTTTTCACTTGTATGAAAAAGACAGAAACACGGGTATTACATACCTGGTAATGTGTTTTTTCATGATACATGACGGCACCACGAGAGAGGGGATCCGCCCATCAAGGACAGGAACAAGGACAGGAAACCTTCAAGATAAAAGGGGAGGCTCCTCTCCCCACATCAGTTGTTTTACAGAGTACGAGAGGAACTCCGCCGGTTAGTGTACACATAAATAATACATACTATACGGTTCTATTCACCGACACCCGAGGGAGTGTATAATACAAATAATGCTAATAATGCACCCAACTAATGACGTGATCAAAAGGGTGTGAATATAAGGGTGCCGTCATGTCTCATGAAAAAACACATTACCAGGTATGTAATACCTGTGTTTTTCCATCATACATGACGGCACCATGAGAGAGTTACAGAGATTTGTATTCTCTTTTAGGGAGGGATCACTGCTTGTAACACTCTTCTCCCAAATGTGAGATCAGAGGTAGCAGATAGGTCTAGCCTATAATGTTTAAAAAATGTAGATGGAGAGGACCAAGTGGCCAACTTACAGATTTGGTCGATAGTAGCATCTGCTCTCTCCGCCCCCGACGTCGCCATGGCCATCGTGGAGTGGGCTTTCAGACCCTGTGGAACAACCCTGCCTGCACTACTATACGCTAGAGCCTCTCTCACCCATCTAGCGATAGTTTGTTTTGAGGCTTTAAGGCCCTTCCTTGACCCCTGGAATGAAACAAATAAAGCCCTCTGTTTCCTCCAGGATTTTGTCATCTCTAAATACTGTAGGATACATCTCCTGACATCTAGGCAATGGAGTCTCTCCTCTTTCTTGTTGCTAGGATTGGGACAGAAAGAGGGTAGGGTTATATCCTGAGCCCTATGGAATCTCGATACCACTTTGGGGAGATATGCCGTATCTAATTTTAATACAACCCTATCGTCTATAATTTGTGTGTAAGGGGGGTCAGCTGACAACGCGTGTAAATCCCCAACCCTACGGGCCGATGTAAGTGCCACTAACAAAGCTGTTTTTAATGTTAGTACTTTATCTGAAGTTGTATTTAACGGCTCAAAGGGGCTTTCTGTCAAAGCTGTCAACACTAAATTTAGATCCCATGGTGGAGGAATAGGGGATGGAACAGAGTCAGCTCTACTACAGGCTCGGATAAACCTCTGTTGTGAATTCTGTGGTCAAGCTCCCTCCTGTGGTCATGAGTGGTACTTCGGCTGGTTCTGTCTATGAGCTTCCTCTGGTGGATGTGAGTGGGGCTGCGGCTTCTGAGTTTCCTTCCTCAGGTGACGAGGTTAAGTCGTTAGGGGCTGCTCTATTTAACTCCACCTAGTTCTTTGTTCCTGGCCTCCAGTCAATGTTCCAGTATTGGTCTTGCTTTCTCCTGGATCGTTCTTGTGGCCTGTCTGCCCTGCATAAGCTAAGTTTTGCTTGTGTTACTTTTGTTTGCTATATTTTCTGTCCAGCTTGCTATATTGGTTTTTCTTGCTTGCTGGAAGCTCTGAGACGCAGAGGGAGCACCTCCGTACCGTTAGTCGGTGTGGAGGGTCTTTTTGCCCCTCTGCGTGGTTGTTTGTAGGTTTTTGTGCTGACCGCAAAGCTATCTTTCCTATCCTCGGTCTATTCAGTAAGTCGGGCCTCACTTTGCTAAAATCTATTTCATCTCTGTGTTTGTATTTTCATCTTAACTCACAGTCATTATATGTGGGGGGCTGCCTTTTCCTTTGGGGAATTTCTCTGAGGCAAGGTAGGCTTATTTTTCTATCTTCAGGGCTAGCTAGTTTCTCAGGCTGTGCCGAGTTGCATAGGGAGCGTTAGGCGCAATCCACGGCTACCTCTAGTGTGGTATGATAGGATTAGGGATTGTGGTCAGCAGAGTTCCCACGTCTCAGAGCTCGTCCTATGTTAGTAACTATCAGGTCACTTTGTGTGCTCTTAACCACTAGGTCCATTGTGGTTCTGAATCACCTGTTCATAACAGTACTGGAGGCCCAAAGTACTAATGCTTCTCAATAGAGGGAAAAGAGAAGTTCTGAGACCATTTTTTTTTCTCTGTACTGTGTTTTGTCTTTCTTTTCCCCTAGACATTTGGGTGGTTCAGGACACAGGTGTAGTGATGGACATTAAAGGTATGTCTTCTTGTATGGATCATCTCACTGCAAGAGTACAAAATATTCAAGACTTTGTGGTTCAGAATTCTATGTTAGAGCCAAGAATTCCTATTCCTGATTTGTTTTCTGGAGATAGAGCTAAGTTTCTGAGTTTTAAGAATAATTGTAAACTGTTTCTGGCTTTGAAACCCCGCTCCTCTGGTGACCCAGTTCAACAAGTTAAGATCATTATTTCTTTATTACGTGGCGACCCTCAAGACTGGGCATTTTCACTTGCGCCAGGAGATCCTGCATTATGTAATATTGATGCGTTTTTCCTGGCGCTCGGATTGCTGTATGATGAACCTAATTCAGTGGATCAGGCAGAGAAAAATTTGCTGGCTCTGTCTCTGGGTCAGGATGAGGTAGAGATATATTGTCAGAAGTTTAGGAAGTGGTCTGTGCTCACTCAATGGAATGAATGTGCGCTGGCAGCAATTTTCAGAAAAGGTCTCTCTGAAGCCCTTAAGGATGTCATGGTGGGATTTCCTATGCCTGCTGGTCTGAATGAGTCTATGTCTTTGGCCATTCAGATCGGTCGACGCTTGCGTGAGCGTAAAACTGTGCACCATTTGGCGGTATTATCTGAGCATGGACCTGAGCCTATGCAGTGCGATAGGACTTTGACCAGAGCTGAACGGCAAGAACACAGACGTCAGAATGGGCTGTGTTTTTACTGTGGTGATTCCACTCATGCTATCTCCGATTGTCCTAAGCGCACTAAGCGGTTCGCTAGGTCTGCCACCATTGGTATGGTACAGTCGAAATTTCTTTTGTCCGTTACTTTGATCTGCTCTTTGTCATCCTATTCTGTCATGGCATTTGTGGATTCAGGCGCTGCCCTGAATTTGATGGACTTGGAGTATGCTAGGCGCTGTGGGTTTTTCTTGGAGCCCTTCCAGTATCCTATTCCATTGAGAGGAATTGATGCTACGCCTTTGGCCAAGAATAAGCCTCGGTACTGGACCCAGCTGACCATGTGCATGGCTCCTGCGCATCAGGAGGATATTCGCTTTTTGGTGTTGCATAATCTGCATGATGTGGTCGTGTTGGGGTTGCCATGGCTACAGGTCCATAACCCAGTATTAGATTGGAAATCAATGTCTGTGTCCAGCTGGGGTTGTCAGGGGGTACATGGTGATGTTCCTTTTCTGTCTATTTCATCATCCACCCCTTCTGAGGTCCCAGAGTTCTTGTCGGATTACCGGGATGTATTTGATGAGCCCAAGTCCAGTGCCCTACCTCCGCATAGGGATTGTGATTGTGCTATCAATTTGATTCCTGGTAGTAAGATTCCTAAAGGTCGACTGTTTAATTTGTCTGTGCCTGAGTACGCCGCTATGCAGGGTTACGTAAAGGAATCCTTGGAGAAGGGTCATATTCGTCCGTCGTCGTCGCCATTGGGAGCAGGGTTCTTTTTTTTGGCCAAGAAGGATGGTTCGCTGAGACCTTGTATTGATTACCGCCTTCTAAATAAAATCACGGTCAAATTTCAGTACCCCTTGCCGCTGCTGTCTGATTTGTTTGCTCGGATTAAGGGGGCTAGTTGGTTCACCAAGATAGATCTTCATGGTGCGTATAATCTTGTGCGTATTAAACAGGGCGGTGAATGGAAAACAGCATTTAATACGCCCGATGGCCATTTTGAGTACCTGGTTATGCCATTCGGGCTTTCTAATGCTCCATCAGTGTTTCAGTCCTTTATGCATGACATCTTCCGAGAGTACCTGGATAAATTCCTGATTGTATACTTGGATGATATTTTTGTCTTCTCGGATGATTGGGAGTCTCACGTGAAGCAGGTCAGAATGGTGTTCCAGGTTCTGTGTGTGAATTCTTTGTTTGTGAAGGGGTCAAAGTGTCTCTTTGGTGTTCAGAAGGTTTCATTTTTGGGGTTCATTTTTTCCCCTTCTACTATCGAGATGGACCCTGTTAAAGTTCAGGCCATTTATGATTGGACTCAGCCGACATCTCTGAAGAGTCTGCAAAAGTTCCTGGGCTTTGCTAATTTTTATCGTCGCTTCATCAATAATTTTTCTAGTATTGCTAAACCGTTGACTGAGTTAACCAAGAAGGGTGCTGATGTGGTCAATTGGTCTTCTGCTGCTGTGGAAGCTTTTCAAGAGTTGAAGCGTCGTTTTTCTTCTGCCCCTGTGTTGTGCCAACCAGATGTTTCGCTCCCGTTCCAGGTCGAGGTTGATGCTTCTGAGATTGGAGCAGGGGCTATTTTGTCGCAAAGAAGTTCTGATGGCTCGGTGATGAAACCATGCGCCTTCTTTTCCAGGAAGTTTTCACCTGCTGAGCGTAATTATGATGTTGGCAATCGAGAGTTGCTGGCCATGAAGTGGGCATTCGAGGAGTGGCGTCTTTGGCTTGAAGGAGCTAAGCATCGCGTGGTGGTCTTGACTGATCACAAGAACTTGACTTATCTCGAGTCTGCTAAACGGTGAATCCTAGACAGGCTCGTTGGTCGCTGTTTTTCTCCCGTTTTGACTTTGTGGTTTCGTACCTTCCGGGCTCTAAAAATGTGAAGGCGGATGCCCTGTCTAGGAGTTTTGTGCCCGACTCTCCGGGTTTGTCTGAGCCGGCGGGTATTCTCAAAGAGGGGGTAATTTTGTCTGCCATCTCCCCTGATTTGCGGCAGGTGCTGCAAAAATTTCAGGCTAATAGACCTGACCGTTGCCCAGCGGAGAAACTGTTTGTTCCTGATAAATGGACGAGTAGAGTTATCTCTGAGGTTCATTGTTCGGTGTTGGCTGGTCATCCTGGAATCTTTGGTACCAGAGATTTGGTGGCTAGATCCTTTTGGTGGCCGTCTCTGTCGCGGGATGTGCGTTCATTTGTGCAGTCCTGTGGGATTTGTGCTCGGGCTAAGCCCTGCTGTTCTCGTGCCAGTGGGTTGCTTTTGCCCTTGCCAGTCCCGAAGAGGCCCTGGACACACATCTCTATGGACTTTATTTCGGAATCTCCCCATCTCTCAAAAAATGTCGGTCATTTGTGATCACTTTTCTAAGATGGTCCATTTGGTACCCTTGTCTAAATTGCCTTCCTCCTCTGATTTGGTGCCATTGTTCTTCCAGCATGTGGTTCGTTTACATGGCATTCTGGAGAACATCGTTTCTGACAGAGGTTCCCAGTTTGTTTCGAGGTTTTGGCGAGCCTTTTGTGGTAGGATGGGCATTGATTTGTCTTTTTCCTCGGCTTTCCATCCTCAGACAAATGGCCAGACTGAACGAACCAAATGGAAACATATCTGAGATGTTTTGTTTCTGCCGATCAGGAAGATAGGGTGTCTTTTTTGCCTTTGGCTGAGTTCGCCCTTAATAATCGGGCCAGCTCGGCTACTTTGGTTTTGCCGTTTTTCTGCAATTCTGGTTTCCATCCTCATTTCTCTTCAGGGCAGGTTGAGTCTTCTGACTGTCCTGGTGTGGATACTGTGGTGGATAGGTTGCAGCAGATTTGGACTCATGTGGTGGACAATTTGACATTGTCTCAGGAGAAGGCTCAACGTTTCGCTAACCGCAGGCACTGTGTGGGTCCCCGACTTCGTGTTGGGGATTTGGTTTGGTTGTCATCTCGTTATATTCCTATGAAAGTTTCCTCTCCTAAGTTTAAGCCTCGTTTCATTGGTCCGTATAGGATTTCTGAGGTTCTTAATCCTGTGTCTTTTCGTTTGACCCTTCCAGCTTCTTTTTCCATCCATAACATATTCCATAGGTCATTGTTGCGGAGATACGTGGCACATGTGGTTCCATCCATTGATCCTCCTGCCCCGGTTTTGGTTGAGGGGGAGTTGGAGTATATAGTGGAGAAGATTTTGGATTCTCGTATTTCGAGACGGAAACTCCAGTACCTGGTTAAGTGGAAGGGTTATGGTCAGGAAGATAATTCCTGGGTCTTTGCCTCTGATGTTCATGCTGCCGATCTGGTTCGTGCCTTTCATTTGGCTCATCCTGGTCGGCCTGGGGGCTCTGGTGAGGGTTCGGTGACCCCTCCTCAAGGGGGGAGTACTGTTGTGAATTCTGTGGTCAAGCTCCCTCCTGTGGTCATGAGTGGTACTTCGGCTGGTTCTGTCTATGAGCTTCCTCTGGTGGATGTGAGTGGGGCTGCGGCTTCTGAGTTTCCTTCCTCAGGTGACGAGGTTAAGTCGTTAGGGGCTGCTCTATTTAACTCCACCTAGTTCTTTGTTCCTGGCCTCCAGTCAATGTTCCAGTATTGGTCTTGCTTTCTCCTGGATCGTTCTTGTGGCCTGTCTGCCCTGCATAAGCTAAGTTTTGCTTGTGTTACTTTTGTTTGCTATATTTTCTGTCCAGCTTGCTATATTGGTTTTTCTTGCTTGCTGGAAGCTCTGAGACGCAGAGGGAGCACCTCCGTACCGTTAGTCGGTGCGGAGGGTCTTTTTGCCCCTCTGCGTGGTTGTTTGTAGGTTTTTGTGCTGACCGCAAAGCAATCTTTCCTATCCTCGGTCTATTCAGTAAGTTGGGCCTCACTTTGCTAAAATCTATTTCATCTCTGTGTTTGTATTTTCATCTTAAATCACAGTCATTATATGTGGGGGGCTGCCTTTTCCTTTGGGGAATTTCTCTGAGGCAAGGTAGGCTTATTTTTCTATCTTCAGGGCTAGCTAGTTTCTCAGGCTGTGCCGAGTTGCATAGGGAGCGTTAGGCGCAATCCACGGCTACCTCTAGTGTGATATGATAGGATTAGGGATTGCGGTCAGCAGAGTTCCCACGTCTCAGAGCTCGTCCTATGTTAGTAACTATCAGGTCACTTTGTGTGCTCTTAACCACTAGGTCCATTGTGGTTCTGAATCACCTGTTCATAACAAACCTCCCCACCCACCTATTGCTTGCCAGGTCACAGTTGAATAAGGCTGCTAAAGCTGAAATGTGTACTTTGAGGGTACTAACAGCTAATCCTGTTGTGAATTCTGTTGTCAAGCTCCCTCCTGTGGTCATGAATGGTACTTCGGCTGGTTCTGTCCATGGGCTTCCTCTGGTGGTTGTGAGTGGAGCTGCGGCTTCTGAGTTTCCTTCCACAGGTGACGAGGTTAATTCGTTAGCTGGCTGCTCTATTTAACTCCACTTAGATCATTGCTCCATGCCACCTGTCAATGTTCCAGTATTGGACTAGTTCTCTCCTGGATCGTTCTTGTGACCTGTCTTCCCAGCAGAAGTTAAGTTCCTGCTTGTTTTTCTCTGGTTTGCTATTTTTCTGTCCAGCTTGCTATTTTGATTTTTGTCTTGCTTGCTGGAAGCTCTGGGACGCAGAGGAAGCGCCTCCGCACCGTGAGTCAGTGCGGAGGGTCTTTTTGCGCCCTCTGCGTGGTCTTTTTGTAGTTTTTTGTGCTGACCGCAAAGTTACCTTTCCTATCCTCTGTCTGTTCAGTAAGTCGGGCCTCACTTTGCTAAATCTATTTCATCTCTGTGTTTGTAATTTTCATCTTTACTCACAGTCATTATATGTGGGGGGCTGCCTTTTCCTTTGGGGAATTTCTCTGAGGCAAGGTAGGCTTTATTTTTCTATCTCTAGGGCTAGCTAGTTTCTTAGGCTGTGTCGAGTTGCATAGGGAGCGTTAGGAGCAATCCACAGCTATTTCTAGTGTGTGTGATAGGATTAGGGATTGCGGTCAGCAGAGTTCCCACGTCTCAGAGCTCGTCCTATATTATTAGTAACTATCAGGTCATTCCGTGTGCTCTTAACCACCAGGTCCATTATTGTCCTTACCACCAGGTCATAACAGTACAGGTGGCCCAAAGTATTAATGCATCTCAATAGAGGGATAAGAGAAGTTCTGAGACCATTTTTTTTTCTTTGCAGTGTGTTTTGTCTCTCTTTTCCCCTTTACCCCTGGGTGGTTCAGGATACAGTTGTAGATATAGACATCCAAGGTCTGTCCTCTTGTATGAATAATCTCACTGCAAGGGTACAAAACATTCAAGATTTTGTGGTTCAGAATCCGATGTTAGAGCCTAGGATTCCAATTCCTGATTTGTTTTTTGGGGATAGATCTAAGTTTCTGAATTTCAAAAATAATTGTAAATTGTTTCTTGCTTTGAAACCTCGCTCCTCAGGTGACCCTGTTCAACAAGTGAAAATCATTATTTCTTTGTTACGTGTTGACCCTCAAGACTGGGCATTTTCCCTTGCGCCAGGAGATCCGGCATTGCGTGATGTTGATGCGTTTTTTCTGGCGCTCGGATTGGTTTATGATTAACCTAATTCAGTGGATCAGGCAGAGAAAATCTTGCTGGCTCTGTGTCAGGGTCAGGATGAGGTAGAAATATATTGTCAGAAGTTTAGGAAGTGGTCTGTGCTTACTCAGTGGAATGAATGTGCCCTGGCAGCAATTTTCAGAAAGGGTCTCTCTGAAGCCCTTAAGGATGTCATGGTGGGATTTCCAATGCCTGCTGGTCTGAATGAGTCTATGTCTTTGGCCATTCAGATCGATCGACGCTTGCGTGAGCGCAAAGCTGTGCACCATTTGGCGGTATTATCTGAGCATAGACCTGAGCCTATGCAATGTGATAGGACTTTGACCAGAGCTGAACGGCAAGAACACAGACGTCGGAATGGGCTGTGTTTTTACTGTGGTGATTCCACTCATGCTATCTCCGATTGTCCTAAGCGCACTAAGCGTTTCGCTAGGTCTGCTACCATTGGTACGGTACAGTCGAAATTTCTTTTGTCCGTTACTCTGATTTGCTCTTTGTCATCCTATTCTGCTATGGCATTTGTGGATTCAGGCGCTGCCCTGAATTTGATGGACTTGGAGTTTGCTAGGCGCTGTGGTTTTTTCTTGGAGCCCTTGCAGTATCCTATTCCATTGAGAGGAATTGATGCTACGCCTTTGGCCAAGAATAAGCCTCAGTACTGGACCCATTTGACCATGTGCATGGATCCTGCACATCAGGAGGATATTCGCTTTTTGGTGTTGCATAATCTGCATGATGTGGTCATTTTGGGGTTGCCATGGCTACAGGTCCATAATCCAGTATTGGGTTGGAAATCTATGTCTGTGTCCAGCTGGGGTTGTCAGGGGGTACATGGTGATGTTCCATTTCTGTCTATTTCGTCATCCACCCCTTCTGAAGTCCCGAAGTTTTTGTCGGATTACCGGGATGTATTTGATGAGCCCAAATCCAGTGCCCTACCTCCTCATAGGGATTGCAATTGTGCTATCAATTTGATTCCTGGTAGTAAGTTTCCTAAGGGCCGACTGTTCAATTTATTTGTGCCAGAGCATGCCGCTATGCGGAGTTAGGTAAAGGAATCCTTGGAGAAGGGTCATATTCGCCCGTCGTCGTCACCATTGGGAGCAGGGTTCTTTTTTGTGGCCAAGAAGGATGGTTCTTTGAGACCTTGTATTGATTACCGCCTTCTTAATAAGATCACAGTCAAATTTCAGTACCCTTTGCCGCTGCTGTCGGATTTATTTGCTCAGATTAAGGGGGCTAGTTGGTTCACCAAGATAGATCTTCGTGGTGCGTATAATCTTGTGCGTATTAAACAGGGCGATGAATGGAAAACAGCATTTAATACACCCGAGGGCCATTTTGAGTACCTGGTTATGCCATTCGGGCTTTCCAATGCTCCATCAGTATTTCAGTCCTTTATGCATGACATCTTCCGAGAGTACCTGGATAAATTCCTGATTGTATATTTGGATGATATCTGTTGTGAATTCTGTTGTGGAACTCCTTCCTGTGGTCGTGAATGGTACTTCGGCGAGTTCTGTCTATGGGCTCCCTCTGGTGGCTATGAGTGAAGATGCTGCTTCTGAGGTTCCTTACACAGGTGACGTGGTTTATCCTTTGGTTGGCTCCTCTATTTAACTCCTCTCAGATCGTTACTCCATACCAGCTGTCAATGTTTTTGCATTGGTTCAGTACGCTCCTGGATCTCTCTGGTTACCTGCCTTCTCCTGCAGAAGCTAAGTTCCTGATATTCATTATTTGTTCACTGTTTTCTTGTCCAGCTGGTTATCATGATTTTGTCTTGCTAGCTGGAAGCTCTGGGATGCAGAGTGGCCCCTCCGCACCGTGAGTCGGTGCGGAGGTCTTTTTTGCACACTCTGCATGGTCTTTTGTAGGTTTTTGTGCTGATCGCAAAGTTACCTTTCCTATCCTCTGTCTATTTAGTAAGTCTGGCCTCCCTTTGCTGAAACTTGTTTCATCTCTGCGTTTGTGACTTCCATCTTTACTCACAGTCAATATATGTGGGGGGCTTCCTTTACCTTTGGGGAATTTCTCTGAGGCAAGGTAGGCTTTATTTTCTATCTCTAGGGCTAGATAGTTCTTAGGCTGTAACGAGGCACCTAGGTCTGGTCAGGAGGGCTCCACGGCTATTTTAAGTGTGTGTGATAGGATTAGGGCTTGCGGTCAGCAGAGCTCCCACATCCCAGAGCTCGTCCTGTATGAGGTTTAACTATCAGGTCATTCCGGGTGCACCTAACCACCAGGTCATAACAGTACAGCTGGCCAGGAAGTATTAATGCATCTCAATAGAGGGATAAGAGAACTTCTGAGACCATTTTTTTTTCTTTGCACTGTGTTTTGTCTTTCTTTTCCCCTAGACCTTTGGGTGGTTCAGGACACAGGTGTAGACATGGACATTCAAGGTCTGTCCTCTTGTGTGGATCATCTCACTGAAAGGGTGCAAAGAATTCAAGATTTTGTAGTTCAGAATCCTATGTTAGAGCCTAGAATTCCTATTCCTGACTTATTTTCTGGGGATAGATCTAGGTTCTTGAATTTCAAAAATAATTGTAAACTGTTTCTAGCTTTGAAACCCCGCTCCTCTGGTGACCCCGTTCAACAGGTAAAAATCATTACTTCTTTGTTGCGTGGTGACCCTCAAGACTGGGCATTTTCCCTTGCACCAGGAGATCCTGCATTGCGTGATGTTGATGCGTTTTTTCTGGCGCTTGGATTGCTTTATGATGAACCAAATTCAGTGGATCAGGCAGAGAAAATCTTGCTGGCTTTGTGTCAGGGTCAGGATGAAGCGGAGGTGTACTGTCAGAAGTTTAGAAAGTGGTCTGTGCTTACTCAGTGGAATGAATGTGCCCTGGCGGCAATTTTCAGAAAGGGTCTTTCTGAAGCCCTTAAGGATGTCATGGTGGGATTTCCCACGCCTGCTGGTCTGAATGAGTCTATGTCTTTGGCCATTCAGATCGATCGGCGCATGCGTGAGCGCAAAGCTGTGCACCATCTGGCGGTATTCTCTGAGCATAGGCCTGAGCCTATGCAGTGTGATAGGACTTTGACCAGAGCTGAACGGCAAGAACACAGACGTCGGAATGGGCTGTGTTTTTACTGTGGTGAATCCACTCATGCTATCTCCAATTGTCCTAAGCGCTCTAAGCGGTACGCTAGGTCTGCCACCATTGGTACGGTACAGTCTAAATTTCTTTTGTCCGTTACTCTGATTTGCTCTCTGCCGTCCTATTCTGTAATGGCATTTGTGGATTCAGGCGCTGCCCTGAATTTGATGGACTTGGAGTTTGCCAGGCGCTGTGGTTTTTTCTTGGAGCCCTTGCAGTATCCTATTCCATTGAGAGGAATTGATGCTACGCCTTTGGCCAAGAATAAACCTCAGTTCTGGACTCAATTGACCATGTGCATGGCTCCTGCACATCAGGAGGATATTCGCTTTCTGGTGTTGCATAATCTGCATGATGTGGTCGTTTTGGGGTTGCCATGGCTACAGGTCCATAATCCAGTATTGGATTGGAAATCTATGTCTGTGTCCAGCTGGGGTTGTCAGGGGGTACATGGTGATGTTCCATTGCTTTCAATTTCGCCTTCCACTCCTTCTGAAATCCCTGAGTTTTTATCAGATTACCGGGATGTATTTGAAAAGCCCAAATCTGGTGCCCTACCTCCTCATAGGGATTGCGACTGTGCTATTAATTTGATTCCTGGTAGTAAGTTTCCTAAGGGCCATCTGTTTAATTTATCTGTGCCAGAGCACGCCGCTATGCGGAGTTATATAAAGGAATCCTTGGAGAAGGGTCATATTCGTCCGTCGTCGTCACCATTGGGAGCAGGGTTCTTTTTTGTGGCCAAGAAGGATGGTTCTTTGAGACCTTGTATTGATTACCGCCTTCTTAATAAGATCACAGTCAAATTTCAGTATCCTTTGCCGCTGCTGTCTGATTTATTTGCTCGGATTAAGGGGGCTAGTTGGTTCACCAAGATAGATCTTCGTGGTGCGTATAATCTTGTGCGAATTAAACAGGGTGATGAATGGAAAACGGCATTGAATACGCCCGAGGGCCGTTTTGAGTACCTGGTTATGCCATTCGGGCTTTCTAATGCTCCATCTGTGTTTCAGTCCTTTATGCATGACATCTTCCGAGAGTACCTGGATAGATTCATGATTGTATACTTGGATGACATTTTGGTCTTTTCGGATGATTGGGAGTCTCATCTGAAGCAGGTCAGAATGGTGTTCCAGGTTCTTCGTGCGAATTCCTTGTTTGTGAAGGGGTCAAAGTGTCTCTTTGGAGTTCAGAAGGTTTCATTTTTGGGTTTCATTTTTTCCCCTTCTACTATCGAGATGGACCCTGTTAAAGTTCAGGCCATTTACGATTGGACTCAGCCGACATCTGTGAAGAGCTTGCAGAAATTCCTGGGCTTTGCTAATTTTTATCGTCGCTTCATCGCTAATTTTTCCAGTATTGCTAAACCGTTGACTGATTTGACCAAGAAAGGTGCTGATTTGGTCAATTGGTCCTCTGCGGCTGTGGAGGCTTTTCAGGAATTGAAGCGTCATTTTGCTTCTGCCCCTGTGTTGTGCCAGCCAGATGTTTCGCTCCCTTTTCAGGTTGAGGTTGATGCTTCTGAAATTGGAGCAGGGGCTGTTTTGTCGCAAAGAAGTTCTGATGGCTCGGTGATGAAACCCTGTGCCTTCTTTTCTAGAAAATTCTCGCCTGCTGAGCGCAATTATGATGTGGGCAATCGGGAGTTGTTGGCCATGAAGTGGGCATTCGAGGAGTGGCGACATTGGCTTGAAGGAGCTAAACATCGCGTGGTGGTCTTGACGGATCACAAGAATTTGACTTATCTCGAGTCTGCCAAACGGTTGAATCCTAGACAGGCTCGATGGTCGCTCTTTTTCTCCCGTTTTGATTTTGTGGTTTCATACCTTCCGGGATCTAAGAATGTGAAGGCTGACGCCCTGTCAAGGAGTTTTGTGCCTGACTCTCCGGGTGTTCCGGAGCCGGCGGGTATTCTTAAAGAGGGGGTAATTTTGTCTGCCATCTCCCCTGATTTGCGGCGGGTGCTGCAGAATTTTCAGGCTGATAGACCTGACCGTTGTCCTACGGAGAAACTGCTTGTCCCTGATAGATGGACTAGTAGAGTTATCTCTGAGGTTCATTGTTCGGTGTTGGCTGGTCATCCTGGAATCTTTGGTACCAGAGATTTGGTGGCTAGATCCTTTTGGTGGCCTTCTTTGTCACGGGATGTGCGTTCTTTTGTGCAGTCCTGTGGAACTTGTGCTCGGGCTAAGCCCTGCTGTTCTCGTGCCAGTGGGTTGCTTTTGACCTTGCTGATCCCGAAGAGGCCCTGGACGTATATTTACATGGATTTTATTTCTGATCTCCCTGTTTCTCAAAAGATGTCGGTCATTTGGGTGGTTTGTGATCGCTTCTCTAAGATGGTCCATTTGGTACCCTTATCTAAATTGCCTTCCTCCTCTGATTTGGTGCCATTGTTTTTCCAGCATGTGGTTCGTTTGCATGGCATTCCAGAGAACATCGTCTGGGACAGAGGTTCCCAGTTTGTTTCGAGGTTTTGGCGGTCCTTTTGCGCTAAGGTGGGCATTGATTTGTCTTTTTCCTCGGCTTTCCATCCTCAGACAAATGGCCTAACCGAACGAACTAATCAGACTTTGGAAACATATCTGAGATGCTTTGTTTCTGCTGATCAGGATGATTGGGTGTCCTTTTTGCCTTTGGCTGAGTTCGCCCTTAATAATCGGGACAGCTCGGCTACTTTGGTTTCGCCGTTTTTCTGCAATTCTAGTTTCCATCCTCGTTTCTCTTCAGCGCAGGTTGAGTCTTCGGACTGTCCTGGTGTGGATGCAGTGGTGGACAGGTTGCAGCAGATTTGGACTCATGTGGTGGACAATTTGACATTGTCCCAGGAGAAAGCTCAACGTTTCGCTAACCGCCGGCGTTGTGTTGGTCCCCGACTTCGTGTTGGGGATTTGGTTTGGTTGTCATCTCGTCACGTTCCTATGAAGGTTTCCTCTCCTAAGTTTAAGCCTCGTTTCATTGGGCCATATAAGATTTCTGAAGTTCTTAATCCTGTGTCATTTCGTTTGGACCTTCCAGCTTCTTTTGCCATCCATAATGTGTTCCATAGGTCGTTGTTGCGGAGATACGTGGCGCCTATGGTTCCCTCCGCTGATCCACCTGCCCCGGTGTTGGTCGAGGGGGAGTTGGAGTATGTGGTGGAGAAGATTTTGGATTCTCGTATTTCGAGATGGAAACTCCAGTACCTGGTCAAGTGGAAGGGTTATGGTCAGGAAGATAATTCCTGGGTCTTTGCCTCCGATGTTCATGCTGCCGATCTGGTTCGTGCCTTTAATTTGGCTCATCCTGGTCGGCCGGGGGGCTCTGGTGAGGGTTCGGTGACCCCTCCTCAAGGGGGGGGTACTGTTGTGAATTCTGTTGTCAAGCTCCCTCCTGTGGTCATGAATGGTACTTCGGCTGGTTCTGTCCATGGGCTTCCTCTGGTGGTTGTGAGTGGAGCTGCGGCTTCTGAGTTTCCTTCCACAGGTGACGAGGTTAATTCGTTAGCTGGCTGCTCTATTTAACTCCACTTAGATCATTGCTCCATGCCACCTGTCAATGTTCCAGTATTGGTCTAGTTCTCTCCTGGATCGTTCTTGTGACCTGTCTTCCCAGCAGAAGTTAAGTTCCTGCTTGTTTTTCTCTGGTTTGCTATTTTTCTGTCCAGCTTGCTATTTTGATTTTTGTCTTGCTTGCTGGAAGCTCTGGGACGCAGAGGAAGCGCCTCCGCACCGTGAGTCGGTGCGGAGGGTCTTTTTGCGCCCTCTGCGTGGTCTTTTTGTAGTTTTTTGTGCTGACCGCAAAGTTACCTTTCCTATCCTCTGTCTGTTCAGTAAGTCAGGCCTCACTTTGCTAAATCTATTTCATCTCTTTGTTTGTAATTTTCATCTTTACTCACAGTCATTATGTGTGGGGGGCTGCCTTTTCCTTTGGGGAATTTCTCTGAGGCAAGGTAGGCTTTATTTTTCTATCTCTAGGGCTAGCTAGTTTCTTAGGCTGTGTCGAGTTGCATAGGGAGCGTTAGGAGCAATCCACGGCTATTTCTAGTGTGTGTGATAGGATTAGGGATTGCGGTCAGCAGAGTTCCCACGTCTCAGAGCTCGTCCTATATTATTAGTAACTATCAGGTCATTCCGTGTGCTCTTAACCACCAGGTCCATTATTGTCCTTACCACCAGGTCATAACATAATCCCAGATCAAAGCCCTTTTGTAGGAACTCCAGTATTGCCACTATTGGGACCTTCCCTTCCCGTATTAGCTCTGAGTTGGACAGGAATTTCTTCCATATTCTCCCATAGATCTTGGTCGTTACTGGTTTTCTGCTACTGAGCAAGGTGGATATTAAACCAGCTGAGAACCCTTATTTCTCTAACAACGACCGTTCAAATGCCAGGCTGTCAAATGTAGCCCAGAATTCTGTTGGTGGTTGAAGGGACCCTGTGTTAGAAGGTCCTGGTCTTCCGGCAGAACCTACGGATCTGTCACTGACATCACTCTCAGCCAGTAAAACCATGGTCTTTTCGGCCAGAACGGAGCTATTATGATCACTCTGGCCTTGTCCTCCCTGATCTTCTTCAGAACTGCTGGAATTAGACATATCGGTGGGAAGGCATACAAGAGTCCTGATGTCCATTCTATGCTGAAGGCGTCTACTGCCAACGGCCTGTCTGCTGGGTTCAGGGAGCAGAACTTTTGAACTTTTTTGTTGGCTTTTGAGGCAAAGAGATTTACACTGGGTCTTCCCCACATGTGCTCTATCCCTTGAAAAATGGACTTTTTTAGGGACCATTCCCCTTGCCTTAAGTGGTTCCTGCTTAGAAAGTCTGCCTTTATGTTGTCCACACCTCGAATATGCAGGGCCGATAATGAAAGGAAATGCCTTTCGGCTAGAGTCATGAGTCTATTGGTTATGTGCATCAGTGACCGAGGAACGGGTGCCCCCCTGGTGGTTTACGTATGCGACTGCTGTTCGGTTGTCTGATAGGACTCTCACATGATGCCCTGTCAAGTGTGGAAGTAACCTCCTTAGCTCTTTTTTGATTGCTAGGAGTTCCCACTCGTTTGAGGATAGATTTTTCTCCTCTTGAGCCCAGAGGTCTTGGACCCATAGTGTGTCTGAGTGAGCTCCCCATCCCCATGGACTGGCGTCTGTTGTGATTACTTTAGAGGCTGTGTATGTCCAGGGAACTCCTCATTTGTTTGCTTTTTTTCTCTTTTTCCTCTGGGAGGTGATACTCCTGCGCCACGGAGTCTACTGTGATCCCTAGGAAATTCTGGACCATTGCTGGCTCTAGTTTGGATTTTTTGAGGTTCAGTTACCATCCTAGTGTTTGTAGAGAGTGTCCATCACTATTCTGACCTGCTCCTGGCAGTGAGAAATGTTTTTCCCCACTATCAGGAAGTCGTCTAAGTAGGGTATTATCAGAGTGTCTTTTTCTCTGAGATGTGCTGTGACCTCTGCAATCAGTTTTGTAAATACCCATGGGGCTGTTGCTATCCCAAAGGGCAGAGCCCTGTACTGAAAGTGACGCAACTGGGACCCCATCTCAACTGCCAATCTGAGAAACTGACAATCTTGTTGTCTGATTGGGACGTGATAGTAAGCGTCCTTTAGGTCTAGGACTGACATGTAACATTGAGGATATAGAAGTTTCACCGCTGATTTTATTGTTTCCATTTTGAATGAAGGAATTATTAGAAATTTGTTGAGGCCCTTTAGATTTATTATTGTCCTCCAAGAATTGTCCGTTTTTTTAATGAGAAAAAGGGGGGAATAAAATCCTTCCATCCTTTCCTCTATAGGAACTTCTTCCAAGACGTGCTTGTCTAGGAGTGATGTTACTTCCCCTTCCAGACTGTCTTGTTCCTCTTGGGAGGACTGTACCGGGGTCTGCATGTATCTTCTTGGAGGCCAGTGGTGGAATTTTAATTTTAGGCCTGATCCTATAATCTGTCGGATCCAAACGCTGGAGGAGATCCTCTCCCAGGCTGGAAGGAAGTGAGAGAGCCTCCCTCCCACCTGAGAAGGACCGTCACTGGGAGGGTTTCTTGGTGACCCTGGGGGACTTGCCAAAATGGAAACCTTTTCCTCCCCTGGATCGCTTGTCAAAGTTGCTCCTGTCTCGGTCTCTAAACTGCTGCCTTCGGAATTTTCAGCCTCTCTGAAAGGAGCGCCGAAAGGGCTGAAATGGCTGCTTTGGAAAATTTTTCTTTTTGTCACCGGCTTTTTCCAACACCTTGTCTAATGCCGGACCAAACAGGAAGTTTCCCTCACATGGCAAAGAGCAAAGTTTCATCTTTATACCGCATAGAACTGTAGAACAGGACGGCACTAGAGCGATACCGCTTTCAGAAACCAGGACGAAAAATGTAGGATCCAGAGTGCTAGGCGTCACGCATGCTAGGGGGTATTGGTGCTCAGCATACTAAATGAAATCCAATAGTTCGTATATACACATAAGAAAGAAAATATGCGGCACTCACCCCAATTCAGCAGTGAAAAGCGTGAATTTTAATGGAAAACACAGACAGATAAAAATCCGTTACAACATCAGGTAAGCAGGAGGGTGCGGTGTTGGAGCTTGGACGACGGCCGTTTCGTTGGAAGACGGCTTTTAACACCAGGGATGGGCACTATGAATATCTGGTGATGCCCTTTGGGCTCTGTAATGCCCCAGCCATTTTTCAAGACTTTGTGAACGATATTTTCCGGGATATGCTTTCCACCTCGGTCGTAGTCTATCTGGATGATATTCTCATCTACTCTCCAGATATTGACTCCCACCGGAGAGATGTTTGCAAAGTGTTCGACCTCCTACGGGCAAACTCCCTCTATGCCAAGTTGGAGAAGTGTATGTTTGAGCAGGAGTCCTTACCTTTCCTAGGCTACATCATCTCAGCCCAGGGATTGGCTATGGATCCTGCCAAACTACAGGCTGTGATGGACTGGCAGGAACCCCATTCTCTTAAAGCGGTGCAGCGCTTTATGGGGTTCATCAATTATTATCGCCAGTTCATCCCGCATTTCTCAACTTTGGTAGCTCCCTTGGTTGCCCTCACCAAGAAGGGGGCGAATCCCAAATTGTGGTCTGAGGAGGTCTCCAAGGCCTTTATCTCTATAAAGTCACACTTCGCTAGCGCTCCCATTCTTCATCGCCCCGATGTTGATAAGCCATTTATCATGGAGGTGGATGCCTCTTCTGTTGGTGCTGGAGCAGTCCTCTTCCAAAAGGATGCTCAAGGTCGGAAGCATCCTTGCTTCTTTTTCTCCAAGACCTTCGCATCAGCAGAGAGGAATTATTCCATCGGGGACAGGGAGTTGCTAGCCATGAAGTTGGCTTTCTCGGAGTGGAGACATCTCTTGGAGGGAGCACGTTTTCCCTTCCAAGTCTTCACAAATCACAAAAATTTGGTGTATCTGCAGACAGCTCAGCGGTTGAATTCTCGCCAGGCCAGATGGTCCTTGTTCTTCTCCCGGTTTCATTTTACCCTCCATTTCCTTTCTGGGGAGAAGAACATTCGGGCCGATGCTCTCTCTCGCTCCGTTGTGTCATCTGCGGAGGAGGAGGAGGAGCCTCGGCTTATTGTCCCCACCGAGAGTTTGAGAACCGTGGCCCCGGTTTCGCTGGAGTCTGTGCCCCCGGGCAAGACTTTTGTTGCATCTAGTTTGCGACCGGAGGTTCTCTCTTGGGCGCACTCGTCCAGGGTGGGTGGACATTTTGGTACTAAAAGGACATCAGAGTTACTGGCGAGGACATACTGGTGGCCGCATATGGCTCGTGATGTCGCGGAGTACGTTCGGGCGTGTGTCTCTTGTGCCAGGAACAAGACTCCTCGGTAACGGCCAGCTGGTTTGCTTTATCCTCTGCCCGTGGCTGACAGGCCCTGGGAGATGGTCGGGATGGACTTTGTGGTTGGCTTACCCAAGTCTCGTAATTGCACCATTATCTGGGTGATCACCGATCATTTTTCCAAAATGGTGCATTTGGTGCCTCTTCCACGGCTACCATCTGAACGGGCGTTGGCTGTCTTGTTTATCAAGCATATCTTTCGCTTACACGGTATGCCAGACAAAATTGTTAGTGACCGGGGTCCCCAGTTTGCGTCTCGATTCTTGAGGGAGCTATGTCGTCTACTCAGTATTGAGTTAAATCTCTCTTCGGCATATCATCCCGAGACGAATGGGTTGGTAGAAAGGGCCAACCAGACCTTGGTCACATATCTGCGACATTTTGTTTCTGCCAGACAGGATGACTGGGCATCCTTGCTACCGTGGGCAGAGTTTGCACTTAACAATGCCGTAGCCGACTCCACCGGTCAGACTCCATTCCTCTTAAATTACGGCCAGCATCCGCGTGTTCCTGTGCCCATGCCTGTGTCTTCCGCTGATCCCAGGGTGGCAGACTGGGCTGTGGAGGCATGGGACATTTGGGATCGCACGCAGGATGCCATTCGGGCCTCCAAGGAGAGAATGAGGTCCTCCGCCGATGTTCATCGGCGCCCCGCACCGACTTTTGCCCCTGGCGACTTGGTGTGGCTCTCCGCCCGTAACATCAGGCTGCGAGTTGAGTCCACTAAGTTTGCTCCTCGCTACTTGGGTCCCTTCAAGGTTCTCGAACAGGTTAATCCTGTGGTCTACCGCCTGGCTCTTCCTCCACGCTTGGGTATCACCGACACCTTTCATGTGTCCCTCTTGAAACCCGTATACATGTCCCGGTTTTCCAAGTCATCTGCCGGGACATCGGGTTCGTCTACGGACGATTACGAGGTGAACGCTATTTTGGGGTGCAAGGTGGTACGCGGCAAAATGTTTTATTTGGTGAATTGGAAGGGTTATGGTCCAGAGGACAGGTCTTGGGAGCCTGCTGAAAACATTCGGGCCCCACAGCTCATTGCTGCCTTCGAGCGTAGCGAGGCCCAAGGAGGGGGGGTAATGTTAGGAGTCGAGTTTCCTCTGCTGCACAGGGGGAATCTCGATCCGTCTCCGCTGCAGTCTCCCATTCTCCTCCGGCCGCAGTGGAGTCTGCTCAGCGGGGACGTCGCTCCCAGTGTCTTGCTTGCTCTCACTCTGTACAGAGAGTTACTGCTGCTTCTTCAGCTCCTGCCATTAAAGTCAGTGCTGGTCAGCGGCGAGCGGACTTTCCTGGGACTAAGTCCTTGTTTGCGCACACTGAGCATGCCCAGGGCAAGATCTCCCGTTGGAGATCGAGGGTGATGTGCTCAGGCTCTGCAGCACATTCCATTGGACCTCTTGGCAGGTCTTGGAAGGGCAAAGTTTCTGTGGCCACTTCCTGTGCTGCAACTATATAAACTGCGCATGACCGCACGGCCATGCGCTAGTGTACAATTGAATACGTGTGTTTGTTGTGAGTGCAAGTCGTTCATTAAATACCCCTACCCTATTGTATGACTGTTCGCGTATGGAGTATGGCTGCTATCTAGCGCCCGACAAATCACTCAACGTGTCACACACGTATCAGCGTCTATTGCTGTGACCACCAGTGCTGCGCCACGCGCCAGTAGTGCGCTTCCTGACCCACGTCTGGGTGCTTAGTGGTGCCTGCCAGCACGGCACAGTTCGCACTTCGGTGCTCTAATTATAAGAGTTGCCTAACACACCCTGTTGCGGTGTTGTGCCAGCAAGTGGTCTAATCGGACTTCAATCCTAGTTGGGGTTAAGTTCGCTGACTGCTTGCTCGCCTTCTATGTGCGGTACCGCGATCCTGTGATGCAACAGGATCGCTTCCTTCACGTTGGGTGAAGTTTAACCCACGCGAGTATACTTATGAGTACCGCCATATAGTCCGTCATTACTCAGCAGCAGGTTCCATCTCTGCACGGTGGACCCCGGGCTACGAACGCACCGTACACTATCAGTCTTATTATTTGGTGCGTTCCGCTAGCCCTAACAGTCTTTTTGTCCCCTTTGCGTGGTTTTCTTTAGGGTTTTGTGTAGACCGCAAAGTTATCTTTCCTATCCTTGCTCTGTTAAGAAAGTCGGGCCTCACTTTGCTGAATCTATTTCATCTCTACGTTTGTCTTTTCATCTTAACTCACAGTCATTATATGTGGGGGGCTGCCTTTTCCTTTGGGGTATTTCTCTGAGGCAAGGTAGGCTTATTTTCTATCTTCAGGCTAGTTAGTTTCTCAGGCTGTGCCGAGTTGCATAGGCAGAGTTAGGCGCAATCCACGGCTGCCTCTAGTGTTGGTTGGAGAGGATTAGGGATTGCGGTCTGCAGAGTTCCCACGTCTCAGAGCTCGTTCTATGATTTTGGGTTATTGTCAGATCACTGTATGTGCTCTGACCGCTATGTCCATTGTGGTACTGAATTGCCTCTCATAACAGTACAGGAAGCCAAAAGTACTAATGATTCTCAATAGAGGGAAAAAAGAAGTTCTGAGACCATTTTTTTTTCTTTGCACTGTGTTCGGCCTTTTTTTTCCCCTAGACATTTGGGTGGTTCAGTACACAGGTGTAGCGATGGACATTAGAAGTCTGTCTTCATTTGTGGATCAGCTCTCGGCAAGAGTACAAAAGATTCAAGACACTATTGATCAGAAATCTATGTTAGAACCAAGAATTCCTATTCCTGATTTGTTTTTTGGAGATAGAACTAAGTTTCTGAGTTTCAAAAATAATTGTAAGCTATTTCTGGCCTTGAAACCTCGCTCCTCTGGTGATCCAGTTCAACAGGTTTTGATTATTATTTCTTTTTTGCGCGGCGACCCTCAGGACTGGGCATTTTCTCTTGCGCCAGGAGATCCTGCATTGAGTAATATCGATGCGTTTTTCCTGGCGCTCGGATTGCTGTACGATGAGCCTAATTCAGTGGATCAGGCAGAAAAGAATTTGCTGGCTCTTTGTCAGGGTCAGGATGAGATAGAGGTATATTGTCAGAAATTTAGAAAGTGGTCAGTGCTCACTCAATGGAATGAATCTGCGCTGGCAGCTATGTTCAGAAAGGGTCTCTCTGAAGCCCTTAAGGATGTCATGGTGGGATTTCCTATGCCTGCTGGTTTGAATGAGTCTATGTCTTTGGCCATTCAGATCGGTCGACGCTTGCGTGAGCGTAAATCTGTGCACCATTTGGCGGTATTACCTGAGCTTAAACCTGAGCCTATGCAGTGCGATAGGACTTTGACCAGAGTTAAACGGCAAGAACACAGACGTCTGAATGGGCTGTGTTTCTACTGTGGTGATTCCACTCATGCTATCTCTGATTGTCCTAAGCGCACTAAGCGGTTCGCTAGGTCTGCCACCATTGGTACGGTACAGTCAAAATTTCTTCTGTCCGTTACCTTGATCTGCTCTTTGTCATCGTATTCTGTTATGGCATTTGTGGATTCAGGCGCTGCCCTGAATTTGATGGACTTGGAGTATGCTAAGCGTTGTGGGTTTCTCTTGGAGCCCTTGCAGTGTCCTATTCCATTGAGAGGAATTGATGCCACGCCTTTGGCTAAGAATAAGCCTCAATACCGGACCCAGCTGACCATGTGCATGGCTCCTGCACATCAGGAGGTTATTCGCTTTCTGGTGTTGCATAATCTGCATGATGTGGTCGTGTTGGGGTTGCCATGGCTACAAGCCCATAATCCAGTATTAGATTGGAAATCCATGTCAGTATCCAGCTGGGGTTGTCAGGGGGTACATGGTGATGTTCCATTTCTGTCAATTTCGTCATCCACCCCTTCTGAGGTTCCAGAGTTCTTGTCTGATTACCGGGATGTATTTGATGAGCCCAAGTCCGATACCCTACCTCCGCATAGGGATTGTGATTGTGCTATCAATTTGATTCCTGGTAGTAAATTCCCAAAAGGTCGACTGTTTAATTTATCCGTGCCTGAGCACGCCGCTATGCGCAGTTATGTGAAGGAATCCCTGGAGAAGGGGCATATTCGCCAGTCATCGTCACCATTAGGAGCAGGGTTCTTTTTTGTAGCCAAGAAGGATGGTTCGCTGAGACCTAGTATTGATTACCACCTTCTAAATAAGATCACGGTTAAATTTCAGTACCCCTTGCCATTGTTATCTGATTTGTTTGCTCGGATTAAGGGGGCTAGTTGGTTCACCAAGATAGATCTTCGTGGTGCGTATAATCTGGTGCGAATCAGGCGAGGCGATGAATGGAAAACTGCATTTAATACGCCCGAGGGTCATTTTGAGTATCTAGTGATGCCATTCGGACTTGCCAATGCTCCATCAGTGTTTCAGTCCTTTATGCATGACATCTTCCGAGAGTACCTGGATAAATTCCTGATTGTGTACTTGGATGACATTTTGATCTTCTCGGATGATTGGGAGTCTCATGTGAAGCAGGTCAGAACGGTTTTTCAGGTCCTGCATGCTAATTCTTTGTTTGTGAAGGGATCAAAGTGTCTCTGTGGTGTGCAGAAGGTTTCATTTTTGGGGTTCATCTTTTCCCCTTCTACTATCGAGATGGATCCTGTTAAGGTCCAGGCCATCCATGATTGGACTCAGCCGACATCTCTGAAAAGTCTGCAAAAGTTCCTGGGCTTTGCTAATTTTTATCGTCGCTTCATCTGCAATTTTTCTAGTATTGCCAAACCATTGACCGATTTGACCAAGAAGGGTGCTGATGTGGTCAATTGGTCTTCTGCTGCTGTGGAAGCTTTTCAAGAGTTGAAGCGTCGTTTTTCTTCTGCCCCTGTGTTGTGTCAACCAGATGTTTCTCTTTCGTTCCAGGTCGAGGTTGATGCTTCTGAGATTGGAGCAGGGGCTGTTTTGTCGCAGAGAGGTTCTGATTGCTCAGTGATGAAACCATGCGCTTTTTTTTCCAGGAAGTTTTCGCCTGCTGAACGTAATTATGATGTGGGCAACCGAGAGTTGCTGGCCATGAAGAGGGCATTCGAGGAGTGGCGTCATTGGCTTGAAGGAGCTAAGCACCGCGTGGTGGTATTGACTGATCATAAGAACTTGACTTATCTCGAGTCTGCTAAGCGGTTGAATCCTAGACAGGCTCGTTGGTCGCTGTTTTTTGCACGTTTTGACTTTGTGATCTCGTACCTTCCGGGCTCTAAAAATGTGAAGGCGGATGTTCTGTCTAGGAGTTTTGTGCCCGACTCTCCGGGTTTGTCTGAGCCGGCGGGTATCCTCAAGGAAGGCGTAATTGTGTCTGCCATCTCCCCTGATTTGCGGCAGGTGCTGCAAAAATTTCAGGCTAATAAACCTGATCGTTGTCCAGCGGAGAGACTGTTTGTCCCTGATAGGTGGACCAATAAAGTTATCTCGGAGGTTCATTGTTCGGTGTTGGCTGGTCATCCTGGAATCTTTGGTACCAGAGAGTTAGTGGCTAGATCCTTTTGGTGGCCATCTCTGTCGCGGGATGTGCGTACTTTTGTGCAGTCCTGTGGGATTTGTGCTCGGGCTAAGCCCTGCTGTTCTCGTGCCAGTGGGTTGCTTTTGCCCTTGCCGGTCCCGAAGAGGCCTTGGACACATATCTCTATGGATTTTATTTCAGATCTTCCCGTTTCTGAAAAGATGTCAGTCATTTGGGTGGTCTGTGATCGCTTTTCTAAGATGGTCCATCTGGTACCCTTGTCTAAATTGCCTTCCTCCTCTGATTTGGTGCCATTGTTCTTCCAGCATGTGGTTCGTTTACATGGCATTCCGGAGAATATCGTTTCTGACAGAGGTTCCCAGTTTGTTTCGAGGTTTTGGTGAGCCTTTTGTGGTAGGATAGGCATTGACTTGTTTTTTTCCTCGGCTTTCCATCCTCAGACTAATGGCCAGACCGAACGAACCAATCAGACCTTGGAAACATATCTGAGATGCTTTGTTTCTGCCGATCAGGATGACTGTGTGTCCTTTTTGCCTTTGGCTGAGTTCGCCCTTAATAATCGGGCCAGCTCGGCTACCTTGGTTTCGCCATTTTTCTGCAATTCTGGGTTCCATCCTCGTTTCTCTTCAGGACAGGTTGAGTCTTCGGACTGTCCTGGTGTGGATACTGTGGTGGACAGGTTGCAGCAGATTTGGACTCATGTAGTGGACAATTTGACCTTGTCCCAGGAGAAGGCTCAACGTTTCGCTAATCGCAGACGCCGTGTGGGTCCCAGACTTCGTGTTGGGGATCTGGTTTGGTTATCTTCTCGTCATATTCCTATGAAGGTTTCCTCTCGTAAGTTTAAACCTCGTTTCATTGGTCCGTATAGGATTTCTGAGGTTCTTAATCCTGTGTCTTTTCGTCTGACCCTCCCAGATTCTTTTTCCATACATAACGTATTCCATAGGTCATTGTTGCGGAGATACGTGGCACCTATGGTTCCATCTGTTGACCCTCCTGCCCCGGTTTTGGTGGAGGGGGAATTGGAGTATATTGTGGAGAAGATTTTGGATTCTCGTGTTTCAAGACGGAAACTCCACTATCTGGTTAAATGGAAGGGTTATGCTCAGGAAGATAATTCCTGGGTTTTTGCCTCTGATGTCCATGCTCCCGATCTTGTTCGTGCCTTTCATGTGGCTCATCCTGGTCGGCCTGGGGGCTCTGGTCAGGGTTCGGTGACCCCTCCTCAAGGGGGGGGTACTGTTGTGAATTCTGTGGCAGAGCTCCCTCCTGTGGTCACAAGTGGTACTTCGGCTGATTCTCTCTGGGAGCTTCCGTTTGTGGAGGAAAGTGGTACTGCGGCTTCTGAGTTTCCTCCCTCAGGTGATCTGGTGAGGTCGTTAGGTGCTTCTCTACTTCTAACCAGAGGGCCCAGCTACACTTCCTGGCCATGCAGAATCCAGATCTGACTTTTGCGCAATTCAAAGATAAAGCTACCCAGGTGCTACCGGAGCGGTAGCCCAGCCATGCCACACTTCCCAGGCGGCAAGCCCTCACATACCACCAGGAGGTGGCGCCGGACGCATCTGTCTCCGCCGAGGCCGATGCCTAGATTCTGGAAGACGACTCCCCTGCAGGACTGCGCCTCCAGGTACAGGAACTGACCAGGAGCGTTGCTGCCCTAGCCCGGACCATCCAGTCCCTACAGGAGGCCCCCAAGGAGAAGGTCCAGCTAGCTTCCAGACCGGAGGATGTCCCCTGGCAACGACCAAGGAGGGTTCCATCGACCAGAGGCAGAGACGACGATCGTTTTCATCAGGATGGACGACCTATCTGCCGCCGCTGCCACCAGGTGGGCCATCTTACAAGGTACTGTCAGTTAAACAAGCAACCCCTGGGGCCAAGGGCCAACCCCCAGGAGTAGAACGCCCAGGCCCGCAAAATTGGAGAGCCAAATACGTCGGGGGGCATCCTGTTCTCCCCATCGTGATCGACGGTATCCCCATGAACGCTTTGCTGGACACCGGTTCCCAGGTGACAACTATGCCCTACATTCTTTATAGGCGTTATTGGGAGGACACGGACATCACCCGTGCCCCTGATGATGATTTCACCATAATAGCTAGCAATGGTCAGCCACTGCCGCAAATGGGATATAAAGAGGTCACTATTAAGGTGGGGCGGGTAGAATTGGAGGCCCAAGGAATTGTCATTGTTGATATTGACCGACATGAACGTTACCCAATGATGACCATCGGTACTAATGTCATAGAAAATTGTCTTCCAGAAGTTATTGTCTTGTTGCAGCAAGTAGCAGAGACAGCTGGTCACAGTGAACAACGTGCTTTACAGAAAGAAATCAGAGCCCTAATGCGGAGACAGCAAGTGGAGCTGACTGGTGGTGAAATTGGCCGGGTCACAGTGAGTGATTCGAATCCCATTGCAATACCCCCCAGGAGTGAAATGTTAATATGGTGTTGGGCAGCCATAGGCCTCAGGGGTAAGGACTATCAGGCCCTGGTAGAACCTGTGTATTCAGAGAATAGGCCTACCCTCCTGACAGCCAGAGGGGTGGTTGACGTCCGCAAGGGGAGGGTGCCGGTGCGTGTTCTTAACTGCGGGGAGGAGGAAGTCCACCTAACCAAATATGTCACACTTGCCAAGCTGTTTACTGTTAATAATAGTGTGATACACGCACCCGGGCCCTTGGCTCCGTCCAAGTCGGCGGAGGACAACGGCTCTGCAGAGCAATCAAAAGATTGGTGTCAGGAATTACATGTGGGCACTGATGCTACTCCATCTCACCAGATACAGGGGGCCAACAGGGTGGTTCACGAGTATGAGCGGGTATTCAGCAAACACCCCCTTGATTTCGGGCGGGTAAAAGGGATTCAACATCACATCTCCACCGGAGATCACCCACCCGTAAAGCAAAGATACCGTCCTGTACCCCCAGCTCATTATCAGTGTGCCAAGGACATGTTACGAGAGATGAAGGAGGCTGGGGTAGTGAGAGACAGCTGTAGCCCCTGGGCAGCTCCGTTAGTTCTCGTTAGGAAGAAAGATGGCACCATGAGGATGTGTGTGGATTATAGGCAATTAAACCGCATTACACATAAGGACGCATACCCCATGCCTAGGATAGAGGAGTCCTTGGCTGCGTTAAAGTCTGCTAATTACTTCTCTACTTTAGATCTCACCAGTGGGTATTGGCAGGTTCCCGTGGCAGAGGCGGACAAGGAAAAGACAGCCTTCATGACGCCGATGGGTCTCTGCGAGTTCAACTACATGCCCTTCGGATTGTGTAACACCCCGAGGACGTTCCAGAGGATGATGGAGTGCTGTTTGGGACACAAGAACATTGAGACCGTGCTGCTGTATCTGGACGATGTCATTGTCTTCTCTAAGACCTATGAAGACCATCTGAAGCACCTGGCCGAGGTATTTGAAGCGCTGTCCAACTTTGGCTTAAAGGTGAAGCCGTCCAAATGCCATCTGCTCAAACCCAAAGTACAGTACCTGGGCCATGTGGTGAGTGCCGAAGGAGTGGCCCCAGACTCCGACAAGGTCACGGTTATCAAGGACTGGCCGCAGCCCAGTAACCGTCGTGAGGTCCGGCAGTTCCTCGGGTTGGTGGGTTACTACCGGAGGTTTATCAAGGACCTCACCAAGAAGGCCGCGCCGTTGCAAGACCTGTTGGTGGGCCAGCCCAGAGAGATACCGCGGCCAGGCGTCACCTGTTGGCCCCAACGTCTTGCAGGCCAGAGTGGACGAGCTCAGCGATCAACTCTGGCGGACGCAGCTGAGCACTGAGGCCGGGTGGAAGGAGATCGTCACCGGGGGCCTCACCAGACGTCTGTCGGCAGCCTCGTCTGGTCCAGAGCAAGAAAGAAGTTCCAGCGCTCCGAAGCCAGAAAGCAAGGCCCTGCTGGAAAGCGAGATGCTGCAAACAGAGATGACAACGCCGCAGCGCAAGGCCCCACAGTCAGCATTCCAGATCCCAGCGGAGACGGAGCAGGCCGGCACCGGAGGGACCGCATATGAAGCAGGTATGAAGAACGACCCTGCCCCAGTGACAGAAGACCTAATGGTAGGCCCCGTAGCAGCGCCACCTGCTGCCATGACTAAGACTAACTCTGAACTGACAAATCCTAATACTACTGCCACAGTGGGCATTATTGCCGCTACTGAACCTCCTACCAAAATTGACACTCGAACCCAGATTATACCTGAAAAACCAATTAGTGACATTGATACCATATCGGATGAGAAGTCGAACACAGATCTTCCCAGCCCAGGAAGTGTTCACTACCAACTGATGCCTTGCAACCTACCGTCGCGAGTATAAACCTCGGAAACCTGAAACTGTAAATAGTTAACTGTTTGTCTTCTTACTCTTTTTCTACCTAAACCCGTCCAGGGTTAACTCTTAAAGGGGTCCCTTTGTTTACCCGGGATCCCTCTTCTTTTTGTTTGTTCATCATTGTTTCCAAAGACTGCCGGATCATGAACAGTGAATGATTCCAAAACTGTTTTGTACATAGTTTGCACCTTCTTAAAAGGTGCTCCCTACTGGTTTTACAAAAGAAAGAAGACTTTGCGAAGAGATTGTTTTTGGACATGACGCAGAAGGTCTTGCTTTCATTGGACTTGCAGACAAAGAGGATCTGCACTACCTCATAGAGACTTGGTTCCCTCTTAAAGGGAAGTGCAGCGCCCCAGAGATCTGGTCGTTGCAGTAACGTCGCTCTGCCACTAAGGGGAGTGATGGTACGTCTGATAGCACTAAAGGAGTTCTACTGACCAGGTATCACCAAGCACACACTACACTTCACACTCCGGCCACTAGGGGGAGTAAAAGGCTTTATTTATTGGGCCACTCCTCACATTGGTAAAACTAGGGGTTGGACAGGAAGTTAGGCAGAACGAAGCCTGGGAGAGCTCCAGGGAGGACCTGTCAGAACTGGGAAATCTGGCAGGTACCTAGTGAAAGGACAGATTGTTACGGAACCGCGCCTGCACTACCTTGCGGTGGTATCCTAAGAAAGAGACACGAAGCGAAGGATATTGTGGAGCAGTGAGAAACGAGATCAGCACAAAGGAGATCCAGTAGGAGTCGTGCCCCGAGAACGGCAACATCCTACTGATGCATAGCCGGTGGTCGGAGCACCGAGGAAGTAACAGTCTCCACGCATTACTTCAAACAGCGGAAGGACAGTTAATTACAGGTTGGCTGTCTACCATACAACACCTAAGAAGGACATAGGAGGCAATTGTGGGAGAGGGGTGACACTAGGGTTCCAGAATAACTCCAGGCCGACCTGTCATAAAGGTGCGTCCTAGCCATAACATACCTGGGGGATGGAAAAGAGAAAGATCTAGAAAGAAGGAGAACAGAAGTTGTGAGGACTATTCTGAATGCTCAGCAGGGAAGCACTACAACACACAGGCGCTAGTGGGTAGACACTGATTTCCACCTGCAAAGGGAACTCTGGATGTGCCTTCGGACCGGCCGGTCTCAGACAGCCCTGTTGGCAGTGCCCTGGATTGAGGATCCTGAAACCTTCAGTAAAAGGTAAAGAAACTGAACCCTGTGTCCTCGTTATTCCTCGCACTATGCACCATCACCCTTTATTGGACGCCCCTTAGCAGGGTCACGGATCGGGTCCAGCCACCGTGACATCCCCAGAACTGAGCCAGCAGAGGACCGGTACCGAGTAACCCGTGGCCCTGCGTCTGGGGGCGATCCAGAATGTTCACATGTTACCTTAGGAAAAGTTGAATTGTTGATAATGTTGTGATTTAGAAAAGTTTGATAATGTTAATAGAGATTGAGGACAGGAAAGATTGAAAGTAAACCTGTAGGGGTTAGAGAGAGAGCCCTCCTGAGAACCGTAGAACGACAGTTGGTTGTTGGAAGAGAGACAATGACAGTAGGCCCAGCCCGGGAGCTAGGCGGTCCTGCATTGGTGAAGCTAGAAAGAAAAGTTGAGTTATTTTATAGTATTTTATAGTAGGACTTTAGTGGGTTCAGTTTATACGCCCTAAAAGGAAAAGTTAAATTATTGTTCAGAATTATTTGCACTTAGTAGAATACCCGGCAGGGTACTAAGAGTTATTTATAGTCATATGTTGTGAATTCTGCTCCTGGGCTCCCTCCGGTGGTTATGAGTGGTAGTGCTGCTGTCTTTGGATCGCAGCATTTATCAGGTGTGTCCACTTATTGCAATTTGGATAGGGCTATTTAGTCTTGCTTGATCCTTTAGTCAGTGCCAGTTGTCCATTGTTGTTGGAGGATTCACATCCATACCTGGTCTCTCCTGTTTTGCTGTTCATTTCAACAAAGATAAGTTCTGGCTTTGTTTTTGCTGTCCACATGCTGTGGACCTTATAGTTCAGTGCATTTTCATGTTTTGTCTTGTCCAGCTTTGTCTGTGAAGGATTTTTTGCAGCCAAGCTGTGTCTCTGGAGATGCAGATATATCCTCCATGTCTTTAGTCAGATGTGGAGATTTGTATTTTCTGTGGTGGATATTTTCTAGTGTTTTAATACTGACCGCATAGTTCTCTGTCCTATTCTTTCTTTTTAGCTAGAATGGCCTCCTTTGCTAAATCCTGATTTCAGTCTGCGTATGTCTTTTCCCTCTCCTCTCACAGTCAATATTTGTGGGGGGCTGTCTATCCTTTGGGGATTTTCTCTGAGGCAAGATAGTTTTCCCGTTTCTATCTTTAGGGGAAGTTAGTTCTTAGGCTGTGTCTAAGGAGCGTTAGGTACATCCCACGGCTACTTCTAGTTGCGGTGCTAAGTTCAGGGTCTGCGGTCAGTACAGGTACCACCTTCTCCAGAGTACGTCTCATGCTGCTCCTCGGCCACCAGATCATAACAGTACAACTGGCCAGCAATGAGTTAAACGCATCTCAGAAGAAGGGAAGGAAAGTGCTGAGCCATTTTTTTTTCTGTAGTCTGTTTTGTCTTTCCTTCCCTCTTTTCCTCTGGGTGGCTCAGGAGTTTGGCGCTGGCATGGAGGTTCAGGAATTGGTTTCTCGTGTGGACCAACTTGCTGCTAGAGTACAGGGTATTTCCGATTATATCGTTCAGACTCCGGCTTTAGAGCCTAGAATTCCAACTCCTGAGTTGTTTTTTGGGGACAGATCCAAATTTTTGAGCTTTAAAAATAACTGTAAACTGTTTTTTGCTCTTAAAGCCCGTTCTTCTGGTGATCCCATTCAGCAGGTTAAAATTGTTATTTCCCTGTTGCGTGGTGATCCTCAGGATTGGGCATTTTCCCTGGAATCTGGGAATCCTGCTTTGCTTAATGTAGACACCTTTTTTCAGGCGCTAGGGTTATTGTATGATGAACCTAATTCAGTGGATCATGCAGAGAAAACCTTGTTGGCCCTGGGTCAGGGTCAAGAAGCGGCAGAATTGTATTGCCAGAAATTTAGAAAATGGTCTGTGTTGACTAAATGGAATTAGGATTAGGGTTGAGCGAAACGGGTCGTTCATTTTCAAAAGTCGCCGACTTTTGGCAAAGTCGGGTTTCATGAAACCCGATGTTAGGTCTCGAGTTCCCGCTTCTGCACAGGGGGAATCTCGAGCCGTCTCCGCTGCGGTCCCCCATTCCTATCCAGCCGCAGTGGAGCCTGCTCAGCAGGGACGTCGGTCCCAGCGTCTTGCTCGGTCTCACTCTGTTCAGAGAGTTACTGCTGCTTCTTCAGCTCCTGCCATTAAAGTCAGTGCTCGTCAGCAGTGATTGAACTTCTCTGGGACTAAGTCCTTGTCTGCGCACACTGAGCATGCCCAGGGCAAGATCTCCCGTTGGAGATCGAGGGTCATGTGCTCAGACTCTGCAGCGCATTCTATTGGTCCTCTTGGCAGGTCTTGCAAGGGCAAAGTTTCTGTGGCCACTTCCTGTCCTGCAACTATATAAACTGCGCATGACCGCACGGCCATGCGCTAGTGTACAATTGAATACATGTGTTTGTTGTGAGTGCAAGTCGTTCATTAAATACCCCTACCCTATTGTATGACTGTTCGCGTATGGTGTATGGCTGCGATCTAGCGCCCGACTAATCACTCAACGTGTCACACACGTATCAGCGTCTATTGCTGTGAACGCCAGTGCGGTGCCACGCGCCAGTGTGCGCTTCCTGACCCACGTCTGGGTCCTTAGTGGTACCTGCCAGCACGGCACAGTTCGCACTTCGGTGCTATAATTATATATTTCCTTACACACCCAGTAGCGGTGTAGTGCAGGCAAGGGTCTAATCGGACTACAATCCCTGTTGGGGTTAAGTTCGCTGACCACTTGCTCGCGCTCTATGTGCGGTACCGCGGTCCTGTGACGCAACAGGATCGCTTTCTTCACGCTGGGTGAGGTTTAACCCACGCGTGTATACTTTTGGATACCGCCATATAGTCTGTCATTTCCTAGCAGCAGGTTTCACCTGCACGGTGGACCCCGGACTGCGAACGCATCTATATCATCTCTCTTGGTGCGTTCCGCCAGTCCTAACACCCGATCCGACCCCTGTGCGGGGTCGGCCATGCGGTACGCGACTTTCGCGCCAAAGTCGCGTTTCAATGACGCGAAAAGCGCCATTTCTCAGCCAATGAAGGTAAACGCAGAGTGTGGGCAGCGTGATGACATAGGTCCTGGTCCCCACCATCTTAGAGAAGGGCATTGCAGTGATTGGCTTGCTGTCCGCGGCGTCACAGGGGCTATAAAGGGGCGTTCCCGCCGACCGCCATGTTACTGCTGCTGATCTGAGCTTAGGGAGAGGTTGCTGCCGCTTCGTCAGAAGCAGGGATAGCGTTAGGCAGGGTCCATTAACCACCAAACCGCTTGTGCTGTAGCGATTTCCACTGCCCAACACCACCTTCGGTGTGCAGGGATAGTGGAAGCTACATTTTTTTTTTCCTCAGCGCTGTAGCTCATTGGGCTGCCCTAGAAGGCTCCCTGATAGCTGCATTGCTGTGTGTACGCCGCTGTGCAAACCAACTGCTTTTTTCAAAGCACAAATCCTCTTGTTCCTTCCTTTCTGCACAGCTATCTTTTTGGTTTGTACACACTTTTTATTTAATTTGTGCATCAGTCCACTCCTTATTGCTGCCTGCCATACCTGGCTGAGATTACTGCAGGGAGATAGTAATTGAAGGACACTCCCTGTTTTTTTTTTTTTTTTTTGTGGGAGATTAAGATTGACATTTCTGCTAGAGTGCCATCCCTGTCTGTGTCATCTCGCACTCAGTGGGCCATAGAAAGCCTATTAATTTTTTTGCTTGATTTTGGTTCTAAAATCTACCTGAAAAAATCACTACATCAATCAGTGGGAGAAAAATATTGGCCTCAGGGCTTGTGTGCCACTCCTGACTCCTGTGTGCATCATCACTCACTCAGTGGGCCATAGAAAGCCCTTTTTTTTTTTTTTGCTTTATTTGGGTTCTAAATTCTACCTGAAAAAATCAATAAATCAATCAGTGGGAGATTAATATTGGCCTTTGGGCTTGTGTGCCAGTCCTAAGTGTGCCATCTCTCTCTCTCAGATAGTGGGCCATAGAAAGCCTATTTATTATTTTTTTTATTGGGTTTATAAATTTTCCCTGGAAAAAAAAAAAAAAGTGGGAGATTAATATTGGCCTCTGGGCTTGTGTGCCAGTCCTGAGTGTGCCATCTCTCTCACAAATAGTGGGCCATAGAAAGCCTATTTATTTTTTGGGTTGATTTGGGTTCTAAATTCTACCTGAAAAAATCAATAAATCAATCAGTGGGAGATTAATATTGGCCTTTGGGCTTGTGTGCCAGTCCTAAGCGTGCCATCTCTCTCTCTCAGATAGTGGGCCATAGAAAGCCTATTTATTATTTTTTTTATTGGGTTTATAAATTTTCCCTGGGGAACAAAAAAAAAAAAAGTGGGAGATTAATATTGGCCTCTGGGCTTGTGTGCCAGTCCTGAGCGTGCCATCTCTCTCACAAATAGTGGGCCATAGAAAGCCTATTTATTTTTTGGGTTGATTTGGGTTCTAAATTCTACCTGAAAAAATCACTACATCAATCAGTGGGAGAAAAATATTGGCCTCAGGGCTTGTGTGCCACTCCTGACTCCTGTGTGCATCATCACTCACTCAGTGGGCCATAGAAAGCCCATTTTTTTTTTTTTTGCTTTATTTGGGTTCTAAATTCTACCTGAAAAAATCAATAAATCAATCAGTGGGAGATTAATATTGGCCTTTGGGCTTGTGTGCCAGTCCTAAGCGTGCCATCTCTCTCTCTCAGATAGTGGGCCATAGAAAGCCTATTTATTATTTTTTTTATTGGGTTTATAAATTTTCCCTGGAAAAAAAAAAAAAAGTGGGAGATTAATATTGGCCTCTGGGCTTGTGTGCCAGTCCTGAGTGTGCCATCTCTCTCACAAATAGTGGGCCATAGAAAGCCTATTTATTTTTTGGGTTGATTTGGGTTCTAAATTCTACCTGAAAAAAATCAATAAATCAATCAGTGGGAGATTAATATTGGCCTTTGGGCTTGTGTGCCAGTCCTAAGCGTGCCATCTCTCTCTCTCAGATAGTGGGCCATAGAAAGCCTATTTATTATTTTTTTTATTGGGTTTATAAATTTTCCCTGGGGAACAAAAAAAAAAAAAGTGGGAGATTAATATTGGCCTCTGGGCTTGTGTGCCAGTCCTGAGCGTGCCATCTCTCTCACAAATAGTGGGCCATAGAAAGCCTATTTATTTTTTGGGTTGATTTGGGTTCTAAATTCTACCTGAAAAAATCAAAAAATCAATCAGTGGGAGATAAATATTGGCCTCTGGGCTTGTGTGCCACTCCTGACTCCTGTGTGCGTCATCTCTCACTCAGTGGGCCCTAGAAAGCCTATTTTTTGTTTTATTTGTTTTCTAAATTCTCCCTGAAAAAATCATTTTATTTTATTTGGTTTCTAAATTATTCCTGAAAAAATCATTTTTTTTGTATTTTTTTTTTCTAAAGTCTCCCTGAAAAAAAAAAAAAAAATCAAATCAGTGGGAGATTAATATTGCCCTTTCTGCTTGTGTGCCAGTCTTGACTCCTGGGTGTGCCATCTCTCTCTCTCCAATTGTGGGCCATAGAAAGCCTATTTATTTTTTTGCTTGATTTGGGTTCCAAAATCTACCTGAAAAAATCACTAAATCAATCAGTGGGAGATAAATATTGGCCTCTGGGCTTGTGTGCCACTCCTGACTCCTGTGTGCGTCATCTCTCACTCAGTGGGCCCTACAAAGCCTATTTTTTTTTTTTCTTTTCTAAATTCTCCCTGAAACAATCATTTTATTTTATTTGGTTTCTAAATTATTCCTGAAAAAATCATTTTTTTTGTATTTTTTTTTTCTAAAGTCTCCCTGAAAAAAAAAAAAAAATCAAATCAGTGGGAGATTAATATTGCCCTTTCTGCTTGTGTGCCAGTCTTGACTCCTGGGTGTGCCATCTCTCTCTCTCCAATTGTGGGCCATAGAAAGCCTATTTATTTTTTTGCTTGATTTGGGTTCCAAAATCTACCTGAAAAAATCACTAAATCAATCAGTGGGAGATAAATATTGGCCTCTGGGCTTGTGTGCCACTCCTGACTCCTGTGTGCGTCATCTCTCACTCAGTGGGCCCTACAAAGCCTATTTTTTTTTTTTCTTTTCTAAATTCTCCCTGAAACAATCATTTTATTTTATTTTGTTTCTAAATTCTTCCTGAAAAATTCTTTTTTTTGTATTTTTTTTTTCTAAAGTCTCCCTGAAAAAACAAAAAAAAATCAAATCAGTGGGAGATTAATATTGCCCTTTCTGCTTGTGTGCCAGTCTTGACTCCTGGGTGTGCCATCTCTCTCTCTCTCTCCAATTGTGGGCCATAGAAAGCCTATTTATTTTTTTGCTTGATTTGGGTTCCAAAATCTACCTGAAAAAATCACTAAATCAATCAGTGGGAGATAAATATTGGCCTCTGGGCTTGTGTGCCACTCCTGACTCCTGTGTGCGTCATCTCTCACTCAGTGGGCCCTAGAAAGCCTATTTTTTGTTTTATTTGTTTTCTAAATTCTCCCTGAAACAATCATTTCATTTTATTTGGTTTATAAATTCTTCCTTAAAAAATCATTTTTTTTAATTATTTTTTTTTTCTAAAGTCTCCCTGTTAAAAACAAAAAAACAAATCAGTGGGAGATTAATATTTACATCTGCGCTTCAGTGACAGTCCTGCGTGTGTGGCATCTCTCTCATTTGTTGCCACCAACAACAGAGTGTGTAACATTGTGCCTGATTTTCGTTGTGGTCTCACCCACCTGTAAAGGGGTAGCTAAATCATACTGAAGTTATAGCTCACCGTGTAAGTTGTGTGACAGCAACAAATACCGTTAGATTGGTAACGTTTTTAAAAAAATGAGGAAGTCTGGTGGAAGAGGTCGTGGCCGGGGGCGTTCATTGTCAGCTGGTAATGAGGGTAGTGGTAGTGGTGGAGCATCAGGTGGTCGTGGGAAAAAAAATATTGCACCTAAGTCTGGAGCTGTGGAGCCAGGTTCGTCGTCTGGCTACACAAGGCCTCGAACGCTCCCTTTTCTGGGAGTAGGAAAACCGCTTTTAAAGCCGGAGCAGCAAGAGCAAGTTTTGGCTTATCTTGCTGACTCAGCCTCTAGCTCTTTTGCCTCCTCTCGTGAAACTGGTAAAAGTAAAAGCAGCGCGTCGTTAGTGGATGTTCATGGTCAGGGACAAGTCGCTTCCTTGTCCTCTTCAGCAAAAACAACAACAGAGAAGAATGCAGCAGGCGACACAACGGGTTACTCCATGGAGCTCTTTACACATACCGTCCCTGGCTTAGAAAGTGAAGCAGTTAACAGTCCATGCCCATTACAAGTTGAATCTGACATGGAGTGCACTGATGCACAGCCACAGCCAGACTACTATGCTGGTCCTTTGACTCAGACCACAACATTGCCCTCGCAGGGTGCTGATCAAGAATCAGACCCTGATGAGACTATGTTGCCCCATCACGAACGCTATACCACCGACCGACACGGTGACACAGACGAAGTTGCACACGAGCTACAAGAAGAGGTAATAGATGACCCAGTTCTTGACCCCGATTGGCAGCCATTGGGGGAACAGGGTGCAGGCGGCAGCAGTTCTGAAGCGGAGGAGGAGGGGCCGCAGCAGGCATCAACATCGCAACAGGTTCCATCTGCCGGGCCCATATCTTGCCCAAAACGCGTGGCAAAGTCAAAACCTGTTGGAGGACAGCGTGGCCATCCGGTTAAAGCTCAGTCTGCAATGCCTGAAAAGGTATCCGATGCTAGAAAGAGTGCAGTCTGGCATTTTTTTAAACAACATCCAATTGATCAGCGCAAAGTCATCTGTCAAAAATGTTCAACTACCTTAAGCAGAGGGCAGAATCTGAAAAGTCTCAATACAAGTTGCATGCATAGACATTTAACCACCATGCATTTGCAAGCTTGGACTAACTACCAAACGTCCCTTAAGGTTGTAGCACCCTCGGCCAATGAAGCTAGTCATCAACGCAACATCCCTTCCGGCAGTGTAGGGCCACCATTTTCTGCACCACCTGCAGTATCTGTGCAGGTTTCTTTGCCAGGCCAAAGCAGTCAGGGTCAGGGAATCACCAGTTTCGTAGTAGGAAACACTGCATCTAGGGCACCGGCGGCAACAATACCATCTCCCACCGTCTCTCAGTCTGCCATGTCCACCGGCACCCCCGCTAGTTCCACGATCTCCAGCTCTCCAGTCCAGCTCACCCTACATGAGACTATGGTTAGAAAAAGGAAGTACTTAGCCTCGCATCCGCGTACACAGGGTTTGAACGCCCACATAGCTAGACTAATCTCGTTAGAGATGATGCCCTACCGGTTAGTTGAAAGCGAAGCTTTCAAAGCCCTGATGGACTACGCTGTACCACGCTACGAGCTACCCAGTCGACACTTTTTTTCCCAGAAAAGCCATCCCAGCCCTCCACCAGCATGTTAAAGAGCGCATCGTCCATGCACTCAGGCAATCTGTGAGCACAAAGGTGCACCTGACAACAGATGCATGGACCAGTAGGCATGGCCAGGGACGTTACGTGTCCATCACGGCACACTGGGTAAATGTGGTGGATGCAGGGTCCACAGGGGACAGCAAGTTTGGGACAGTTCTGCCTAGCCCACGGTCTAGGAAACAGTTGGCTGTAGCCGTTCGCACCCCCTCCTCCTCCTCCTCGTCCTCCTGCAGAAGCGAGACCTCGTCCACAGACCGCAGTCGCACAACCACTCCATCCGCAGCTGCCACTGTTGCACACCAGGTCTCCCATTATGGGGCAGCTACTGGCAAACGTCAGCAGGCTGTATTGGCTATGAAGTGTTTGGGCGACAACAGACACACCGCTGAAGTTCTGTCCGAGTTCTTGCAGAAAGAAACGCAGTCGTGGCTGGGCACTGTAGATCTTAAGGCAGGCAAGGTAGTGAGTGATAACGGAAGGAATTTCATGGCTGCCATCTCCCTTTCCCAACTGAAACACATTCCTTGCCTGGCTCACACCTTAAACCTGGTGGTGCAGTGCTTCCTGAAAAGTTATCCGGGGTTATCCGACCTGCTCCTCAAAGTGCGTGGACTTTGCTCACATATCCGCCGTTCGCCCGTACACTCCAGCCGTATGCAGACCTATCAGCATTCTTTGAACCTTCCCCAGCATCGCCTAATCATAGACGTTGCAACAAGGTGGAACTCAACACTGCACATGCTTCAGAGACTGTGTGAACAGAGGCGGGCTGTTATGTTTTTGTGGGAGGATACACATTCACGGGCAGGCAGTAGGATGGCAGACATGGAGTTGTCAGGTGTGCAGTGGTCGAAGATTCAAGACATGTGTCAAGTCCTTCAGTGTTTTGAGGAATGCACACGGCTGGTTAGTGCAGACAACGCCATAATAAGCATGAGCATCCCCCTAATGCGTCTGCTGATGCAAAGTTTGACGCACATAAAGGATCAGGCGTCTGCAGCTGAGGAAGAGGAAAGCCTTGATGACAGTCAGCCATTGTCTGGCCAGGGCAGTGTACAGGACGAGGTAGCGGGCGAACAGGAGGAGGAGGACGAGGAGGATGATGGGGATGATTATATTTTTAATGAGGAAGCTTTTCCGGGGCCAGTGGAAATTGTTGGCGCGGCAAGGCCGGGTTCTGGTTTTTGGAGGGACACAAGTGACGTGGATTTGCCTGAAACTGCCCCTCAACCAAGCACAACCACAGATTTGAGAACTGGAACTTTGGGCCACATGGCGGATTATGCCTTACGTATCCTCAAAAGGGACACACGCATAACAAAAATGATGAACGATGACGATTACTGGTTGGCCTGCCTCCTTGATCCTCGCTATAAAGGCAAATTGCAAAATATAATGCCACATGAGAACTTGGAACTAATATTAGCAACCAAACAATCAACTCTTATTGACCGTTTGCTTCTGGCATTCCCTGCACACAGCGCCCGTGATCGTTCTAACACGAGCTGCAGGGGCCAGCAGACCAGAGGTGTTAGAGGGGCAGAAATCAGAAGTGGCGTTGGCCAGAGGGGTTTTCTGACCAGGTTGTGGAGTGATTTTGCTATGACCGCAGACAGGACAGGTACTGCAGCATCAATTCAAAGTGACAGGAGACAACATTTGTCCAGTATGGTTACTAACTATTTTTCATCCCTTATCGACGTTCTCCCTCAACCGTCATTCCCATTTGATTACTGGGCATCAAAATTAGACACCTGGCCAGAATTGGCAGAATATGCATTGCAAGAGCTTGCTTTCCCGGCAGCTAGTGTCCTATCAGAAAGAGTATTCAGTGCTGCAGGTTCAATACTAACAGAAAAAAGGACTCGTCTGGCTACCCAAAATGTAGATGATCTAACCTTCATTAAAATGAACCACAACTGGATTTCGAAATCTTTTGCCCCACCTTGCCCGGCTGACACCTAGCTTTCCTATGTAAAGGTCTTGCCTGTGGACTATTCTGAACGACTTTTCCAATCTCGTAATTTGCAGCACCTGATTGTCCAGCATCCGACATGTTAACACCTCCCTAAATGGCCAAAGTCCCCACACGGTGCCGTGGTATCGCCACTTGGCGCCAGCACCCGTGAGAGTACTGTTTGTCTGAAGAGGTGGGTGTGCCCGCTTTTGGTCGACGGCACTGCCACTAGGTCCCTCATAGTACAATAAAGTGTCTGGCGGTGGTGGTGCGCACCCAACGTCAGACACACCGTTGTAATATGAGGGGCCCTGGGCCTGTACCGCCGGCCACAAGACAGTCCCCCCCCCCCCCAGGTCAAACAGTGCTCTACCACTTGCAAAATTTTCTCTCACAGCTCCACCAATGTTTAGTCTATGCGCTGACATCCTTCAATGCCTGGCACTGTCAATACCATTGTATTGACATTTTTCTTATGTTAGGCCTTCGAAGCCTGTCTGCGGTCACTCCTTCCACTAGGCCTCCACTGACCTGTCTACTGCTGCCCGTGTTCCCCTGGAACCAATTTTAAATTGCCTACAGCCAGCCCAATTTATTATGTTAGGGCTTCGAAGCCTGTCTGCGGTCCCTCCTTCCACTAGGCCTCCACTGACCTGTCTACTGCCGCCCGTGTTCCCCTGGAACCAATTTTAAATTGCCTACAGCCCAATTTTTGTTATGTTAGGCCTTCGAAGCCTGTCTGCGGCCTGTTCTTTCCACTACTACTACACTGACCTGGCTACTGCCGCCCGTGTTCCCCTGGAACCAATTTTAAATTGCCTACAGCCAGCCCAATTTATTATGTTAGGGCTTCGAAGCCTGTCTGCGGTCCCTCCTTCCACTAGGCCTCCACTGACCTGTCTACTGCTGCCCGTGTTCCCCTGGAACCAATTTTAAATTGCCTACAGCCAGCCCAATTTATTATATTAGGGCTTCGAAGCCTGTCTGCGGTCCCTCCTTCCACTAGGCCTCCACTGACCTGTCTACTGCCGCCCGTGTTCCCCTGGAACCAATTTTAAATTGCCTACAGCCAGCCCAATTTATTATGTTAGGGCTTCGAAGCCTGTCTGCGGTCCCTCCTTCCACTAGGCCTCCACTGACCTGTCTACTGCTGTCCGTGTTCCCCTGGAACCAATTTTAAATTGCCTACAGCCAGCCCAATTTATTATGTTAGGGCTTCGAAGCCTGTCTGCGGTCTCTCCTTCCACTAGGCCTCCACTGACCTGTCTACTGCCGCCCGTGTTCCCCTGGAACCAATTTTAAATTGCCTACAGCCAGCCCAATTTATTATGTTAGGGCTTCGAAGCCTGTCTGCGGTCCCTCCTTCCACTAGGCCTCCACTGACCTGTCTACTGCCGCCCGTGTTCCCCTGGAACCAATTTTAAATTGCCTACAGCCAGCCCAATTTATTATGTTAGGGCTTCGAAGCCTGTCTGCGGTCCCTCCTTCCACTAGGCCTCCACTGACCTGTCTACTGCCGCCCATGTTCCCCTGGAACCAATTTTAAATTGCCTACAGCCAGCCCAATTTATTATGTTAGGGCTTCGAAGCCTGTCTGCGGTCCCTCCTTCCACTAGGCCTCCACTGACCTGTCTACTGCTGCCCGGGTTCCCCTGGAACCAATTTTAAATTGCCTACAGCCAGCCCAATTTATTATGTTAGGGCTTCGAAGCCTGTCTGCGGTCCCTCCTTCCACTAGGCCTCCACTGACCTGTCTACTGCTGCCCGTGTACCCCTTGAACCAACATCAGAAAATATAAAAATAAGTATTTTGCTTATAAAAAAGAAAATACTGGAGAGATATCAAATGCAGACATTTTAACATTAAAAACAAACACATACAACAAAAATCTGGTACAGTACTAAAAATGGCCACCAGCTACAATAACTTTCTCCTGCAAGTAGTTAACTGAAAGTTTTTTTCAATTTAAAACACAGATATGGCATCCACCGAGTGTTGTCCTGTCGCGTCTTCTTTATATTATTGCCAAGAAGATGCAAAACAATGAAAATAATAAAATCATTATTTACCAAAAAAATAGAGTAAGTCAAAACCACATTGCAAATAAACATTCATTACAAATAAAGAAGCAGGGCGCGTCCGAGGGTGAGTATATACCTAATAAGAATATAATCACCCTCGGACGCGCCCTGCTTCTTTCCGACAGCCTTCCTTCCTAAGAATCAGCCCTTCTGTGGTGTAGAGAGAGGGTGTGTTACACTCCAAGGTGTTCCCCAGGTTGCCTTTCCTGAGCTTCGATCTTCATGCTCTCGTTTAGTAGTTGTCGGAAAGTAGGCTGCATTAGGCCTACAAATTGGGTATGGGGTGGAGAGAGATGGTGTGTTACACTCCAAGGTGTTCCCCAGGTTTCCTTGCCATTGCTTTGGTCTTCCGACTCTCGTTTAGTAGTTGTAGAAAACTACACTGCATTAGGCCTACAAAATGGGTATCGGGTGGAGAGAGATGGTGTGTTACACTCCAAGGTGTTCCCCAGGTTTCCTTGCCATTGCTTCGGTCTTCCGACTCTCGTTTAGTAGTTGTAGAAAACTACACTGCATTAGGCCTACAAATTGGGTATCGGGTGGAGAGAGATGGTGTGTTACACTCCAAGGTGTTCCCCAGGTTTCCTTGCCATTGCTTCGGTCTTCCGACTCTCGTTTAGTAGTTGTAGAAAACTACACTGCATTAGGCCTACAAAATGGGTATCGGGTGGAGAGAGATGGTGTGTTACACTCCAAGGTGTTCCCCAGGTTTCCTTGCCATTGCTTCGGTCTTCCGACTCTCGTTTAGTAGTTGTAGAAAACTACACTGCATTAGGCCTACAAATTGGGTATCGGGTGGAGAGAGATGGTGTGTTACACTCCAAGGTGTTCCCCAGGTTTCCTTGCCATTGCTTCGGTCTTCCGACTCTCGTTTAGTAGTTGTAGAAAACTACACTGCATTAGGCCTACAAAATGGGTATCGGGTGGAGAGAGATGGTGTGTTACACTCCAAGGTGTTCCCCAGGTTTCCTTGCCATTGCTTCGGTCTTCCGACTCTCGTTTAGTAGTTGTAGAAAACTACACTGCATTAGGCCTACAAATTGGGTATCGGGTGGAGAGAGATGGTGTGTTACACTCCAAGGTGTTCCCCAGGTTTCCTTGCCATTGCTTCGGTCTTCCGACTCTCGTTTAGTAGTTGTAGAAAACTACACTGCATTAGGCCTACAAAATGGGTATCGGGTGGAGAGAGATGGTGTGTTACACTCCAAGGTGTTCCCCAGGTTTCCTTGCCATTGCTTCGGTCTTCTGACTCTCGTTTAGTAGTTGTAGAAAACTACACTGCATTAGGCCTACAAATTGGGTATCGGGTGGAGAGAGATGGTGTGTTACACTCCAAGGTGTTCCCCAGGTTTCCTTGCCATTGCTTCGGTCTTCCGACTCTCGTTTAGTAGTTGTAGAAAACTACACTGCATTAGGCCTACAAAATGGGTATCGGGTGGAGAGAGATGGTGTGTTACACTCCAAGGTGTTCCCCAGGTTTCCTTGCCATTGCTTCGTTCTTCCGACTCTCGTTTAGTAGTTGTAGAAAACTACACTGCATTAGGCCTACAAAATGGGTATCGGGTGGAGAGAGATGGTGTGTTACACTCCAAGGTGTTCCCCAGGTTTCCTTGCCATTACTTCGGTCTTCCGACTCTCGTTTAGTAGTTGTAGAAAACTACACTGCATTAGGCCTACAAAATGGGTATAGGGTGGAGAGAGATGGTGTGTTCCACTCCAAGGTGTTCTCCAGGTTGCCTTTCCTGAGCTTCTATCTTCAGGCTCTCGTTAAATTGTGGTTAAATGGAACAACTGCATTTGGCGTACTAGTTGGTTTGGGGACTACTAACATTGTCTGCCGCTCCTTGCTGTTCTCCTGGTTTCCTGTCCTGAAATTCCGTTTTCAGGCGCTCGTTAAGTAGTTGTTAATGTTAGACTGCATTTGGCCTACTAGTTGGGTTGGGGCCTACTATCGGTGTCTGCCTCTCATTCCAGTTGTCCTCCACTGCAATGCCCCCTGGTTATTCCTGTGTTACCAATTTTGAACTGCATTTAGCCAACTTTATTCTTTGGGCCTATATCTGTGTTTCCTCCTCATCCTGCCCATTGCCCAGCCAGTGATAGATGAGTCTGCTGGTACATTGACCCATAACGCAACATTCCCCGTGCACGCTACACAACAACATTGTGACCCTGCTGAAAGTCAAGTTGCTCTTCCCGCATACCATACCACCTTACACGGGGACAAAGAGGAAGGTGCAGATGAAAGTGCAGGTTCCTTCATCAGGTGGGGGGAGGAATACTAGTTGGCGACGTCACTGGCACAGGGCCTCTCATAGTACGCAAAAGTGTTGCTGCCGGTGGGAGGCGCCCCCGCCGTGCAAACACACCGCTGTACTTTGAGGGGCCCTGTGCCAGTGCCAATGCCAACGAGTGGGCCCCCCCTGCTTGCTCAGGTTCACAGCACTTGCAAAGTTGAAATACTTACCTCTCCCTGCTCCACTGCCGTGACGTGGTCCAGATTTCCTGGGCCCACTAATTACTTGAACCAGCCCTACCCACCACAACTTTAGCCAAATGACCCCCAATTTCAAATGCCTTCCAATTATTATAAGGTAAATTACGCTTGACAAGCTTCATTAAGAAGAATGGATGGTTTTGACATTAAAATGGGCACTCTAGGTGTTTTCCTGGCCCCCACTCACTGCCGAATATGCTGCCCCATTGACTTGCATTGGGTTTCGTGTTTCGGTCGATCCCGACTTTACGTCATAATCGGCCGATTTCACTCGACCCGACTTTTGAGATAGTCGGGTTTCGCGAAACCCGGCTCGACTCTAAAAAGGTCAAGGTCGCTCAACTCTAATTAGGATGCCTTGGCGGCAATTTTCAGAAAGGGTCTTTCTGAATCCGTTAAAGATGTTATGGTGGGGTTCCCCACGCCTGCTGGTCTGAGTGATTCTATGTCTCTGGCCATTCAGATTGAACGGCGCTTGCGCGAGCGCAGAGTTGTGCACACTGTGGCGTTGTCCTCCAAGCGGAGCCCTGAGCCTATGCAGTGTGATAGGATTTTGTCTAGAGCTGAACGACAAAGATTCAGGCGTCAGAATAGGTTGTGTTTTTACTGCGGCGATTCTGCTCATGTTATTTCTGATTGCCCTAAGCATACAAAGAGAATCGCTAGTTCTGTTACCATCAGTACTGTACAACCTAAATTTCTGTTATCTGTGACCTTGATCTGCTCATTATCGTCATTTTCTGTCATGGCATTTGTGGATTCAGGCACCGCTCTGAACTTAATGGACTTAGAATTTGCCAGACGTTGTGGTTTCCCCTTGCAGCCTTTGCAGAACCCTATTCCTTTAAGGGGGATTGATGCTACACCGTTGGCTATAAATAAACCTCAGTTTTGGACACAACTGACCATGCGCATGGCGGCAGCCCATCAGGAAGATTGTTATTTTCTGGTGTTGCATAATTTGCATGATGATATTGTGCTGGGTTTTCCATGGTTACAGGTACATAATCCGGTTTTGGATTGGAAATCTATGTCTGTGACTAGTTGGGGTTGTCAGGGGGTTCATAATGATGTTCCTTTGATGTCAATCTCCTCTTCCCCTCTTCTGAAATTCCTGAGTTTTTGTCAGATTTCCAGGATGTATTCGATGAGCCCAAATCCAGTGCCCTTCCACTGCACAGGGACTGTGATTGTGCTATTGACTTGATTCCAGGTTGTAAGTTCCCTAAGGGCCGACTTTTCAACCTGTCTGTGCCAGAACATGCCGCCATGCGGAGCTATATTATGGAGTCTTTGGAGAAGGGGCATATTCGGCCATCTTCTTCACCATTGGGAGCAGGTTTTTTTTTTGTTGCCAAGAAGGATGGCTCCTTGAGACCCTGTATTGATTATCGCCTCTTGAATAAGATCACGGTCAAATTTCAATAAACTTTGCCTTTGCTTACTAATTTGTTTGCTAGGATTAAGGGGGCTAGTTGGTTTACTAAGATTGACCTTCGAGGGGCATATAATCTTATTCGTATTAAGCAGGGTGACGAATGGAAAACTGCATTTAATACGCCCGAAGGCCATTTTGAATACCTTGTGATGCCATTCGGACTCTCTAATGTCCCATCTGTGTTCCAGTCCTTCATGCATGATATCTTTCGGAGTTATCTTGATAAATTCATGGTTGTATATTTGGATGATATTTAGATTTTTTCCGATGATTGGGAGTCTCATGTGAAACAGGTCAGGATGGTATTTCAGATCCTCCGTAATAATGCTTTATTTGTGAAGGGGTCGAAGTGCCTCTTTGGAGTGCAGAAGGTTTCTTTTTTGGGCTTCATTTTTTCTCCCTCATCTATAGAAATGGATCCGGTTAAGGTTCAGGCCATTCATGATTGGATTCAGCCCACATCTGTGAAGAGCCTTCAGAAATTCTTGGGCTTTGCTAATTTTTATCGTCGTTTCATTGCCAACTTCTCCAGTGTGGCTAAACCTCTGACCGATTTGACGAAGAAAGGCACTGATGTGATGAATTGGTCCTCCGCGGCTGTTTCTGCCTTTCAGGAGCTTAAACGCCAATTTACTTCTGCCCCTGTGTTGCGTCAGCCGGATGTTTCTCTTCCATTTCAGGTTGAGATTGACGCGTCTGAGATTGGGGCAGGGGCCGTTTTGTCTCAGAGGAATTCTGATGGTTCCTTGATGAAACCGTGTACCTTCTTTTCTCGGAAGTTTTCGCCTGCGGAACGCAATTATGATGTCGGCAATTGGGAGTTGTTGGCTATGAAGTGGGCATTTGAGGAGTGGCGACATTGGCTTGAGGGGGCCAAGCACCGTATTGTGGTCCTGACTGATCAAAAGAATCTGTTTTACCTCGAGTCTGCCAAATGACTGAATCCTAGACAGGCTCAATGGTCCCTGTTTTTCTCCCGTTTTGATTTTGTGGTCTCGTATCTTCCGGGTTCTAAGAATGTTAAGGGTGATGCCCTCTCTAGGAGTTTTTTTCCTGATTCCCCTGGGGTTCTTGAGCCGATCGGCATTCTGAAGGAAGGGGTGATTCTTTCTGCCATCTCCCCTGATTTACGACGGGTTCTTCAGGAATTTCAGGCTAATAAACCTGACCGCTGTCCAGTGGGGAAACTGTTTGTTCCTGATAGATGGACTAGTAAAGTGATTTCTGAGGTTCATTGTTCTGTGTTGGCTGGCCATCCTGGGATTTTTGGTACCAGAGATTTGGTTGGTAGGTCCTTTTGGTGGCCTTTGTCGCGGGATGTGCGTTCTTTTGTGCAGTCCTGTGGGATTTGTGCACGCGCTAAGCCTTGCTGTTCCCGCGCTAGTGGGTTGCTTCTGCCTTTGCTGGTCCCTGAGAGACCTTGGATGCATATTTCTATGGATTTTATTTCAGATCTTCCGTTTTCCCAGAGGATGTCGGTTATCTGGGTGGTTTGTGACCGGTTTTCTAAGATGGTTCATTTGGTGCCTTTGCCTAAATTGCCTTCCTCTGCTGATTTGGTTCCTTTCTTTTTTCAGCATGTGGTTCGTTTACATGGCATTCCGGAGAATATTGTGTCCGATAGAGGTTCCCAGTTTGTTTCTATGTTTTGGTGGGCCTTTTGTGCTAGGCTGGGCATTCATTTGTCTTTTTCTTCCGCATTTCATCCTCAGACAAATGGCCAAACCGAGCGAACTAATCAGACTTTGGAAACTTATTTGAGATGCTTTGTGTCTGCTGATCAGGATGATTGGGTGGCTTTCTTGCCATTGGCCGAGTTTGCCCTTAATAATCGGGCTAGTTCTGTTACCTTGGTTTCGCCTTTTTTTTGTAATTTTGGTTTTCATCCTCGTTTTTCTTCAGGGCAGGTTGTGCCTTCTGATTGTCCTGGTGTGGATTCTGTGGTTGACAGGCTGCAGCAAATTTGGGCTCATGTGGTGGACAATTTGGTGTTGTCTCAGGAGTAGGCTCAGCGTTTTGCTAACCGTCGTCGGTGTGTTGGTTCCCGGCTTCGGGTTGGGGACTTGGTCTGGTTGTCTTCCCGTCATGTTCCTATGAAGGTTTCTTCCCCTAAGTTCAAGCCTCGGTTTATTGGTCCTTATAGGATTTCTGAGATTATCAATCCAGTGTCTTTTCGTTTGGCCCTTCCAGCCTCTTTTTCCATCCATAATGTTTTCCATAGATCTTTGTTGCGGAAGTATGTGGTGCCCGTTGTTCCCTCTGTTGATCCTCCGGCCCCGGTGTTGATTGATGGGGAGTTGGAGTATGTGGTTGAGAAGATTTTGGATTCTCATTTTTCGAGGCGGAAGCTTCAGTATCTGGTCAAATGGAAGGGTTATGGCCAGGAGGATAATTCTTGGGTTGTTGCCTCCGATGTTCATGCTGACGATTTGGTTTGTGCCTTTCATTTGCCTCGTCCTGATCAGCCTGGGGACTCTGGTGAGGGTTCGGTGACCTCTCCTCAAGGGGGGGGTACTGGTGTGAATTCTGCTCTTGGGCTCCCTCCGGTGGTTATGAGTGGTAGTGCTGCTGTCTTTGGATTGCAGCACTTATCAGGTGTGTCCACTTATTGCAATTTGGATTGGGCTATTTAGTCTTGCTTGATCCTTTAGTCAGTGCCAGTTGTCCATTGTTTTTGGAGGATTCACATCCATACCTGGTCTCTCCTGTTTTGCTGTTCGTTTCAACAAAGATCTGGCTTTGTTTTTGCTGTCCACATGCTGTGGACCTAATAGTTCAGTGCATTTTCATGTTTTGTCTTGTCCAGCTTTGTTTGTGAAGGATTTTTTGCAGCCAAGCTGTGTCTCTGGAGATGCAGATATACCCTCCATGTCTTTAGTCAGATGTGGAGATTTGTATTTTCTGTGGTGGATATTTTCTAGTGTTTTAATACTGACCGCATAGTTCTCTGTCCTATTCTTTCTTTTTAGCTAGAATGGCCTCCTTTGCTAAATCCTGATTTCAGTCTGCGTATGTCTTTTCCCTCTCCTCTCACAGTCAATATTTGTGGGGGGCTGTCTATCCTTTGGGGATTTTCTCTGAGGCAAGATAGTTTTCCCGTTTCTATCTTTAGGGGAAGTTAGTTCTTAGGCTGTGTCGAGGTGTCTAGGGAGCGTTAGGTACATCCCACGGCTACTTCTAGTTGCGCTGCTAAGTTCAGGGTCTGCGGTCAGTAGAGGTACCACCTTCTCCAGAGTACTCTCATGCTGCTCCTCGGCCACTAGATCATAACAGTCATAATGTTATTTAAAAATATTTAACCTTGTTTTGTTTGTAACGTTCAAGTGTCCTCACCTCCCATAAAGGGAAGCCTTGTTCTATTTACTTGTTTCAAGCATTTCAAAAATTTAGTATGTCTTTTGCTTAAATGTATTGTTGTTCTTCTTCCCAGTCCAGGAGTACTGGATTTAACCGGGGGGGAGTGCAGCGCCCCAGAGATCTGGTCATTGCAGTATTACACTCTGCCGCTAAGGGGAGTGATGGTACGTCTGATGGCACTGAAGGAATTCTACTGACCAGGTATCACCAGCACACATTACACTTCACACTCCGGCCACTAGGGGGAGAAAAAGGCTTTATTTATTGGGCCACTCATCACACTGGTAAAACTAGGGGTTGGATAGGAAGTTAGTCAGAAGCTGACTGGGTTGGATTCAGGCAACATCCTGTGGCAGGGGATGTTGCAGGGAGAAGACACAGGGGGGTCCCTGTCAGGCGTGGGAACCTGGCAGGTGCCTAGCAAACAGAGCAGAACGATACGGAACCGCGCCTGCACACCCCGCGGCGGTATCCTAAGAAAGTGACACGAAGGGAAGGATATTGTGGAACAGTGAGAAACGAGATCAAGCACAAAGGAGAGCCAGTAGGAGTTGTGCCGTGAGACCAAGGCAACATCCTACTGAGGCGTGTAGCCGGTGGCCGGAACACCGCGGGAGTAACTGACTCTAGGCCTTGCTTCGAACTCCGCAGGACAGTTAATTATAGGTTGGCTGTCTACCTTAAATTTCCTACGAAGACATAGGGGGCAACGCGTGGAGAGGGGTGTCTCTAGGGTCCCGGAAGAGCTCCGAGCCTTCCCGTCATACGGGTGCGTCCTAGCCATAACATACCTGGGGGGGACGAGAAACTAGTAACATCTGGAACAAGCGAGAGAGAATTAGAAAGAACGAACGAACGAGAACAGAATTTGTGAGGACTATTCCGAATGCTCAGCAGGGTAGCACTACAACACACAGGCGCTAGTGGTAGGCACTGATTTCCACCTGCAAAGGGAACTCTGGAAGTGCCCATCGGACCGGCCGGTCTCAGATAGCCCTGTTAAGCGTGCTCTGGATTGAGGATCCTGAAGTCTACAATAAAGAGGTAAAGAGACTGCTACCTTGTGTCCTTGTTATTGACTGCACCTCACACCATCACCATCTACCTTACTGGGAAGCCCTGGGGACATACTTCACCTGTGGGAAGGTATGCCATCCAGCTGCCATTCCATCACCCCAGCGGACCCCACAGCAGCGTCGGTCACCCTGACCGAACACCACAGGTGGCGTCACGAATCCCTGACAGACTGTACCACCTTTATTAAATGCCCCTTAGCAGGGTCGCGGACCGGGTCTGTCCACCGTGACAGCCTCAGAACCGAACCAGAGAGGCCCGGTACCGAGAACTCGTGGCCCTGCGTCTGGGGGCGCTCCACATCCTCGGACACATATTCAGTCGAAACCAGCATGCCCCTTTTGCATCCTGCTCGGGGGGCCCGCTGAGGACCTGGGTCCACCAGAGAATCATCAGGTGTCCTGGTGCTCCAGTCCAACCTGTGTATATCCTTTTTAACCAGGATAATACCCTTTTGCTCTATTTTTTCTCCAGTCTTTCTTCATTTATTCATCTACAAATATGACAAACAAGTGGGAGAAGCCAAATCCCTCCTTAGGCCAGTCTCACACGTCCAGATTTTTCCGGTACGTGAAGAAACGGTCCCGGAGCTATCCGTGTCCATGTCCGTGTGTGCACGTAGGCCATCCGTGTGTCATCCGTGTGCTGTCCGTGTGTCCGTGTTTCTCGTCCATGTGCTGTCCGTATGCTGTTCGTGTGTCTGTGTCCATGTATTGAAGCATTTTTTTCAATTTTAACCCTATGACTTTAAAAAAGCACACAGACAGCATTCGCGTGCGGTACGTGTTTACATGGACCCATTGACTTTAATGGGTCCGTGTGATCCGTGCGCTCTCAAGAACGCTGACATGTCTCCGTGTTTAGCACACGGACACACGGTCCGTGAAGACTCGCTGACATCTGCAGAGACACATTCATTTTAATGTGTCTACATGTATCAGTGTCTCCGGTACGTGAGGAAACTGTCACCACACATACCGGAGCCACTGATGTGTGAAACTGCCATTAGGCTGGGTTCACATTGCGTTATGGCAGTCCATTAGACGGACTGCATTACACTGCGGCAGAGGAATACCAGGATGTTGCCCGTAGATGATAAAGAAGGGAGACTTGGAAGAAGAAACATTGATATGGTTATTGTATGTGAACTCGGCCCATGGAAGCAAATCAGACCAGTCATTTTGATGACCGTTGGAAAAATTACGAAGATAAGTCATTAGAATTTGGTTTGTGCGCTCTGCTTGTCCGTTGGTCTGTGGATGGTAAGGCTAGGTTCACATTGCGTTAGTGCAGTCCGTTCAACGCATACGTTGAACGGACTGCGCTAACGCAAGTGCCGACTTTTGCACAAGGAAGACATGCTAACCGGAGCCACAAGAATGATTTTGCTTGGATACACTATGTGTGAAGACTCCTCTTCCGCATCGGATGCGAGAAAAGATATGGATAAAGCATCAGCCTTGAGGTTCTTGTCGCTGGGATGGAAATGTAATTCAAAGTCAAAGCGGGCAAAGAATAACGACCATCTGGCTTGTCGGGGGTTAAGTCTTTGGCGCTGAGCGGATATACTCCAGATTCTTGTGGTCAGTATAGATCTTAAAAGGATGAACAGCTAATTCTAACAGATACCGCCACTCCTCCAATGCCAACTTGATGGCCAATAGTTCCTTGTCGCCAATGGTGTAATTTCTTTCAGAGACGGAGAAGATCTTGGAAAAGAAACCACAGGTAGCAAATTGTCCGCAAGAAGATCTCTGGGAAAGTACAGCATCGGCGCCGATGGCAGAGGCATCTACTTTTAAAATGAAGGGCTTATTGATCTCAGGTCGACGGAGTACAGGTGCAGAGGCAAAGGCTTGTTTTAGAGAGCGAAAAGCATCTTCAGCCTCCGCAGACCAAACGTGAGGGTCAGATCCTTCATGAGTCAAGGCTGAAATTGAGGTGACCGGAGAGGAAAAATGTGGGATAAACTGCCGATAATAATTTACGAATCTGAGAAAGCGTTGAATTGCCTTTACTCCCTGTGGACGCAGCCAGTTAAGCACAGCAGACACTTTATCCGGGTCCATCCGCAAACCAGAATCAGAAATGACATAGCCAAGAAACGGTAGCGAAGTTTGTTCAAAAACGCACTTTTCGAGTTTAGCATAAAGATGGTTTTCTCTTAGTCAAGACAGAACTTGGCGGACGTGTCTTCTGTGGGAAGCTAGATCCGAAGAAAACACAAGAATGTCGTCCAAATATACCACTACACTGGAGTAGAGTAAGTCCCGGAAAACATCATTCACAAACTCTTGAAACACCGCTGGAGCATTATACAGGCCGAAAGGTATGACTAAATATTCATAGTGGCCATCTCAGGTGTTGAAGGCGGTTTTCCATTCGTCACCAGAGCGAATACGGACGAGGTTGTAGGCTCCACAAAGATCTAGTTTCGTAAAAATACGTGCTCCCCTAAAATGATCAAACAACTCAGGAATGAGTGGAAGTGAATACTTGTTCTTGATCGTGAGGTTGTTGAGACCACGGTAGTCTATACAAGGACGGAGGGTTCCACCCTTCTTAACGAAGATAAAACCTGCGCCTGCTGGAGAGGAAGATTTGCGGATAAAGCCTTTGGCTAGATTCTCCTGAACATAATCCAACATGGATTGTGTCTCGGTAGGAGACAACGGGTAGATTCGACCTCGAGGCGGAGTAGAGCCTGGTACAAGATCAATTGGGCAGTCGTATGGTCGATGTGGAGGCAAGGTCTCTGCTTCTCTCTTATTGAAGACATCCAAAAAAGCCTGATACGAAGAAGGTAAATTTGAGAACTCAGAAATAAGACGAAAAGGTTTTCTTGGCTCAACCGAAAGAAGACAGTTCTTCTGACAGAAGAGACCCCAACGCAGGATTTCACCTGACCGCCAGTCAAGAATAGGCTCATGAATCCTCAACCAAGGAAGACCAAGCAAAATAGGATGAGACAAGGAAGGCAGCACATATAAGGCAATCTTTTCCCAGTGCAGAATTCCAATTTGAAGCTCAAATTCTTCGGTAACCAAGGTAACGGACTCCCGCAGAGGTTGAACGTCGAGGAGTCTCCAGGGATTTGACCGGAATCCGCAATCTCCTAACAGCCTCGAGATGGATGAAATTCCCAGCAGCCCCAGAATCTATATAGGCAAAATCAGAAAAACGCTTATCACCCAAATGCAGAAGAACAGAAAGAGTAAGGGGTTGAGAGGGTTTAGAGATACCTAGGGAGACCTCTCTTACCTGCCCTAGGTGGAGGCGTTTCCCGGCCTGACTGGACAAGAACGCAAAAGATGTGATGCACTGCCGCAATAGAAGCAAAGACCTTGGGTTAGCCTTTCCTCCGACGCTGGTCTACAGGTTTTAGGCGATCCACCTGCATAGGTTCTGGAGCAGTACTAGCAGAAGTCAAATCTCAACGAGGACGGGAAGAACTAGGAATAGCCGGAAGAAGACGAGGAGACCTTGTCTCTCTAGCGATTTCCCGAGAACGTTCTTGAAAACATAAATCAATGCGGGTCGCCAAAGAAATAAGATCCTCCAGGGAGGTCGGAGTATCACGACCCGCTAACTCGTCCTTGATCCGAGGAGAAAGCCCCCGCCAGAAAGCTCCTACCAAAGCCTCATTAGTCCATCCTAATTTGGATGAAAGAGTGCGAAACCGGATGGCATATTGACCCACCGAAAGCGTACCTTGATGGAGGTTAAAAAGGGACTTGGTGGTAGAGGCCAAACGACCCGGTTCATCAAATACCTTGCAGAAAGTATCAAGAAAGATGGAAAGTTGAGAAACGAGAGGATCATCCCGCTCCCAGAGAGGATTAACCCATGCCAAAGCCTCACCCTCCAGGTGTGAAATTACAATGGCTACCTTAGCACGGTCAGTGGGATACTGCAAGGGAAGCAGCTCAAAGTGGAGCTGGCATTGGTTTAGAAACCCTCTACACAATTTGGGATCCCCACTATAGCGAGGAGGTTTAGCCAGACGAGGAGGTGGGTGAGGGACCGAGGCCGGGGGGGGGGGGGAACGGGAGCAGAAGCTTGAAGAGCACGAAGGCGATCATCAACTGAAGCCATAAAATTAAGTATATGGGCTTGAGTATCTCGCTGTTGAGCTAGCTCCTGTTGGAGAGTAGCCAGCTGCGAAGGACTACCAGGATCAGAAGCCTGTAGCACGGAGAGACGAGACTCCATGGACTTCAAAAAGGACATAATCCTGGGAGGGCTGGACTGGACGAGGAGACTAGCAAGCCTGGGAGAGACAGAGAAGCTGAACTGGCTGGAAAGAGCGGAGACTCAGAACAGGCAGTGCAAAGACAAAAGGTGGACCTCAGTCACCTCGGTCCTCCAGGATCACAGAGAGGAGATACAGAGCGCCTGTAAATCAGAAATAGGAAGTGCTGGAGTGGGCGGTGCGCACGCGCACCCGACGAGAACCAGGGAGCGGAGAAGAATGAAGGAGAGGACGCGCGCCTGCAGGAGGAGCGCGCCGCAGCGGGTAAGTATGAGCGGAAGGAGTGGCCGTGACACACTGTAACGAGTGTTCTGGGGCTTCTCCCAGCAAAGCGTCTACAAAGGAAGGGATCAGATTACCGGAGCCTTGTGCAGACAAGCGTGCACTGTACTGCTCCGTCATGCATTATTAATATTATTGTTATTTATTGTTAATTGCTATTGCTATTTGGACAGCCCCTTCTCATTCCCCAGGTTTGCTCCCATTAAAAGGAAAATGCCTATGCTGACCCCTTGTGTTGGCTCTGTTCCACCAGTGTCGGCACTTGCAGTGAGACAAAAAAAAAAAACACTGCTAGCAGCGTTTTTTTTCCCCCTGCTGCAAGTACCGCATTTGCTGGATCGCGGCAAAACCGCAAGTTCTGCACATGTCCGAAAGTCCCATAAGGAATGAATGGGGCCGAACGCAGTGTTGCCCTAAGTGATCTGTTATGCGGCAGATGCAGAAAAACTGCAAGATCTGCCACGAATTGCAAAAATCGCTGGTGTGAAAGTAGCCTGACAAAGTCTGCATTAGTCATACTCGCCAATTGGGGAGGCAGCACGAAAAGTGCCTATTTCAGCATAAACTCTAAATATGGCCCTGCATCTGGGTACAGTAGGGTTCGGGAGGGAAAGAGCGCTTTTTGACTTTTGGAGCCTATTTTTTGATGGAATATATTGCAGACGTCACATTTAAAAACTAGTCCAGTTTTCACCACCATCTAAATACTGCAATCAATACCTATTGATCGTGGTATTTGGATCATGTAAACAGCAAAGGATGGTCACCAGGTCAAAGTTGACCAGTTTTGCTCCTATATTATTTCCACTGCTCCCCCTAGCATTTTTATTAGATTTTGATCAATTATCTCTGCCATACACTGATATGAGCCTTTTTATTTAGTGCTAATTTTTATGGACAAATTTTTGCTCATTTTTATGGTCTTTACCAAAGGCAAATCTCACAGGATCCTCAGGGGTGTGTCTTTGCCTTTGTACTGCTCTGATCATTGGCATATAAACTGCATGTTCAGCTGTACCGGGGCCCGGAGGTGGAGGGGGGCCCCTGGGGGGCGGCTAAAACTGAGGGGAATCTGGCCTGTTTCTCTGGCCCTGGGGGGCCCCTGGCCAGATTGCTCTCATGTACGGCGAGCAGGGAGGGATCCTGCAGCTCTGCTGCCTACAGGAGAAAATGGCAGCAGAGCAGAGCTGTAGGGATCCGTCTCTGCTTCCTGCCCACGCTTTCTGTCTGATACAGCATGACATCAGCATTCAGCTCATGCCTCTGTCAGAGAGAGGAATTTGCAGGCAACGATGATGCTACAGCTGCGGGGGGAATGTGTGGAGAGGTGAGTGGTGGTGTGTATGTGTGTGTGCGTGTGTACAGTCATGGCCAAAAGTATTGACACCCCTGCAATTCTGTGAGATAATACTTATTTTCTTCCTGAAAATGATTGCAAACACAAATTATTTGGTATTATTATCTTCATTTAATTTGTCTTAAATGAAAAAACACAAAAAGAATTGTCCTAAAGCCAAATTGGATATAATTCCACACCAAACATAAAAAAGGGGGTGGACAAAAGTATTGGCACTGTTGGAAAAATCATGTGATTCTTCTCTAATTTGTGCAATTAACAGCACCTATAACTTACCTGTGGCACCTAACAGGTGTTGGCAATAACTAAATCACACTTGCAGCCAGTTGACATGGATTAAAGTTGACTCAACTTCTGTCCTATGTCCTTGTGTGTACCACATTGAGCATGGAGAAAAGAAAGAAGTCCAAAGAACTGTCTGAGGACTTGAGAAACCAAATTGTGAGGAAGCATGAGCAATCTCAAGGCTACAAGTCCATCTCCAAAGACCTGAATGTTCCTGTGTCTACCGTGCGCAGTGTCATCAAGAAGTTTAAAGCCCATGGCACTGTAGCTAACCTCCCTAGATGTGGACGGAAACGAAAAATTGCCAAGAGATTTCAACACAAGATTGTGTAGATGTTGGATAAAGAACCTCGACTAACATCCAAGAAGTTCAAGCTGCCTTACAGTCCGAGGATACAACAGTGTCAACCCGTACTATCCATCGACATCTGAATGAAAAGGGACTGTATGGTAGGAGACCCAGGAAGACCCCACTTCTTACCCCAAGACATAAAAAAGCCAGGCTGAAGTTTGCCAAAACTTACCTGAAAAAGCCGAAAACGTTATGGAAGAATGTTCTCTGGTCAGATGAGACAAAAGTAGAGCTTTTTGGGCAAAAGCATCAACATAGAGTTTACAGGAGAAAAAAAGAGGCATTCAAAGAAAAGAACACGGTCCCTACAGTCTGATGTTTTGGGGTTGCTTTGCTGCCTCCGGCACTGGACTGCTTGACCGTGTGCATGGCATTATGAAGTCTGAAGACTACCAACAAATTTTGCAGCATAATGTAGGGCCCAGGGTGAAAAAGCTGGGTCTCCCTCAGAGGTCATGGGTCTTGCAGCAGGACAATGACCCAAAACACACTTCAAAAAGCACTAGAAAATGGTTTGAGAGAAAGCACTGGAGACTTCTAAGGTGGCCAGCAATGAGTCCTGACCTGAATCCCATAGAACACCTGTGGAGAGATCTAAAAATGGCAGTTTTGAGAAGGCACCCTTCAAATATCAGGGACCTGGAGCAGTTTGCCAAAGAAGAATGGTCTAAAATTCCAGCAGAGCATTGTAAGAAACTCATTGATGGTTACCGGAAGCGGTTGGTCGCAGTTATTTTGGCTAAAGGTTGTGCAACCAAGTATTAAGCTGAGGGTGCCAATACTTTTGTCTGGCCCATTTTTGGAGTTTTGTGTTAAATGATCAATGTTTTGCTTTTGCTTCATTCTCTTTTGTGTTTTTTCATTTAAAACAAATTAAATGAAGATAATAATACCAAATAATTTGTGATTGCCATCATTTTCAGGAAGAAACTGAGTATTATGTGACAGAATTTCAGGGATGTCAATACTTTTGGCCATGACTGTATATGTAGAGGTGAGCGGTGGTGTGTGTGTATGGAGGTGGTAGGGGAGAACAATGATGGAGGTGGTGGGCGAGAGCAATCATGGAGGTGGTGGGTGAGAACAATGATGGAGGTGGTGGGTGAGAACAATGATGGAGGTGGTGGGGGAGAACAATGATGGAGGTGGTGGGGGAGAACAATGATGGAGGTGGTGGGGGAGAACAATGATGGAGGTGGTGGGGAAGAACAATGATGGAGGAGGTGGGGAGACAATGATAGAGGTGGAGTAGAACAATGATGGAGGTGGTGGGTGAGAACAATTGAAGGAGGTGGTGGAGAGGGTAATGATGGAGGTGTTCGAGAGGGCCATGATGAGGTGGTGGAGAGGGCAAAGATGGTGGCGGGGAGAACAGTGATAGAGGTGGTGGAGAGAGTAATGATGGAGGTGGTGGGGGAGAACAATGATTGGGGTGATGAAGAGGGTAATGGTGGAGGTGGTGGGGAGAGCAATGATGGGGGTGGTGGGGGAGAACAATGATGGGGTGGTGGAGAGGGCAATGATGGGGGTTGTGGGAGAACAATAATTGGGGTGATGGAGAAGGCAGTTATGGAGGATGTGAAGAGGGCAATGATGGAATGTGGGGGGAGGAGGACAATGAGGAATTGGGATGGGAGGAAGAGGGACTTTTAATGGACTTACGAACAGGGGAAGGAGGACATTAGATATGAATGTAAAATGAATTGGATGGTGGCGGAGGATGCTCAGTACCTGATAATGTCTTCTCCCACCTCCAAATTCATTATGATGCTATCAAGTACTTATAATGAGTGATGGTTACACAGGAGAGGACTAAGGCAATGTTCACACGTTCAGGATTTGCAGGAAAAAAATCTGCTGCATATCCTAATGTGCTGGCAGAAAGAAACTTACATAAAATACATTTATTTTTTCTACATTTTTGCCATGCTTTTATTATGTATTTTTCCCCATTAGTACAGGTGAAAGACGCTGCAAGAATTGACATTATGCAGATTTTAATCTGCTGCAAATCTGTAAAGAAAAAATAAGCAATGTGTGCATAAGACTTCAGAAATTTAATTCACTTTTCCTGTACTGTAAAATCTTGCATATTTTCCTTGTGCACATAGCCTTACAGCTAATTGGGGAGAGTCACAGGCTGAATAATTTATATTATTGGGTGGCAGAGATTATTATTATTGGGGGGCACAGTGCTGCTTATCACTTTATATTTTTAATGGAGCGTGGATAATAGTATCTTATTGGGTGGTACATATCTGTATTCAGGGGGAGACACATGTATGTATACAATGTATGTGACCTTGTTATTTTCAGATCATCATGACAAAATGAGTTGTGGCTGGGAAATGTCGACATGAAGGTCTGACCAGATGGAGAAGGAACAGGAGAAAGAGGCTCTAATCAGGTGAGACGTCAGCGGTAAGTGCCTGGATGTAAATATTATTCTGTATCTGCACTGTGTGACGTAGAGTGATAATGTTTTTTGTAAAATCCCTTATTCTACATTCTCACATTTGTGTGAAATGTCCGTGTGCTTCCAGGTTTTTTTATAGGATGGCACACGGACTTAGAGTTTTCTAGGTCCATTCACACAAATACATGACAATCACAAATCTGAGAATGAGATCTGTGAGGGTCAGAGAATGTTCTGTTCTTATCCAACTTTGAGAATTAGAATACGACATGCTCAATGCATCTGTAAAAGCGGGCAGCACATCGACACTGCACACAGATACCGTAACGTAGCTTGATTATGTATAGCACAGTCCCTTTTTATGTATAGCACAGACCCTTAGTATATAGTATCCTCACTTATTATGTATAGCACAGTCCCTTAGTATATAGTGTAGTCACTTATGTATAGCACAGTCCCTTAGTATATAGTGTACTCACTTATTATGCATAGCACAGTCCCTTAGTACAGTATATAATGTAATCACTTATATATAGCAGTCACTTAGTATATAGTGTAATCATTTATGTCTACAATAGTCCCTTAGTACTGTATATAGTGTACTCACTTATGTATAGCATAGTCCTTAGTTACATAGTTTCTGCTTTTATTATGCATTTCACCGTCTTTTATTACATACCATCCTCTCTAGTTATATATAATGACGTCCCTTATTATATAGCTTTCTCTGCTGTTATGTACAGTGCTGTCTCTTACCTAGTGTATTCTTGTTATTTTTGTTATTCACAGCGCCCTCTTCTATTACATAGCCCCCTCTCTTGTTAGATATAAAATGACTGCTGATAGAGCAATCGGTGACCAGACGACTAGACCATCAGCTCCTCCATTAAAAAAGAAGGAATAAAGACAGGGCTCTATATAATCCGATATGTAAGGGACGGTGCTGTACATAATAAGAGAGGGCACTGTGTAATAGAAGGCAATATCTATCTATCTATCTATCTATCTATCTATCTATATATACATATACAGTATATATTTATATAAAGCTGAGTGTATGTATGTGTGTGTATGCATCAAGCCACACCCACTCCACATAGCCCCACCCACTACGCATAGCCACACTCACTCCACACGCAAAGCATCAATGCACGGCAGGCACAGGCCACATGTAACCGGACAACTACCCCTAATATCCCGCATCATCCCGTCAGAGCCACGGGACTAGAATCAAAGAATCATAGAATGGTAGAGTTTGAAGGGACCTCCTGGTTCATCTGGTCCATCCCCCTGCTCAAAGCAGGATTCACTAAATCATCCCAGACAGATGTCTGTCTAGCCTCTGTTTGAAGACTTCCATTGAAGGAGAACTCATCTCCTCTTATGTCAGCCTAGACAGACATCTAATCTGTGTCTCCTCCCATTTAGTTTCATCTCATTGCTTCTAGTCTTTCCTTGTGCAAATGAGAATAAATGATCCTTCTACAATGTGACAGACTTTGAGATATTTGTAGACAGCTATTAAGTCTCCTCTCAGTCTTCTTTTATGCATGCTAATTGCTAAACATTCCCAAATTATGTAACCGTTCCTCATAGGACATGGTATAAAGACCGGTCACCATTCTGGTCGTTCTTCTCTTAACCTGCTCCAGTTTGTTGATGTCTTTTTTAAAATGTGTTGCCCAAAACTGGACACAGTATTCCAGATGAGATTTGACCAAAGAGGAGTAGAGGGCAATAATGACTTCACGTGATCTAGACTGTATACTTCTGTTAATACATCCCAGAATTATCTTTGCCTTTCTTGCTGCAGCATCACACAGTTGACTCATGTTCAGTCTGTGATCTATTAGTATATTCAAGTCTTTTCACATGTGCTGTTGCTTAGCCCTATTCCTCCAATTCTGTATATGCCTTTTTAATTATTATTGCCCAGATGTAGTACTTTGCATTTTCCCTATTAAAAACCATTCTATTAGTTGCTACCCACTGCTCCAGTTTATTTATATCTTTTTGAATCCTCTCTCTCTCTTCTCCAGTATTAGTTATCCCTCGTAGCTTTGTGTCATCAGCAACTTTTATCAGGTTACCCTCAATTCCTTCATCTAAATCATTGATAAAGATGTTGAACAATACGCGGCCCAGGACAGAGCCCTGTGGTACGCCACTTGAGACATTCTTCCAACTGGACTACTACCCCTATTATCCCACATCATCCATCCCAGTATTCCGACTGCTGTTTCTCCCTCAGTAGACAAATATCAGAGCAGAGAAATAGCGGCCCCAAGCACTGAGCACATCCCGGGCTCATTGCCCACCGAGCACCGAGGACATCCTGGGCTCATTGCCCCCTGAGCACCGAGCACATCCCGGGCTCATTGCCCCCGAGCACATCCCGGGCTCATTGCCCCCCGAGCACTGAGCACATCCCGGGCTCATTTCCCCCGAGCACCGAGCACATCCTAGGCTCATTGCCCCCCGAGCACCAAGCACATCCCGGGCTCATTGCCCCCGAGCACCGAGCACATCCCGGGCTCATTGCCCCCGAGCACCGAGCACATCCCGGGCTCATTGCCCCCCGAGCACCGAGCACATCCTGGGCTCATTGCCCCCCGAGCACATCCCAGGCTCATTGCCCCCCGAGCACCGAGCACATCCCAGGCTCATTGCCCCCCGAGCACTGAGCACATCCCGGGCTCATTGCCCCAGAGCACCGAGCACATCCCGGGCTCATTGCCCCCCGAGCACCCAGCACATCCCATTTTTTAACCTGATGTTTTAGAAGATGTTCCATTTTTTTTAGTTTAGAAATGACTGTTCTTTAATATGACCGCAATCTACGATCTATCCAGATCTACATAGAATACAAATTAGAGATGCCAGGAGAATATGGTGACCCCTATATATGGTCTATTCACAGAGGGCTTTGTGCCTGCATTGCATTAAATAGCGAGAAAAGCTATATTTAGGATATGAATTTGCATACTGCTGTTTTCATTATCGCTGCTTGCAAGTTTCTATAAGTCTGTCAGTTCTAGAGATTCTCTCTAATGAGAGATAGCGAGCTAAATATAACATAGAAGAAACGGGGTAGTTTTATATCTGAGACCTAAATACAATTATGTATAACCTGTTGTTGGGAGCACGAGTCGTCCCAGTCAGTAGAGTAAATCTTTATTCTATATTAAGACATACCGTATACAGGACTATGTTGGCACGAGGCACTGGAGGTCCATCGCCTAGGGCAACAGGTAGCAGTGGACAACATGGAAAAAAAGGTTTAGTGTTTTTTTTATTCCCCATCCCCTTCACCAAAAAATAAACTGGTGTCTTTTCAGAGGTTTGAGGGATTGAGTTACAGTTCCACTATATTCATTTGTATTCTCTTTTGTAAGATGCGGATACAAATGACAATGTGAGAGGTTTGCCAACGCTGCAAGGGCAGCCTTGCCCCAACGTACAGCAGCAAACGCTCCACAGTAGAGCTGAAGATTTAAGGGACTTCTACTGCAGACTGAGGAAGGTCAGTGTACACACTGAGGGACAGTGTGGAAAAGAGACAGTGTGTGGGAGGACAGTGTGACGAGGGGACCACAGAATGAAAAGTGCCTGCCACAGACTAAGAGGAGCCTGATATGTCATGGACTCCTGTACCCCAACACTGGACATATCCCTATCCCCCGACTAAAGAGCCTGATATGTCATGGACTCCTATACCCCACCCTGGAAACATCCCCTATCCTCTAAAAGGAGTCTGATATATCCTGGACCTCTATATACCTCCCTCCCCCACCCCCGTATTTTTACCATATGCTTTGGCAATGCTAACGTGTACTTAGTCCTGCCAATAAAGCTCATTTGAATTTGAATTTGAAAAGGGGGCAGAATAGTAGGGAGCGTGGGGGTGGGACAATGTGAAGGCCATAGTTCATAAAGGAGGATGGTTCGACATCATCTACTATATAATTGTCTAAGGGTCACTTCCGTCTGTCTGTCTTTCTGTCTGTCACGGATATTCATTGGTCGCGGCCTCTGTCTGTCATGGAAATCCAAGTCGCTGATTGGTCTCGCCAGCTGCCTGTCATGGCTGCCGCAACCAATCAGCGAAGGCCACAGTCCGATTAGTCCCTCCCTACTCCCCTGCAGTCAGTGCCCGGCGCCCGCTCCATACTCCCCGCAGTCAGTGCCCGCTCCATACTCCCCTCCAGTCAGCACTCACACAGGGTTAATGCCAGCGGTAACGGACTGCATTATGCCACGGGTAACTCACTCCGTTACCGCCGCTATTAACCCTGTGTGACCAAGTTTTTACTATTGATGCTGCGTATGCAGCATCAATAGTAAAAATATCTAATGTTAAAAATAATAATAATAAAAAAAAAAACGTTATTCTCACCCTCCGACGTCGCGCCCTGTCCTCGGCAGTGCAAGTGGCAGGTTCCGGTGCCAAGGATGCTATGCGAGAAGGACCTGCCATGACGTCATGGTCATGTGACCGCGACGTCATCACAGGTCCTGCGCTCATACCAACCCTTGGACCGGAAGCTGCCGCGTGCACCGCACACAGGCGCCAGGACTTCAAGGAGCCTTCGGAAGGTGAGTATATGTTTATTTTTTTATTTTAAGTCTTTTTTAACCTGTTACATACGTGGCTGGGCAATATACTGCGTGGCTGGGCAATATACTACATGTCTGGGCAATATACTACGTGGCTGGGCAATATACTACGTGGGCTGTGCAATATACTACGTGGGCTGTGCAATATACTATGTGGACATGCATATTCTAGAATACCCGATGCGTTAGAATCGGGCCACCATCTAGTAGTTCATAAAGGAGGAGGGTGTGGAGGCTATAGTTCATAAGGGAATATAGTGTGGCGGCCATAGTTCATAAAGGTGAAAGACATACTGATAGGGAATTTAGATTGTGAGCCCCAACGGGGACAGTGATGATAATGTGTGCAAACTGTAAAGCGCTGCGGAATATGTTAGTGCTATATAAAAATAAAGATTATTATTATTATAAGTGGGGACGTGTAGTGGTCATAGTAAATAAGCGGATGGTGTGACAGTCAGGGTATGTGCACACACTGCGGATTTTGCTGCGGATCCGCAGCGGATCTGCAAGTGTGAATCCGCAGCGGTTTCTCTTGCGTTTAGAGTATAATGTAAACCTATGGGAAACGAAATCCGCAGTGCGCATGCTGCGTAAAAAAACGTGCGGAAACGCAGCAGTTTACATTCTGCAGCATGTCAATTCTTTGCGCGGAATCCGCAGCGTTTTTACAGCTGCTCCAATAGAAAACTGCAGGTGTAAAACCGCAGCGGAATCCGCAATAGAAACCGCGATGAATCCGCAGTAAAAACCGCAGAGGTTTTGAACTGCGGATTTATCAAATCCGCTGCGGAAAAATCCGCTGCCCTCACAGATACGTGTGCACATACCCTCATAGTTCATGAGGGAGGATAGTGTTGTTGACATACCATTTAAGGGGGGGGGGGAGGGTGTAGGTGACATTTTACAAGAGAGGAAAGTGTAGAGATAATGTATCATAAGTGTGGAGTTATTTTTTGTGCATGGAGCACAATAAGAGAAATTATTTATTGTGGCACAAAGTGTAGGGCTTATTTAGGACACAGCATGGGCGGATGTGATTAAACAGAAGGACTTATTTTTAAGGGAATTGTGTCGGAATGTGCTGCAGAAGATCGGAGAAGATGGACATTTGCTAAGACTATTATAAAAAGTCCCGTTGGCATCAGGTCCAGATGAGGAATAAAGACAAACAGAGGAGTCACTTATAAGGTACCTATCTAAAGGTGAATTTATACTGGCCAATCGTGGGCTTTAAATATCCACCAATCAGCTATAAGATTGGTAGTCTTTTAACACACCATTTAGACAGGCTGACTGCACTTTCATGTCCACAGAACGATTGTTGACACGATCATTCTGTGCACATAAAATAACATTGCTCTAGACAGCATATCCTGCTTAAAAATCATTTCCCCTGACGGTGGAACGTGCATTGCTTGTGCATCATGTGATTGGAGGCCTGTTTAGATATTCGGTTCTAGATTATTAGCCAGTGTAAAGGCGCCTTAAAGAGTCACTTTTTTTAGACTGTTTATATGTCTTTTAATTCTAAGCAGGTCATTGGGGATCGGGGTCCTGAGACCCTAAATATCACTCAAAAGACCTCTTAGAAAAGCGCAGCTCAAGGCGACATAAGCGCACACGCACAGCAGAGAATGAATGCAGGGGAAGCCATAGGCTTTCTGTGCTCTCCTCAATCCTGAGATGCACAATTCTAATATGTATTTTGAGCAGCTTCAGAGCCAGGTCTTCAGAACAAGGTATCAAAGTGCCAGGTGTGCTTACAGCCAACGCTCAAGGCATGGTGTGCGGAGCTAAGAGCGTTGACTGCAATCAGGGCAGGGACAAGGGATAGGAAAGGTAAGCACCCACCTAGGGCAATCATCAGCCCCCCACTTGCTCTGTCCGCTGTGAACTGAGGTAAGCTTACTGAAATGACCTTAGTTCACAGCAGCCAGTCGATGGAGCCACGTTCCCTGAACAGAGCTTCATGCACTGGATGAAGAGGACTAGGATCATCATGGGACCTCCATTTGGATTACGGCGTACCCTGTGGATTATTGGTTGTTTTTAATAAATGGGGAAAAAAGGAAAATTGTTGGGGAGTTTTTTTTCAAATAAAGATTTTTTTTCTGTGGTTTTTTTTTTTCAAATAAATATATCTTTTGGTGTTTTCTTCTCTTTTTACTTACTGAGTTAGTAATGGGGGTGTCTGATAAACATCTCTCCATGACTAACCAGTGGGCTTGATGTCAGCGGAAATAATACAACTGACATGAATCCCACAATCCCAGTACCCCGATTGCCACTGCACCAGGGCAATTGAGAAGAACCAAGGCTGTGTCAGAATTAATGCATCTAATGAATGCGCCATTTCTAGGGTGACTGAGGGATGGTCTTATTAGGATGGAAAGGGGCTAATATCCATGGCCCTTCCCAGTCGGTTAATATCAGTCCCAGCGTAATAAGATCAACTCACAGCTGTCTGCTTTCCCTTGGCTGATTATTAAGAATAGGGGGGACCACATGTTCTTTATTTCATTTATTTAGTATCTTTCATATATTTACAGCGTCATCAGGTCTATATAAGAACGGTGTTGCTAACCTCGTTGCACTATACCCCACAAATAAGGATAGCAGGGAGAGCTGCTGGTGAAAGAGGGACAGAATTGTGGCTGCGTATTAGGCATGGATGCAACCACATTTATGTTTCTTTAAAGTACAACAGCCCTTCTTAGTGCTAATTATAATCAATAGTAATAATGCTATTAGCAGCCCTTAGGGAGAGATTGTGGCTCTCGCTAGCGTTCTACCGATTAGACCATGGGTCTGAGCAAAGCGAGAATCCACCAAGCTGACTCCAGCTCCACTATCCACAAGAACCAGAAAAGTCTCTGATTTCCTGCCAACCACTATTTCAGGTGAAATGGTAAATGGAGACATAAAAGTGCAGGAAATGCACACACCCTGTTCACCTCCCTCCAAACAACCAGTGGAACGTGACTTTTACGATGGAGTACCATTTTTGCCGCGAGATGGACAGACTTTAATTTATTCATCCTTAAAACTATAGTAGACACATGCCCCCATCCCACGGTGAACCGCAGGCAACTTAGTATGAGAGAAGACACCCTCCAACTGCATGAGTTTGTCAGAAATCACCTGCGTGACCTTTTCCCTAGGAAGAACAACAGGGGACAGAGTAGGTGTATGTCTCTTCCTGAGCCGTCTGTCCACCCTTATAGCAAGAGCCATGGTGGCAGTCAACGTCTTTGGAAAAGCATATTGCACCAGAGAATCCTGAAGCATAGCATACAGACCCTGACAAAAATGACTCCGAAATGCAGGGTCATTCTAATGAGTGTCAGTGGCCTATCTCCAGAACTCCGGGCAATACTTCTCAGGAGGGCCCCCTGCTTCATCTTACGGAGTTTTGACTCAACCAGGGAGACACCATCAAGATCACAGTAACCCAGGGCCAAAGCTGCAAAAAACTCGTATACCGAAAGCAAAGATGGAGAGTCGGTCAGCAGGGAGAAGGCCCAGGACTGGGGATCACCCCTAAGAAAGGAGACTACAATCTCCACTCTTTTGTTCCTCACTCCCTGAGCAATGAGGTCAGAGCCTGATATATAAGGCATGCAAAAGCCTCAACTTGAGCCATAGAAACTCCGGAAAATAGGTTGGCTATAGATTTGTTATAATGTCACGCTCAGACATTGGTATGTCCAGCAGCATAAAAGTAAAATGGGATGGAAAAAGTGGAGGAAGGCCCTAACAGTAGCGAACGGTGGATGGGACACCAACCTGGGCCTGTCCCTAAGCTTCCCTAATGCCCTATGTGGGTCCTTCCCAGGGGCACACCTATCATGAGGCAACTTGGGTTGGTTGCCTCAGGCGACACCACCTGCTGATAAAAAGGGGGGCGTCATCTGCAGGCGGTCATCCTTTCAGATGCCAACTTGTGCCTGCATTTGGCCGCTCTTCTCTCCCTGACTTCCTGCTATCTCCTGCTATGCCGCTACCCACTTCATACTGGGGGAATATGCACTTTGATTATTGGTGTGCGGCGGCTTTTACTCTCTGTGTTCAGTAACTTGGAGGGGGGAGGTGTCCTGCAGGAGAAGAACACTGGCCAATGAATGCTCCTGTCATCCTGCATGGCACGTCTTTGAAGGGAAGAAGTGAGAGCCAGGAAATAAGATCAAAGCAGGAGCCACCTGTGCTGGAAGATACCGAGGAGAAGCAGCTCCAGTCCACAAGGTGACAGATCTCCTGTTGGGCAGTTCTGGCAGAGAGAGTGGGTGTGGGGCTCATCTGCTGTGAGCAGGGGAAGCTGCACTTGTACCCCAGCCTCCACCCCTGTAGCACACAGAGGAGTGTGTGTCTCCATGTGTGTGTTGGAGGGAGTTGTGTCTGTGGGTGGGGGAGTTGTGTGTCTGTGGGTTGTGTCTGTGGGGGTTGTGGTTGTGTGTCTGTGTGTGGGTTGTGTCTGTGTGTGGGTTGTGTCTCTCTGTGTTGGTTGTGCTTCTATGTGTGGATTGTAAAATACCAACAGGTATGACAAAAAAACATGGTATAATATTAATTGCAGAATTTTTTAACCATGTATCTAGCTGGATTACTAAAGCCTATCATCAGTTACTACATAGAACCAAACAAAAAAGATGATAAAAAGGCTAATGTTTAAATCTCAAAAAACACAAATTTTATTGAAAAAGCATAATTAAAACCATACGTGTCTCTCTGTGTTGGTTGTGCTTCTATGTGTGGATTGTGTCTGTGTGTGGGTTGTGTCTGTGTATGGGGATTGTGTGTCTGTGTGGGGGTGTGTGTCTGTGTTGGTTGTGCTTCAATGTGTGGATTGTGTCTGTGTGTGGGTTGTGTGTCTCTGTGGGGTGGGTTGTGTCTCTGTGTTGGTTGTGTGTGTGGGTTGTGTATCTGTGTGTGGGTTGTGTCTCTCTGTGTTGGGTGTGTGTGTGGGTTGTGTATCTGTGTGTGGGTTATGTTTCTTTGTCGGTTGTGTCTCTCTGTATGGGTTGTGTCTGTGTGAGTTGTGTGTGTGGAGGTTGTGCCTGGGTGTGGGTTGTGCCTGTGTGTGGGTTGTGTCTATGTGTGTCTGCGTGTGTGTGGGTTGTGTATCTCTGTGGGTTATGTCTCTGTGTCTTTGTATGTAGGATGTGTCTCTCTGTGTGGTGTGTGGGTTGTGTCTGTGGTGTGTCTGTGTTGTTTGGGTTGTGTATGTGTCAGTGTGGGTTGTGTCTGTGGTGTGTCTGTGTTTGGATGTGGGTTGTGTATCTCTGTGTTGTGTGTTGTGTGGGTTGTGTCTCTGTGTGGTGTGTGTGTTGTCTTTTGTGTGTCGGTGTGGGTTGTGTATAGGTTGTGTCTCTGTTGACTGTGTGTGGGATGTGTCTTTGTGTGTGTCTGCGTGTGAGTGGGTTGTGTGTCTGTGTGGGTTGTGTCTGTGTGGGTTGTGTATGTGGGTTGTGTCTCTGTGGGGGGGCTGTGTCTGTTTATGTCTGTTTCAATATCTTTTGAGTATACTGTAGTTTGTGTGTATACACTTGTCCTGCAAGTATGTTCTGTGTATATGATGAGTACCTGCTGTGTATCTGTTATACAGCATGTATGATGTGTGTATCTGTGTGACTGTATGATGTGTATGTAATGAGCATGTGTTGTCCAGTATGAGTGCTGTATACAAGTTTATTATGTAATTTAACACCTTCACCACCTTTGACGTTCATATACGTCAAAGGTTGTATCCTTGCCTTTGATACAATCTTGCACGCTGGCAATATACTATATGGAGGACTATAGGGGGTGCATTATACTATATGGAGGACTATGGGGGTGCATTATGTTTTATGGAAGACTATGGATGGTGCATTATAATATATGGAGGACTATGGGGGTGCATTATAATATATGGAGGACTATATGAAGCCAATTATACTATATGGAAGTAATTATAATATTTGGATAGCTCTGTGGGGGCATGATAATACTTGAAGGGCTATGAGGAAGCCTTTATACTTTATGGAGGGCTATGTTGGGAGCCATTATACTGTACGTAGTTCCTTTATACACTATGGAGGGCTGTATGGGGCTCACGGTTGGGGATCATACTGTGGTGGGATAGTTCAGGGGGTACAGTAAGGTCATCATACTGTGCGTGTGGAGGCATCACTGTGGGGGGTCATAGTGTTTGTGGGGCACCTTTGTTGGCATTATACTTTATGGGGGCAATGAAAAAGGAATCTGGGGGCTTAAATAGTAGGAAAATTACTTTGTAACGGCAGCAAAGTTGTGAGATATGTAGCTATGTAACCAGCAATTATTATTTTTTTTTTTTTGGGGGGGAGCAATAAGAACTTCTGCTTTGGGGCCCCATGATCTCTTTGTACGCCCTGGTGCAGGATGCATTATCCCTTTCACATACGTCTCTGCTGCAGGACTGATTGCCCATAACTTACATTTCATGTCCATTGCTGCCCCTTGGTATATACAGGCATTCAGCCATGTTTCTCCTGAGCTTCGGTTGCGCTCGTCCCCCTTCCCACTCTCACACCCCTTACTCAACCCAATCGGAAGGCCCCTGCTATTACCTCCAGACCGCGTGTGGTGCTTGTGATTGGCTTAGCGTTTCGGAAGAAGAAGACGTGGTTTTACCAGCTTAGTGCAGTGGCGGCTTGTTGATGCTCAGACTGCAGGTTGTTCCATGTGGTGTGTGGACAGTGCTGCATGGTGGACATGTCTGACTGGTCAGTGCCACGCAGCGGCCACATTGGAGCTGTCCAGAGTTTTGTAGGCATGTGCCAGAGATAATAGGTCGGCAATCAGTGCTGCCTCCTGTGCTCTAAGGATGCAGGAATGTGTCTGCCTACAGGACCACAGCTCTGCAGCCATCACTGTGTGTCTGTATGCTTGTGCCAAGCCTGCCATTGCCATTAATGACCCTTGTTCTGGATATTCTGTGAGGTTCTTGTATGTGTGTGTGATGGCGCTGACATCCTTTTTTTACGTCTTTTTTTTTATATTTCTCTAAATTAAAATGTCCACTATTGTCCTCATTTTTACAGGATAGATATAAATCTGTATGAACCAGATTTATTTTGATTTGAAAAAAAATCGACTATGGGGGGGGGGGCACCGTTCTGTACTTCACCTCAGGCAGCACAGAGGCTAGGTTCACCCCTGGTGCTGCCCCGTGTAGCGGTCAAGTGCCTAGTCTTTGTCACATTTATCAACCCTGGTTAGTGCACTGGCTAGCAAGGAGGCTAGCCTCGCCACTGCAGATGATAACACACAGGGAAAGACATGGACAGGAGACATACAATAAAGGTAACTACTTAGCTCTGGCTCTGCTGCTAAGCTCCACAGCATCAGAGAAAAGAGCACCAGGATAGCAGAACGCCCTCAGCAGCAACACCAACATCACAGGTCAGCTCCACACACCTGGCTGGTCTGCAAACAAGAAAACTCTATAACCAACGATCAGCTAATGGGTCATGTGACTAATTACAGGAACGTGGGTGTGATTACAAAACAACATCAGCTGACCAGCCGGAACAAACAGCCAGCAAGAGACTGACATTAACTCTTGCTGCACCAAAAGGGAAAAAAAAACATTTCAATTTTAGCAAACCCATAGCTGTCACAACTCCCTCAATGATTTGTGACATATATATATATATATATATATATATATATATATATATATATATACTAGATTGTGGCCCGATTCTAACACATCGGGTATTCTAGAATATGCATGTCCCCGTAGTATATGGACAATGATGATTCCAGAATTCGCAGCAGACTGTGCCCGTCGCTGATTGGTCGAGGCAACCTTTATGACATCATCGTCGCCATGGCAACCATTATGACATCTACGTCGATACTGTGCCCGTCGCTGATTGGTCGAGGCGAATTCGCAGCAGACTGTGCCCGTCGCTGATTGGTCGAGGCAACCTTTATGACATCATCATAGCCATGCTGTGCCCGTCGCTGATTGGTCGAGGCCTGGCGGCCTCGACCAATCAGAGACGTGGGATTTCCAGGACAGACAGACAGACAGAAAGACAGACGGAAAAACCCTTAGACAATTATATATATAGATCAGGAGGACTGATCAATATAGAAGTGTCAGGAGGACTGATCAATATAGAAGTGTCAGGAGGATTTATCAATATAGAGGTGTCAGGAGGACTGATCAATATAGAAGTGTCAGGAGGACTGATCAATATAGAGGTATCAGGAGGACTGATCAATATAGAAGTGTCAGGAGGACTGATCAATATAGAAGTGTCAGGAGGACTGATCAATACAGAAGTGTCAGGAGGAATGATCAATATAGAAGTGTCAGGAGGATTTATCAATATAGAGGTGTCAGGAGGACTGATCAATACAGAAGTGTCAGGAGGATTTATCAATATAGAGGTATCAGGAGGACTGATCAATATAGAATGTCAGGAGGACTGATCAATATAGAGGTATCAGGAGGACTGATCAATATAGAAGTGTCAGGAGGACTGATCAATATAGAAGTGTCAGGAGGACTGATCAATATAGAAGTGTCAGGAGGACTGATCAATATAGAGGTGTCAGGAGGACTGATCAATATAGAATGTCAGGAGGACTGATCAATACAGAAGTGTCAGGAGGACTGATCAATACAGAAGTGTCAGGAGGACTGATCAATACAGAGGTGTCAGGAGGACTGATCAATATAGAGGTATCAGGAGGACTGATCAATATAGAATGTCAGGAGGACTGATCAATATAGAAGTGTCAGGAGGACTGATCAATATAGAAGTGTCAGGAGGACTGATCAATATAGAGGTATCAGGAGGACTGATCAATATAGAAGTGTCAGGAGGACTGATCAATATAGAAGTGTCAGGAGGACTGATCAATATAGAAGTGTCAGGAGGACTGATCAATATAGAAGTGTCAGGAGGACTGATCAATATAGAAGTGTCAGGAGGACTGATCAATATAGAAGTGTCAGGAGGACTGATCAATATAAAGGTGTCAGGAGGACTGATCAATATAGAAGTGTCAGGAGGACTGATCAATATAGAAGTGTCAGGAGGACTGATCAATATAGAAGTGTCAGGAGGACTGATCAATATAGAGGTATCAGGAGGACTGATCAATATAGAAGTGTCAGGAGGACTGATCAATATAGAAGTGTCAGGAGGACTGATCAATACAGAAGTGTCAGGAGGACTGATCAATATAGAAGTGTCAGGAGGACTGATCAATATAGAAGTGTCAAGAGGACTGATCAATACAGAAGTGTCAGGAGGACTGATCAATATAGAGGTATCAGGAGGACTGATCAATATAGAGGTATCAGGAGGACTGATCAATATAGAAGTGTCAGGAGGACTGATCAATATAGAAGTGTCAGGAGGACTGATCAATATAGAAGTGTCAGGAGGACTGATCAATATAGAAGTGTCAGGAGGACTGATCAATACAGAAGTGTCAGGAGGAATGATCAATACAGAAGTGTCAGGAGGATTTATCAATATAGAGGTGTCAGGAGGACTGATCAATATAGAATGTCAGGAGGACTGATCAATATACAGGTATCAGGAGGACTGATCAATATAGAAGTGTCAGGAGGACTGATCAATATAGTAGTGTCAGGAGGACTGATCAATATAGAAGTGTCAGGAGGACTGATCAATATAGAAGTGTCAGGAGGATTTATCAATATAGAGGTGTCAGGAGGACTGATCAATATAGAATGTCAGGAGGACTGATCAATATAGAGGTGTCAGGAGGACTGATCAATATAGAGGTATCAGGAGGACTGATCAATACAGAAGTGTCAGGAGGACTGATCAATACAGAAGTGTCAGGAGGACTGATCAATACAGAAGTGTCAGGAGGACTGATCAATATAGAGGTATCAGGAGGACTGATCAATATAGAATGTCAGGAGGACTGATCAATATAGAAGTGTCAGGAGGACTGATCAATATAGAGGTATCAGGAGGACTGATCAATATAGAAGTGTCAGGAGGACTGATCAATATAGAGGTATCAGGAGGACTGATCAATATAGAAGTGTCAGGAGGACTGATCAATATAGAAGTGTCAGGAGGACTGATCAATACAGAAGTGTCAGGAGGACTGATCAATACAGAAGTGTCAGGAGGACTGATCAATATAGAAGTGTCAATCAAAGACGCGGGATTTCTACGTCGATGCTGTGCCGGTGTCTGATTGGTCGAGGCCCGGCGGCCTCGACCAATCAGAGAGCCGGGATTTCCAGGACAGACAGACAGACAGACAGACAGACAGACGGAAAAACCCTTAGGCAATTATATATATAGATATACTAGATGGTGGCCCGATTCTAACGCATCAGGTGTTCTAGAATATGCATGTCCACGTAGTATATTGCCCAGTCACGTAGTATATTGCCCAGCCACGTAGTATATTGCCCAGCCACGCAGTATATTGCCCAACTACGTAGTATATTGCCCAGCTACGTAGTATATTGCCCAGCCACGTAGTATATTGCTCAGTCACGTAGTATATTGCCCAACTACGTAGTATATTGTCCAGCTACGTAGTATATTGCCAAGTGACGTAGTATATTGCCCAATGATGTAGTATACAGCACAGAGCCATGTAGTATATTGCCCAGTCACGTAGTATATTGCCCAGCCACGTAGTATATTGCCCAGTTACGTAGTATATTGCCCAGCCACGTAGTATATTGCCCAGTGACGTAGTATACAGCACAGAGCCATGTAGTATATTGCCCAGCCATGTAGTATATTGCACAGCCCACGTAGTATATTGCCCAGTCACGTAGTATATTGCCCAGCCACGTAGTATATTGCCCAGCCACGTAGTATATTGCCCAGTCACGTAGTATATTGCCCAGCCACGTAGTATATTGCCCAGTCACGTAGTATATTGCCCAGCCATGTAGTATATTGCCCAGCCACGTAGTATATTGCCCAACCACGTAGTATATTGCCCAGCCACGTAGTATATTGCACAGTCACATAGTATATTGCCCAACTACGTAGTATATTGCCCAGCTATGTAGTATACTGCCCAGTGATGTAGTATATTGCCCAGTGACGTAGTATACAGCACAGAGCCACATAGTATATTGCCCAGTTACGTAGTATATTGTCCAGCCACGTACTATATTGCCCAGTGACGTAGTATACAGGACAGAGCCACGTAGTATATTGCACAGCGATGTAGTATACAGCACAGAGCCACATAGTATATTGGCCAGTCACGTAGTATATTGCCAAGCTACGTAGTATATTGCCCAGCCAGGTTTGTCACAGGTTAAAAAATAAAAAATAAACATATACTCACCTTTCCGAGGGCCCCTTGTAGTCCACGGCAGCTTCCGGTCCCAGGGTTGGTATGAGCGCAGGACCTGTGATGACGTCGCGGTCACATGACCGTGACGTCATGGCAGGTCCTTCTCGCGCAGGGCCTGTGATGACGTCGCGGTCACATTGACGTCGCAGTCACATGACCGTGACGTCATGGCAGGTCCTTCTCCCCCATACCATCTTTGCCACCAGAACCTGCAACAGAAGATGGCGGCCGGCGCGAGCGACTACGGAGGGTGAGTATAGCAGGTTTTTTTTAATTTTACTATTATTTTTAACATTAAATTTTTTACTATTGATGCCGCATAGGCAGCGTCAATAGTAAAAAGTTGGGGACACACAGGGTTAATAGCGGCGGTAACGGAGTGCGTTACCCGCAGCATAACGCGGTCTGTTACCGCCGGCATTAACTCTGTGTTAACGGTGACCGGAGGGGAGTATGCGGGCGACAGGCACTGACTGCGGGGAGTAAGGAGCGGCCATTTTCTTCCGGATTGTGCCCGTCGCTGATTGGTTGCGGCAGCCATGACAGGCAGCGAATGAATAATCGTGACAGAAGGACAGACAGACAGACGGAAGTGACCCTTAGACAATTATATAGTAGATATATATATATATATATATATATATATATATACAGTACAGACCAAAAGTTTGGACCCACCTTCTCATTTAAAGATTTTTCTGTATTTTCATGACTATAAAAATTGCACATTCACACTGAAGGCATCACAACTATAAATTAACACATGTGGAATTATATACTTAACAAAAAAGTGTGAAACAACTGAAAATATGTCTTATATTCTAGGTTCTTCAAAGTAGCCACCTTTTGCCTTGATGACTGCTTTGCACACTCTTGGCATTTTCTTGATGAGCTTCAAGAGGTAGTCACCAGGAATGGTCTTCCAACAATCTTGAAGGAGTTCCCAGAGATGCTTAATACTTGTTGGCCCTTTTGTCTTCACTCTGTGGTCCAGCTCACCCCAAATCATCTCGATTGGGTTCAGGTCTGGTGACTGTGGAGGCCAGGTCATCTGGCGTAGCACCCCATCACTCTCCTTCTTGGTCAAATAGCCCTTACACAGCCTGGAGGTGTGTTTGGGGTCATTGTCCTGTTGAAAAATAAATGATGGTCCGACTAAATGCAAACCAGATGGAATAGCATGCCGCTGCAAGATGCTGTGGTAGACATGCTGGTTCAGTATGCCTTCAATTTTGAATAAATCCCCAACACTCTCACCAGCAAAGCACCCCCACACCATCACACCTCCTCCTCCATGCTTCACGGTGGGAACCAGGCATATAGAGTCCATCCGTTCACCTTTTCTGCGTCACACAAAGACACGGTGGCTGGAACCAAAGATCTCAAATTTGGACTCATCAGACCAAAGCACAGATTTCCTCTGGTCTAATGTCCATTCCTTGTGTTCTTTAGCCCAAAGAAGTCTCTTCTGCTTGTTGCCTGTCCTTAGCAGTGGTTTCCTAGCAGCTATTTTACCATGAAGGCCAGCTGGACAAAGTCTCCTCTTAACAGTTGTTGTAGAGATGTGTCTGCTGCTAGAACTCTGTGTGGCATTGACCTGGTCTCTAATCTGAGCTGCTGTTAACCTGCGATTTCTGAGGCTGGTGACTCGGATAAACTTATCCTCAGAAGCAGAGGTGACTCTTGGTCTTCCTTTCCTGAGGCGGTCCTCATGTGAGCCAGTTTCTTTGTAGCCATAAAAAAAGAGCATGAACCGCACATCCCAAAATCATACGTTGATCTAAAGCCGCTAGGCAAAAATTTATATAACTGAATATGAGGTTTTCAGTTTAACATTCTGATCAGACTGTATGAAGCCCACTGCCACTTCATGGCAAACCTCATAGTGGGTCCTATCGCCCTAACGGAGCGGAGCCGTGCGGTGCCCACCGCCACAGCGGCCATGCACCAGCGGGGCGGACGGCCTGTTGCCCCACAGCACCCATGCTGCAAGACTGAGTCCCCAAGACTCCAGACCACGCCGCCCCACCAGCACAAAGCAACAGCAACAATGGCCGCCACACAGCACAAACACCAAAATGAAAGGAGCACTTAAACTCACCTTCCTCCAGCTTTTCAGTGAGAGCCAAAATTCGCTGGACCCCTTACTTTGCAGTCTCCTGCTAATTAAAATCACCTGTGCCAAATGGGAGGAGTGCTGGTCCAAGAAGAAGACTAGAACATGCTTTGCAAAAAAGAAAAAAAAAAGAGCATGAACCGCACATCCCAAAATCATACGTAGATCTAAAGCCGCTAGGCAAAAATTAATATAACTGAATATGAGGTTTTCAGTTTAACATTTTGGCTCTCACTGAAGAGCTGGAGGAAGGTGAGTTTCAATGCTCCTTTCATTTTGGTGCTGGTGCTGTGTGGTGGCCATTGTTGCTGTGGCTTTGTGCTGGTGGGGCGGCGCGGTCTGGAGTCATGGGGGCTCAGTCTCGCAGCATGAGTGCTGTGGGGCAACAGGCCATCCGCCCTGCTGGTGCGTGGCCGCTGTGGCGGTGGTCGCCGCACGGCTCCGCTCCGTTAGGGCGATAGGACGCTGTTGTGAATTCTGCTCTTGGGTTCCCTCCAGTGGTTGTAGGTGGGAATGCAGTTGTCTCTGAGTCACAGTCCTGGCCAGTTGTATCTACTGATTGCAGTTCTGACTGGGATATTTAGGTGTGCAGGATTCATTAGTCCTTTCCAGTTGTCAATGTTTCTTCTGAAGTGTTGGATCACTTTCTGGCTTCTCCTGCTCAGCTGTCAATTCAGCAAAGATAAGTGTCTGGTTTTTGTTTCTGTGGCACACATGCAGTGTGCTTATATTCTGTGCTATTCATTTGTTTTTCTCTTGTCCAGCTTAGACTGTGTCAGTGTTTTCTCGGTCTTGTTGGATTCTCTGGAGATGCAGATATACGCTCCACATCTTTAGTTAGATGGTGGAGTTTTTGTATTTTCTGCTGTGGATATTTTTGGAAGGATTTTTAATACTGACCGCTTAGTATCCTGTCCTATCCTTTCCTATTTAGCTAGTGTGTGCCTCATTTGCTAAATCCTGTTTTCTGCCTACGTGTGTCTTTTCCTCTACTACTCACAGTCAATATTTGTGAGGGGCTGCCTATCCTTTGGGGTTCTGCTCTGAGGCAAGGTAGAAATTCCTATTTCCATCTACAGGGGTATTTAGTCCTCCGGCTGTGTCGAGGTGTCTAGGTTTTGTTAGGCACACCCCACGGCTACTTCTAGTTGCGGTGATAAGATCAGGGTTTGCAGTCAGTATAGTTACCACCTACTCCAGTGAAAGTTTTCATGCTGCTCCAAGGTCACCTGATCATAACAGTACAACTGGCCAATAATGAGTTAAATGCATCTCAGAAGAAGGGAAGAAAGGTCTTGAGCCATTTTTTTTTCTTCAGTCTACTTTGTCTTCTCCTCCCTCTTTATCTCTGGGTGGCTGAAGAGCCTTGTGCTAGCATGAATGTTCAGGAATTAGCTTCTCGTGTAGACCAGCTTGCTGCTCGGGTACAGGGTATTTCTGATTATATTGTTCAGACTCCTGTTTTAGAACCGAAGATTCCTACTCCTGATTTGTTTTTTGGTGACAGGTCCAAATTTTTGAGTTTTAAAAACAACTGTAAACTGTTTTTTGCTTTGAGACCTCGATCCTCCGGTGATTACATTCAGCGAGTAAAAATTGTCATTTCCCTGCTGCATGGCGACCCGCAGGATTGGGCATTTTCCCTGGAATCTGGGAATCCGGCTTTGCTTGATGTAGACTCCTTTTTTCAGGCCTTGGGATTGTTATATGATGAACCTAATTCTGTGGATCAAGCTGAAAAGACCTTGTTGGCCCTGTCTCAGGGTCAAGAGGCGGCAGCATTGTATTGTCAGAAATTCAGAAAATGGTCGGTGTTGACTAAATGAAATAATGATGCTTTGGCGGCAATTTTTAAAAAGGGTCTTTCTGAATCCGTTAAAGATGTTATGGTGGGGTTTCCCACGCCTTCCAGTCTGAGTGATTCTATGTCTCTGGCCATTCAGATTGACCGGCGCTTGCGGGAGCGCAGAACTGTGCGCCCTGTGGCGTTATCCACAGAGTAAATTCCTGAGCCAATGCAGTGTGATAGGATTCTGTCTAGAACGGAACGACAAGGTTTCAGACGTCAGAATAGGTTGTGTTATTATTGTGGCGACGCTTCTCATGTCATTTCTGTCTGTCCTAAGCGGACAAAGAGGATCGCCAGTTCAATTACTATCAGTACTGTACAACCTAAATTTTTATTATCTGTGTCCTTGATCTGCTCATTGTCATCATTTTCTGTCATGGCGTTTGTGGATTCAGGTGCCGCCTTGACAGTGGCGTAGGAAGGGGGGTGCGGGGGGGGCGGGCCGCCCCGGGCGGCACAAAGTGGGGGGCGGCACAATGCGGAGGGTGGGCCGGCGCGCCGCTGGCTGAAGAAGAAGAGGAGACTCAGGAGAGCCGCCCGGAGCGGCGGCGCTATCTGCGCTACTTGCAATAATGGTATAATAGTAGCCGCTACTATTATACCATTATATTGCTGCTGGCTGGGCTGGGCTGGGGTCCGGGCCGGGGACCGGGTGGCCGTGGCGCCGCGGCGGCCGCCCGCGCGTGCGCAGATGGTAGTAGCGCTTCCCGGGGCTTCAGGAAAATGGCCGCGGGATGCAGATGGAGATCGCAGCGGCCATTTTCTTGAAGCCCTGTTCGCATTACCCACCCGGCGTACTTTCACTTTCGATCTCCTCCAGCCTCCAGGAAGCGCCGCCGCCGGGATCTCTGCAGTGCGCAGCTGCAGAGACAGTCAGTCTGACAGTCAGAAATGAATCTGGATCACAGCGGAATCGGTCGGAATCGGATGACTCGGAGTCGGATCAGATCAGAGGCAGACTCACTCTCACAGACTCACAGGCATGCTGCACTGCAGACTGCAGTCCCTACTCCTAGCAGGTATTTAAGCACAGTTTATCATATGTGGAATGTTATATGCAATATAATATTGGTTTGTGACTTTAGAGACTGTCTGAGAGGCATCTAGGGTTTACCGTTTATGTACCACTTCCTTATGGTACTGAAACTGTATTTTGTTGTGACCAGTGCAACACTAAGGCAGTTAGGCTACTTTCACACTAGCGTCGGATTCGGCCCGTCGCATTGCGTTGGGCCGAGATTCCGACGCTAGCGTTTGATGCGCCGCACAACGGGTGCAGCGGATGCATTTCTCCAGCGCATCCGCTGCCCCATTGTAAGGTGCGGGGAGGTGGGGGCGGAGTTCTGGCCACGCATGCACGGTCGGAAAAAGCGGTCCGTCGGCAGCAAAAAATGTTACATTTAAAGTTTTTTGCTCCCAGCGGTCTGCCACAACACGGCACAACCGTCGCACGACGGTTGCGACGTGTGCCAATACGTCGCAATGCGTCGGTAATGTTACTCTATGGGGCAAAAACGCATCCTGCAAACCACTTTGCAGGATGCGTTTTTTCCCCTAAACGACGCATTGCGACGTATTAAAAAAAACGCCAGAGTGAAAGTAGCCTTAGCCACATTCACACGTTGTGTTCTGTCCTGCGGGTTCTCCTGCAGCGGATTTGATAAATCTGCGGTTATCCCTGCAGATTTATCGCGGTTTGTCCTGCGGGTTCTGCTGCAGGATTTTACCCCTACTATTGATGCTGCATATCTATGCAGCAATATGCAGCATCAATAGTAATGTTAAAAATAATAAAATAATTATATACTCACCCTCTGACGTCCCGATCTCCGCGGCGCTGCTCCAAAGATGCTGTGCGACCAGGACCGACGTCAACGCAGGTCCTGGTCGCATAGCAAACCTGAGACCGCTTGCAGCGCTGAGACTTCAGAGGTGAGTATAGCTTATTTTTAAATTTAATTTTATTTTTTTTTTTACCACAAATATGGTTCCTGGGGCCTGGAGGAGAGAGTCTCCTCTCCTCCACCCCGGGTACCACCCGCACATTATCCGCTTACTTCCCGCATGGTGTGCACAGCCCCATGCGGGAAGTAAGCGGATCAATGCATTTGTATGGATGCAGAATCGCTGCGATTCTGCACAAAGAAGTGACATGGTCCTTCTTTTTTTCCGCAGCAATTCAGCGCGTTTTTTTTTCGGGATTTTCCGCATCATGTGCACTGCGGTTTTTGTTTTCCATAGGGTAACATTGTACTGTACCCTGCATGGAAAACAGCTGCGGACCCGCAGTGGCAAAATCGCGGCGGTTCCGCAGTAAAAACCTCATAGTATGAACATACCCTTAGTTCTACTTATAACAACCTAGCTTGCATTTTCTGTTTTTTTTTTAAGAGAAAATAAATACGGTGTACATTAATTTAATATTTTTGGGTCTAGATTGAGTTCCAGATATTGGTAGGACCCGTTGAAGTGCTGAGGTGAGGCACGAAACGGCCGTTGTCCGCTTTGTTCACATCCCTCCCTGCATATTTTGAAAAATGTCCGAATAAAAATTGTGACCACCACACTCGGGTAAGTGCACTTTTTTTGCCTTTTTCTCTTGGACTTTCATGTTGTTCTGCAGAAGCTGCACCCCGTTGTTATATAAAGGAATTTTGTCGGTCCTCTCTTGAACAAAGGGTTGTTTGGATAATAGGGTCTAACTACAACAGCAGTGCGGGGTATTATCTTTTTACCCTTAGGGTACCGTCACACAGTGGCATTTTGATCACTACGACGGCACGATCCGTGACGCTCCAGCATCGTAACAATATCGCTCCAGCGTCGTAGACTGCTGTCACACTTTGCAATGTACGACGCTGGAGCGAAAATTTCATGACGTATTTGCGATGTAGAAGCCTTTGGTTACTATGCGCACATCGTATACAATATCGTGCACACCTTTGTTACACCATGCGATCATGCCGCCACAGCGGGACACTAGACGATGAAAGAAAGTTTCAAACGATCTGCTACGACGTACGATTCTCAGCGGGGTCCCTGATCGCAGGAGCGTGTCAGACACAGCGAGATCGCTGGAACGTCACGGATATATCGCTGGAACGTCACGGATCGTGCCGTCGTAGCGATCAAAATGCCACTGTGTGACGGTACTCTTAGTTCTACTTATAACAACCTAGCTTGCATTTTCTTTTTTTTTTAAGAGAAAATAAATACGGTGTACATTAATTTAATATTTTTGGGTCTAGATTGAGTTCCAGATAAAATGCTTGTGATTATGACGTTAAAAGTGGGTCCTGCCATAATCTGCCGAAAGCTAACACTCAGGTTCCCTATTATACTCCCAGTGGCGTAGGAAGGGGGGTGCAGGGGGGGCGGGCCGCCCCGGGCGGCACAATGCGGGGGGTGGGTCACCGGGCCGCAGCCGGCGCTGGCTGAAGAAAACGAGCGCGATCTGCGCTATACCACGGATTATCGCTGGCGGCGGCCATCTTCCGGAGGCCGCGCATGCACAGATGGTAGTGCTCGGCTTCCCGGGGCTTCAGGAAAATGGCCGCGGGATGCCGCGCGTGTGCAGATGGAGATCGCGGTGGCCATTTTCCTGAAGCCGAGTTCGCATCTTTTATTATATTACCCGTAACTTTCACTTTCGATCTCCTGTCAGTGTCACTGCAGCGATTCCAGGAAGCACCGGGGATTTCTGAGCGTCCGCACAGCAGCAGATCACATCAGATCAGAGGCAGAGAGGATCGCACCAGGCTGAGGTGAGCAACCGCCGGACAGCAGCCGCCCGGTGTGGTGATAAGGGGGAGGCCGCATTTATGCACTTTATTTATGCATTTGCAGTTTCTCTTTACACACCACTTTTAGGGTCCTTCAGACTTTCTTATCTATTTATACTTTTTTTTGAGGGGGGGGAGAACGAGGTGTTCCCCATTATACTTTATACTTTAGGCACGCAGGGCCTGTGATGACGTCGCGGTCACATGACCGTGACGTCACGGCAGGTCCTTCTGCCAGACGATCTATGCCAACGGAACGTGGCGGTTGTCTCGCGAGGAGCGGTAAAAGCGGCGTATGTGAGTATATAATGGTTTTTTTTTTTTATTATTATTTTTAACATTAGATGTTTTAACTATTGTTGTAAATTGTAAAAAACTTGGTCACACAGGGTTAATAGCAGCGGTAACAGAGTGTGTTACCCGCGGCATAACGCGGTCCGTTACCGCCGGCATTAACCCTGTGTGAGCAAAAAAAAAAAAAGAGTTGAGCAAAAAAAGCTTTGTAGGTCTCAGCAGTCACGTTGGTGGTCCCAGAGGTCTTGGTGGTTCCAGCGATCACGTTGGTGGTCCCAGCAATCGCGTTGTGGTCCCAGCGGTCACATTGGTGGTAAGCAGACCTTTTTTTTTTTTTGCAGTCCCGATCATGTGATGGTAACATTCACCGGCGATTCGGCGAAAGAATTTAACTTGTCCATGATCTGAGGTCTTATTTCTGCTGCATTTTTTTTATTCTAAAAAATGCATCATAGAAAATTCAAATTCAGCGTACAGGCTTTACCAACTTACTCCGCTGCCGGGCCGATTGGTCATTTGGTGGGAGGGCGGGACTGTGTGTAGCAGCACCCAGACGTAGGCAGAAAGTCATTCTGGGAATGCTGGAGTGTCTGCAACCAGTCCCGCTCTTATGCCGGCTACAGGAGTGCCATCCTGGTGGCCCGGGCCCTTGTCTGACCTAACTTTATTTTTTTGTTATTTTGTTAGGCTTAGATAAAATGAAGCGAAGAAAAGAAAGTGGTGCAATGTTTAGAAAAAAGAAAAAGGCTAAGGAGGAAGAATTGAAAAAAAATGAAGGTGCACTACTAAAATATCTCAGCCACGATACTACTACTCCTGTTGCTGAGGAGATTCCTAAATTCACAGCATCAGACACAAGTGCTCCTTCAACTTCAGGAACCAATGAGCAGTGTGATGACCAAGACATTGACCCAAGTGCTCCTTCAACTTCAGGAACCAATGAGCAGTGTGATGACCAAGACATTGACCCAAGTGCTCCTTCAACTTCAGGAACCAATGAGCAGTGTGATGACCAAGACATTGACCCAAGTGCTCCTTCAACTTCAAGAAGCAATGAGGAGTGTGACGATCAAAATATTCCTGCTATTGATTTAAAGGATGTTGGTCTTTGGCCAAGTAAAATTAATGATGATACAAGGATCTTACTGGTACGTCAAGGTGCATCAGTGGTTCAGCATCTAGACTCAGACTTTGCTGAAGTGGTTCGTGAGGGAGCATCAATCAAGGGACAAAACAGAAAACTTACACGCAACTGGTTTTTTAAAACTCTGCCAAATAATGAAAAAATGTTGAGGTCATGGTTGCTGTACTCTCCTTCCAAAAAAGCCCTTTACTGCTTTTGTTGCAGACTATTTGCAGATGCAGAAACAAGTCAGTCTAATTTTGATTCAGTGAATGGATTCAACACATGGTGGAAACTTAATCCTAAAGTATACAACCATGAATCTAGTGTGGCCCATGTAGAATGTTTCACAAAATGGAAGGAGTTAGAAATTGGACTCCAACGTGGCGTAACAATTGATAAAAAAGTACAGGAAGAAGTAGAAAATAATGTGAAGAAGTGGAGGGAGATACTTGCAAGATTGTTGGATATCATTAGATTCCTTGCTAAACAAAATTTGGCTTTACGGGGTCACAGAGAAGTAATCCATCATGAGACTGATTACGAACCTGAATCAACTGGAAAAAAGGGAAATTTTTTAGAATTAGTTCATTTGTTGGCGAAATATGATCCAGTGCTACGTGAACATATTCTAAGAATCAAGTTTGGAAAAAAGTTTGCTACATCATATTTCTCTCCTACAATTCAGAATGAGTTTATAGAAATTTTGGGAGGGAAAGTAAGAAGCAAAGTTGTGGAGCAAGTAAAAATAGCAAAGTATTTTTCTATGATATTTGACAGCACCCCTGATATTTCTCATAAGGATCAAATGTGCCAAGTTTTACGCTACGTTATGATCAATGGAAAAGAAGTTAAGGTTGTGGAATCATTTGTTGATTTTATTGAAATAAAAGGTAAAACTTCAGAGAGTATTTCAACTGTGATTTTGCAACAATTAGAAAAATACGGAATTGACATCCAAAATTGTAGAGGACAAGCATATGATAATGCTGCTGTAATGGCTGGTCAACATACTGGCGTTCAGAGACGCATTAAGGAAATAAACAAAAAAGCTGAATTTGTTGCATGTACAAATCACTCTCTGAATTTGGCAGGTGTACATGCAGCTTTGTTGCACTGAGTTCGGTTACATTTTTTGGAACTGTGGAGCGTTTGTTCACATTTTTTTCTTCTTCTACCCATCGCTGGGATGTTCTGATTTCAGTCACTGGTCAAAGTGTCAAGCGTGTATTAGAAACTCGGTGGAGTGCACGGGGAGATGCTGTGAGTGCAGTGAAAAAAAATTACTCCAAAATTTTACAGGCTGTAGAACATTTAACTGGTGAAGAAGAAAATAGAGTTACCAGGTCAGATGCTGGTGTGTTACTTGTTGCATTACAATCTTTTTCCTTCCTGTGCTTTCTTGGCCTGTGGGAATCTGTGCTTAAAGAAATTAATGACACACAGGTCTACCTACAGACCAAAGGATTAAATATCCAACAATGTGACACAAAACTTGGAGCATTAAAAGCATTTTTAACAGAAAACAGAGAGGAATTAGTTAAGCATTCAGTAGCTTATGCAAAAGAAATTTGTGAAGATTTGGGAATAGATATGGATCGCCGCTCTAGAAAGAAAAAAAAGATGGCAGGTGAAGAATCGCAAGACGCTGCATTGCCATATGAAACGGAGTTGATGAGAGAAATGTACCTTTCGTTGGACAGAGTGATCCAAGAAATCACAACAAGATTTCAACAGCTTCATGCTCTTGCTGAAAAATATGCCTTCCTTACTCCATCACACCTTTTGGACGATAAGTATGAGTGTCAGCTAAATCAAGATCACGATGATATTAATAAGGAAGAGTTCCTCATTGAGAGAAAAAGGCTTAAAAGTTTTCTTTATGTTGCTGTTACACAAGACAAAAAAGAGACATGGAAGGAGGACAGTCCGCTTGAACTGTTGCAGTTTATTGTAAAATATAGTCTAGAGAACTCAGTTCCAAATATTGTCATACTCCTTCGCATTTTTCTTACTATTGCTGTAAGTGTTGCTACTTGTGAGAGGAGTTTTTCCAAGTTAAAGCTGATTAAAAATTACCTAAGATCCACAATGAGCGCCATGCGTTTAGGAAATATGGCCATTTTGTCTATTGAACATCAGCTGAGTGAAGAAATAGACTTTGATGATGTTATCAACGATTTTGCAAACAGAAAGGCAAGAAAAGTAAAATTCTAAAATATTTGAAATCAACTTTACTCCCAAAGTGACAATTTAAAGTTTCAGTTAAACAATAAAGAGTTTTTTTTCTGTGCGTGTTGTCCTGACTATTTTTGGTAACCTTTGTATTGAGTCGGGGGGGGGGGGGGGGCGCCAAACTCGGGACCGGCCCCGGGCGGCAAAAGCTCTAGCTACGCCACTGCGCCTTGAACTTAATGGACTTTGAGTTTGCCAAGCGTTGTGGTTTTCCCTTGCAGCCTTTGCAGAACCCTATTCCTTTAAGGGGCATTGATGCTACACCTTTGGCTAAAAATAAACCCCAGTTTTGGACACAGGTTACCATGCGCATGGCGCCAGTCCATCAGGAAGATTGTCGATTTCTGGTGTTGCATAATTTGCATGATGCTATCGTGCTGGGTTTTCCGTGGTTGCAGGTGCATAATCCTGTGTTGGATTGGAAGTCCATGTCTGTGACTAGTTGGGGTTGTCAGGGGGTTCATAATGATGTTCCTTTGATGTCAATCTCCTCTTCTTCCTCTTCTCAAATTCCAGAGTTTTTGTCTGATTTTCAGGATGTATTCAATGAGCCCAAGTCCAGTTTCCTTCCACCGCACAGGGACTGCGATTGTGCTATTGACTTGATTCCAGGCTGTAAGTTTCCTAAGGGTCGACTTTTCAACCTGTCTGTGCCCGAACATACCGCCATGCGGAACTATATTAAGGAGTCTTTGGAGAAAGGGCATATTCGGCCATCTTCTTCACCGTTGGGAGCGGGGTTCTTTTTTGTTGCTAAAAAAGATGGTTCCTTGAGACCCTGTATTGATTATCGCCTCTTGAATAAGATCACGGTCAAGTTTCAATACCCTTTACCTTTGCTTTCCGATTTGTTTGCTAGGATTAAGGGAGCTAGTTGGTTTATGAAGATTGACCTTCGGGGGGCATATAATCTTGTTCGTATTAAGCAGGGTGATGAATGGAAAACTGCGTTTAACACGCCTGAAGGCCATTTTGAATACCTTGTGATGCCATTCGGACTCTCTAATGCTCCATCTGTTTTTCAGTCCTTCAGGCATGATATCTTCCGGACTTATCTTGATAAATTCTTGATTGTATATTTGGACGATATTTAGATTTTTTCAGATGATTGGGAGTCTCGTGCAACAGGTCAGGATGGTATTTCAGATCCTTCGTGACAATGCTTTGTTTGTGAAAGGGTCTAAGTGTCTCTTTGGGGTGCAGAAGGTTTCTTTTTTTGGGCTTTATTTTTTCTTCCTCGTCTATAGAGATGGATCCGGTTAAGGTTCAGGCCATTCATGATTGGATTCAGCCCACATCCGTGAAGAGCCTTCAGAAATTTTTGGGTTTTGCAAATTTTTATCGCCGTTTCATTGATAATTTTTCCAGTGTGGTTAAACCCTTGACCGATTTGACGAAGAAAGGCGCTGATGTGGCGAATTGGTCCTCTGCAGCTGTCTCTGCCTTTCAGGAGCTTAAACGTCGATTTACTTCTGCTCCGGTGTTGCGCCAACCGGATGTTTCTCTTCCATTTCAGGTTGAGGTTGACGCTTCTGAGATTGGGGCAGGGGCCGTTTTGTCTCAGAGGGATCCTGTTGGTTCCTTGATGAAACCGTGTGCTTTCTTTTCCCGTAAGTTTTCGCCTGCTGAACGCAATTATGATGTCGGCAATCTGGAGTTGTTGGCTATGAAGTGGGCGTTTGAGGAGTGGCGACATTGGCTTGAGGGAGCTAAGCACCGTATTGTGGTCTTGACCGATCATAAGAATCTTATTTACCTCGAGTCTGCCAAACGGCTGAATCCTAGACAGGCTCGATGGTCCTTGTTTTTTTTCCCGTTTTGATTTCATGGTCTCGTACCTTCCGGGTTCTAAGAATATTAAGGCTGATGCCCTCTCTAAGAGTTTTTTGCCTGATTCTCCTGAGGTCTTAGAACCGGTCGGTATTCTGAAAGAAGGGGTGGTCCTTTCTGCCATTTCCCCTGATTTACGACGGGTTCTTCAGGAATTTCAGGCTGACAAACCTGACCGCTGTCCTGTGGGGAAACTGTTTGTTCCTGACAGATGGACTAATAGAGTGATTTCTGAGGTTCACTGTTCCGTGTTGGCTGGTCATCCTGGCATTTTTGGTACCAGAGACTTGGTTGGTAGGTCCTTTTTGTGGCCTTCTTTGTCGCGTGATGTGCGTTTTTTTGTGCAGTCCTGTGGGACTTGTGCGCGGGCCAAGCCTTGTTGTTCCCGTGCTTGTGGGTTGCTTTTGCCCTTGCCAGTCCCTGAGAGGCCCTGGACGCATATTTCGATGGATTTTATTTCTGATCTTCCGGTCTCCCAGAAAATGTCTGTTATCTGGGTTGTTTGTGATCGGTTCTCTAAGATGGTTCATTTGGTGCCTTTGCCTAAATTGCCTTCCTCTTCGGATTTGGTTCCGTTGTTTTTTCAGCATGTGGTTCGTTTGCATGGGATTCCGGAGAATATTGTGTCCGACAGAGGTTCCCAGTTTGTTTCTAGGCTTTGGCGGGCCTTTTGTGCTAGACTGGGCATTGATTTGTCTTTTTCTTCTGCATTTCATCCTCAGACAAATGGCCAGACCGAGCGAACTAATCAGACTTTGGAAACTTATTTGAGATGCTTTGTGTCTGCTGATCAGGATGATTGGGTGGCCTTCTTGCCATTGGCCGAGTTTGCCCTTAATAATCGGGCTAGTTCGGCTACTTTGGTTTCGCCTTTCTTTTGTAATTTTGGTTTTCATCCTCGTTTTTCTTCTGGGCAGGTTTAGCCTTCTGACTGTCCTGGTGTGGATTCTGTGGTTGACAGGTTGCAGCAGATTTGGGCTCATGTGGTGGACGATTTGGTGTTGTCTCAGGAGGAGGCTCAACGTTTTGCTAACCGTCGTCGGTGTGTTGGTTCCTGGCTTCGGGTTGGGGATCTGGTCTGGTTGTCTTCCCATCATGTTCCTATGAAGGTTTCTTCCCCTAAGTTTAAGCCTCGGTTTATTGGTCCTTATAAGATTTCTGAGATTATTAATCCGGTGTCTTTTCATTTGGCGCTTCCGGCCTCTTTTGCTATCCATAATGTCTTCCATAGATCTTTATTGCGGAAATATGTGGTGCCCGTTGTTCCCTCTGTTGATCCTCCGGCCCCTGTGTTGGTTGATGGTGAGTTGGAGTATGTGGTTGAGAAGATTTTGGATTCTTGTTTTTCGAGGCGGAGGCTTAAGTACCTTGTCAAATGGAAGGGTTATGGCCAGGAGGATAATTCTTGGGTTTTTGCCTCTGATGTCCATGCTGCTGATTTGGTCCGTGCCTTTCATCTGGCTCATCCTGATCATCCTGGAGGCCCTGGTGAGGGTTCGGTGACCCCTCCACAAGGGGGGGTACTGTTGTGAATTCTGCTCTTGGGTTCCCTCCAGTGGTTGTAGGTGGGAATGCAGTTGTCTCTGAGTCACAGTCCTGGCCAGTTGTATCTACTGAATGCAGTTCTGACTGGGATATTTAGGTGTGCAGGATTCATTAGTCCTTGCCAGTTGTCAATGTTTCTTCTGAAGTGTTGGATCACTTTCTGGCTTCTCCTGCTCAGCTGTCAATTCAGCAAAGATAAGTGTCTGGTTTTTGTTTCTGTGGCACACATGCAGTGTGCTTATATTCTGTGCTATTCATTTGTTTTTCTCTTGTCCAGCTTAGACTGTGTCAGTGTTTTCTCGGTCTTGTTGGATTCTCTGGAGATGCAGATATACGCTCCACATCTTTAGTTAGATGGTGGAGTTTTTGTATTTTTTGCTGTGGATATTTTTGGAAGGATTTTTAATACTGGCCGCTTAGTATCCTGTCCTATCCTTTCCTATTTAGCTAGTGTGTGCCTCATTTGCTAAATCCTGTTTTCTGCCTACGTGTGTCTTTTCCTCTACTACTCACAGTCAATATTTGTGGGGGGCTGCCTATCCTTTGGGTTTCTGCTCTGAGGCAAGGTAGAAATTCCTATTTCCATCTATAGGGGTATTTAGTCCTCTAGCTGTGTCGAGGTGTCTAGGTTTTGTTAGGCACACCCCACGGCTACTTCTAGTTGCGGTGATAAGATCAGGGTTTGCAGTCAGTATAGTTACCACCTACTCCAGTGAAAGTTTTCATGCTGCTCCAAGGTCACCTGATCATAACAGGACCCACTACGAGGTTTGCCGTGAAGTGGCAGTGGGCTTCATACAGTCTGATCAGAATGTTAAACTGAAAACCTCATGTTCAGTATATAAATTTTTGCCTAGCGGCTTTAGATCAACGTATGATTTTGGGATGTGCGGTTCATGCTCTTTTTTTGTTTCTTTGTAGCGCTTGATGGTTTTTGCCACTGCACTTGGGGACACTTTCAAAGTTTGCCCAAATTTTCGGACTGACTGACCTTCATTTCGTAAAGTAATGATGGCCTCTCACTTTTCTTTACTTAGCTGCTTTTTTCTTGCCATAATACAAATTATAACAGTCTATTCAGTAGGACTATCAGAGGTGTATCCACCAGACTTCTGCAGAACACAACTGATGGTCCCAACCCCATTTAAAAGGCAAGAAATCCCACTTATTAAACCTGACAGGGCACACCTGTGAAGTGAAAACCATTCCCAGTGACTACCTCTTGAAGCTTATCAAGAGAATGCCAAGAGTGTGCAAAGCAGTCATCAAAGCAAAAGGTGGCTTCTTTGAAGAACCTAGAGTATAAGACATATTTTAGGGTGTTTCACACTTTTTTGTTAAGTATATAATTCCACATGTGTTAATTCATAGTTTTGATGCCTTCAGTGTGAATGTACAATTTTCATAGTCATGAAAATACAGAAAACTCTTTAAATGAGAAGGTGTGTCCAAACTTTTGGCCTGTACTGTGTATGTATATATATATATATATATATATATATATACAGTGGGGCAAAAAAGTATTTAGTCAGTCAGCAATAGTGCAAGTTCCACCACTTAAAAAGATGAGAGGCGTCTGTAATTTACATCATAGGTAGACCTCAACTATGGGAGACAAACTGAGAAAAAAAAATCCAGAAAATCACATTGTCTGTTTTTTTAACATTTTATTTGCATATTATGGTGGAAAATAAGTATTTGGTCAGAAACAAACAATCAAGATTTCTGGCTCTCACAGACCTGTAACTTCTTCTTTAAGAGTCTCCTCTTTCCTCCACTCATTACCTGTAGTAATGGCACCTGTTTAAACTTGTTATCAGTATAAAAAGACACCTGTGCACACCCTCAAACAGTCTGACTCCAAACTCCACTATGGTGAAGACCAAAGAGCTGTCAAAGGACACCAGAAACAAAATTGTAGCCCTGCACCAGGCTGGGAAGACTGAATCTGCAATAGCCAACCAGCTTGGAGTGAAGAAATCAACAGTGGGAGCAATAATTAGAAAATGGAAGACATACAAGACCACTGATAATCTCCCTCGATCTGGGGCTCCACGCAAAATCCCACCCCGTGGGGTCAGAATGATCACAAGAACGGTGAGCAAAAATCCCAGAACCACGCGGGGGGACCTAGTGAATGAACTGCAGAGAGCTGGGACCAATGTAACAAGGCCTACCATAAGTAACACACTACGCCACCATGGACTCAGATCCTGCAGTGCCAGACGTGTCCCACTGCTTAAGCCAGTACATGTCCGGGCCCGTCTGAAGTTTGCTAGAGAGCATTTGGATGATCCAGAGGAGTTTTGGGAGAATGTCCTATGGTCTGATGAAACCAAACTGGAACTGTTTGGTAGAAACACAACTTGTCGTGTTTGGAGGAAAAAGAATACTGAGTTGCATCCATCAAACACCATACCTACTGTAAAGCATGGAGGTGGAAACATCATGCTTTGGGGCTGTTTCTCTGCAAAGGGGCCAGGACGACTGATCCGGGTACATGAAAGAATGAATGGGGCCATGTATCGTGAGATTTTGAGTGCAAACCTCCTTCCATCAGCAAGGGCATTGAAGATGAAACGTGGCTGGGTCTTTCAACATGACAATGATCCAAAGCACACCGCCAGGGCAACGAAGGAGTGGCTTCGTAAGAAGCATTTCAAGGTCCTGGAGTGGCCTAGCCAGTCTCCAGATCTCAACCCTATAGAAAACCTTTGGAGGGAGTTGAAAGTCCGTGTTGCCAAGCGAAAAGCCAAAAACATCACTGCTCTAGAGGAGATCTGCATGGAGGAATGGGCCAACATACCAACAACAGTGTGTGGCGATGTTGTGAAGACTTACAGAAAACGTTTGACCGCTGTCATTGCCAACAAAGGATATATTACAAAGCATTGAGATGAAATTTTGTTTCTGACCAAATACTTATTTTCCACCATAATATGCAAATAAAATGTTTAAAAAACAGACAATGTGATTTTCTGGGTTTTTTTTTCTCAGTTTGTCTCCCATAGTTGAGGTCTACCTATGATGTAAATTACAGACACCTCTCATCTTTTTAAGTGGTGGAACTTGCACTATTGCTGACTGACTAAATACTTTTTTGCCCCACTGTATATATATATACAGTAGGGCAAAAAAGTATTTAGTCAGTCAGCAATAGTGCAAGTTCCACCACTTAAAATGATGAGAGGCGTCTGTAATTTACATCATAGGTAGACCTCAACTATGGGAGACAAACTGAGAAAAAAAAATCCAGAAAATCACATTGTCTGTTTTTTTAACAATTTATTTGCATATTATGGTGGAAAATAAGTATTTGGTCAGAAACAAAATTTCATCTCAATACTTTGTAATATATCCTTTGTTGGCAATGACAAAGGTCAAACGTTTTCTGTAAGTCTTCACAAGGTTGCCACACACTGTTGTTGGTATGTTGGCCCATTCCTCCATGCAGATCTCCTCTAGAGCAGTGATGTTTTTGGCTTTTCGCTTGGCAACACGGACATTCAACTCCCTCCAAAGGTTTTCTATAGGGTTGAGATCTGGAGACTGGCTAGGCCACTCCAGGACCTTGAAATGCTTCTTACGAAGCCACTCCTTCGTTGCCCTGGCTGTGTGCTTTGGATCATTGTCATGTTGAAAGACCCAGCCACGTTTCATCTTCAATGCCCTTGCTGATGGAAGGAGGTTTGCACTCAAAATCTCACGATACATGGCCCCATTCATTCTTTCATGTACCCGGATCAGTCGTCCTGGCCCCTTTGCAGAGAAACAGCCCCAAAGCATGATGTTTCCACCACCATGCTTTACAGTAGGTATGGTGTTTGATGGATGCAACTCAGTATTCTTTTTCCTCCAAACACGACAAGTTGTGTTTCTACCAAACAGTTCCAGTTTGGTTTCATCAGACCATAGGACATTCTCCCAAAACTCCTCTGGATCATCCAAATGCTCTCTAGCAAACTTCAGACGGGCCCGGACATGTACTGGCTTAAGCAGTGGGACACGTCTGGCACTGCAGGATCTGAGTCCATGGTGGCGTAGTGTGTTACTTATGGTAGGGCTTGTTACATTGGTCCCAGCTCTCTGCAGTTCATTCACTAGTTCCCCCCGCGTGGTTCTGGGATTTTTGCTCACCGTTCTTGTGATCATTCTGACCCCACGGGGTGGGATTTTGCGTGGAGCCCCAGATCTAGGGAGATTATCAGTGGTCTTGTATGTCTTCCATTTTCTAATTATTGCTCCCACTGTTGATTTCTTCACTCCAAGCTGGTTGGCTATTGCAGATTCAGTCTTCCCAGCCTGGTGCAGGGCTACAATTTTGTTTCTGGTGTCCTTTGACAGCTCTTTGGTCTTCACCATAGTGGAGTTTGGAGTCAGACTGTTTGAGGGTGTGCACAGGTGTCTTTTTATACTGATAACAAGTTTACAAGTTTACTACAGGTAATGAGTGGAGGAAAGAAGAGACTCTTAAAGAAGAATTTACAGGTCTGTGAGAGCCAGAAATCTTGATTGTTTGTTTCTGACCAAATACTTATTTTCCACCATAATATGCAAATAAATTGTTAAAAAAACAGACAATGTGATTTTCTGGATTTTTTTTTCTCAGTTTGTCTCCCATAGTTGAGGTCTACCTATGATGTAAATTACAGACGCCTCTCATCATTTTAAGGGGTGGAATTTGCACTATTGCTGACTGACTAAATACTTTTTTGCCCCACTGTATATTGCTCAAAAAAAATAAAAGGGAACACTAAACTCCCACATCCTAGATATCACTGAATTAAATATTCCAGTTGTAAATCTTTATTCATTACATAGTGGAATGTGCTGAGAACAATAAAACCTAAAAATTATCAACGTAAATCACAAATAATATCCCTTGGAGGTCTGGATTTGGAATGATACTCAAAATCAAAGTGGAAAATGAAGTTACAGCCTGATCCAACTTCAGTGGAAATGCCTCAAGACAAGGAAATGATGCTCAGTAGTGTGTGTGGCCTCCATGTGCTTGTATGACCTCCCTACAATGCTGGGCATGCTCCTGATGAGGCGGCAGATGGTCTCCTGAGGGATCTCCTCCCAGACCTGGACTAAAGCATCTGTCAACTCCTGGACAGTCTGTGGTGCAACGTGACGTTGGTGGATGGTGCGACACATGATGTCCCAGATGTGTTCAATCAGATTCAGGTCGGGGGAACGGGTGGGCCAGTCCATAGCTTCAATGCATTCATCTTGCAGGAACTGCTGACAGACTCCAGCCACATGAGGTCTGGCATTGTCCTGCATTAGGAGGAACCCAGGGCCAACCACACTAGCATATGGTCTCACAAGGGGTCTGAGGATCTCATCTCGGTACCTAATGGCAGTCAGGCTACCTCTGGCGAGCACATAGAGGGCTGTGCGGCCCTCCAAAGAAATGCCACCCCACACCATTACTGACCCACTGCCAAACCGGACATACTGAAGGATGTTGCAGGCAGCAGATCACTCTCCACGGCATCTCCAGACTCTGTCACGTCTGTCACATGTGCTCAGTGTGAACCTGCTTTCATCTGTGAAGAGCACAGGGAGCCAGTGGCGAATTTGCCAATCCTGGTGTTCAGTGGCAAATGCCAAGCGTCTGCATGGTGTTGGACTGTGAACCCAACCCGCATCGGTGGACATCGGGCACTCAGACCATCCTCATGGAGTTGGTTTCTAACCATTTGTGCAGACACATTCGCATTTGTGGCCTGCTGGAGGTCATTTTGCAGGGCCCTGGCAGTGCTCCTCCTGTTCCTCCTTGTACAAAGGCTGAAGTAGCGGTCCTGCTGCTGGGTTGCTGCCCTGTTATGGCCCCCTCCACATCTCCTTGTGCACTGGCCTGTCTCCTGGTAGCGCCTCCAGCCTCTGGACACTACGCTGACAGACACAGCAAACCTTCTTGCCACAGCTCGCATTGATGTGCCATCTTGGATGAGCTGCACTACCTGAGCCACTTGTGTGGGTTGTAGAGTCCATCTCATGCTACCACGAGTGTGAGGGCACAACCAACATTCAAAAGTGACCAAAACATCAGCCAGAAAGCATTGGTACTGAGATGTGGTTTGTCGTCCCCACCTACAGAACCAATCCTTTATTGAGTGTGTCTTGATAATTGCTAATAATTTCCATCTGTTGTCTATTCCATTTGCACAACAGCATGTGAAATTGATTGTCAATCAGTGTTGCTTCCTAAGTGGACAGTTTGATTTCACAGAAGTTTGATTTACTTGGAGTTATATTCTGTTGTTTGGGTGTTCCCTTTATTTTTTTGAGCAGTGTATATATTTATATATTGCATGTTAGCCCAGGAATGCAAATATATACAGTATATGTCTATATATATAAACCACCCACATATATTCCACATAAATAATGCCTCCACTGGTGCCCCAAATATAGATGGAGGGCCAAATTTTTTTTATCTATATATACAGTACATATCTATATATACTGGTATATACATATATATACAGTGGTGGACATAAGTATTTGATCCCTTGCTGATTTTGTAAGTTTGCCCCCTAACAAAGACGTGAACATTCTATAATTTTAAGGTTAGGTTAATTTTAACATTGAGAAATAGAATATCAAAAATAAAATCCAGAAAATCACATTGTATAAATTATATAAATTTATTTGCATTTTGTATTGAGACATAAGTATTTGATCCCTCTGGCAAACAAGACTTAATACTCGGTGGCAAAACCCTTGTTGGCAAGCACAGCAGTCAGACATTTTTTGTAGTTGATGGTGAGGTTTGCGCACATGTCAAGAGGAATTTTGGTCCACTCCTCTTTGCAGATCATCTCTAAATCATTAAGAATTTTAGGCTGTCCCTTGGTAACTTGGAGCTTCAACTCCCTCCATAAGTTTTCTATGGGATTAAGGTCTGGAGTCTATATATATACTTAGGTATCAATAAATATACAAGTACAGTACAGACCAAAAGTTTGGACACACCTTCTCATTGAAAGATTTTTCAGTATTTTCATGACTATGAAAATTGTAAATTCACACTGAAGGCATCAAAACTATGAATGAACACATATGGAATTATATACTTAAGGAAAAAATGTGAGGTGGTCCCTAAAAAAATGTTTTTTTTTTTAAATTAGAAATCACTTGTCAACTTTCACCCTTTATAACATCCTAACAAAAAAAAAAATATGTTTCCAAAATTATGCTGATGTAAAGTTGACATGTGGGAAATGTTATTTATTAACTATATTGTGTGACACTACTCTGAGTTAAAGGTAACATAATTGAAAGTTTGAAAATTTCAAAATTTTTGCCAAATTTCTGTTTTTTTTCATAAATAAATGCAAGTTATATCAAAGAAATTTTACCACTACCATGAAGTACAATATGTCTTGAAAAAACGTTCTCAGAATCAGTGGGATACGTTGAAGTGTTCCCGAGCTATAACGTCATAAAGTGACAGTGGTCAGAACAGTAAAAACTGGCTTGGTCATTAAGTACTAAATTGGCTGTCACTAAGAGGTCAATTTTGATTTACATTGATCATTTTTATGATTTAGTGTTCTCAACCCATTCCACTATGAAATTAATACAAATTTGCAACTGGTATATTTAATTCAGTGACATCTAAGATGTGGTATTTTAGTGTTCCCTTTATTTTTTTGAGCAGTGTATATTACACCTTCTAAAGGTATATACACATAAATTAATATTTAAAAAAAAAAAGACCAAAATAAATAATGATAAATAATATTATTGTCACTGCTATGTCAATAGGAATATGTAGCACTCATATTGTACACAGTCACTCAGCATTATTTACTGTTTTTCTGCTCGATACATTTCTCGTCTGCTCCTATAGAACATCGGGATCAATATGGTAATGATTTAGGTTATTTACAGACACATTACACACTCTTCAGAATTAAAAGAACATTGGAAATAAATTCTGTTCCCTATGTAATTTTTTACATTAACAGTCATGTTTATCATTTAGTTTGCATCTAGAGTCGCTGTTTACCGACTAACCCGCGGTTCTCCTTGTTAAAGATGACACGTGAGTATCATGTGTATCAATAGTGTGTTATGTGTCTTTCAGAACAATGTTAAGAACAATTAATAGATTCAGTAAACACTTTGATCCAGTTGGGACTAATAACACCAGTGATGTCACGAGTTCTTAATTACGCTTTTCTCGTAACGCATGGGCTATAATCAATATGAAACTGATATGCAAAGAAACCAATGACAGGCATTGTAGAAAGCTACAGGCTCATGATTTCGACTAAAAAGGTTTGTTTACTGGTCTCTAAAAGGGGTGATTAAATTAACTAAAGGGGGAAAAGATGAATCATAGAATGTTTGGAAGGGACCTCAAGCATCATCGTTTCCAACTCCCTGCTCAAAGCTGGATTCACTAAACCATCTCAGACAGATGTTTGTCCAGCCTCTATCTGAAGACTTACATTGAAGGAGAACTCACCACCTCTCGTGGCAGCCTATTCCACTCATTGATCACTCTCATTGTCAAAAAGTTTTTTCTAATATCTAATCTGTATTTTCTCCTTTTCAGTTTCATTCCATTGCTTCTTGCGTTTCCATGTGCAAATGAGAATAATGTTCATCCGTCTACACTATGACATCCTTTCAGATATTAGTAGTCTCCTCTTAACCTTCTTTTTTGCAAGCTAAACATTTCCAGATCCTTTATCCGTTCCTCGTAGGACATACTTTGTATTCCGCTCACCATCCTGGTAGCTCTTCTGTGAACTTGCTCCAGTTTTTCAATGTGGTGCCTAGAACTGGACACTGTATTCCAGATGAGGCCTGACCAAGGAGGAGTAGAGGGGGATAATTACATCATGTGATCTAAACTCTATTAGTGAAGAGCGAGTATACTCGTTGCTCGGGTTTTCCCGAGCTCACTCTGGTGATCGAGCATTTGCTGCATGATTTACGGCTTCTAGCCAGCCTGAATATGGAGCCCCCCCCAGACACAGGGCCACAGGTTACTCTCTGTCTCAGTTCTGGGGTTGTCACGGTGGCTGAACCCGGTCCGTGACCCTGCTAAGGTGCGTCCAATGAAAAGTGATGCGAGTTTGTCAAGGGTTCGTGACGCCACCTGTGGTGTTCGGTCAGGGCAACCAACGCTGCTTGGGGTCCACTGGGGTGATATGATGGCAGCTAGATGATATACCTTCCCACAGGTGAAGTATGTCCCCAGGGCTTCCCAGTAGTGCAGATGGTGATGGTGTGAGGTGCAGTCAATAACGAGGACACAAGGTTGCAGTCTCTTTAACTCTTTACTGAAGACTTCAGGATCCTCAATCCAGAGCACGGTTAACAGGGCTGTCTGAGACCGGCCGGTCCGAAGGCACATCCAGAGTTCCCTTTGTAGGTGGAAATCATGGCCTACCACTAGCGCCTGTGTGTTGTAGTGCTTCCCTGCTGAGCATTCGGGATAGTCCTCACAACTTTTCTTGTTCATTCCAGTTCTTTCTAGTTCTTTCTCGTTCTTTCTATTCTCTGTCCACAAGGTTTGTTATGGCTAGGACGCACCCGTTTGATGGGAAGGCTCGGAGCTCTTCCGGGACCCTAGAGACGCCCCTCTCCACGCGTTGCCCCCTATGTCTGCTTAGGTGATGTAAGGTAGACAGCCAACCTATAATTAACTGTCCTGCGGCATTTGAAGTAAGGCATAAAGTCAGTCACTTCCTCGGTGTTGCGGTAACCGGCTACGCGCCTCAGTAGGAAGTTGCCGTTCTCCGGGCACAACTCCTACTGGCTCTCCTTTGTGCTTTGATCTCGTTTCTCACTGTCCACAATATCCTTCGCTTCGTGTCTCTTTCTTAGGATACCGCCGCGGGTGGTGCAAGCGCGGTTCCGTAACGTTCTGTTCTTGTCACTAGGTACCTGCCAGGTTCCCACGCCTGACAGGGACCCCCCTGAATCTTCCCCCGCAACACCCCCTGCCACGGGATGTTGCCTGAACAAAACCCAGTCAGCTTCTGACTAACTTCCTATCCAACCCCTAGTTTTACCAGTGTGAGGAGTGGCCTAATAAATAAAACCCTTTGCTCCCCCTAGTGGCCGGAGTGTGAAGTATAATGTGTGCTGGTGATACCTGGTCAGATGAACTCCATTAGTGCCATCAGACGTACCATCACTCCCCTTAGCGGCAGAGCGTCATACTGCAACGACCAGGTCTCTGGGGCGCTGCAAATACATGTGGGGGTTGCCTGGTTGCTAGGGAATCCCCACATGTATTCAAGCTGTCTAGCAGCCATAAACCATACAGCTTCGTCAACTAAAACTAAATCTCTGAGCACTAACAAATACTTGGAGATCACCCGAGCGTGCTTGGGAAAACCTGAGCAACGAGTATACTCGCTCATCAATAGACTCTATACTTCTCTTAATACATCCTAGAGCTGTGTTTGCCATTTTTGCTGCTGCATCACACTGTTGACTCATATGCGGTCTGTGATCTATTAGTATATTCAAGTCTTTTGCAGACTTGCTGTTGCTTAGTTTTATTCCTTCTATTCTGTTGATATAATTTTAACTATTCTTGACTAGATGTAGAATCTTGCATATCTCATTGTTAACCCCTTTCTGCCATTGGACGTACTATTCCATCCATGTGGGGTGGGCCTTACTTTCCAAGGACGGAATAGTACGTCCAGAGCGATCGGCCGCTCACGGAGGGAGCGCGGCCGATCGCGGCTAGGTGTCAGCTGACTATCGCAGCTGACATCCGGCACTATGTGTCAGGAGCAGTCACGGACCGCTCCCGGCACATTAACCCCCGGCACACCGCGATCAAACATGATCGGAGTGTGCCGGCGGTATAGGGAAGCATTGCGCAGGGAGGGGGCTCCCTGCGTGCTTCCCTGAGACGATCGGTACAAGGCGATGTGCTTTCCTTGTACCGAGCGTCTCCTCCCTGCAGGCCCCGGATCCAAGATGGCTGCAGGGCTACTTCCATAGGGTTGGGGCTAGGGTTGGGCCTAGGGTTAGGGCTAGGGTTAGGGCTACAGTTAGGGTTGGGGCTAAAGTTAGGGTTAGGGCTGGGGCTAAAGTTAGGGTTGGGGCTAAAGTTAGGGTTAGGGTTGGGGCTAAAGTAAGGGTTGGGGATAAAGTTAGGGTCGGGGCTAAAGTTAGGGTTAGGGTTGGGGCTAAAGTAAGGGTTGGGGCTAAAGTTAGGGTTAGGGTTGGGGCTAAAGTTAGGGTTGGGGCTGAAGTTAGGGTTAGGGTTTCGATTACATTTACGGTTGGGATTAGGGTTAGGGGTGTGTCAGGGTTAGGGGTGTGGTTAGGGCTATGGTTGGGATTAGGGTTAGGGGTGTGTTTGGGATAGGGTTTCAGTTAGAATTGGGGGTTTCCACTGTTTAGGCACGTCAGGGCTTTCCAAACGCGACATGGCGTCCGATCTCAATTCCAGCCAATTCTGCGTTGAAAAAGTAAAACAGTGCTCCTTCCCTTCCGAGCTCTCCCGTGCACCCAAACAGGGGTTTACCCCAACATATGGGGTATCAGCATACTCAGGACAAATTGGACAACAACTATTGGGGTCCAATTTCTCTTGTTACCCTTGGGAAAATAAAAATTTGGGGGGCTAAAAAAACATTTTTGTGGGGAAAAAATTAATTTGTATTTTCACGACTGCGTTATAAACTGTAGTGAAACACTTCGGGGTTTAAAGCTGTCAAAACACATATGGATAAGTTCCTTGGGGGGTCTAGTTTCCAAAATGGTGTAGTTTGTGGGGAGTTTCTACTGTTTAGGTGCATCAGGGGCTCTGCAAACGCAACATGACACCTGCCGACCATTCCATCTAAGTCTGCATTCCAAATGGCGCTCCTTCCCTTCCGAGCTCTGCCATGCGCCCAAACGGTGGTTCCCCCCACATATGGGGTATCAGCGTACTCAGGAAAAATTGGACAACAACTTTTGGGGTCCAATTTCTCTTTTTACCCTTGGGAAAATAAAAACTTGGGGGGCTAAAAAAAACATTTTTGTGGGAAAAAAATTAATTATTATTTTCACGACTCTGCGTTATAAACAGTAGTGAAACACTTGGGGGTTCAAAGCTGTCAAAACACATCTAGATAAGTTCCTTAGGGGGTCTAGTTTCCAAAATGGTGTCACTTGTGGGGGGTTTCTACTGTTGTATTGCCAAGTTTTTAACACTAAGGTTCGGATACGGCTTTAAAGAAGGCTACTACTTGCGATATAACGCAATTTTAATTCAAAATACAAAATTAAAGGAATATGATTGAATAGTATGATTGCGTACACCTTTGTATATTTTAAGATACAAAGTACATACAGTATAAGGATTAAATTCATATAATGATTAAGTACATATAAGGATTAAATACATATAATGATTAAAGGTACCGTCACACATAGCGACGCTGCAGCGATACCGACAACGATCCGGATCGCTGCAGCGTCGCTGTTTGGTCGCTGGAGAGCTGTCACACAGACAGCTCTCCAGCGACCAACGATCCCGAGGTCCCCGGTAACCAGGGTAAACATCGGGTAACTAAGCGCAGGGCCGCGCTTAGTAACCCGATGTTTACCCTGGTTACCATCCTAAAAAGTAAAAAAACAAACGCTACATACTTACCTTCCGCTGTCTGTCCTCGGCGCTCTGCTTCTCTGGTCTGGCTGTGAGCGCCGGGCAGCCGGAAAGCAGAGCGGTGACGTCACCGCTCTGCTTTCCGGCTGACCGACGCTCACAGCCAGAGCAGGAGGAGAGCAGAGCACAGCGCTGGAGGACAGACGGCTGTAGGTAAGTATGTAGTGTTTGTTTTTTTACTTTTAGGATGGTAACCAGGGTAAACATCGGGTTACTAAGCGCGGCCCTGCGCTTAGTTACCCGATGTTTACCCTGGTTACCAGCGAAGACATCGCTGAATCGGTGTCACACACGCCGATTCATCGATGTCTACGGGGAGTCCAGCGACGAAATAAAGTTCTGGACTTTCTTCCCCGACCAGCGATCTCCCAGCAGGGGCCTGATCGCTGCTGCCTGTCACACTGGACGATATCGCTAGCGAGGACGCTGCAACGTCACGGATCGCTAGCGATATCGTCTAGTGTGACAGTACCTTAAGTACATATACTCACATCATCCGTCACCAAGGAGCTTTTAAACATCATCTGTCTGGAAAATCAGAGAAGCAACACCAAGACAGAGAGCCCCTGGAAAATTCATAACACTGCACGGGCGTCCCCACTTATGCAGGTATCTCAACACTGTACACATGTAAGTACAGGTACACCAGTTTATGCTTCTGTCTTAGTCATGTTTCTCTGGCCTTATATAGTGATTTGCACTATGTTATATTTGGTTTCACCCTGCCCTTCAAGTGGCCAGCTTTCAAGATAAGATGAGACCAAGATGTCAGTCATACATCAGACAATGGGTCATAAACCCATAGATACATAAAAGCCCACAAGGATTAGATAAACCCACCACAGACAGAGGGTAAATAAACCTTGTTTTACAATAACAAACAAACAAACTTAAAACTGTTTGTAAACTAAAAGGTCTTCAGACAATAAATAAACAGCTCTCAAGGTTGTGTCACAATGAGCATTGTCTGTCTGTAAATGTATGACAAGAAATGCTGCTCTGTAATAGTCTGTATGCGTTCAGTATATTTCAAAATGGACTCAAAATAGTCATTTTTATATTCACATTACAACTGTTTAGGGTCATCAGGGGCTCTGCAAATGTATCGTGACGCCTGCAGACCAATCCATCTAAGGCCGGCTTCACACTTGCGAGTTTTACGGACGTAAGAGCGCAGAAACTACGTCCGTAAAACTCGCCAAACAAACGGCACAATTATTCTCTATGCCCCTGCTCCTATCTGCCGTATTAAACTGATCAGTATTATACGGCTTTCTACGGCCGTAGAAAATCGCAGCATGCTGCGTTTGTCACTGTATTGCGCAAATTAAACATCAATGAACGTCTATGGAAGCCCCAAAAATACGGATCACACACGGACCAGCAGTGTGACTTGCGAGAAATACGCAGCGCTGTTAGAGAGAAAAGCCGGCAATTCAGTGCGGTGTACAGTAAAATCACACTGACAGCTTACAATAGAATAGGTAGAATAAATGTGTACACATAGAATAGGTATATATATATATATGTCAGTGAGACACATATATATATATATATTAATATTTCTTCCAGCGCTAGACAGCTTTAAAGCCGGTAATTCAATTACCGGCTTTTGCTTTCTCCTTCCTAAACCCGACATGATATGAGACCTGGTTTACATACAGTAAACCATCTCATATCACCATTTTTTTTGCATATTCCACACTACTGTTAGTAGTGTGTCTATGCAAAATTTGGCCGTTCTAGCTAGTAAATTAAGTGGTTAAATGGCGGAAAAAATTGGCGTGGGCTCCCGCACAATTTTCTCCGCCAGAGTAGTAAAGCCAGTGACTGAGGGCAGATATTAATAGCCTGGAGAGGGTCCATGGTTATTGGCCCCCCCCCCGGCTAAAAACATCTGCCTCCAGCCACCCCAGAAAAGGCACATCTGGAAGATGCGCCTATTCTGGCACTTGGCCCCTCCCTGGCTCGAGATCATAAGAGGGTGCCCTCTGCTGGTTGTCCTCATATGAACTCGAGCCTGGGAGCTTTCTAGGAAAGTTCCCACGATCTAGGAACAGCCAGCAGAGGGCGCCTCACCGCAAATGCAGGTAAATATAGGTCAATGACCTACTTTACCTACATTCTCTGGGGTTTTGCAGACATGAGCAATGTTGCATTAGCAAAGCTCGTGGCTGCAAAATATTTTAACCCCTTCAGATGGATTTACATCGTTGGACTTTACAGATCTGCGGAAGGTAAGGATATTGTTGGTTTATTATGTTTTTTTTGTTACAGAACGAGGGTCTTCAGTGATTGGATTGGGCGTTCAATAAAATATTAAAACAACCTTTGTTTTTATTTCATTAAAAAAATGTTTAATATTGTGTTTGTGTATTTTTTTAACCCTTTACTAGTATTGGATTAATAATGGATAGGTGTCATAATTGACGCCTCTCCATTATTAATCTGGCTTAATGTCACCTTACAATAGCAAGGTGGCATTAACCCTTCATTACCCCATATCCCACCGCTACATGGGAATGGGAAGAGAGTTGTTATGACCTGGTGGTTAGGAGCACCCGGAATGACCTGATAGTTAAACCTCATACAGGACGAGCTCTGGGATGTGGGAGCTCTGCTGACCGCAAGCCCTAATCCTATCACACACACTAGAAATAGCCGTGGAGCGTTCCTGACTCTCCCTAGACGCCTCTTCACAGCCTAAGAACTATCTAGCCCTAGAGAAAGAAAATAAAGCCTACCTTGCCTCAGAGAAATTCCCCAAAGGTAAAGGAAGCCCCCACATATATTGACTGTGGGTAAAGATGAAAGTCACAAACGCAGAAATGAAACAGGTTTCAGCAAAGGGAGGCCAGACTTACTAAATAGACAGAGGATAGGAAAGGTAACTTTGCGATCAGCACAAAAACTTACAAAAGACCACGCAGAGTGTGCAAAAAAAGACCTCGGCACCGACTCACGGTGCGGAGGGGCCACTCTGCATCCCAGAGCTTCCAGCTAGCAAGATAAAATCATGAAAACCAGCTGGACAAGAAAACAGTGAACAAATAATGACTATCAGGAACTTAACTTCTGCAGGAGAAGGCAGGTCACCAGAGAGATCCAGGAGCGAACTGAACCAATGCAAAAACATTGACAGCTGGCATGGAGTAACGATCTGAGAGGAGTTAAATAGAACAGCCAACCAAAGAATAAACCACGTCACCTGTGTAAGGAACCTCAGAAGCAGCAGCTTCACTCACAGCCACCAGAGGGAGCCCACAGACAGAACTCGCCGAAGTACCATTCACGACCACAGGAGGGAGTTCGACAACAGAATTCACAACAGAGAGTGGCCAAGTGCCAGAATAGGCGCATCTTCCAGATGTGTATTTTCTGGGGTGGCTGGGGGTAGGTGTTTTTAGCCAGGGGGGCCAATAACCATGGACCCTCTCCAGGCTATTAATATCTGCCCTCAGTCACTGGCTTTACTACTCTGGCGGAGAAAATTGTGCGAGAGCCCACGCCAATTTTTTCCGCCATTTAACCCCTTAATTTACTAGCTAGAACGGCCAAATTTTGCATAGACACATTACTAACATTAGTAGTGTGGAATATGCAAAAAAAATGGGGATATGAGATGGTTTACTGTATGTAAACCAGGTCTCATATCATGTCGGGTTTTAGGAAGGAGAAAGCAAAAGCCAGTAATTGAATTACCGGCTTTCTGCTACATCGCGCTGGATGAAATATTAATATATATATATATATACATATATGTGTCTACTGATATATATATATATATATATATATATATATATATAGACAGTATATATGTTTTTGTTTTTTTTTACACATGGATCCATTGTATAGCCGTATGTCGGTTTTGCAAGCCTGCGATAAAAACACGCAGTACGGATGACATACGGATTACATACGGAGGAAGCCATGCGCAAAAAACGCTGAAACACCCTGCCTATGGAGGAGCTACGGACCACTATTTTCGGGACTTTTCAGCGTATTACGGCCGTAATATAAGGACCGTATTTTCATACGCTGAATGTGAAGCCGGCCTAAGTCTGCATTCCAAACGGCGCTCCTTCCCTTCCGAGCTCTGCCATGCGCCCAAACGGTGGTTCTTCCCCACATATGGGATATCAGCGTACTCAGGACAAATTTGATTACAACTTTTGTGGTCGAATTTCTCCTTTTACCCTTGGGAAAATACAAAACTGGGGGCTAAAAAATAATTTTTGGGAAAAAAATATATATATTTTCACGGCTCTGCATTATAAACTGTAGTGAAACACTTGGGGGTTCAAAGCTGTCAAAACACAGCTAGATAAGTTCATTAGGGGGTCTACTTTCCAAAATGGTGTCACTTGTGGGGGGTTTCAATGTTTAGGCACATCAGGGGCTCTCCAAACGTGACATGGCGTCCCATCTCAATTCCAGTCAATTTTGCATTGAAAAGTCAAATGGCACTCCTTCCCTTCCGATCTCTGTCATGTGCCCAAACAGTGCTATACCCCCACATGTGGGGTATCGGTGTACTCAGGACAAATTGTACAACTTTTGGGGTCCAATTTCTTCTCTTACCCTTCTGAAAATAAAACAAATTGGAGCTGAAGTACATTTTTTGTGAAAAAAAGTTAAATGTTAATTTTTTTTTTAAACATTCCAAAAATTCCTGTAAAACACCTGAAGGGTTAATATAAACTTCTTGAATGTAGTTTTGAGAACCTTGAGGGGTGCAGTTTTTAGAATGGTGTCACACTTGGTTATTCTCTATCATATAGACCCCTCAAAATAACTTCAAATGTGATGTGGTCCCTAAAATATATTGGTGTTGTAAAAATGAGAAATTGCTGGTCAACTTTTAACCCTTATAACTCCCTAACAAAAAAAATGTTGGTTCAAAAATTGTGCTGATGTGAAGTAGACATGTGGAAAATGTTACTTATTAATTATTTTACATGACATATCTCTGTGATTTAAGGGCATAAAAATTCAAAGTTGGAAAATTGCAAAATTTTCAAAATTTTTGCCAAATTTCCGTTTTTTTCACAAATAAACGCAAGTTATATCGAATAAATTTTGCAACTATCATGAAGTACAATATGTCACGAGAAAACAATGTCAGAATCTCCAAGATACGTTGAAGCGTTCCAGAGTTATAATCTCATAAAGGGACAGTGGTCAGAATTGTAAAAATTGGGCTGGTCATTAACGTGCAAACCACCCTTGGGGGTAAAGGGGTTAAATACCCTTCTATTAGTTGCTGCTCATTGTTCAAGCTTACCTAGATCCTTCTGAATCTTTTCTCTGTGTTCTATAGTAAATACAAGATTCCGGGGCCCCAGAGAAGTGGCTGTAATTTTTATTGCATTTTTCGCTTGAAAAGGGCCCCTTTGGGGCTAAATGTTGCTTCACATGTCTACCTCGATTGTATTTCACCATGTGATTTTTAACCTCCATCACCCCAAAGCCTTTTTTCACCTTCCTGACCAGGCCAATTTGTTCAACACTGACCACTGTTACTTTATGAGGTCATAACTCTGGAACACTTCAATGGATCACACTGATTCAGAGACCGGATTGTTTTTTTTTCGTGACTTATTGTACTTCTTGAAAATTGTGAAATTTATTTGCTATGACTTACATTTATTTGTGAAAAAATTGGAAATTTGGTGAAAATGTTGAAAATGTAACAATTTTCAAACTTTTAATTTTAATGCCCTTAAGTCAGAGAGTCATATCACACAAAATAGTTAATGAATAACACTTCCCACAAGTTTACTTTACATCAGCTTAATTTTTGAAGCATAATTTTTTTGTTAGGAAGATAAAAGGGTTTAAAGTTGACCAGCGATTTAGGAACCATTTTTTTTAGGGACCACATCACATTTGAAGTGACTTTGAAGGGCCTAAATACCCAAAAGTGGCACCATTCTAAAAACTACACCCCTCAAATACACAGTCAAGATGTTTATTAACCCTTCAGGTGATTCACAAGAATTAATGGAATGTAGAGGGAAAAAATAAACAACTTTTTTCACAAAAATTTTCCTTTAGATACAATTTGTTGTGCAATTTCTCCTGAGCATGCCGATACCTCATATGTGGGGGGAAAACACTGTTTGGGCGCACGTCAGGGCTCGGAGGGGAAGGAGGAAAATTTGACTTTTTGAATGTAAAATTTGCTGTAATAATTAGCGGACACCATGTCGTGTTTGGAGAGCCCCCGATGTGCCTAAGCAGTAGAAACCCCCCATAAATGATACCATTTTGGAAACTAGACGTGTCATGTAACTTTTCTAGATGTGTGATGAGCACCTTGAAACCCCAAATGTTTCACAGAAGTTTACAATATTGAGCCATGAAAATAAAAAAAAATCACTTTTCACCCACTAAAATATTTTTTTAGCTCCAAACTTTGCATTTTCATAAAATGTGTTGAGCAATTTCTCTTGAGTAGGGTTGAGCGAAACGGGTCGAACATTTTCAAAAGTCGCCGACTTTTGGCTAAGTCGGGGTTTCATGAAACCCGATCCGACCCCTGTGCGGGGTCGGCCATGCGGTACGCGACTTTCGCGCCAAAGTCGCGTTTCAATGACGCGAAAAGCGCCATTTCTCAGCCAATGAAGGTAAACGCAGAGTGTGGGCAGCGTGATGACATAGGTCCTGGTCCCCACCATCTTAGAGAAGGGCATTGCAGTGATTGGCTTGCTGTCTGCGACGTCACAGGGGCTATAAAGAGGCGTTCCCGCCGACCGCCATCTTACTGCTGCTGATCTGAGCTTAGGGAGAGGTTGCTGCCGCTTTGTCAGAAGCAGGGATAGCGTTAGGCAGGGTCCATTAACCACAAAACCGCTTGTGCTGCAGCGATTTGCACTGTCCAACACCACCCTCGGTGTGCAGGGACAGTGGAATTTTTTTTTTTTTTTTTTTTCCCCTCAGCGCTGTAGCTCATTGGGCTGCCCTAGAAGGCTCCCTGATAGCTGCATTGCTGTGTGTACGCCGCTGTGCAAACCAACTGCTTTTTTCAAAGCACAAATCCTCTTGTTCCTTCCTTTCTGCACAGCTATCTTTTTTGTTTGTCCACACTTTTTATTTCATTTGTGCATCAGTCCACTCCTTATTGCTGCCTGCCATACCTGGCTGAGATTACTGCAGGCAGGGAGATAGTAGCTGCCTGCCATACCTGGCTGAGATTACTGCAGGCAGGGAGATAGTAATTGTAGGACATTCCCTGTTTTTTTTTTTTTTTTTTTTTTGGTGGGAGATTAAGATTGGCAATTTGGCATTTCTGCTAGAGTGCCATCCCTGTGTGTGCCATCTCTCTCACATAGTGGGCCATAGAAAGCCTTTTCATTTTTCTGTATTTTTTTTTGTGGGGTGTATAAATTCTCCCTGATAAAAATACAGTGGGAGATTAATATTGGCCTTTGGGCTTGTGTGCCAGTCCTGAGTGTGCCATCTCTCTCACAAATAGTGGGCCATAGAAAGCCTATTTATTTTTTTTTTTGGTTTTATAAATTCTCCCTGAAAAAAAGGGAGATTAATATTGGCCTCTGGGCTTGTGTGCCAGTCCTGAGCGTGCCATCTGTGCCAGCCCTGAGCGTGCCATCTCTCTCACAAATAGTGGGCCATAGAAAGCCTATTTAATTTTTTTTTTTGTTTTATAAATTTTCCCTGAAAAAAGGGAGATTAATATTGGCCTCTGGGCTTGTGTGCCAGTTGTGAGCGTGCCATCTGTGCCAGTCCTGAGCGTGCCATCTCTCTCACAAATAGTGGGCCATAGAAAGCCTATTTAAATATTTTTTTGGTTTTATAAATTCTCCCAGAAAAAAAGGGAGATTAATATTGGCCTCTGGGCTTGTGTGCCAGTCCTGAGCGTGCCATCTGTGCCAGCCAGCCCTGAGCGTGCCATCTCTCTCACAAATAGTGGGCCATAGAAAGCCTATTTAATTTTTTTTTTTGTTTTATAAATTTTCCCTGAAAAAAGGGAGATTAATATTGGCCTCTGGGCTTGTGTGCCAGTTGTGAGCGTGCCATCTGTGCCAGTCCTGAGCGTGCCATCTCTCTCACAAATAGTGGGCCATAGAAAGCCTATTTAAATATTTTTTTGGTTTTATAAATTCTCCCAGAAAAAAAGGGAGATTAATATTGGCCTCTGGGCTTCTGTGCCAGTCCTGAGCGTGCCATCTGTGCCAGTCCTGAGCGTCCCATCTCTCTCACAAATAGTGGGCCATAGAAAGCCTATTTTATTTTTTTTTTGGGTTTTAGAAATTCTCCCTGAAAAAAGGGAGATTAATATTGGCCTCTGGGCTTGTGTGCCAGTTGTGAGCGTGCCATCTGTGCCAGTCCTGAGCGTGCCATCTCTCTCACAAATAGTGGGCCATAGAAAGCCTATTTAAATATTTTTTTGGTTTTATAAATTCTCCCAGAAAAAAAGGGAGATTAATATTGGCCTCTGGGCTTCTGTGCCAGTCCTGAGCGTGCCATCTGTGCCAGTCCTGAGCGTCCCATCTCTCTCACAAATAGTGGGCCATAGAAAGCCTATTTTATTTTTTTTTTGGGTTTCAGAAATTCTCCCTGGAAAAAAAAAGGGAGATTAATATTGCCCTTTGGGCTTGTGTGCCAGTACTAAGCGTTCCATCTCTCTCTCTCTCTCAGTCAGTGGGCCATAGAACGCATATTTTTGGTTTTATTTGTTTTCTAAATTCTCCCTGAAAAAATCATTTTATTTTATTTGGTTTCTAAATTCTTCCTGATAAAATCATATTTTTTTTATTATTTTTATTTCTAAAGTCTCCCTGAAAAAAAAAAAAAAAAAACAACCAAAAAAACAGTGGGAGATTAATATTGGCCTTTCTGCTTGTGTGCCAGTCTTGACTCCTGGGTGTGCCATCTCTCTCTCTCTCTCTCTCTCTCTCTCTCTCTCTCTCCAATTGTGGTCCATAGAAAGCCTATATTTTTTTTCCTTGATTTGGGTTCTAAAATCTACCAGAGAAAATAACTACATCAATCATTGGTAGAAAAATATTGGCCTCTGGGTTTGTGTGCCACTCCTGACTCCTGTGTGCGTCATCTCTCAGTCAGTGGGCCATAGAACGCCTATTTTTGGTTTTATTTGTTTTCTAAATTCTCCCTGAAAAAATTATTTTATTTTATTTGGTTTCTAAATTCTTCCTGATAAAATCATATTTTTTTTATTATTTTTTTTCTAAAGTCTCCCTGAAAAAAAAAAAAAAAAACAGTGGGAGATTAATATTGGCCTTTCTGCTTGTGTGCCAGTCTTGACTCCTGGGTGCGTCATCTCTCAGTCAGTGGGCCATAGAACGCCTATTTTTGGTTTTATTTGTTTTATAAATTCTCCCTGAAAAAATCATTTTATTTTATTTGGTTTCTAAATTCTTCCTGATAAAATCATATTTTTTTTATTATTTTTTTTTCTAAAGTCTCCCTGAAAAAAAAAAAAAAAAAACAACCAAAAAAAACAGTGGGAGATTAATATTGGCCTTTCTGCTTGTGTGCCAGTCTTGACTCCTGGGTGCGTCATCTCTCAGTCAGTGGGCCATAGAACGCCTATTTTTGGTTTTATTTGTTTTATAAATTCTCCCTGAAAAAATCATTTTATTTTATTTGGTTTCTAAATTCTTCCTGATAAAATCATATTTTTTTTATTATTTTTTTTTCTAAAGTCTCCCTGAAAAAAAAAAAAAAAAAAACAACCAAAAAAAACAGTGGGAGATTAATATTGGCCTTTCTGCTTGTGTGCCAGTCTTGACTCCTGGGTGTGCCATCTCTCTCTCTCTCTCTCTCCAATTGTGGTCCATAGAAAGCCTACATTTTTTTTCCTTGATTTGGGTTCCAAAATCTACCAGAGAAAATAACTCCATCAATCATTGGTAGAAAAATATTGGCCTCTGGGCTTGTGTGCCACTCCTGATTCCTGTGTGCGTCATCTCTCACTCAGTGGCCCATAGAAAGCATATAGTTTGTTACATTTGTTTTCTAAATTCTCCCTGCAAAAATCTATTTTTTTTTTTTTGGGGGGTTTCTAAAGTGTTCCTGAAAAAAATAAAAATAAAAAAAAAATAATAGTGTGACATTAATATTAACATTTGTGCTTCAGTGACAGTCCTGCGTGTGGGGCATCTCTCTAATTTGCAGCCACCAAAAAAAGAGTGTGTAACATTGGGCCTGATTTTCGCTGTGGTCTCACCAACCTGTAAAGGGGTAGCTAAATCATACTGAAGTTATAGCTCACCGTGTAAGTTGTGTGACTGCAACAAATAACGTTAGTTTGGTTACGTTTTTAAAACAATGAGGAAGTCTAGTGGAAGAGGTCGTGGCCGGGGGCGTTCATTGTCAGCTGTTAATGAGGGTAGTGGTAGTGGTGGAGCATCAGGTGGTCGTGGGGGAAAAAATATTGCACCTAAGTCTGGAGCTGTGGAGCCAGGTTCGTCGTCCGGCTACACAAGGCCTCGAACGCTCCCTTTTCTGGGATTAGGAAAACCGCTTTTAAAGCCGGAGCAGCAAGAGCAAGTTTTGGCTTATCTTGCTGACTCAGCCTCTAGCTCTTTTGCCTCATCTCGTGAAACTGGTAAAAGTAAAAGCAGCGCGTCGTTAGTGGATGTTCACGGTCAGGGACAAGTCACTTCCTTGTCCTCTTCAGCAAAAACAACAACAGAGAAGAATGCAGCAGGCGACACAACGGGTTACTCCATGGAGCTCTTTACACATACCGTCCCTGGCTTAGAAAGTGAAGCAGTTAACAGTCCATGCCCATTACAAATTGAATCTGACATGGAGTGCACTGACGCACAGCCACAGCCAGACTACTATGCTGGTCCTTTGACTCAGACCACAACATTGCCCTCGCAGGGTGCTGATCAAGAATCAGACCCTGATGAGACTATGTTGCCCCATCACGAACGCTATACCACCGAACGACACGGTGACACAGACGAAGTTGCGCAGGAGGTACAAGAAGAGTTATTAGATGACCCAGTTCTTGACCCCGATTGGCAGCCATTGGGGGAACAGGGTGCAGGCGGCAGCAGTTCTGAAGCAGAGGAGGAGGAGGGGCCGCAGCAGGCATCAACATCGCCACAGGTTCCATCTGCCGGGCCCGTATCTTGCCCAAAACGCGTGGCAAAGCCAAAACCTGGTGGAGGACAGCGTGGCCATCCGGTTAAAGCTCAGTCTGCAATGCCTGAAAAGGTATCCGATGCTAGAAAGAGTGCAGTCTGGCATTTTTTTAAACAACATCCAATTGATCAGCGCAAAGTCATCTGTCAAAAATGTTCTACTTCCTTAAGCAGAGGTCAGAATCTGAAAAGTCTCAATACTAGTTGCATGCATAGACATTTAACCACCATGCATTTGAAAGCTTGGACTAACTACCAAACGTCCCTTAAGGTTGTTGCACCCTCGGCCAATGAAGCTAGTCATCAACGCAACATCCCTTCCGGCAGTGTAGGACCACCATTTAGCGCACCACCTGCTGTATCTGTGCAGGTATCTTTGCCAGGCCAAAGCAGTCAGGGTCAGGGAATCACCAGTTTCGTAGTAGGAAACACTGCATCTAGGGCACCGGCGGCAACAATACCATCTCCCACCGTCTCTCAGTCTGCCATGTCCACCGGCACCCCCGCTAGTTCCACGATCTCCAGCTCTCCAGTCCAGCTCACCCTACATGAGACTATGGTTAGAAAAAGGAAATACTTAGCCTCGCATCCGCGTACACAGGGTTTGAACGCCCACATAGCTAGACTAATCTCGTTAGAGATGATGCCCTACCGGTTAGTTGAAAGCGAAGCTTTCAAAGACCTGATGGACTACGCTGTACCACGCTACGAGCTACCCAGTCGACACTTTTTTTCCAGAAAAGCCATCCCAGCCCTCCACCAGCATGTTAAAGAGCGCATCGTCCATGCACTCAGGCAATCTGTGAGCACAAAGGTGCACCTGACAACAGATGCATGGACCAGTAGGCATGGCCAGGGACGTTACGTGTCCATCACGGCACACTGGGTAAATGTGGTGGATTCAGGGTCCACAGGGGACAGCAAGTTTGGGACAGTTCTGCCTAGCCCACGGTCTAGTAAACAGTTGTCTGTAGCCGTTCGCACCCCCTCCTCCTCCTCCTCCTCCTCGTCCTCCTGCAGAAGCAAGAGCTCGTCCACAGACCGCAGTCGCACAAACACTCCATCCGCACCTGCCACTGTTGCACACCAGGTCTCCCATTATGGGGCAGCTACTGGCATACGTCAGCAGGCTGTATTGGCTATGAAGTGTTTGGGCGACAATAGACACACCGCGGAAGTTCTGTCCGAGTTCTTGCAGCAAGAAACGCAGTCGTGGCTGGGCACTGTAGATCTTGAGGCAGGCAAGGTAGTGAGTGATAACGGAAGGAATTTCATGGCTGCCATCTCCCTTTCCCAACTGAAACACATTCCTTGCCTGGCTCACACCTTAAACCTGGTGGTGCAGTGCTTCCTGAAAAGTTATCCGGGGTTATCCGACCTGCTCCTCAAAGTGCGTGGACTTTGCGCACATATCCGCCGTTCGCCTGTACACTCCAGCCGTATGCAGACCTATCAGCGTTCTTTGAACCTTCCCCAGCATCGCCTAATCATAGACGTTGCAACAAGGTGGAACTCAACACTGCACATGCTTCAGAGACTGTGCGAACAGAGGCGGGCTGTTATGTTTTTGTGGGAGGATACACATACACGGGCAGGCAGTAGGATGGCAGACATGGAGTTGTCAGGTGTGCAGTGGTCGAAGATTCAAGACATGTGTCAAGTCCTTCAGTGTTTTGAGGAATGCACACGGCTGGTTAGTGCAGACAACGCCATAATAAGCATGAGCATCCCCCTAATGCGTCTGCTGATGCAAAGTTTGACGCACATAAAGGATCAGGCGTCTGCACCAGAGGAAGAGGAAAGCCTTGATGACAGTCAGCGATTGTCTGGTCAGGGCAGTGTACATGACGAGGTACCGGGCGAAGAGGAGGTGGAGGATGAGGAGGATGATGGGGATGAGTATATTTTTAATGAGGAAGCTTTCCCGGGGGCACGGGAAATTGGTGGCGTGGCAAGGCCGGGTTCTGGTTTTTTGAGGGACACAAGTGACGTAGATTTGCCTGCAACTGCCCCTCAACCAAGCACAACCGCAGATTTGACAACGGGAACTTTGGCCCACATGGCGGATTATGCCTTGCGTATCCTCAAAAGGGACACACGCATTACAAAAATGATGAACGATGACGATTACTGGTTGGCCTGCCTCCTTGATCCTCGCTATAAAGGCAAATTGCAAAGTATTATGCCACATGAGAACTTGGAACTAATATTAGCAACAAAACAATCAACTCTTGTTGACCGTTTGCTTCTGGCATTCCCTGCACACAGCGCCCGTGATCGTTCTCACACGAGCTCCAGGGGCCAGCAGACCAGAGGTGTTAGAGGGGCAGAAATCAGAAGTGGCGTTGGACAGAGGGGTTTTCTGACCAGGTTGTGGAGTGATTTTTCTATGACCGCAGACAGGACAGGTACTGCAGCATCAATTCAAAGTGACAGGAGACAACATTTGTCCAGTATGGTTACAAACTATTTTTCATCCCTTATCGACGTTCTCCCTCAACCGTCATTCCCATTTGATTACTGGGCATCCAAATTAGACACCTGGCCAGAATTGGCAGAATATGCATTGCAGGAGCTTGCTTGCCCGGCAGCTAGTGTCCTATCAGAAAGAGTATTCAGTGCTGCAGGTTCAATACTAACAGAAAAAAGGACTCGTCTGGCTACCCAAAATGTAGATGATCTAACCTTCATTAAAATGAACCACAACTGGATTTCAAAATCTTTTGCCCCACCCTGCCCGGCTGACACCTAGCTTTCCTATGAAAAGGTCTTGCCTGTGGACTATTCTGAATGACTTTTCCAATCTCGTAATTTTCTTCACCTGATTGTCCAGCATACGACATGTTTCCACCTCACGAAATGGCCAAACTCCCCACACGGGGCCGTGCTATCGCCACTTTGCGCTTGGACCCTTGAGAGTGCTGTTTGTCTGAAGAGGTGGGTGTGGCCGCTTTTGGTCGACGGCACTGCCACTGGGTCCCTCATAGTACAATAAAGTGTCTCTGGCGGTGGTGGTGCGCACCCAACGTCAGACACACCGTTGTAATATGAGGGGCCCTGTGCCTGTACCGCCGGCCACAAGACAGTTCCCCCCCCCCAGCTCAAACAGTGCTCTACCACTAGCAAAATTATCTCTCACAGCTTCACCAATGTGTAGTCTAGCCGCTGACATCCTTCAATGCCTGGCACTGACAATACCATTGTTTTGACATTTTTGTTATGTTAGGCCTTCGAAGCCTGTCTGCGGTCCCTTCTTTCTACAACTACTACACTGACCAGGCCACTGCTGGCCGTGTTACCCTGGAACCAATTTAAAAGTGCCTACAGTCAGCCCAATTTTGTTATGTTAGGCCTTCGAAGACTGTCTGCCGTCACTCCTTCCACTAGACTTCCACTGACCATACACTGCTGCCCATGTACCCCTGGAACCAATTTAAAGTGCCTACAGCCAGCCCAATTTTGTTATGTTAGGCCTTCGAAGCCTGTCTGCGGTCACTCCTTCCACTAGACTTCCACTGACCAGACCACTGCTGCCCGTGTACCCCTGGAACCAATTTAAAAGTGCCTACAGCCAGCCCAAGTTTGTTATGTTAGGCCTTGGAAGCCTGTCTGCGGTCACTCCTTCCACTAGACTTCCACTGACCAGACCACTGCTGCCCGTGTACCCCTGGAACCAATTTAAAAGTGCCTACAGCCAGCCCAAGTTTGTTATGTTAGGCCTTGGAAGCCTGTCTGCGGTCACTCCTTCCACTAGACTTCCACTGACCAGACCACTGCTGCCCGTGTACCCCTGGAACCAATTTAAAAGTGCCTACAGCCAGCCCAAGTTTGTTATGTTAGGCCTTGGAAGCCTGTCTGCGGTCACTCCTTCCACTAGACTTCCACTGACCAGACCACTGCTGCCCGTGTACCCCTGGAACCAATTTAAAATTGCCTACAGCCAGCCCAAGTTTGTTATGTTAGGCCTTGGAAGCCTGTCTGCGGTCACTCCTTCCACTAGACTTCCACTGACCAGACCACTGCTGCCCGTGTACCCCTGGAACCAATTTAAAAGTGCCTACAGCCAGCCCAAGTTTGTTATGTTAGGCCTTCGATGCCTGTCTGCGGTCACTCCTTCCACTAGGCCTCCACTGACCAGACCACTGCTGCCCGTGTACCCCTGGAACCAATTTAAAAGTGCCTACAGCCAGCCCAAGTTTGTTATGTTAGGCCTTGGAAGCCTGTCTGCGGTCACTCCTTCCACTAGACTTCCACTGACCAGACCACTGCTGCCCGTGTACCCCTGGAACCAATTTAAAAGTGCCTACAGCCAGCCCAAGTTTGTTATGTTAGGCCTTCGATGCCTGTCTGCGGTCACTCCTTCCACTAGGCCTCCACTGACCACACCACTGCTGCCCGTGTACCCCTGGAACCAATTTAAAATTGCCTACAGCCAGCCCAATTTTTTTATTTTAGGCCTTCGATGCCTGTCTGCGGTCCATTCTTTCAACTACTACTACACTGACCAGGTCACTGCTGTCCGTGTACCCCTGGAACCAATTTAAAATTGCCTACAGCCATGTGTTATTATTTTAGGCCTTCGATGCCTGTCTGCGGTCACTCCTTCCACTAGACTTCCACTGACCAGACCACTGCTGCCCGTGTACCCCTGGAACCAATTTAAAAGTGCCTACAGCCAGCCCAAGTTTGTTATGTTAGGCCTTCGATGCCTGTCTGCGGTCACTCCTTCCACTAGGCCTCCACTGACCACACCACTGCTGCCCGTGTACCCCTGGAACCAATTTAAAATTGCCTACAGCCAGCCCAATTTTTTTATTTTAGGCCTTCGATGCCTGACTGCGGTCCATTCTTTCAACTACTACTACACTGACCAGGTCACTGCTGTCCGTGTACCCCTGGAACCAATTTAAAATTGCCTACAGCCATGTGTTATTATTTTAGGCCTTCGATGCCTGTCTGCGGTCACTCCTTCCACTAGACTTCCACTGACCAGACCACTGCTGCCCGTGTACCCCTGGAACCAATTTAAAAGTGCCTACAGCCAGCCCAAGTTTGTTATGTTAGGCCTTCTAAGCCTGTCTGCGGTCCATTCTTTCAACTACTACTACACTGACCAGGTCACTGCTGCCCGTGTACCCCTGGAACCAATTTAAAATTGCCTACAGCCAGCCCAATTTTTTTATTTTAGGCCTTCGATGCCTGTCTGCGGTCCATTCTTTCAACTACTACTACACTGACCAGGTCACTGCTGTCCGTGTACCCCTGGAACCAATTTAAAATTGCCTACAGCCATGTGTTATTATTTTAGGCCTTCGATGCCTGTCTGCGGTCACTCCTTCCACTAGACTTCCACTGACCAGACCACTGCTGCCCGTGTACCCCTGGAACCAATTTAAAAGTGCCTACAGCCAGCCCAAGTTTGTTATGTTAGGCCTTCGATGCCTGTCTGCGGTCACTCCTTCCACTAGGCCTCCACTGACCACACCACTGCTGCCCGTGTACCCCTGGAACCAATTTAAAATTGCCTACAGCCAGCCCAATTTTTTTATTTTAGGCCTTCGATGCCTGTCTGCGGTCCATTCTTTCAACTACTACTACACTGACCAGGTCACTGCTGCCCGTGTACCCCTGGAACCAATTTAAAATTGCCTACAGCCATGTGTTATTATTTTAGGCCTTCGATGCCTGTCTGCGGTCACTCCTTCCACTAGGCCTCCACTGACCACACCACTGCTGCCCGTGTACCCCTGGAACCAATTTAAAATTGCCTACAGCCAGCCCAATTTTTTTATTTTAGGCCTTCGATGCCTGTCTGCGGTCCATTCTTTCAACTACTACTACACTGACCAGGTCACTGCTGTCCGTGTACCCCTGGAACCAATTTAAAATTGCCTACAGCCATGTGTTATTATTTTAGGCCTTCGATGCCTGTCTGCGGTCACTCCTTCCACTAGGCCTCCACTGACCACACCACTGCTGTCCGTGTACCCCTGGAACCAATTTAAAATTGCCTACAGCCATGTGTTATTATTTTAGGCCTTCGATGCCTGTCTGCGGTCACTCCTTCCACTAGGCCTCCACTGACCACACCACTGCTGTCCGTGTACCCCTGGAACCAATTTAAAATTGCCTACAGCCAGCCCAATTTTTTTATTTTAGGCCTTCGATGCCTGTCTGCGGTCCATTCTTTCAACTACTACTACACTGACCAGGTCACTGCTGTCCGTGTACCCCTGTAACCAATTTAAAATTGCCTACAGCCATGTGTTATTATTTTAGGCATTCGATGCCTGTCTGCGGTCCATTTTTTCAACTACTACTACACTGACCAGGTCACTGCTGCCCGTGTACCCCTGGAACCAATTTAAAATTGCCTACAGCCATGTGTTATTATTTTAGGCCTTCGATGCCTGTCTGCGGTCACTCCTTCCACTAGGCCTCCACTGACCACACCACTGCTGCCCGTGTACCCCTGGAACCAATTTAAAATTGCCTACAGCCAGCCCAATTTTTTTATTTTAGGCCTTCGATGCCTGTCTGCGGTCCATTCTTTCAACTACTACTACACTGACCAGGTCACTGCTGCCCGTGTACCCCTGGAACCAATTTAAAATTGCCTACAGCCATGTGTTATTATTTTAGGCCTTCGATGCCTGTCTGCGGTCACTCCTTCCACTAGGCCTCCACTGACCACACCACTGCTGTCCGTGTACCCCTGGAACCAATTTAAAATTGCCTACAGCCATGTGTTATTATTTTAGGCCTTCGATGCCTGTCTGCGGTCCATTCTTTCAACTACTACTACACTGACCAGGGCACTGCTGGCCGTGTACCCCTGGAACCAACATCAGAAAATATAAAAATAAGTATTTTGCTTATAAAAAAGAAAATACTGGTGAGATATCAAATGCAGACATTTTAACATTAAAAACAAACACACAACTCTAATCTGGTACAGTACTAAAAATGGCCACCAGCTACAATTACTTTCTCCTGCAAGTAGTTAACTGAAAGTTTTTTTAAATTGAAAACACACATATGGCATCCACCGAGTGTTGTCCTGTCGCGTCTTCTTTATATTATTGCCGAGAAGATGCAAAATAATGAAAATAATAAAATCATTAATTACCAAAATAATAGAGAAAGTCAACACCACATTGCAAATAAACATTCATTCCAAATAAAGAAGCAGGGCGCGTCCGAGGGTGAGTATATACCTAATAAGAATATAATCACCCTCGGACGCGCAATGCTTATTTCCAACAGCCTTCCTTCCTAAGAATCAGCCCTTCCGTCGTGTAGAGAGACGTTGTGTTACACTCCAAGGTGTTCCCCAGGTTGCCTTTCCTGAGCTTCGATCTTCCGGCTCTCGTTTAGTAGTTCTTGGAAACTACTCTGCATTAGGCCTTCAAATTGGGTATGGGGTGTAGAGAGATGGTGTGTTCCACTCCAAGGTGTTCCCCAGGTTGCCTTTCCTGAGCTTCGATCTTCCGGCTCTCGTTTAGTAGTTGTTGGAAACTACGCTGCATTAGGCCTTCAAATTGGGTATGGGGTGTAGCGAGAGGGTGTGTTACACTCCAAGGTGTTCCCCAGGTTGCCTTTCCTGAGCTTCGATATTCCGGCTCTCGTTTAGTAGTTGTCGGAAACTACGCTGCATTAGGCCTACAAATTGGGTATGGGGCGTAGAGAGAGGGTGTGTTACACTCCAAGGTGTTCCCCAGGTTGCCTTTCCTGAGCTTCGATATTCCGGCTCTCGTTTAGTAGTTGTCGGAAACTACGCTGCATTAGGCCTACAAATTGGGTATGGGGCGTAGAGAGAGGGTGTGTTACACTCCAAGGTGTTCCCCAGGTTGCCTTTCCTGAGCTTCGATATTCCGGCTCTCGTTTAGTAGTTGTCGGAAACTACGCTGCATTAGGCCTACAAATTGGGTATGGGGTGTAGAGAGAGGGTGTGTTACACTCCAAGGTGTTCCCCAGGTTGCCTTTCCTGAGCTTCGATCTTCATGCTCTCGTTTAGTAGTTGTCGGAAACTACGCTGCATTAGGCCTACAAATTGGGTATGGGGTGTAGAGAGAGGGTTTGTTACACTCCAAGGTGTTCCCCAGGTTGCCTTTCCTGAGCTTCGATCTTCCGGCTCTCGTTTAGTAGTTGTTGGAAACTACGCTGCATTAGGCCTTCAAATTGGGTATGGGGTGTAGCGAGAGGGTGTGTTACACTCCAAGGTGTTCCCCAGGTTGCCTTTCCTGAGCTTCGATCTTCCGGCTCTCGTTTAGTAGTTGTTGGAAACTACGCTGCATTAGGCCTTCAAATTGGGTATGGGGTGTAGCGAGAGGGTGTGTTACACTCCAAGGTGTTCCCCAGGTTGCCTTTCCTGAGCTTCGATCTTCCGGCTCTCGTTTAGTAGTTCTTGGAAACTACACTGCATTAGGCCTTCAAATTGGGTATGGGGTGTAGAGAGAGGGTGTGTTACACTCTAAGGTGTTCCCCAGGTTTCCTTGCCATTGCTTCGGTCTTCCGACTCTCGTTTAGTAGTTGTAGAAAAGTACACTGCATTAGGCCATACAAAATGGGTATGGGGTGGAGAGAGATGGTGTGTTACACTCCAAGGTGTTCCCCAGGTTGCCTTTCCTGAGCTTCTATCTTCAGGCTCTCATTAAATTGTGGTTAAATGGAACAACTGCATTTGGCGTACTAGTTGGTTTGGGGCCTACTATCGGTGTCTGCCACTCCTTGCTGTTCTCCTCCACTGAACAAAGCTGTGCCGCCTGTTTACTACGGTTGCCAATTTTGAACTGCATTTCGACTACTTACTGATTTGGCCCTACTCTCTGTGTCAGCCTCTCATTCCAGTTGTCCTCCACTGCAATGCCCCCTGGTTATTCCTGTGTTACCAATTTTGAACTGCATTTAGCCCACTTTCTTCTTTGGGCCTATATCTGTGTTTCCACTTCATCGTGCCCATTGCCCAGCCAGTGATAGATGAGTCTGCTGGTACATTGACCCATAACGCAACATTCCCCGTGCACGCTACACAACAACATTGTGACCCTGCTGAAAGTCAGGTTGCTCTTCCCGCATACCATACCACCTTACACGGGGACAAAGAGGAAGGTGCAGATGAAAGTGCAGGTTCCTTCATCAGGTGGGGGGAGGAATACTAGTTGGCGACGTCACTGGCACAGGGCCTCTCATAGTACGCAAAAGTGTTGCTGCCGGTGGGAGGCGCCCCCGCCGTGCAAACACACCGCTGTACTTTGAGGGGCCCTGTGCCAGTGCCAATGCCAACGAGTGGGCCCCCCCTGCTTGCTCAGGTTCACAGCACTTGCAAAGTTGAAATACTTACCTCTCCCTGCTCCACTGCCGTGACGTGGTCCAGATTTCCTGGGCCCACTAATTACTTGAACCAGCCCTACCCCCCACAACTTTAGCCAAATGACCCCCAATTTCAAATGCCTTCCAATTATTATAAGGTAAATTACGCTTGACAAGCTTCATTAAGAAGAATGGATGGTTTTGACATTAAAATGGCCACTCTAGGTGTTTTCCTGGCCCCCACTCACTGCCGACTATGCTGCCCCATTGACTTGCATTGGGTTTCGTGTTTCGGTCGATCCCGACTTTACGTCATAATCGGCCGATTTCACTCGACCCGACTTTGGACATAGTCGGGTTTCGCAAAACCCGGCTCGACTCTAAAAAGGTCAAGGTCGCTCAACTCTACTCTTGAGTTCACCGATACCCCATATGTGGTCAAATACTTTTGAGGCACAGAGCAAAGCTCACAAGGGAAAGAAGCGTCATATTACAGTGCAGCTTTTGCTGCACTGGTTAAGGGGGTGCCATGTCACATTGACACAGCCCCTGAGATGCCAGAGCAGCAGAACCCCTCCATAAGTGACCCCATTTTACAAACTTAACCTCTCAATTAATTCATCTAGGGGAGCAGTGATCATATTGACACTACAGGTGTGTTACAGACAGTAGTGTAGCTACCAGGGGGGCAGAGGGTGCGGTCACCCCGGGCCCAGAGCTAAGAGGGGGCCCACCTGGAGCTACGCTACTCTTAAAGGGACACTGTCACCTGAATTCGGAGGGAACAATCTTCAGCCATGGAGGCGGAGTTTTTGGGTGTTTGATTCACCCTTTCCTTACCCGCTGGCTGCATGCTGGCTGCAATATTGGATTGAAGTTCATTATCTGTCCTCCGTAGTACATGCCTGCACAAGGCAAGATTGCCTTGTATTGCAGGGTATATTGGACAGCATGCAAACATTCAAATCAGTGAGTGGGGCAGAACATTGAACTGTACTTGGATGACATCTGAGTGCAGTCTGATTTCCGCAAAGTGATAAGATAAAGTAGAGAATTCTTTCCTCCATCTTCTCCTCAGTGTGCTCCGATTCTCTCGTGAGATTATTGGACCAGGTTAAGCCGACACTCTGATCAGAGGCATTAACTTAATACCATTATACAACAGAGGAACTGCACAAAAGAGTCCACCACAGTCATTAGGTCGTTGTGCTATGTCAGCAATACATATTGTTCTCAACAGAAATCTCTGATATCAGCCTGCGTGTCCTATCTGTAATAGTTTAGTCAAACAAAAAAGGAGACTAGGGGAACCAACATGATTCTCAGTCAGAGAGGAACCTAAACCCAGACTCATCACTACATCTATATACAGTGAAATGACCGTGGTCACCACTGCCCGGACTATTAGGTCCATTGCTAGAATGACCAGAGCTCTGGAATCATGCACGAACCTTCAGGAGATGTTCCACAGAGCGGACATTTTAGCTGAGGTGTGATAATATGAGGGGCGATAACTGCAGGACATACAGGTGCTGGGTACCAGAGTGCACAGCGATCGTCTGCACTGATAGCATCACATACACCAGCACCACCTGCACCCCAGCACATTACTGAACAGGAATCTGGATACTCAGGGGAGCGCACATCACATACACCAGCACCACCTGCACCCCAGCACATTACTGAACAGGAATCTGGATACTCAGGGGAGCGCACATCACATACACCAGCACCACGTGCACCCAGCACATTACTGGACAGGACTCCAGATACTCAGGGGAGCTCACATCACATACACCAGCACCGCCTGCACCCCAGCACATTACTGGACAGGACTCCAGATACTCAGGGGAGCTCACATCACATACACCAGCACCGCCTGCACCCCAGCACATTACTGGACAGGACTCCGGATACTCAGGGGAGCGCACATCACATACACCAGCACCGTACTGCCTGCACATTACTGGACATGACTCTGGATACTCAGGGGAGCGCACATAACATACACCTGCACTGCCTGCACCCCAGCACATTACTGGACAGGACTCCGGATACTCGGGAGTGCACAGGTTACACTGTGCTGGATATATGCAAAGGATTGTTACTGGGGGGAATTTATTATGTGGCATCCTGCCAAGCAGAGACAATTGTGGGTTCAGGCCTGGTCATACTCCAGAATCACAGGCAGTATATTGCTATACACTCATTTATAAACACAGACACATATACTGTACACTACACACACTATTACATACACAAGAAACCTCTGCATTCATTCACACACAGGAAAGCAGACACTATACACACTATTACCCTATAAATGACATTCCATATACTCACGTGTGCTGCAGCAGAGCCGTCACTGCTCGCCCCATCCCAGGTCACCAGGGGCAGAGGACACAGGGAGCTGCTGCCTCCTCTAGGAGTCTGTGCAGGCAGGATCTCCCCCTCCTCCTCTGGTCCAACTGCCTCCTGTGATCTCAGAGAAACTAGGAAGGAGTTATGGAGGGGACAGTGCAAGAGGCACCAGCAGGTGGCGTCAGACTCAGCAGCTATTCTCAGGAATGGTGGGGGAGGGAGCAGCCCTACATCTGGAGCCCTACATCAATTTGTGACGCTGCCACCTACTGGCCACTGTATTTGTCACACACTGTGGAGATTTCTGGCTCCGAGCTCCTCCTGCTTTGTCCCTCACTGCCGATGTCCTGATCAGCCAGAGGGTGAGGGGGAGAGAAGACAGAGGAGGAGCCAGTGCTGGAGGCGGCACCAAGCTCTGCACAGGAGCAACGCTCAGGACTTTGTATATCAGTCTCCTGCACTGAGCGCTCCCACTGCCACCCAGCAGGTGGCGCCGCCTGAGGCAACAAGCTCAAGTTACCTCATTATAGGGACGCCCCTGCCTATACCCATGATTAAAGTGTGCCACCGTAGTTGTAATCAAGGTTTAGGGGCCCACTCAGATGGTTTGCCCCCCCTGAGCTGAACCCTTAGCTACGCCTCTGGTTACAGAGTTTTATACCATTGGGCAGTGAAGAAAAATAATTTACATTTTTATCACCAAGATTGCGTATTAGTCCCAAATTTTACATTTTCATACTAGGAAATGGGTAAAAATGGCACGAATATTTGACCCACAATTTCTGCTGAATGTAGAAATACCACATACAGTATGTTGCTGTACAGTACTTCTTAGCCACACGGCGAGACTCGGTAGGGCACTATTTGCCTCCTGTAGTGCAGATTTTCCTAGAATAGTTTGCGGACTCTATATACAAAGCCCCTAAGTGCTAGAAAAGTAGAATCCCCCCTCAAGTAATCCTATTTAGGAAATTATACCCCTTTTCGAATTTATCTACAGGTATAGTGACGATTTTGACCCCATGGATGTTTACCAGAAACAAGCAGTAGTGGATGTTGCTGAGTGAAAATTGCAAACTGCTCATTGTAGTGACCAGTACCTTATAGTGACCAGTACGTTATGCCCAGCTCATACTTCTGGAGACAAGCACCCATAAATGAGGTGGGCTTTCATCACTACAGAAATGCCAAACATGTGGCCGCTAAATGTTGTTTAGGCACACTGGGGCTCAGATGGGTGGGGGACATTTGGATTTGGGCGCACATTGAATTTGCTGAATTTCTTATGAGGGTAGAGGAGCTATAGTGCTTTTTCAAAGCGGTTGTCCTACCAGTAACGTGGAAGCCCCCTATATTAACAGATTATGGACCTGAGTGAGGACTTCTTTTCTTTGTGGATTGAGTTGAACCTTTATCGGGAACATTTTACATAATATTTAGGACCACATTTATCCTGGGCTTTACGTTGAGCACTTACTTTGGGGTCTCCATTCACATTCACATGACAGATGAAATCCTCAAGGGATCCATTCACTACAATGAGGCAGCAGAGTTACTCTGGACTCCATCTGGCCTCTGTTCAGCATTGTCCTTCTTTTCAGAAGTGCCCAAAACTATGGTCGACCGCACTTTTATGCTCGCCTAAAGAGACGGACACCGACAGATCCCAGTTCCTATGTCGCCCACAGTGCCTACATCTGCCTCATTATAGGGAATCTTCCGTCGATGGCTTGGACTGAATCACGTATTTAAGAGAGTTACATGGAAACCTCAGTGTTAGCGCTCAGTGTAGAGCGCAGAATAAATGTGCACCAAGCCTTACTGCGATCTTTGGGAGGCAGAATGAAAAATATCAACAGCAGGCAAAGAATTGTTTTTATTTATTTTTTACGCCATTCCTCATGCAGTATAAGTGATTAGGCGATTTTATTCTTCGGGTTGGTGCGATTACAGCGATACCCGATTTATATCAGGTTTTTATGTTCGACTGCTGTAACACACTAAAAGACACTTTTTATTACAAAAACGCATGCCCATATTTAGACAGCTATAATTTTTCCATATTTTGGCTGACAGAGTCATGTGAGTCTCCAATCTTCTGGCACTTCTCCTGTTTTAAAGGATTTTTTAAAGATTCTGGCTAGTGGTTCTGCAATTTCCTCTGCTAATTCTTTCAGTACCCTAGGATGTAAGTCATCTGGACCAGGATATCTAAATTCATTTAAATTAGCTACGTTTTCTCACAATCTCTCTGTTTATGGATAGAGTGGATTATTTTATTCATTTGATGGCACTGTAAAGACTAGTTGATGTTACATTTGCTTTCTTAGAGAACACAGATACAAAATAGAAATTTAAAGTACGGCCTTCTCAACGTCATTTTTGACCACCCCCAAAATCCATTTTTGCTGCTTTTAGTCTAGCTTGCAAGCCTTACTTCATTACTAGCTTTAACTCTTCTAACTCTTGCCCTGCATTCCCTGCAAACAGCATTACATTCTTCTTTATACATACCCCCTCTTTCCAATTGATATACATTTCTTTTTTCCTTTTTAACAAGTGTGTTCATCCATCCTGGTCTCTTTAAATGCTTCCAATTTTTTGTTCTTTTCGAGGATTGTTACCAATTGTGCAATGAGAATTTAATTTAGCAAAATCTCCCATCCTTCTGTTGGACATTTCTGTCCTTTAGAACATCCAGCTATTGGACCTGTCCTACTCTTTTTCTGAGTCCATTAAAATCTGCTTTCTGAAGTCTAACCTTAAAGTCTGAGTCCTCGCTGCTCTTCCTTCTCTTGCAATCCAAAATTCGAGAATACCGACTCCACCAAAATGGATACTGACTCTGACTCCACTGCACTGCTCTTTCATGCACCACAATACACCAGGTTCCTGCACCTAACCAAACCCTATACACAGAAGTGCACATGCAAGCCAATATGCAGCCAAATCATCTCATTCCGGTCACCCACACAGTCACAGCTCCATCTGTGGCAGATATTATGCACATTAAATCAGTCACTAGACTGAATGTCTATGCTGCACAATACTTTCCAGTGTTTCTAGGTCAAAGCGCCACAGCCAACAACAGTCTTTCCAAAATCAGAGAAAACTGACATGTTTGACTTTGTAAGGTACATGGTTTGCTGCAAACTTACTAAGACCGGTCTCGCAAGGTTCGATGATCAACCTGAAAACTACAAAAGTTGGAAATATGCCCTAAGAATCGTAATTACTGACCTCGGGATCACTGCTGCTGAAGAGCTAGATCTGATCAGGTGGCCCAGGCCACAATTCACAGAATGAGTCAAGAAACTTGTCCAAATCAGTAATACAGTGGTTGGTCTCACGGCTGCTTGGGAGAGACTAGAATGAAGCTATGGTAGTCCTGAAGCCATAGAAAATGCACTGTCCTACTGTGACTACATGATTTTCTAAAATATCCAGTAAAGACAGTTCAAAATTCCAACAGCGCAGTGACCGCCTGTTTAGAGCTTCAGGTAGCTAAAGCAGATATACACCTACCTGGCCTCAGCTACCTGGACACTGATCGTGATATAAACCCAATTGTTTTTAAGCTACTGTACCATATAATATTCAAGAAAAGTGGACCACACTTGGGTCAAGGTAAAAAAAAGAAAATCAAGGCTCCCTTGCTTCATTTTCCTACTTCTTTGAGTTTATCAAAAATATTACAGAGTGTAAGACTGACCCAAACTTTTCCTATGGAGAGCCCAGTGGCCCTAGGTTATCATCTCCACATCCTAATAACAGAAACAGAAACCGCGGTCCAGTGTCAGTCAAGAAAATGGATGTTCTTCCCACACCTTCATCATCTCCAGACAAGAGCAACAAAAGTGAAAAGGTTGAAGACTCTAATAGACTGTGGTTCATTATAAGAATCCACATCCCATAAGAAGAAGTGCATCGGTTTCAGAAGTAAACTGCTCCAGGAACGCAAGGAGATTCTAAATAATTTTGGGGTATGTTACAGATGTTGTGCTTATTCTGAACACTTTGTTAAAGACTGTAAAATTGCTAATAAATGTTAGAAGTACGACAGTAAGAACGCTGTACAAGTGCTCCATCCATCCAATACTAACTCTGCAGCGCTTATGCCTTCTCCCACCATAAGGCATGGCTGGGAGTTTACAGATCAAGCAGTGAGTCCTACCACAATATCTTCTTCATGCACAGAGGAGATGGGCTCTAGGACAAATTGTATGAAAAGATATGCCTGGAGAACGTACATCACAAGGGTCGACCAGAGAAAACTGCAAAGGTGTATCATCCATCCAGGATGGACGATCAGAATAACTAATCAATTGCAAAGTCAGAACTCTTTGATCTGTTTAACCTAAAGGGAAATGATCACTCCTACACAGAGGTGTAGCTTGGGTTTTGGTTCAGGGGGGGGCGAAGCTTCTGAGTGGGTCCCTAACCAGGTAACCTTGATTATAACTGGGTGACGCGGCCTAGTAGTGGAGGAGAACTTCAGCAGATGACCGCGCTATTACTGAAGATAATCTCTATATAAAGACCAACATGGATATTACCGCCATATGGTCAGTAGAAGATACCAGTCCTACGGAACATGTAAGAGATCACAGCAAAGTTACAGATAATCTCTTACTGCTGATGTCCTTTATGATGGAATCGTTCACTTTTCATGTCTTTTCCATCTGGCCAGGCTGACACGACAACTTCTTACACCCAGGACTCATCTGCAGAGATTACAACAAAGACACATTTCACTTCTCATATTCCAGCCCCATCACCATCTATTCCCAACCTGCACAAACTCCTCATCCTGCTGATACCCCAATACTGAGCAGCTGCTGCCGTATGTGTCCCTATTACTGCACCGGATACCCCAATACTGAGCCGCTGCTGCCGTATATGTCCCTATTACTGCACCTGATACCCCAATACTGAGCCGCTGCTGACGTATGTGTCCCTATTACTGCCCCTGATACCCCAATACTGAGCCGCTGCTGCCGTATGTGTCCCTATTACTGCACCTGCTACCCCAATGCTGAGCCGCTGCTGCCGTATGTGTCCCTATTACTGCACCTGCTACCCCAATGCTGAGCCGCTGCTGCCGTATGTGTCCCTATTACTGCCCCTGATACCCCAATACTGAGCTGCTGCTGCCGTATATGTCCCTATTACTGCACCTGATACCCCAATACTGAGCCGCTGCTGCCGTATGTGTCCCTATTACTGCACCTGATACCCCAATACTGAGCCGCTGCTGCCGTATGTGACCCTATTACTACACCTGCTACCCCAATGCTGAGCCGCTGCTGCCGTATGTGTCCCTATTACTGCACCTGATACCCCAATACTGAGCCGCTGCTGCCGTATATGTCCCTATTACTGCACCTGCTACCCCAATACTGAACCGCTGCTGCCGTATGTGTCCCTATTACTGCACCTGCTACCCCAATACTGAGCCGCTGCTGCTGTATGTGTCCCTATTACTGCACCTGATACCCCAATACTGAGCCGCTGCTGCTGTATGTGTCCCTATTACTGCACCTGATACCCCAATACTGAGCCGCTGCTGCTGTATGTGTCCCTATTACTGCACCTGATACCCCAATACTGAGCCGCTGCTGCCATATGTGACCCTATTACTACACCTGCTACCCCAATGCTGAGCCGCTGCTGCCGTATGTGTCCCTATTACTGCACCTGATACCCCAATACTGAGCCACTGCTGCCGTATATGTCCCTATTACTGCACCTGCTACCCCAATACTGAACCGCTGCTGCCGTATGTGACCCTATTACTGCACCTGATACCCCAATACTGAGCTGCTGCTGCCGTATATGTCCCTATTACTGCACCTGCTACCCCAATACTGAACCGCTGCTGCCGTATGTGTCCCTATTACTGCACCTGCTACCCCAATACTGAACCGCTGCTGTATGTGTCCCTATTACTGCACCTGATACCCCAATACTGAGCCGCTGCTGCCATATGTGACCCTATTACTACACCTGCTACCCCAATGCTGAGCCGCTGCTGCCGTATGTGTCCCTATTACTGCACCTGATACCCCAATACTGAGCCGCTGCTGCCATATGTGACCCTATTACTACACCTGATACCCCAATACTGAGCCGCTGCTGCCATATGTGACCCTATTACTGCACCTGATATCCCAATACTGAGCCACTGCTGCCGTATGTGTCCCTATTACTGCCCCTGATACCCCAATACTGAGCCGCTGCTGCCGTATGTGTCCCTATTACTGCACCGGATACCCCAATACTGAGCCGCTGCTGCCGTATATGTCCCTATTACTGCACCTGCTACCCCAATACTGAACCGCTGCTGCTGTATGTGTCCCTATTACTGCACCTGATACCCCAATACTGAGCCGCTGCTGCCATATGTGACCCTATTACTACACCTGCTACCCCAATGCTGAGCCGTTGCTGCCGTATGTGTCCCTATTACTGCACCTGATACCCCAATACTGAGCCACTGCTGCCGTATGTGTCCCTATTACTGCACCTGAAACCCCAATACTGAGCCGCTGCTGCCATATGTGACCCTATTACTACACCTGCTACCCCAATGCTGAGCCGCTGCTGCTGTATGTGTCCCTATTACTGCCTCTGATACCCCAATACTGAGCCGCTGCTGCCGTATGTGTCCCTATTACTGCACCGGATACCCCAATACTGAGCCGCTGCTGCCGTATATGTCCCTATTACTGCACCTGCTACCCCAATACTGAACCGCTGCTGCTGTATGTGTCCCTATTACTGCACCTGATACCCCAATACTGAGCCGCTGCTGCCATATGTGACCCTATTACTACACCTGCTACCCCAATGCTGAGCCGCTGCTGCCGTATGTGTCCCTATTACTGCACCTGATACCCCAATACTGAGCCGCTGCTGCCATATGTGACCCTATTACTACACCTGATACCCCAATACTGAGCCGCTGCTGCCATATGTGACCCTATTACTGCACCTGATATCCCAATACTGAGCCACTGCTGCCGTATGTGTCCCTATTACTGCCCCTGATACCCCAATACTGAGCCGCTGCTGCCGTATGTGTCCCTATTACTGCACCGGATACCCCAATACTGAGCCGCTGCTGCCGTATATGTCCCTATTACTGCACCTGCTACCCCAATACTGAGCCGCTGCTGCTGTATGTGTCCCTATTACTGCACCTGATACCCCAATACTGAGCCGCTGCTGCCATATGTGACCCTATTACTACACCTGCTACCCCAATGCTGAGCCGTTGCTGCCGTATGTGTCCCTATTACTGCACCTGATACCCCAATACTGAGCCACTGCTGCCGTATGTGTCCCTATTACTGCACCTGAAACCCCAATACTGAGCCGCTGCTGCCATATGTGACCCTATTACTACACCTGCTACCCATATGCTGAGCCGCTGCTGCTGTATGTGTCCCTATTACTGCCTCTGATACCCCAATACTGAGCCGCTGCTGCCGTATGTGTCTCTATTACTGCACCTGATACCCCAATACTGAGCCGCTGCTGCCGTATGTGTCCCTATTACTGCACCTGATATCCCAATACTGAGCCTCTGCTGCCGTATGGGTCCTTATTACTGCCCCTGATACCCCAATACTGAGCTGCTGCTGTCGTATGTGTCCCTATTACTGCACCTGATACCCCAATACTGAGCCGCTGCTGCCGTATGGGTCCTTATTACTGCACCTGATACCCCAATACTGAGCCGCTGCTGCCGTATGGGTCCTTATTACTGCACCTGATACCGCAATACTGAGCCGCTGCCGTATGTGTCCCTATTACTGCACCTGATACCCCAATACTGAGCTGCTGCTGCCGTATGTGCCCCTATTACTGCCCCTGATACCCCAATACTGAGCCGCTGCTGCCGTATGTGTCCCTATTACTGCACCTGATACCCCAATACTGAGCTGCTGCTGCCGTATGTGTCCCTATTACTGCACCGGATACCCCAATACTGAGCTGCTGCTGCCGTATGTGTCTCTATTACTGCACCTGCTGTGTGGTTCTCTGTACCCTCTAAAGTAATGCCGGGTGCAAGTGCCCTAGAAATTAGAGCCCACATTTTGCCCCCTAGAAAATAATATTGCCCTGTGTGTCCCTTTGATAGTCACAGTACCCTGAGTTCCCCTATAACAATAAGTGCCCACTTTACATTTGATAATAATGTCCTCAGTCTCCCCCCTGTACAGCTCCCCTATACACAGTAGAATGCCCCCTAACTGTATAGTACCACCCACACAGTATACTGACCCCTTATTAGCCTCCAAACTGATGGCTCCAACACTATATGATGGCCCCCTCACTGTAATCCCCACACTGTATGATGCCCCTTCACTGTGTGATGGCCTCATAGATAACCTCCATATAGTATAATGTGCCAGATAGTCCTCAATATAGTACAAGGCAGTACCCCATAGGCAGCCCCTGTAGTATAAGACAGTACCCCCATAGGCAGATCCTGTATATAAGGCAGCATCCCCCATAGCCAGATCCTGTATAAAAGGCAGCACCCCCTCCAATAGGCAGATCCTGTATATAAGGCAGCACCACCATAGGCAGATCCTATATATAAGGCAGAACCCCCCCAAAAGGCAGATCCTGTATATAAGGCAGCACCCCCATAGCCAGATCCTGTATAAAAGGCAGCACCCCCTCCAATAGGCAGATCCTGTATATAAGGAAGCACCCCCCCAATAGGCAAATCCTGTATATAAGGCAGCACCCCCCCAATAGGCCGATCCTGTATATAAGGCAGCACCCCCCAATAGGCAGATCCTGTATATAAGGCAGCATCCCTCCAATAGGCAGATCCTGTATATAAGGCAGCACCCCCCAATAGGCAGATCATGTATATAAGGCAGCACACCCCAATAGGCAGATCATGTATATGAGGCAGTGCCCCCCCAATAGGCAGATCCTGTAAATAAGGCAGCACCCCCCCAATAGACAGATCCTGTAAATAAGGCAGCACACCCCCCCAATAAGCAGATCATGTAAATAAGGCAGCACACCCCCCAATAGGCAGATCCTGTATATAAGGCAGAACCCCCCCAAGAGGCAGATCCTGTAAATAAGGCAGCACACCCCCCTAATAGGCAGATCATGTAAATAAGGCAGCACCCCCCAATAGACAGATCCTGTAAATAAGGCAGCACTCCCCAATAGACAGATCCTGTAAATAAGGCAGCACACCCCCCCAATAGGCAGATCCTGTAAATAAGGCAGCACACCCCTCCAATAGGCAGATCCTGTATATAAGGCAGCACCCCCCTAATAGGCAGATCCTGTAAATAAGGCAGCACCCCCCCCAATAGGCAGATCCTGTAAATAAGGCAGCACACACACCCAATAGGCAGATCCTGTAAATAAGGCAGAACACCCCCCCAATAGGCAGATCCTGTAAATAAGGCAGCACACCCCCCAATAGGCAGATCCTGTATATAAGGCAGCACCCCCCAATAGGCACATCCTATAAATAAGGCAGCACACCCCCAATAGGCAGATCCTGTAAATAAGGCAGCACACCCCCCAATAGGCAGATCCTATAAATAAGGCAGCACCCCCCCAATAGGCAGATCCTGTATATAAGGCAGCACCCCCCAATAGACAGATCCTGTAAATAAGGCAGCACACCCCCAATAGACAGATCCTGTAAATAAGGCAGCACACCCCCCCCCCAATAGACAGATCCTGTAAATAAGGCAGCACCCCCCAATAGAGAGATCCTGTAAATAAGGCAGCACCCCTCAATAGACAGATCCTGTAAATAAGGCAGCACCCCCCAATAGAGAGATCCTGTAAATAAGGCAGCACCCCTCAATAGACAGATCCTGTAAATAAGGCAGCACACCCCCAATAGACAGATCCTGTAAATAAGGCAGCACACCCCTCCCCAATAGGCAGATCCTATAAATAAACAAATACTCACCTCTCTTTCTCCTTGTTCCAGCGGCGCTCCCTGCTCCCGCTCATCTACTGACAGCGGGCGCAGGGCGGTGACGTCATCGCGCCCGCTGTCAGTGTGGGGGATGATGGGAGAAGGAGCGCAGCGCTCCTTCCCTCATCACTGCGGTGAGCTGTATTGGCTAGATGCCGATACAGCTCACATTGCGATAACGGGTGGGGGGCCCACTGCTGGCACCGGCCACCCCCTGCCTGCTCAGGGGCCCTATAGCGGCAGAGCAGGGAGATTGATTCTCCCTGCCCTGTCGCAGAATGTAACTGCATCGCCGATGCAGTTACAGTAGCGTAGCTCCGAGTGGGCAGCCTCAGAGCGCGGGGCCCGTGGCGATGGCCCCCTCTGCCCCCCCGGTACCTACGCTACTGCCCCTACACACTGAGCACCTGTAGTGGTGTTACAGAGATCTCTGGGAGAAGGGCCAATTGGCTCATAGTATCTTCTCTCAAGAACAATGTGGAGATATCCCAACCCACTCTTGTCAAGTGCAACCAGATACCATCCAACAGAGAGGAGATCCCAACCCTAGAGGATGCTCGTCATAGCGCTTATCTAAAGACTATAGCTAATAAGATACCAGCTCTTGATAACAGCGCAAATACCCTGATATTGCTCGGCAGAGACATTCTCCAGCTACACAAGGTACATCAGCAAATCTATGGACCATATGGTGCTCCATTTGCTGAACGCTTTGAACTAGGCTGGGTTATTAGAGGTAATGTCTGCATAGATATGATGAAGAGGCCTACAACGATTTCCTCATTTGAGACTCGTGTCTTGCCAAATGGTAGCAGCACTTACTTTTAGCTATGTTCACATCATTATTGGATGAAAGAGAAGCTGAGTGACAGTAAGTTTCAGCAAAAAACTCCTGACAACAAGAACCTGTTCCCATCCTGTGATGACAACCTCTGGTTAACAGTGTTCAATTCTACAAATGAAGACAATATGTTGGCACCTGCAGGTGAGGACAAAAAATTCATAGGGATTATGGAAAATTAATTTGCCCAGGATGATTCCAACAGCTGAGTAGCACCTTTACTCTTTCTTTCTCCAAGAACAAGGTTGCCAAACAACCTGCAGCAAGCAATGGCAAGGTTTTCATCTTTAAAACGCACCCTAAAAACTGAGATGGAGAAATACTTAGTTGACTTTATGCAGAATATCTTTGTCAGAGCCTGCACCGCCTCTGAAAGGAGGATAATGTTGGTACCTTCCATCCTTTGGTGTCTATCACCCTCATAAACCTAACCAAATCCGAGTGGTGTTTGACTCCAGTGCTCAGTATGTAGGCATCTCTCTCAATAATGTGCTCCTCATTGTGCCTAAACTAAAAAACAACCTTATAGGAGTGCTGATTCATTTCAGAGTAGAACCTGCTCCAGTAATGGCTGACATTCAGCAAATGTTTCATTGTTTTATCGTGAGAGAAGACAGTAGAAACTTCCTTCAGTTCCTATGGCACAAGGATAATGATGTCCACAACGAGGTCATAGACTACCGGATGAAGGTGCATGTCTTCAGGAACAGCCCCTCACCTATTGTAGCAATCTGTGGACTGACAGACAGCTCAGGAAGGAGAGCGTGTATGGATCTGAGCTCATCTATCTATAAAAAAGAACTTCTATGTACATGGGCTTAAATCTCTGCCGACAAGTTAAGAGGCAATTCATCTGATCTCTAGAAAACTGGAAATGCTGTTGGCAATAAACCTCAGATTTTACAGGATCATCTCCAATTACCAGGAGGTAACAAAGGCATTCCCATCTGAGGACCATGCAACGTGCCTAAAGGACCTCGATCTGAGTTCTGACGTTCCACCTATGCAATGCAGCCTTGGTCTTCTCTGGGACATTAAGCAGAACACATTCACATTCCTGGAGTCAGTCTGTGACAAACCCTTCACCAATCGAGGAGTCTTATTTTCTCCAAACAGCATCTATGATCTTCTCGGGTTTATTGCACCCATCACCATTCAAGGCAAGATACTGATGAAACAGCTGACCACTGAGAACATGGATTGGAACACTCCACTACTGTCCCAGAAACAACAAAGGCGGGAAACATGGGAGAAGTCTCTAAAGGTCATAGAACATCTCCAAGTCCCACATTGTTATTCCTTAAGGTCCCATTTAACTACCATCAGAAGAGAAATCCACGTTTTCTCTGACATATCTATAGAGGTAATAGTGGCAGCAGCCTATCTGAAGACCTCAGAAGCCAACAAGATGCATTGTGTATTTGTCGTGGGTAAGGATAACCCAAATTATCCCTAAAATCTGCAGACTTTGTACTGGGGCTTGGGCATTGTGCTGCTGTACTGGCAGCAAACATTGTCGAAGTCTCCCCTGAACAGTATCACCACTTCTCCGCTGGCCTGAAATCAGCTTACCGAGGAACAGGATTTATGGCCACATCTAGCCTTTGCAACACCGGCTGTCGCCTCCAAGAGCCCTGCACAAAGATCCTTGTATATTTGATGCCAGCAGTGCGTTTATCCTGTGGTACCATAGCCTGAGAGAGAGATCAGGCCAGTCATCCCTACCCACTGCATATGTGTGGTACCACGGTTGATCCTGAAGCCTCATCATTTTGGACATTTTCAGAATTTTGGCATCTGTAGCTCATTTTATTCACATCACCAAGTGCTTCATGAGAAAAGGCATCACTGGAAGGACATTATTACTGGACACAACTTAGGCTACGTTCACATTAGCGTTTCCCGACGCTGCGTCGGGAAACGCAGCGGCGACGCACGCGTCATGCGCCCCTATGTTTAACATGGGGGACGCATGCGTTTTTCTTGTTGCGTTTTCTGACACGTGCGTCGTTTTTGACGCTAGCGTCGGACGCAAGAAAATGCAACAAGTTGCATTTTTCTTGCGTCCGATTTTCGTCAAAAAACGACGCACGCGTCGAAAAATGCAGCGTTTTTGCGTGCGTTTGCACGCGTTTTTGCGTGCGTCGTGCGTTGCGTCGCTGACGCAGCAGCGCGCAACGCTAGTGTGAACGTAGCCTTACAGTGGGGAGCACGATGTCATACACCTCCAGCTGTGTTAGGACATAGAACCTTCACCATTGGATTGTTGGGTTGGTGGAAGTGTTTGCATGTTGTAGCTTCCCCAATCTGAAGATGGATTTCCAATTGGACTTGGATTATACTACTGTTGTGGACTTCAGGCCACCAACCAGAAAACTGGACTTACAACTTTTATAGCTATTGTTGCATGCTCGTGTGTTTCTTTTTATCTTTCAGGTTACAGATCGACTGTGGACATCATCAGAAGACAGCAAGTCAAACAATTATCGTGAAATCTAAAAATTTCAGACAGGGTGTCCCATGATTTGGGAATCATACAGACAGTATTGCATTACCATTGTGTTGTTATATATTGCTCTTTTGTTGCTATGCAATAAGGTGTGCCCTCTGTAGAAGTTTGTCCTTCTATCCCTGTCTGTATCTGATGTAGCTGATGTCAGTAACGGCTCCCTTCTTCGCCATCTATCAGATATCTTGGAAGCTCACGTGTATGCAGTCCTGTTTCTTAAGTCCTTTTTACTTGCTGTATGTGTGCATATTTAGTTAGCTATAAAAGAAATCTTCTTCTGCAATCTTCATACATGCCTCCTACACTCAGAACATCATTACGTGTGAGAACAGTTTAAAAGAGACAGCCTAGAAACAGGGTGTCTCACATTGCCCCACGCTTGCAGCTTACTCATGGAGTTAGAAAAATATGGATTTTTTTCACACAGCTTGTTAAGAAGCCATTGCTTCTTCACTTTTAAAACAGCTAACCTGTTCCTGCTTCCTAAAGAAAGGGATACTTATGTGGCAGCTTGATAAAAAGGATTTGTCGTTGTTCAATCATTTTGAGAATAGTAAATCTATGGTGGATACCAAAAAAGTGGTAATTAAGTTACTCCTAATTAAGAAACCTGATCCCGCTATCTAAATAAAGGAATAATATTTGGATGGCTTGTCAAAAAGCTATAGCTTCTTCATTTAGGAAACAAAGTTCGCGATACTTACCACAACTTCTTCCGTTTGCATTGCCCATGTATAAGCGCTAGCAAAACAATCATCTGCTCCAATAAAGGGATAATTTTTGGACTATTTTTACAATGTAAGTAGCCTAAAAAGTTTATTACTACAGTGTTGTTAAATAGCCTTCTTGTTGCTTCCTTGTTCATCTAGCCAGATAGTAATGTCCAAGTGACATCAACCTAAGTCTGTTTGCACTAAAGAGCTCAACAGGAATTAATTAGAGTCCTAGATGAACTCAGCGTTATATATGCAGGATTTGCAGTATTGAGATTAATATCTTTTTGAGAAATTGGTCAATGCTGGCAAATTTTGATTGCAAAAGATTCACTCATGCCTAATCATTATTTGGTTTCATTCACTTAACCAGTGATGTCTTACTGTCCATTTATCATAGAATGGTATCTTTGACTCAAGAGGTGAAGTGCCACTTTCTGACTTCAGATTTATAGTATGAGATTTAATTGTAAAAAATAAACTAGTGGCTTATTTGACTATTTACTTATATCACATAGAATTAAGCAAAAGGCACCATATAGTTTCAATGACAGAATGAGATATGAATGCCCTGGATTATATATTAAATTCGTTTATAAAGACTATCAAGCATTACAATGATTAAAAATAGCTGAAACTAAAGAAAAGAAAAAACTATACTCCTCTCCTTTTCCCTTCATCAAGCACTGATGCTGCTTTGATCTTCTTGTTCTTTGATTGTAAAGGGTCAGAGTGTTATCATGGCAGCCAGCCTTTGTCACGTGCCATACTACCGGCTTCACAGCCCAACATTGGCAACAGCTTCTATTATTTTTATGTTTGTGTATTTAATGCAAGGGCAAATGGGTCAATTTACAAGAACGTTTAGTTAATACAATGGGTTAAACACACTTCTTGGGTCATTTTGAATTAGCAAAGATTCAACGGAAACTGAGAAATTTAACTTTTTTATTTCCTTGCTATCGGGAAAAAAACCAGATTGTTGCATGTTGGAGCTCAATTTAAGTGTAAAATGTCAGCATCAATCTGTAATCTCCATTCTTTGATTAGTTTTCAGAGCCTCTCACATGCAGTTTGTACCTTCGTTCTACTTTCAGACATTCCCATCTTAATGTAAGTTCAGTGTGTCCAAGATGCTGCTTTTTGAACTCGCACCCTTTTGTATCATTACAGCTTATTCATGTACCAACTGCTCCTTTTTCATCCACTCAACAAATTTCTTTTCCATTGTGTTACCAAATACTCGTGCTGAGAAATGTTATTTCTTCGCACCTTTCAGAATCTTCGCTCATTGCTCTCATTTTTGTCTGCACTCATACACAGCCTGTGACTAGAGATGAGTGGGGTTCGTACCAGACACCATTGACTTCTATGATGCTCGGTACCCGAACCGTACTTTGGACGAGCCCGCACCTGTGATCACTACCTTCCCTCTATGGAGATTGCGGTTTACTTTCCATCCTATTTATAGTGTGTTGTTTGCTCTCCTTAAAAACTTGAATGTTTTATTCCTTCTCCACATTCTAATCTGCCATCTACAATTTTCCCTGTTACGTCTAACATTGAGAGAATGGAAAGGGGGGAGCATGGCCAGATATCAGGTGTTGTTTTAATTTAGGAAGTAAACAATATAAAAGGTGTCCACAGTTTTTAAGGGACAAAATCCACAAATGGCCATATAACACAGACAATGGCTATGGTCACACGAATAACGGTTATGTGACCATAATCTTAGGGAAAGGAACTGGCAAAAGCCGTCAACTCCTAAAAGTTTCTGGATATTGCAGGTTATTGCACTGCATCCAGCCATTTTATGAAATGCTTCTGTAGATTTGTCTTCGCCCTATGTCTCGTACCAAATTAGCTACCATTCAAGGAATCAAGTCGGAAACAAAGACTCGTACACACAGAGGATAGGCAGAACCAACCCATGCTTTTATTTCCATTGCATATAAAAAATTTTATATGAAGATATTGATGTACAGTACTATCCCATAGGCTGTTAAAGAGGCTAAGAAACATTGAAAATTGTTGCAGTGTTCACACAGGATGCCATTGTACTGACATACCCAAAACAAAGAAAAAAAAAACTAAAAACCAACAAAAATAACAAATGATTCAGGACTTGTGTAGCTTGAGAATCCCTTTTTTTTAGAAAAAAAAATATGGTTTAAAAGAAAGGCGATCAAAATACTTTGGACCAGGGCTGCTAAAATCTACAGTTTGTGTGTCAAAAAGGAGGCTCTGATTACCTACGAAAAAGAATCTCCCCTTTTCACGGAACAGTCACCGACTTTGACGGCTGGGCAGAGATGGAATGAAATCTTCATAGTGTTGTGTTACACAATACAGTGCTAATAGGGTATCACTGGCCGAAAAGCACAACTGGTGTTGAATGGGACAAAGACAACTGGTTAAATTGGCACCGTGGCCAACTATGACCAGATTGTGCCACCTACATAACATAACCGGGAGGCCTTATGCTAGTAAAACACACCCATCATTTGAGGCAGAAAACTATGTTGCTTCAATGCTATATACTGTACAAAAACAACACAGTCAGAATCAGACTTAACGTAGGAGGGGAATAACTATTTTGAAGGTCTTAATTAAGCTTTTGGTGGTCATATTATTCCCGGTAGTCTTCTCCCATTCCACCTGTGCCGCTGCTTAAGTAATCTATAGGAAGATATGTGTATTTATTTCATTATAATAGTGCAACTATACATGTCTGTACAACGGTATCTACTCTATACATTACTGTCTCTACAAAACCGATAAGCTTTGGATTACTAGACCACTAGTATTAGTGTCATTATTGTGAAGCGAGACCGACCGACGCTTCCTATACATGCAATATTAAAAAACTGCTACAACGGGTTATGCTAACCCTACTATATTATATGTATGTGGAAACATACGAACGCACAGAGTAAATATTGCTTTGGTGGATAATGCAAAGAAAAAAAAATAAGAGGAGGGAACAACCTAAAAGTGTGATGTAAGATATGAAAAATATGTATGTGAGTGTATACACCTATACTGTATATACACACATATATATTTGTGCGCGTATGTGTTTGGAGCTAATGTGACACCTCAAGCACATGAAATTCTGAAATTTAAGAATTAGACATAGTTTTATATAAAAGTAAGATTTTTGGGGATCCAAGTGGGCCTTTAAAAAAATGAGGTAGTGTCTCCACTTTCCCAGAGTACCTTACATCCCCCATTCACTTCCTTTATTTGTTACCAGTTGAGCCATATAAGAATTCTTAAGAAACAGGTGACATTTTTTGTCAAATTCTATACCATATATCTCCACGTTCTCGTCCCCTTTCGTATATTATCTACAGCCCAACGTGTGTAACAATTGTAACAGCAATAATGGCAAAGTAGAAGACAAATCTAAGAAAATGTCTAGAAAAAAATATATATAATTTTTGGAATTAAAAACGGAAACAAAATTTTTCCAGATTTTTTTTTTTTTTTGGTTTCGAAGAAATAACGTAACTACGGTTATTATTTGATGGCCCACTTTGAAGTGTTCGAACAGTGACCTGTACTAGACCCTGGTATAATGAGAAATTATGAAACATGGCCCCCCCTTTTAAAGGAGTTTTCTCATCTTTTGTTCCCCTGCATCCCAGCTTTCTACTTGTGCAGTCCTGAAGATTCACAATTTGGACCGGCAGCATGGTTGCACCGTTTGTCCAGGCTGTGAGCTTTCTAGTATTGAAAGGAGAGGCATCGGGGGAGCACAGGGGCTGAACGAATCCCGCCAGCTTCAGAGCAGAGCTTTCAGTCGTGAAGAAAAGAGTTTGAAAGCGCTGGGTTCGTTGTCTAGGAAACCAGCCACCTCTGATAGTCTATGGAGGTGGCCAGCAACCTATACAACAAGAAGTACAAAATAAATTCCCTGTGAACGAAGATGATTTTTAATAAAAGGTAATTTTGTAAAGTTGCTTGTTTTTGTACCCTTTTAACCATTTAACAAAATATGAAAACCCCAGTCATGTAAAATAACACTATTAGCATGCAGAGATGGGGTCAAATTGCCAGTTAGTAGGGTTTTGACACCGTGCGGTTCCGGCACTGAGCCCCACTGTGGGGAGTCAATTAACTTTATTTTTCTGTGGCAGAATTCATTGTTCAGTCACGGGGTGGTTTCGGCGCGGGTTCAGTCACCTCTCAGTTCATAGAGAGCGGCGGCGGCGGCAACCACACCTCCCACACTGACTGACAGCCAAATCACCACTAGGGCCGACTGTCAATCAGTGCTGGAGGCGCAGTTACACAAACCAGTGACTGAACGCCGAATGCTGCCGGAGTAAATGAAGTAACTTTCCTTGTGGCAGAGGGGCTCTCACGTTGTCAGAACACTATTAACTTGCAGATTAATAATGTTATTTTACAGGACAACTATCATTACAGTATTGGTCTCCTCCTAATGGACCGAGGGGATCCCATATAGGCTCTTGGGCTCACTGTACTTACGCCCCTGTATGAAGATGTGATCGGAAGTAAAATAAGACTGTGTTGACCTCATTTTTAGTCTCTAGGTTTTAGTATGAACTAAAAAAAAGTTGATGGTTGGGAAAAAAAAAAACAAACAAAAATCTCAAGAAAATGCCCAGCCTATTTCCTTCAACTCTCGTTTCCAAATGCAGCAAAACACATTAAAATATAGTTCAGAGTTAAGGCACAGCCCTGGGACCAAAGACCTGCAGCTTTTATATTTACCATAGCATTTTTTTTAAAGATTTTTTTTTCTTTCAGATTTTCCATAAAGAAGCTCTAAGGTGACATTATAATACAGAAGGAAAAAAAAATGTACAGGAGTAAATATACAGAATATTCATTCTCTCACCAAGAGTTTCAAGATATAAGAACACCGCCTGTTTCCAGATGATGCCATAATAATAACATTAATAAGAACCAGTAATTTACAATTAACATTATGTACATTACAATAAATACATGGTTGTAAACAGAGACAAACAAGACTGTATTACAGGTAAGGTCATCCGGTGAGGAAAATAATGAATGGCACAAAAGTAATAAATATGTTAATAATAATATTAATAATAATAAAATAAAACACTTTGCATTTCGACGCGGCACTCTGTAAATCCATTTCGTTCAAGTTTTTTTTCCTTTGAAAACTATAGGTTGTACCTTCAAAATAAGCTCTCACTCAAAAATAAAATGAAATTTAACAAAATAAAAAAATATACATAGAAAATTAATTGCTCCAAATGTGATGCATTTTATTTATGGCAAAAATAATTATTTTTTTTTTGTAAAAAAAAAAAAAAAAGTATAAATAAAAAGCCACTTTTTTAAGGTTAGCTAGGATAAAGTTGCACACTTTGGCAAATAGGAAAACAGAAGGAAAAAAAAGGAAAGAAAAGGATTGTACAGTGCATTCGATTTATACGTCTTTTCACTTCTTATACTCGCTGATTGTCCATGGATGAGGAGTGTGATTTTTTTTTTTTTTTTTACATTTTATTTTTCTTGCATGCTTAATGGTGGGGATGGTGACAATGTTGTTACATGAAACAATTTCCTTTAGTGCAGTTGTGAACCCTTTCAGGTCGACCTTTATTTTTGGAAATAATATTGCTTTTTTTTTTTTTTTTCATTGTTACATTCCAGGCACTCCATGGGTAGGAGGTGAGCGACAGGATGAGTAATGTGTGGAATGGAAAATCCCTACCTATCAGACAGCACGGTGGGGGTCTTCTAGCCGAAGCGTTTTATGCAGATAAATGCTGGAGGTAAAAAAAAAGGAGACTAAATTTGCTTGCCAAATGAAAAATTCTAAAGGCATGAAACAAATAAGAGACACTTAAGGCTACACCAAAGGCTGAAGTCCGTTGTAAAGAACTTTTTATATATATATATATTTTTTTTGTCAAAAATATTTTTGGCCGAGATTATACACAAACGACATTACTCTTCATGCGATAAGATGCATTTTTTTTTTCCTTTACAGCGCACGGATGGTTTTAAACGCAACAGGCGTCTGTTAGCAGTGCCGTAAGCTTCGCTAATGCCGTTTTAATTAGCGCTGCCACATTACACAGGTAGAGATAGATTATAGCGTTGGGTTACTTTTAGATATAGAAGACAGATGGCTTGGCGGATGCTTTATAGTGTGCGTTTTTTTGGTGCACAATGGTGGGTTTGACTGTTGGGTGACCATACAGTTTGGTATATATGTATATACGCACACGTATATGCTTGGACATATATGCGTGTGTGATGCAGCTACACGTATATACTTCTAAGGACAGCAGAACATTGTGTTCACTAGCTATATATTGCACATAAGCCAAATAGATCAGGACCAAAAAGTTAAAGGCATTAAGCATGAAACGTATTTGCATTAATTTCGGATTTTACAGACACAAACGGATGACGGCTCCAGGCCAATTGATCACACGTTCCACAAGACGCGGCGGCGATGGTTTCCTTATATTGTGGTGCAGCAAGGTTTGAGACGTGGGCAACCTGTACATGATGAAGTGGTGACCTTCCAAAGTATACGGGGGAAAAGTGGCCAATGCATTCTTTCTGTGCTAATCGGAAACATTAAAAGAGGATTAAAATCTAAATTGTACTGAAAGGGTTTCCTGCAAGACAGTGTCTTTAAGAAAGATACAAGCATATAAAAAGAATGGATCTCTACAGTCCAATCAATTGCTATGAAATCTCTAAGGTGCAAAAAAATCCATAACCTGGAGAAGTCATCCAGTGTAGCACATTACTTGTACTGAAAAGTTTGCAAGTTACTCTTTGGAAAAAAAAAAAAAAAAAATCAGTGGCTGATGAATGTACCTTTTTTTTCTCTTTGTGTTTTTTTTTTCTTTTTTTTTTAGTTTCTTTTTTTTTTTTAATAGAATACCTCAGTATGTTTAATAATAAAAGTAAGCTCTACAAAAAAAAAAAAAACGAAAAAAACCCAAAGAACCTTTGTATTACATATGGTACAAAATGCAGAGTATGTTGCAGCCCAAAGAGCGGCAGATTAAATGTATATAGTTTCAGTCATTTTATCAGGAAGACTTAAAATTAGAAAATCGTGTAATCTCCACAGCTCATCATCTTGCCACGATGCTATGCCATCCACAACGAGACATTTTTTTTTTTTTTATTACCAAAAGGAGAGCACGGTAGAACCCCTTTGTATTATTTTTGTAAATCCCGTTGGCGCCGCGTGGTCTTCCATGCTCTTGTCACTCCATGAAACAAAAAAAAAAAAAAAAAACTCAGGGTAGTATGTGATGTACTTGTCTGCCGAAAGTTTCCTGTTAGCTTCTCAATGCTGTGAAATGAATTTCAGTTAAAATTCCTGAGTGCCAAACTGAGTAAACTAGGTCAATTTTGATCAACAAATATCCTGGCAGATGAGGTGTGAGCATGGTTGCGGCACATTTCATGCACTTTGGAAACCATTTTTTTTCTTTTCAAAACGAAAAATAAAAACATAAAAAAAGATCAAAAGAGAAAGCTTTCCACACTGTTACGTATCTGGCGAGTGCTCTCCTTCTAGTGCGTTAGGTTCAGTCAGAATTTCCTCGTCTTCCACCTGTTCATCAAGTGGGATTTCAGTTGATTCCGAGTCCTGGGTACAAAGGGTCTTGGAGTCACTACAACTGGTGTCCTCTTCCACTTGACTCCCACTGTCCTTTTCTGTGTCCGACTCCCCATCTTCTTCCAGTGTAAGTTCGAACTGGAATTTTTCCGTTTGACCTTGCCTCCCTTCTTCCTGCTCATCAGGTGCAGGGGATGGACTCTGGGGAATTGTGCTTTGATACCACTCTCGGTTGTCCTCCAGTGTGTCAAGAATATCTTGGGCATCTGGGTGAACGAGGTCTGCCCATGTCTCCCATAATGGATGAACAATGTAGTCTATGAACCCAACCTAAAATAATAAGAAAGCGTTATTCACAAACAGGAACAACTACATAACAACATATTACAAATGTTTGGACAGATCAATTTTGGTAAGAACATCACTAATATAGGCTGTCACCACCCCTTTCCCACTAATGTTTACCCATTTCCAGATGTCAAATAATGTCATGTGCTCTAAGATGGAGCTCAATTAGAGCAGGCCCCAATTTGGAAGACAGGAGCTACAACTTCCTATTGCGAAATCAACCGGGGCGGCTCCATTCTGAAAGGAGGAGTCTCTTAAGGGATAACCTATTTTAATGGTAATTACTCTAGTAAAGGGAATTTATGCAGAGATATGGTATCATTTACTGATCAGTGGATGTCTGACTGCTCGGCCCCTGATCGATCCTTAGAATGAAGGAGCAACTTTGATATTTAAGGTTACACAACCACTGTCCTAAAGGAAGCCCGGTAATGAGTCGATCACCACAGGCCTGCCTTCACCACCTGTTAGTTTCCGTATTATTTAAAGCATATCAGTTCACACTGAGCACATAACAAATGCGGCACTTTTTGTAGACGCTCATTGCTTTGAATTATAACGGGAAGGTCCCAATGAGACAATGATTTTCAAATGTTCTACTTGTCTCAATGAGAGAGTTTACTCCAATATATCCATATTATAGTTACAAAGCACCATGACTTCTTTTAGAGAACTGAAATTTTAATATGTACCAGCTGATCTATAGTGATCAATGAGCTATAGTGATTATTGAACATGCCCAGATAAGATGTCATCCGAGCATGATCGGGTGCTAACAGAGTTACTTCAGCGTGCTTGAAAAATATGGTAGAGCACCCAAGAATGCATGCTCGGATAACACTTTATCCGAACACGTTTGCTCATTACTAACAGTGATTGTAGTGAATGCTAACATATAGTCTAGTGATCAATGAGCTAGAGTAATGATAGGACTCACAAACCGATAATGATCACAGACCTATAGTGATCATAGTAATCGTTGACCTATAGTGATCAGTGATCGCTGACCTACAGTGATCATAGTGATTACAGGCCTATAATGATTATTAACCTATAATGATCAGTGATCACTTTACAAAAGTTATCATAGTGATCAATGGGCTACAGTGATGATAGTGATCATTGACTCATAGAGAATAGGCGTCAGACCTACAGTGATCATAGTGATCGCTGACTATACAGATCATAGAGCACTGCTGTTTGCACAGAAAAGCTACAGAGATCTAGTGAATTGAACAAACCTGTGATTTCTCCACAGATGCATTGTGCTTATCACACATGGGGCTTATTTCCATGCCTCGTTCTCTTTCTCGGTCTCCTTGCCTGAAGAATTCCTCCATGATTCGGTCGGTCCAGTGTCGGTAGAGCTGCAGTGGTTTGGTTGGATTACTCAGATCCGCACAATGCACCATATTCTGCAGAACCTAAAATAGACATAAAAACACCATCAGCTGCTGTGTTATTACACAGGAGGCAAAAGTCTTCAGCTTTATTCACACTTTGCGTAGCTGTGAAGAGTCGTCTACAAGAGTCGTGTCGTGCAGTTTTGTCTAAAAAGCTAACAAATTAAGTAAACCGTCCAGTATGATCGCACACATGAATTTGTATTAGTGTCTTCAAAATACCAATTTCAGACCACTGTTAACAATTACATTGCGGGGGGTCTACTAATCGAAGATGTGTCAGGGATGCTGGCAGGTAGGAGGAGGTCAACATGGCACTGGTCTGGCATCCACACTCTACCAACGTGGCCAGTGGACCCAGCGCCTTATTCTCAACTCTGCAACATTACCTGTATCCTGTCCGAGTAGTTGTCAAGAAGAAGGACTCCAGAACTTGTAACTTTCTTGGTTTCAACCATTGTTTTCAAATCAGCTAGTAGATTCATATGCTTTGACATGTCTGTAGCAAGCACCTTAAAGACAGGATGCAAATCCAGTTACTAAATGGAAGACGGAGCTACCGTATACCCTAACGTTATACACAATGGTATCCTAATAAGAAAGCTGCTTAGGTTGGACTCGGTGGAGAATGTTTTCCTTGTGACCCAAGTGACATGCCAAAATTAGTCAAAGTCCTCAGGGCAGATTCTGAGCTCTATTATATGTCACTAGATGGTGGCCCGATTCTAACGAATCGGGTATTCTAGAATATGCATGTCCACATAGTATATAACACAGTCACTTAGTATATTGTCCAGCCACGTAGTATATTGCCCAGCCACGTAGTATATTGCCCAGCCACGTAGTATATTGCCCAGTCACGTAGTATATTGCCCAGCCCACGTAGTATATTGCCCAGTCACGTAGTATATTGCCCAGCCACGTAGTATATTGCCCAGCCCACGTAGTATATTGCCCAGCCCACGTAGTATATTGCCCAGCCAAGTAGTATATTGCCCAGCCCACGTAGTATATAGCAATGTGGGCATCATATCCCTGTTAAAAAAAAAAAAGAATTAAATTAAAAAATAATTATATACTCACCTTCCGGAGCCCCCGGATCCAAGCGAAGCGGTTCCCAACGCTCGTCGCGCGCTCCGGTGTCAAGGGTGCATTGCGGTCTCGCGAGATGATGACGTAGCGGTCTCGCGAGTCTGCTATGTCATCATCTCGCGAGATCGCAGCATGGACCGGTTACCGGAGCGTCGCGAGCGGGAAAGGCCTGTTGTGGATCTGAGGGGCCAACGGACAGTGAGTATATAATGTTTTTTTTTAAATTATTTTTAACATTAGATCTTTTTACTATTGATGCCGCATAGACAGCATCAATAGTAAAACGTTGGTCACACAGGGTTAATAGCAGCGTTAACCGAGTGTGTTACACCGCGGCATAGCGCGGTCGGTTAACGCTGCCATTAACCTTGTGTGAGCGCTGACTGGAGGGGAGTATGGAGCGGGCACTGACTGCGGGGAGGAAGGAGCGGCCATGTTGCCACCGGACTGTGGCCGTCGCTGATTGGTCGTGGCTGTTTTGCCGCGACCAATCAGCGACTTGGATTTCCATGACAGACAGAGGCCGCGACCAATGAATATCCGTGACAGAAGGACAGACAGACAGACGGAAGTGACCCTTAGACAATTGTATAGTAGATTTGTTAGGACGTCGGCGATGTACCAGTCCCGTCTCACGGGAATAGAAAATATGCCGGACATGAAAAATGGCAGAGGCAGGTAATAAGGGAAAGAAGAGGACTCTGCAGGGCATCTCATCACAAGTAGTTCACGGAAATACCAGTGGATCACGCAGATGGCAAAAATAGTCAAGAAATGTGTGAATTATTCTGGGTTTCAAAGTTTTTTTTGTTTTGTTTTTTTTTAAGTAATATTATAGAAAATTGCACAAACTCTTCCCTTCTATGCACACACTGTTTAACACACAATTCTACATTACTGCCGTGTTATAGACAAAATCAGACTCTTTATATAATATAAATCGTACTGTCCATAAAAAGGCCTCGCTAGGAAAACATTGGGTTAATTTATGAATTGTGTGTGAAGTCTGCAGACATATTGCTAAATCCAGCTCACAAAAGACAAGAAATGTTCTTGCGAAAAAAAGAAGAACATCTCCCGCCTGTCGCACCTTTCCACAAGACCCAGAGTATTTTAGTCACTAAGGGAAAGAGTGAGAATGTAAAATAGAGGCCGACAAGCTACGAGTCCCGGCTGCTGCGGATACACGGCTAGGAACGAGCGGCCGGGCAGTCTAGAATATTATTCACCTGCAGATTAACCCTATATCTGTAGGTAAACAGCATTGTTCCAAGGTGACGCTCACAATCTAAATTCCCTATCAGTATGTCTTTGGAATGTGGGAGGAAACCAGAGAACCCAGAGGAAACCCACGCAAACATGGGGAGAACATACAAACTCCTTGCAGATGTTGTCCTTGGTGGGATTTGAACCGAGGACTCCAGCGCTGCAACACTGCAGTGCTAACCACTGCGCCACCGTGCCGCCACTACTTTGGCCCATTTTATGGACCAAACTAGCTGAAGAGCCCGGCGTTGCCTGGGCATAGTAAATATCTGTGGTTAGTTATTATAGCACCTCACTTCTCTTATTTTCCCATCACGCCTCTCATTTTCCCAATCACATCTTTCATTTTCCCCCTCATATCTCTCATTTTCTCCCTCACTCCTCTCATTCCCCCCTAACACTTGTCATTTCGACCTCACATCTGTCATTTTCCGATCACTCCACTATTTTCCCTCACTCCTCTTTCGACCCCACATCTGTCATTTTCCGATCACTCCACTATTTTCCCTCACTCCTCTCATTTTGAACTCACAACTTTTCATTTTCACCTCAGTATATACATGTTTGTCATCTCCCTTATATATAGTATACACCTGTATGTCATCTCCTGTATATAGTATATACCTGTATGTCATCTCCCCTGTATATATAATATACCTGCTGTGTGTCATCTCCCCTGTATATAGTATATACCTGTATGTCATCTCCTCCTATATATAGTATATACCTGTATGTCATCTCCTTCTATATATAGTATATGCCTGTATGTCATCTCCTCCTGTATATAGTATATACCTGTGTGTCATCTCCCCTGTATATAGTATATATCTGTGTGTCATCTCCTCCTGTATATAGTGTATACCTGTATGTCATCTTCTATATATAGCATATACCTGTATGTCATCTCCTCCTGTATATAGTATATACCTGTAGGTCATCTGCTCCTGTATATAGTATATACCTGTGTGTCATCTCCTCCTGTGTATAGTATATACCTGTATGTCATCTCCTCTATATAGTATATACCTGTGTGTCATCTCTCCTGTATATAGTATATATCTGTGTGTTATCTCCCCTGTATATAGTATATACCTGTGTGTCATCTCCTCCTGTATTAGACCTCGTTCACACATTATTTGCTCAGTATTTTTACCTCAGTATTTGTAAGCTAAATTGGCAGCCTGATAAATCCCCAGCCAACAGGAAGCCCTCCCCCTGGCAGTATATATTAGCTCACACATACACATAATAGACAGGTCATGTGACTGACAGCTGCCGTATTTCCTATATGGTACATTTGTTGCTCTTGTAGTTTGTCTGCTTATTAATCTAATTTTTATTTTTGAAGGATAATACCAGACTTGTGTGTGTTTTAGGGCGAGTTTCGTTTGTCAAGTTGTGTGTGTTGAGTTGCGTGTGGCGACATGCATGTAGCGACTTTTGTGAGATGAGTTTTGTGTGGCAACATGCGTGTAGCAACTTTTTGTGTGTCGAGTTGCATGTGACAGGTTAGTGTAGCAAGTTGTGTGCAGCAAGTTTTGCGCATGGCGAGTTTTGCGCATGGCGAGTTTTATGTGTGGTGCCTTTTGAGTATGTGCAAGTTGTGTGTGATGCAACTTTTGCATGTGCTGCAACTTTTGTACATGTGGCAATTTTTCCGCGTGTGCAAGTTTTGCGTGTGGCGAGTTTTCCATGAGGTGAGTTTTGCACTTGTGGCGAGTTTTGCGTGAGCCTAGTTTTTGCATGTGGCGAGTTTTGCGCGTGGCGAGTTTTGAGCGGCGACTTTTGTGTTTCGACTTTTATGTGGCGAGGTTGGTGTATGTGTGGTGAAATGTGTGCTGAGGGTGGTATATGTGTTCAAGCACGTGGTAGTGTGTGGCGCATTTTGTGTGTGTCCATATCCCCGTGTGTGGTGATTATCCCATGTCGGTGTCCCACCTTAGCAACTGTATAGTATATACTCTTTGGCGCCATCGCTCTCACTCTTTAAGTCCCCCTTGTTCACATCTGGCAGCTGTCAATTTGCCTCCAACACTTTTCCTTTCACTTTTTCCCCATTATGTAGATAGGGGCAAAATTGTTTGGTGAATTGGAAAGCGCGGGGTTAAAATTTTGCCTCACAACATAGCCTATGATGCTCTCAGCGACCAGACGTGTGACTGTGCAAAATTTTGTGGCTGTGGCTGCGACGCCTCCAACACTTTTCCTTTCACTTTTTTCCCCATTATGTAGATAGGGGCAAAATTATTTGGTGAATTGGAAAGCGTGGTGTTAAAATTTCACCTCACAACATAGCCTATGATGCTCTCGGGGTCCAGACGTGTGACTGTGCACAATTTTGTGGCTGTAGCTGCGAAGCCTCCAACACTTTTCCTGTCACTTTTTCCCCATTATGTAGATAGGGGCAAAATTGTTTGGTGAATTGGAAAGCGCGGGGTTAAAATTTCACCTCACAACATAGCCTATGACGCTCTCGGGGTCCAGACGTGTGACTGTGCAAAATTTTGTGGCTGTAGCTGCGACGGTGCAGATGCCAATCCCGGACATACACACATACACACACACACACACACACACACACACACATTCAGCTTTATATAGTAGATAATACATGCAATGAAAGTGTCAGCTTTGGGGGCCAGTCCACAATGCAGGCAAGCAATCATTTCCACCATTTGTGGTCAGGACTGGCCGGATTTTCAAAACACCCATCTGAACCGGGCCTTACTCTCATTTTATTCATAGCCTGTTATATTTTAGCTATTTACTAAAATAAATCAAAGTCTTCTATATTCATATCAGCAATAATCATTTTCACGAACAGATATGGGAACGTGTTATTTCATGATCTGTACTCACTATGTCAATGACCATTTTCCGTAATGATTGTCTCTGCTTTTTGGTCAAGTTCTGGAAAATGTCACAGTTCTCTTCTTGTAGCAGCTTGAATCCCACAGCTAGATGGTGGTTCTCCAGAACCGATGAGTCATTGTACATCAAGGCTAATTCTGAGTCTGGAAGAAAATCAAAGATCGTCGTTAACAGACTCATCGGAGGAGACTTGAGAAGAAAATGCTACGAACTTGTCTATGATAATTATAGGATATGATTGCCTGATTGCTTCAATTGCAACGAAGCAGCGTGAATCCTTACAAATAAGAGCAGGTCTGACGTGATAAATGATAGCTGGGGTGTCATGTGTTTATTACGCTAAGTGAATCAAGGAACAGAAGCTTTAATCACGCAGGTCCAGAAATAATGACCCCTGCCAGTGTCTGACCTCTGTGGGCTAAATGATTGACAGGAGTGCGTCTGGATGGGAAATGAAGCAGCGTCACTCTCCACATCAAAATGGTTTCTGCAATGAGTCTGTCATAGCACAAAGCTAATTCTAACACGTTAGCAAAGCAGTGAACAGATTGTTCCCTTGGAAAACAATACAATCTTCTTGGTGGCCCTAATTATCCCCAAAAAGCACTACTGCTGATTCCATCATTTTGCAACTTTTGGCATTTTACGCCAACTTTTTCAAAAGTGGATGGAAGCGGGAGCAGCCTGGCTCTACAGGCCTTGACTAATTCACAATTATTACATTTAATTAAGGCGATCAATGGATTCTGGATCTAGACTGGTGAAGACAACACAAGTCATATTTGGCCAATACCAGTTGGTTGAACTCTCCTTGGGCAGTAGCGAAATTGGGAATGTAGAGGGAGATACCATAATCCGTCTGCTCTCCTTTATTGTCTTACCATGAATTAAAGGGGTTATCCAGGACTTTCTTTTTTCACTATGGGGCTTAACGCTAATCTGCCTGTTCTGCCCTGCAATGATCTCTCCCGGCTCGGAGCCGTCATGGACGGCAATTCTCCTACTTCCAGTGACATCACATCGACTGAGCAGTTCCTTCCCTTTCGGAAGGCTCCTTCGACAGAGCATCAATGATGATGTGATGTTGATTGACAGCCGACTCCGCAGAAGCGGTCCGTGAACCCCCTGAGCTGGGGGGAGATCGTTGCAGGGCAGAACAGGTCAAGCAGTCAGCAACTATGTGCTAATAAGTGGTTAACTACAAAAAGGCGAAAAAAAGCCCTGAATAACCCCTTCAAGGTGTATTTGAGAAGACGGTTGTCCTGTAGAAAATATTTTTTTTCATAAGAATATTAGTCATTTATAGCATATCCACATGATATCCAATAAATGTGAATCCTCGACTCTCATATATAAATGAATATAATATCAAATAATAGAATTAAAAGTACACACTAATAGTATAAAAGTATAGTAATTAGCGATGAGCGAGTTGATCCTTTCTGAATCGGAATTGTGCAGAATTTTAAGGATTTCGCTGAACAAGCATTAACAATTTGCAATTTGATTTGCGCAAATTGTTAAAAATTGTAGCCACTATGTTACACACTGAAAAAGATTCCATCAGCCATATGAGGCTCACATAACCTTGGGTGTGGCATGGTGGGCTTCCCCATAATGCCTTGCAACTATCACATCACATGGTATAGAACAGCCAATCAGGAGGGGCTAATCATAACCTGTATAAAAGCAGAGGCAGGGAATGCAGCAGCCATTTTGGGGTAATTCTAGATAGTGAGAGAAGGCACAGCTTTCAGCTTAGTCATAGAAACAGGGAAAGAAAAGATTTTGAATAATTATAATACAACTACAAATAAAGCAAATGAACAATAAAACATTTAGGAAATTCATTTTGATTTGTGCTGTGAAGAATTTTAGGTTGCAGTGTTTTGGCCATTTTTAGCCCAACGTGATGGCTAGCCTGCGTTTACTGAATGCTATAAACATCCCGTACCTTGTGTATTAGGGTACCGTCACACTATACGATTTACCTACGATCACGACCAGCGATATGACCTGGCCGTGATCGTAGGTAAATCGTAGTGTGGTCGCTGGAGAGCTGTCACACAGACAGCTCTCCAGCGACCAACGATGCCGAGGTCCCCGGGTAACCAGGGTAAACATCGGGTTACTAAGCGCAGGGCCGCGCTTAGTAACTCGATGTTTACCCTGGTTACAAGCGTAAAACTAAAAAAAAACAAACAGCACATACTTACATTCTGGTGTCCGTCAGGGCCCTTGCCGTCTGCTTCCCACACTGTGACTGCCGGCCGTAAAGTGAAAGCAGAGCACAGTGGTGACGTGCTTTCACTTTCACTTTACGGCCGGCAGTCAGTGAGTGCGGGAAGCAGACGGCAAGGGACCTGACGGACACCAGAATGTAAGTATGTGCTGTTTGTTTTTTTTTAGTTTTACGCTTGTAACCAGGGTAAACATCGGGTTACTAAGCGCGGTCCTGCGCTTAGTTACCCGATGTTTACCCTGGTTACAAGCGAACGCATCGCTGGATCGCATCGCTAGATCGGTGTCACACACACCGATCTAGCGATGACAGCGGGAGATCCAGCGATGAAAGAAAGTTCTAAACGATCTGCTACGACGTACGATTCTCAGCAGGATCCCTGATCGCTGCTGCGTGTCAGACACAGCGATATCGTAACGATATCGCTGGAACGTCACGAATCGTACCGTCGTAGCGATCGAAATGGCAGTGTGTGACGGTACCCTTAGGCACAGAAAGTACACAACAAACAACGACGTCAAGACGTTAAGTATCTGAAGATGGTAAGCCTGATATGCGGGACTGCCAGCACTCCTGTCTGACATTTTCTCCCCTCATTTACAAGATGACTCATCATATTGATCTGTGCACTCTAGGGTATCCCTCCGGTTACCAGGCACGCAGCCGAAATCCAAGAATTATATTTAGATACCCGCAATACAAAATGCCACAAATATTCACTTCCAGCCAATCTTAAGCCCCAGGAACACAACATCTTAGCCCAGAAGTCAGCAGGTTGTTATGAAATAAAGTCCAAGTGTTAAAGGGAATTGATTGAAATTATCCAATCAAGTTTTGATATTAAATATATGGTCAAATAAAAATAGGTGTTTACTTTTGTCATTACTGGTGCCATTAATTGTCAAGTCCTAGAAAAAAAACCTTTAACAATGTGTAAAAAGACAAAAAATATTTAAGTTTTTACATTGCACATTCACAAGGAGATAATATTTTATGCTAAAAAAAAAGAGATCACTTTTCAGCTAGTGCTGCGTACTATGCAGGCAGGGTCAGCCATGAACTTATGTCATCAGAGGATTACAAAGAAAGGTAACTCCTGTATTAAATGGAATTTGTCAGCAGACTTTGCCATGCAATTTGAGAGCACTATGATGTAGGGGCTGAGACGCTGATTTCAGCAATGTGTCACTTATTGGGCTGTGCATTGCTGTTTCAATAAAATCAGTGTTTTATCACCAGGAGATTATCATCACAGGGCTAGTTGTCTGGTGCCTCCTAGTCAACTGCTCTTTGTAACCCGACCTCCACCACTGATTAGAAGCTTTCTGTCAATGCACTGTGTACAATAAAGAAGCTGCAAATCTGTGATGTGTGGCAGGATTTACACAGCTCAGCATTCTGAGCTCTGCTAGATATGCAGCAGAGAAAACAGTGATTGTATAAATGTGACAGCATGCAGACCAGTAAGTGACACATCACTGGATTCAGGATCTCAACCCTATATTATGCTGCTCTCAGATCATATAGCAAAACCCTGATGACAAATTCCCTTTAAAACAGATAAACGGGATCCACCACTGATGACAGATGAGGAGCTTCTTCACTACCCACCATGTATGGATATGACACAAACATCCTCATGGGATAGGAGTGGTAGTTTTTTATTTTTTCGACTATATAGAATATAAATATTTGACTATATAGTTTGTTTTTTGTTTAGATTTTTTTTTATTATATAAAAACTCATTTACTTACTTGTGTTGATGAGAAACTGGTTGGAGACACCAGGGTGATCAACATCATGTATTGCACTTGCAAAGATTGCAGCAAGAATTTCCAGATCTGTGAAAACAGCCTGAAATAAAAACAACATACAAGTCAATACATCAATGTTCTCAATAGATGAATAAAGCAGTTATATAATAACAGCAAAAGACGGAGTTGGTGGGAGAAATCAATAAAACACACACTTCAAAACACTTTTCAGTTATAGTCTCCATTTTTTTTCTGGGGGGGTTTGTGGGGGACGCGGGAGGAAGGAGGACAAAATGGACTCTGAGGTCCGGATCAAAGGGCCTTATTGAAACACAGGCCAGCCGCAAATTGCAGACGTGAATGCCATAGTATACAGCTGTGTGCTCTCGTCCGTAGCTGCCTTAGAGGGGTTTTCTGACAAATAAAGTATATTTTAATTAATGGATCTCGGAGTAAAAATAACTTCCACAATTGGATGTGTTAAGAAAAAAATGTTCCTGTGTTGAGATAATCTTATAAATCTGCCCCTGCTGTGTACTGTGTATTGGCCGTGTCTGACCGTGCAGGAACATGGTCTGATCATACCACAGCTCCTGGGCAGGGGAGGAAGCCAAAGAATATACAGATATCACAACACGGGATCACAGCTGATTCTTTCTGTGAGGTAAAATATTTCACTGCCTGTTTTTAAAAAATATTTTACCTCACAGAAAGAATCAGCTGTGATCCCATGTTGTAATATCTGTGTATTCTTTAGCTTCCTCCCCTGCCCAGGAGCTGTGGTATGATCAGACCATGTTCCTGTACGGTCAGACAAGGCCATTACACAGCACACAGCAGGGGCACATTTATAAGATTATCTCAGCACAGGAACATTTTATATAAACACATCCAATTGTGGAAATGATTATTATTCCAAGATCTATTGATTCAAATATTGATAAAAATTAACTTTGTTTGTGGGAAAACCCTTTAAACCACACCAGAAGAGAATGCAGCGATTTATCCCATCAATGTACACTGGCTATAGGGGGTCCGTGTGCGGTTCGTGGCTCACACAGACAGAACATGGGCCTTTACACGCTTGTCTGAACAAGCCCTAACAAGAAGTCTAATAATGCGCTTTCCTTATATTACTCTATGGCAACTCTTTCCTTTTTCCCTGAAAAATAGATGTGTAAACCATGATGCACCACAATTGGCAAAAATATTTAGATAAAAAAAAAGACAATAATGCTAAAAAATGGACTTTGTTTCTCCCCCAAAGTAGTTACCTCCAAAGCAGGGGTCGATAGCAGCACATGAGTAGACTGAGCAACATCCGCTGCATGTATATTATTATGGTAAGCCACGTCAGCGTGATAGTGATCTTCTAGAGTCATCAAGTACGTAACTAAAGTGTCTACTGGTATTTTAAAGGTCTTCAACAGATCTCGTTCCTGTAGGAAAATCCAGAAGAAATATTTTATTACAACAAGTGAAGAAAAGAACAACAAATTAGGAGTGGTGGCTCATCCTGCGCACTTACACAATTTTTGGTATACTGCATTTAGAAATTATGTTAATTATGTTAGGCTGGGTTCACATTGCGTTAGTGGGTGTCCGCTGACGGAATTGTTACATGGCGCAATTAACGCTATGTAATGGATCCGTTAGCGCACCCATTGACCGCAATGTATCTAACGCATCGCTAACATATGCCATTTTTTGCATGCGTTAGCGATGTCCTGTTATTTTGTGACGGACCTCGAACACTGCTTGCAGCGTTCGAGGTCCATTTCTCACTAGCACAGATCGGGCATCTGCGCTAGCGGGATCGCTAAATGCAATCCCTTTTTGTACATTGCGTTAGCGCATTCCGTTAGCGTATGCGCTAAACGGATTGCACTAACGCAATGTGAACCTAGCCTTAAGTTAAATTTACTGTATTTTTACAAAAATGTATAAAAATCTATAAAACACAATACAAATGCATATACATAAAAACAGCACAAATGCTAAAACAAAAACATGCAATAGGGCGCCGTACCTGAAATATTGTGTGTATGACGACTGTGAGAGGTCGGTTTCCAGAATACTCAGCTACTTTAAAAATGTTAAGGCCCCATTTGTTCACATCTTCAAGTTCCTGACAGAATTGAGAATAGGCAGAGAGTGATTATCATTTTTGGATTGGCCACAAGATTTAATTCTCAAGTTCCTTTCAGCTAGAGATTTGGTACACGCAGCCTGGAACATTCTGTGAGTGCCATCATTGCTGAGAGTTCAGAGAACACATGGTGAGTAGGAGGATGTCATGAATTAATTACCACCCTGCATTTAAAGGATGTTGTACTGCCAAAAATATTAAAAATGGATAAAAATAGCCATCAAGACGCACATTAAAAAAAAATGTAAGAAGTCCTCAATCAAAAGAAGTGGTAAGGGTCTGGTTCTTTCTCCGACACGGAACAGATAAGGAGAATTTTACTGGTTACTGCGCTTACAGGGTAAAATAAATCACTGACCCGGTGCTATATACTATTTTGGTTACCTAGATATGTGCTGTTTGTTTTTAGCAAGGGACAACCAAATTTAAAGATTTTTGGTACTCCTACCCTTCATCGGAGGACACAGGAACCATGAATTAATATGCTTTGGACACTGATGAAAATGACCATCGGCCCTAGAGCACGGTTCTCTGGATCCACCAGAAGACCTAATGGTGGTCCAGCCTCGGTCTACAAAAACACATGTTCACTCTTAATTGTACTGTATTCTGTATTGCTAGAATTGTACATACTATGTACAATTCATAACATTTCATATGTCACTTTTGAATCAACCTAAAAAAGTAGACCCACATGGCAGGCTATTTTCTCCAAAGTACTCTCCATAAATGGTGTGACTATTATTGTATTAGGGCTAGAAATTAGAAAAAGGTTTGTACTACCCAGTTCCAACTTCTAGTCTTATGTATACTGCAACTGAACTTCAATTTAAGGTCCGGCATGCTTAGCGCTTCTGTTGCTTCCATAGGCCCGTGACATCATGAAGATTAGCGGCTTGGCCAAGATTAGAGACTAGGCTTCATTTGGTATCATGACATCGCAGGGTCAAAAACACAACAGAGGAGATGCTGGGTGAAGGATGTGACTGTAGCATAGGACTAAAGCAGGGGTCGGAACGGGGTACTACAAATCTATTTGTTCACAGTCGGACCCAATAAGGGTCCACTGATACTCTGGTATGCTGACAACCTTGGAAACTTCAATGGAAGTTATTTCTTGTTGTCAGGAAAGGAACAGAATTAATTAAGAAGGCTGCTTCAAGGCTAATATATATATATTGAGAAAATTAATAATAAAAATGAGAAGATTGCATTAAAGTGCACAAAAAATGGAGAAGTTGATATGGTATCTCACCTTGGCTAGAGATTCTTCGTTTTCACTTTTTACTCCAAACCTTGGAATACTTGAATTAGTCAGACTAGAGCTGTGCATTAGTTTTTTCACCCCGCTAATCTGTGACATGGGCCTCTTCTTCTTTTCCTTTTCTTTCTGGGCCGGTGTTGGCATCTCCACTTCATGTTGTTTATCTACATAAAAACACATACAATTAATATTCCTCTGCTACATCATAAATTAAGTATGCTAGAAAGATGTGACAACAATCCAGCTTCAATGTCTTGTACTCTTACGCCTTAATCTTGAAGATTGGGTGGTTCTGTAGTAAAGTACTTTGGATGGATAAGAAGAACTGTTGTAGTTAGGTTCACATTTTTGGTTGACCAGACAGGATAGCGGCTATGTGGGAATTACTTGGGACAGTTCACTGATCTCAGTAGAAACTGTGTAATACTTAATTTTCCCTGTGGTGGCGATGCAGGGAACTAAACACTTTGTGTTGTGTTCCGTTTTGATGTTGGGAATTCCTGATCCAAGGTCACATATTCTTATCCTATTATTGGGGACCCTTCTAACAAAAAATGCTTGTCCAAGACTCTACAAACCCGTTGCAGACCAGTTCAAATTCCATCCCGAAACACTTTTCTATCGGTCTTGATAGGCATCACCGTGCAATTTACCTAAATTTTACTAACTTGATGAGCGAATGGATTCAGTGATTCTGAATGACCATTTTGAGAAGATCAAGCTGCATGAATATTGTAAAAGGTGGAATTACTTTGTTAGAAGATGAACCATGTTGACTGGCTTGCCAAGCTTGACTGCCCTTTATATCACAGTCTTATGGATTCTCCTTTGTTCCTGCTTCTATTTAGATCTGAAGTCATATTTTTAGACAACATATTACAATATAGGTCATCGAGACAATTGTCCCGGAAATCTCCACTTTATGGATGTAATGTGTAACAGTAATGAACCAACTGCAGGCAGAATAGTGTATGGAAATATTCATGTGAAACGTAATATTAGGAAAGCACATCCATCTACAGAAATATTTGGGATATAATTCAACATGGGGAAAAGCTTTGATATTTAGTATTTTAGGCAGATGCACACAATTCAGACAGATCAAAAGGGAAAGTCCTAAATACAAGTGTCAGGTCAAGTCATGCAGATGCACAAACATGTCTGAAAGAGCTCACATCTGCTGTTACACTCCATGGGATTCCCTAGTGCACCTCCAACAAAAATGATTCAGCCAGGCAGAAGGAGCCCATTAGTTATGCATTCTGCATGGGCAAGATGAAAGACCAGCTTGAATCAAACAAAGCAGTACCAGACCCATTCATACAAAGACAATGCTTCTCAATCACAATGTTCCCTCATTGACAAAACCGCCGTGTTGTGAAATCACCTGTGTATGTGGTGGGACATGTCATTCTGTAGTGTTATGTTCTGAATTAATAAAAAGAGAAAATCATATACAGGAGGCAGCAATTATGTAAACTGAACCTCAAATACTTAGATCATAGGCCAGAAATTCAATTTTAACCTAGAGTGGATGTCTTCTATCCTGGCTAGGAAAACTCACAGTGGTTTGAACAAACATTTCCTTAAATGATAGGTAATGGGAAGTGTGGTGTAGACAAACATACTTACTATGCCTTATAAGGTTATTTGATCTGTCAGTAGAGACCCTGTTTATCAAGTCAAGTACTGCAATTGACTCTTAAGGACTACTGAACTCTTTAATTAATGCAATAGATAGAGGCTTGTATTTCTGTCCAGCTGCTACACTGATGCCTCCACCCTGTGCCAGTCACTACACTGGTTGCCCATCCACTTTAGAATACCATAGAAAACTCATCATTTTTACCAACAAAACTCTCCACAGTGCTTCGCCACCTTACAATGTCCCCCTCATCTCTACTATGCTCTACATTTCAAAGAGCTAGAACTAACATCCTCCTTTATCCAAACCACTTACTCCCATATTACAGACTTCTTTCATGCTGCATCAGTACTATCCAGTAAGCTATAGGCAGAATAATTCCTAACATAAATCAACAGTACACTAAAATGCATTTTCTTCTCAGGCAGGCTTGTCACAATCTATATTCAGTTTTATTTTTCACCTGTCCCTATATATTATTCCTCAGAACCTAATCCGTTCTTCTAACTCTTTGAACCGTATTGCCCTTCATTCTTGAGCATATGAAGACACTAACTGGTGACTGGGTCGTTTAGCGTTATGTATATTGCCCTATTTTTTTATTGTTTTTTTTTTTTTTTTTAACGATGACACTACCATTGTACTATACAAGTACAAGTACCTTTTACCTTCTAGGTAATATCTATTTTCCCAAAGAATGTAAACTCTTTAAAACTCTGTAATGTCTAATATTGTTTTCAAATGTACCCTCAGAATTGTGAAGCACTGTTGACACTATATAAAAAATAGATTTTAATTATTATAATAATTGAGGATTAGCTGCAGTCCTTTGTAAAACTATAAACTACACTGAAGGGGAGATTCCTACTTTAATTGAAAGACTTAAAGATTGGGACTGAGACATCTGTTGGAGGGCCATGGAAAAAGAAAATCACATTGAATTCTCCTTGAAGGTTTCTGTCTCGTCCCGAGGGATTTCCGAGATGATGTTATCCATTGCGGGGGATTCCGCGGCTCCCCCACCTCCTATGTGGCTGTTTGGATGCAGAGCATTTTCGCTATTCAGATGTTGACAGTGTCATATTTATCAAACTCCCTCCTACGGGCAGAGAATGCTAATGCTTCATTGCACCATTACATGTCTAAAACATAAGCCAGCATGCCATGAAAGAGTGAAAAAAATTGTATACTCTCAAAAATGAACAGTAATAAAATCAGAGAGTTTTCACCAGCAGATATGATTACAATTACTTTTTACACATTTTTGCACTGCATGTACAGAAGCCTTTTCTGCTTCATGGCTGCCTCATTCATGTTACGTATGGGCAACAAAATATCAGAACCATTCCAGAGGTGAAGAGGTTAATTTGTAATGATGACGCACGGTGTCCTGGAGATACCGCTCTGCACAGCACATCAATAAACAGGAAAATACAAAAACACAGGAGCACTAAAGTCAAATCCACTCTATATATCACATATGTCACCCTCACGTAACAGGCTGATACTCTACTTTTTATTATAGAAGTATCAGCTGACCACCGAGCAGAGGAATGCAAGATATCCAACGTTCCGGTATACCTGTGCAATCGTATCAGTAGACAAGAGTGTTTAAACCGGGGAAAAGTTTTGTGGCTATCCTCCGCGCTACTGTGCAATCAAACATCCAAGCAGGTAAAAGATAAACCTTGATGATTTATTCAGATTCTCAACGCGTTTCGAAGTCCAAAGACTTCTTCCTCGGGAGATGACAGATATACAACATCGTAACGTGCCGTTTAAATAGATCCACATTTGAGAATGGCGCCAAGTAAAAAAATTACAAGTCAAACAACTTCGAAACGCGTTGAGAATCTGAATAAATCATCAAGTTTCATCTTCTACCTGCATGGATGTTTAATTGCACAATAGTGCGGAGGATATCCACAAAAATCTTCCCCGGTTTATACGTGATCGGTCACTAGTCTGACCCGTGGATCTGCTGACCTACATGCCCTTTGACTAGATACATCAGATGAGTGCAAACTGATCGGGTGTCTTGATATCTCCCTCGGATAAGACCCTATTTGCGCTTTATTTTCTCCTACAGTATTGGTACTAGAAAACAATGTTACAATATGGCACTATAGGAAAAGGTTAAAAATGTAATCTTAATTGACTAAACATCTCAATAGAATTCATAAAAAAGGGGAAAAAACAAAACAAAATGACAGTCTAACGCGTTTTGAACTCCAAGTCATTTCCAAATCAGTAAGAACTACTAGGTGTGCAAAACGTATAAGGAAGTCATGTGTATTTTTTTTTAATTAATTTTATTGAGATAGTTATTCAAAATTACAATTTTTACCTTTTTCTATGGTGGCGGATTGCAACATTTTTTCCACTGATATCTTTATACCAGGTGAAGGCTTCATGTCACCCTTTCAGGACTATAATGGTATTGGTAAATTAAAAAGGAAGTAGGGAGGGAATATTAAAACTCTCTTACCTAAAAAGGTGTTTGAAATATATTCTGAAACCTGGTTGCCCGACCGGCTCATCTCTGATAGATGGGTGAGCTCTCGATTGAGCATTCTCTTGAACTGTAAAAAAAATAATATAAGGATAGCAGTGAGTACACACATAGCAATATTTATAATAACATATATAGAAATATTAATGTATACATACATATCAATAAGTTGCATCATTTTAAGAGAGGGCAAATTGTGCCAACATTTTAAGAATGGCTTATGCGATATTATAGATTTGCTGAAACTTCCTCAACATTTTCAACTCTTCTTTCTTCATTATCCCAACTCATGTCTGGAGTTCTTTACACCAATACCTATCACTAAAGACTTCAGTCATCGATTAGAAATTTTGAACTTTACAATCTCAATCATGGCCAAGTTTGCTTAGTTTATCATCTTCCGATATTTATCACACACATTGATAATCAAGCATCCTACATGCCAGCGCTGAGTGTGCCATAATCACAATATGAAGTTCTCTGTGATTTTCTATACAGTGGCATCACACATGGTGACCTTGGACTATATACTAGAGAACCAGTTGACCAATGTGCTGTGAAGTTTCTAACCAGTTTCCTCATCATTCTCGGTTTGTTTTCTCTTAGCGTCTACGAATGTATTTGTTGTCAGGTGACCAACAGTGTCAGATCGGTTTCTGTAAAGGCCTATTAGGTCCCTCAAGTCTATATAAGATGTGATATACACCAACTTAATGGCCTCTGTTTACTGTATGCACTTGGAAAAGCTCTATCTGTTGGGGACATAGCCTGAAGAAGGCTAAAAGATGCAGTTTATTCCTTTTGAGTCAGTATAAGTTAGTATACAAAACATAGAAAAATGCAACAGCATTGTAGACAAGAATCCATGAAAAAAAAGTATTCCATAAAAAATGTGGTCTAAAAGTGGAATGAAGGATACCACAGTATGGCCTCCATCAAAACCCTCCACCAATAACTTAATACACACAACAAAGCATAAGACTAATTTGAGAGTTTATGTAATTGTAAGATCTGAGCCAGGAATATGGAGTCTGAAGGAGGTATAGACTCATCTCATTTTGTTCTGCCTCTTCACTTGAGTGATAAGTGACAGGTTAGATAAAACAACATGATCTTCACTCTTGAAGACACCCGGTTTGTGCTCCACTACGGTCCTACACCTTCTCTGACAACACAGCTTCGAATCTTCTAAACATCTATCAGACCAACACCAAAGAAGCACCGATGGGCAATGCATAAAAAATAATCTTATAAAAATTTAATAAAAACATACTCATTGCAAAAATGTAGATTCAATAGATTTTTGAGTGAGGATTACCGTATATGTTAAAGGCTTTCACTTTAGGTCCCTTAAGAACAAGGTTCTGCCAATTAATATTCAACATTCACCTCTCTAGCTGGCTAATCCCCACATTACGTCGCCAAAATCCCTAACGCACCTCGCTCTAGGTGGGAAAGCAGAGGAAGTAATTAGCCTGCGAGCTGAGATATTGATTACTTCCATTGTACCTTCTGCTTCACTAAATAAGACTGTAGGTTTTACATTAGGGATTGTCAAGTTAACGGTAATTATGTCAACTGCTCCGCTGCTAATAGATTGCTCCGTTTGCGTATATATTAGACGATATTCACCAATCCATGAGAACGACCCAACATAGCTGACTGGTGGATCATCGTGTAATTAGACGCAGTCATCTTCAAAATTAATAACAAATGCAATGATGGATATTCCCCAACCATAAGTCCAGACGCGGAGATGTAAAAGGGAACCCTGTGGAGAAGCTTCTGTCTCTAATGATCAATTCCCACAATGGCGGGTAATTTACTTACACTTTGTTAATTGTGTTTTAGTCCTATATTGCAGTGCGCTGGACTAAGGCCCTGTTCACATTGTGTTTCTGCAGTGCGTGTTCGGAGGTTTCATCGGAATTTTTCTAAAATTGGGATTCAGATGAACTGCTGACGAGGTCATAAAACACATTAATATGAACGTAGTTAAAATGAACTCTGTGTGATTTATCTGGACGTGTCTGTTTGTTCATCGGGGCACAGGAATGTAGCAGACCAAGAACGGGGTTCATACAGAAGAAATGCAGTGTGAACAGGACTTAAAGTGCACCAAATGTATTTGATGCTGCATGCCTCTTAAAAATATTGGTGCATTTTTGGTCTGTCTGGGCTTCACAAACTGACACCTACCTCTGCTATTCCCAGGCTTACATTTTGGCCATCATTTCCACCAAATTTTGTCGTTAGGGTTATTAAAAATAAGCCCCGCCCAATGTGTAAAAATGTGGTAAGAGAGGCATAAAATAGATTTAAAAAAAAGTCCAACATTTTTGTATACTACAGTGTGCCAAAATTTTGCATTCTTTTCCCTGCAATCAATGGTCTAAAGTCCTCAATAAGTTTAAACTAATTAATCAGTCTCCATCCCCCTCTGGCAACAGATAATATTCTCCCTTCTCACTTCCCCTGCAGAGCAGTATGGGTTTCCTCAGTTAATTCTGCCATGTTAAAGCCTCAAATGTCTGAGCTCTCGAGAGGATTGGGTAACATGGCTGGGGTCACATTATGCTCAAAATAGTGGTGGTGATAAGTAGAGTTGAGCGAATTTAGCAAAATTTGGTTCAGATTACGATCGCCAGTGAATATTGCAAATACAAGCCGAACATCATTGGAGTCAATAGGAGTAGAGTTGAGCGAATATGTTTGGAACCAATTGTCAAACATAAATTCGGCACAAATAGGCTACAAAAATAGCACGAATATGGCAAATTCGGATTTGGCGATCATTTCTGAACGTATTCGCTCAACTATAGTGGTAAGTACCATTTAGCTGCCTTTCCAGAGGCGGAGAGAACTTTTTAAATGGGTTCCCGTGAGTAATGGTTACGTTTAGTGGGATGATCGTTAATATCAGTTTTGTAAATCATTTGCGTGCTGGACAGAAAGCTGTATCTATTGGCAGCTCTACGGTGAAAAAAGGGTTCATTATGCAGAGAGCAGGTTGTGGGTAGAATAACTGAGCATTAGTGATGAGCGCGGGTGCGCGTTACTCGAGTTTGCCGAGGGTGCTCGGGTATGCACAGAGTATCGCGGGTGCTTCAGTGACATGTTCGAGTCCGCATGTTTTGTAGCTGTGGGGATTGCCTGACAAACACGGGCACTTGGCAAACTTGAATAATGAGGACTTGCGCTCATCACTACTGAGCATGTGTGACCACCTTTATGTAGCTCAGAGGTGGATGTCCATTTTGAACACTAGGAGGCGCCATGCTTTGTTGGTAAATGTCACAACATGGTGTTATGAAAATATTCTTTTTTTTATGATGTACACAATGTTGTCAGAGGGTTAATGATAGGTAAAACTATAGAATAGCAATAGCAATTTTTCAAACTGAGTGTTTTTGGTTTTACCATTCTCTTTTGTGTCTTCAGGTTTCTTGGTGGTGTGTGAACATGTTCTTACAGACTTGTTCACTGTGCAAGTAGCCCATGTGTTCCTGTTTCCATGATTGTTCTCTTGTGTCTACAAGACTGGGGAGTTCCACCACTCCTCTTGGGCTAGCTGCACAAAAGCTGTTCTGTCCTGTATGCACACATGGATTTTTCCTCTCTGAACCCTGTTCACACAGGTAATATACAGATGATCAGGTTTTTAAATACATCAGATAGGGATTGCATACATTAGTTAGGACTGCTCTGATATGGGTATACCGTGAAGATTGGTAGAGCAGCTTAGTATACATTTTTTGCAAAAAACGTATCAACCAAATACCCTGTTATTTACATCTTTTACTAGCACTTGCGGATTACTGCAAACATTTTTTCAAACTGAGTGTTTTTGGTTTTACCATTCTCTTTTGTGTCTTCAGAATAGCAATGGAGTATGAGGATATGTTCCCACGGTCAGTAACCGGCAGCGCTTTGGACGCAGCACATGTCCACTCCGTCCAAAGCCCTGCCGGGTTTTGAACACAGGTGATTCCGCATGTATTCATTGAACCGTGCGGAATCACGGCGTCCAATACATTGTATGGTGATATTCATCTTGCGGAGAATGAGCGTGTCCACGAGATAAACAGACATGCTGCGGTCTGGAAAGATGCGCCGCATGTCCGTCTCCACAGGGAAGCCGAAGGTGTCCGTGCACGCATAGTGGAGATGGAATTTCCTGAAATCCCATCCACTATTCTGTAACATCTGGATACTGCAGGTTGGATGCTGTGGATGTACGCAGCGTCCAACCCAAAGCGCTTACTGACCATGGGAACATACCCTAAATATATGCGTGAGATGCAGATATAAAACTTTAGCCACCCAAGGTCATGACTCCATACCATGTACGTATGCTTCTACCTATAGCCACAGTGCCAATGATTATACTGTTCATTCTGTATGCTGGGTTGCAGATTATATTATGGTGCTCTCATATAAGGGGTTGCAGACTAGAAGCTATAATATGCTATGACATAAGGCTCAGCATTACGCAACTAAACATCTACCTGAACCTAACCAATCCCCTTGTTAGCACCCATGTAACAGAGCTGGATTTGTAATTTTCAATTTGTGTACTGGAATTACAGTATGTGAACTAGAGAACATGAATATGTTCCATGCTCTGCTCCATCCAGCAAGTCCAGACATGGCGGGACTTCACTGCATTCAGCGGGTGTATTACAGCACATGGCAACCAACACCTAATAATAACATCCAGTGATGGTCCAGGGCTGTACTGCATGCTAGGGATATATTATTTGCTGCAAGAGGGGGAAGGAGACTGATATTTTTTTTAATTACTGTTAATGTACAGTACTAGTGTGGTTTGAGTTACCAACTTCATATATAGGGCGTGTATAGTGCAGGGCACTGCATGCACCAATACCGACATCTAGTACAAGGTGCTGTGGGTACACACAGCGTAGGTTGGTGCTGTGTTCTGTAGATACAATGGGTATATGGCTCTTCTTCCTCTATCAGTAGGTGCGGTGCATTGAACTGTGTGGGCACATATTGTACATTTGCAGGGTACTTCTGTCTGCCCGTACAGATACATGCATACTTCATGCCTACATTATACCGCCCGGCAGCCAGTGATGGCACACTATGGTGGCACAGTTTTCAGATGATGCAATGAGCACTGCTGATTAATTATCCGTTAAACCTCTCCATACAGATGCACACTTCTGGTCACCTCGTGTAGGAGGCATAATGCGTGGCATATACATGGCATCATATCGCTTTTTGGCAGATTCTGAATGTTCAGATCGATACAGCAGTTGCAATGCTGCAGGGTACAATGGGTTAACGCCAAGTACATCCACTGCATAATATGCCTGCGCCCAGCATGAGTCTTTGCTATGGCTGCCCTCGCACAAAGAGGATGCCTTTCAGTCATCATCACGGCTCATTAGTCACAATGGCACAGTGATTCCCTGCGCACCGTACATTATAGCGGTATCCATCCAAACAATGGCCCTGGCGTTAATATACAATCACGTCAAGTGTGACAAGAAGTGGATATAGAGTAATGAGCGGCGTATCCGTCTCCTGATATATGTAATTGCAGGCTCTCATCCACCGAACCTGGGCTGAATGGGTATAATAAGGCGAGTGCGGGGTAATGAACCTCACACCCTGGCTTTATGGTAAAAATGCTGACATGGTCTTGTGGCGTGAGCACGGTGCAGATGACGAGCCTAAACGAACCACCGTGATGAGGCTCCGATGACACCTATATACAATGGCCGCACACCTCGCACTGTATACACGGATCCATAAGGGGTCGCTTCTTTTTACACATCTTTTTAAATAGCAACCATTTTGCATCGCAAGACAAGCCAGGCAAATGATGGCATTTGCAACCTGACCGATGGCTAACGAGCCCTAAGGGGCTTTGTACAGATACAATAGCGGAGCCCTGATTAGTATGCCACCGTCACATCCCAGCAAACAAGCAGGCATAATGCACTTCATTAGCAAGCTGATAACCCGGCCGGTCATGGCACCTATACACTACCTCCAACCACATAGATCACAGGTGCTAATTATAACCAGGATTAGTCCCCCATCCATCACGGAAGGTTTCTAAGAATAGGTCCAATCAATATGCGATAATTGCATCCAAAATAATTGGTTTAGATTGGAGGGGGGCCGTGGGGTCATATTACTTCTCCAGTCCTTGGTCAATACTCCTAGGAGGGCTGGAGAGCGGCCAGGGCTACCTTAGCGGAGGCAGCGCACATCCTATGTATGTAAACAATCCATGGCCACCACCGTGGAGGAGTAGTAGTCACGCTAAGGTCATACATTACAGAGAGGGGTAGAGTGGGCTATAGAAACGCAGCGCCGGGGCTGCATTCTACTTCGGTGCGCAGCCATTTTTTAATACATAGAAGTCATCAGAAATGGTCAATCAGATCATTTACCTTGATGTAGCCCCAGGATACAGACAGCAAATAATTGGCTTCAGGCATTTTGAATGAGAATTTGCCGTATACCAGCAGAAGCCAAAAAGAGAGACCTAAATAGAAAACGTTAGGTTCAGACTTCCGCCAGATCACTCGGATTTAGGTGCACCGGCTGCATTGTGACATGAAATTCGATTGAGCAGCGTTCAGGTTGGAGGGACACCATTTGTAGAAATCCAGGGGGCTGTGATAGTCCAGGACCAGCAAGAATACAGCTACAGAGCAGGAAAAATCCAGGGAGCTGGGAATCCGCATGTTTCCTAATGAATAATAGATGCCAGGATGCTCGGAGACTGAGGAGGGTCTCTGTGCCCACAGCACAAAACAGGGACCTTCAAGGAAAGCCATAAACAGTTCCTGGATGAGCCGCCCAGAAATCTCCTACAAAGCCAATGGAGCTCCTTCTAATTCCGAGCAGACGGCTTTATGGATGGCGTTATCCGATTGGCCACGGAGGCTAAATCTCCTTGGAGCAGCAGTTCTCTCTCCCCGTGTCTTGTAAATGACATTTAGTAATGGAGTCCCTGTAGCACCAGCCATCCAGACAAGATTAATTAGCGCACTTTTCCCCCTTCTCCTTTTGTGCTTTCTAAATTGGCTGCCGTTGAAGGGGACATGACACACTCAGATTCACAGCGACTTAGCACAGGTTTTACATAGAATATGTCGAGAGGAAGGACGAGGGGGGGGACTCTCCTGAGCTCATGTCATCAGGAAACTGTGGAGCTGAATAAAAATACACAGGAGTTTGTTACTGCAGGAAAAAATAAGGTTCCGATCATATCTGACGTTTTCCCCAAATACTGAAGGTGACAATACTACTGCCAGGCTGGAGCCATCGGTGAAATTTCTGAGCGAAAGCCCAGGAGCGAAACCAAAAAGAAGGAAAAGTAGAAGCCAAAGACTGGTTGCCTGTCCTGATCGACTCCGCAAAATAGTCATCTGTGATTTCAGCCAACCAAAGTCATCAATGGTAAAAATGACAAAGTCGGCTCTGCTACATACGCAGCGTAATACTTCATGGACACAATATTCTGCAGGCACGTTCCCACCTAGATTTCAGATTCACTGGTCTAGACGGCAAAAGTTGATTTTATTTAAAAAACAGGTTAAAAGAGAATTTTAATTTTTCAACTTTTATCAGCATCGTAAATGACCAAAATATAAAGCCGTGTTCACACACAGCATTTTTAATGCCTTTTTTTCTGCATGAAAGAGTCAAGAAAAACAGAAAACAGCAGTAAAAAGTTTTTTTCCGCTGATAAACTTCTGATTTCAATGAAGGAAAATTGCAGCAAGAACACTGAAAAAGTATGTGCACATGGCGTCTGTTTCAGGTGGATTCTGCCAATGTACCCATGATGGTCTACGGGACTATTCACATTTCTGTGGTTTTTTTGGGCCCAGAGAGAAGGGAGATATGTATGTTTTTTATTTGAGTCATGGGTCCCCCATTCAAGTCTATGTACACTGACGGCGACCTAACTGAACGCTAAACGCTATGGAAAATTTAAAACACTAATGGAAATCAGTCCTTTTTTTTTGCATACGAGAAAGGTCACCGTCTGAGTGAGGCCTAACAAATATAAAACACAGCGTGATAACAAAACATATTTCCAAGATATCTTAGGCAAAAAAAAATAAAAAATTGCAGCCTTTTGATTGGACAGTGCCTGTTTTTTTTTAGCATTTTCCATCATGAGATGCGTTAAAGATGTGTCATGTACAACTCTAATTTTAAAAAAAAATAGGGATGCTGTGCAAAGCGTAAGGAAAACAAGAATGCAAGGATATGGAAATCTTGTTGAAAGTTAGAAATGTTTTCCATTTCATTTGAAAAAAAAAAAAAACTAACTTTAGAAATTCTTGGCAACAACACATCTCAAAACAGTTGGGACAGGGTTAATAAAAGGCTGGAATAGGATACACTAATATAAAACAGCCGGAGGGTCAGGGTTCATCAATGTCACATGACTGTATAGAAAAAGAATATGTTAGATAGGCAGAGTCTCTTCGAAGCAAAGATGGTCAGAGATTTACCAAACTGTGAACAATTGCAATCTAAAAATTATGGAACAACCTCAGAAACATGTTCCTCAATGTGAAATTGCAAAGACTTGATTATCCCACCATCTACAGTACATAATGTCATCAAAATACTGAAGAGGTTCAGGAGAAATCAACGTGCATAAGGGGCAAGGCTGACTGTCATTACTAGAGACTCGTTAACTACGGACCCTCAGGAGGCACCGCATATAAAACAGGTATGGGTCAGTCACTGTATGGGCTCAGGAAAACGTCCCAAAATCATTCACTGTGCAATCCAAAAATATAAGGTAAAGCTCTTTCATTCACAATCCAGACATGCTGTTGTCTTCTCTGGCACAAAGCTAATTTAAGATGAACTGATGCAAAATGGAAAACTGTCCTGTGATCACATGAATCAACATTTGAAATTCTTTTGACACCATGTTCTACGGACTCAAGAGGAAAGGGACCATCCAGCTTGTGACCAGCACACAGTTCCTGCATCTCTGATGGCATGGAGCTGCATTAATGCAGTGTTCCTCAACAGCCACCAACAGGTCATGTTTTCAGGAATTTATTAGCATAGCACAGGTGATGTAATTGCCAGTACAGGTATCACCTGTGCAATACTAACATAATCCTGAAAACATGACATACTGGTGGCTCTTGAGGGCTGGAGTTGGGAAACATTGGCCAAAGGCATGGGCAGCTTATAAGTCTGACAAGAGGTCTGAGAACAATATAAACTACCATCAAGACAATGTCTATTTCAGGGAAGGCCTCACAATTTCAAGAGACAATGCTAAACCACATACTGTATCCATCACAACAGCGCAGAAGAAGAGTTCGGATGATTAACAGGCCACCGGTAGATCAGACTTTTCACCAATAGAAAACAATTAAAACATTATAAAATGAAAAATCCGGCAAAAAAAACTCTGGACTCTTCAGCAGCTAGAATATTATATAAGTAAAGGAGAACATTCCTCTTCCCAAACTCCAGCAATTGGTCTCCTTACTTCTCAAATGTTTACAGACTACTATTAAAAAAACAAAAAAAGTAGGTGAAGCAAAATGGTAGACATGGCCCTGTCCCAACTTTTTTGAGATGAGTTGCTGAAATTGAAAAATATCCAACGTCACCCGTCATTTCCATATTGTTCCATTTTTTTTGTCTTCACATTTTACACAGCGTCAAAAACTTTTTTGGAATTGGGGTTGTACTTTCTGAAAATATGACCAGAAAGTGAATTTACAATAGAAATAAGAAGTCTTTCAAGAATAATTTTAGTGATTTATCAGGTTTTTTACAGAATAGACCCAACTCATAAAACTTCTCAAAAATTTCTGTGTGCACATACTGTTGGATACAGAGCTATTGTAACTAGGGTTGAGCGAAACGGATCGTTCATTTTCAAAAGTCACCAACTTTTGGCAAAGTCGGGTTTCATGAAACCCGACCCGATCCCTGTGTGGGGTCGGCCATGCGGTACGCGACTTTCGCGCCAAAGTCGCGTTTCGTATGACGCGCTTGGCGCCATTTTTTTTCAGCCAATGAAGGGGCGTGGGCAGAGTGATGACATAGGTCTTAGGGGCGTGGACGCCTATCGCCATGTTGTCGCTTGTGCGCTGTAGCGATTTGCACTGTGTAATACCAGCTTTTCAGTTGAGAGAGAGAGAGAGAGTTTCGTGTTTCGGTCGATCCTCGACTTTTCGCCATAATCGGCCGATTTCACTCGACTGGACTTTTGAGATAGTCGGGTTTCGCGAAACCCGGCTCGACCCTAAAAAAGTCAAGGTCGCTCAACCCTAATTGTAACCTCCCTCAATAGTGGTCACACAGGCACAAAATGTAGGCAACCAGAAAATATACCGTACACACATCCTACACTATCTACTATAGAGGAGCAGCAAAAAAAAAAACATACAGTAACTATAAGAAAAATAAAAATGTCCCGTAGCACACAGTGATTATTTGGGGGTCTACACTCTACGATCCTACTATGATCCCCGGAACTAAGCTATCTTTTTCCATGAACAGCATCATTCCTACCCTCCAGCTGTGCAAAGAACAAAACATATTCCATTTATCGCCATGAGATTCATTGAATCAAAAATTATAAAAATACATCTGAAAAGGTTTACAAAGCATTTCTAAGGGCTGCTTCAGACGTCCGGACACATTGGTCTGCGCATAGACAGCAATGTATGGACTGACCGCTGGTCTCTCAACCTGAATGTGACATATGTTCTATTAAGCGGTGATGCTCAGGTTGGAGAGCCATTACTACCCAAAGGGGAAATCATGGAAAGGTAGTGAGTACGTGGTTGGCCTCCAAGAGCTGGCCTTCCAAAAACAACCAATATCAACATGCACAATGGTACCTACTAAACTTTATGAACCTTTCAGAATTTTTCATATTTTTGCATAAATTTTACCTTTAAAAGTACATTAGATTTTCACACAAGTCCTAAAAGTAACCCTAAAGAACCAAATCAAACAAATTAGCCAAAAATATTAGACTTTGTCATTTTTAAATGAGGAAAATAACCCTGCATTCAACTATACATCTCTTCTAGAATGGCTGCTGCAGTGGAATTGTAATATTACATTCCAGCCATTCTAATGAATGGCTGACCTTGTAGTACAAGGATGGCCGGGTGACCAGAGCAAAAGACACTTTTCAGGAGTTATGTTCTCCTGCTAAAAAAAAGGGGATCCTGAACAGGGAACCCTCTATAAAGTCAAAAGGCATGAATGGACAAAGGTTGATCCAAGTAAGAAAATTCTTCAGCCATAGCTTCCAAATTAAAACAAATTCTCTATTCCAGCAGAATCAAAAAGATGAGTCTGACTCCGAAGTATAGTTAGATGCATTTCCTACATGAGTTGACAGTTTTTGAAAATATCCAAAAATAAATAGATCGATAAATAACAGATAGATAAATAATAGATATATAGATAGATAGATAGATAGCGGTAAATTAAGAGCCACCATACCCCACAGAAATGTTATAGCTGAGCCATTTGTATAGATGAAGAAAAATACAATAAAAGAAATCTAATTCAGGGATAAAAGTGTCAAAAAGCTGAAGTCATTTCTGAGAATTGTTGCCAAAGTTAGGACATTTTTTTCCCGGTGAACAGAACCAATTTCTAACTACATAAAAGCGAGCCGCTGAAGAGGCCTGTGTGGCAAGATTGAAATGAGATACTTACATCCAAATAGCTCATCATTACCCCAGGTAAAAGCACGACTTGTGATCAGTCTATTTCTGTCTACACAACTTTTACAAAGGGATTGTCAGGGTTGAAGAAAATGCTATTTTCTGCTCTTTGGGATTTCAGGGATTTTTTGTTCCTTTTTCCCCCATAGTTTTCGGGTGACAAAAATGGCATCATTGCTCCATTTGATGAAATTATGACACTGCAGAGAACATGATTATTGTTCAAAGAAATATGTATTTTGCCGCTGTGGGAACAAATAAAAATATCCTTCAATTTTCTAGTCTTAGAAATATATGTCCCGAAAGCTTGTTATTCTGTTTAATAAACTGTAATTAGACCAAAACTGGAGAAAATCTAAGATGTTATTTCTTATATACGGTACCTAACTAGTATGACGGCAAGGCTACAATAGACAAAGGCAGTTACTCTAGAGCTCTGAGATAGAGGCATCCGGTAATGGTTTGTCCCTTAGCTATGGAGCAGACAGGACTGTGGATTCGGTAAGATAAACCTCCAACTCCACAGCACTGCTTCAGTACTGAGCATGTACATAAAGTGCAGCACTGCCTCACTACTGAGCACGTACATAAAGCGCAGCACTGGTTCACTGCTGAGCATGTACATAAAGAGCAGCACTGCCTCACTACTGAGCGTGTACATAAAGTGCAGCACTGCCTCACTACTGAGCATGTACATAAAGTGCAGCACTGCCTCACTACTGAGCATGTACATAAAGTGCAGCACTGCCTCACTACTGAGTATGTACATAAAGTGCAGCACTGCCTCACTACTGAGCATGTACATAAAGAGCAGCACTGCCTCACTACTGAGCGTGTACATAAAGTGCAGCACTGCCTCACTACTGAGCATGTACATAAAGTGCAGCACTGCCTCACTACTGAGCATGTACGTAAAGCGCAGCACTGGCTCACTACTGAGCATGTACATAAAGTGCAGCACTGACTCACTACTGAGCATGTACATAAAGCGCAGCCCTGGTCACTACTGAGCATGTACATAAAGTGAAGCACTGCCTCACTACTGAGCACGTACATAAAGCGCAGCACTGGTTCACTGCTGAGCACGTACATAAAGAGCAGCATTGCCTCACTACTGAGCATGTACATAAAGTGCAGCACTGCCTCACTACTGAGCACGTACATAAAGTGCAGCACTGCCTCACTTCTGAGCATGTACACAAGGGCAGCACTGCCTCACTACTGAGCATGTACATAAAGTGCAGCACTGCCTCACTACTGAGCATGTACATAAAGTGCAGCACTGGCTCACTACTGAGCGCGTACATGAAGTGCAGCACTGCCTCACTACTGAGCATGTACATAAAATGCAGCCCTGCCTCACTACTGAGCATGTACATAAAGTGCAGCACTGGCTCACAACTGAGCATGTACATAAAGTGCAGCGCTGTCTCACTACTGAGTATGTACATAAAGTGCAGCACTGCCTCACTACTGAGCGTGTACATAAAGTGCAGCACTGCCTCACTACTGAGCATGTACATAAAGTGCAGCACTGTCTCACTACTGAGCGTGTACATAAAGTGCAGCACTGCCTCACAACTGAGCGTTTGATACCGTGCCGCACAAGAGGTTGGTACACAAAATGAGAATGCTTGGTCTGGGGGAAAATGTGTGTTAATGGCTTAGTGATAGAAAGCAGAGGGTGGTTATAAATGGTATAGTCTCTAACTGGGTCGCTGTGACCAGTGGGGTACCGCAGGGGTCAGTATTGGGACCTGTTCTCTTCAACATATTCATTAATGATCTGGTAGAAGGTTTACACAGTAAAATATCGATATTTGCAGATGATACAAAACTATGTAAAGCAGTTAATACAAGAGAAGATAGTATTCTGCTACAGATGGATCTGGATAAGTTGGAAACTTGGGCTGAAAGGTGGCAGATGAGGTTTAACAATGATAAATGTAAGGTTATACACATGGGAAGAGGGAATCAATATCACCATTACACACTGAATGGGAAACCACTGGGTAAATCTGACAGGGAGAAGGACTTGGGGATCCTAGTTAATGATAAACTTACCTGGAGCAGCCAGTGCCAGGCAGCAGCTGCCAAGGCAAACAGGATCATGGGGTGCATTAAAAGAGGTCTGGATACACATGATGAGAGCATTATACTGCCTCTGTACAAATCCCTAGTTAGACCGCACATGGAGTACTGTGTCCAGTTTTGGGCACCGGTGCTCAGGAAGGATATAATGGAACTAGAGAGAGTACAAAGGAGGGCAACAAAATTAATAAAGGGGATGGGAGAACTACAATACCCAGATAGATTAGCGAAATTAGGATTATTTAGTCTAGAAAAAAGACGACTGAGGGGCGATCTAATAACCATGTATAAGTATATAAGGGGACAATACAAATATCTCGCTGAGGATCTGTTTATACCAAGGAAGGTGACGGGCACAAGGGGGCATTCTTTGCGTCTGGAGGAGAGAAGGTTTTTCCACCAACATAGAAGAGGATTCTTTACTGTTAGGGCAGTGAGAATCTGGAATTGCCTGCCTGAGGAGGTGGTGATGGCGAACTCAGTCGAGGGGTTCAAGAGAGGCCTGGATGTCTTCCTGGAGCAGAACAATATTGTATCATACAATTATTAGGTTCTGTAGAAGGACGTAGATCTGGGTATTTATTATGATAGAATATAGGCTGAACTGGATGGACAAATGTCTTTTTTCGGCCTTACTAACTATGTTACTATGTTACTATGTACATAAAGTGCAGCACTGTCTCACTACTGAGCGTGTACATAAAGTGCAGCACTGCCTCACTACTGAGCATGTACATAAAGTGCAGCACTGCCTCACTACTGAGCATGTACATAAAGTGCAGCACTGCCTCACTACTGAGCATGTACGTAAAGCGCAGCACTGCCTCACTACTGAGCATGTACATAAAGTGCAGCACTGCCTCACTACTGAGCATGTACATAAAGTGCAGCACTGCCTCACTACTGAGCATGTACATAAAGTGCAGCACTGCCTCACTACTGAGCATGTACATAAAGTGCAGCACTGCCTCACTACTGAGCATGTACATAAAGCGCAGCACTGCCTCACTACTGAGCACGTACATAAAGTGCAGCACTGTCACACAACTGAGCATGTACTAAAGAGCAGCACTGGCTTACTACTGAGCACGTACATAAAGTGCAGCACTGTCTCACAACTGAGCATGTACTAAAGAGCAGCACTGGCTCACAACTGAGCATGTATATAAAGTGCAGCACTGTCTCACTACTGAGCGTGTACATAAAGCGCAGCACTGCCTCACTACTGAGCATGTACATAAAGTGCAGCACTGCCTCACTACTGAGCATGTACATAAAGCGCAACACTGCCTCACTACTGAGCATGTACATAAAGTGCAGCACTGCCTCACTACTGAGCATGTACATAAAGTGCAACACTGCCTCACTACTGAGCATGTACATAAAGTGCAGCACTGCCTCACTACTGAGCATGTACATAAAGCGCAACACTGCCTCACTACTGAGCATGTACAAAAAGTGCAGCACTGTCACACAACTGAGCATGAACATAAAGCGCAACACTGCCTCACTACTGAGCATGTACAAAAAGTGCAGCACTGTCACACAACTGAGCATGTACTAAAGAGCAGCACTGGCTTACTACTGAGCACGTACATAAAGTGCAGCACTGTCTCACTACTGAGCATGTACATGAAGTACAGCACTGGCTCACAACTGAGCATTACATAAAGCGCAGCACTGCCTCACTACTGAGCACGTACATAAAGTGCAGCACTGTCACACAACTGAGCATGTACTAAAGAGCAGCACTGGCTTACTACTGAGCACGTACATAAAGTGCAGCACTGTCTCACAACTGAGCATGTACTAAAGAGCAGCACTGGCTCACAACTGAGCATATATATATAAAGTGCAGCACTGTCTCACTACTGAGCGTGTACATAAAGCGCAGCACTGCCTTACTACTGAGCATGTACATAAAGTGCAGCACTGCCTCACTACTGAGCATGTACATAAAGCGCAACACTGCCTCACTACTGAGCATGTACATAAAGTGCAGCACTGCCTCACTACTGAGCATGTACATAAAGTGCAACACTGCCTCACTACTGAGCATGTACATAAAGTGCAGCACTGCCTCACTACTGAGCATGTACATAAAGCGCAACACTGCCTCACTACTGAGCATGTACAAAAAGTGCAGCACTGTCACACAACTGAGCATGAACATAAAGCGCAACACTGCCTCACTACTGAGCATGTACAAAAAGTGCAGCACTGTCACACAACTGAGCATGTACTAAAGAGCAGCACTGGCTTACTACTGAGCACGTACATAAAGTGCAGCACTGTCTCACAACTGAGCATGTACTAAAGAGCAGCACTGGCTTACTACTGAGCACGTACATAAAGTGCAGCACTGTCTCACTACTGAGCATGTACATGAAGTACAGCACTGGCTCACAACTGAGCATGTGTGCAGCACTGGCTCACAACTGAGCATGTGTGCAGCACTGCCTCACTACTGAGCACGTACATAAAGTGCAGCACTGTCTCACTACTGAGCATGTGTGCAGCACTGGCTCACAACTGAGCATGTACATAAAGCGCAGCACTGCCTCACTACTGAGCACGTACATACAGCGCAGCACTGTCTCACTACTGAGCATGTACATAAAGTGCAGCACTGCCTCACTACTGAGCATGTACATAAAGCGCAGCCCTGCCTCACTACTAAGCACGCACATGAAGCGCGGCACCGCCTCACTACTGAGCATGTACATAAAGTGCAGCACTGGCTCACTACTGAGCATGTACATAAAGTGCAGCACTGTCTCACTATTGAGCGTGTACATAAAGTGCAGCACTGGCTCACAACTGAGCATGTACATAAAGTGCAGCACTGCCTCACTACTGAGCATGTACATAAAGTGCAGCACTGCTTCACTACTGAGCATGTACATAAAGCGCAGCACTGCCTCACTACTGAGCATGTACATAAAGCGCAGCACTGCCTCACTACTGAGCATGTACATAAAGCGCAGCACTGCCTCACTACTGAGCATGTACATAAAGTGCAGCACTGCCTCACTACTGAGCATGTACATAAAGTGCAGCACTGGTCACTACTGAGCATGTACATAAAGTGCAGCACTGCCTCACTACTGAGCATGTACATAAAGTGCAGCACTGGTCACTACTGAGCATGTACATAAAGTGCAGCACTGCCTCACTACTGAGCATGTACATAAAGTGCAGCACTGGTCACTACTGAGCATGTACATAAAGTGCAGCACTGCCTCACTACTGAGCATGTACATGAAGTGCAGCACTGGTCACTACTGAGCATGTACATAAAGTGCAGCACTGCCTCACTACTGAGCATGTACATAAAGTGCAGCCCTGGTCACTACTGAGCATGTACATAAAGTGAAGCACTGCCTCACTACTGAGCATGTACATAAAGTGCAGCACTGCCTCACTACTGGGCACGTACATAAAGTGCAGCACTGCCTCACTTCTGAGCATGTACACAAGGGCAGCACTGCCTCACTACTGAGCATGTACATAAAGTGCAGCACTGCCTCACTACTGAGCATGTACATAAAGTGCAGCACTGGCTCACTACTGAGCGCGTACATGAAGTGCAGCACTGCCTCACTACTGAGCATGTACATAAAATGCAGCCCTGCCTCACTACTGAGCATGTACATAAAGTGCAGCACTGTCTCACTACTGAGCATGTACATAAAGAGCAGCACTGCCTCACTACTGAGTATGTACATAAAGTGCAGCACTGGCTCACAACTGAGCATGTACATAAAGTGCAGCACTGTCTCACTACTGAGTATGTACATAAAGTGCAGCACTGCCTCACTACTGAGCGTGTACATAAAGTGCAGCACTGTCTCACTACTGAGCGTGTACATAAAGTGCAGCACTGGCTCACAACTGAGCATGTACATAAAGTGCAGCACTGTCTCACTACTGAGCGTGTACATAAAGTGCAGCACTGCCTCACTACTGAGCATGTACATAAAGGGCAGCACTGCCTCACTACTGAGCATGTACATAAAGTGCAGCACTGCCTCACTACTGAGCATGTACGTAAAGCGCAGCACTGCCTCACTACTGAGCATGTACGTAAAGTGCAGCACTGCCTCACTACTGAGCATGTACATAAAGTGCAGCACTGGCTCACTACTGAGCATGTACATAAAGTGCAGCACTGTCTCACTATTGAGCGTGTACATAAAGTGCAGCACTGGCTCACAACTGAGCATGTACATAAAGTGCAGCACTGCCTCACTACTGAGCATGTACATAAAGTGCAGCACTGCTTCACTACTGAGCATGTACATAAAGCGCAGCACTGCCTCACTACTGAGCATGTACATAAAGCGCAGCACTGCCTCACTACTGAGCATGTACATAAAGCGCAGCACTGCCTCACTACTGAGCATGTACATAAAGCGCAGCACTGCCTCACTACTGAGCATGTACATAAAGCGCAGCACTGCCTCACTACTGAGCATGTACATAAAGTGCAGCACTGGTCACTACTGAGCATGTACATAAAGTGCAGCACTGCCTCACTACTGAGCATGTACATAAAGTGCAGCACTGCCTCACTACTGAGCATGTACATAAAGCGCAGCACTGCCTCACTACTGAGCACGTACATAAAGTGCAGCACTGTCACACAACTGAGCATGTACTAAAGAGCAGCACTGGCTTACTACTGAGCACGTACATAAAGTGCAGCACTGTCTCACAACTGAGCATGTACTAAAGAGCAGCACTGGCTCACAACTGAGCATGTATATAAAGTGCAGCACTGTCTCACTACTGAGCGTGTACATAAAGAGCAGCACTGCCTCACTACTGAGTATGTACATAAAGTGCAGCACTGGCTCACAACTGAGCATGTACATAAAGTGCAGCACTGTCTCACTACTGAGTATGTACATAAAGTGCAGCACTGCCTCACTACTGAGCGTGTACATAAAGTGCAGCACTGTCTCACTACTGAGCGTGTACATAAAGTGCAGCACTGGCTCACAACTGAGCATGTACATAAAGTGCAGCACTGTCTCACTACTGAGCGTGTACATAAAGTGCAGCACTGCCTCACTACTGAGCATGTACATAAAGGGCAGCACTGCCTCACTACTGAGCATGTACATAAAGTGCAGCACTGCCTCACTACTGAGCATGTACGTAAAGCGCAGCACTGCCTCACTACTGAGCATGTACGTAAAGTGCAGCACTGCCTCACTACTGAGCATGTACATAAAGTGCAGCACTGGCTCACTACTGAGCATGTACATAAAGTGCAGCACTGTCTCACTATTGAGCGTGTACATAAAGTGCAGCACTGGCTCACAACTGAGCATGTACATAAAGTGCAGCACTGCCTCACTACTGAGCATGTACATAAAGTGCAGCACTGCTTCACTACTGAGCATGTACATAAAGCGCAGCACTGCCTCACTACTGAGCATGTACATAAAGCGCAGCACTGCCTCACTACTGAGCATGTACATAAAGCGCAGCACTGCCTCAATACTGAGCATGTACATAAAGCGCAGCACTGCCTCACTACTGAGCATGTACATAAAGTGCAGCACTGCCTCACTACTGAGCATGTACATAAAGTGCAGCACTGGTCACTACTGAGCATGTACATAAAGTGCAGCACTGCCTCACTACTGAGCATGTACATAAAGTGCAGCACTGCCTCACTACTGAGCATGTACATAAAGCGCAGCACTGCCTCACTACTGAGCACGTACATAAAGTGCAGCACTGTCACACAACTGAGCATGTACTAAAGAGCAGCACTGGCTTACTACTGAGCACGTACATAAAGTGCAGCACTGTCTCACAACTGAGCATGTATATAAAGTGCAGCACTGTCTCACTACTGAGCGTGTACATAAAGCGCAGCACTGCCTTACTACTGAGCATGTACATAAAGCGCAACACTGCCTCACTACTGAGCATGTACATAAAGTGCAGCACTGCCTCACTACTGAGCATGTACATAAAGCGCAACACTGCCTCACTACTGAGCATGTACAAAAAGTGCAGCACTGTCACACAACTGAGCATGAACATAAAGCGCAACACTGCCTCACTACTGAGCATGTACAAAAAGTGCAGCACTGTCACACAACTGAGCATGTACTAAAGAGCAGCACTGGCTTACTACTGAGCACGTACATAAAGTGCAGCACTGTCTCACAACTGAGCATGTACTAAAGAGCAGCACTGGCTTACTACTGAGCACGTACATAAAGTGCAGCACTGTCTCACTACTGAGCATGTGTGCAGCACTGCCTCACTACTGAGCATGTACATAAAGCGCAGCACTGCCTCACTACTGAGCATGTACATAAAGTGCAGCACTGCCTCACTACTGAGCATGTACATAAAGTGCAGCACTGGTCACTACTGAGCATGTACATAAAGTGCAGCACTGCCTCACTACTGAGCATGTACATAAAGTGCAGCACTGCCTCACTACTGAGCATGTACATAAAGCGCAGCACTGCCTCACTACTGAGCACGTACATAAAGTGCAGCACTGTCACACAACTGAGCATGTACTAAAGAGCAGCACTGGCTTACTACTGAGCACGTACATAAAGTGCAGCACTGTCTCACAACTGAGCATGTACTAAAGAGCAGCACTGGCTCACAACTGAGCATGTATATAAAGTGCAGCACTGTCTCACTACTGAGCGTGTACATAAAGCGCAGCACTGCCTTACTACTGAGCATGTACATAAAGCGCAACACTGCCTCACTACTGAGCATGTACATAAAGTGCAGCACTGCCTCACTACTGAGCATGTACATAAAGCGCAACACTGCCTCACTACTGAGCATGTACAAAAAGTGCAGCACTGTCACACAACTGAGCATGAACATAAAGCGCAACACTGCCTCACTACTGAGCATGTACAAAAAGTGCAGCACTGTCACACAACTGAGCATGTACTAAAGAGCAGCACTGGCTTACTACTGAGCACGTACATAAAGTGCAGCACTGTCTCACAACTGAGCATGTACTAAAGAGCAGCACTGGCTTACTACTGAGCACGTACATAAAGTGCAGCACTGTCTCACTACTGAGCATGTGTGCAGCACTGCCTCACTACTGAGCATGTACATAAAGCGCAGCACTGCCTCACTACTGAGCACGTACATAAAGCGCAGCACTGTCTCACTACTGAGCATGTACATAAAGTGCAGCACTGCCTCACTACTGAGCATGTACATAAAGCGCAGCCCTGCCTCACTACTAAGCATGCACATGAAGCGCGGCACCGCCTCACTACTGAGCATGTACATAAAGTGCAGCACTGGCTCACTACTGAGCATGTACATAAAGTGCAGCACTGTCTCACTACTGAGTATGTACATAAAGTGCAGCACTGCCTCACTACTGAGCGTGTACATAAAGTGCAGCACTGTCTCACTACTGAGCGTGTACATAAAGTGCAGCACTGGCTCACAACTGAGCATGTACATAAAGTGCAGCACTGTCTCACTACTGAGCGTGTACATAAAGTGCAGCACTGGCTCACAACTGAGCATGTACATAAAGTGCAGCACTGCCTCACTACTGAGCATGTACATAAAGTGCAGCACTGCTTCACTACTGAGCATGTACATAAAGCGCAGCACTGCCTCACTACTGAGCATGTACATAAAGCGCAGCACTGCCTCACTACTGAGCATGTACATAAAGCGCAGCACTGCCTCACTACTGAGCATGTACATAAAGTGCAGCACTGCCTCACTACTGAGCATGTACATAAAGTGCAGCACTGGTCACTAATGAGCATGTACATAAAGTGCAGCACTGGTCACTACTGAGCATGTACATAAAGTGCAGCACTGGTCACTACTGAGCATGTACATAAAGCGCAGCACTGCCTCACTACTGAGCATGTACATAAAGTGCAGCACTGCCTCACTACTGAGCATGTTCATAAAGTGCAGCACTGGTCACTACTGAGCATGTACATAAAGTGCAGCACTGCCTCACTACTGAGTATGTACATAAAGTGCAGCACTGCCTCACTACTGAGCATGTATATAAAGTGCAGCACTGGTCACTACTGAGCATGTACATAAAGTGCAGCACTGCCTCACTACTGAGCATGTACATAAAGTGCAGCACTGGTCACTACTGAGCATGTACATAAAGTGCAGCAGTGCCTCACTACTGAGCATGTACATAAAGTGCAGCACTGGTCACTACTGAGCATGTACATAAAGTGAAGCACAGATTCATCTCAACTAAAAGCGGAGATCCTTAAATCAGTAACAGAACAGACATTTATAGGACATAACTGTCCCAAATTCTTATGAAAAAATCTACAGCGCATACTGCCTTTAACTACCGATCCCAAGTTATTATATACTTCAGGATTCAGAGTTGGTCCTTCTTATATCGACAACACCAAAATGGACATCAACTCTGACTCCACAGCCCTGGGAGCATCAATGCTGATATTCTTAGCACATACTGGGGTCCCAAAGATCATAACAATGGTTTGAAGAGGGAAACATACCCTGCCTACACTATGACACAGACCACTGCAATATTTGCTATTCTTGAGATAGTGACTGTGCAACATTGAATATTATTTTTAAATATATATATATATACATATATATATATATTTTTTTTTTTTCCCTGAAAAAGAACTCTTAAAAACTTTGTTACAGAGATACTATCAAATATGTTTGTTGCCTGTAGTCACCACTAGAGGGAGCTACCTGCATGCTGAAGATCAGTCTACCGATGGCTACCAGCAGGCACAATTTAACTCTTCTGCAAGATTTTTTTTATCACACTACACAATTTCTATGGAGGAAAAAAAAATCTCTTGGAAATTTAGCAACGATTTCAGTTATTTCTCTTTTTAGATAAATTCTTCCAGCCCTTGCTTTATGCAGAATATTTGAACTTTTACATAAAAACAATAAGCCTCGCAGTAAACTTTCTTTAAATTAAAGAGAAGCAAATGTAAGAAATGGCGTAATACATATTTATCAGAGAATTATACTGCTTTCTACACCTATCACCAACTCCCTGAATTCATCATTCACTTAGGAAATACTGCTAAAATCCAAGTTACCGAATGAAATATGGAGGGAGGAGAGTGAGAGGCTCATGGGCGCACAGAGAGTGCAGCAATTTTTTTAGTAAACGTTTTACTGCACTTCAAGTCCTGCATAATTACATCCATGCTGCTGCTCATGAACAGAGACACAGGCGAACAGGAATCTTCTGTGTGTACTGTGAATAGGAAACATCATAGGAGCTGGTCTCCACTCACTAGCTCAGAAACAACTGATTACTACAGATAGCACCTGCCATATAATGGACACAAGTAGTGTTATTTGTAATGTGAACACATGGGAAATGGATGGTTCTTGCCACGCCAACCACTAATAAACTACCTATGCAAATGACACGTTTTTCGAGATATCAGTGCATTGCAATTCCCCACTCATTTGTTTAGGGTTTCTTTAAACCGGATGATGTATTGGGGGGCCAATCATCTGTAACTGGAGAGCACAAACTACTTAATCACCTGCATACCGACTGTATATCTGCTATATATATATGATACATACACATATATGGACCCTATACATCTATATATAGAGCGTGGCTACGTTATTAACCCCTGTGGCACCTTAGGACCACCTGACAATGGGGAACATGTCTCCCTTAAACTACCATCAAGATCGTTGTGGTTTTCAGGATGTTAAGCAAGTACAAACGGCAGCAAAAAAGTGAAGACATGGGAAGTCCGGGTCCGGCTTTGCCACATTACCCACAGAAGCACATGGTGATTAGTGAATATGGCAGCTACGACCTCCAGGAACATGACCTTTGGGAGTAGAAAAAGCCACTTGTGTTCCCATCTGCGAAAATCCAGAACAGCTCTCCAAAAGCAAAGTACAGGAACATGCGACCCAATTGGGGAGCGCTAGTTATTGTAACAAACAGTACATGCTAGATACAAACCTCATTATTAGTCATCCAGCACAAAGGGAACGTTTTATACTGAGAATGGAACAAACTGCAGAGGAAGCAGCACCAATAATGATTTTATTTCTATGGCAATCCATCTCATTTTACCATACTTTTGGAAGGGAGGGGCCTTTAAATAGAATTTCAAATACATTTTAATAAAAGTATTTTGCATTTGGATTTCAGACATGAATGCCAAAATCTGCATCTGATTTTTCATGGTATGTGCTGCCATCTGGTGGCAGAAGAGTGCAATAACAGTCAATGCAGTACAATCCTTATTTCGCCAGTCCAGTGTTATATTAGCTGGTTTCTCAAAAAAATTTAATCCATGTTTTCATTTATTACAGGATAAATGTATATTACTGTTGAAATTTCCAAATAGGAATTTTCTAACTGAAGCTCCAAACATATATAAATAGTTTTAGTAAGTGAATAAATAGGAATGTTCCCACTAAAAAAACTAGAACCAGATTCATCAATTGCAGTCACTTCTCTTTTTTAACTTGTGTTTTTGCATCAAATTCAGTAAAAAGGTGTATATAAAGCCAAACAAAATGTGACTTAAGATGGAATACATAAAATCACTCAACAAAAGGTAACTTTTTCCCACTGAAATACGTAAATCACTCCAGGGGGGACTGGAATGGAATCAATTTTTGAAACTTCTTAAAAAGAAGAATCTGTCTAAAACATCAGGATAAGCCGCGCTAACGTAAAAATGGGAAAGCAAACTAAACAATAAAAGAGGAAAAAGGAGAACATTTGCACTGGCTCACTGCGGAGCATGTACATAAAGTGCAGCACTGGCTCACTGCTGAGCGTGTACATAAAGTGCAGCACTGGCTCACTACTGAGCATGTACATAAAGTGCAGCACTGCCTCATTACTGAGCATGTACATAAAGTGCAGCACTGCCTCACTACTGAGCATGTACATAAAGTGCAGCACTGCCTCACTACTGAGCATGTACATGAAGTGCAGCCCTGCCTCACTACTGAGCATGTACATAAAGTGCAGCACTGCCTCATTACTGAGCATGTACATAAAGTGCAGCACTGCCTCACTGCTGAGCATGTGCATAAAGATCAGCACTGCCTCACTACTGAGCATGTACATAAATAGCAGCACTGCCTCACTACTGAGCATGTACATAAAGTGCAGCACTGCCTCACTACTGAGCATGTACATAAAGCGCAGCACTGCCTCACTACTGAGCATGTACATAAAGCGCAGCACTGCCTCACTACTGAGCATGTACATAAAGTGCAGCACTGCCTCACTACTGAGCATGTACATAAAGCGCAGCACTGCCTCACTACTGAGCATGTACATAAAGAGCAGCACTGGCTTACTACTGAGCATGTACATAAAGTGCAACACTGCCTCATTACTGAGCATGTACATAAAGTGCAGCACTGCCTCACTACTGAGCATGTACATAAAGAGCAGCACTGGCTTACTACTAAGCATGTACATAAAGCGCAGCACTGCCTCACTACTGATCATGTACATAAAGAGCATCACTGGCTCACTACTGAGCATGTACATAAAGAGCATCACTGGCTCACTACTGAGCATGTACATAAAGAGTAGCTCTACCTCACTACTGAGCATGTACATAAAGCACAGCCCTGCCTCACTACTGAGCATGTACATAAAGAGCAGCCCTACCTCACTACTGAACATGTACATAAAGAGCAGCACTGCCTCACTACTGAGCATGTACATAAAGAGCAGCCCTACCTCACTACTGAGCATGTACATAAAGAGCAGCCCTGCCTCACTACTGAGCATGTACATAAAGTGCTGCACTGCCTCACTACTGAGCATGTACATAAAGCGCAGCACTGCCTCACTACTGAGCATGTACATAAAGAGCAGCCCTACCTCACTACTGAGCATGTACATAAAGAGCAGCACTGCCTCACTACTGAGCATGTACATAAAGAGCAGCACTGCCTCACTACTGAGCATGTACATAAAGAGCAGCCCTACCTCACTACTGAGCATGTACATAAAGCACAGCACAGATTCATCTCAACTACTCGTAAAAGCCGAGATCCTTAGATCAGGAATAGGACAGACATTTATAGGACAATTCATAACTTTCCCAAATTATTATTATTATTATTATTATACATTTTTATAGCGCCATTTATTATGAAAAAATGTACAGCACAATCTGCATTGTACTGCTGTACCCAATTTACTATATACTTTATGAGTTGGTCCATTTTATACCGATTCCAACTCCACGAGTGACTCCACAGTTCTGTTGTAAAAGATTAATAGCTGCCGAGTCAAAACAAGGATTGTATACCGACAACATCGGACAGCACAGGGATGACAACTGAGAAATAGATGAGAATGGGATTGATTTTTTTTTTTTAATGTGCTAGTGTGAGCGTACCCTAATACTGTGACTTACGCAGAGAACTTCATCGGAATTTCCGCCTAAATCCCTGAAAATGAGGATTCATATGGAACCCTTGACAGAGTCATTCCATATAATGGGGCAGTCACTCCGGAATCTGCTTGGCCTCCATTCCAGCAGCATCCATGGTAGATTGTGCTTTTGTGTCCGTCTAAACAATAAAGGATATGGCCAGAACAGAGGCCAAATGTTATCTAAAGACCATTGCTTGTAAATCCTCGTCGGTGGAGGGGATGATGGATCCATCCTTTTACATCCTGCCCCCACCGTAGCTGAATACAGCCGATTGGTCACTGTAACGGTTATCGGACGCCCACCGATTTGCTATTGATCTAAAGTTAGGTCACCAATATTACAAGCCTGGACAACCCCTTTCAGACAGAAGCCTTAGGGCACTTCTAGGGAAAGGACACAGGCTGCACTGATATAGCTCATGAAGTTGGATTGGTTCAGGAGTCTATATCACACTTGCCAACTTTTATGGATGGCCTCTGGGAGGATAATATATCGATGGCGTGTACTGTGCCAATATTTTACCCCAGAGCCATGCTCTCTTTTTAAAACCACACTCTCTTCACAACCCTCCATGACCTCTAATGTTCTAGTGGCTCCATCTGATGGCAGAGCATCCCAACATTATACACAAGAAAACATCTTGATATATTTTGAAACGAGGAAAACAAAATGGGCTTTAGTTCTCTGGAGATGCCACTGATGTTCTTTTCCTGGTATTATATTTGTAAATTCACTTCCTACACCTTAAGTACATTATCTTCCATGGGAACAAGTTGTAAGATGAAGAGAGTACATCAGCTCCGGCGGCAGCAGCATCTTCTCCATGTGTCACTAACACCAGATTACAGATTATGGCCTCACATGCAGATACACAATGAACCATCTACGTGGATAATCCTATGCGGCTGTTATGTAACAATCCGCGACAGACCTGAACTTGCATGTGTATAGTGAGGACACTACACGCACGGTGGAGGACATCAGACTAAAGATTACGTCTTAGCGAACTAGAGTACAAAATATGAAATCCAGCATTAATAGGACACTGTGTTCCCACCCCGATCACACAAGGGACCACTTAAATGTTCATTTGTGGATGGGGTTTGTGTAAAACCTTCCCCTTTTCCTCAGTCATGCAAATTTGCTGGGGTTGTTTCCAAAAAATCAAGACAATCTCGGCAAATTTGGGACAGTTGGCAAGTATGTGTGTCAATAAGGCCTTATCCTGTATTTCTGTTCTAGATTAGAAATATGTGAACACGAAATTCTTTTTGAGGTGGTCAAAGATGATGAGCTTTCTAGTAGAATCCGATTCAGGAAACGTTCCTTTGTTAAGTATGTGCACACTTAGGCTTTTTTTTTTTTTGAAGTTTTTGAAACAGAGGACGCTCTCCAAAATTCTTCACAAAACTGTTAAGAACTTGATGTTTCTTTTCAGTTTCCGCTCAGAAAACTCGGCAAAGAAACACATACTCTTTGAGGAGTTTATGGAGCAGTTTTTTTTGTTTCTGTAAGCATTTTCTGAAGTGTTTTGAAGAGTTTTTCAAGAGTTTTGTTGGTAGAATTTTTGCAGCCTTTTGATTGGACAGTGCATAGTTTGAAGCCACTTGTTATCATGGGATGAGCATGTAAAAAGAATGAATATACTGAAGCTCTTCCGGTTCTGTCGGTTATACATTCGGTGCTACATTGTGTCCATATTAGAAGTTAACAGGGTTCTCAGGTTTCGAAACCCTGTTTTTAAATATTTATTACATAATTCTAAACTCCCAATCCACCCTCACTTTTGGAAGAGCAATCGGCTATAACAAGTGTCTCTTGCCCTGGATAAACTTCTAGTTTATAAATTACATGGAATGCCCAATGACTATAATAATCACTGTGCAGTGCTTTATTTCTCATGTGGAGGCGCTGTATGGAAACTGAACTTACTACCGGGTTTCCTTAATGATCACAGCTCATCACTAGGGGTCAAAGCATTATGTAAATACTGTGAATAACAGAGCTGTGGATTCAGAGTCGTGGATTCAGCGTTGGAGTCGAAAGTCAGGTGTCACGGTTCCACCCCTCAGTGTGTCTGGGATGCAGTAACCGACAGCTCGGCCATCCAATCCGGTCCAGGGGTGTGCTGAAGCTGTCAATATTTTGATTGACAGCTTGGATATCCAATCTGGTAAAGGGGCGTGTTGAGCTGTCAGTGTGTTGACTGACAGCTCGGCTATCTAATCTGAGACTGCGAGACGTCAGCTGTCTCCAAGTGTTCATTATACAAGGTGATTGCCATGCTACTTAACTGAGCTGTTTCTCCAGACCTCTGCCAGATGTACATTCAAAAAGTGAGGTTTGTGCTTCTTGTGCCTTGGGTTCTGTATACTTGATCTTTTGTTGCCTGACCTTGGACTTCGTTTTGCCCAACAGACTATTTAAACCCTTTTGCTCGGATTCGTTATCCTCCTGGTATTCTGACCTCGAAACGTTACCCGACCACGCTTTTATCTCTTCCTTCTGTTTATGACATACCCTCCTGGCTTCTGACTTTGGACTCCTTGACCATTCTCCCTCACGGCTTGGCCGTGAGAAGTGACAAGGGTCATATCAGGGACATTGAGTAGTCGGAGTCAGAGTCGGTGGTTTTGCTTACCATCTCCACAGCCCTGGTGATCAGAATTTACTGTGAATTGTGACTTACATTTTCCATTACTTTCTGCATATGCTTCACATATCCAGAGGTTCATACTTCACAGCTGGAGACAGACATCATAGCCGCATGTCTGACAGAAGAAGAAAACAAATGTGTAGATAGAGCCTCAGAATGCTATAACTATAGATTGACATGGTCCAAAGGTCCCCAATTCTTATCGACCGTCAACAATCCTAAGCTATGTCCTGACTATTTTACTTCATCTTTAGGTTTGGTCACTACAGTATTTGCATATAATATTCCCCTTATTTGCACTGTTCCCTGCAGTAGATATCACACAAGGATGTCTATGGCACAACGGAAGCGGTTTTAGTGTTTTTCCCATTCAGGAATACGGTCCAATTTCTGCAGACAAGCATTATTGGAAATGTGCACACAGCAGTGATTCTGCTACATGTCAGTAATGGAGGATACTTCTGCATAATGCTGGAGATCCCAGAGGACTGAGCAAGATGACGTCAAACACCTGCCACACAGGAACTGCTCCAGCTTTCCTCCTGACATGCCAGCCTCTTCTACAGCCAATCCCTGGATAAATTATGGAGGTATTTGCTGTTTTATCCTTAACACAAGTTCAGGCCTTCAGTTACTCTTTGCTGCTTTGGAAGGCCCAGCCAGGACTCTGCTGTATGCTAGCTATGCTGGCAGAGGGATAAAGTAGCCTGTAAATTCTCCTAAGGTGCCGGAGCTATGCAGGGTATGTGAGGAATACGACCAGATGGCAGATGTAGAAACCCTGCCCATCCATACCCGCTACACACAGAATCCGCACTCTAAAAGCTGAAAGACCCATTCACCCCATTACTAATCATTACTTCTTCCACAGTGAATGCAGGGTGGAGCGGTGCATACTACACAGGGTCGCTGGTTTGCTTCATTTTACATATTGATTTCCATTGTTGTACTGTATATTGCTTTTTACATTTTTATTTTTATTAATCGAGAGCCTTTATTGATCCATGCTGCAGTAGATGGTCACTTCTTGGAGACATTTGGCCATGTGACAACACAATTCTTGCAATCATCAAATCTCTGCCTACAGCATATTCAGTATTTCATAGCTTCTATCTCACTGCCCAGTACACAATCAGGATTTAACATATATTCAGTAAGGTTCGAGTTCCCTATTAAGGTGCTGCAGATATCTTTAGGGTACATAGTGTCAGACTCAATAATCTTGGGCACACCAGAGGACTGGATTATGAGGGCCCATCTTTTATGTATACAAAACCAATGCATTATTATTAAAATGTTTTTTTTTTCGGACCTAGACTAATTTTTATCAGGCACTGTATCACGTGGTATAGCCATAAGGATATGTTCACATGTTGCTTTTTTAATGCGGTTTTAAATGCTAATTTTCAGCTGCGTTTTACAGTACCAGTAAAGACTGAGATTGCATAAATCTCATGTACCCTGTTTTTTTTGTCCTCAGTATTTTGTGCAATTCTATGTTTTTTGTAAAATGCAGCATGTCACTTCTATCCGTGGTTTTTCAGCATTTTTTATAGAAAGCAATGGGTAAGTGCAAAAATGCAGCAAAAAACACAGGTATCAGGTTTTGCTGCGTTTGTAGTGGAAGAAAAACATATACAGCAGTATATGAAACCCATTTATTATTGTGATTTTTCCCAAGTTTAAACCATAATGTCTTGGTGTTTATGGCAGTTGAGAATAGCGTTTTAGCATTAGTACAATTTAATAGAATTAGTGCAGTTTAAATTAGTGATGTGTAAAAAGAAAACATTGGCCGACCAAGGTGTGAAATTGAACAATGCATGCGGCCGACCAAAGTGTAAAAGTAAACAAGTGTCCTACAAACTCAATGCTCTGTTATTGTCTTAGGCAAATTATTCCAGACCAATTCACCTCTCCCTACTGTTACATTTTCCAAAAATGGTTTTGGTTTTCACAAATGTCTTGCATTGGTGACCTGTGTTCATGCTTCACTGGTGGAAGCAAACCTGAACCATGGGATCCTGAAAAATGCAGTAAAATGGGCTTTTAGTAAGCAGCTTCTTTACTGCCAAGAGAGCAGGTTTTCCTGAAAAAAAAAAAAAAAACGCAGCAAAAAAGCAACGTGTGAACATAGCCAGAGATACACTATGTTACAGTTCGGCTCTGCTTGCTGATTCAATTGGTTATCACGTGATTGTTCAGATACTATTGAAATTCAGAAGATGGAGCCAGGTTCTACCCCACTCAAGACCCCAGAGCAGCTGCAAGATTTGCACTATAAAACTTTCCTGAAGGAGAAGCCAGGGACGATTGGAGGACTGTCTGGTTCTCTGGTGGGCCAGTCCAAACCTGGGTACACATGTCACATCGTAAATCCAACAATGGATTTCATTGTGGATATGGTTCCGATTTTCTGCCCATTCCACCTTTTCCATTCTACAGATATGGAGTGTTCAAGGTCCCCTGGGCAAATATGAATGGGGCAGTTTTGTACATGCATGGTGGCGGCTCCAAATACTTCTACAGAGCGCTGATCAAGTATGTGCACCACCGACACCGACAACGTAGACCCTCATTCCCGATATCATTGTCTGTCCTAGTAATCAGTGTGATCCTCGGATGCAATCACAGTATGCCGAATCAGCATGAGAAAATAGTCGTAGATGTGAGCTGTCCGATAGTTTTACATTGGGCCGAGTGCATTCCGATTTTTTTTTAATAGGAATTGACATGTTGCCTATTTTTCCATGTGGAGATAAACATGTGTATATTGTTTTCTTTTATATGTATGAATAGGAAGCTAATTTAAAGTGCATTGGAATTAGTTTTTACTTGGATATTGGAGCAGATCCACTTCAAAATCTATGTAAAATACCGTACCTCTTTGTGAAAATAACCTTACATAGGAAGTCGCAGTAAAGGAGAGAAGCTTTCATAATAGCTGGGACCACCAATTGTTATATGTCCACAAGACTTGCCCAGGGTATATGAAGGGGCTCTCCCTCGGTGGTAAGTACCACTAACTGAACCCCACCTCAGTATCGCATTTATAATTGGTTCCATTACTGATTCATGTGAAAACATAAGGGAATATTTATAAATATATATATATATATATATTGTTTCTGAGAAAAACCCTATTGCCCCAAACAACCAATCAAATTGCAGCTTTTATTTTACCATTTACCAGAGCTATCTACTATATAATTGTCTAAGGGTCACTTCCGTCTGTCCTTCTTTCTTTCTGTCTGTCACGGATATTCATTGGTCGCAGCCTCTGTCTATCATGGAAATCCAAGTCGCTGATGGCAGCGTTAATGGACCGCGTTATGCCGCGGTGTAACGCACTCCATTAACGCAGCTATTAACCCTGTGTAACCAACTTTTTAATATTGATGATGCGTATGCAGCATCAATAGTAAAAAGATCTAATGTTACAAATAATAATAATAAAAAAAACATTATTCTCACCCTCCGACGTGCGTGGTGTCCTCGGCAGTGCAAGCGGCAAGTTCCGGTGCCAAGGATGCTATGCGAGAAGGACCTGCCATGACGTCACGGTCATGTGACCGCAACGTCATCTACTACGTAGCTGGGCAATATACTATGTAGCTGGGCAATACACTACGTGACTGGGCAATATACTACGTGACTGGGCAATATACTACGTGGCTGGGCAATATACTACATGACTGGGCAATACACTACGTGACTGGGCAATATACTACATGGCTGGGCAATATACTACATGGCTGGGCAATATACTACATGACTGGGCAATACACTACGTGACTGGGCAATATACTACATGGCTGGGCAATATACTACATGACTGGGCAATACACTACGTGGCTGGGCAATATACTACGTGACTCTGTGCTATATACTACGTGACTGGGCAATACACTACGTGACTGGGCAATATACTACATGGCTGGGCAATATACTACATGACTGGGCAATACACTACGTGGCTGGGCAATATACTACGTGACTCTGTGCTGTATACTACGTGACTGGGCAATATACTACGTGACTGGGCAATATACTACATGGCTGGGCAATATACTACGTGGCTGGGCAATATACTACGTGGGCTGTGCAATATACTACATCACTGGGCAATATACTACATCACTGGGCAATATACTACATGGGCTGTGCAATATACTAAGTGGCTGGGCAATATACTACGTGGCTGGGCAATATACTATGGCTGGGTAATATACTATGTGGCTGGGCAATATACTATGGCTGGGTAATATACTATGTGGCTGGGCAATATACTATGGCTGGGCAACATACTATGGCTGGGCAACATACTATGTGGCTGGGCAATATACTACGTGGCTGGGCAATATACTACGTAGGCTGTGCAATATACTACATGACTTGGCAATATACTACATGGCTGGGCAATATATTACGTGGCTGGGCAATATACTACATGGCTGGGCAATATACTACGTGGCTGGGCAATATACTACGTGGCTGGGCAATATACTATGGCTGGGTAATATACTATGTGGCTGGGCAATATACTACATGGCTGGGCAATATACTACATGACTGGGCAATACACTACGTGGCTGGGCAATATACTACGTGACTCTGTGCTGTATACTACGTGACTGGGCAATACACTACGTGACTGGGCAATATACTACATGGCTGGGCAATATACTACATGACTGGGCAATACACTACGTGGCTGGGCAATATACTACGTGACTCTGTGCTGTATACTACGTGACTGGGCAATATACTACGTGACTGGGCAATATACTACATGGCTGGGCAATATACTACGTGGCTGGGCAATATACTACGTGGGCTGTGCAATATACTACATCACTGGGCAATATACTACATCACTGGGCAATATACTACATGGGCTGTGCAATATACTAAGTGGCTGGGCAATATACTACGTGGCTGGGCAATATACTATGGCTGGGTAATATACTATGTGGCTGGGCAATATACTATGGCTGGGTAATATACTATGTGGCTGGGCAATATACTATGGCTGGGCAACATACTATGGCTGGGCAACATACTATGTGGCTGGGCAATATACTACGTGGCTGGGCAATATACTACGTAGGCTGTGCAATATACTACATGACTTGGCAATATACTACATGGCTGGGCAATATATTACGTGGCTGGGCAATATACTACATGGCTGGGCAATATACTACGTGGCTGGGCAATATACTACGTGGCTGGGCAATATACTATGGCTGGGTAATATACTATGTGGCTGGGCAATATACTATGTGGCTGGGCAATATACTATGTGGCTGGGCAATATACTATGTGGCTGGGCAATATACTATGTGGCTGGGCAATATACTACGTGGCTGGGCAATATACTACGTGGCTGGGCAATATACTATGGCTGGGTAATATACTATGTGGCTGGGCAATATACTATGGCTGGGCAACATACTATGTGGCTGGGCAATATATTACGTGGCTGGGCAATATACTACGTAGGCTGTGCAATATACTACGTGGCTGGGCAATATACTACATGACTGGGCAATATACTACGTGACTGGGCAATATACTACGTGGCTGGGCAATATACTACATGGCTGGGCAATATACTACGTGGCTGGGCAATATACTACGTGACTGGGCAATATACTACGTGGCTGGGCAATATACTACGTGGCTGGGCAATATACTACGTGGCTGGGCAATATACTACGTGGCTGGGCAATATACTACGTGGCTGGGCAATATACTATGTGGCTGGGCAATATACTACGTGGCTGGGCAATATACTACGTGACTGGGCAATATACTACGTGGACATGCATATTCTAGAATACCCGATGCGTTAGAATGGGGCCACCATCTAGTTTAAAAAATAAAAGCCTGGCTTCGATTGGTTGCTATGGGCAACAAACAAAAATCAACTTTAAATTGCAGACAGTTTTGATAAATGAGGCCTGGTCTCTCTGACACGACCGATTCCTTTAATAGAATATTTAGAGATGTTGCCCTTAGCAACCAGATTTGGTTGCTATCGACACTTTCTCTGCGATGGTTTTATAATTAAGTCCATGTTTAGCTGACACAGTGTTGTAGCGGCCATTAGTAAGTCTGGCGGGTTTTGTTGTGCCTCCCGTTACATGACACCAAGAAGTATATCTTCCTTGACACCTTTTCCTCATAAAATCTCAGTAGACGGCATACAGGCCCCGTGTCAATATCACCACATGATGAGCCGTTTGGTTGCCTGGTGACCGGAGAAACAAACAACTGTGCAGATCCCATCACATGCATGCCATAGTGCGCCCACATAAATCAGCCGCTCAGCCCGGGCTTGTTGACTCAGGCTGCTACTTATACCTCACTTTAGCATCCACTTTCTGCGTCTACACGGCCAGAGATTAATAGCACATTTCACTTTAACCATAGATTAGAGCAGGCAATGCTGATGGGAGATGAAGATCTTCATCCCGGGTCCACATTTCGGCAGTGACACATTCCAGCGTCTAAAGGACACTGGTACCTAAACATGACATTGCCAAATAAGCGCGACGTCTGCCAAGTAGGCCTTCCTTCCCATCACCAGAATAGGGAGGAAAAAGAGGCCGAGTTTTGAATTCTTTGTATTTGCCTAAAATTATCACAGAACCTCTTTTTAGGACATGTGTACCCCCCCTCGGATTGTAACTCCATCCATGTATGCATTTTATATTGCTGGAAAAAAATATCTTCCATTTTTTATTTTGGCTCAAGCGAAAAAGGAAATAACCAGACGGTGGATTTCAGAGGCTCCAATAGATGATGCAGCCCAGCTGTAGTTGGCTGCTCTTATCTGTGCTCCACAAGCCGTAACACTGGAAAGAAAATAGTGACTACATATTATTTGAGTGAAATATGGAGGTGACGTCATGTACTGACCCATTTAGACTGGCCAGTGGTCGTTCACCTGCCTGTTTACACTGCTGGGCGTAGATCAGGGGTGTCAAACTGCATTCCTCAAGGGCTGCAAACAGGTCATGTTTTCAGGATTTCCTTGTACTGCACAGGTGATAATTTAATCACCTACACAAATAATGAGTTGGTGATTAAATTATCACCTGTGCCGTACAAGGAAATCCTGAAAACATGACCTGTTTCCAGCCCTTGAGGAATGCAGTTTGACACCCCTGATCTAATTGATCTGTTCCCATACAGTATCATCAGCAGTAAGTTACCTGTTCACACCGGACAATTTGCTGCCGAAAATGACTGCATAAAACCATCGCAGCTAAGACAGGTGCATTATTCTCATTTGCCGGGCGATTGCCATCCTGTTTAGACATGCTGATATTTGGGATTAAGCATTCCTACAAATACTGACGGGTGCAAGAATCGACATCTTCGAAATGTGGTGCTGGAGAAGGACATTATCAATACCATGGATGGCAAGGAGAACAAACTGATCAATTCCGGAACAAATCAAGCCAGACATGTCACTCAAAGCAAGGATCTCCAAGCTACGGTTTGCCTACTTTGGACACATCTTAAAAGAGCAACCACTGGAGAAGGACATCATGGTCAGAAGAATCGAAGGAACAAGGGAAAGAAGAAGATCAGCAACCCGATGGCTTGATGCCACTAAGATAACGACATAGAAGACCCTGGTGGACCTATCTAGGCTTGCACAAGATCGATCTTCCTACAGAACGTACCATTCATCAAGTTGCCATGGCCGTGTTAGCCAGTAGATAGAAACATATTAAAATTTGTGAGTCCTCAGTGGTTGATACCTTCTAATGGCTAACTGAAAAGACAGTAACAAATTGCAAACTTAAGAGACTACTCAGGTCTTCTAGACCTGATGAAGGACCTAAATTGTCATGAAAGCTTGCAATTTGTTACCCTCTTTTCAGTTAGCCATTAGAAAGTATCAACCACTGAGAACACAAACTTTCATAGTTAGGATGTTGGACAATCATAGAAAAGTTTAGTAAGCTATACCCCATGATGACCACTAGATGGCAGACGAGTCACCATAAATGTACAACTTGGCAGCCAGTGGAAGGGAAGAATCTGAAGAATGGCATACAAGGATCCTCATTGAGGAGTCTAAATTGCTAACAACACAACACTAATTTTTAGGCTGTGTGCACACGTTTTTTCGCTTTAAGGGTATGTGCACACGTTCAGGTTTTTTCGCATTTTTTTCGCGATAAAAACATTAAAAACGCATACATTATGCATCCTATCATTTAGAATGCATTCAGCAATTTTTGTGCACATGATGCGTTTTTTTCGTGGAAAAAAAAAGCAGCATGTTCATTAATTTTGTGGATTTTCTGCGTTTTCCTCGCTATTCTATGCATTTGGAAAAAACGCAAGAAAAAACGCGCAAAAACCGCATCAAAACCGCAAAAATAAAAACGCATGCGGATTTCTGGCAGAAATGTCAGGTTTTTGTCAGGAAAATTTCTGCCAGAAATCCTGACGTGTGCACATAGCCTAAAAACACAAAAAAACGCATACATTATGAAACCAGGGATTCAAGCTTGAGGAGGATAATTTGCATATTCCAGGTGCCTTCTGGGAAAGCGAAGAGTCTCCCTCAGCAAGAAGGTCGTTGGGTACAGCCGGGACCAGCTGCTTGGAAAGCATCACCAAACCACGTGCCTTACGGCGCACAAATTTTTGCCTGTAGCACATTATTGCAAGAAAGCTTGGCTGAGTAGATTACACAAGGAAAACACACAGCAAGTCAGCAGGATCTAGGAGCAACATGGCAGATGTGACAACCTACATGGTGAGCTGCAGCATGTGCTACATGTTCACAGATGGACCAGAAGAAGAATCCAATTTCACCTGTCTGAAGTGTAGACTAGTGGCCCTTTTAGAAGAAAAGGTGCGGGGTCTGGAAGAAAGAATAGCAACTTTGACACTCATCAAAGAGAATGAAGACTTCCTAGACAGAACAGAAGCATCTCTACTGGTCACAGAAGGTGAAAAAAGTGTCAGAGAACCTCCAAAAGCAGATGAGTGGAAGCATGTGACCAAAAGAAGCAAGAAGACCATGGAGAAATCACCAACCACACAACTGAAGAACCGATATCAAATCTTTGTAGAGGATGAAGATGGCACACCTAAGGATGAAGCAATACCAGCAAGCAAAAAAGAAAAGGGCAAACAGCAACAAGTGACAGCAAAAAGTACAGCCAAGAAGCAACGAAGAGTGGTGGTGGTGGGAGACTCACTACTGAGAGGCACAGAAGCAGCAATCTGCAGACCAGACATAACCGCAAGAGAAGTATGCTGCCTTCCAGGTGCGATGATCAAGGATGTGACCGATAGGATACCAAAGCTCTTCAACTCCAAGGACGTCCACCCATTTCTTCTGATACATGTTGGCACCAATGACACGGCAAGGAAGGACCTACCGACAATCTGCAAAGACTTTGAAGAGTTGGGGAAGAAAGTAAAGGAACTGGATGCACAGGTAGTTTTTTCTTCTATCCTTCCAGTAGACGGGCATGGCACCAGGAGATGGAACAGGATCCTTGATGCGAACAACTGGCTAAGACGATGGTGCAGACAACAAGGATTCGGATTCCTGGACCACGGTGTGAATTACTTGTATGATGGACTCCTCGCCAGAGACGGACTACACCTCAACAAACCTGGGAAACACACATTCGCCAGAAGACTCGCTACACTCATCAGGAGGGCGTTAAACTAGAAGAAGAGGGGACGGGAAGAAAAACATTAGATTCGAACAAAGAAGACCCAGGAAAACATACTCAGAAGGGAGGTAAGAACATTTCTAAAACAATCCACAGCAAGGAGATTGAACAAAACAAAATCCTCTAAACTGCATGTTCGCAAACGCCAGAAGCCTGACAAACAAGATGGAAGAACTAGAAGCAGAAATATCTACAGGTAACTTTGACATAGTGGGAATAACCGAGACATGGTTAGATGAAAGCTATGACTGGGCAGTTAACTTACAGGGTTACAGTCTGTTTAGAAAGGATCGTAAAAATCGGAGAGGAGGAGGGGTTTGTCTCTATGTAAAGTCTTGTCTAAAGTCCACTTTAAGGGAGGATATTAGCGAAGGGAATGAGGATGTCGAGTCCACATGGGTCAAAATTCATGGAGGGAAAAATGGTAACAAAATTCTCATTGGGGTCTGTTACAAACCCCCAAATATAACAGAAATCATGGAAAGTCTACTTCTAAAGCAGATAGATGAAGCTGCAACCCATAATGAGGTCCTGGTTATGGGAGACTTTAACTACCCGGATATTAACTGGGAAACAGAAACCTGTGAAACCCATAAAGGCAACAGGTTTCTGCTAATAACCAAGAAAAATTATCTTTCACAATTGGTGCAGAATCCAACCAGAGGAGCAGCACTTTTAGACCTAATACTATCTAATAGACCTGACAGAATAACAAATCTGCAGGTGGTCGGGCATCTAGGAAATAGCGACCACAATATTGTGCAGTTTCACCTGTCTTTCACTAGGGGGACTTGTCAGGGAGTCACAAAAACACTGAACTTTAGGAAGGCAAAGTTTGACCAGCTTAGAGATGCCCTTAATCTGGTAGACTGGGACAATATCCTCAGAAATAAGAATACAGATAATAAATGGGAAGTTTTTAAGAACATCCTAAATAGGCACTGTAAGTGGTTTATACCTTGTGGGAATAAAAGGACTAGAAATAGGAAATACCCAATGTGGCTAAACAAAGAAGTAAGACAGGCAATTAACAGTAAAAAGAAAGCATTTGCACTACTAAAGCAGGATGGCACAATTGAAGCTCTAAAAAACTATAGGGAGAAAAATACTTTATCTAAAAAACTAATTAAAGCTGCCAAAAAGGAAACAGAGAAGCACATTGCTAAGGAGAGTAAAACTAATCCCAAACTGTTCTTCAACTATATCAATAGTAAAAGAATAAAAACTGAAAATGTAGGCCCCTTAAAAAATAGTGAGGAAAGAATGGTTGTAGATGACGAGGAAAAAGCTAACATATTAAACACCTTCTTCTCCACGGTATTCACAGAGGAAAATGAAATGCTAGGTGAAATCCCAAGAAACAATGAAAACCCTATATTAAGGGTCACCAATCTAACCCAAGAAGAAGTGCGAAATCGGCTAAATAAGATTAAAATAGATAAATCTCCGGGTCCGGATGGCATACACCCACGAGTACTAAGAGAACTAAGTAATGTAATAGATAAACCATTATTTCTTATTTTTAGGGACTCTATAGCGACGGGGTCTGTTCCGCAGGATTGGCGCATAGCAAATGTGGTGCCAATATTCAAAAAGGGCTCTAAAAGTGAACCTGGAAATTATAGGCCAGTAAGTCTAACCTCTATTGTTGGTAAAATATTTGAAGGGTTTCTGAGGGATGTTATTCTGGATTATCTCAATGAGAATAACTCTTTAACTCCATATCAACATGGGTTTATGAGAAATCGCTCCTGTCAAACCAATCTAATCAGTTTTTATGAAGAGGTAAGCTATAGGCTGGACAACGGTGAGTCATTGGACGTGGTATATCTCGATTTTTCCAAAGCGTTTGATACCGTGCCGCACAAGAGGTTGGTACACAAAATGAGAATGCTTGGTCTGGGGGAAAATGTGTGTAAATGGGTTAGTAACTGGCTTAGTGATAGAAAGCAGAGGGTGGTTATAAATGGTATAGTCTCTAACTGGGTCGCTGTGACCAGTGGGGTACCGCAGGGGTCAGTATTGGGACCTGTTCTCTTCAACATATTCATTAATGATCTGGTAGAAGGTTTACACAGTAAAATATCGATATTTGCAGATGATACAAAACTATGTAAAGCAGTTAATACAAGAGAAGATAGTATTCTGCTACAGATGGATCTGGATAAGTTGGAAACTTGGGCTGAAAGGTGGCAGATGAGGTTTAACAATGATAAATGTAAGGTTATACACATGGGAAGAAGGAATCAATATCACCATTACACACTGAACGGGAAACCACTGGGTAAATCTGACAGGGAGAAGGACTTGGGGATCCTAGTTAATGATAAACTTACCTGGAGCAGCCAGTGCCAGGCAGCAGCTGCCAAGGCAAACAGGATCATGGGGTGCATTAAAAGAGGTCTGGATACACATGATGAGAGCATTATACTGCCTCTGTACAAATCCCTAGTTAGACCGCACATGGAGTACTGTGTCCAGTTTTGGGCACCGGTGCTCAGGAAGGATATAATGGAACTAGAGAGAGTACAAAGGAGGGCAACAAAATTAATAAAGGGGATGGGAGAACTACAATATCCAGATAGATTAGCGAAATTAGGATTATTTAGTCTAGAAAAAAGACGACTGAGGGGCGATCTAATAACCATGTATAAGTATATAAGGGGGCAATACAAATATCTCGCTGAGGATCTGTTTATACCAAGGAAGGTGACGGGCACAAGGGGGCATTCTTTGCGTCTGGAGGAGAGAAGGTTTTTCCACCAACATAGAAGAGGATTCTTTACTGTTAGGGCAGTGAGAATCTGGAATTGCTTGCCTGAGGAGGTGGTGATGGCGAACTCAGTCGAGGGGTTCAAGAGAGGACTGGATGTCTTCCTGGAGCAGAACAATATTGTATCATACAATTATTAGGTTCTGTAGAAAGATGTAGATCTGGGGATTTATTATGATGGAGTATAGGCTGAACTGGATGGACAAATGTCTTTTTCGGCCTTACTAACTATGTTACTATGTTACTATGCATCCCATCATTTAGAATGCATTCCACAATTTTCGTGCACATGATGCGTTTTTTTCTGCAAAAATAAAACGCATCGCGGTAAAAAACCCAGCATGTTCATTAATTTTGCGGGATTTCCCACTATATTATTGCATTGGGAACCTCTGGAAAAATCCGCAAAAAAACGCACCAAAAACGGGGTAAAAACGCATGCGGATTTCTTGCAGAAAATGTCCGGTTTTGCACAGGAAATTTCTGCAAGAAATCCTGAACGTGTGCACATAGCCTTAGCCTTTAACCAAGTTTATGATCCAATATTTTGTTATATTTATTGCCTCTCTGCTGCATTATGGGGAAAAATAGAGCATTATATTTCTACAAGTCAATATTTTGCTTCTGGAGTAAATTAAACCCGTAGTTATAGTGTGAGAAGACTGGCACATGTGAACTCGGTCCGAGGTCACCTCATATAGAAAAATATTAGATATTTATTAAAAAACAAAAAAAGGATAATTTGGTCACAACGTAAAAGAAGGTAAGAACGTGAAAGATAAGGTTTCCCTATCATAAAATGTAATGATTTTACCAATTGTCTAACAAATATTTCATGTCTCAATTTCTCAACATTTTTTGATTATTATCATCAGTGAACAGGAACTTTATCGTCCAGATCTAATACTAACTCCATCCACATCTCCATTCTTTATTCCCGAACCCCAGCAGTATCTGATAGACCCCCAGGGTCTTTCATGTTTCCATCACGGCAGTGGGCTGTTCTATTTTGCATCCAATAGCAGATTCTTTAAGACCCACTCAATTTCCAAATTTATTATTTTGGAGGTGACCATGCCCAACATTAGGCCCTGACACGCTAAGATGTCAAGAAAACCTTGGGCCTCGCTTTTAGTGTATGTGAAAAATGGAAGACACATGCGGTAAAAACTATACAACGAAAACAGATCAAAAACTGACCATCAGTGGGATAAAAAATAAGATTTTTTTTTAGAGACAAAAAGGCACATAAGTGTGAATAAAGCCTAAGGGTCCCCATATGCATTAGGCCAGTGTTCCCCAACTCCGGTCCTCAAGAGCCACCAACAGGTCATGTTTTCAGGATTTCCTTAGTATTGCACAGGTGATGCAATTATCACCTGTGCAATACTAAGGAAATTGAAATTGAGTTATGCATTACTCGGTAATGTCTTAATATTTCCCTGCTTAATCGTAAAGTGCTACAGAATATCTTGGAACTATATACTGGTAAAAAAAAAATTATTACGGTAATTGTACGTGGACCCCCAACATTCTCCGACAGCTGCTGTCAGAGGGGAGAAGGATCCAGCATGGCAATTTCCGGACTGCCAATCGTTTTGTTCTTTAAGGGTAAATGTGCACATAATGTCTTTTTCAGGAGCCTCTGCTCCGTATCCCACCTGAAAAAGCACTTACGGTAAACGCTATAAGAAGGAGCACATACAACGCATGGTTAAAACAACTTGTTGTTCATAGGTCCGACTTTTGAGTTTCTTTTAACCAATTCAAGCTTTGAAAGACGCAAAGCAGTTAAAGGAGCGACCTGACTGTTCTTCAGGTGGCTTTCGCTTGGAAACCACTCACTACTTTAAATAAATGAGCTTAAAAAAAACAAAGCCAGCAAAGACAACACAAAAAATGCCAAAGAAATGACCAAGAAGACACCTAAGAAAGACGCTTCAGGACACGCCGGCATCTTTTATCCCGAAGTGTCTTTTTTTAGGCATCTTACTTTTCCTCCTGTAAAACCCAATGTTTACACGGACATACAAAATACATTGTTTACACATAGTCTAAGACAGGAGTGGGAACCTTTTTTCTGACATGGGCTATTTAGATATTTATACCATCCTTCGGGGGCCATACAAATCACACGCTAAAGGTACCGTTACACTTAACGATTTACCAACGATCACGACCAGCGATACGACCTGGCCGTGATCGTTGGCAAGTCGTTGTGTGGTCGCTGGAGAGCTGTCACACAGACAGCTCTCCAGCGACCAACGATGCCGAAGTCCCCGGGTAACCAGGGTAAACATCGGGTTACTAAGTGCAGGGCCGTGCTTAGTAACCCGATGTTTACCCTGGTTACCATTGTAAAAGTAAAAAAAAAAACACTACATACTTACATTCCTGTCGTGTCCCTCGCCGTCACCTTCCCTGCACTGTGTAAGCGCTGGCCGGAAAACAGAGCGGTGACGTCACCGCTGTGCCGTGCTTTACGGCCGGCCGGTGCTGACACTGGGGGACGCAGGGAAGCTGACGCTGAAGGACGTGACAGGAACATCACCCTGCATTACTACAAAATACCAGTGATTGCCCGCTGTCTCTAACACCATGTCCTCCCTCTAAAACTGATTCTGTCAAAGCAGAACTTGTATTTCCTCGCTCTACTAACTTTCCCAAACCCAATATTGCTATTTCTGTGTGTGGTTCCACCATTACTCCTCAGCAACATGCCCGCCGTCTTGGTGTGATATCTGACTCAGATATTTCCAACACGCCCTATATCCGATCACTTACTCATTCATGTCACCTACACCTCAAAAACATCTCTAGAATGCAACCTATTCTTACCTTTAACTCTGCAAAACCTTTTACGGTTGCTCTTGTTCATTCTCGTCTGGACTATTGCAACTCTCTTCTAATCGGTCTTCCCCGTACTGAAACTCTTCCCTCGCCAATCCATCCTGATTGCAGCAGTTGGGATCATTTTTGTCTCCAACCGCTACACCTATGCCTCTACCCTGTACCAGTCATTGCACTGGTTGCCCATCCGCTACAGAATACAATACACTATAAACTTATCAATCTCACCCACAAAGGTCTCGTCACCGATCTACATCTCCTCCCTCATTTGTCTACCATGCTTTCAGTGCTAATGACCTTAGACAAACATCCTCAATAATCGGAACTTCCCAGTCCTGTCTCCAAGACTTCTCTCGTGCTGCGCAAGCTCTCTGGAATGCACTATCTCAGACAATTTGATAAATTACAACGGTTTTAAGCATGCCCTAAATATGCATATCTTTAGACTAGCGTATCACCTTACGCAACTAATCTAACTATTCCCTGTTTGCCCTTTCTAAATTTTCCTCAGAATCTAGTACCTTGTATCATCTGTTTATACAACCTCCAAGCATAAAATCATGTACTAAATAGAAATCAGTGTTGGTGACCGATTCATGCCACGTTATTTAAATTCCCCATTTATTATTTTGATGGCTGGACCATACACAACAAGCACTTTTTACCATTTACCTTTAGTGTACCCCTATCTCCTCATAGACTATAAAGCTTGTGAGCAGGGCCCTCAATTCTCTTGTTATGTGTTGAATTATGTGTTACATGTAATGTCCGATATTGTCCGTACATGTCACCTCTGAATCGTAAAGTGGTGTGGATTATGTTTGAGCTATAGAAATAAAAAAAAATGACAGAAAAAAATATATAATATAGTTAAAGTGTGTGGGGGATCAAGAGGGAGGATAAGAATTGATATCACGAAAGATAAAACTGACAGACAAGACAAGAAACTGTTCTTTACTTACGGCTTGGAGTATACAAGAGCTGCAGGCTCATGCTGTGCAGAACAAACAGCGGATGACGTAGTACCAACTCTTACGGCTCGTTGATATATGTACAGTACCTTTCTATATGGCACTGTATGACCTCTCTGCTTTATTTGTATACTGTATAAGCTACGAATCTGCCACATTTCCAGACCTGCTGAACCAATAATAGATCTTCCCCGAGCATATAAAACCACGCCACAAAATCCTAAAGATATGGCCAATGAATCTGAGCAGAGTAATGGGCTTGACGCCAGCGTGCCTTGCGCTAATCCTGGGCATGGTCACCGCACAGCACAGTAAGTGCACAGCACACACACTTCCAGATGTAGCAGAATAGAATTTGCCGTTTATCAGCCATTAACTTTACACAGCACTGTAGGTAAACCTACTTATCACACCGCCCAAACAATGCGCGCTAATAATATCACTCTACAATGGAGCAGCTATTCAAAGAATATTGCCACCTAAAAAAAACTAAATTCTCAGTAAATAGAAGTGAATGATTCATATTTTTCAGTGACATTATTAAATATTATTTTCAGTTGTTTCTCATCTGAATTGTATGTCTGCAGAAGATGAAAGTGGGGACATAATGGCTCTCACATGGGTGGCTACACTGATTTCCCACATTTTTTTTACCCTTTTCTCTTTTTAACTTCCTTTATTTCCCAGAGCAATAACTTTTTTATTTTTCAGTTGAATAAGTCACCTACGGGCTTGGTTTTTTTGCGGTACAAGTTGTAGTTTTTAATGAAATAATTTCTTTTTTTCATACAATGTACTAAGAAATGGGAAAAATTCAAAATGCGATGAAAAGTGATCAAAATAAAAAAAAGCGACATTTGGGGGGGGGGGGGGGGGGTTGTTTTTATGACATTCCTTATGTGTTTGGTAAAAAATTACCCCCCGACATGGCTCAATACGATTATGGTGATACTAAACTTGTACGGTTTGTTTAAGTGGTGAAAAAAAAAACTAATAATAATTTTTTAAAAATTGTCTCATCATTTTCTAACATTTGTATTTTTTAAAATTCTTCTTTCAATGGCCCTGTGTGATGAGCGCTTTTCTTTTTTTGCATGTTAAGCTGTAGCTTTTTCATTGGTAACATTTTTTTTAATATACAATGTTTTGATCTCTTTCATTGCATTTTTTTTTTGGGGGGGGGGGCATAGGGTGACAAAGCAGCAATTCTGATGGTTCTTGTTTTTTATTTTACTCTGCTTACTATACGGACTAAATAATTTAATATTTTGATAGATCGGACATGGTGAGACCAAATGTTAATTTTTTATTTATTACATTTCCTTATTTTTAAATGAAGAAAGGGAGAAATGTTTTTATATATAGATACATTTTTAACCCCCTCCCCAAGACCCCATCACACTTTTCAATCTTTTTTTATTTTAGTTCTCATAGGGAGGTCTTCCTTATTGTAGTAAATAGGTAAATGGGCTTTGAGGCCCAGCAGAGCTTTATAAGACAACGATGGCATCGGAGGAAGCCTCAGCAGGCCCCTGGATGTTATGGTAACCTGTCAGCACGTGGCCATCACAATGCGGGCGGGCCCGATGGTAGCCAGTGCATGTGTGTTCCCGCAACCATGGTATTTAAAGGCCGCGGTTTGTGATTGACGTCTCCTGACCAGCAGTGATTTCCAGAACTTTGAGAATGCCTCTTGCATGAAATAACACTAACACATTGGCATCTAAATGGTTAAGCAGCAGCGATCAGAGCCACCTCTGTTCGCCACTATTACATGCAGATTCCAGCTTTAAAACACAGTCTCTGCCACGTCCCGCTGCGTACACCCGTGCCCGACATGTACAGCGGAAGTCGGGAAGAGGTAAAGAGTTACTCCAGCATACACTTTTCTTAGGGCCGACCACTGGAGATGAAGCTACTGAAACAGCCGGCAGCGTCTGAGCCGGGCTATCTATTAAACTCCCATTCATGAGAGTAACGTGACCATGTGCCCCCTAAGGCCACCACCGGAGATCGGCACTGATCAGCTGGGAGTGGAATAGTTAGAATTAAACAATGGAAAAATACAATTTCTACCGATAACGGAAGCATTTCTACAAGAAGAGACCATTTGTCCTTGAATGTCATGACCCTACTACCGCAGCCCCGTTGTGTCTGCACACCTCGATCACATAATGCATTCATAATGTTCAGTTGTACTAGCTTCCACATTTCACTTAGAGAATCAACTCCAAAATGGCCTCCTCCTCTCAGCTTGTTGCTATGGACACCCCAGGCCTGCTTAGTGTATGAGGCCTAGGTTCTTCTTGTTCTGGGGCCTGCATCAGCTCAGCACGCCGTCCGCCCCTAATGAAAGCAGCGGCAGCCAGAGTGGTGATCAGCATGCTGAGGAGGAGACAGATACCGATAATGTGGCCATGCTCAGTGGTGGGCTGCGTCTGTCCGTATGACTCCATCCCACTACAAACACCGGCGCTCTCGCCAGTCTTTGCTGACAGGAATGCTGCTGGCTAGTTAACTGTTTAATATCAAGACCAAAAGGAGTCAATGAGGCGAGCCACTGATATTACTATATAAACACCGAACTACCGTGGTCATGTGCCACCATATGCACCGAACAACTGAAGATTATAATGTATAATCCTATAACATATACAAAGAACTAAACGGTTACTAGAAACCCAAAGTTACCATACAACAGATAATTGTAATCCAGCTAACAGCAGGCATGAGCCCCGCCATGGCTGCCCTAGGCCTCGATAATTCGACAGCAACTATTCTCATTGCAAGATCTGGACAATACATGGAGACAAAACAGCACCACAACCTGGTATGATGCCCACCAATACTCATGGGGTACCTACCCAAATAAATAGATGTAAAATCACAGTGCCAGCAATCCATTTTTATCTTCCTTTTGTGGCACAATCAGCTATAATCATGGCATATACAGTACAGACCAAAAGTTTGGACACACCTCATTTAACCCCTTCATGACCAGGGGATTTTTCGTTTTTCCGTGTTCGTTTTTCGCTCCCCTCCTTCCCAGAGCCATAACTTTTTTATTTTTCCGTCAATTTGGCCATGTGAGGGCTTATTTTTTGCGGGACGAGTTGTACTTTTGAACGACATCATTGGTTTTAACATGTCGTGTACTAGAAAACGGGAAAAAAATTCCAAGTGCGGTGAAATTGCAAAAAAAGTGCAATCCCACATTGGTTTTTTGTTTGGCTTTTTTGCTAGGTTCACTAAATGCTAAAAATGACCTGCCATTATGATTCTCCAGGTCATTACGAGTTCATAGACACCAAACATGACTAGGTTATTTTTTATCTAAGTGGTGAAAAAAAATTCCAAACTTTGCTAAAAAAAAAAAAAAAAAATTGCGCCATTTTCCGATACTCGTAGCGTCTCCATTTTTCGTGATCTGGGGTCGGTTGAGGGCTTATTTTTTGCGTGCCGAGATGACGTTTTTAATGATAGCATTTCGGTGCAGATACGTTCTTTTGATCGCCCGTTATTGCATTTTAATGCAATGTCGCGGCGACCAAAAAAACGTAATTCTGGCGTTTCGAGTTTTTTTCCCGCTACGCTGTTTAGCGATCAGGTTAATACTTTTTTTTATTTGATAGATCGGGCAATTCTGAGCGCGGCGATACCAAATATGCGTAGATTTGATATTTTTTTTATTGATTTATTTTGATTGGGGCGAAAGGGGGGTGATTTAAACTTTTATGTTTTTTTTATTTTTTTCACATTTTTTTAAACTTTTTTTTTTAACTTTTGCCATGCTTCAATAGCCTCCATGAGAGGCTAGAAGCAGGCACAAGCCGATCGGCTCTGCTACATAGCAGCGATCTGCTGATCGCTGCTATGTAGCAGAATTGCACGTGTGCTGTGAGCGCCGACCACAGGGTGGCGCTCACAGCGACGGGCAATCAGTAACCATAGAGGTCTCAAGGACCTCTATGGCTACAATGGAGACGCATCACCGACCCCCGGACATGTGACGGGGGTCGGCGATGACGTCATTTCCGGCCGCCCGGCCGGAAGCGGTAGTTAAATGCCGCTGTCTGCGTTTGACAGCGGCATTTAACTAGTTAATAGGTGCGGGCAGATCGCGATTCTGCCCGCGCCTATTACGGGCACATGTCAGCTGTTCAAAACAGCTGACATGTCCCGGCTTTGGTGCGGGCTCACCGCGGAGCCCTGCATCAAAGCAGGGGAGCCGGCATCGGACGGTATAGTACGTCCGATGCCGGTAAGGGGTTAAAGATTTTTCTGTATTTTCATGACTATGAAAATTGTAAATTCACACTGAAGGCATAAAAACTATAAATTAACACATGTGGAATTATATACTTAACAAAAAAGTGTGGAACAACTGAAAATGTCTTATATTTTAGGTTCTTCAAAGTAGCCACCTTTTAGTTTGATGACTGCTTTGCACACTCTTGGCATTCTCTTGATGAGCTTCAAGAGGTAGTCACCGGGAATGGTTTTCACTTCACAGGAGTGCCCTGTCAGGTTTAATAAGTGGGATTTCTTGCCTTATAAATGGGGTTGGGACCATCAGTTGTGTTGTGCAGAAGTCTGGTGGATACACAGCTGATAGTCCTACTGAATAGACTCTTAGAATTTGTATTATGGCAAGAAAAAAGCAGCCAAGTAAAGAAAAACGAGTTGCCATCATTACTTTAAGAAACGAAGGTCAGTCAGTCTGTAAAATTGGGAAAACTTTGAAAGTGTCGCCAAGTGCAGTGGCAAAAACCATCAAGCGCTACAAAGAAACTGGCTCACATGAGGACCACCCCAGGAAAGAAAGACCAAGAGTCACCTCTGCTTCCGACGATAAGTTTATCCGAGTCACCAGCCTCAGAAATCGCAGGTTAACAGCAGCTCAGATTAGAGACCAGGTCAATGTCACACAGAGTTCTAGCAGCAGACACATCTCTACAACAACTGTTAAGAGGAGACTTTGTGCAGCAGGCCTTCATGGTAAAATAGCTGCTAGGAAACCACTGCTAAGGACAGGCAACAAGCAGAAGAGACTTGTTTGGGCTAAAGAACACAAGGAATGGACATTAGACCAGTGAAAATCTGTGCTGTGGTCTGATGATTCCAAACTTGAGATCTTTAGTTCCAACCACGGTGTCTTTGTACGATGCAGAAAAGGTGAACGCATGGACTCTACATGCCTGGTTCCCACCGTGAAGCATGGAGGAGGAGGTGAGATGGTGTGGGGGTGCTTTGCTGGTGACACTGTTGGGGGATTTATACAAAATTGAAGGCATGCTATTCCATCTGGATTGCGTTTTGTTGGACCATCATTTATTTTTCAACAGGACAATGACCCCAAACACACCTCCAGGCTGTGTAAGGGCTATGTGACCAAGAAGGAAAGTGATGGGGTGCTACGCCAGATGACCTGGCCTCCACAGTCACCAGACCTGAACCCAATCGAGATGGTTTGGGGTGAGCTGGACCGCAGAGTGAAGCAAAAGGGCCAACAAGTGCTAAGCATCTCTGGGAACTCCTTCAAGATTGTTGGAAGACCATTCCTGGTGACTACCTCTTGAAGATCATCAAGAGAATGCCAAGAGTGTGCAAAGCAGTCATCAAAGCAAAAGGTGGCTACTTTGAATAACCTAGAATATAAGACATAATTTCAGTTGTTTCACACTTTTTTGTTAAGTATATAATTCCACATGTGTTCATTCATAGTTTTGATGCCTTCAGTGTGAATGTACAATTTTCATAGTCATGAAAACACAGAAAAATCTTTAAATGAGAAGGTGTGTCCAAACTTTTGGTCTGTACTGTATATGGATAAATGGTGGAGATTGCAAATGGGATTGTGGTGCTGTAACGCCATTGTCCAGGTCCAGGTTAAATTTTCTAACGAAAGTCTGATCAGAACCTCAGGCTGGCGCCCCACGTGCTGTTGTGACAAGGAAAGGGGCAACATTTTTAAGGGTGCAAAATTTAAAAAGAGATAAAAAAAAAGAAAACAGCTGTGGTGTTGCTAGAGCTGAAGCTTCATGACAGTGCAACATGCCTCATCCTTCTGGCCGGGTGTCCCAGATCTCTAGGTGGACACCACTATGAAATGTATCACCGTCAACATGACGCCAATACAGATGGATGGTGTGGTAGATCAGGGAGCCTGTAGCCTGCTGGGGGTCTATGGCCTACAATACCGTCAGCTTCCTGGCGCCACCTGTGCCAGCCTGCTTTTTGTGCCGAAGAGAATGGAACAAATACTTAAACTAAAGGAAGTATTAATACAGGTCCTTCTCAAAAAATTAGCATATAGTGTTAAATTTCATTATTTACCATAATGTAATGATTACAATTAAACTTTCATATATTATAGATTCATTATCCACCAACTGAAATTTGTCAGGTCTTTTATTGTTTTAATACTGATGATTTTGGCATACAACTCCTGATAACCCAAAAAACCTGTCTCAATAAATTAGCATATTTCACCCATCCAATCAAATAAAAGTGTTTTTTAATAACAAAAAAACCATCCATCAAATAATAATGTTCAGTTATGCACTCAATACTTGGTCGGGAGTCCTTTTGCAGAAATGACTGCTTCAATGCGGCGTGGCATGGAGGCAATCAGCCTGTGACACTGCTGAGATGTTATGGAGGCCCAGGATGCTTCAATAGCGGCCTTAAGCTCATCCAGAGTGTTGGGTCTTGCGTCTCTCAACTTTCTCTTCACAATATCCCACAGATTCTCTATGGGGTTCAGGTCAGGAGAGTTGGCAGGCCAATTGAGCACAGTAATACCATGGTCAGTAAACCATTTACCAGTGGTTTTGGCACTGTGAGCAGGTGCCAGGTCGTGCTGAAAAATGAAATCTTCATCTCCATAAAGCATTTCAGCCGATGGAAGCATGAAGTGCTCCAAAATCTCCTGATAGCTAGCTGCATTGACCCTGCCCTTGATGAAACACAGTGGACCAACACCAGCAGCTGACATGGCACCCCACACCATCACTGACTGTGGGTACTTGACACTGGACTTCAGGCATTTTGGCATTTCCTTCTCCCCAGTCTTCCTCCAGACTCTGGCACCTTGATTTCTGAATGACATGCAAAATTTGCTTTCATCAGAAAAAAGTACTTGGGACCACTTAGCAACAGTCCAGTGCTGCTTCTCTGTAGCCCAGGTCAGGCGCCTCTGCCGCTGTTTATGGTTCAAAAGTGGCTTTACCTGGGGAATGCGGCACCTGTAGCCCATTTCCTGCACACGCCTGTGCACGGTGGCTCTGGATGTTTCCACACCAGACTCAGTCCACTGCTTCCTCAGGTTCCCCAAGGTCTGGAATCGGTCCTTCTCCACAATCTTCCTCAGGGTCCGGTCTCCTCTTCTTGTTGTACAGCGTTTTCTGCCACATTGTTTCCTTCCAACAGACTTACCATTGAGGTGCCTTGATACAGCACTCTGGGAACAGCCTATTTGTTGAGAAATTTCTTTCTGGGTCTTACCCTCTTGCTTGAGGGTGTCAATGATGGCCTTCTTGACATCTGTCAGGTCGCTAGTCTTACCCATGATGGGGGTTTTGAGTAATGAACCAGGCAGGGAGTTTATAAAAGCCTCAGGTATCTTTTGCATGTGTTTAGAGTTAATTAGTTGATTCAGAAGATTAGGGTAATAGGTCGTTTAGAGAACCTTTTCTTGATATGCTAATTTATTGAGACAGGTTTTTTGGGTTATCAGGAGTTGTATGCCAAAATCATCAGTATTAAAACAATAAAAGACATGACAAATTTCAGTTGGTGGATAATGAATCTATAATATATGAAAGTTTAATTGTAATCATTACATTATGGTAAATAATGAAATTTAACACTAAGGGTACCGTCACACAGTGCAATTTTGATCGCTACGACGGCACGATTTGTGACGTTCGAGCGATATAGTTACGATATCGCAGTGTCTGACACGCTCCTGCGATCAGGGACCCCGCTGAGAATCGTACGTCGTAGCAGATCGTTTGAAACTTTCTTTCGTCGTCTAGTGTCCCGCTGTGGCGGTATGATTGCATGGTGTAACATATATCGTATACGATGTGCGCATAGTAACCAACGGCTTCTACATCGCACATACGTCATGAAATTATCGCTCCAGCGTCGTAGATTGCAAAGTGTGACAGCAGTCTACGACGCTGGAGCGATATTGTTACGACGCTGGAGCGTCACGGATCGTACCGTCGTAGCGATGAAAATTGCACTGTGTGACGGTACCCTATATGCTAATTTTTTGAGAAGGACCTGTACTTTCCAAAGGGAGCACTCAGCGGGGCATTATTTGCTTTAAGAAGGCACTATTGCCGATTTAGGAAAGTCAAAACACGCCTTGCACCGGGTGCTGCAAACAACAATATGCTTTTGGCTTCACGTGACCCTATGCTTTAAGACCTTCATACACATTAGATTAATGTTGGCCGAATCTGCAGATATTGACGTTTTCGACCGACAGTCTAGTGTGTAACAGATGACTGTAGCAAAGGTCCTGCATGCCTTAGTTTGGACCACAGATTATTTTGTTCTTCCCAAAATAAGCCACCACCAGAGATGTCTGGCAGCAGCTCTCTCCTAGAGAACAAAGAAGTGCTCAGCATCTGAGAGACGACCGAGATAGTTGCCAGCTGGACAATCGGCTAAACCATCATTAGGCCGTCAGCCATCTAAGGTGTATGGAGGATTGTACAGATTGGTGTACAGAAACACAAGTGAGTGTGTGCAAAGTTTACTTACTTTATGACAATGACAAATTGATTTCAAAAGACATCATCATCCTCATCATCATCAAATCCACTAGAGACGATCGGATTTCCACTCCTACCATAAATAATAATAATACATGGCTTGCCACAAGACCTTGCAATGTTTCATATCCTTCAAACTTCCAGTTTACCACAGTTTCTAGTGATAACAGTACTCTAATAGGCCATGACTTAGGTAATAACCTTCCACTTGGGACCTAAAACAATCATATTTAGAAATATAACTTACTGTGCAGGAGACCAGGCCCACAGACAATGGTGCCAACTAAGCTCATAATTAAAGGGACTGTCCCAAATATTACTTTTATAATCAGATCAGTTTATCCATCTTTGTCAGGCTAGATCACAATCCCAAGAATGAGTTGGGGTCATCCATCAGTGGAAGAGGCACGTACAGTTACAGATCATTGGACATACGGGAGTTAGCCGTCTAGAACATCGCAATGCCATAGGCCTTCCTGTATGGCGGCACACAAGACTCCACGAAAGCCTCTTTATACATCTGTCTGTGCTGCCATATAACTCTTCCCTTAAACACCATATTCTCCCCTATATCTCCATATAAATATACTGGTATGGGATGAGCCTAAAGCAGGCGATTGGCCCCATATCGGGGATTTGTACAACCCCGATCCATACTATGGCTTTGCAATGCAGGGCGTTCATCTAGTTTACTATTTTAATCTGTGATACATTAAGTTTAGTGATGAGCGAATATACTCGTTACTCGAGATTTCCCGAGCACGCTCGGGAGTCCTCCGAGTATTTTTTAGTGCTCGGAGATTTAGTTTTTCTTGCCGCAGCTGAATGATTTACATCTGTTAGCCAGCTTGATTACATGTGGGGATTCCCTAGCAACCAGGCAACCCCCACATGTACTTATGCTGGCTAACAGATGTAAATCATTCAGCTGAGGCGATGAAAACTAAATTTCCGAGCACTAAAAAATACTCGGAGGACACCCGAGCGTGCTCGGGAAATATCGAGTAACGAGTATATTCGCTCATCACTAATTTAGTTCTGTACATACGTACAATAGGATTGGTCAGTTTGGGGCACTGAATAAACCCCACTTGCTCATCCGTTTCCATAACTCCCATTGAGAAAGCAGCACACATGTGGCCCCATCTCTATTCGTTCTCCGCCTGGAGGCCATGTCATAAATGATGAAGCCAGTGCCTGACTGCTGAAACCACTAGATGTTACTGCCAGCAGAAGCCATGCTTGCCCATGCCAATGGCAGTCACGGGTACTACAATTTCCACGGGATCATATAGGGCTGTCCTTAGTGCCCCGCTTGGGTCAGAATCAGATTCTTAGAGCGTCTGATGATGATGAAATTGCAGATCCCACTAATAGGTAGATATTTTACGGTGTTGCTTCAAAACCTGCTACATTATTAAAATGTACTTCATGCAGCAAATCAAATGCATACATCCCATAAATCCATGAAACATTTGCCATTTCTTAACTACGCGTTGGGATTTACATGTTTGGTTTGGCAACCAGAGACCTGGCTCAATTCCCAAACTATTCTGCTCTCCACCACCGGAGAGCTCAATCTCTGACTAGGACTTGGCTGTACGGTCAAAATCCGTAAAGTGCGGCCTTGTTCTACTATACATCACCTCTACATATTAAGTCAGTTATCCAGGACTACAATACTGATGGCGTATCCATCATGTGAATGGGACCGAGTTGCAATACCAGGCACAGCCAGTAACACAGGAGGGGCGCTGTGCCTGGTAAACAATTAGGCTGAGGCTTTGTTGACTTTGGCCATGACACAGGGTCACATAGGCAAAAATTGCTATGTGCCATCGCTACATCGCAGTGTAATGCAGGTGAACGCAGGCTAATTCAGCCCCTGAGGTCACAATATGACACCACTTACCTGCCATACAGTGCAATTCAGTAGTAGCACAGTAATTTTTGGCAGAGTGAACTGTGCCGCAGCCAAAGTTGTCCTGTCCCCCCACTAAGGCACCATCAATTAACTGGCGGTAGGTTTCCCACCAATCTGTAGTGATGACCTGTATCCATCGGCATTGTAGTCCCAATATTTATAGATTCGTTAGTCAGCAGTTATCTTTTTAATGAACGGTGCTTCCCTGAATGTACACGTAAGTCATGATTGAAATATAAAATACAGCAATAATCAGATATTTTAGCAGCAGCTGCCTCCTTGTTGATGGTTTCCAGGTATCAATAATTGATTAAAAAATGAAAAATATATTTACTGCCAACACAAGCAATGTACATCAAAAGTAGAGCTTCCTTTGGAATCATATTCTTTGTCGTCTCGACTTCCTCCCACCTCATCTTTTCTTTTTGATTGACTTAACCCCTTAGGGTACCGTCACACAGTGCAATTTTGATCGCTACGACGGCACGATTCGTGACGTTCGAGCGATATAGTTACGATATCGCAGTGTCTGACACGCTCCTGCGATCAGGGACCCCGCTGAGAATCGTACGTCGTAGCAGATCGTTTGAAACTTTCTTTCGTCGTCTAGTGTCCCGCTGTGGCGGCATGATTGCATGGTGTAACATATATCGTATACGATGTGCGCATAGTAACCAACGGCTTCTACATCGCACATACGTCATGAAATTATCGCTCCAGCGTCGTAGATTGCAAAGTGTGACAGCAGTCTACGACGCTGGAGCGATATTGTTACGACGCTGGAGCGTCACGGATCGTACCGTCGTAGCGATGAAAATTGCACTGTGTGACGGTACCCTTAGTGACAGAGCCAATTTGGTACTTAATGACCAGGCCAATTTTTGCAATTCTGACCACTGTCACTTTATGAGGTTATAACTCTGGAACGCTTCAACGGATCCCACTGATTCTGAGACTATTTTTTCGTGACATATTGTACTTCATGTTAGTGGTAACATTTCTTCGATATTACTTGCGATTATTTATGAAAAAAACGGAAATATGGCGAAAATTTTTAAAATTTTGCAATTTTCAAACTTTGTATTTTTATGCCCTTAAATCAGAGAGATATGTCATAAAAAATAGTTAATAAATAACATTTCCCACATGTCTACTTTACATCAGCACAATTTTGGAAACAAAATTTTTTTTTGTTAGGGAGTTATAAGGGTTAAAAGTTGACCAGCAATTTCTCATTTTTACAACACCATTTTTTTTTTAGGGACCACATCACATTTGAAGTCATTTTGAGGGGTCTATATGATAGAAAATAATGAAGTGTGACACCATTCTAAAAACTACACCCCTCAAGGTTCTCAAAACCACATTCAAGAAGTTTATTAACCCTTTACATGCTTCACAGGAACTGAAACAATGTGGAAGGAAAAAATGAACATTTAACTTTTTTTTGCAAACATCTTAATTCAGAACCATTTTTTTTATTTTCACAAGTGTAAAAACAGAAATGTAACCATAAATTTTGTTATGCAATTTCTCCTGAATACGCCAATACCCCATATGTGAGGGTAAACCACTGGTAGGGCGCACCGCAGAACTTAGAAGTGAAGGAGTGCCGTTTGACTTTTTCAATGCAGAATTGGCTGGAATTGAGATCGGACGCCATGTCACGTTTAGAGAGCCCCTGATGTGCCTAAACAGTGGAAACTCCCCACAAGTGACACCATTTTGGAAACTAGACCCCTTAAGGAACTTATCTAGATGTGTGGTGAGCACTTTGAACCCCCAAGTGCTTCACAGAAGTTTATAACGTAGAGCCGTGAAAATAAAAAATCGCTTTTGTTTACACAAAAATGATCTTTTTGCCCACAAATTTTTATTTTCACAAGGGTAACAGGAGAAATTAGACCACAAAAGTTGTTGTGCAATTTCTCCTGAGTACGTCGATACCCAATATGTGGTGGTAAACCACTGTTTGGGCGCACCGCAGAGCTTGGAAGAGAAAGAGTGCCGTTTTACTTTTTCAATGTAGAATTGGCTGGAATTGAGATCGGACGCCATGTCGCGTTTGGAGAGCCCCTGATGTGCCTAAACAGTAGAAATCCCCCACAAGTGACCCCATTTTGGAAACTAGACCCCCCATGGAACTTATCTAGATGTGTGGTGAGAACCTTGAATGCCCAAGTGCTTCACAGAAGTTTATAATGCAGAGCCGTGAAAATAAAAAATATTTTTTTTTTCCACAAAAAAGATTTTTTAGCCACCAAATTTTTATTTTCACAAGGGTAACAAGAGAAACTGGACCCCAAAAGTTGTTGTCCAATTTGTCCTGAGTATGCTGGTACCCCATATGTGGGGGTAAACCACTGTTTGGGCGCACGGCAGAGCTCGGAAGGAAGGAGCGCCGTTTTGGAATGCAGACTTTGATAGAATGGTCTGCGGGTATTATGTTGCGTTTGCAGAGCCCCTGATGTACCTAACCAGTAGAAACCCTCCACAAGTGACCCCATTTTGGAAACTAGACCCCCCAAGGAACTTATCTAGATGTGTGGTGAGAACTTTGAATGCCCAAGTGCTTCACAGAAGTTTAGAATGCAGAGTCATGAAAATAAAAAATATTTTTTTTCCACAAAAAAGATATTGTAACCCCCAAGTTTTTATTTTCACAAGGGTAACAGGAGAAATTGGACTGCAATAGTTGTTGTCCAATTTATCCCGAGTACGCTGATGCGCCATATGTGGCGGTAAACCACTGTTTGGGCGCACGGCAGAGCTCGGAAGGGAAGGAGCGCCTTTTTGGAATGCAGACTTTGATAGAATGGTCTGTGGGCATTATGTTGCGATTGCAGAGCCCCTGATGTACCTAAACTGTAGTAACCCCCCACAAGTGACCCCATTTTGGAAACTAGACCCCCCAAGGAACTTATCTAGATGTGTGGTGAGAACTTTGAATGCCCAAGTTCTTCACAGAAGTTTAGAATGCAGAGTCGTGAAAATAAAAAATATTTTTTTTTTCACAAAAAAGATTTTGTAGCCCCCAAGTTTTTATTTTCACAAGGGTAACAAGAGAAATTGGACCCCAGAAGTTGTTGTCCAATTTATCCCGAGTACGCTGATGCCCCATATGTGGGGGTAACCCACTGTTTGGGCGCACGGCAGAGCTCAGAAGGGAGGGAGCACCATTTGACTTTTTGAGCGCAAAATTGGCTGTCGTGTTTGGAGACCCCCTGATGTACCTAAACAGTGGAAACCCCCCAATTCTAGCTCCAACCCTAACCCCAACACACCCCTAACCCTAATCCCAACCTCATCCATAATCCTAATCACTAACCCTAACCATAATCACAACCCTTACCCCAAAACAACCCTAATGTCAACCCTAACCATAACCCTAATCAAAACCCTAAATCCAACACACCCCTAATCCTAATCTCAACCCTAACCTCAAACCTAACCCTAATCCCAATACACCCCTAATCACAACCCTAACCTTAACCCTAATCCCAAACCTAACCCTAATCCCAAGCGTAACCCTAATGCCAACCCTAACCCTAATACGAACCCTAATCCAAACCCTAACCCTAATCCCAGCTCTAACCCTAACTTTAGCCCCAACCCTAGCCCTAACTTTAGCCCCAACCCTAACCCTAGGGCTACTTTCACACTTGCGTCGTTTGGCATCCGTCGCAATCCGTCGTTTTGGACAAGAAACGGATCCTGCAAATGTGCCCGCAGGATGCGTTTTTTGCCCATAGACTTGTATTGCCGACGGATCGTGACGGATGGCCACACGTCGCGTCCGTCGTGCACTGGATCACTTGTGTTTTGGCGGAGCGTCGGCACAAAAAAAGTTCAATGAAACGTTTTTTTGTACGTCGCATCCGCCATTTCTGACCGCGCATGCGTGGCCGTAACTCCGCCCCCTCCTCCCCAGGACATAGATTGGGCAGCGGATGTGTTGAAAAACTACAGCTGCTGCCCACGTTGTGCACAATTTTCACAACGTGCGTCGGTATGTCGGGCCGACGCATTGCGACGGCCCCGTACCGACATAAGTGTGAAAGAAGCCTAACCCTAAGATTAGCCCCAACCCTAACCCTAAATTTAGCCCCAACCCTAGCCCTACCCCTAACCTAACCCTACCCCTAACCTAACCCTACCCCTAACCCTACCCCTAACCTAACCCTAACCTAACCCTAACCCTACCCCTAACCCTACCCCTAACCCTACCCCTAACCCTACCCCTAACCTAACCCTACCCTACCCCTAACCCTAACCCTACCCCTAACCTAACCCCTAACCCTAACCCTACCCCTAATTTTAGCCCCAACTGCTGTTCTCCTGCCGGCCGGCAGATGGAGACAGATGGCGGGCGCACTGGGCATGCGTCCGCCATGTTCTGCTGCCGGCGGCCAGGAGGAGCAGCAAGAGGATCCAGGGACCTAGGTGAGTATGCTAGGGTCCCCGAATCCCCCTATTTCTCTGTCCTCTGATGTGCGATCACATCAGAGGACAGAGAATTACACTTTACTTTTTTTTTTTTTTTGCGGTCGCCGGTAAACAGTTAATTACCGGCGATCGCAAAACAGGGGTCGGTAATACCGACCCCGATCGTGCTCTTTGGGGTCTCGGCTACCCCCGGCAGCCGAGACCCCAAAGATTCTCCCGGTGCCGGCCGGCGGGCGCACTGCGCATGCGCCCGCCATTTTGAAGATGGCGGCGCCCACCGGGAGACACGAGGAGCATCGGGGGAGCTAGGTGAGTATTGGGGGGCCACCTGGGACCCCTTTTCTCTGTCCTCCGATGTGCGATCACATCGGAGGACAGAGAAATTAAAAAGAGATCGCTTTTTTTTTTTTTTGCGATTGCCGGTAAACGGTTAATTACCGGCGATCGCAAATGCGGGGTGGGTTAAAACCCCCCCCGAATCATGTTCTCTGGGGTCTCGGCTACCCTCGGCAGCCGAGACCCCGGAGAAAATCGGCCTCTGGGGGGCGCTATGGACTTTTTCCACAGCGCCGTTAATTAACGCGCTGTGGTTTAAGTACCCTTAGCGGCCGCCGTTAAAAGGCGTATCGGCGGTCGCTAAGGGGTTAAAGGGGTTGTCTCATAAACAATGTCATTCACTTATACACAGGATAGGTTATAAATGTGTGATCATTGGCCGTCTACCTGCAGGGCCCCCCACAACCAATAAAAGTGGGGATCTGTGACCACTGTCGCATCATGTGTCCAGTACAGAAGTCGCACCTGATCATTGGCTTCCCAGGAACACTCATTTCCCAATATTTGGACAGTCTAAACAGGCTGCCAATCACCAGAATAATGAACAAAACGCCTGTTATTAGATTGATGCAGTTACTTTTAAGCTAGCTTAAAAACCATCATTCTCACCAGCACATCGTCCTGTGTAAACAAGAAAGTGCTGCCGAGAACAATGATATTCTATGTGTGCATGAGTGTGGTCGGCTTTTCTGAAAAGGCTGTTAATCGCGGAGCATGATAGCATCGGATAGGAGATAGTGTAAATGCATCTTAACATCTCAGCAGTCAGACATTCATAGCGTACCCTGTGTATAGGTTATAAATGTTATTAATGGGACAATCCCTTTATTTACAAGTGGCAGATCTAACGACCATGGGTTGTAAATTACGTTGCGCACTGTGGACAAAGGAACAAGGTCTCTGGAGATGGACTTGTAACATTAAGATTGTTGATATTTTGGTTCTCAATCCTCAGACCGTTCTCTTCTCCTCTTTCTGTTCTCCATGCTTAGTGTGGCACAAATAGACACAAAATACAAAGATTGAGTCAACTTCCCTTTTTATCTGGCTTCAGGTGTGATTCTCATATTGCCCACATCTGTTACTTGCCACAGGTGAGTCTGAATGAGCATTACATGCTTAAAACAAATTTGTTTAACCACGATTTTTTTTTGGAAAGGTGCCAACAATTTTGTCCGGCCCATTTTTGGGGTTTTGTGTGAAATTATGTCCAACTTGTCTTTTTTTATCTGTTTTTTTTTTGTGTTGTTACAACACAATACTGAGCATTTATGTAAAGTGCAGTCCTGCCTCACTACTGAACATGTACATAAAGCGCAGCACTGCCTCACTACTGAGCATGTACATAAAGAGCAGCACTGCCTCACTACTGAGCATGTACATAAAGTGCAGCACTGCCTCACTACTGAGCATGTACATAAAGAGCAGCACTGCCTCACTACTGAGCATGTACATAAAGAGCAGCACTGCCTCACTGCTGAGCATGTACATAAAGTGCAGCACTGCCTCACTACTGAGCATGTACATAAAGAGCAGCACTGCCTCACTACTGAGCATGTACATAAAGTGCAGCACTGCCTCACTGCTGAGCATGTACATAAAGTGCAGCACTGCCTCCCTACTGAGCATGTACATAAAGTGCAGCACTGCTTCACTACTGAGCATGTACATAAAGTGCAGCACTGCCTCACTACTGAGCATGTACATAAAGCGCAGCACTGCCTCACTACTGAGCATGTACATAAAGCGCAGCACTGCCTCACTACTGAGCATGTACATAAAGTGTAGCACTGCCTCACTACTGAGCATGTACATAAAGTGCAGCACTGCCTCACTACTGAGCATGTACATAAAGCGCAGCACTGCCTTACTACTGAGCATGTACATAAAGAGCAGCACTGCCTTACTACTGAGAATGTACATAAAGTGCAGCCCTGCCTCACTACTGAGCATGTACATAAAGAGCAGCACTGCCTCACTACTGAGCATGTACATAAAGAGCAGCACTGCCTCACTGCTGAGCATGTACATAAAGAGCAGCACTGCCTCACTACTGAGTATGTACATAAAGAGCAGCACTGCCTCACTACTGAGAATGTACATAAAGTGCAGCACTGCCTCACTACTGAGCATGTACATAAAGAGCAGCACTGCCTCACTACTGAGCATGTACATAAAGAGCAGCACTGCCTCACTACTGAGCATGTACATAAAGAGCAGCACTGCCTCACTGCTGAGCATGTACATAAAGAGCAGCACTGCCTCACTACTGAACATGTACATAAAGCGCAGCACTGCCTCACTACTGAACATGTACATAAAGCGCAGCACTGCCTCACTACTGAACATGTACATAAAGCGCAGCACTGCCTCACTACTGAGCATGTACATAAAGAGCAGCACTGCCTCACTACTGAGCATGTACATAAAGAGCAGCACTGCCTCACTACTGAGCATGTACATAAAGAGCAGCACTGCCTCACTGCTGAGCATGTACATAAAGAGCAGCACTGCCTCACTACTGAACATGTACATAAAGCGCAGCACTGCCTCACTACTGAACATGTACATAAAGTGCAGCACTGCCTCACTACTGAACATGTACATAAAGCGCAGCACTGCCTCACTACTGAGCATGTACATAAAGAGCAGCACTGCCTCACTACTGAGCATGTACATAAAGAGCAGCACTGCCTCACTGCTGAGCATGTACATAAAGTGCAGCACTGCCTCACTACTGAGCATGTACATAAAGAGCAGCACTGCCTCACTACTGAGCATGTACATAAAGAGCAGCACTGCCTCACTGCTGAGCATGTACATAAAGTGCAGCACTGCCTCACTACTGAGCATGTACATAAAGAGCAGCACTGCCTCACTACTGAGCATGTACATAAAGTGCAGCACTGCCTCACTGCTGAGCATGTACATAAAGTGCAGCCCTGCCTCACTACTGAGCATGTACATAAAGAGCAGCACTGCCTCACTACTGAGAATGTACATAAAGAGCAGCACTGCCTCACTACTGAGCATGTACATAAAGAGCAGCACTGCCTCACTACTGAGCATGTACATAAAGTGCAGCACTGCCTCACTACTGAGAATGTACATAAAGTGCAGCCCTGCCTCACTACTGAGCATGTACATAAAGAGCAGCACTGCCTCACTGCTGAGCATGTACATAAAGAGCAGCACTGCCTCACTACTGAGTATGTACATAAAGAGCAGCACTGCCTCACTACTGAGAATGTACATAAAGTGCAGCACTGCCTCACTACTGAGCATGTACATAAAGAGCAGCACTGCCTCACTACTGAGCATGTACATAAAGAGCAGCACTGCCTCACTACTGAGAATGTACATAAAGTGCAGCACTGCCTCACTACTGAGCATGTACATAAAGAGCAGCACTGCCTCACTACTGAGCATGTACATAAAGAGCAGCACTGCCTCACTACTGAGCATGTACATAAAGAGCAGCACTGCCTCACTACTGAGCATGTACATAAAGTGCAGCACTGCCTCACTACTGAGTATGTACATAAAGAGCAGCACTGCCTCACTACTGAGAATGTACATAAAGTGCAGCACTGCCTCACTACTGAGCATGTACATAAAGAGCAGCACTGCCTCACTACTGAGCATGTACATAAAGAGCAGCACTGCCTCACTACTGAGCATGTACATAAAGAGCAGCACTGCCTCACTACTGAGCATGTACATAAAGTGCAGCACTGCCTCACTACTGAGTATGTACATAAAGAGCAGCACTGCCTCACTACTGAGCATGTACATAAAGTGCAGCACTGCCTCACTGCTGAGCATGTACATAAAGAGCATCACTGCCTCACTACTGAGAATGTACATAAAGAGCATCACTGCCTCACTACTGAGCATGTACATAAAGAGCAGCACTGCCTCACTACTGAGAATGTACATAAAGAGCAGCACTGCCTCACTACTGAGCATGTACATAAAGAGCAGCACTGCCTCACTGCTGAGCATGTACATAAAGTGCAGCACTGCCTCACTACTGAGCATGTACATAAAGAGCAGCACTGCCTCACTACTGAGCATGTACATAAAGTGCAGCACAGATTAATCTCAACTCAACGCCAAGATCCTTAGATCAGGGACAGAACAGACATTTACAAGACATTTCAAAACTTTCCTAAATTCTTAGGAAAACATTTTCAGCACATCCTGCATTGAACAATTGTACCCAATTTATGATATATGTTACTGACAGTGACAAACGCAGACAAACGGATACTTCGTAACGGACATCCAAATGAAAAAACGCGATAACATGCGTTAACGCAAGCGTTACCGTGACGACGATTTTAAACAAATTTTGGCTCCTTTTCGGTACATGCATTTAACGAATCCATTTAACGCCATGTACTTGACGCAATGTGAACCTAGCCAAAGGTACCTTCACACATAACGATATCGTTAACGATATTGTTGCTTTTTGTGACATAGCAATGATATCGTTAAGGAAATCGTTATGTGTGACAGCAACCAACGATCAGGCCCCTGCTGGGAGATCGTTGGTCACTGAGGAAAGTCCAGAACTTTATTTCGTCGCTGGACTCCCTGCAGACATCACTGGATTGGCGTGTGTGACACCGATCCAGCGATGTCTTCACTGGTAACCAGGGTAAACATCGGGTTACTAAGTGCAGGGCCGCGCTTAGTAACCCAATGTTTACCCTGGTTACCAGCGTAAAAGTAAAAAAAACAAACACTACATACTTACCTACCGCTGTCTGTCCCCGGCGCTCTGCTTCTCTGCACTCCTCCTGCACTGACTGAGCGTCGGTCAGCTGGAAAGCAGAGCGGTGACGTCACCGCTCTGCTTTCCGGCCGCTGTGCTCACAGTCAGTGCAGGAGGAGTGCAGAGAAGCAGAGCGCCGGGGACAGACAGCGGTAGGTAAGTATGTAGTGTTTGTTTTTTTTACTTTTACGCTGGTAACCAGGGTAAACATCGGGTTACTAAGCGCGGCCCTGCGCTTAGTAACCCGATGTTTACCCTGGTTACCAGGGGACTTCGGGATCGTTGGTCGCTGGAGAGCTGTCTGTGTGACAGCTCTCCAGCGACCAAACAGCGACGCTGCAGCGATCGACATCGTTGTCGGTATCGCTGCAGCGTCGCTGAGTGTGAAGGGGCCTTTAGGAATCAGAGTCGGTACATTTTATACCAACTCCATGAAAATGGACACCAACTGTGACTGCTCGACTCAGACTCCACAACCCGAAAAATAAGACACCTTTTTGCCCTGTCAGTAAAAAAAAAAATGCAAGGCCTCTGTGATTTTTTTGAAGCAGAAGAAACTTCTACAGATATTTTGACTGTAATTCTCATCATTTTACAGATTACAGCGACTGCAGCTGATGTCTTCATATCAGAATTATGGGCTGTAGACACGGATCACTCATAATCCTAATGATTTACTATGGCTTTCCAATGTGTCCATAAAAAATATTATCTGTCCATGATTTTTTGATAAACTGTCCAAAACAAGTTGGCAGCCCTGGTGCAGGGTTTGTTATGAGCACAGTCAGCAAATCTCTGTTTTCTAAATCATTGTCCACCTCTATCATCAGGTCATCACCGGCCAAGAATGACGACGTCTACAAGCAATAAGGTTATGTTCACATGATGCCACTTGATGTTGAGGGTTGTCATGTTTTGTTTTGTTTTTTTAGAAAGTGCGGCAAAAACTTGTCCATTTTACTACGATTTTGAAAGGTAATCTGAATGCATCACATGAACATGCTCTAGAAGGATCCAATACAGCAAACAGAGATTAAAAAAAAGGAATTTATATACAAATTACACAGGAAAAATGTAACAAAATCATTTTAATGTACTTTCATTTACATTTCTATAACAAACTGAGTTTTTTATTGTAGATTTTTTACTCTTATGCAAAATTATATTTGTATCTTTTTATTTATAAATATTTACAAAAAACAAAACAAACAAAAAATATATATATACGGTACATACACACACATATATATATATATATATATATATATATATAAAAGATAAACGTTAAGAGCAAAGCTTCATTTGAATGGCTCCGTTCCTTTAGAATTACCAGCATGGTGGATTATTATGCAAGTGTCCCATAAGAAATCGGCCGTGGTATTTCTTTGACACGGGAATCTGTATATTGTGCGTTCATTCTGTTGTGGACGTTCGAGTTTTCCTTGGCGAGGGGAATTCTGGGACATCACACGTTCTAACGTTACTCCGATGATTCAAGGAAAAAAAAACAACAACTTGGCTATCGGCAAACACTTGTAACATGTTCTAAACTGTGATATTTTTCTATTACGCCTAATAAGCAGATTGTGACAGTTTGCGGCGGAGCCAGGCGCTACATCCAAATGTTTATGTAACCAACACGTTCGAGAATTACTGTCCGCCAGAAGCTATTATGTCATATTTCTGCTCCTCCATGTACAGTGGATTTTAAAAACAGCCCAAATACTGAGCACTAGTGGATTTTTGTTAAAGCGGTGGTCCTTTAAGGGCTTATTCAGATGTCAGATTTTTTCACGCACGAGAAAAGCGGACGATTATTCTGATCAGACTTTGATCACAGTGTGGTCCGAGTGTCTTGATTTTTTTTCTCGTACGTGGAGAAAAAAAAATCTCCATTCGGTTTGTGAAAATCGGACTGCACTCAAATGTCATCCGAGTGCAGTCCAATGTTTTTCACGCACCCATAGACTCGCATTGCAGATTTTCCCATGGACAAGTCGAACATGTGCACAGCCCATACATATCACACCCACAAACACAAGATTTCAGAAAGGAGCTCCAATTTTGTTAGCCCGAGCAGAAAGTTTCTAAAAGTAAAGTGAGTTTTACTTTTGCAGAATAGGTGCAAGTAATAACTACATCTACCAAGTAGTGGCCCCTACAGAGGGAAATATGTACCATTATTGGCATCTTTGGCAAAATCAAAGGTGACTTTCACATTAGTCAGTGAGAAAAATGAAAAACAGAATCTTTTATTTTTTTTTTGTTATCACTCAAGTGATTTAAGCTAAAAAAAAAAAAAAAAAAAAGTCTGTTGTGTTTCAGTAAACGTTTGGCACCATTTGGCTTTTTCACAATCCTTTTTTCCCTGCACATCGATGGCTACAAAATGAGTTCTCTTCAGTCAGTGAGCACCTAGTGATTTGTAGTGCTTTTATCAGTGTGTTTTGCTTTGTTTCTTTTCTCTGAGCAGCTCTCAGCTGATTAATGACCACAGTAAAGTTTAGCTCAAGTTTGAGGTGGTTTATGGTCATAAACCAGCACTAAATGACACATAGATTAGTTACACACGTCTCCCACATGAGCGAGCTCACTGACAGATTCTCAGATAACTCATTCTGCAGCCAGAAATGTGCAGGGAAATAAAAAACCTGTAAAAGCCAAGTGGGGTGCATTTTAACCCAATGTTAAAAAAATATATATTTTTTGCCCAAAATACATTGATGTAATTCAAAACAATATTTCCAAAGTTGTCTATATGCTTTAAGTGCTTGGTATATGATGGATGGATGGATAATTATGGATGGAGATGGATGGATATGTTTGGATGGATGGAGATGGAAGGATGGAGATGGATAGATGGAGGAAGGATGGAGATGGAAGGATGGAGATGGAAGGATGGAGATGGATGGATGGAGATGGATGGATGGAGATGGATGGATGGAGGAAGGATGGAGATGGAAGGATGGAGATGGATGGAGACGGATGGATGGCGATGGATGGATGGAGATGGAGACGGATGGATTGATATGGATGGAGACGGATGGATGGAGATGGATGGATGGAGACGGATGGATGGATATGGATGGATGGAGACGGATGGATGGAGATGGATGGATGGAGACGGATGGATGGAGACGGATGGATATGGATGGAGACGGATGCATGGAGATGGATGGATGGAGACGGATGGATGGAGACGGATGGATGGATATGGATGGATGGAGATGGATGGATGGAGATGGATGGATGGAGACGGATGGATGGAGACGGATGGATGGAGACGGATGGAGACGGATGGATGGAGATGGATGGATGGAGATGGATGGATGGAGACGGATGGATGGATATGGATGGAGACGGATGGATGGATATGGATGGAGATGGATGGATGGAGACGGATGGATGGAGATGGATGGATGGAGACGGATGGATGGAGATGGATGGATGGAGACTGATGGATGGAGACGGATGGAGACGGATGGATGGAGATGGATGGATGGAGATGGATGGATGGAGACGGATGGATGGATATGGATGGAGACGGATGGATGGATATGGATGGAGATGGATGGATGGAGACGGATGGATGGAGATGGATGGATGGAGACGGATGGATGGAGATGGATGGATGGAGACTGATGGATGGAGACGGATGCATGGAGATGGATGGAGACGGATGGATGGATATGGATGGAGACGGATGGATATGGATGGAGACGGATGGATGGAGACGGATGGATGGAGACGGATGGATGGAGTTGGATGGAGACGGATGCATGGAGATGGATGGAGACGGATGGATGGATATGGATGGAGACGGATGGATGGAGATGGATATGGATGGAGACGGATGGATGGATATGGATGGATGGAGACGGATGGATGGAGACGGATGGATGGAGATGGATGGATGGAGACGGATGGATGGATATGGATGGATGGAGATGGATGGATGGAGATGGATGGATGGAGACGGATGGATGGAGACGGATGGATGGAGACGGATGGAGACGGATGGATGGAGATGGATGGATGGAGATGGATGGATGGAGACGGATGGATGGAGATGGATGGATATGGATGGATGGAGATGGATGGATGGAGATGGATGGATGGAGACGGATGGATGGAGACGGATGGATGGAGACGGATGGAGACGGATGGATGGAGATGGATGGATGGAGATGGATGGATGGAGATGGATGGATGGAGACGGATGGATGGAGATGGATGGATGGAGACGGATGGATGGAGATGGATGGATGGAGACTGATGGATGGAGACGGATGCATGGAGATGGATGGAGACGGATGGATGGATATGGATGGAGACGGATGGATATGGATGGAGACGGATGGATGGAGACGGATGGATGGAGACGGATGGATGGAGTTGGATGGAGACGGATGCATGGAGATGGATGGAGACGGATGGATGGATATGGATGGAGACGGATGGATGGAGATGGATATGGATGGAGACGGATGGATGGATATGGATGGATGGAGACGGATGGATTGATATGGATGGAGACGGATGGATGGAGATGGATGGATGGAGACGGATGGATGGATATGGATGGATGGAGATGGATGGATGGAGATGGATGGATGGAGACGGATGGATGGAGACGGATGGATGGAGACGGATGGAGACGGATGGATGGAGATGGATGGATGGAGATGGATGGATGGAGACGGATGGATAGAGTTGGATGGAGACGGATGCATGGAGATGGATGGAGACGGATGGATGGATATGGATGGAGACGGATGGATGGAGATGGATATGGATGGAGACGGATGGATGGATATGGATGGATGGAGACGGATGGATTGATATGGATGGAGACGGATGGATGGAGATGGATGGATGGAGACGGATGGATGGATATGGATGGATGGAGATGGATGGATGGAGATGGATGGATGGAGACGGATGGATGGAGACGGATGGATGGAGACGGATGGAGACGGATGGATGGAGATGGATGGATGGAGATGGATGGATGGAGACGGATGGATGGAGATGGATGGATGGAGACGGATGGATGGAGATGGATGGATGGAGACTGATGGATGGAGACGGATGCATGGAGATGGATGGAGACGGATGGATGGATATGGATGGAGACGGATGGATATGGATGGAGACGGATGGATGGAGACGGATGGATGGAGACGGATGGATGGAGTTGGATGGAGACGGATGCATGGAGATGGATGGAGACGGATGGATGGATATGGATGGAGACGGATGGATGGAGATGGATATGGATGGAGACGGATGGATGGATGGAGTTGGATGGAGACGGATGCATGGAGATGGATGGAGACGGATGGATGGATATGGATGGAGACGGATGGATGGAGATGGATATGGATGGAGACGGATGGATGGATATGGATGGATGGAGACGGATGGATGGAGATGGATGGATACGGATGGATGGAGATGGATGGATGGAGACGGATGGATGGATATGGATGGATGGAGATGGATGGATGGAGATGGATGGATGGAGACGGATGGATGGAGACGGATGGATGGAGACGGATGGATGGAGATGGATGGATGGAGATGGATGGATGGAGACGGATGGATGGAGATGGATGGATGGAGACGGATGGATGGATATGGATGGATGGAGATGGATGGATGGAGATGGATGGATGGAGACGGATGGATGGAGACGGATGGATGGAGACGGATGGAGACGGATGGATGGAGATGGATGGATGGAGATGGATGGATGGAGACGGATGGATGGAGATGGATGGATGGAGACGGATGGATGGAGATGGATGGATGGAGACTGATGGATGGAGACGGATGCATGGAGATGGATGGAGACGGATGGATGGATATGGATGGAGACGGATGGATATGGATGGAGACGGATGGATGGAGACGGATGGATGGAGACGGATGGATGGAGTTGGATGGAGACGGATGCATGGAGATGGATGGAGACGGATGGATGGATATGGATGGAGACGGATGGATGGAGATGGATATGGATGGAGACGGATGGATGGATATGGATGGATGGAGACGGATGGATGGAGACGGATGGATGGAGATGGATGGATGGAGACGGATGGATGGAGATGGATGGAGACGGATGCATGGAGATGGATGGAGACGGATGGATGGATATGGATATGGATGGAGACGGATGGATGGAGATGGATATGGATGGAGACGGATGGATGGATATGGATGGAGACGGATGGATGGAGACGGATGGATGGAGACGGATGGATGGAGATGGATGGATTGATATGGATGGAGACGGATGGATGGAGATGGATGGATGGAGACGGATGGATTGATATGGATGGAGACGGATGCATGGAGATGGATGGATGGAGACGGATGGATGGATATGGATGGAGACGGATGGATTGATATGGATGGAGACGGATGGATGGAGATGGATGGATGGAGACGGATGGATGGATATGGATGGAGACGGATGGATGGATATGGATGGAGACGGATGGATGGAGATGGATGGATGGAGACGGATGGATGGAGACGGATGGATGGAGATGGATGGATGGAGATGGATGGATGGAGACGGATGGATGGAGACGGATGGATGGATATGGATGGAGACGGATGGATGGAGATGGATGGATGGAGACGGATGGATATGGATGGAGACGGATGCATGGAGATGGATGGAGACGGATGGATGGATATGGATGGAGACGGATGGATGGATATGGATGGAGACGGATGGATGGATATGGATGGAGACGGATGGATGGAGATGGATGGAGACGGATGGATGGATATGGATGGAGACGGATGGATGGAGATGGATATGGATGGAGACGGATGGATGGATATGGATGGATGGAGACGGATGGATGGAGACGGATGGATGGAGACGGATGGATGGAGATGGATGGAGACGGATGCATGGAGATGGATGGAGACGGATGGATGGATATGGATGGAGACGGATGGATGGAGATGGATATGGATGGAGACGGATGGATGGATATGGATGGAGACGGATGGATGGAGATGGATGGATGGATATGGATGGAGATGGATGGATGGATATGGATGGATGGATATGGATGGATGGATATGGATGGATGGAGATGGATGGATGGAGATGGATGGATGGATATGGATGGAGATGGATGGAGACGGATGGATGGATAGATAATAGATAAAGTTTCTACTGGTCGGTAATACAGAACCATTGAGAGTCTGTCCTACAGATTTGCTACTGGTTGCTTTGCCATGCATGGGTCTTAAAGGAAAGCTTTAATAAACTTACAGTATAATGCAAAGACAAAAAATGTATCCCAAAAAACCAACATATGCAACAATAAAAGAAAAAAACCCTAACAATATATTTGAGCCAAACTGTAAGCAGCGAGCTATATCTCCTCGGTGCTATTGAGCACAGTGAGGCTCCACCTTCTGTTATATTGTGGTCAGGGATAGTATTGTCAGCCATTCTCTAACATGCCAACTGAAGATGCCAATAAAGGCGGCAGCGATGTGTGGCGATCACAGCGGTCTGTATCCTGTCCATGGTGGCAGCAGAGGAGCTGTTCTCGTGACTCAGAGTCACCACACGCCATCAAGGTAATGTAAAAAAAAAAGTAAAAGCTAAATTGGCCAGATATCAATCCAAAGGAATCAAACCACCGTTTACAGGAAACATATGCTCTAACATTATGTATCGAGGTGCTCCAAGGACACCCAGCAACAAAACCAGGGGAGGAAAATATCGAGCAAATGTGCCCCATGTCAGATACCGCTGCAGAGGTAATGTCACATCAACATCATGTAACCGCTGCAGCCAATCACTGGGCTCAGTGGTGGTCCTGAGGACACGGAACTAGACCACTAAAGCTCAGCGATTGGCTGCAGTGGTCACATGATATGGACATGATGTCACCGCCATATCAACAAAGACCGGGGAAGTACGGCTGGATTTAAAGTAATAGATGAAAAAATATATAATAATACATTTAAGGAAGAAAGCAGAACATACAGTAACTACACAACCTCTCTTTCAGATTAGATTTCAGTTTTGTGCTGGACACGAGGGATTACACTTTCTGGACTATCACACGCTATATTTCACAATGTAATGTAATGTTCACAGACGAAAAAGAAGGTCATGAACAAAACATGGTTGCTACGAGCAACAACACTGTTTATTTTATTTGTACAGTTTGAATTTGGTTGCTGTGGGCAACACCACTGTTTGTGCTAAGTTCCAACCTTTGAATTTGGTTGGTTGCTATTACTGTTTATACATAAACTTAGTTTCATACATGTTCCCACATTTTCCATTACTGGGGAAAGGATTCTGGTATCGTCATATAAGTGTTATTCTTTGTAAAATGAAAAGTGGTACTGATTCGTGCTATTTGTGCTCTTTCCTCGGAATCTTATCACATGGCCAGGACAGATTTGTTTACCACTAGAAATAAACAATGCGGGTTCCTCCAAAATACAGTATAAGCAAGAGAGAGAACCTGAAAATAGAGAGGATTTGATACCAAAACGTATATATATATATATAGATATATATATCTATATGTATATAGATATATATATCTATATCTATATATATATATATATATATATATATATATATATATATATATACGGTGGTCCAAAAGTTTGTGGACAGAAAATAATAACATTTATTTTGATTATTATTCATTTTGAATTTTTATTCTGTTAAACCAGAGAGTTATGTGACACAAAATAATTAATAAATAACATTTCCCACACGTCTACTTTACATCAGCACAATTTTGGAAACATTTTTTTTTTTTTGCTGGGAAGTTATAAGGGTTAAAAGTTGACCAGCGATTTCTCACTTTTACAACAAAATTTACAAAACCATTTTTTTTTAAGGACCACCTCACATTTACAGCCAGTTTGAGGGGTCTGTATGGCTGAAAATACCCAAAAGTGACACCATTCTAAAAAAAAAAACCTGCACCCCTCAAGGTTCTCAAAACCACATTCAAGAAGTTTATTAACCCTTCAGGTGTTTCACAGCAGCAGAAGCAACATGGAAGAAAAAAAAAATGAACATTTAACTTTTTAGTCACAAAAATGATCTTTTAGCAACTATTTTTTTTTTATTTTCCCAAGGGTAAAAAGAGAAAGTGGACCGCAAAAACTGTCGTCCAGTTTGTCCTCAGTAAACTGATACCCCATGTGTGGGGGTAAACCACTGTTTGGGTACAAGTCGGAGCTCGAAAGGGAAGTAGTGATGTTTTGGAATGCAGACTTTGATGGAATGGTCTGCGGGCGTCATGTTGCGCTTGCAAAGCCCCTGGTGTGCCTAAACAGTAGAAACCCCCCACAAGTGACCCTACTTTGGAAACTAGACCCCCCAAGAAACTTATCTAGATGTGTGGTGAGAACTTTGAACCCCAAAAACCATGTTTGATAAATCTCCCCCTTCATAACCCTATTACACATACTGTCCAACTACTTTTGGACCACCCTGTATATACCGTATATAATTTTTTTGCTGAAACTGGAATCTCCAGTTTTATTTAATAAATCAATAGTACACATGAAATAAGACTTTGTAACAGATCATATCAGATCATTCTGCCAACTTTTCCTTCTGGACTGATCATTCATTCCCCAAATTCTCAATTCACAGGTAAAACGTGTCTTCAGTAAATACCGCCATTCTCAGTACAGAGATAGCAGTTGGTGCTCATTACGTTCTATGGAGGACTGTAACTATCTTTACAGGAGAACTTGTAGAATGTCAGTGTCGGCCTCCAGCTCCTCTCCCTCCATATCTCTTATCTCAGTAATGTGTCTTCACTGACCGCAGGTTTTACCTATGAACTGGGAGTGAAAGATCAGTCCGGGGAGAATGAAGCAGATTTATCTGATAAAATATATTACAAAGTTACTTATTTTCATTTGTACTATTGATTTCTGAAATTAAAATTAAAAACAATGGTAACTCTTTAAATTCTAAATTGAGAAAATATTAATCTTCCAAAAAACCACAGAAAACATTGACAACGTTTACTTGAAAAGATTTAGTCACTCGCGTCCCACAAATGCAGGGTCTTCTATAGGCCTCATATGAACCAGACGCTAATACAAGATTACACTGCATCATTAATTATCGGTGGATGTTAATCATTTTCCGACGTCCCCAGCAGAACAGGACACCGATCTGTGATGCTGCAGATGTTGTACACTATAAAATGGTCACTGTTGACATTTTGCATTGGAAATGTCGCTAAGTAACCCGATTGCAACAACCTATGATGTTACTGTCTGGCAGGGCTGGCAAAAGAAATAAAAGGTCAATACTGAACTTCTCTATTGCCCTCAGCTCATAAGTGCATTTACCAACAGTGTACTTATATAATGTCCTAATTCCACTCGAAATTAACTTTTAATTAAAGGGATTATCTGTACAATAATCAGCTAATGGCGTGTCCCCAATTCAGTAAATAATATCTTTGCTCTAGGACTCTGGAGAGATGTCTGTGCATTAAACAGGCAGTCCATGGAGGACATTTCACTGTTTTGAGCATGTTAAAGGGAACCTGTCACCCCCAAAATCGTATATGAGCTGCGGCCACCAGCATCAGGGGCTTATCTACAGCATTCTGTAATGCTGTAGATAAGCCCCCAATGTAACCTGAAAGATGAGAAAAAGAGGTTAGATTATACTCACCCAGGGGCGGTCCCGCTGCGGTCCGGGTCCGATGGGCGTCGCGGTCCGGGGCCTCCTATCTTCATACAATGACGTCCTCTTCTTGCCGCGGCTCTGGCGCAAGCGTACTCTGTCTGCCCTGTTGAGGGCAGAGCAAAGTACTGCAGTGCGCAGGTGCCAGGAAAGGTCAGAGAGGCAACAGGGCAGACAAAGTACGCCTGCGCCGGAGCTGCGGCAAGAAGACAAGAAGAGGACGTCATCGTATGAAGATGGGAGGCCCCGGACCGGACCGCAGCGGACCACCCCTGGGTGAGTATAATCTAACCTGAAAGGTAAGAAAAACAGGTTAGATCGGGGGCTTATCTACAGCATTGCAGAATGCTGTAGATAAGCCCCTGATGCCGGTGGCCGCAGCTCATACACGATTTTAGGGTGACAGATTCCATTTAAACTGACCATATCATGGAATAGTAGCTGCAGAGCTGCTGAATAATAATTATGTTTTCATTTACATTCTTCATAGTGGAAATATTAGCAAACAAAGTTTAAATTCTAATTTCCACTAAGTCTAATGGGGCATTAGCAGGGATTATTAGGGGCAGTTACTTTTTCCCCATGACGTTGATCAATCATAAGCAGGAGCAGTCATGCACGGGAAAAAAAACACAACTCAAGAAAATGTCACACCAAGCAGTCAGTGTGGGGGGAGGAGAGTAGAGCAGAGCTGTGTGTCATTACAGACACCTCTTGCAGCTCTCCTCTCACAGCACTATCTACCCTACTCCCCTCTCCCCAAACTGACTGCCATGAGATGAGAGCTGCAAGAGGTGTTTGTAACGACGCACAGCTCTGCTCTACTCTCGCGTGGTGAGAAAATAAAAAAATTAAAACTATGTTTTATTCAGTTCTGCAAAAACTATTCCTTGATGGGCCAGTTTGATATGCTAAAACTGGTGAGAGGTAAACGTTGAATGGTAAAAGCGTAAGGCAACATTCCCCAGTGGTAGCTTGGCAAAAAAATAAATACTTTTCGGAAAGTGAGTGGAGAATCGTGTGGCCTATATTCAGATTACATGCACCCAAAAATTGTAATAATTTAGTAGAACAAAGTACGTTAACTAATAGGAGGCGTAAAGCGTTTGATAAAGGTTTAGATTGTCTAGTCTGGGTTTGTACAGAATGTTTTAGTAAACCAGCCCCTTTGTCCAAAGAAGAAGAAGAAGGATTATTAGGGTGGAATTGGTCTGCACCACTGTCAAACTCAAGTCAGATAAGGTAGAAATATGTAGGGAAATGCAGGTGATCATTTAGAGTTTTACTTATGATCTGTAAAATACTTGAAATTAATCGAGGACACAGCAGAAGAGTGTGGGTGCACACTAGCCTTTATTTGGGAAGGATCATGCCTAGAAACACTAATTTCCCCAATTATCAGCCTGTTTAAATAAGGCGCCATTTACCAGATGAACGAATAAAACATTTGTTTGTCAGGTGAAATTAAATTTTAAACTCATTTAAAAGTTATCGTTCTCGGTAGCCCATAGTGCTGTGTAAACAGGTAACGTGCTGTCGAGAGCAATAATATTAACGATAGGCGTATTGAAGAGAAGTCTACCTAAATAAACAGGCTACTGAACGGTAAATGTTACAGCCACGATCGGCCAATATAAGTGCAGTGATGATCAAAATGGTGATGTGGGAGAACATCCTATACTAAACCCAAAAGCTGTGTCCAAACAGGGGGACACAAAAGTAGAAGTCCCACCCAGTAAAACATGAAATATGGAGGGCCAGCTTCAGATTTCGCATTCGGTCCCTGAAGCTACAAGTTAATGTCTGCGTGTCCAACTGTGTTTTACGATGCTGGATTTCCTTCCCACCTCAGAGACCAGTGAAATCGTTTTGTAAAAGTAGTGAATATGTTGGCGCTATATAAATAAAAATTATTATTATAGTAATAATAATCCTAGGTTTATACAATATAAGGGTTAAGGAGGATCGAGATATCTGAAATGAATTAGCGAGATGGTTTTAACATTTTTGCTTTTTTTTTTAAATCAAACATTAACTACTTTTTACAGTATTTCAAATGTGAATTCATTTTTTCTAGGATGGATCTGCGGGAGAGACTGTCGGGGTGTCCTGGCTTTAGACCTCACGCACACAGCAGAGCCGTGGACTCTCCACGTGCTGCCGTACGGTGCCGCCATATGGAACCACATTCTAAAGCTTTTACTCCCTCAGAAGGACGCCTTAAAATTAAAAGCACATCTCCAGTAATTAACTATTTAATCCTGATGACTGAGTAGGATGACTAGGATAACAGAGATGAAATAAGTAAATATATCTGTATGTATGGATACATGCACATATACTGATCTCATGTGTTTAGCGATGTCCTATCAATTGCTATTATTGTATCTCCTACGTGGTGGATCTAAGGAATAAATATGTGCACCTGCCAGTTTTAGGAATAGCTCTTAGCAAATGTAAAGAGTTGCACTAATTTTCCTTTTAGAAATGTAAAGTTTTTCACCTATGGGTACAGGTAAAACTGCAGCACAGATGTTGCTCCTGCATGAGTAGACAGATCACCTGGAAGTGGAGCGCGGCCCTAATATCCAGATTATTATAGGACATCTAAAGAAATCTACAATGTGGCAGCTCCTCCTAACCACCATGGCATCAGCAACCAAATTGTACAATAATAAAGGATCCATCCTAGCCTACACCACCGAATTCACGTACGAACGCGCAGCCTTGAGATAGGAACGCGGACACTCGTCAGAAGCGCGGACGCTCGGCGAAGAGTGTGACTGTAATATTAATTTACCGATGTAATAGAGGGTGTGACTTCATGGCAAGTGACCTTCACATCAGAACTAACAAGGGAGCTCCGTCTTTCAACAAATAAAGCTTTTCACCACCAGGAACATCGAGGCGACCAAACATCTCAACAGTCAAGGAACAGAACGTGTTTTCAGAACACTGGCAGAAATGTTGATTTATCCTTTATGAATGCACACTGTGCACATAAACAATGTAAATATCAGCAAAGGGGAAAATAAAGGCCTCCCAAGAGTGCGGAACGGCGTTACACGGTGACATTTCCCAGAAAGAAAAAAATATACATATGTGTGTGTGTGTGCAGGAGAGCTGAAAATATCCTTTAACTCTTTGGGATTGCATGATTGGGGTAAGATAATGCGAGCAGTTTTATCAGATGACGATGATCGCAGACTATAAATCGATACTTCGATACAGGTGTTGATATAGAATAAAAATAAAATTATATAAAATGATCGCATGTACGCCACAATATACACCTGGTGCACAGCGCAGACATGATAGACTATAGACGTATGATGGAAATATCTCTATTTACTAATAGACAGAAACAAATGTAAACAAAACAAAAGAAGAACCATAGTGTTAATGTCACTGTAATTACCAGCATATAAGGCTTATGGCCTGAGTGCTATAATGGGAGGTGAGCGCTAATCAGCTTAGATCAGGACTGTTCCACAATGACAATACAAAGTATACAATGTACCAACCAAAACTGCAACAGTTCTCATTCCCCAAAAAAAAAAGATTGCTAAAAATGACAATTCAATAAAACTCTATTTTTTTTCCTTAATAAGTGATTGCGAGCCCTCCTGATACTTGCGGTGTAAAGATATTATTAGAGACGTTAAAACTTCTATATTTTAAATACACTCCGCAGCTTTGTTTATCTGATGAATTGTTGCCTATCTGTGTGATACAGATGGAGCAGAGGTTAGTGTCTCATTTCTTTGTGCATTGTGAGAACATCATATTGCAGTGACTAATCCTACATATGTATATTAATATGTCACCAGCCACTGTGTCACATATGAGCCCCGCTCTGCTGCAGGCAAGTTTACTTTCCCTGAATGTAAATTAGTTCAAGTGGCGGTATAAACATGTCAGGGATTTATATCACTCCTGGCCTGGGGAAAAAGGGGGCCGAGGAGGACCACCCGTTCATTTAACCCTTCATCACGGCAAATTTACACACTGAAACAGGCGGATTAAAAAATAAGGAGCGCTTCAAATGTAATATTGAGATTTTATACAATCAATATATAGAACCATGCACAACACTTGCTATAGAATTGTATCAATATAGTCCATCCTCCGAATTTTGCTAAATGTATCGAGGAATCCCACAATCCATGCCAATCCATCTACCACAGATATTTTTCTGGACCCTAGGCATCCATGGCATCATAGATACAATATAAAATGCATATGGCCATAAAGGTGAAGCCCTACAGATGGTCAGACTGGTGGGGCAAAGCCCTGCTCAGCAATTCACATCCTTCCCATGCTGCTGGTCAACTATCCTAGGAAGGAGCAGCCATATTCTACATGATAAACATACAGGACTGGGGCCCAGAACAACCAGCGGCACCAGTCACAGTAATCCAACTGTCACAGTAATCCAACAGTCACAGTAATCCAACATGGTTTTCAGAGATGTTGCCAGGAACAGTGCAATGGGGAAATGCTGGCACAATTTCATATATAAAAACTTTCAGCTCTTATGAAGTACAGAGTTTGCATGAACATATAGATTACACTGTAATAAACCGTAGATCATAGAATCCACAGCACATGAGCAATAGAAGAATGCACAAATCTGCCTGCAGCCCAACTTCCATCAAATGTCACTACAAGGAGCATTTAACCTCTGCCACCAAACTACAAGGAGACCATTAACCCTTCACAGTTCACACCTGTCCCAGAAAGCAAGCCCTACTGCTGACTGTCTCTACCATGCACACAGCCCTACTGCTGACTGTCTCTACCATGCACACAGCCCTACTGCTGACTGTCTCTACCATGCACACAGCCCTACTGCTGACTGTCTCTACCATGCACACAGCCCTACTGCTGACTGTCTCTACCATGCACACAGCCCTACTGCTGACTGTCTCTACCATGCACACAGCCCTACTGCTGACTGTCTCTACCATGCACACAGCCCTACTGCTGACTGTCTCTACCATGCACACAGCCCTACTGCTGACTGTCTCTACCATGCACACAGCCATACTGCTGACTGTCTCTACTATGCACACAGCCCTACTGCTGACTGTCTCTACCATGCACACAGCCCTACTGCTGACTGTCTCTACCATGCACACAGCCCTACTGCTGACTGTCTCTACCATGCACACAGCCCTACTGCTGACTACCTCCACAATTCACACAGCCCTACTGCTGACTACCTCCACAATGCACACAGCCCTACTGCTGACTGTCTCCACCATGCACACAGCCCCACTGCTGACTGTCTCCACAATGCACACAGCCCTACTGCTGACTGTCTCCAAAATGCACACAGCCCTACTGCTGACTGTCTCCAAAATGCACACAGCCCTACTGCTGACTGTCTCCACAATGAACACAGCCCTACTGCTGACTGTCTCCACAATGCACACAGCCCTACTGCTGACTGTCTCCACAATGTACACAGCCCTACTGCTGACTGTCTCTACCATGCACACAGCCCTACTGCTGACTGTCTCCACAATGCACACAGCCCTACTGCTGACTGTCTCCACAATGAACACAGCCCTACTGCTGACTGTCTCCACAATGCACACAGCCCTACTGCTGACTGTCTCCACAATGTACACAGCCCTACTGCTGACTGTCTCTACCATGCACACAGCCCTGCTGCTGACTGTCTCCACAATGCACACAGCCCTACTGCTGACTGTCTCCACAATGTACACAGCCCTACTGCTGACTGTCTCTACCATGCACACAGCCCTACTGCTGACTGTCTCCACAATGCACACAGCCCTACTGCTGACTGTCTCTACCATGCACACAGCCCTACTGCTGACTGTCTCCACAATGCACACAGCCCTACTGTTGACTGTCTCCACAATGCACACAGCCCTACTGCTGACTGTCTCCACAATGCACACAGCCCTACTGTTGACTGTCTCCACAATGCACACAGCCCTACTGCTGACTGTCTCCACAATGCACACAGCCCTACTGCTGACTGTCTCCACAATGTACACAGCCCTACTGCTGACTGTCTCTACCATGCACACAGCCCTACTGCTGACTGTCTCCACAATGCACACAGCCCTACTGCTGACTGTCTCTACCATGCACACAGCCCTACTGCTGACTGTCTCCACAATGCACACAGCCCTACTGCTGACTGTCTCCACAATGCACACAGCCCTACTGCTGACTGTCTCCACAATGTACACAGCCCTACTGCTGACTGTCTCTACCATGCACACAGCCCTACTGCTGACTGTCTCCACAATGCACACAGCCCTACTGCTGACTGTCTCCACAATGAACACAGCCCTACTGCTGACTGTCTCCACAATGCACACAGCCCTACTGCTGACTGTCTCCACAATGTACACAGCCCTACTGCTGACTGTCTCTACCATGCACACAGCCCTGCTGCTGACTGTCTCCACAATGCACACAGCCCTACTGCTGACTGTCTCCACAATGCACACAGTCCTACTGCTGACTGTCTCTACCATGCACACAGCCCTACTGCTGACTGTCTCCACAATGCACACAGCCCTACTGTTGACTGTCTCCACAATGCACACAGCCCTACTGCTGACTGTCTCCACAATGCACACAGTCCTACTGCTGACTGTCTCCACAATGCTCAGCATGCTTAACCCTTGCACCACAAGAGCACTGCAAATATCACTTGACATAGCAAAGAGTAGGAAGCATCTGCAGCCCCCAAGCCCATGGATCCATAGAGGTGGTCTTACCTTGTTGGAGGCCATCTCACTGACAGAGTGCCTGGTTTGTAAGGTTTCCAGCTGGTCCAAGCACCAGTCCAGCTCCTCCAGGGTCTCGCTGGCCAGTTTTTGATAGGTCTCCTCTGCGAAGAGATAGGGGAAAGGATACTGAGTTTTCAAGCGTTTCACTGGGCTCACATCAAACTCCAGAGGGTCCATTGTGCCATACACTGCCATGCTCGCATGACCAGTGCTCATACATGAGGGATCCTTCATACTGTTACACAGGACACTCGGGAAAGAAAAAAGTGCCAGTCACTGCCAAGTGCCCCGTGCATGCAGTCCTGGAGGGCACGATGGGCGCCCGGTCTACACCCTGCGGGTACTGTGGGGTCCTGCAGTGCCTACTCCATGCCTCCACTGGTGCGGAGGGCTCCTGCCTCCTCTGCAATAGCCCGGGGGGGCACAATGCCAGCGGCCATGGTGGGAAGGAGGCAGGCCGGGTGCTGCAGCTCGCCCAGGGAGAAGCCCAGACTTCAGTGTGGCATCCTGACCATCACCATCATCATCATCCAGCTAAGGAGCCTGCACCGAGTGTCTGGGGGGGGGAGGGAGGGAAATCCTGGCGTGGAGCAGACAGCTGGAGCCAGCAGCCAGTCACTGCAGAGAGCAGGTCACACACTCATCACACACACACACACACTGATCATCACACACACACACACACTGATCATCACACACACTGATCATCACACACACACTCATCACACACACTGCTCACACACACACACACACACACTGCTCACACACACACTGATCACACACACACTGATCACAGACACAGTCATCACACACACACTGCTGACATACACACACACACTCATCACACACACACACTCATCACACTCACACTGATCACACTCACTGATCACACACACTGATCACACACACACTGCACACACACTGATCACACACACACACTCATCACACACACACTCATCACACACACTCATCACACACACACACTCATCACACACACTGATCACACACACACTCATCACACACACACACACACACACTGATCATCACACACACTGATCATCACACACACACTCATCACACACACTGCTCACACACACACACACACTGCTCACACACACACTGATCACACACACACTGATCACAGACACAGTCATCACACACACACTGCTGACATACACACACACACTCATCACACATACACACTCATCACACTCACACTGATCACACTCACACACTCATCACACGAGGCAGCACTGGCCACTACAGAGAGAGGGGCAATCAGACATTTTCATATCTGCCACAGTTCTCACATCAATAAAGGGGAAAAGATCAGATCTGGAAACAGCCTATGGTTAGTCCATGGTGATCTTATCAGCAGTGGCATGATTAGAGACTGGTGGGCCCCTCTATCCTGGTATATATGTCCCCCATCCCCCTTTCTGCTGCAGTTCATTAATGTATAGAAAACTAAACTATTATACTTCATACCGGGGGCGTACATAGAAGTCATGTGATCCCATAGCTGAAGTATTATGCACACCCACAGTCCTCCATATAGTATAACGCACAGCCCATAATCCTCATGATAGTATAATGCACCTCCATAATAGTATAATACACAGCCGATATCCTTCATATAGTATAACTAGATGGTGGCCCGATTCTAACGCATCAGGTATTCTAGAATACGCATGTCCATGTAGTATATTACACAGCCCACGTAGTATATTGCTCAGCTCACGTAGTATATTGCCCAGACACGTAGTATATTGCCCAGCCACGTAGTATATTGTCCAGTCACGTAGTATATTGCCCAGTCACGTAGTATATTGCTCAGCCCACGTAGTATATTGCCCAGCCACGTAGTATATTGCCCAGACACGTAGTATATTGCCCAGTCACGTAGTATATTGCCCAGCCACGTAGTATATTGCCCAGTCACGTAGTATATTCCCCAGTGACGTAGTATATTGCCCAGTGACGTAGTATATTGCCCAGCCACAGTATCGGGTATTCTAGAATATGCATGTCCACGTAGTGTATTACACAGCCCACGTAGTATATTGCACAGCGACGTAGTATATTGCCCAGCCACGTAGTATATTGCCCAGTCACGTAGTATATTGCCCAGTCACGTAGTATATTCCCCAGTGACGTAGTATATTCCCCAGTGACGTAGTATATTGCCCAGTGACGTAGTATATTGCCCAGCCACGTAGTATATTGCCCAGACACGTAGTATATTGCCCAGACACGTAGTATACAGCACAGAGCCACGTAGTATATTGTCCAGCCACATAGTGTACAGCACAGAGCCACGTAGTATATTGCCCAGCGACGTAGTATATTGCCCAGCAACGTAGTATATTGACCAGCGACGTAGTATATTGCCCAGTTACATAGTATACCGCACAGAGCCACGTAGTATATTGCCCAGCCACGTAGTATATTGCCCAGCAACGTAGTATATTGTCCAGCCACGTAGTATATTGCCCAGTCACGTAGTATATTGTCCAGCCACGTAGTATATTGCCCAGTCACGTAGTATATTGCCCAGCCACGTAGTATATTGCCCAGTCACGTAGTATATTGTCCAGCCACGTAGTATATTGCCCAGTGACGTAGTATACAGCACAGAGCCACGTAGTATACAGCACAGAGCCACGTAGTATATTGCCCAGTGACGTAGTATATTACCGAGCCACGTATGTCACAGGTTAAAAAATAAAAATTAAACATACTCACCTAATGATCCGAGGGCCCCTTGTAGTGTAACATACTCACCATTCTGATCGCTGCTCCTCAGCGTCCCCTCTTTCCGCCTCCTGGGATCCAACGGCGCTGTGCTGATGGGCGTGCGGCTGCCGCCATCTTGCATTCCCAGGAGGTATTGCGAAATTACCGAGATGACTTAGCGGTCTGGCGAGACCGCTAGGTCTTCTGGGTAATTTCGCAATGCATCGCTGGGAAAGGAAGATGGCAGCAGGTGCAAGCGCCTCAGCGGACAACGGAGGGCGAGTATAGCAGGTTTTTTGTTTTTTTACTATTTTTAACATTACTTTTTTTTACTATCGATGCCGCATAGGCAGCATCAATAGTAAAAGGTTGGGGACACACAGAGTTAATAGCGGCGGTAACGGAGTGCGTTACCCGCGGCATAACGCGATCCGTTACCGCCAGCATTAACCCTTTGTTAGCGGTGACCGGAGGGGAGTATGGAGCAGGCGCCGGGGACACTGACTGCGGGGAGTATAGAGCGGAGCGCCGGGGACACTGTGGGGAGTATATAGTGGAGCGTCGGTGACACTGCGGGGAGCAGGGAGTATGGAGCGGAGCGCCGGGGACACTGCGGGGAGCAGGGAGTATGGAGCGGGCGCCGGCCACTGACTGCGGGGAGTAAGGAGCGGCCATTTTCTTCCGGACTGTGCCCGTCGCTGATTGGTTGTGGCTGTTTTGCAGCGACCAATCAGCGACTTGGATTTCCATGATAGACAGAGGCCACAACCAATGAATATCTGTGACAGACAGACAGAAGGACAGACGGAAGTATCCCTTAGACAATTATGTATATAGATGTACAGCACAGTTATCCATATTGGTATAATACACAACCCATATGCTTCATATAGTATAATACACAGCCCATAGTGCTCCATAGAGTATACTGCACAGTCCATAGTCCTCCATATAGTATACATAGTAACATAGTAACATAGTTAGTAAGGCCGAAAAAAGACATTTGTCCATCCAGTTCAGCCTATATTCCATCATAATAAATCCCCAGATCTACGTCCTTCTACAGAACCTAATAATTGTATGATACAATATTGTTCTGCTCCAGGAAGACATCCAGGCCTCTCTTGAACCCCTCAACTGAGTTCGCCATCACCACCTCCTCAGGCAAGCAATTCCAGATTCTCACTGCCCTAACAGTAAAGAATCCTCTTCTATGTTGGTGGAAAAACCTTCTCTCCTCCAGACGCAAAGAATGCCCCCTTGTGCCCGTCACCTTCCTTGGTATAAACAGATCCTCAGCGAGATATTTGTATTGTCCCCTTATATACTTATACATGGTTATTAGATCGCCCCTCAGTCGTCTTTTTTCTAGACTAAATAATCCTAATTTCGCTAATCTATCTGGGTATTGTAGTTCTCCCATCCCCTTTATTAATTTTGTTGCCCTCCTTTGTACTCTCTCTAGTTCCATTATATCCTTCCTGAGCACCGGTGCCCAAAACTGGACACAGTACTCCATGTGCGGTCTAACTAGGGATTTGTACAGAGGCAGTATAATGCTCTCATCATGTGTATCCAGACCTCTTTTAATGCACCCCATGATCCTGTTTGCCTTGGCAGCTGCTGCCTGGCACTGTCTGCTCCAGGTAAGTTTATCATTAACTAGGATCCCCAAGTCCTTCTCCCTGTCAGATTTACCCAGTGGTTTCCCGTTCAGTGTGTAATGGTGATATTGATTCCCTCTTCCCATGTGTATAACCTTACATTTATCATTGTTAAACCTCATCTGCCACCTTTCAGCCCAAGTTTCCAACTTATCCAGATCCATCTGTAGCAGAATACTATCTTCTCTTGTATTAACTGCTTTACATAGTTTTGTATCATCTGCAAATATCGATATTTTACTGTGTAAACCTTCTACCAGATCATTAATGAATATGTTGAAGAGAACAGGTCCCAATACTGACCCCTGCGGTACCCCACTGGTCACAGCGACCCAGTTAGAGACTATACCATTTATAACCACCCTCTGCTTTCTATCACTAAGCCAGTTACTAACCCATTTACACACATTTTCCCCCAGACCAAGCATTCTCATTTTGTGTACCAACCTCTTGTGCGGCACGGTATCAAACGCTTTGGAAAAATCGAGATATACCACGTCCAATGACTCACCGTGGTCCAGCCTATAGCTTACCTCTTCATAAAAACTGATTAGATTGGTTTGACAGGAGCGATTTCTCATAAACCCATGCTGATATGGAGTTAAACAGTTATTCTCATTGAGATAATCCAGAATAACATCCCTCAGAAACCCTTCAAATATTTTACCAACAATAGAGGTTAGACTTACTGGCCTATAATTTCCAGGTTCACTTTTAGAGCCCTTTTTGAATATTGGCACCACATTTGCTATGCGCCAATCCTGCGGAACAGACCCTGTCGCTATAGAGTCACTAAAAATAAGAAATAATGGTTTATCTATTACATTACTTAGTTCTCTTAGTACTCGTGGGTGTATGCCATCCGGACCTGGAGATTTATCTATTTTAATCTTATTTAGCCGGTTTTGCACCTCTTCTTGGGTTAGATTGGTGACTCTTAATATAGGGTTTTCATTGTTTCTTGGGATTTCACCTAGCATTTCATTTTCCACCGTGAATACCGTGGAGAAGAAGGTGTTTAATATGTTAGCTTTTTCCTCGTCATCTACAACCATTCTTTCCTCACTATTTTTTAAGGGGCCTACATTTTCAGTTTTTATTCTTTTACTATTGATATAGTTGAAGAACAGTTTGGGATTAGTTTTACTCTCCTTAGCAATGTGCTTCTCTGTTTCCTTTTTGGCAGCTTTAATTAGTTTTTTAGATAAAGTATTTTTCTCCCTATAGTTTTTTAGAGCTTCAGTGGTGCCATCCTGCTTTAGTAGTGCAAATGCTTTCTTTTTACTGTTAATTGCCTGTCTTACTTCTTTGTTTAGCCACATTGGGTTTTTCCTATTTCTAGTCCTTTTATTCCCACAAGGTATAAACCGCTTACACTGCCTATTTAGGATGTTCTTAAACATTTCCCATTTATTATCTGTATTCTCATTTCTGAGGATATTGTCCCAGTCTACCAGATTAAGGGCATCTCTAAGCTGTTCAAACTTTGCCTTCCTAAAGTTCAATGTTTTTGTGACTCCCTGACAAGCCCCCCTAGTGAAAGACAGGTGAAACTGCACAATATTGTGGTCGCTATTTCCTAAATGCCCAACCACCTGCAGATTTGTTATTCTGTCAGGTCTATTAGATAGTATTAGGTCTAAAAGTGCTGCTCCTCTGGTTGGATTCTGCACCAATTGTGAAAGATAATTTTTCTTGGTTATTAGCAGAAACCTGTTGCCTTTATGGGTTTCACAGGTTTCTGTTTCCCAGTTAATATCCGGGTAGTTAAAGTCCCCCATAACCAGGACCTCATTATGGGTTGCAGCTTCATCTATCTGCTTTAGAAGTAGACTTTCCATGGTTTCTGTTATATTTGGGGGTTTGTAACAGACCCCAATGAGAATTTTGTTACCATTTTTCCCTCCATGAATTTCAACCCATATGGACTCGACATCCTCATTCCCTTCGCTAATATCCTCCCTTAAAGTGGACTTTAGACAAGACTTTACATAGAGACAAACCCCTCCTCCTCTCCGATTTTTACGATCCTTTCTAAACAGACTGTAACCCTGTAAGTTAACTGCCCAGTCATAGCTTTCATCTAACCATGTCTCGGTTATTCCCACTATGTCAAAGTTACCTGTAGATATTTCTGCTTCTAGTTCTTCCATCTTGTTTGTCAGGCTTCTGGCGTTTGCGAGCATGCAGTTTAGAGGATTTTGTTTTGTTCCAATCTCCTCACTGTGGATTGTTTTAGAAATGTTCTTACCTCCCTTCTGAGTATGTTTTCCTGGGTCGTCTTTGTTCGAGTCTAATGTTTTTCTTCCCGTCCCCTCTTCTTCTAGTTTAACGCCCTCCTGATGAGTGTAGCGAGTCTTCTGGCGAATGTGTGTTTCCCAGGTTTGTTGAGGTGTAGTCCGTCTCTGGCGAGGAGTCCATCGTACAAGTAATTCACACCGTGGTCCAGGAATCCGAATCCTTGTTGTCTGCACCATCGTCTTAGCCAGTTGTTTGCATCAAGGATCCTGTTCCATCTCCTGGTGCCATGCCCATCTACTGGAAGGATAGAAGAAAAAACTACCTGTGCATCCAGTTCCTTTACTTTCTTCCCCAACTCTTCAAAGTCCTTGCAGATTGTCGGTAGGTCCTTCCTTGCCGTGTCATTGGTGCCAACATGTATCAGAAGAAATGGGTGGACGTCCTTGGAGCTGAAGAGCTTTGGTATCCTATCGGTCACATCCTTGATCATCGCACCTGGAAGGCAGCATACTTCTCTTGCAGTTATGTCCGGTCTGCAGATGGCTGCTTCTGTGCCTCTCAGTAGTGAGTCTCCCACCACCACCACTCTTCGTTGCTTCTTGGCTGTACTTTTTGCTGTCACTTGTTGCTGTGTGCCCTTTTCTTTTTTGCTTGCTGGTATTGCTTCATGCTTAGGTGTGCCATCTTCATCCTCTACAAAGATTTGATATCGGTTCTTCAGTTGTGTGGTTGGTGATTTCTCCATGGTCTTCTTGCTTCTTTTGGTCACATGCTTCCACTCATCTGCTTTTGGAGGTTCTCTGACACTTTTTGCACCTTCTGTGACCAGTAGAGATGCTTCTGTTCTGTCTAGAAAGTCTTCATTCTCTTTGATGAGTTTCAAAGTTGCTATTCTTTCTTCCAGACCCCGCACCTTTTCTTCTAAAAGGGCCACTAGTCTACACTTCTGACAGGTGAAATTGGATTCTTCTTCTGGTCGATCTGTGAACATGTAGCACATGCTGCAGCTCACCATGTAGGTTGTCACATCTGCCATGTTGCTCCTAGATCCTGCTGACTTGCTGTGTGTTTTCCTTCTTGTGTAATCTACTCAGCCAAGCTCTCTTGCAATAATGTCCTACAGGCAAAAATTTGGTGATGCTTTCGAAGCAGCTGGTCCCGGCTGTACCCAACGATCTTCTAGCTTAGGGAGACTTTGCTTCTCCCAGAAGGCACCTGGAATATGCAAATTAGCCTCCTGAAGCTTGAATCCCTGGTTTGGTGATGCTTTCGAAGCAGCTGGTCCCGGCTGTACCCAACGATCTTCTAGCTTAGGGAGACTTCGCTTCTCCCAGAAGGCACCTGGAATATGCAAATTAGCCTCCTGAAGCTTGAATCCCTGGTTTGGTGATGCTTTCGAAGCAGCTGGTCCCGGCTGTACCCAACGATCTTCTAGCTTAGGGAGACTTCGCTTCTCCCAGAAGGCACCTGGAATATGCAAATTAGCCTCCTGAAGCTTGAATCCCTGGTTTGGTGATGCTTTCGAAGCAGCTGGTCCCGGCTGTACCCAACGATCTTCTAGCTTAGGGAGACTTCGCTTCTCCCAGAAGGCACCTGGAATATGCAAATTAGCCTCCTGAAGCTTGAATCCCTGGTTTGGTGATGCTTTCGAAGCAGCTGGTCCCGACTGTACCCAACGATCTTCTAGCTTAGGGAGACTTCGCTTCTCCCAGAAGGCACCTGGAATATGCAAATTAGCCTCCTGAAGCTTGAATCCCTGGTTTGGTGATGCTTTCGAAGCAGCTGGTCCCGGCTGTACCCAACGATCTTCTAGCTTAGGGAGACTTCGCTTCTCCCAGAAGGCACCTGGAATATGCAAATTAGCCTCCTGAAGCTTGAATCCCTGGTTTGGTGATGCTTTCGAAGCAGCTGGTCCCGGCTGTACCCAACGATCTTCTAGCTTAGGGAGACTTCGCTTCTCCCAGAAGGCACCTGGAATATGCAAATTAGCCTCCTGAAGCTTGAATCCCTGGTTTGGTGATGCTTTCGAAGCAGCTGGTCCCGGCTGTACCCAACGATCTTCTAGCTTAGGGAGACTTCGCTTCTCCCAGAAGGCACCTGGAATATGCAAATTAGCCTCCTGAAGCTTGAATCCCTGGTTTGGTGATGCTTTCGAAACAGCTGGTCCCGGCTGTACCCAACGATCTTCTAGCTTAGGGAGACTTCGCTTCTCCCAGAAGGCACCTGGAATATGCAAATTAGCCTCCTGAAGCTTGAATCCCTGGTATAATGTGTCTCCATATTAGAATAATACACAGCCAACATCCTTCATATAGTATAATTCACAGTCCTTGGTTATCCATATTAGTATAATACAGAGCCCGTAGTCCTCCATAAATTATAACGCACAGTCCATAGTCTTCCATATAACATAATGCACCTAGAGTCATCCATAAAGTATAATGCATAATGCACAGCCCATAGTCCTCCATAAAGTATAATACACAGCCCATAGTCCTCCATAAAGTATAATGCACAGCCCATAGTCCTCCATAAAGTATAATGCACAGCCCATAGTCATCCATAAAGTATAATGCACAGCCCATAGTCCTCCATAAAGTATAATGCACAGCCCATAGTCATCCATAAAGTATAATGCACAGCCCATAGTCATCCATAAAGTATAATGCACCCCATACTCATCCATAAAGTAAAGTATAATGCACAGCCCATAGTTTTCCATAAAGTATAATGCACAGCCCATATTCATCCATAAAGTATAATGCACAGCTCACAGTCATCCATAAAGTATAATGCACCCTATAGTCATCCATAGAGTATACTGCACAGTCCATAGTCCTCCATATAGTTTAATTCATCTCAATATTAGAATAATACACAGCCAAAATCCTTCATATAGTATAATTCATAGTCCTTAGTTATCCATATTAGTATAATACAGAGCCCGTAGTCCTCCATAATATATAATGCACATCCCATAGTCATCCATAAAGTATAATGCACAGCCCATAGTCTTCCATAATATATAATGCACAGCCCATAGTCATCCATAATATATAATGCACAGCCCATAGTCATCCATAAAGTATAATGCACAGCCCATAATCATTCATAATATATAATGCACAGCCCATAGTCTTCCATATAACATAATGCATCTTAGAGTCATCCATAAAGTATAAAGCATAATGCACAGTCCATAGTCCTCCATAATAAATAATGCACAGCCCATAGTCATCCATAAAGTATAATGCACAGCCCATAGTCTTCCATAAAATATAATGCACAGCCCATAGTCTTCCATATAACATAAGGCATCTTAGAGTCATCCATAAAGTATAATGCACAGTCCATAGTCATCCATAAAGTATAATGCACAGCCCATAGTCATCCATAAAGTATAATGCACAGCCCATAGTCATCCATATAACATAAGGCATCTTAGAGTCATCCATAAAGTATAATGCACAGCCCATAGTCATCCATAAAGTATAATGCACAGCCCATAGTCATCCATAAAGTATAATGCACAGCCCATAGTCATCCATAAAGTATAATGCACAGCCCATAGTCATCCATAAAGTATAATGCACAGCCCATAGTCATCCATAAAGTATAATGCACAGCCCATAGTCATCCATAAAGTATAATGCACAGCCCATAGTCATCCATAAAGTATAATGCACAGCCCATAGTCATCCATAAAGTATAATGCACAGCCCATAGTCTTCCATAAAGTACAATGCACAGCCCATAGTTCTCCATAAAGTATAATGCACAGCCCATAGTCTTCCATAAAGTATAATGCACATCCCATAGTCATCCATAAAGTATAATGCACAGCCCATAGTCATCCATAAAGTATAATGCATAATGCACAGCCCATAGTCCTCCATAATATATAATGCACAGCCCATAGTTGTCCATATAACATAATGCATCGTAGAGTCATCCATAAAGTATAATGCACAGCCCATAGTCATCCATAAAGTATAATGCACAGCCCATAGTCATCCATAAAGTATAATGCACAGCCCATAGTCATCCATAAAGTATAATGCACAGCCCATAGTCATCCTTAAAGTATAATGCACAGCCCATAGTCATCCATAAAGTATAATGCACAGCCCATAGTCTTCCATAATATATAATGCACATCCCATAGTCATCCATAAAGTATAATGCACAGCCCATAGTCTTCCATAATATATAATGCACAGCCCATAGTCATCCATAATATATAATGCACAGCCCATAGTCATCCATAAAGTATAATGCACAGCCCATAGTCATTCATAATATATAATGCACAGCCCATAGTCTTCCATATAACATAATGCATCTTCGAGTCATCCATAAAGTATAAAGCATAATGCACAGCCCATGTTCCTCCATAATATATAATGCACAGCCCATAGTCATCCATAAAGTATAATGCACAGCCCATAGTCCTCCATAATATATAATGCACAGCCCATAGTCATCCATAAAGTATAATGCACAGCCCATAGTCTTCCATAAAGTATAATGCACAGCCCATAGACTTCCATATAACATAAGGCATCTTAGAGTCATCCATAAAGTATAATGCACAGCCCATAGTCTTCCATAAAGTATAATGCACAGCCCATAGTCTTCCATATAACATAAGGCATCTTAGAGTCATCCATAAAGTATAATGCACCCCATAGTCATCCATAATGTATAATGCACAGCCCATAGTCATCCACAAAGTATAATGCACAGCCCATAGTCATCCATAAAGTATAATGCACAGCCCATAGTCATCCATAAAGTATAATGCACAGCCCATAGTCATCCATAAAGTATAATGCACAGCCCATAGTCATCCATAAAGTATAATGCACAGCCCATAGTCTTCCATAATATATAATGCACAGCCCATAGTCATCCATAAAGTATAATGCACAGCCCATAGTCTTCCATAATATATAATGCACATCCCATAGTCATCCATAAAGTATAATGCACAGCCCATAGTCATCCATAAAGTATAATGCACAGCCCATAGTCATCCATAAAGTATAATGCACAGCCCATAGTCATCCATAAAGTATAATGCACAGCCCATAGTCTTCCATAAAGTATAATGCACAGCCCATAATCATCCATAAAGTATAATGCACAGCCCATAGTCATCTATAAAGTATAATGCACCCTATAGTCATCCATAAAGTATAATGCACCCCATAGTCATCCATAAAGTATAATGCACAGCCCATAGTCATCCATAAAGTACAATGCACCCCATAGTCATCCATAATGTATAATGCACAGCCCATAGTCATCCATAAAGTATAATGCACCCCATAGTCATCCATAATGTATAATGCACAGCCCATAGTCATCCATAAAGTATAATACACAGTCCATAGGCATCCATAATATATAATGCACATCCCATAGTGATCCATAAAGTATAATGCGCAGCCCATAGTCTTCCATAATATATAATGCACATCCCATAGTGATCCATAAAGTATAATGCACAGCCCATAGTCTTCCATAATATATAATGCACATCCCATAGTCATCCATAAAGTATAATGCACAGCCCATATTCTTCCATAATATATAATGCACATCCCATAGTCATCCATAAAGTATAATGCACAGCCCATAGTCTTCCATAATATATAATGCACAGCCCATAGTCATCCATAATATATAATGCACAGCCCATAGTCATCCATAAACTATAATGCACAGCCCATAATCATTCATAATATATAATGCACAGCCCATAGTCTTCCATGTAACATAATGCATCTTAGAGTCATCCATAAAGTATAAAGCATAATGCACAGTCCATAGTCCTCCATAATATATAATGCACAGCCCATAGTCCTCCATAATATATAATGCACAGCCCATAGTCATCCATAAAGTATAATGCACAGCCCATAGTCTTACATAAAATATAATGCACAGCCCATAGTCTTCCATATAACATAAGGCATCTTAGAGTCATCCATAAAGTATAAAGCATAATGCACAGTCCATAGTCCTCCATAATAAATAATGCACAGCCCATAGTCATCCATAAAGTATAATGCACAGCCGATAGTCTTCCATAAAATATAATGCACAGCCCATAGTCTTCCATATAACATAAGGCATCTTAGAGTCATCCAAAAAGTATAATGCACAGCCCATAGTCATCCATAAAGTATAATGCACAGCCCATAGTCATCCATAAAGTATAATGCACAGCCCATAGTCATCCATATAACATAAGGCATCTTAGAGTCATCCATAAAGTATAATGCACAGCCCATAGTCATCCATAAAGTATAATGCACAGCCCATAGTCATCCATAAAGTATAATGCACAGCCCATAGTCATCCATAAAGTATAATGCACAGCCCATAGTCATCCATAAAGTATAATGCACAGCCCATAGTCTTCCATAAAGTATAATGCACATCCCATAGTCATCCATAAAGTATAATGCACAGCCCATAGTCTTCCATAAAGTATAATGCACATCCCATAGTCATCCATAAAGTATAATGCACAGCCCATAGTCATCCATAAAGTATAATGCATAATGCACAGCCCATAGTCCTCCATAATATATAATGCACAGCCCATAGTTGTCCATATAACATAATGCATCTTAGAGTCATCCATAAAGTATAATGCACAGCCCATAGTCATCCATAAAGTATAATGCACAGCCCATAGTCATCCATAAAGTATAATGCACAGCCCATAGTCATCCATAAAGTATAATGCACAGCCCATAGTCATCCTTAAAGTATAATGCACAGCCCATAGTCATCCATAAAGTATAATGCACAGCCCATAGTCTTCCATAATATATAATGCACATCCCATAGTCATCCATAAAGTATAATGCACAGCCCATAGTCTTCCATAATATATAATGCACAGCCCATAGTCATCCATAATATATAATGCACAGCCCATAGTCATCCATAAAGTATAATGCACAGCCCATAGTCATTCATAATATATAATGCACAGCCCATAGTCTTCCATATAACATAATGCATCTTCGAGTCATCCATAAAGTATAAAGCATAATGCACAGCCCATGTTCCTCCATAATATATAATGCACAGCCCATAGTCATCCATAAAGTATAATGCACAGCCCATAGTCCTCCATAATATATAATGCACAGCCCATAGTCATCCATAAAGTATAATGCACAGCCCATAGTCTTCCATAAAGTATAATGCACAGCCCATAGTCTTCCATATAACATAAGGCATCTTAGAGTCATCCATAAAGTATAATGCACCCCATAGTCATCCATAATGTATAATGCACAGCCCATAGTCATCCACAAAGTATAATGCACAGCCCATAGTCATCCATAAAGTATAATGCACAGCCCATAGTCATCCATAAAGTATAATGCACAGCCCATAGTCATCCATAAAGTATAATGCACAGCCCATAGTCATCCATAAAGTATAATGCACAGCCCATAGTCATCCATAAAGTATAATGCACAGCCCATAGTCATCCATAAAGTATAATTCACAGCCCATAGTCATCCATAAAGTATAATGCACAGCCCATAGTCATCCATAAAGTATAATGCACAGCCCATAGTCATCCATAAAGTATAATGCACAGCCCATAGTCTTCCATAAAGTATAATGCACAGCCCATAATCATCCATAAAGTATAATGCACAGCCCATAGTCATCTATAAATTATAATGCACCCTATAGTCATCCATAAAGTATAATGCACCCCATAGTCATCCATAAAGTATAATGCACAGCCCATAGTCATCCATAAAGTATAATGCACCCCATAGTCATCCATAATGTATAATGCACAGCCCATAGTCATCCATAAAGTATAATGCACCCCATAGTCATCCATAATGTATAATGCACAGCCCATAGTCATCCATAAAGTATAATACACAGTCCATAGGCATCCATAATATATAATGCACATCCCATAGTGATCCATAAAGTATAATGCGCAGCCCATAGTCTTCCATAATATATAATGCACATCCCATAGTGATCCATAAAGTATAATGCACAGCCCATAGTCTTCCATAATATATAATGCACATCCCATAGTCATCCATAAAGTATAATGCACAGCCCATATTCTTCCATAATATATAATGCACATCCCATAGTCATCCATAAAGTATAATGCACAGCCCATAGTCTTCCATAATATATAATGCACAGCCCATAGTCATCCATAATATATAATGCACAGCCCATAGTCATCCATAAACTATAATGCACAGCCCATAATCATTCATAATATATAATGCACAGCCCATAGTCTTCCATGTAACATAATGCATCTTAGAGTCATCCATAAAGTATAAAGCATAATGCACAGTCCATAGTCCTCCATAATATATAATGCACAGCCCATAGTCCTCCATAATATATAATGCACAGCCCATAGTCATCCATAAAGTATAATGCACAGCCCATAGTCTTACATAAAATATAATGCACAGCCCATAGTCTTCCATATAACATAAGGCATCTTAGAGTCATCCATAAAGTATAAAGCATAATGCACAGTCCATAGTCCTCCATAATAAATAATGCACAGCCCATAGTCATCCATAAAGTATAATGCACAGCCGATAGTCTTCCATAAAATATAATGCACAGCCCATAGTCTTCCATATAACATAAGGCATCTTAGAGTCATCCAAAAAGTATAATGCACAGCCCATAGTCATCCATAAAGTATAATGCACAGCCCATAGTCATCCATAAAGTATAATGCACAGCCCATAGTCATCCATATAACATAAGGCATCTTAGAGTCATCCATAAAGTATAATGCACAGCCCATAGTCATCCATAAAGTATAATGCACAGCCCATAGTCATCCATAAAGTATAATGCACAGCCCATAGTCATCCATAAAGTATAATGCACAGCCCATAGTCATCCATAAAGTATAATGCACAGCCCATAGTCATCCATAAAGTATAATGCACAGCCAATAGTCATCCATAAAGTATAATGCACAGCCCATAGTCATCCATAAAGTATAATGCACAGCCCATAGTCTTCCATAAAGTACAATGCACAGCCCATAGTTCTCCATAAAGTATAATGCACAGCCCATAGTCTTCCATAAAGTATAATGCACATCCCATAGTCATCCATAAAGTATAATGCACAGCCCATAGTCATCCATAAAGTATAATGCATAATGCACAGCCCATAGTCCTCCATAATATATAATGCACAGCCCATAGTTGTCCATATAACATAATGCATCTTAGAGTCATCCATAAAGTATAATGCACAGCCCATAGTCATCCATAAAGTATAATGCACAGCCCATAGTCATCCATAAAGTATAATGCACAGCCCATAGTCATCCATAAAGTATAATGCACAGCCCATAGTCATCCATAAAGTATAATGCACAGCCCATAGTCTTCCATAATATATAATGCACATCCCATAGTCATCCATAAAGTATAATGCACAGCCCATAGTCTTCCATAATATATAATGCACAGCCCATAGTCATCCATAATATATAATGCACAGCCCATAGTCATCCATAAAGTATAATGCACAGCCCATAGTCATTCATAATATATAATGCACAGCCCATAGTCTTCCATATAACATAATGCATCTTCGAGTCATCCATAAAGTATAAAGCATAATGCACAGCCCATGTTCCTCCATAATATATAATGCACAGCCCATAGTCATCCATAAAGTATAATGCACAGCCCATAGTCCTCCATAATATATAATGCACAGCCCATAGTCATCCATAAAGTATAATGCACAGCCCATAGTCTTCCATAAAGTATAATGCACAGCCCATAGTCTTCCATATAACATAAGGCATCTTAGAGTCATCCATAAAGTATAATGCACAGCCCATAGTCTTCCATAAAGTATAATGCACAGCCCATAGTCTTCCATATAACATAAGGCATCTTAGAGTCATCCATAAAGTATAATGCACCCCATAGTCATCCATAATGTATAATGCACAGCCCATAGTCATCCACAAAGTATAATGCACAGCCCATAGTCATCCATAAAGTATAATGCACAGCCCATAGTCATCCATAAAGTATAATGCACAGCCCATAGTCATCCATAAAGTATAATGCACAGCCCATAGTCATCCATAAAGTATAATGCACAGTCCATAGTCATCCATAAAGTATAATTCACAGCCCATAGTCATCCATAAAGTATAATGCACAGCCCATAGTCATCCATAAAGTATAATGCACAGCCCATAGTCATCCATAAAGTATAATGCACAGCCCATAGTCTTCCATAAAGTATAATGCACAGTCCATAGGCATCCATAATATATAATGCACATCCCATAGTGATCCATAAAGTATAATGCGCAGCCCATAGTCTTCCATAATATATAATGCACATCCCATAGTGATCCATAAAGTATAATGCACAGCCCATAGTCTTCCATAATATATAATGCACATCCCATAGTCTTCCATAAAGTATAATGCACAGCCCATAGTCTTCCATATAACATAAGGCATCTTAGAGTCATCCATAAAGTATAATGCACCCCATAGTCATCCATAATGTATAATGCACAGCCCATAGTCATCCACAAAGTATAATGCACAGCCCATAGTCATCCATAAAGTATAATGCACAGCCCATAGTCATCCATAAAGTATAATGCACAGCCCATAGTCATCCATAAAGTATAATGCACAGCCCATAGTCATCCATAAAGTATAATGCACAGTCCATAGTCATCCATAAAGTATAATGCACAGCCCATAGTCTTCCATAAAGTATAATGCACAGCCCATAGTCTTCCATATAACATAAGGCATCTTAGAGTCATCCATAAAGTATAATGCACAGCCCATAGTCTTCCATAAAGTATAATGCACAGCCCATAGTCTTCCATATAACATAAGGCATCTTAGAGTCATCCATAAAGTATAATGCACCCCATAGTCATCCATAATGTATAATGCACAGCCCATAGTCATCCACAAAGTATAATGCACAGCCCATAGTCATCCATAAAGTATAATGCACAGCCCATAGTCATCCATAAAGTATAATGCACAGCCCATAGTCATCCATAAAGTATAATGCACAGCCCATAGTCATCCATAAAGTATAATGCACAGTCCATAGTCATCCATAAAGTATAATTCACAGCCCATAGTCATCCATAAAGTATAATGCACAGCCCATAGTCATCCATAAAGTATAATGCACAGCCCATAGTCATCCATAAAGTATAATGCACAGCCCATAGTCTTCCATAAAGTATAATGCACAGTCCATAGGCATCCATAATATATAATGCACATCCCATAGTGATCCATAAAGTATAATGCGCAGCCCATAGTCTTCCATAATATATAATGCACATCCCATAGTGATCCATAAAGTATAATGCACAGCCCATAGTCTTCCATAATATATAATGCACATCCCATAGTCATCCATAAAGTATAATGCACAGCCCATATTCTTCCATAATATATAATGCACATCCCATAGTCATCCATAAAGTATAATGCACAGCCCATAGTCTTCCATAATATATAATGCACAGCCCATAGTCATCCATAATATATAATGCACAGCCCATAGTCATCCATAAAGTATAATGCACAGCCCATAGTCTTCCATGTAACATAATGCATCTTAGAGTCATCCATAAAGTATAAAGCATAATGCACAGTCCATAGTCCTCCATAATATATAATGCACAGCCCATAGTCCTCCATAATATATAATGCACAGCCCATAGTCATCCATAAAGTATAATGCACAGCCCATAGTCTTCCATAAAATATAATGCACAGCCCATAGTCTTCCATATAACATAAGGCATCTTAGAGTCATCCAAAAAGTATAATGCACAGCCCATAGTCATCCATAAAGTATAATGCACAGCCCATAGTCATCCATAAAGTATAATGCACAGCCCATAGTCATCCATATAACATAAGGCATCTTAGAGTCATCCATAAAGTATAATGCACAGCCCATAGTCATCCATAAAGTATAATGCACAGCCCATAGTCATCCATAAAGTATAATGCACAGCCCATAGTCATCCATAAAGTATAATGCACAGCCCATAGTCATCCATAAAGTATAATGCACAGCCCATAGTCATCCATAAAGTATAATGCACAGCCCATAGTCATCCATAAAGTATAATGCACAGCCAATAGTCATCCATAAAGTATAATGCACAGCCCATAGTCCTCCATAATATATAATGCACAGCCCATAGTCATCCAAAAAGTATAATGCACAGCCCATAGTCATCCATAAAGTATAATGCACAGCCCATAGTCATCCATAAAGTATAATGCACAGCCCATAGTCATCAATATAACATAAGGCATCTTAGAGTCATCCATAAAGTATAATGCACAGCCCATAGTCATCCATAAAGTATAATGCACAGCCCATAGTCATCCATAAAGTATAATGCACAGCCCATAGTAATCCATAAAGTATAATGCACAGCCAATAGTCATCCATAAAGTATAATGCACAGCCCATAGTCTTCCATAAAGTACAATGTACAGCCCATAGTTCTCCATAAAGTATAATGCACATCCCATAGTCATCCATAAAGTATAATGCACAGCCAATAGTCATCCATAAAGTATAATGCATAATGCACAGCCCATAGTCCTCCATAATATATAATGCACAGCCCATAGTTGTCCATATAACATAATGCATCTTAGAGTCATCCATAAAGTATAATGCACAGCCAATAGTCATCCATAAAGTATAATGCACAGCCCATAGTCATCCATAAAGTATAATGCACAGCCCATAGTCATCCATAAAGTATAATGCACAGCCCATAGTCATCCATAAAGTATAATGCACAGCCCATAGTCATCCTTAAAGTATAATGCACAGCCCATAGTCTTCCATAAAGTATAATGCACAGCCAATAGTCATCCATAAAGTATAATGCACAGCCCATAGTCTTCCATAATATATAATGCACATCCCATAGTCATCCATAAAGTATAATGCACAGCCCATAGTCTTCCATAATATATAATGCACAGCCCATAGTCATCCATAATATATAATGCACAGCCCATAGTCATCCATAAAGTATAATGCACAGCCCATAGTCATTCATAATATATAATGCACAGCCCATAGTTTTCCATATAACATAATGCATCTTCGAGTCATCCATAAAGTATAAAGCATAATGCACAGCCCATGTTCCTCCATAATATATAATGCACAGCCCATAGTCATCCATAAAGTATAATGCACAGCCCATAGTCCTCCATAATATATAATGCACAGCCCATAGTCATCCATAAAATATAATGCACAGCCCATAGTCTTCCATAAAGTATAATGCACAGCCCATAGTCATCCATAAAGTCCATAAAGTATAATGCACAACCCATAGTCATCCAAAAAAATATAATGCACAGCCCATAGTCATCCACAAAGTATAATGCACAGCCCATAGTCATCCATAAAGTATAATGCACAGCCCATAGTCATCCATAAAGTATAATGCACAGCCCATAGTCATCCATAAAGTATAATGCACAGCCCATAGTCATCCATAAAGTATAATGCACAGCCCATAGTCATCCATAAAGTATAATGCACAGCCCATAGTCATCCATAAAGTATAATGCACAGCCCATAGTCATCCATAAAGTATAATGCACAGCCCATAGTCCTCCATAAAGTATAATGCACAGCCCATAGTCTTCCATAAAGTATAATGCACATCCCATAGTCTTCCATAATATATAATGCACAGCCCATAGTCATCCATAATATATAATGCACAGCCCATAGTCATCCATAAACTATAATGCACAGCCCATAATCATTCATAATATATAATGCACAGCCCATAGTCTTCCATGTAACATAATGCATCTTAGAGTCATCCATAAAGTATAAAGCATAATGCACAGTCCATAGTCCTCCATAATATATAATGCACAGCCCATAGTCCTCCATAATATATAATGCACAGCCCATAGTCATCCATAAAGTATAATGCACAGCCCATAGTCTTACATAAAATATAATGCACAGCCCATAGTCTTCCATATAACATAAGGCATCTTAGAGTCATCCATAAAGTATAAAGCATAATGCACAGTCCATAGTCCTCCATAATAAATAATGCACAGCCCATAGTCATCCATAAAGTATAATGCACAGCCGATAGTCTTCCATAAAATATAATGCACAGCCCATAGTCTTCCATATAACATAAGGCATCTTAGAGTCATCCAAAAAGTATAATGCACAGCCCATAGTCATCCATAAAGTATAATGCACAGCCCATAGTCATCCATAAAGTATAATGCACAGCCCATAGTCATCCATATAACATAAGGCATCTTAGAGTCATCCATAAAGTATAATGCACAGCCCATAGTCATCCATAAAGTATAATGCACAGCCCATAGTCATCCATAAAGTATAATGCACAGCCCATAGTCATCCATAAAGTATAATGCACAGCCCATAGTCATCCATAAAGTATAATGCACAGCCCATAGTCATCCATAAAGTATAATGCACAGCCAATAGTCATCCATAAAGTATAATGCACAGCCCATAGTCCTCCATAATATATAATGCACAGCCCATAGTCATCCAAAAAGTATAATGCACAGCCCATAGTCATCCATAAAGTATAATGCACAGCCCATAGTCATCCATAAAGTATAATGCACAGCCCATAGTCATCAATATAACATAAGGCATCTTAGAGTCATCCATAAAGTATAATGCACAGCCCATAGTCATCCATAAAGTATAATGCACAGCCCATAGTCATCCATAAAGTATAATGCACAGCCCATAGTAATCCATAAAGTATAATGCACAGCCAATAGTCATCCATAAAGTATAATGCACAGCCCATAGTCTTCCATAAAGTACAATGTACAGCCCATAGTTCTCCATAAAGTATAATGCACATCCCATAGTCATCCATAAAGTATAATGCACAGCCAATAGTCATCCATAAAGTATAATGCATAATGCACAGCCCATAGTCCTCCATAATATATAATGCACAGCCGATAGTTGTCCATATAACATAATGCATCTTAGAGTCATCCATAAAGTATAATGCACAGCCCATAGTCATCCATAAAGTATAATGCACAGCCCATAGTCATCCATAAAGTATAATGCACAGCCCATAGTCATCCATAAAGTATAATGCACAGCCCATAGTCATCCATAAAGTATAATGCACAGCCCATAGTCATCCTTAAAGTATAATGCACAGCCCATAGTCTTCCATAAAGTATAATGCACAGCCCATAGTCATCCATAAAGTATAATGCACAGCCCATAGTCTTCCATAATATATAATGCACATCCCATAGTCATCCATAAAGTATAATGCACAGCCCATAGTCTTCCATAATATATAATGCACAGCCCATAGTCATCCATAATATATAATGCACAGCCCATAGTCATCCATAAAGTATAATGCACAGCCCATAGTCATTCATAATATATAATGCACAGCCCATAGTTTTCCATATAACATAATGCATCTTCGAGTCATCCATAAAGTATAAAGCATAATGCACAGCCCATGTTCCTCCATAATATATAATGCACAGCCCATAGTCATCCATAAAGTATAATGCACAGCCCATAGTCCTCCATAATATATAATGCACAGCCCATAGTCATCCATAAAATATAATGCACAGCCCATAGTCTTCCATAAAGTATAATGCACAGCCCATAGTCTTCCATATAACATAAGGCATCTTAGAGTCATCCATAAAGTATAATGCACAGCCCATAGTCATCCATAAAGTCCATAAAGTATAATGCACAACCCATAGTCATCCAAAAAAATATAATGCACAGCCCATAGTCATCCACAAAGTATAATGCACAGCCCATAGTCATCCATAAAGTATAATGCACAGCCCATAGTCATCCATAAAGTATAATGCACAGCCCATAGTCATCCATAAAGTATAATGCACAGCCCATAGTCATCCATAAAGTATAATGCACAGCCCATAGTCATCCATAAAGTATAATGCACAGCCCATAGTCATCCATAAAGTATAATGCACAGCCCATAGTCATCCATAAAGTATAATGCACAGCCCATAGTCCTCCATAAAGTATAATGCACAGCCCATAGTCTTCCATAAAGTATAATGCACATCCCATAGTCATCCATAAAGTATAATGCACATCCCATAGTCATCCATAAAGTATAATGCACAGCCCATAGTCAACCATAAAGTATAATGCACATCCCATAGTCATCCATAAAGTATAATGCACAGCCCATAGTCATCCATAAAGTATAATGCACAGCCCATAGTCTTCCATAACGTATAATGCACAGCCCATAGTCTTCCATAATGTATAATGCACAGCCCATAGTCTTCCATAACGTATAATGCACAGCCCATAGTCTTCCATAATGTATAATGCACAGCCCATAGTCATCCATAAAGTATAATGCACAGCCCAAAGTCTTCCATAAAGTATAACGCACAGTCCATAGTCTTCCATATAACATAAGGCCTCTTAGAGTCATCCATAAAGTATAATGCACAGCCCACAGTCATCCATAAAGTATAATGCACAGCACACAGTCATCCATAATGTATAATGCACAGCCCACAGTCATCCATAAAGTATAATGCACAACCCATAGTGCTTCACAAAATTTAATGCACAGCCCTTATTTCTCCATAAAGTACCATGCACAGCCCTTAGTCATCATGTAGTCTTATGGCCGCTATGTACTCACTGATTTAAAAAATAAATAGTCACCTCTCATCCGCTCTACCGCCACATGGCGTCCTCTTCTGAAGCCGGCAGCTGACTTCAGCGTGCAAGTGACGGGAGTGCATGATGTCACTTCCACGCACCCCCACCGAGCACACCGACATCAGCTGCCGGCCTCTGAGTGGCCTGCAGAGTGTATTGCCACGTATGGACCCATTGGACCAGAGGATGCACATCCAGTTGAAGTTTCTGCTGGCCCTGGTGGGCCCCTTACCGGGTAGGCCTGGTCGCGACCTAGATTATTACGCCACTGCTCATCAGGCTTCGTTTCCACAGTAAGCTTTTGATGTCACAAATTTTCTGCACCATTTTTGCATTCTTTAAGTAAAATAGGTTAATTGCATTTTTTAGAAAATACGCAGAGTCCAAAACTCACAAAAAACTCATTAAGAGAAGGTAGCTGTAGAATGTTTTTATAGCGTTATTTTTGTAAAGCGTTTGAATTTATCATTATTTTATGACATGTTTGCTGTCAGCGAATGGAAGGATTCGCTGTGTAAGCGGTTTATACCTTGTGGGAATAAAAGGACTAGAAATAGGAAAACCGCAATTGTACATATACTGCGGATTATGAGAAGGAAGCGGATGCACTGGTTAAAAAATTTTCAAGTAAAGGATATGACCAGGAATCCCTACTTACGACCAAAAGGGACGTGCAAAAAATTCCTAGAATAATACTCTTGGAGGAACATAATAACCATAAGAGTAGAATAAATAAAGAAAGTCTTTTTCCTGATCACCAAATTGCAATACCAATCATTACCCAATACAATTCAAATGTCTGTATACTGAAGAAAATTGTTAATAAGCACTGGGGCCTCTTACAAGAGGACAAAATAATAGGAGATTCTTTGTCAAAATATCCTCGCTTTGTTTTCAGGAAAGCACGTAATTTAGGTGCCATTGTTGCCCCCACGGTACGTAACCCCAAACCCGCAGGTAATAATAAGGGCCCTTTTAAACAAATAATTCAGGGCTTTTTTCCTTGCAAAAAATGCAGCATGTGTAAATCAATTAAACCAATTAAGCAAAAAAGAGTTATATCAAAAGCGGGTAAAGAGATCCGCATTACAGATTTTATAACCTGTAAAACACAAGGGGTTATTTACGTTCTGGAATGCCCCTGTGGGAAACAATACGTGGGGCGCACTAAACGTCCCCTATACATACGGATCAATGAGCACCTCAGGAATATACGTAATAGATACGATGCACATCCCCTATCTAAACACTTTCTTATGTACCATGAAGGATCCGTACAGGGCATTAAAGTCATGGGAATAAAAGTGGTTCAACAGGATTGGCGTAATGGGGACTTTATTAAGCAAATGTCTCGGGAGGAAACTAGATATATATTTGAACTTGATACATTAAAACCAAGGGGTCTGAATAATGAGGTGGAACTCTTTGCTTTTAATTGAACCAATGGGAGAGGAGACCATCGCTATAAATAGCCAGCACGCGCAGGGGGAGCCTACCCTGATGAAGGAAACCGAAGTTTTTTCCGAAACGCGTTGGTTTGGCTCCCACAGCGCTCCGTAGCATCATCCAGGGCACCACGTGACTCCTCAGCACGTGACCCGAACGTCACCGCAGGTCCTGCACAGCATCGTACAGGACTTAACACAGGCCACGCGAGCGTCCGTCACCGGCCGGGACGGCGCCTGCAATAGCCGCCTGAGGACACTTCAACCACATCGCTTCATTGAGCTAAGTACAACGCTCCTAATTTCTACACTGTTATGCTCAATTGAGCTAAGTGCAACGTTTCTACAGTGCGACTATTACCTACAAGTTGCGGATTTCTTTTAGTGTTATTTTTTCTAAACTTCCTCCCCGGGGCTTACCATAAGACAGGTACTTGATCTCTACTATATTGGAGGTACCGCCTGTAAGACCACATATATATACGCACTATTTATATGAGGCTGTTTACTGCTCGGGGTTTTTAGTTATTACTCGTATGATTTTATTTACATGATTTTATTTACATATTTATTGCAACATTGCCATTGTTTTTCCCCATTCTAGTCCCGGCACACCGATTATTTCAGTCAGTCCCTGCATATCAGCTACTCCAGTCTTACTTTATGCACCCTAAACGGATCCATTACTGTTTTCCCACCTTGAAGGTAACTACCTATCGTGTTTATGTACTATAGTTTCTCTATAAGGTCAAGCGCAGGTACATATACTGTTATATACAGTTTTGTGTCTCGAAAAAATTTTTTTCCCCCTTCTCCTCGGTGTGGTGAGGAGCAGTACCTGCAGCTACCTCTATCCATCTCACAAGCGCCGCTAGTGTATACATTACTGTACCTCTAGTTTTATCTTATTTACCGCACATTCTAGCTGGCAGCTGTGCTGAGTCTATACATAATCACGAGTTTTTTCTGTATATATAGCCATATACTTTTATCTTTTATTCTACATATTTTTTCTTTCTCCCCCTCCCCCACTCTCTTCTTTTAGCATTCCACCATGAGTATATTATGGGAAGATAGAAAAGAGCGTATACAATACATAGAATCTTTCTTTAATCTGGGCAAAACTATGGCACCTAATAATATTAGTGATACTAGTATATCTCTCGCCAAAGAATCATTAAAACGCCTTGAGCAATTTTTGTTAAAAGAAATGAGGGATCTATGGGAGGTAGTGACCCTAGAGAGATATCTAGCTTTTGACTGTATCCCGAAAGGTTTAGTGATACACAAAACACTAACAGGGGACATAGGAGATGAGAACACATTGAAAGAATGGGACGTATTACTAAAATCATTCTCCAAACAAGCTATAGGATTTATCATCAATAAACGGAGAGACCAATTAATGGCTAGTAAAAACGAAATATCAAAATTATTTAAAGAAATCGATCCATACAAAAATCATCCTGAAATAAGAAATCTCTCTAATAGCATAAAAATCGCGTAAATAATAAGGAGAAGGAAATAATAGAGAAAAAGAAACGGAAATTTGGTCGTGATTCTGTTCCATCATTTGAAATTCGACAACAAACAGGCCCTCCTGAGTTTGAAACTATCGATCAAATCGATAGTAGTAGCTTCTCCAACACGTCAGAGGAAATTTTTTCTATCCATCTGACATCAGATATACAGCAAACAACAGAGGTTAGCGACACACAGGCTCATACTGAGCATCAAGCGGTCCCTGTGATAACAGAAAATACCAATATCGATCCAGCGACCATTTTAACTCCTACCCAAAATCGGTTTGAGGTACTTGACACGCCAATAGAACAACTATCAGGTAATGATAATAGATCAGAACCCCAAACAAGTACAGCAGCCAAAACACAAAGCCGCACCACTGCCAGAAATCAACCAGGAGGACGCAAAACCACTCATCCGTTTTTTCAGGTAGGCCACAAAAGAAACGGCTCCGAGGCTGCCGGGGTGGGAAACTCACCCAAAAAAAGAAGACCCCTAAAGAAATAAATAATGACAACCAAAAAATTTTTAATTTAAGTACTTATATACTCAAAGACAATGAAATAAAGTTACTACAAAAGGGATTGAAATTTGCTCCAGCTGCCAGATTCAACAAATTTCAAGCATTTATTGGAGTTAAGCAATTTATGCGAAAACTGGCCATTAAAAAGTATTTTATAAAGAAAAATCTAGATAAACAGCCCAACATAAATACAGTAAGTGAACTAAACGAAATACAACCTAATGGTTTCACTAATCTGAGGGCTAAATCAAAGTTCAATCCTTTGAACGAATATTCGGAGTCATTCGAAGCTTTTCAGAAAAATGTGATAGGTGATATAAAAAAGGTCAGTGATAAAAAATGCTGCAAGTTTAGATACAACCTAGTAAAGAAAGAGAGGGACGCCATCCGCTCATTACAAAAAAAGGAGGAGATAATCATCCGCCCCGCGGACAAAGGAGGGGGTATTGTGATTCTTGATCAATCACAATATCGCAAAGAAACGCAGCGACTCTTAGGGGATGTAAGAACTTATACAAAATTGCCTGGTGACCCCTCGGTTAAATTCACAGAGGATCTAAAAAACTTATTAAATAAGGGTCTGTCAGATGGGCATATTAACAAGCAGGAATTTGAGTATATATACACATCGCACCCAAGGATGTCCGTTTTCTACTATCTTCCTAAGATCCATAAGGATATTAACAATCCACCAGGCCGCCCGATCATCTCGGGCATAGGTAACCTGACTTCTAATCTGTCGCATTATGTGGACTGCTTCCTACAGGATATAGTTCCTTCTCTACCTTCTCATTTGAAGGACACGAAACACATCTTACAGAAACTAAGCAATTTTCAATGGCAAAATCATTACACCCTTGGGACTCTAGATATCGCATCACTATATACGGTGATACAACACGAAAAGGGAACAGAGGCAATGGGACACTTTTTAAATCAGTCACAGTTTTTATCACAAAATAAAGTGAATTTTATTAAGGAATGTGCCACTTTTATTCTTACTCACAATTTTTTTTAAAAACGAGGCGGACTACTACACCCAGCAATGGGGCACAGCCATGGGGACCAGATTCGCGCCCAGCTATGCAAACCTCTACGTTGGTAGATGGGAGGAATTACATATCTGCCCGGGAGGTGTGCTGCGCGCGGGTCTGGCCCTATGGCTGCGCTTTATAGACGACATTTTCTTTATCTGGGAAGGGAAGGATGAGGATTTGAAACAATTTTTAATGGATTTGAATAAAAATGAATTTTATTTAGTATTTACTGCCAACATTAACAAAGACAGGGTACAGTTTTTAGATCTTAACATCACAATTAACGAGGGACAACTGCAAACATGTACATATGTGAAACCCACTGATTCTAACAGTTATATCTCCATGGACAGCTGTCACCTCCCAAGGTGGTTACTTAATATTCCCCGGAGCCAATTTATACGCGCTAACCGCAATTGTACATATACTGCGGATTATGAGAAGGAAGCGGATGCACTGGTTAAAAAATTTTCAAGTAAAGGATATGACCAGGAATCCCTACTTACGACCAAAAGGGACGTGCAAAAAATTCCTAGAATAATACTCCTGGAGGAACATAATAACCATAAGAGTAGAATAAATAAAGAAAGTCTTTTTCCTGATCACCAAATTGCAATACCAATCATTACCCAATACAATTCAAATGTCTGTATACTGAAGAAAATTGTTAATAAGCACTGGGGCCTCTTACAAGAGGACAAAATAATAGGAGATTCTTTGTCAAAATATCCTCGCTTTGTTTTCAGGAAAGCACGTAATTTAGGTGCCATTGTTGCCCCCACGGTACGTAACCCCAAACCCGCAGGTAATAATAAGGGCCCTTTTAAACAAATAATTCAGGGCTTTTTTCCTTGCAAAAAATGCAGCATGTGTAAATCAATTAAACCAATTAAGCAAAAAAGAGTTATATCAAAAGCGGGTAAAGAGATCCGCATTACAGATTTTATAACCTGTAAAACACAAGGGGTTATTTACGTTCTGGAATGCCCCTGTGGGAAACAATACGTGGGGCGCACTAAACGTCCCCTATACATACGGATCAATGAGCACCTCAGGAATATACGTAATAGATACGATGCACATCCCCTATCTAAACACTTTCTTATGTACCATGAAGGATCCGTACAGGGCATTAAAGTCATGGGAATAAAAGTGGTTCAACAGGATTGGCGTAATGGGGACTTTATTAAGCAAATGTCTCGGGAGGAAACTAGATATATATTTGAACTTGATACATTAAAACCAAGGGGTCTGAATAATGAGGTGGAACTCTTTGCTTTTAATTGAACCAATGGGAGAGGAGACCATCGCTATAAATAGCCAGCACGCGCAGGGGGAGCCTACCCTGATGAAGGAAACCGAAGTTTTTTCCGAAACACGTTGGTTTGGCTCCCACAGCGCTCCGTAGCATCATCCAGGGCACCACGTGACTCCTCAGCACGTGACCCGAACGTCACCGCAGGTCCTGCACAGCATCGTACAGGACTTAACACAGGCCACGCGAGCGTCCGTCACCGGCCGGGACGGCGCCTGCAATAGCCGCCTGAGGACACTTCAACCACATCGCTTCATTGAGCTAAGTACAACGCTCCTAATTTCTACACTGTTATGCTCAATTGAGCTAAGTGCAACGTTTCTACAGTGCGACTATTACCTACAAGTTGCGGATTTCTTTTAGTGTTATTTTTTCTAAACTTCCTCCCCGGGGCTTACCATAAGACAGGTACTTGATCTCTACTATATTGGAGGTACCGCCTGTAAGACCACATATATATACGCACTATTTATATGAGGCTGTTTACTGCTCGGGGTTTTTAGTTATTACTCGTATGATTTTATTTACATGATTTTATTTACATATTTATTGCAACATTGCCATTGTTTTTCCCCATTCTAGTCCCGGCACACCGATTATTTCAGTCAGTCCCTGCATATCAGCTACTCCAGTCTTACTTTATGCACCCTAAACGGATCCATTACTGTTTTCCCACCTTGAAGGTAACTACCTATCGTGTTTATGTACTATAGTTTCTCTATAAGGTCAAGCGCAGGTACATATACTGTTATATACAGTTTTGTGTCTAGAAATAGGAAAAACCCAATGTGGCTAAACAAAGAAGTAAGACAGGCAATTAACAGTAAAAAGAAAGCATTTGCACTACTAAAGCAGGATGGCACCATTGAAGCTCTAAAAAACTATAGGGAGAAAAATACTTTATCTAAAAAACTAATTAAAGCTGCCAAAAAGGAAACAGAGAAGCACATTGCTAAGGAGAGTAAAACTAATCCCAAACTGTTCTTCAACTATATCAATAGTAAAAGAACAAAAACTGAAAATGTAGGCCCCTTAAAAAATAGTGAGGAAAGAATGGTTGTAGATGACGAGGAAAAAGCTAACATATTAAACACCTTCTTCTCCACGGTATTCACGGTGGAAAATGAAATGCTAGGTGAAATCCCAAGAAACAATGAAAACCCTATATTAAGGGTCACCAATCTAACCCAAGAAGAGGTGCGAAACCGGCTAAATAAGATTAAAATAGATAAATCTCTGGGTCCGGATGGCATACACTCACGAGTACTAAGAGAACTAAGTAATGTAATAGATAAATCATTATTTCTTATTTTTAGGGACTCTATAGCGACAGGGTCTGTTCCGCAGGATTGGCGCATAGCAAATGTGGTGCCAATATTCAAAAAGGGCTCTAAAAGTGAACCTGGAAATTATAGGCCAGTAAGTCTAACCTCTATTGTTGGTAAAATATTTGAAGGGTTTCTGAGGGAAGTTATTCTGGATTATCTCAATGAGAATAACTGTTTAACTCCATATCAGCATGGGTTTATGAGAAATCGCTCCTGTCAAACCAATCTAATCAGTTTTTATGAAGAGGTAAGCTATAGGCTGGACCACGGTGAGTCATTGGACGTGGTATATCTCGATTTTTCCAAAGCGTTTGATACCGTGCCGCACAAGAGGTTGGTACACAAAATGAGAATGCTTGGTCTGGGGGAAATTGTGTGTAAATGGGTTAGTAACTGGCTTAGTGATAGAAAGCAGAGGGTGGTTATAAATGGTATAGTCTCTAACTGGGTCGCTGTGACCAGTGGGGTACCGCAGGGGTCAGTATTGGGACCTGTTCTCTTCAACATATTCATTAATGATCTGGTAGAAGGTTTACACAGTAAAATATCGATATTTGCAGAGGATACAAAACTATGTAAAGCAGTTAATACAAGAGAAGATAGTATTCTGCTACAGATGGATCTGGATAAGTTGGAAACTTGGGCTGAAAGGTGGCAGATGAGGTTTAACAATGATAAATGTAAGGTTATACACATGGGAAGAAGGAATCAATGTCACCATTACACACTGAATGGGAAACCACTGGGTAAATCTGACAGGGAGAAGGACTTGGGGATCCTAGTTAATGATAAACTTACCTGGAGCAGCCAGTGCCAGGCAGCAGCTGCCAAGGCAAACAGGATCATGGGGTGCATTAAAAGAGGTCTGGATACACATGATGAGAGCATTATACTGCCTCTGTACAAATCCCTAGTTAGACCGCACATGGAGTACTGTGTCCAGTTTTGGGCACCGGTGCTCAGGAAGGATATAATGGAACTAGAGAGAGTACAAAGGAGGGCAACAAAATTAATAAAGGGGATGGGAGAACTACAATACCCAGATAGATTAGCGAAATTAGGATTATTTAGTCTAGAAAAAAGACGACTGAGGGGCGATCTAATAACCATGTATAAGTATATAAGGGGACAATACAAATATCTCGCTGAGGATCTGTTTATACCAAGGAAGGTGACGGGCACAAGGGGGCATTCTTTGCGTCTGGAGGAGAGAAGGTTTTTCCACCAACATAGAAGAGGATTCTTTACTGTTAGGGCAGTGAGAATCTGGAATTGCTTGCCTGAGGAGGTGGTGATGGCGAACTCAGTCGAGGGGTTCAAGAGAGGCCTGGATGTCTTCCTGGAGCAGAACAATATTGTATCATACAATTAGGTTCTGTAGAAGGACGTAGATCTGGGGATTTATTATGATGGAATATAGGCTGAACTGGATGGACAAATGTCTTTTTTCGGCCTTACTATGTTACTATGTTACTATGGTTTCCATCTACAGGCTGAAAACCATGAATTTCCAACAGCTGCATGATGAAAGTCTCTGCTAGTCAGTACCCCCTCTATCGACACTGTGCTGACAATGAGCAAGAACTCAGACAAGGGTGTACCCGACTTTTATCCCCCTAGTCACTGACTACCAAGGTGGCTAATAACATTTCTCTTATATTAGTGAGACGGCTTCCCTACTTTTACAGGAGGGATTATTTGCGCACGTTTTCCCATGCAGTATTGCCAGACTTCCCTTACATACAGATATTGTAGCTTTTCCCAAAATCAGGGGTATTACCATTGTATCCATACCAATCATGATGGTGGAACATATTGTTAGATCTGCTACAACATTATTATAGCGGAGGGTCTGACCTCTGGGACGCCCGTATTTATGTCCAGAACCTAACAACTCACTTATAATAAAACTAGATGGCAGCCCGATTCTAAAGAATCGGGAGTCTAGAATCCATATATACTTTATTTATTCAAATGTAAGAATAATACAATTAATAAATAATAGTAAGAAAGAACAAAAATAATAGGCAGTATATGGAGAAAACACCAAACAAAAGTTCAAAATTGGTGTGAAAATGTCACTGAACCACTTCACAACTAAATATATATAGTTTTGGTAAATGGTATTATCATTTTTTTGACGAAATTCGGCAGGAGCTTGAAGAGCAACGTCACTGGGCCCGCCTCCACGCAGTAGAAACTTGCTGTGAGGTAAAAATTCAAAAATCACACCAAAATGGCGGGCGGAGTGTGTCACAGTACGGCACGTTTCTGATTGGTCGCTCGCAGCAGGCGGCAACCAATCAGACACTGGACACTGTTGACGTCACTTATCTCCGGACATTAGCTCCGGACATTAGCTCCGGACATTAGCTCCGGACAGGAAGTTGGCACAAATTGCAGGAAGTAGTATTCTAGGCAATTATATATTAGATAACCAAGTTTTATTCATGATTAACCCAATATAAAGAAAATAACAAATACAGATAAAAAAGAAGCGTTAGACCTGGAGAAATATCAAGGTCTTAGCAAATACTTTGCACCTTTTCCCTATACTGCTTTAATTTAATGCCCCATTTTATCCCGGCTAAGCTCATCACATATGATCATGCTATATCGACACACATATGATCGTATTAATTGTGTTACGTCCTAACTGGGCAAATATCTTTTCTATCACTGCTATTACTTAGGCATTTCTTCATGTCTTATGCTTCTATTTTTTCTATATTTGTTGTTTTCTTTATATAAGGAAATTTAATATTAACGAATAAAATGTGGATATTTTCAAGTTCTGGGCACAAATTGCTATTATAAACCCTTTATTAACGTACTCTCTAACATTCTACATACCGTATATACTCGAGTATAAGCCGACCCCCCTAATTTTGCCACAAAAAACTGGGAAAACTTAATGACTCGAGTATAAGCCTAAGGTGGAAAATGCAGCAGCTACCGGGAAATTTCAAAAGTAAAAATAGATACCAATAAAAGTAAAATTAATTGAGACATCAGTAGGTTAAGTGTTTTTGAATATCCATATTGAATCAGGAGCCCCATATAATGCTCCATACAGTTCATGATGGGCTCCATTAGATGCTCCATATTAAAATATGCCCCATGTAATCCTGCATAAAGGGTAATAAGGGCCCCATAAGATGCTCCATAGAGATATTTGCCCAATATAGTGCTGCACAAATGTTATGGCCCCATAAGATGCTCCATACAGTCACTTGCCCCATATGAAGTGGCTGCGATAAAAAAAAGAAAAAAAAAAAAAACCACATACTCTCCTCAGGACCCCGGCACTTTCAATATTCACCTCTCCTCGTTCGGGTGAGGCTCCGACTGACAACGTCACCGCGCCCTCTGACCTGAGCATCACTGCTGAAGACGGAGCCGCACCCGAACGAGGAGAGGTGAATATCGCGCAGCGCAGCGCTCCCATCCCTGTATACTCACCTGCCCCTGGCGTGGTGCTGTCCCTGCTTCTCCCGGCGCTGCATATTCTTCCTGTATTGAGCGGTCACAGTTACCGCGCATTACAGTAATGAATATGCGGCTCCACCTCTATGGGAGGTGGAGCCGCATATTCATTACTGTAATGAGCGGTACCATGTGACCGCTCACTACAGGAAGAAGCTGCAGCACTGGAAGAAGCAGGGACGTGCAGGGACCGTGCCAGGAGTAGGTGAGTATAATTAGACAGCCCCCGCTCCCCCTCCCCTGCCGACCCCTGGGTATGACTCGAGTATAAGCCGAGAGGGGGACTTTCAGCCCAAAAACATGGGCTGAAAATCTCGGCTTATACTCGAGTATATACGGTACATATAAATGGTTTGGGTGGTGAAGTCCTGCTGTCAGATTCCCTTTAGCTAATGTTGTAGGCTCTTCAGTTTGATGATCACTGGGGGTCCCTGTCGTTGGGCCCACACACCAATCTATAAATGATGATATATCAATATGCTATTATGTGGAATAGCAGAAAACACCATTTTAAAACCTGCACAGACATACTTTAACGCTGCTTCCACACATCAGTTTTTTTACATCAGTCACAATCCGTCGAATGTTGAAAAAAATGGATCCATCGCAGATTGTGAAAAACTGATGCAACGGATCCATTTTTTTACCCGGATCTGACTAGCTGATCCAGCTAATTGGATCCTAAAAAAAAAATTGGAGCATGCTCAGTTGAAAAAAAAAATGGAATCCGTCGCCGGATTCCGTCATTTGATGGATCCGGCACCATAGGATTCCATTGTAGCAAACGATCCGTCGCTGTCCGTTTTTTCAACGGACACAAAAAACATTACCATGTCCGTTTTCTCTGGCCGTCGGATAAACAATTTTCAACAGATCCGGCGAACGACGGATGAAACGTGAGGCCATCCGTCGCAATCCGTCACTAATACAAGAAAAACGGATCCGGCGGCAACATTTGCCGGATTGTGACTTATGGCAAAAAACTGAAGTGTGAAAGCAGCCTTACTATTTGTTAGGCTACTTTCACACTAGCGTCGTTTGGCCTCCGTCGCAATGCGTCGTTTTGGAGAAAAAAACGCATCCTGCAAAGTTGCCCGCTGGATGCGTTTTTTCTCAATAGACTTTCGTGCGACGGATGCATCGTGTTTTTGCAGTCCATTGGGACAAAAAAAACGTTGCATGCAACTTTTTTTGTCCGTCGGTTCCGCTTTTTCCGACCACGCATGCGCGGCTGGAACTCCACCCCCTCCTCCCCGGACCTTACAATGGGGCAGCGGATGCTTTGAAAAACTGCAACCGCTGCCCCCGTTGTGATTTTATTTCACAGTATGCGTCGGTACGTCGCTAGTGTGAAAGTAGCCTTACAATGTATCTCGTCACAGTACATACAATAAACGCACTGTTCCAAACTTCGAGCACCACGTCAATATTTCCATCTAAATCCTCCCAAAAAAATTTGATTGAGACAGAAACGCCCTTCGGTCGTTCAGCATGACGGGGCACACGGAGTCACTTAATTCCGGAGGTGTCCATCTTTCACGTAGATTTGGGTCCATGATTTCTATTACCGACGTGTAGGGGCTGCGCGGCAGGACATTTAGCAGTCAATTCTGCACTTTCGACTTTATTTTTCTAGGGCAGTTACCTTTTTACTAACTGTAATACTATTCACGTACACGCTCACATACGTCTTTTCATAACATTTGCGAGTGGAAATGACATTAATACACGGCGTACGAGCGGCTCGATGTACACACTGTGCTGCTGTGATTTCCATAACAATTATATGGAGATTTTCCTCCCGATGACTCAATCCGGGTAGTTGTCGGAGAGAAGCAGTACACTAGGTTAGAAGGTACACAGCCACTTATTCTCTGTTTACAAAGCCGAAACTTCACTTTCTAACTCGTTTATGCTGTTCTTAGAAACCCTCGGCAAATAAGACTTATCTGTCGAAATTTATACAGCGCGTTCCCACATCTTCTGCGCCAAAACTATAGCCTGTGTGTAAGATATATCGTCATGCCGGCCTCAAATTTGCAAAGAAACTTCCGACCCAATTCATTATTGCATTTGTGCCTGTTTTTTGTAGACTGTTTTGCACCTTTTGTTTTTTTCCATTTATTCCATTTTTCCCTTTCTTAAGTCTATTTTATATGTCTGGTGTTCTTTTTGGTCGCTACTCAAGTCGAAGTTTTGTTTTTTTCCAGATCTTTTCGCCTGATTCATCATTTGCGACCTGGAGTGAATTTGTGTATGAAAGATAATGTGCCACATTTTTTTGTACCATTTCGCTGAACCGATGACAATTTTTTTTTCTCAACAAAAAGTTACTAAAAATGTCAAAGATAGAAATAAAGACTAAGTAAAATTCATTAAGCGTGTGCAACATTTTCAAGCATTTAGCAGAAGAACCGACATAGAATAACACAAAACAAAAAAAGAAAATGTGACTTAAAACATGGATGAATCAGGGCTGTAGTAGATGTGCAGCTAAAGAGTTGTATGGCGCATGATGTAGTACATGTATTTTGCGCAAAATTAAAAAAAAATGCTTTTTTATTACTGTTTTATAATGCAAAAGCTTAATAAATATTAATAATTAAATATAATATTTAATAAAGTAACTGCTGTAGCCACTATATTCCAAAAGCATCTGGTCGAAGGTAATGTTTATGCAGTTTTTTTTAATGGATCCTTTCCACAAACTCTTCTCAAAAATAGCTTACTCCTCTTATTTATTTCTATGGGAATTCCACTTTACTGTTCCTATGAAGAGTTTTTTTTTTACGTATTTATTTTTTTTAAAGCGGTTTTAATAAACATCTTGTGGAAATATCACTATTTTGAAACAGATCCTGATGGAATCTGATCTCAATTGTCCAATCAAAAGGCAGAAAAGAAAGGTTAAGGTAAAAAAAGAAAAACACTTATAAAAAAAATGAACATATGCAATGCTATGTATTTTCAGTTTTTGGAGCTTCCTTTAACCGCAAAGCAGTTGGAAGGGGTGGCCTGACCACTTGGAAGCTGCTCACTAGATTGTACAGTACAAGTAAAAAAAAAAAAATGCTAATATTTTCTCAAGCGTCCTCTGCTTGAAAAGTTTGGTGGGTACACTCATGTCTAAAAGACATTGTGTGCACATACCCAAAGGAAAACTCCTCCAAAGAAGCAAGTTAAAAAAAGTATGGGACCATCTTTCTGCCTCGGTGTTTGATCTCTCAGCCAGTGGGCGCAATCACATCACTTCATCGTGCCACGCTGTGCCGAGCAGTGTAGTTGCTGAGGAGAAGTGCTGCACAGGCCGGACCAGTGGGGGATCGGGGAGAGGCGAGTATTGTATTTATTTTTTTAAATAGTGAGCACATTGTGGTAACCATAATACTATATGGAGGACTATGGGGTGTATTATACTCTACGGAGGACCATGGGGTGTATTATACTGTATGGAGGACTATAGGGTGTATTATACTGTATGGAGGACTATGGGGAATGCATTATACTATATAGAGGACTATGGGGTGTATTATACTCTATGGAGGACTATAGGGTGTATTATACTGTATGGAGGACTATGGGGAGTGCATTATACTATATAGAGGACTACGTGGAGTGCATTATACTATATAGAGGACTATGGGGTGTATTATTATGCTCTATGGAGGACTATGGGGTGTATTATACTGTATGGAGGACTATGGAGTGTGCATTATACTATATAGAGGACTATGGGGTGTATTATACTGTATGGAGGACTATGGGGTGTGCATTATACTATATAGAGGACTATGGGGTGTATTATACTCTATGGAGGACTATGGGGTGTATTATACTGTATGGAGGACTATGGGGTGTGCATTATACTATATAGAGGACTATGGGGTGTATTATACTCTATGGAGGACTATGGGGTGTATTATACTGTATGGAGGACTATGGGGAGTGAATTATACTATATAGAGGACTACGTGGAGTGCATTATACTATATAGATATGTGGGCAGCACGGTGGCGCAGTGGTTAGCACAGCAGCCTTGCAGCGCTGGAGTCCTGGGTTCTAATCCCACCCAGGACAACATCTGCAAAGAGTTTGTATGTTCTCTCCGTGTTTGCGTGGGTTTCCTCCAGGTTCTCCGGTTTCCTCCCACATTCCAAAGACATACTGATAGGGAATCTAGATTGTGAGCCCCATCGGGGATAGCGGTGATAATGTGTGCAAAACTGTAAAGCGCTGCGGAATATGTTAGCGCTATATAAAAATAAAGATTATTTATTATTATATAGAGAACTATGGGGTGTATTATACTCTATGGAGGACTATGGGGTGTATTATACTGTATGGAGGACTATGGGGTGTGTATTATACAGTATGGAGGACTAGGAGGCGTGTGGAGACAGTTATAGTATTTGGAGGGCTACGGTATGTGAAAGCCATTATTTGGAAGGCCATTATAATGTTTGGAGGGCTATATGGGGCCATCATAATTTTTAAAGGGCTATTTGGGGGCCACTATACTATATGTAGAGTCAAGTGGGAGCCTTTATACTTTATGGAGGGCTATGTGGGGGCATTATACTGTATGCGAGCAATTATAAAGTGTGAAGGTTTGCGTGGAGTCCATCATACTGTGGAGGACTGAGTGGGGGCCATTAAACTTTGTAGGTCTGTGTGGAGGCCAATTATACTGTTTGAAGTGCTGTGTGGGGTCCAGTATACTATGTATCTGTATGTATGCGCTCCTTCCATGTACGTGTCTGTATGTATGTGCTCCAGCCATGCATGTGTTGGTATGTATGTGCTCCGTGTATACATGTATCTGTATGTATGTGCTCTAGGTATATGTGTGTGTGCTATGTGCATATACATGTTTGTACCATGCAGTTTGTGTATACATGTGTGTCACATAATGTCTGTGTTTACCATCCACATTTATAAATACCAGTAGCACAGACAAGAGTCCATAGGTGTAAACATCAGCAATCGCCCAATGAAAGAACAAAACGCTGCCTATTGTTTATACCGAAACAAAAATCATTGTTCTCAGCAGCACATCGCCCGATGCAAACTGCAGATATGCTGCCGATAACATTATATGTATGGGGACAGATTGATCTATTAGTGATCATTCTGTCCCCATCATTCATTTTCATCCTGCGTAAAGAGGTCGGGAAACAAGCACCGAAGGACATCAATATTGTTGATCGCGCTCGTTTAACACCCAGAACTCAGTGAACTCAGCCCATCTAATTGCAATGTAGATGTTTCTGTGTGATGGAGCAATATGTGAGCATTCGGGGCCCCTCTTTACACTTTTGCCTAGGGCCCAACTTTGTCTAAAATCGGCCCTGGGTTCAACATAGCCTACATTTTTATTAGGAAATGAAATGGGGGCGTTATTCTGGTTTCACCGTCTGAGTTTGTAAAACTTTGTATGAACTGGCCGCAGATTTCCTGACCCAATCTCACAGCAGCCTCATAGACACATGAAATCACTTGGCATTGCTAAGCCACAGAACACTACATGGTAAACTATGGATGACAATGTCAATAGGTATCTGGCCTACGAAACATGAACACCAAAAAACAGCCTTTGTGGTCAACTTTTGAAGAGAAACTCGGGATAAAAGAGAATGGTCTTCGTGTACACAATAAGGGACAAGCAGCAAAACTGGCCCAGAAGAAGCCCATGGCAACCAATCAGGTTGCAGCTTTCAATTAAGATAAGGCCTCCGAAGCATAAAAGGCCTAATCTGATTGGTTGCTATGGGTAACTTCTCTTTCCCTGGTTTCCATGCATCGTCCCTATAGGAATAACGATATTGTATAAGTATTGTAGACAATATGGTGTGGATCTGAGGCTAATTTTAATTCTGCAAGTCATATTGTGACTACGTCAAGCAGGACAAATATATCTCATCACTTCTTAAATATCAAGAAGACATGTCCCGGCTATAATCACACACTGACCTCAGGATAAAAACCGCTTGCATAATGCAAGATATCAAATTGAGGTTCTAGTTAAATAGACGATGATACAAAGTACATATCACAAGGCGAGCAGACCCACGAAATCACAGACGCAATAGCAGCAGTTACTCATTCTTCCATATTATTTGATATATCTATTATTTATCTGCTGTGGTCAGGACTGAATAATGGTACCTTCTGGCACATATAGGTTTCCTCTGTATATGCCAACCACTTAATGAGTGTGAACAGAGCTCAATTTGTTATTGCAGCTTTTTATTTATCATAAATCACCAAGCGATCATGTGAGAAAGTGATCATGGTGGCCAAACCAAGGGGTACAAATAAAGCTGTGTTCTCTGTATGTATTTGTGTTCGACCCCCATGTACTCATGAATGCTCCTCTTTAGACATGCCCCCCATACAAGTTAGGCTAATGTGGGCGCACCTGCCGATATCAACGAGTTCGGACAACACAATAATGTATATGGGGGTGTTGGACAAATAATTGTCGGGGAAGATCTTGAACGGGCATGTCAGATTTTGGATTCCTGATCACTTTGTTCTCCCAAGAGATTAGCCTCTGGCAGAGATGTCTGTTGGTGGTTTTCTCCTAGGAGAATTTAGTAGGAAGAGCTATGGGAGAGTCGTCCGAAATGGCTGACATCTGTCATCTATTGAACATGGAGGTCTTTAGTCTGTACAGTATTTCACTTGTTAGAGTAGAAGTTTGTGCTCCAAAGCTGTACACCTGACTGCAAGAAACAGGGTGTTGGAACCATAGTTAGCCACTTTAGTGTTAATGGAACCTGGTCTTCTAGTCATGTCAAGCTGGTTGCAAGGATGGACTGAGAGATGATGTAATCTGAATTACATGATCGTGCAGTAGAAAATAGTAATAACGGTCCTAGGAGCGCTGGAAATGAAACCAAAACAAGGATTTTAGTGTTAACACTAAAATCCTTGTTTTGGTCTCATTTCCAGCGCTCCTAGGACCGTTATTACTATTTTCTACTGCATTTTATATCTTCCTAGAATGTTAACGGCTGGAGCTGCGATGGACCTTTTGCCTTCAATTTTAACTGTGACCCTCACAGCGCTCCCTAGTGACCACTTTATTTTCCCTTGAATTTCAACGAATTACATGATCTTGTCACTTGGCAAGATTCAAGTCAGCCAACTCTTGTTCACTGAACACCATTCGATACATGATGTATTTTTTTCACCACATATGAAAAAAATTGTTCAGGTCAATTGTGCCATGGACTAATGTGGGCCAAGGGGAGGCATCCGTGTCCCATTCATCTTGGACTAGAACAGGACAATGTTGAAAACTTTAGTTCCTAAAGGTTGTTGGGCTTCATTCCCATCTTTCCGGCACCTCAATTTTTTTTTCCTCTACAAGAACGTATACCATAATTTGCTATGGCATCTTTCGCCTTCATCATGAATAATTTATTTATTTATTTTACTCACTTGTACAGCGCCATTATATTCAGCAGCACTTTACAGACATCATCATCACTAGATTTCCTATCAGTATGTCTTTGGAATGTGGGAGGAAACCGGAGAACCCAGAGGAAACCAACGCAAACACGGGGAGAAAATACAAACTCCTTGCAGATGTTGGCAGGATTGAACCCAGGACCCCAGCGCTGCAAGGCTGCAATGCTAGCCACTGAGTCACTAGGCTGCCTGGTCCAATAACACAACATGTTACATTTTTCAATCCAGTTTTACAGTAGAAATAGGTGAAAAAGTAAGATGACAACGGACATCATTTTGACATCGGTTGTCATCAGCTGATAAGTATATATTCTGTAGAAACCCAGCGTGAGAGTTGCCTTATCTCAACCATAGATAATGGCTGCTTTGCGTTGCTCTGCGTATAACCATGATTTCTGTCACCCAATATAGAAATACAGGTCCTGACTCATCAAAGTCGAGAAACACTTTGATAAGTGGCAGAATTTTTGCGTAACGCGAAGTTGCTCAAAAATGTTGTGACCTTTGATGTTTTTCACACCTGTTTTCACCATCTCCCAAAAAATGGGAGCAGCTGGGGCTGTATAGGGCATGGCTATACCCGCCAGTCAAATCCATGAAAAGTCTCGCTGTTTCTTATGCCAGTAATGTTACTCCGGTCCCCAGATGGAGTGGCATATCTGGCGAGGCGCATAGAGGCACACACCGCTGAGAAGAAGCCAAGTTCATTAATTTGGCGCATCTTATTTCAGCATGCCCCTCATTAAGACTGGAGCACGGAATGCCAGTCTTCACGAATCAAGGGCTTCTTTCTCTGCCCTACATCTGTTTTTTTAATGTCCTGGCCTGCTGGTGGCGCTCATTTCCCCAGCACATGGGGCACACTAATCTACCATAGCTGTTCTCCAGTTCTAGTAAAAAAAAACATCTCTTGTTCCAAACCTCATAGAAGGCTAGGCGGTCTGACTCAGTTTCCCACCACTGCATGGTGTTTAGGGTATGTTCACATTACATCTTATTCCCAAAAATAAAAACATTCTTTTTTGTTGAGTTTTGTAATCCTGAAACAATCCTTTTTAATTCACATCTTTTTGTAATTTTTCAGTACTTTTCTTTGCGTTTTTTATAGTGTTTTTTTTTTAATTTTATTAAATTTTTTCATTTTTTTGATATTTTCTGCAATTAATTAACCCCTTTACCCCCAAGGGTGGTTTGCACGTTAATGACCGGGCCAATTTTTACAATTCGACCACTGTCCCTTTGTGAGGTTATAACTCTGGAACGCTTCAACGGATCCCAGTGATTCTGACATTGTTTTCTCATGACATATTGTACTTCATGACAATGGTAAAATTTCTTTGATATTACCTGCGTTTATTTGTGAAAAAAACGGAAATATGGCGAACATTTTGAAAATTACGCAATTTTCCAACTTTGAATTTTAATGCAATTAAATCACAGAGATATGTCACACAAAATACTTAATAAGTAACATTTCCCACATGTCTACTTTACATCAGCACAATTTTGGAACCAAAATTTTTTTTTGTTAGGGAGTTATAAGGGTTAAAAGTTGACCAGCAATTTCTCATTTCTACAACACCATTTTAATTTAGGGACCACATCTCATTTGAAGTCATTTTGAGGGGTCTATATGATAGAAAATACCCAAGTGTGACACCATTCTAAAAACTACACCCCTCAAGGTGCTCAAAACCATATTCAAGAAGTTTATTAACCCTTGTGGTGCTTCACAGGAATATTTTGAATGTTTAAATAAAAATGAACATTTAACTTTTTTTCACAAAAAAATTAATTCAGCTCCAATTTGTTTAATTTTACCAAGGGTAACAGGAGAAAATAGACCCCAAACATTGTTGTACAATTTGTCCTGAGCACGACAATACCCCACATGTGGGGGTAAACCACTGTTTGGGCGCATGGCAGAGCTCGGAAGCGAAGGAGCGCCATTTGACTTTTCAATGCAAACTTGACTGGAATTGAGATGGGACGCCATGTTTCGTTTGGAGAGCCCCTGATGTGCCTAAACATTGAAACCCCCCACAAGTGACACCATTTTGGAAAGTAGACCCCTTAAGGAACTTATCTAGATGTGTGGTGAGCACTTTGACCCACCAAGTGCTTCACAGAAGTTTATAATGTAGTACCGTAAAAATAAAAAAATCATATTTTTTCACAAAAATTAACTTTCCGCCCCCAATTTTTTATTTTCCCAAGGGTAAGAGAAGAAATTGGACCCCAAAAGTTGTTGTACAATTTGTCCTGAGTACGCTGATACCCCATATGTGGGGGTAAACCACTGTTTGGGCGGATGAGAGAGCTCGGAATGGAAGGAGCGCCGTTTGACTTTTCAATGCAAAATTGACAGGAATTGAGATGGGACACCATGTTGCGTTTGGAGAGCCACTGATGTGCCTAAACATTAAAACCCCCCACAAGTGACACCATTTTGGAAAGTAGACCCCCTAAGGAACTTATCTAGATGTGTGGTGAGCACTTTGACCCACCAAGTGCTTCACAGAAGTTTATAATGCAGAGCCGTAAAAATAAAACAAAAAATATTTCCCACAAAAATTATTTTTTTAGCCCCCAGTTTTGTATTTTCCGAGGGTAACAGGAGAAAGTGGACCCCAAAATTTGTTGCCCAATTTGTCCTGAGTGCGATGATACCCCATATGTTGGGGGAACCACTGTTTGGGCGCATGGGAGTGCTCGGAAGGGAAGGAGCTCCATTTGGAATGCAGGCTTAGATGGAATGGTCTGCAGGTGTCACATTGCATTTGCAGAGCCCCTAATGTACCGAAACAGTAGAAACCCCCCACAAGTGACACCATTTTGGAAACTAGACCCCCTAAGGAACTCATCTAGATGTGTTGTGAGAGCTTTGAACCCCCAAGTGTTTCACTACAGTTTATAACGCAGAGCCGTGAAAATAAAAAATCCTTTTTTTTCCCACAAAAATTATTTTTTAGCCCCCAGTTTTGTATTTTCCCAAGGATAACAGGAGAAATTGGACCCCAAAAGTTGTTGTCCTATTTGTCCTGAGTACGCTGATACCCCATATGTTGGGGTAAACCCCTGTTTGGGCACACGGGAGAGCTCGGAAGGGAAGGAGCACTGTTTTACTTTTTCAACGCAGAATTGGCTGGAATTGAGATCGGACGCCATGTCGCGTTTGGAGAGCCCCTGATGTGCCTAAACAGTGGAAACCCCCCAATTATAACTGAAACCCTAATCCAAACACACCCCTAACCCTAATCCCAACAGTAACCCTAACCACACCTCTAACCCTGACACACACCTAACCCTAATCCCAACCCTATTCCCAACTGTAAATGTAATCTAAACCCTAACCGTAACTTTAGCCCCAACCCTAACTGTAGCCTTAACCCTAGCCCCAACCCTAACTTTAGCCCCAACCCAAACTGTAGCCCTAACCCTAGCCCTAACCATAGCCCTAACCCTAACTTTAGCCCCAACCCTAACTGTAGCCTTAAACCTAGCCCTAACCATAGCCCTAACCCTAGCCCTAACCCTAGCCCTAACCCTAACCCTAGCCCAAACCCTAGCCCTAACCCTAGCCCTAACCCTAATGGAAAAATGGAAATAAATACATTTTTTTAATTTTTCCCTAACTAAGGGGGTGATGAAGGGGGGTTTGATTTACTTTTATAGCGGGTTTTTTAGCGGATTTTTATGATTGGCAGCCGTCACACACTGAAAGACGCTTTTTATTGCAAAAAATATTTTTTGCGTTACCACATTTTGGGAGCTATAATTTTTCCATATTTTGGTTCACAGAGTCATGTGAGGTCTTGTTTTTTGCGGGACGAGTTGACGTTTTTATTGGTAACATTTTCGGGCACGTTACATTTTTTGATCGCTTTTTATTCTGATTTTTGCGAGGCAGAATGACCAAAAACCAGCTATTCATGAATTTCTTTTGGGGGAGGCGTTTATACCGTTCCGCGTTTGGTAAAATTGATAAAGCAGTTTTATTCTTCGGGTCAGTACGATTACAGCGACACCTCATTTATATCATTTTTTTATGTTTTGGCGCTTTTATACGATAAAAACTATTTTATAGAAAAAATAATTATTTTTGCATCGCTTTATTCTCAGGACTATAACTTTTTTTTTTTTGTTGCTGATGATGCTGTATGGTGGCTCGTTTTTTGCGGGACAAGATGACGCTTTCAGCGGTATCATGGTTATTTATATCTGTCTTTTTGATCGCGTGTTATTCCACTTTTTGTTCGGCGGTATGATAATAAAGCGTTGTTTTTTGCCTCTTTTTTTTTTTTTTTTCTTACGGTGTTTACTGAAGGGGTTAACTAGTGGGCCAGTTTTATAGGTCGGGTTGTTACGGACGCGGCGATACTAAATATGTGTACTTTTATTGTTTTTTTTTTATTTAGATAAAGAAATGTATTTAGGGGAATAATATATATATATTTTTTTTCATTATTTAGGAATATTTTTTTTTATTTTTTTTTTACACATTTTGAAATTTTTTTTTTAACTTTTTTACATTGTCCCAGGGGGGGACATCACAGATCAGTGATCTGACAGTGTGCACAGCACTCTGTCAGATCACTGATCTGACATGCAGCGCTGCAGCCTTCACAGTGCCTGCTCTGAGCAGGCTCTGTGAAGCCACCTCCCTCCCTGCAGGACCCGGATCCGCGGCCATCTTGGATCCGGGGCTGGAGGAAGCAGGGAGGGAGGTGAGACCCTCGCAGCAACGCGATCACATCGCGTTGCTGCGGGGGGCTCAGGGAAGCCCGCAGGGAGCCCCCTCCCTGCGGGAAGCTTCCCTATACCGCCGGCACATCGCGATCATCTTTGATCGCGGTGTGCCAGGGGTTAATGTGCCGGGGGCGGTCCGTGACCGCTCCTGGCACATAGTGCCGGATGTCAGCTGCGATAAACAGCTGACACCCGGCCGCGATCGGCGGCGCTCCCCCCGTGAGCGCCGCCGATCGCGCTGGACGTACTATCCCGTCCGTGGTCATGGGGGCCCACCCCACCTCGATGGGATAGTACGTCCCATGTCAGAAAGGGGTTAAGCGGGGAAGAAAATGTAATTTTTTTAGGCAAAAATTTTTAAAAACCAAAATAAAACAACAACAACCAGGCGTCTTTCGAGCATGTTTGCCATTCCATTAAATTGTATTGTAAACTATTGAGCATCTTCATAGAAGAAAATGCCTGAAGCTCAAAAGCCTGAACATATGAACAGAAAATCATTTTTATATATGTTCATTCTTTAAAGCCTTTCAACATTTTTTCCACTCGAAAAAAGTAACGAGAGCATACCTTTACAGCACCCCCATAGGCAAAGACAAGCATTACATACTTTGAATTAAATATTAATGGACTGCCTGTTTAAAGCACAGACATGCGGAGTCCTCCAGTCAACGAGATGCTCTTGGCTTAAGCCGATACCTTTTTATTACATCACTATTCCCCAACAGGGTATTTGTAACTGGACTTTCAAAACTACAGAAAACTTTCTGAAGCTTGTTCTACATCTGCACAATAAAGACCTTTAGGATACAGGGAATAATCTCAGATTTAAAGGGACAGTTTTTAGTGTCATCATTTTTGTAAAACATTCCTCTTCTGGGATGTGGCATGCAGAATTACTCAACTTCTAAGAATGAGCAGAAATATATAGAAACTATTTTAATCCCCTCCATTGAATGTGAATGCTTCCATGGTGTGTAGAAGAAAGAAGAATGAGGTCTGAGTATTGTCCGTCAAGCTTTATACCACCCTGTTAGCAAATACTGCACTTTGAATCTAAGCAGCAAAGCAGATGTTAGTGATGTCACTGGGGTATTTTTATGGATCCTCGGAGTTTCATGGGTGCGCTGCTACAGGTCAGAGTCTTGTCGGAGTAGATCTATAAGCAATCTCTGCTCCTGACAACATAACAATAACAGTATACATTAGCATACAGAAGAACTCCTAGATCAGATGGGTTCAAAGGCCTTTGTCTCGCAGTGGAGAGCCATGGAAAATGAATGTACGGTACACTGAAAACTAGCTGAACAGGCTGAAAATATGTACATTAAAGAAACGCAGACAATTAGAACAATCACTTGGCAGCAAAGAGGTGTCGGTTTTATTTATTGCATTTTTACTGGTAGATTGCAAGCTCTTTTGGAAAGTTATCCACTGTAACAGTCATGAACTCTCAAATGGTACAACACTTTACAATTCTTTCCACCATCTTAAAAGATGACCATTCGGTAGTAACAGGACTTATACTTTTTATTTATGAAAAAAGACATTTTGTAATGTAACTTATTAGAGAAAATGACCTCTTAACCCACATGCTGTATCAGTCACTTTTTTTCTTCTGCACTGACCATTACGCTCAAACATTTCTCAAATCTGTGTACTGATCTGTCTGCACTGAGGGATCAAGTTAAGGTACCTTCACACTGAACAACTTAACAACGATCTCGCTAGCGATCCGTGACATCGCAGCGTCCTGGCTAACGATATCGTTGTGTTTGACACGCAGCAGCGATCAGGATCCTGCTGTGACATCGTTGGTCGGAGCAGAAAGGCCAGAACTTTATTTCGTCGCTGGACGTCCCGCTGACATCGCTGAATCGGCATGTGTGACGCCGATTCAGCGATGTCTTCACTGGTAACCAGGGTAAACATCGGGTTACTAAGCGCAGGGCCACGCTTAGTAACCCGATGTTTACCCTGGTTACCATTGTAAATGTAAAAAACAAACAAACAGTACATACTTACATTCCGGTGTCTGTCTCCTCGCCGTCAGCTTCCCGCATTGACTGTGAGCGCCGGCCGGCCGTAAAGCACAGCGGTGACGTCACCGCTCTGCTTTACGGCCAGCCGGCGCTGACAGTGCAGGGAAGCTGACGGCGAGGAGACAGACACCGGAATGTAAGTATGTAGTGTTTGTTTGTTTTTTACATTTACCATGGTAACCAGGGTAAACATCGGGTTACTAAGCGCGTCCCTGCGCTTAGTAACCCAATGTTTACCCTGGTTACCAGGGGACTTCGGCATCGATGGTTGCTGGAGAGCTGTCTGTGTGACAGCTCTCCAGCGACCACACAGCGACGAAACAGCGACGCTGCAGCGATCGGCATCGTTGCCTATATCGCTGCAGCGCCGCTTAATGTGATGGTACCTTTACTCTTTTTGTCACTGGGTTATTGGGTTAACTCAAGGGTGGGGAATCTTTTTTGTGCCAAGGGCCATTTAGATATTTATACCATCCTTCGGGGGCCGTACAAAGTGCGTGCTAACTCTGCCTACAATGTATATCCTGACGCTGGCAGTGGTGTCAGGGCGTAATTGTTCATTGCACGTGCCTCAGCATTCAGTAGTGAACAGCGTGTGCTCACGGAGCAAGAAGAAATGAATTGGCCGGCAAAGTACAGCTGATATCCCAAGCAGTGTGGTCCCTGAGAATCTGCCTGGAGATCGGATAAATGGTCAATGATGGCCATAAACGGTCTCCAGGTCTGAGGTTCTCCACCACCGGGTTAGTGGAAGGGGGAGAAGAGAGAGACCATTAGAAATCAGTGGTGTATCTAGGTTTTACGGCATCCGTGGCAAAAATTCAGTTTGGCGCCTCCCCAAGCACATATGCAATTTGCACACTTAGTCACGTTCCGAATAGCCCCTCTCCCTACTTCTTTGAATGTTCAGTAAAAACAGAGAGAAGCAGGAATAGTAGCTAGTTGTGACGTGACCGTAAGATTCAAAATCGCCTATGAGTGAAATGGCCATGTGATTATTGCTGGAACCTGGAAGCAGAGCTGAATTCTGACAGTGAGTATATTACAATTCACACTGTTAGAATTGGCATGCTACAAGGCGTCATTGTATAATTAAAGGGCTTCTCCAGGTTTCAGATGAAAGTCTGCAGTCACTATGTGACTGCAGGCTTCTGAATTCTCTCAGCGCATACACTGCACACTTTTAGAATTCTCCATGGCTGGTGGCAAGAGTAGACCATCATGTGAGTACAAGTATGCAATTTGTATGCTCCTGGTCACATTGCAACTAGACTTTTCTGGGCTAGCTCAATTCATTTTCATTGATTGAGGCCATGCAAGTCTAGTCGGCACGTGACCACATGTATGCAACGTCGTCTATCTTCCTCTTTCTTTTCTTCTTCATCTTGTCCAGACTCCATGATGACTTTTCACATCCACAGGCCATCTGTGGTCTTTCGCAGCACATCCCCGCATGATGCTCTTAAAGATAGCATTATCATTATAATGCTCCTGAATAAAAATATCTGCCCCATGTTGAGCGCTTGAATAAATAATTGCCCCTCAGTAAATTCCATGCACAAAATATGACCCACACACGGTATATGCCCTGTCCTTCCCATACTGGGCCCCCTCTTCATACTATCATCTCACACTGTGTTCACCCTATAAGGCCCAGTCTCTATACTGCGCCCTCTCATCACATTCCCCATCCTTGGCTTACTGTCCCCTTCTGGCTGCACCTTTACACTGTTCCCCTATGCTACCCCTCCCACACTACTCGGTCTCTATTTTGTGCCCACTCACACTTTTCTCCTCCCATATGGTCTTCTCGCAATAAATAATAATAATCTTTATTTATATAGCGCCAACATATTCCACAGCGCTTTACAGTTTAACAGCTTCAAACACAACAGTCATAAGTAACAATGTTAACAATACAATAATTAAAGCAACACAAGACGACCCTGCTCGTGAGAGCTTACAATCTACAATGAGGTGGGGAAATACAAAGTACAGGGGTGTATTTACAATGATGTATTTACAATGATGGTCCAGCCATCTTCAGGGAGTGGGGGATAGATGGAAGTAGTGAATGGGCTACACACAAATTTACATCAATAGTCTCCCCCTCACACATTTCCCCCTCCCCCATCCCCTGACTCTCCATACTGTGTCCACACATGTCTCACTCCTCATACATTTTTCCCCTTACTACTCACACTGCGTCCGCACTCATCCCCCACACACAATACTGTGTCTGCACTCATCCGCTCACTCGCTCCCCATATTCTGCCCTTATGCATTCCCCTTCACTCCCCATACTGCATTCGCATCCATCCTCCCAAGTCTGCGTCCACACCTATCCCCCACTCCACTCACCATACTGTGTCTGCATTCATCCCCCTCATACATTCCCCCCTCGCTCTTCATACTTTTTCTGCATCCCCCACTCAACATACTGTGTCCGCACCCTTTCACCCACAAATCATACTGTGTCTGCACCCATCCTCCATAGTGATTCCTCATACATGCCCCCATCTTCCTCCTTGCTCCTCATACTGTGTCTTCAAATTTTTCCCACTCCCCATATTGTGTCAATATTGGTTCCTTCCTTGCTCTCCAAACTTGTGCACTCAAATCTCCTCCAGCCTCATTAGACTAAATCTCTGCCACAGAGTAAATCTCCCTCCAACACAGTAAATCCCTCCACTTTACATTTAATCTTCAGCTCCACTGGTCTGGATCACGCTGCTGACGTTGCTCTGACCAGGTGGTCACAGTTTCAGTTGTACTCATGACTTAAATACAGCCAGCTCAGAGAATGGCCGAATCCCAGTGTGGGGGATAGCAAAATGCAGCCACCAAAAAAGCCACCTCGCACCACCGCATTAGGCGGCTGGACTGCGCCCCCCTGCCGGCTTCGCCCAGGCAGATGCCCTGTCTGCCACCCCAGATACACCTTTGTAAAAACTGATGAGACTTCTAGTGCAAACTGCTAAAGATGCAGGATAGAAGTCACTTAATGGCCAGCTATAGTGTAATTCCTCATGTACACATGACAACTCAGGCTAAGTTTACATTTGTTTGTCTGCAGACTTTGTGACGTATGTATTGGATGTATACATTAAAAATACAGACAAAAGTGTGCTATAAATCCTCCAATGCCTGCCTAAAATTAGTTGTATACTTTTTAGCATATGTAACACATCCATCTGCGTATACATTTTTTACTTGTTTAGACAGTGCCCTCACCCCCTCTTGATTTCAGAATCAACTCTGTGAGTGTGTGTCCAGACCTACCTCAGTAGATTTCAATATGTCTCCTTTGAGAATAAAAACAATAATTAAATATCATACTATTTTTTGGGGTGGGTGTAGATGGGAGGACAAAAAAAATGGGTAAACTACTTTTTCTGTATGTTCAAAAAAAATCACAACACAATGTAAACCCTTAAACTATGCATATATTTCCCATTTTAGTTTATAAATCATAGAACTATATGGTTGGAAAGGACCACAAAGGTCATCAAGTCCAACCTACTGCAAAATGCAGCGCAGGACTCACTAAACCATCTCAGAGAGATGTCTGTCCAGCCTCTGTTTGAAGACTTCCATTGAAGGAGAGCTCACCTACGCTCGTGGCCGCCTGTTCCACTCATTGATCACCCTCACTGTCAAAAAGTTTTTTCTAATATCTAATCTGTATCTTCTCCCTTTCAGTTTAATTCCATTGCCTCTGGTGTTTCCATGTGCAAATGAGAATAATGATGATCCCTCTACACTGTGACAGCCCTTCAGATATTTGTAAATAGCTATTAAGTCTCCTCTTAGCCTTCTTTTGTGCAAGCTAAACATTCCCACATCCTCTAACCGTTCCTCGTAGGACATACTTTGCAGTCCGCTCACCAGTTTTTCAATGTCTTTTTTAAAATGTGGTGCCCAGAACTGGACACACTATTCCAGATGCGGCCTGACCAAGGAGGAGTAGAGGAGTTGAGGGGGATAATTGCCTCACGTGATCTAAACTCTATGCTAGCATAACAAGCTGTGAAAAGTCACATAACTTTGGTGCAACTCGAGGCTGCACTAAAATTTTGCAAATTGTGGCGATTATGACACTATTTTTGTCCAGCTTTGGCAAACTAGGCGGTCCTAGGATAGGGCAGGAGCATGGCAGTTCAAATTCATGACAAACTGCGACGTTCGCTACGCCATAAATCTTACTCCAGGAGAGACTAGAGTAGGAGGAGTTGCGACAAGGTGCACACCACTCATCCATACACCTCTTTATGAGTCAGGAGAGTTTGACTCCAGCACATTTCATCAAGACCAGCGTGAGCAACTTTGAAACACATCGCTCAGTACTCAGATCACCATATTTTTGCTCCACGTGTTTTTACACATTTTCTGATAAAAGTCTCTTTTTTCCACGTGAACAAAGCCGTCTTGATGCATCAGGCCCACTGTGTAATTAGTAGTGACTGTAACCGCTCTCCGGACCGCACTGATCCCTGGAAGAGGGATAATATAACTCCACTTTCTCCCTGTAGCCGCTGCTCCAGGACAGCAGCCAGAGAGAATTTAATCACAATTTACTTGGAGATTACCCCTATTTCTGCAGGTAAACAGTATTTCTTTAAAAAACATCAACCCCTCCTGTAACCCTTAACGCAAGCAGTACCTTTATACTATTCCAAAAAGATGTCCTTTTGTTTCATACAACTGTGTAATTCATCTGAAGTCCTGAGAAAAGCATCAGCCTTGTTTTTGTAACAGGTTATTTGTCAGAGATGACCATGAAGAAAGGTATTTTAGTCACCGGTATGAGTACAGAATGAGAGCCTGGCATTAGTCACTTGCTGAGTAGTTGGTGAGAGGCGGCCAAAGAACCACGAGGCCGTTTACTTACTTTTTCATATAGGTCACCCTTTCCCTGTATCTCACAGACGTGAACAGCAGCTGGTCAGACAGTTTATTCTGATATATTGCATGCGTGGCGAAATGTCCGTCAGATGACAAATAGAATGAGTAAATCAGAGTGAAGTCAAGAGTCAGTCACAAGGAAGAAGACGGAGAGATATGACACTTGTGTAGACTTGTGACCCTACATTTACTTATAACACAGTGGCTCCACTGGAGAACACTAATTCTTAATAAGGGTCGGAGACATGGTTTGCAATCTTAGTCTAAATGAGTATATAGAATAGGCCGGGGTCAGGGTAGTGTGACGTTATGTAGGGACAAAAATAAAAAATACATTGAGGGGTATTCTATTGATAGACATGCTAGGATATGTCTTAAAAGGGCTGATTAGTTAGTTGGGGTCTGGCCACTCTTCCTCCCACCAAATGTCAAAGACACAAAGGCAGAGCTCCTTTTCTGGGACATCTCGTCCACTTGTTTCAGTTGGCCATAATTAGTATGCCTTCATTCACTGGCACCAAGATACTCGTGAAAACGGCCCCATTATATAGAAATGAGGTTGAATGTTTTGTTCAATAATCATTAAATAAGTTGTATTCACACAAAACTGGAAAAACATTTATCAATAAATGAAGTAACGGATTAGAGGAATTACAAAAGTAGCCGCCTCCAATATAATTGGCGGTGAACTATGTGAATAGTGTAGTGTGCCAGACAGGGTCAGACTGAAGAACATTGGGCCTACCAGAGGATGTGATTCTGAGGTCCCACCTTTCCCCCAACTGAAGAGCCCGTACCAACTGCAAGGTTTGCACTATGAACTCTCCTGAAGGAGAAGCCAGGGCCCACCAGAGGATTCTCCGATTCTCTGGTGGGCCAGTCCAACCCTGGTGCCAGAGCACTCAGCATTATCTACACAGCGCAGTCCTTTACTTTAAAAGGAACTTCTCACTTGCCAAACAAATTTAGGTTTTTTTCTTATGTGTAAGTACCACTGTTTTACAGAATCCTGCACTGTTTTTCTTTTGACCCTTCCCGACTTTGTTCCTGAAATATGACCTTCTCCTCCCTGTATATACAGTGTCCTGAAAATGTATTTATAAACCGTGAACTTTTTCAAATTTTTTTAAGTTCCACCCACAAACTTAAATGTATTTTATTGGTATTTTATGTTATTTACCAACACAACATAGTAAATATTTGTGAAGTAAAAGAAATAATACATGGTTTTCTAATTATTTAAAAAAAAAAAATCTGAAAATTAGAATGTACATTTGTATTCAGTCCCCTGTAGTCTGATACTGCTAAATAATATCCCGATTGACCAGTTGCTTCCAGAAGTCACATAATTAGTAAATTGAGTCCACCTGTGTGTATTTTATCCACAGTCTAAGTACATCTGTTCTGTGAAGGCCTTAGAGATTTGTTTGAGAACATTAGGGATCAAACGGCATCATGAAAACAAAGGAACACACCAGACAGGTCAGACATAAAGTGTTGCAGAAGATTAAAGCAGAGTTAGGTTATAAATAAAATAGCCCGAGCTCTGAACATCTCATGGAGACTGTTCAATCCATTATCCAAAAATGGAAGAAGTATGGCACAAATGCAAACCTACCAAGACATGATAGTCCACCTAAACTCAAGCAAGGAGAGTACTAATTAGAGAAGCAAATATGGACCAACAATGGAACCATCAGTAACAAATTACTGCGTAGACCAATAGCCTTGCGGTAAGGTCTATAGCACAACATTTGAATAGGACACTCCTGATTAGAGCAATAACAAGAAGAAAATGGAGTACAATGTCCAAAGCACATGAATTAATAAAAAAGTATAAATTTATTAGACATTAAAAGTTAACAAAGTTCAATCAAACAATAATATTTATAAATGGCAAAAGCATTAGGTAGACAAGTAGTAGGCTGCAGTGTCCTCAGTAGTCAAATCTAGGGTTGAGCAAAACAGATCGGACAATTTCAAAAATCGCCGACTTTCGGCAAAGTCGGGTTTCATGAAACCCGACCCGATCCTAGCGTGGGATCGGCCATGAGGTCGGCGATCTTCGCGCCAATGTCGCGTTTCGTATGACCACTGTGTAGTCTGTGCTGTTAAATCCTTCAATGGCACTGCCAATACAAATTTGTTGATAGATGATAGTTAAAATATACAGGGGCCCTGGCCTCCATTTAGACCAGTTAATACTTTGCGCTTACTACCACTGTCTGCTACTCAGCAGAGGAGCCCACCCCAGTACCTAGCTATGCCGCCTGTTTAGTCTTGTTACCAATTTTGAACTACTTTTAGCCTACATTTGTATTTGGGCCTATTAACAGTGTCTGCGCCACTCATTACAGTTGTCCTCCACTGAACAAAGCTATGCCGCCTGTTTAGTCCTGTTAACAATTTTGAACTGCATTTAGCCTACTTTATTATTTGGGCCTATATCTGTGTTTCCTCCTCATCCTGCCTATTGCCCAGCCACTGCTAGATGAGTCTGCTGGTACATTGACCCAGGGCACTATATTCCCCTTGCACTCTATAGAGCCTGAACCTGACCCTGCTGAAAGTCAGGTTCCCCTTCCCGCATACTATACCACCTTACACGGGGACAAAGAGGAAGGTGCAGATGAAAGTGCAGGTTCCTTCATCAGGTGGGGGGGCATACTCGTTGGCACTGGCACAGGGCCCCTCATAGTACGCAAAAGTGTCTCTGACAGTGGGAGGCGCCGCCCGCCATCAAACACACCGCCGTACTATGAGGGGCTCTGTGCCAGTGCCAACTAGTGCCCCCTCTACTTGCTCAGGATCACAGCACTTGCAAAGTTGAAATACTTACCTCTCCCTGCTCCACCGCCGTGACGTATTCTGCATTTCCTGGGCCCACGAAAATCTTGAGCCAGCCCTACCCCCCCACAATTTTAGCCAAATGACCCCATGTTTTCAATGCCTAACTATTATTATAAAGTAAATTAAGATTGACAAGAAATAAGAATTGATGTTTTTGGCATTAAAATGGGCACTGTAGGTGTTTTCCTGTCCTCCACTCACTGCCGACTTTGATTCCCCATTGACTTGCATTGGGTTTCATGTTTCGGTCGGCCCCGACTTTTCGAAATAATCAGCCGATTTCACCCGACCCGACTTTTGAGAAAGTCGGGTTTCGCAAAACCCGACTCGATCCTAAAAAAGTAAAAGTCGCTCAACTCTACTGAGGACACTGCAGCCACTTGTCTACCTGATCTCAATGCTTTTGCTATTTATAAATATTTTTGTTTGATTAAATATTGTTAAGTTTTAATGTCTAATAAAGTTATACTTTTTTATTAATTAGAAAAGCAGCCAAGAGGCCCATGGTCACTCTGGTAGAGCTGCAGAGATCCACAGCTCATGTGGTGAATCTGTACGCAAGACAACTATTATATATATTTGTATAAGCCACAAATCTGGCCTTTATGGATGAGAGGCAAGAAGAAAGCCATATTGAAAAAGAAGCCATAAGAAGTCCCATTTGCAGGTGGCAAAAAGACATGTAGAGGAGACAGCTAGGATGTGGAAGAAGATGATCTTCTCAGATGAGAACAAAATAGACATTTTTGGGCTAAATGTAAAACATAATGTGTGAGAAAACTAACAATGCACATCATTGTGAAAACACCATTCCCAACATTAAAAATGGTGGTGGCAGCATCATGATGTGGGGATGCTTTTCTTCAGCAGGGATAGGAAAGTTGGTCAGAGTTGACGGGAAATGGATAGAGCTAAATGCAGGGAAATCCTGAAAGAAAACCTGTTAGAGGCTGCAAAAGATTTGACACTGGAGCTTAGGTTCACCTTCCAGCAGACCAGTGACCGTAAACATACTGCCAGAGCTACAATGGATGGTTTAGATCAAAGCGTATTCATGTGTGTGAATGGCCCAGTCACAGTCCACACCTAAATCTCATTAAGAATCTATGGAAAGACTTGAAAATTACTGTTCACAGACGCCTCCATCCAATCTCACTGAGCTTCAGCTACTGTGCAAAGGAGAATGAGCAAAAATGTCAGCCTCTTAGTGTGTAAAGCTGGTAGAAACAAATCCCAGAGGACTTGCACCAATATTTTCAGAGAAAGGTTTTCCTACAACGTATTGACTCAGGGGTATAACAAATGTACATCATAATTTTCAATTTTTGTATATTTTTAAAACGATTAGAAAACCGTGTATCATTTACTTTACAATTCACAATACTTGCTATTTTGTGTTGGTAAATCACATAAAATCCAAATAAAAAACATTTACGTTTGTGGCTGTAACTGGAAAAAAATTTGGGAAAGTTCACGGAGTATGAATACTTTTTCAGCGCACTGTAATTATAGTCTTGTTAGCCATCTGGGCACAGTCCTCGAGAAGATGGCCGTGGAGAAAAGTTGAAGACCTTGTCCACTTGGATAAAAAGATGAGATTTACATATAGGGAATAAAGGGCCAAATCTCAAGAAAGGAGAGGAGCATGAATAAAAGAAAAACAATGTCAGATTCCAGAGAACAGCTACATTTACACCAGGGGAAAAAAAATCACATATTTAGAACCACATCCTCTCTAAATTATAATTATCATCATAGCGGTCATGTTGGTGGCTGCTAAATCTGTAGATTATACTGATCAACACTGAAAACACCAGAAATCAGACATGAATTCAGGCCATACCATCTATCTAGCATTTTTCTTCCACAATATAGGAAATTTCCAAAACGAATTGTCTTCCAGCATCACCCAAAATAAAAATGCAAATACTGAACATAAGTTAAGTGCAGCCAAATTAAAAGTGTGAATTAGTTCTTAGCTATGATTAACCCTTGTAAAGCCTTTTGCGAACATTGCTGGACTAGGCCTTTAGAAGCAGATCTTGTTGCTACGCAACAAGTGTTATTCTACAGGTTTCTATGGGACCAACGCCTATTGTGTAGTAGTGGCGTCCAGTGTAGTCATTCTTGGGAAACACGACAGGTATATTCAGTTGAGATTGTAGCTACAAATGTATAATTTGCAATATTCAGCATTTGACACATAGTTACCAACATTTGAGTTGGTAATTGGGCATGTTTTATTAGTCCCATCCCCTCACCAGGCTCCGTGCCATCCTGGAACCGCTAATCTATTGTCAGGGTTTAAGTACACCCCTTCCCTTTGGAAGTTGCAATTTGCTGGAATTGTCTTCCAAAATCAGGACATTCCCAGAGAATTTTGGACAGTTGACTTATATGAAAAGTCGAACCTGCCATAGAAATGAGGGTGGTACTAAAATGACTAACTCAAGTACGAATTGCCCTCAAAGCCATAGTAACATTTCCTTCATGTTGCCAGTATGACAAGTTTCTGTTGTTTTTATGATATTAACCCTTTAACGACCAGGGGTATTTCAGTTTTTGCATTTTCGTTTTTTGCTCCCCTTTTTCCCAGAGCCATAACTTTTTAATTTTTCCATAAATATGGCCATGTGAGGGCTTATTTTTGTGGGACAAGTTGTACTTTTGAACGACACCATTGGTTTTAACAAATCATGTATTGAAAAACAGGGAAAAAAAATCCAAGTGTGGTGAAATTGCAAAAAAAGTGAAATTCCACAGTTGTTTATTGTTTTTTTTTAACCATGTTCACTAAATGCTAAAACTGACCCGCCAATATGATTCTCCACGTCTTTACGAGTTCATAGACACCCAACATGTCTAGGTTACTTTTTATCTAAGTGGTGAAAATAAAATTCGCAAGTTTGTTAAAAAAACAACAAATAACTGGGCCATTTTCCGATACCTGTAGCGACTCCATTTTTCAGGATTTGGGGTTGGGTGGGGGCTTACTTTTTTGTGTGCCAAGCTGCTGTTTTTAATGATACTATGCTGGTGCATATATCATCTTCTGATCGACCGTTATTGCATTTTAATGCAATGTTAAGACGATCAAAGAAACGTAATTCTGGCGTTTTGACTTTTTTTCTCGTTACGCCGTTTAGCGATCGGGTTAATTCTTTTTTTATATTGATAGATCGGGTGATTCTGAACGCAGCAATACCAAATATGTGTTTTTTTATTGTTTTATTTTGAATAGGGTGAAAGGGGGTTGATTTGAACTTTTATTTATTCTTTTTTTATATTTTTAAAAGCATTTTTTTACTTTTTGCATGCTTGAATAATCTCCATGAGAGACTAGAAGATGCACTACTTCGATTGCCTCTGCTACACACAGGCGATGATCAGATCGCCTGTGTGTAGCAGAAATGCTCACTTGCTATGAGCGTCGACCACCGGGCAGCGCTCATAGCAATCTGACTATGACAACCATAGAGGTCTGCTGGAGACCTCTGGTTGTCATGCCGACCCATTGGTGACCCGAGATCATGTGAAGGCGTCACTGATGGGTGGGATAAAGGATGCGCTATCGGTAAGTGCGAGTTAAATGCCGTTGTCAGAAATTGATAGCGGAATTTAACTAGTTAACAACCACGGGTGGATCGCAATTCCACCTGTGGCTGTTGTGGGCACATGTCAGTTGTATATATCAGCTGTCATGTGCCTGGAAAGGTGTGGGCTCAGCGCTGGAGCCCGTACCAAACAAGGAGAGTCCCATGTATTATTACACCCAATATCGGAAAAGAGTTAAGGACTTGTGCACAGAAGTCAGTATGGTACTGCAGTGCTTCTGTTTGCTACTGCACAGGCTTTTATTTCAATAATACCTCTGGAAATCAACATCTTAAGACATAAGTGCAATGTTTTTTTCTTTAACAGCCTTCAGCTCAATCTTGAGCCATGGCATCTTGATGGATGAACAATCTGTAGGAAGATTGCTCTTATGCAAGCCTATATAGGTCCACCAGAGTGTATGCTGCTATTATCTTGATAGTATCAAGCCATCAGGTTGCTGGCCTTCCTCTTGACCGTGTTCCTTCTATTCTTCTGGCCACAATGTCCTTCTCCAGTGATTGCTCTCTACTAGTGAACTCCGAGTATTTGTTAGTGCTCCGGAGATTTAGTTTTCGTTGCCCACAGCTGCATGATTTAAAGCTGCTAGACAACTTGAATACATATGAGGAATGCCTGTTTGTTAGGGAATTCCCACATGTATTCAGGCTGTCCAGCAGCCGTAAATCATGCAGTTGAGGCAAGGAAAACGAAATCTCCGAGCACTAACAAATACTCGGAGAACTTGCAAGCGTGCTTGGGGAGACCTGAGCAACAATGCTATTCGCTCATCACTATGCTCTACGTCTGAGGTGTCCAAGTAGGCAAGTCGTAGCTTGGTGATCCTTGTTTCAAGTGACATGTCTGGCTTGAGTTCTTCTAAAATTGATTTATTTGTTCTTCTTGCCATATAATAATAAATAATAATAATAATGATTCATAGTATTTATAACATCCTTCTCCAGCATCACATTTCAAAGGAATCAATTCTTCTTCTGTCTTATTTCTTTATAGTCCAGGTTTCACAGTCCACAGAAAAGGCCAAACTTTGTAGGAGCTGTGTCTTCATTGCCAGGGAAATGTTCCTTGATTTGAAGACCTTGTCCAATGACTTAATTGTTGATTTGCCCATAGCTATTCTCCTATTAACTTCAGATGTCGTCGCTGCATCTTAAGTGATCATTGATTCAAGTAAGTTGAAGTTCTTTAGAACTTCCAGTTCGTGGCCGTCCATCTCAAATGTGTCCCAGTCATGCCTGGTACATGGTATATATGACTCTATACAAGAAGATATTAGGAGTCAAGTTTGCTTAGACATTGGTCTTGTGTTAGAGGTATACTTTAAGAAATAACACCCCCCCCCCCCCCCCATGTATACCTCCAAAGAAAGCCTAAGACATAAGTAGGGAAAAACTGAGAACTCACTAACATATGTATCAACACAGTTCAAGATACGATTCTAGTTTGTCCGCTGTAGAATTCTAACATTGATGTAATCTAGAGGCACATATACAGATAAAATGACATAAACCTGAAAATTAGTTAACTAGTAATCCTGAGAAGAGATTAGGGAAGAATAGGAAACAGATGCTATTAGGATTTATCCAGATTAGGTAACTATGTCACATGAAAACGCAGCATGTAAAGAACCCACCATTGTATACAATGCATATACAACATGCACAATATTAAGAGGTAGTCTGAAAGCCACCTAAAATTTACGGTAATCTAAAAGTCGAAAATAAACTTTTAAAATAAAATTGTATATATATTGTTGTAAAAATTGTGTGTAATCCACCCTCTGCATTGCAAAAGGGTAAAACAAGCTTCTTGTGTTTCATTTTTGCATAAATAATATGGAGATATGAAGTGTAAAGATGAGTAAATTATTTTGCCCAATTTAAGTTCTGTAGATCCTTGGGTTGGCATATAGGTAAAAAGCCGCATGTGCATCCGCATGCCTTCTCCTCCCTGTCTCCTTTCTTCTGATGCCACTTGCTGCACTTTCGGGTGTATTAATGTAGCGGAGTAAGAAGAATTTAATATGCATATTAGGGGTGACGGACTCCCTTTAAATAAAAGTTTAGCAATTGAAGTCATGAGCAGTAACTCCAATACAGGAGTTGTAACTGTGTCAAACAATGTTGTCAACTTGTCTGTTCTCAGTATTGGTGCCAGCTAGTCTACTGCCACAGATCACTGGTCAGGTGTTGTCATCTCCTGACCATGAAGCTGTTATCCACCCTTGCTACCTTGTGTCAATCTTACTGAGAGTTACTAATCCTCTAATAAAAGCATAGAGCAAGGTAAGAGAAACACTAGCCTGACATTACAAGGATGAGACCAGTTGAGTTTAGAAAAGGTGTTCAAAATTGTCAAACAGAAGAGATGAAAGCCATAAGCTGCACACACATGAAGCCTTCCTTTTGAGCTCATCATGATTTTTTTTTCAAATGGAGAATTTATAGATGTTGGCAGACCCCTCACGTCACAGCTTATCTCCTGCAGGAACAATAGATTGGACATGTTAAAATTCTACATCTGCCATTGGGGAAGCAGTTGGAAAGGTCAGTATAGAACCCATATACAGTAGATAGATGATCGTAATGAAAATGATAGGTTCTGATGATCAACTAGTGTGTATTATTATTATTATTTATTATTATAGCACCATTTATTCCATGGCGCTTTACATGTGAGGAGGGGTATACATAATAAAAACAGGTACAATAATCTTGAACAATACAAGTCACAACTGGTACAGGAGGAGAGAGGACCCTGCCCGCGAGGGCTCACAATCTACAAGGGATAGGTGAGGATACAGTAGGTGAGGATAGAACTGGTTGTGCAGTGGTTTGGTCGATCGGTGGTTACTGCATTTTGTTGGCTTGCCGGAAGAGGTAGGTCTTCAGTTTCTGTGTATGGCTAGCTTTAGTGTATATGGTTCTCATATACTTTTTTTGAGAAGATGGATGTGGATATATTCATAGGGAGCATATATAATGTCCTACTTCACCTCAAACTTTTGTTTTCATCAGTCTTCGTACAAGTGGACACCATGATCTTGATGCATCAAGTCCAGCGTTGTTCACGCTGGTCTTGATGAGGAGGTGTGCTGGAGCCAGATGATCCTAATTCATGAAGAGGCATACACCTTTTCATATGATTTATCATAGCATCGGACGAGTGGCGTGCTCCTCGCCACAAACCATACTGGAGTAAGATTTATAGCATAGCAAAGGCCACTGTTTGTCACGAATTTCACGAGTGGCGATCATCATGCCCTCACCCATTCTGGCGGAGCTGGGAGAAACTAGCATGAAATCGCAAAATTTTAATTTTGTGACATTTCAAAGCTTTTATGACAGAATTCTGGAGTAAAAGCTTTGATACATCAAACCCCATATGTTAAAAAGGTCAATGTTCTCCATTCCTCTTCTTTGTTGTCTCCTCAAAACGTGGACAATCATTTTAAGTTGACTCTTGTTTATTAAGTTCAGTGTAATTTATTGCTGAACTGCGCCACGCAGATTGGCACATTAGGCTGGGTTCCCATTGCGTTATGGGACCGCGTTAAACGGACAGCGTTGCACGGCGAAATTAACGCCGTGCAACGCGTCCGTTAGCGCGCCCATTCACGCCAATGGGAACGCGCTACACTAGCGCGTGCCATGTTCGGCACGCGCTAGCGACGCGCCGGAGATTCCTGGCGCGCCGCGGACGCTGCTTGCAGCGTCCGAGGCGCGCCCGCGGTCCGTTCCCCGCTCTCGCAGATCGGGGATCTGCGAGAGCGGGGACGTTACCGCGACCCCGAATGCGGCCCCATAAAAAACATTGCGTTAGCGCAATCCGCTAGCGCTAGCGCTAAACGGATTGCACTAACGCAATGTGACCCTAGCCTTACTGTCCAAAGATCTTTAATGGTTAGCAATTGCAACAAAAAATCCTCATGGGGATAGGTGGGTTATGTGGTATGGAGGGCTAGAATGAATAATAAAGATTGTAATTAGAATGTGAAGCGATGATGAAAGCAAAACCTCATATATCTTATTAAAAGTCAAAAGTTACGTCCTGGGAGTGGCAGCCAGCAGTTAGGATTGCTTTCGATGCGCACAGGCCATAGATAATTGGCATAATTTTGGATGAGGTCACAGGAATTTCCACAGCAGATGATTTGGGAGAACCAAATTATTAGGGTGGGGTAACTAGAAATCTGTACCATCTGTTGAGTGATCATAATATCTTTTCTTCACAAGAAGACAGAAATCAATTAACCAAATTCTAGTAATCTGTGGTGAAATGTGCAAACCACAGACTGACCCAATCTCTAAGCCCCAAATCAGAATTAATTCAACATCATGACACATGCCCTTCCAATTGTTTATTTCTCTATATCTGCATATTTTGATCAAGCATTTATGGATCCTAAAGGTAGAACTCTGATCCTCCAGTAAGAAAGATTTCTGACATATCTATATATAAATTGGAAAAGTTACTTAAAGGGGTATTCCTATCTCCACGATCCTATCCCAATATGTAGTAGGTATAATAATACTATTAGCAAATACCTCCAATTAGAAATGTAGCTTAGTTTTTCTGATTTGCCATGTCACTTTCCTCATGTGCAGGCATTGCAGGACCTTAGGTATCCATGGCTAGAACCACTCATATAGTGACAGTTAGTTAGGTAGTGGTTGTAACCATGGACACCTAAGGTCCTGCAATACCTGCACATGAAGGAAGAGACATAGCGAATCAGAAAAACTATAATACATTTCTAATTGGAGGTATTTGCTAATATTATTATTATTACTACACCTGCTACATATTGGGATAGGATCTTGGAGATGGAAATACCCCATTTAATGATGTCCTCTGAATTTAAAAAAAAAAAAAGCCTGGCTGCAAATAGAGAGCTGCGTTTGTCTCTGAGAGTAATAAATTATGATGAATCAGAAGTTAAGTACGCTCCCAGAGTGCCAGCATTAAGTCGTAAGCCACCAATTGCGCAAATGGCCCTAAACCAGATCCCACTTATGCTACCAGTGAGTGAGAGCTAAGATTTTAATAATCTTGGCACCATAGCCTGGGGAATCCTAGCGCCAGCCTGGTGTCTTCTTACAGTCCTTCTCTTTAACCAGCTTACGTATATAGTGGCCTTTCTGCACATATTAGCTTTCAGAATGTCATAGCGAACTGAACCTCCTCATTTAGATACAAGGAGCTGTAGAACTTAAGGTTTTTAGACGCTATCGGATATATGTTTTTCTTCCTAAAATTTCCTGTGCTTGATTGGGAGTTTAAGTTTCAGAAAAACATGTTGAAATATCTACAATTAGCACAATCTAAGAGAGCTGCCAAAGACCATCTTCTACTCCGGAGGACCCAATATACCAGAGCATTACATAATGGCCCGATCTTAACGAGAGCTGTGTAATTCATTATTTTCTCTATGGTGAAGGAAAATTAATAAGTTGCCAGACTCCGCCATAAACTACTGGGGAACCCAGCTGCAGTGTACACTATGAGGAAGTTGTATGGTACCACTTGGATGAAGATGTAATGGAAGATGACAAAGTGCAAGGTTACACTGCTTCTTCCATAGTTTGGAGGACTATGGGCAGTGGCATAACGTGAAGATTGTGAACCACAATGGAAAACGTCCAACAGGGCCCCCAATTGTCACAAGTCTTTAATAGTAACACCCTTTTTCTATGGGCCAAATTGCCCTTTTGCCATCGCAACCCCTGTACCTATTTTAGTTACACCTCTAACTATGGGATCCCTCATGAATACATTTTGACATTACCAAGTGGTTAAAGTGTTCCAGATGGACACAAAAATGGCTGGTCTATATCAAAAAAGGTCATCAAAAGCCAAAAAAAAAAACAACACATTTCATACTGACCATAAACGATGGAAAAATGTTGACAAAGACATAGTAGTAGATAGGAACATCTACAGAATTAACCCACCCTTCACGACCTTGGGGTTTTCCATTTTTGCATTTCTGTTTTTAGCTCCCCTTCTCCCCAGAGCCGTAACTTTTTTATTTTTCTGTCATCATGGCCGTGTGTGAGGCTTGTTTTTTTGCGGGACGAGTTGTACTTTTGAAAGACACCGTTAGTTTTACCACATTGTTTACTGAAAAAAGGGAAAAATAATTCAAAGTGCGGTGAAATTGAAAAAAAAAGAGCAATTCCACAAAAAATTTTTTTACTATGTTCACTACATGCTAAAACTAACTTGCCACTGTGATTCTCCAGGTCATTATGAGTTCACAGATACCAAACATGTATAAGTTATGTTATATTTACGTGGTGAAAATCTAATTTTTGCCAAAAAAAAAAAAAAAAGACCTTTAGCGTCTCCATTTTTCTGGATATGGGGTTGGGTGAGGGCTTATTTTCTATGTACCGAGCGGACGTTTTTATTGATACCACGTTGGGCTAGATACAACGTTTTAATTGCCTGCTATTGCATTTTATTGAAATGTTGCAGTGACCCAAAGTAAATCATAATTCCGACGATTTGATTTATCTTTTTCGTTTCACCATTTACTCATTGGATTATTTTTTTTGATATTTTGATAGATCGGGCGTTTGTGTATTTTTTATTTTTTTAATTGTTTTATTTTGAATGGGGCGTAAGGAGGGGTGATTTGAATCAGCTAGGTCGTGAAGGAGTTAAAGGAAACCTGTCACCTAAAAAATGCATTCTAACCTCTAGTATTTTCCCATTTTTCTCCAGTTTTGTTTTGCTATTTTCTCTTTCCTGAATATTGCATCTGCCACAATTTACGGTAGTTACAATGTATGAGCTTGTTAATCTATTGTTATATCCTCTATCAATATGTCATATGTATGCTGAGACTTGTCGGAACATTTCCATTTTCTATTTTTGTGTCTCTCTTATACTCTGTTTATGACCTCATATCATTGATCTAAATTCATGGGCTGGAGAACCATAATGATCAATCAAAGGCGATCTCACTTTTACATTATTGTTATATGTATATACCTCACCAAGATGAATAGGACAATCACAGACATTTGAAAAATGTAACACACCCACATACGTTTCTGAATGCAGATTAGTAGGGAGGATGGAAGGTTTATGCTAACCAGACTCCCGAAACCAGGGGTCCCCAAACGGTAGCTCAGTGCATTAGCTCCTGGTCCAGCAAACAGGTATGAAGAGCACATCTCAAAATTGTGAATTTTGTGAGTAGACCTACTCAGAAGAGCAGTTCTGCATGCACATATAACAGTCTCAGGGGTTTGGGTTGCCCGGTACAAATGGATAAGTCTGCAATCACTCTGTGTGAATGCAGACATATGAATCCACCTAGGGCCAGCTCCAGGTTTCCTGGGCCCAAGGCGAAAGAGTCTCAGTGGGCCCCTTTTACCATGATTAATGATGAACAGATATGGCAGAGAAGTTTTAATTTCAGACTGGACAGTATAGTCCTCCATACAATGTTAAGGGCACCACATAGTCCTCCATACAGTATTATGGGAACCACATAGTCCTCCATACGGTATTATGGGCACCACATAGCCCTCCATACAGTATTATAGGCACCACATAGTCCTCCATACCGTATTATGGGCACCACATAGTCCTCCATACCGTATTATGGGCACCACATAGTCCTCCATACCGTATTATGGGCACCACATAGTCCTCCATACCGTATTATGGGCACCACATAGCCCTCCATAAAGTATTATGGGCACCACATAGTCCTTCATACAGTATTATTGGCACTACATAGTCCTCCATACGGTATAATGAGCCACATATATTGCTCCATACAGTATAATGAGCCCCATATAATGCTCCAAACAGAATAATGGACCCCATATAATGCTCCATACAGAACGGGCCCCATATAATGCTCCATACAGAATAATGGACCTCATATAATGCTCCATACTGAATAATGAACCCCATATAATGCTCCATACAGAATAATGGGCCTCATATAATGCTCCATACAGAATAATGGACCTCATATAATGCTCCATACAGAATAATGGACCTCATATAATGCTCCAAACAGAATAATGGACCTCATATAATGACTTCATCTTGCCCTCTGCCTCGAGACGTCACTGAGTCACAAGACCCGGAAGAGACAGGACCTATGGCCAGCGGGGAATGAGAGGTACTGTAAGTATTGCAAACAGTTTAAAGCACAGGGGGCGGTGCCAGCAGACCCCATAGCACGCCGATGTCCACAACAGCGAGTGGGCCCCGCTGGCCCTGAAACCACCCAGCGCACACACTGGTCGCTGCAGAGATTCACCAGTTTCTGACCCGAGACCGGAGGGTATGTATGCATTATACACACTGCTGGTCAGTGCCCGTCTAGTGGGCGTGGCATCACGCCATGCACTTGTATTGAGCAAAGCCACATCCCACCTAGTGAGTCCTCTCCTAGGCTGAAGCTTATATTTATATGGATAGATAGGATCCTGCTGTGAATAAAACTGCCATAAGCTGATGGGTGCAGTGCTCAGTCAGAGAGCATATGTATATAAATAACGAAAAACTGCCCGTCACTTCCAATCAGAAAACAGGCGTGTACAGGTGGAGTAGCCATTTACCAATATAAATATAGGCTTCAGCCTAGAAAAGGATTCACATTAGGATAGGTTCCCAGCAAAGAGAATCGTCTTATCGCGGCTGCTAGGTATACATGAATTGGTCACTTTATGCACTAAGTATGCTTGTTTCTTCCTATTTATTAGGGCAGTAATGCAATTCAAATTTCATATTTTCATGCTATAGCGCAACTTTATTTGTTGGTTATATATGACGATGACTAATCTTAGTTTGCACCTATACACACCTGTTTTTGTTTGCAAGTGATGGTCAGACTTTTGTTATTTGCATATTTCAGAAAATAAACTTTTGTTACAAACAAATATTTTATATTTTGACTCAGTGCAATGCAACTGCTGCCATTTTTCTGCACGCTAAATCCTATGTTTCCATATCAAAGTTATGATTTTTTACTACAATCCTTCCATGAAGGTCACTTCTGGCAAGATGTCTATCAACAGTATATGGGTCTATCTGGGACCCAGTGTTAGCTGGCAGTAATGAGCTGATGGAACCTTTGGACATCATCTGATTTTGATGGGAAGACTGATGTATCTTTCATCTGCTGCACTAGATTTCCTTGGCTAGCAACGGTCTACGGTTCTTAAAGTTGCCCATTTCTCGGCGTCTTCAATGATGAGAAATACAGGCAGGTGCTTATCCATGATACAATGCCATCATGGAGGCATCTGATTGGCTCTAAATGTATTCTGCAGCAGGATACATAGATAAAAATAAACTATGGACACTTCTATTTTTGAAGGCATTCATACTTTGCAGCATTTTTTCCATATTTCCTAAAAATCTTGCATAGGACGTGCTACAGATGGAAAAAAAAAATCTGCCTGGAAATTCGCACAACTGCAAAACCCACAATGTATGGAAGAGATTTTGTCAAATGTCATTCACTGAGCTGGAATTCTCATACACTACTGGTTTTCTGTAACAAAATGGTCTGAATACTCCAAAATGGCCCAGATTCACCCAATAACTTCTCTTCAATAGGGTATGTATGTGATGCCCTAAATCAAAAGGGTGTTCATGGTGAAAGGTATTCCGAGACATAATATCTTGTTGGCTGAGTACACAAACCACAGTATATGAAGACACTTTCCAGTTTGGCCATAGCCAAGCGCCCATGGTTGCATTATGTTGCCATTGTCGAAAAGTCTCCATGTTTTTCACGTGCCCTCATGATGGACACGTTTAGCTGATGCACTAAAGCAGTCATAAAGTTTCAGGATCATTTGCAGTCACATACTTGTAACACTGTTATTACAACAAGCCAACTGCTTGGGTTGAGACCATTCTTGCTGGTGCCACACTGTGTCTTGTCGGACATTGTCTGAGCTACCCAGCTAATTACATTGCTCTACTTTTCCATTGCCTGAGGAGCTAATATTCTGTGCGGTTAAACCTTTACATTAGATTCTTAAGATGAGCATAATAAGTTATAGAAGGGAGCGGTTTGCTTGGATGACGTAGGTAGCTGACACATGTCAAAACACAATACTATAGATGGACATGAAAACCACAAAACTGCTCAACTTGATCCTATATACGTCAAGAATGAGAACTGTAGATTTTTCCTTAACCCTTTACTCCTTTAAGTAAGCAAAAAACAATGAGTAGAGTTGATATGAAGGCGACACGTTATACAATTACCTAAACTCCCGCAAATATATATATATACAGTGGGGCAAAAAAGTATTTAGTCAGTCAGCAATAGTGCAAGTTCCGCCACTTAAAAAGATGAGAGGCGTCTGTAATTTACATCATAGGTAGACCTCAACTATGGGAGACAAACTGAGAAAAAAAAATCCAGAAAATCACATTGTCTGTTTTTTTAACATTTTATTTGCATATTATGGTGGAAAATAAGTATTTGGTCAGAAACAAAATTTCATCTCAATGCTTTGTAATATATCCTTTGTTGGCAATGACAGAGGTCAAACGTTTTCTGTAAGTCTTCACAAGGTTGCCACACACTGTTGTTGGTATGTTGGCCCATTCCTCCATGCAGATCTCCTCTAGAGCAGTGATGTTTTTGGCTTTTCGCTTGGCAACACGGACTTTCAACTCCCTCCAAAGGTTTTCTATAGGGTTGAGATCTGGAGACTGGCTAGGCCAATCCAGGACCTTGAAATGCTTCTTACGAAGCCACTCCTTCGTTGCCCTGGCGGTGTGCTTTGGATCATTGTCATGTTGAAAGACCCAGCCACGTTTCATCTTCAATGCCCTTGCTGATGGAAGGAGGTTTGCACTCAAAATCTCACGATACATGGCCCCATTCATTCTTTCATGTACCCGGATCAGTCGTCCTGGCCCCTTTGCAGAGAAACAGCCCCAAAGCATGATGTTTCCACCACCATGCTTTACAGTAGGTATGGTGTTTGATGGATGCAACTCAGTATTCTTTTTCCTCCAAACACGACAAGTTGTGTTTCTACCAAACAGTTCCAGTTTGGTTTCATCAGACCATAGGACATTCTCCCAAAACTCCTCTGGATCATCCAAATGCTCTCTAGCAAACTTCAGACGGGCCCGGACATGTACTGGCTTAAGCAGTGGGACACGTCTGGCACTGCAGGATCTGAGTCCATGGTGGCGTAATGTGTTACTTATGGTAGGCCTTGTTACATTGGTCCCAGCTCTCTGCAGTTCATTCACTAGGTCCCCCCGCGTGGTTCTGGGATTTTTGCTCACCGTTCTTTCGATCATTCTGACCCCACGGGGTGGGATTTTGCATGGAGCCCCAGATCGAGGGAGATTATCAGTGGTCTTGTATGTCTTCCATTTTCTAATTATTGCTCCCACTGTTGATTTCTTCACTCCAAGCTGGTTGGCTATTGCAGATTCAGTCTTCCCAGCCTGGTGCAGGGCTACAATTTTGTTTCTGGTGTCCTTTGACAGCTCTTTGGTCTTCACCTTAGTGGAGTTTGGAGTCAGACTGTTTGAGGGTGTGCACAGGTGTCTTTTTATACTGATAACAAGTTTAAACAGGTGCCATTACTACAGGTAATGAGTGGAGGAAAGAGGAGACTCTTAAAGAAGAAGTTACAGGTCTGTGAGAGCCAGAAATCTTGATTGTTTGTTTCTGACCAAATACTTATTTTCCACCATAATATGCAAATAAAATGTTAAAAAAACAGACAATGTGATTTTCTGGATTTTTTTTTCTCAGTTTGTCTCCCATAGTTGAGGTCTACCTATGATGTAAATTACAGACGCCTCTCATCTTTTTAAGTGGTGGAACTTGCACTATTGCTGACTGACTAAATACTTTTTTGCCCCACTGTATATACCGTACAATTTATTTTTAGCTAGTTTCCGGCAAAACTGGTAGGACAAGAAACGGGATTGTACTTCTCCGTATTAATTATGGAAATTTAGCTGACAATAGTAAAAGTTAATTCCAGGATAGATGTTCAAAGTCAGAACAAAAATAGTAGAAGTACACGGTAAGAAACAAGCCAATGATCAATGGTTCATATGCGTTTGGGGTCTCCAATAACTTTTCTCAATCAATAATTTTCAGACTGGATACAAATAATATTATCACAGCCATCTAATTTTCAGATGCGTCAAACTTGGACTAGACTAATGCTATTTAATAAATGTAATTTTATGATTGCCTAATCTAAGTTTACTCCGCTGGAGATGAGCAGTGTAATTCACGGAGGATCGAGTTCAAGTAGAATTTCCTGAAATTTGCCGTTTCATGCGAATATGAACATTTTGAGATTTGATACGCGATTAGCGAGAAAAAAACCTTGTTGGGCACCATTGCCCACACAGCAGATGCATAGCGCAGTCCAAGGGCTGACATACTGCCAATGCCTGGAGGTGGAGAAAGGGCCCGCTGTCATACACCGCTGGCCATTCAGAAGCCAGCAGCTAACGTCGACGTACATGTGACTATGGGTACATGGCCAGGACGTCATGCGCCATGGCGAGGATGCTAAAGTCATCTGCCAGCTCATACACCGGCTGTAGAAGAGGACCCCTTGTGGCTTGGGAGAATGGGGGAAGGTGAGTAGTATTGTTTGTTTTTAATGTATTGGAAAACAAAGTACATTACAGCAGGATGGGAAACATATATACCTGGATAGGGAACATATATTCCTTAAATGGGGCACACTATAGCAAGACAGGGCACATATATAACTAATAGAGCCCATTATAACAGGATGGGAATATATATGATGATCGGGCATATTATACCAAGATGGGGCACATTATATCAGGATTTGTCACATATGTACCTGGATGGGGGACATATATATGACTATGGTGAACATATATCTGAGAATAGGGCACATGGATACCAGGATGGGGCACATGGATACCAGAATGGGGAACATGTATACCTGGATGGGGAGAATGTGTACCTGGATGGGGAAAATGTGTATCTGGATGGGGAGAATGTGTACATGGATGGGGAGAATGTGCACTTGGATGGGGAGAATGTGCACTTGGATGGGGAGAATGTATACCTGGATGGGGGACATGTATACATGTACGGGGACATAATAGCAGAATGGGGGACATTATACCAGAATGGGGGACATATATTCCTGGATGGGTCACATTATACCAAGTTGGGGGCATACATAACTGGATGAGGCACATTATACCTGGATGGGACCCAGGATAGGGCACTTTATACCTGGAAGGGGACATTATCCCAGGAAGGGGCACATTATACCAGGAAGTATCCCAGGATAGGGCACTTTATACCTGGAAGGGAACCAGGATAGGACACATTCTAGCAGGAAGGGGACCAGGGTGGGGGGGCATTATACCAAGAAGGAGGCCAGGTTGGTAGACATTATCCTAGAAAGGGGCCCAATATGGGTGACATTATTACTGGAAAGGGCCTCCCTTATTATGTACCATCCTCTCTAGTAATGTATGGGACAGTTCCTTATTATGTAGCGTGCTCTTTTGTTACGTACAATGCAGTCCCATTATTAAATAGTGTTATGTATTGTTATATATAGAACCGTACCTAACCGAGTGTTATCTTTATTTTTGTTATTCACAGCGCTCTCTCTTTAGTACATATTCCTCTCGATAGATATAAAATGCCTGCTGATAAAGCAGCACTTGACCAGAAGACCAGTCTATCAGCCACCTCCATCAGAAAAGAAGATTTACCATGTTCCATCAGCAGTAATTTCAGTTTATATTTAATAAGAGAGGACTGTATGTAATAAAGAATAGGGCACTATAAATAACCAAAATAATGAGAATCCGATATGTAAGGGATGGTGCTGAACATAACATAACAAGAGAGGGTACTGTGTAATAAGGGATGGCGCTATACATAACAAGAGAGAGTACTGTGTAATAAGGGACAACATTATACAAAGTAAGAGACAATGTAATAGATATATCTATATCTCTGTAGCTTGGATGCCATAAAAGGAGGGGGCCCAAACACATTTCTTGCACAGGGGCCCCAAGCTGTCACTGTCCGGCCTTGGTGTGCGCAATGTGAGGATTCACAAGTCTGCAGTCACATAGAGTGAATGCAGACTTGCAGTTGCAGCCTAAAGGTACCGTCACATTTAGCGACGCTGCAGCGATCTAGACAACGATGCCGATCGCTGCAGCGTCGCTGTGTGGTCGCTGGAGAGCTGTCACACAGACAGCTCTCCAGCGACCAACTATGCGAAGTCCCCTGGTAACCAGGGTAAACATCGGGTTACTAAGCGCAGGGCCGCGCTTAGTAACCCGGTGTTTACCCTGGTTACCAGTGCTAATGTAAAAAAAAAAACACTACATACTTACATTCCGGTGTCTGTCCCCCAGCGCTGTGCTTTCCTGCACTGACTGTGAGTGCCGGCTGGCCGTAAAGCACAGCGGTGACGTCACCGCTGTGCTCTGCTTTACGGCCGGCGTTGACAGTGCAGGGAAGCAGAACGCCGATGGACAGACACCGGAATGTAAGTATGTAGTGTTTTTTTTTTTTTTACATTTACACTGGTAACCAGGGTAAACATCGGGTTACTAAGCGTGGCCCTGCGCTTAGTAACCTGATGTTTACTCTGGTTACCAGTGAAGACATCACTGAATCGGCGTCACACACGCCGATTCAGCGATGTCTGCGGGAGATCCAGCGACGAAAAAAAGTTCTGGACTTTCTGCTCCGACCAACGATGTCACAGCAGGATCCAGATCGCTGCTGCGTGTCAAACACAACGATATCGCTAGCCAGGATGCTGCAACGTCACGGATCGCTAGCAATATCGTTGTGAAGTTGGTCAGTGTGAAGGTACCTTAAGACAAAACAACAATCTTAATTAATCAGTTTGAAGATCTGCCTTTTCTTACAAGTACTGTAGGGACTCTCCAAAATAGACAACCCCTTTAAGCAGCTCAGACTTCTTAGATTTTGAGTGTAAGGATAAGATTATTATTATTTTTATTTATGTAGCACCATTAATTCCATGGTGCTGTACATTAGACGGGGTTACATCAAAATAAGATAATAAAGATCCCCACAATACGTTCATGAGAACATTTCACAGTAGCAATAAAGATAAGCTGAACCGAAAGGTGTCTTATCAGGAAGCTCATGCTGAAATATCTTGATTACCTCAAGATAATCAATCATCGTAAGTTCTGTAAAGACGTAAGATGTTTGTCTTACGTTTGTTTTAGTTCATCTAAGTAAACTGATTTCTTATCACCTTGAACGAAAGGTCAGACTCCGTGTTGTTCTGTAACACAATTCTTGTAGATGACTTCATATATATTCTATCTCATCAACCTTTCCTCCAAATACATAATTCAAATTGCCACATACTGAATCTTTACAACATAATACCATTTAAAGGGCCATAGAATGCTAAGTTAGAGCCTAAAACGTGTAGGCCTCTTGCAAGAAATAAAGAAGAGGAAACAGAAATTATAAATACTTTGCTCGCAACTATGTGCAAAAGTTTTAGGCGGGTGTTGAAAAAATGCTTTAACAAAGAGATGCGGAAATAGTTTATGTATATCAGTTAACAAGATGCAAAGTTGATGAACAAAACAAAATATAAATGAAATCAGTATTTGGGTTGACCAGCCTTTGCCTTCAAAATAGCATCATTTGAGGTTTCTGGTTCTCCAGGATCAACGAGATTATGAAGATGGAGGATCTGATCTCGTCATCACAGAATACAACCTCCTCTTTAGAAAAACCTGGTACCACAAGCTGGTGTTCCAAAAAACTGAAGAATATCAGTTTTATCTAGCACAGCTCTCACACTTGGTTAGCCAAAGCGTTGCTCACACAATAGACATTTTGCTGTTGACCTGTCCTTGACAATTACCTGTGTTTATGTTTTGGGGGTTTTTTGTCCTTTTTTTTCCATTTCTTATCTCCCCTTCTTTTCTCATTTTTCCTACTTATTCACTTATTTCTCATTTCACCCTTTTTAGCCCGTGGGGCCATTTAGTTAGTTGTTAAAAACACACAGTGCCTCTACCCCACATCTACTTGGTCAATTGCACTATGTTTCATGTTTTAAGTGCCACAGATGTATTCAAGGATTTTTCTTTACAATTTTTGTTTATTGAGGTTTGTAATTTTCTCTTGGGGCTGCGTCCCACAGTTGACCCAGTTGTGGCCATGCAATGATTGCCAAAATGAAGAATTTACAAAAAAACACCACAGCATCAATTCTTCTACGTATGCTTGTACATAATTTTTGAAGGAACTCGACAGGGAGGTTGTTCAAAACATCCTGGAGAACTAACCACAGATCATATGGGGAGTTTGGCTTGTGCAAATCCTTCTGTCACTTCATGTAATCACAGACAAACGTGATGATGTTGAGATCAGGGTTCTGTGGGGGCCATATCATCAGTTCTAGGACTCCATAGGACCTATTTATTTTTAAAGCCTATTTTATGTTTGCTTTTTATTTTTTTTACACTCGCCATTGTGGGTCAGGTTTTTGTTTTGCAGGTGTTTTTGCTGGATTCATCAATTTTGTATTTTTAAAGTCTCAAATTTGCGCCAATCTACTCCAGTCACCCTTGGAGTGGCTTTTATGTACAGCAGTTATTTTAGATCAAATTTTGCCGCATTTAATGAAAAGTGCAACTTTTTGTGCTAAAAAGTCAAAAAAACAGGATAAAGACCTGTGACCAGACATGAATAACACAGGACATGACATTTTTTTAATTTGCTTATAGTGACATTCATTCCACAGCACATTTCAGACATTATCATCACTGTCTCCTTTGGGGCTCACAATCTAAATTCTCTATCAATATATCTTTGAAGTGTAGGAGAAAATCCGAGTACCTGGAGGAAACCCACGCAAACATGGGGTGAACATATAAACTCCTTGCAGATATTATCTATGGTCGGATTTGAACCCAGGACCCCAGCGCTGCAAGGCAACAGTGCTAACGACTGAGCCACTGTGCTCCGTACATTAATGACTATTTACTTCTCCTGAAATTAGACTGATGATTCATTTGAAAGGTTAAGTGGACTCATCTCTGTAAAACGAGAGAGGAAAGAGTAGTTCACTTTATTTTAGAAGAAATACACTAGACCATAGTCCTGGAAACATTTTTCTTTAATAAACTCTAAACTGCAACTTAATGATGGCTTATAGAGAAACTTTTTGTCTAAATACTGTACGCCACAACTCATGGGATACAAAGTTCAACTCTAGAAGAGGTTTATTCCTTAGAACATGAGATCGGGAGAAATATCTCTAGGCCAAAGGAAAGCCACAGAATGTGGAAGGTCCCGTTTATACCATGTGTTGGGAGAAACCTTGCAGTAGAGTTGATCTAAAAGTTGTGGTTACTAGAAGCGGCCAAATGGGTTGTCTATGGCCACCAGACCAGAGCCCTACAAACTTCCTAGGTCTGATTAATATGCCTGCAGGTACTAAGGAATGCAGTCAAAGGAGCTCTGAGAAATATTGCAGGGGATTTTTCCTTTATTTCACAACACATTTCGATGGCTGCAACCATCTTCATCAGGTGGCAGCATAATTAAAACAAACGGAAGAGGTATATAATGTGATAGCAACCAATAAAAATTAAGAATAGAGGAAAGAATAATCCCCTGCGATATTTATCAGCGATCCTTTGACCGCAATCCTGCAAGTTTTTTTTCCCTCTCAGAGGGCTCACGGCTGGAGCTGCTATGGACTTACCGCTAATTTAATCTATCCAATCCCTCTGGCCTCATCTTCAGCGCTCCCCAGAGACCGCAAATCTGTTCTTTTCTGATTAACATGCCTGGTGCAAATTCATGCGTACGATGACCTTGAGTGGGACCTACTTATCAGAAGAGGCACTAGTGATTCCTGCAGATAGTAGGAGGTTTGCAGGTCTCTGGTCGAGCAGCAAAAGACAATCAATGTGGCAATAGATCAGGGCCCTGTAAATCTTCTTGATTAACTTTACTGTGCGCCTTGATGGGGGCTTATAGACTTTTTGTCTAAGTGCTATACACAACAGCCCATGGCAAACAATAGTCAAATGAAACCCATGGCAAACAATATTCAAGTGAAATCTATAAGATTCATTCCTTAGGAACATGGGGTCAGGAGGGATAACTGTCAGCCGAAATACAACCACTGAATGTGTATAGCCCTTTATACACTGAAATCAAGAATTTCCTAATGAGCATCATGCAAATCAGGGCCAACATTATTTATTGCCCTATGTTTATGAAAGGTATTTTATCAGTGCGGTGTAGTCTCACCTGCAAACGCTTGATTTGATGCCAGCGTAAATTTATTATAAACAGTGAGAATGGTGTAAAATAGAGAAAAGGTAATTGTTATCACAGTTATTTCACAATTACTAATCTGTTTAAACTGTGTGAACTCTGTCATGTGACAGTAACTGTACCAGTGTGCCTTTACTGAAAATATACCGTGATAAACAAAATCGGAAGAAAAAAACAAATATCCATAGATCCAGAGAGCCCTAACTCTCTAACAACTTCACCATTTGTTTTACTGAAGATGAAAAAGAGCAATGGCTTACAATTTTACTAGGTAAGATATTAGACTTCAAAGTTATACAGCATGTGCCATGGGGCGTATACGCAGATGACTGACAGTACAGGCGTATTACAGAAGCAACGTTGTGGATGGGATATTAGGTTTTTTTTGGTGCTGTTAATTTTTCCCTATGGAAAGTATGCAGTAGATATCTTTGGGGTGTATATACACTTAAAGGAGTTGTTCCCTTTCAATTAAGCTTCTCCCCGTGCCGTCCTCACTGGCGAGTCTCCAAGGCCACAACAGGTGCCTGTTCATGTCACCCAGTAGCCAATCACTGAACTCAGCACCTTAATGGGGTGTTCCGTCTACACTGGCAGAGACAATGAGCTCACCGATTGGTTGCTGCATGGTGAAGGTGAGGTCAGTGCCAAATCCAGTCACCGGAATCAGTGGCAGACTCACTGGTGGACCCTGGGAAGGTGAGTAGAGTTGAGATTGTTGTTTAATAGCAAACTTCAGCCAATTAATAACCTCTTTAAAGTCTGACTCTATTCTGTGCCATGTACCAGCTTTAGGAGCAGCAGCAGTCATACAAAGGTGATGGTTTGTCTGATTTTGTGTGGGGCAAAATCATCTTGAAAGAAGAGATGTAGTATGGCATAGTAGTGTGTAGCGGCCCTTGGTGATAGCGTGGCTCTCCACTCATAGATGGCTGAAAGATGACGATGTACATTGTGTCAATTGAAGAAGTTTACTAACAAGGAGGATAAGAGGAGGACAAACAGTTTCACATGAGGCAACAGGTTAACGTAAAGGTGCCTACACGGTTGGCACTTGTGATTATTGGTTTACACCTGCTGATACTTAAAACAATTCTGCTGGCAGTTACCTCAGCAGCACCGATGTCACACAGCCTCAGTATTAAATTATTATTTTATTATTATAGCGCCATTTATTCCATGGCACTTTACATGTGAGGAGGGTGTACATAATAAAAACAAGTACAATAATCTTGAACAATACAAGTCAGAACTGGTACAGGAGGAGAGCGGACCCTGCCCGCGAGGGCTCACAATCTACATTGGCTCACACTCCCAGTACTGGTCTCAAACACTCACATTCTCCTGTCAATTACAGCAACTTCTTGCAGTAGCTTCTCTGGCTCCTTTACACACAGGTGCAGTCTACATTTTTTGGTTACTGATTCACAGTCCCCCATACACAGGCACTAGACTCCTAACCAACTCTGGGAGAACACTGCTCTTCACACTCAATTGTCAGCTTCCAGACTCCTATGAGGCTACTCTTCAACCCTCACATACAGGTATCTCCTCATTCCTTCACACAGAAGAATACGCCTCTATACTTCCCTGTGCTATGGCTGTTTCTCAGGTCGACTTGTCTCCTCCACTTAGGACAAATCTCACATGACTACATTAAAGTTTAGGCAAGGGCTTTTTCTCGTACTTCTGTGCCCTATCTAGCCGGAGATTACTCACCCCCACTGCTAGATACCTATGGTGCAGGTATTTCTCCTGGCACAATGTCTTCCTGTACATATCTCTGCCATTTATGAGTCTGACTGCTACTAACAGAAAAGTCCCCTCTTTTACGCTCCCTAAGATGCTACAGAAGGTACGAAGACACAAGCCTAACTGACCCCATGCTTGCCAATGACCTAATCATCAGACATCTGCTACCCAGCAACACACTGCATGAGCTTTTTCCTGACTCGGGGGGCATATATCGCTGCTCACTCTATGATGTCATTACTTGCATCTCTCATGTGCCCCAATGCCAGGCACCTTTTACTACTGCCTAACAACAGTATAGCAGAACATTACATGATATTTGCAGAGCAATGAAGTAACTTCAATAACTACGTGATATTCAGGTTGTGACCAATAATGTGTACAGCACTGCTGAATAGAACAGCGGGATGCATGCAATGTTAAAACCTCATGTTTAGAATAGAACTAGCAGGAGGAGATTTATCAAAACTAGAGAAGCGAAGCAGTTGCCCATTGCAAGATTCCAGGATCCACTACAAGATTTTGGACAACTATTAATCCCAGCATTTTCGTTTTTTCCAACACGTGTCTCATTTTCATATGAAAGCTAGCCATCGTTTGATGCTGCCATGCAATAGCATTAGTGATGAGCGAACAAGCTCCGATATTGTGTTATCCGAGCATGCTCAGGTGTTATTTGAGCATTTTGGAAGTGCTCGATTAACCCCTTCATGACCCAGCCTATTTTGACCTTAAAGACCTTGCCGTTTTTTGCAATTCTGACCAGTGTCCCTTTATGAGGTAATAACTCAGGAACGCTTCAACGGATCCTAGCGGTTCTGAGACTGTTTTTTCGTGACATATTGGGCTTCATGTTAGTGGTAAATTTAGGTCAATAAATTCTGCGTTTATTTGTGATAAAAACTGAAATTTGGCGAAAATTTTGAAAATTTCGCAATTTTCACATTTTGAATTTTTATTCTGTTAAACCAGAGAGTTATGTGACACAAAATAGTTAATAAATAACATTTCCCACATGTTTACTTTACATCAGCACAATTTTGGAAACAAATTTTTTTTTTGCTAGGAAGTTATAAGGGTTAAAATTTGACCAGAGATTTCTCATTTTTACAACGAAATTTACAAAACCATTTTTTTTAGGGACCACCTCACATTTGAAGTCAGTTTGAGGGGTCTATATGGCTGAAAATACCCAAAAGTGACACCATTCTAAAAAATGCACCCCTCAAGGTGCTCAAAACCACATTCAAGAAGTTTATTAACCCTTCAGGTACTTCACAGCAGCAGAAGCAACATGGAAGGAAAAAATGAACATTTAACTTTTTAGTCACAAAAATTATCTTTTAGCAACAATTTTTTTATTTTCCCAATGGTAAAAGGAGAAACTGAACCACGAAAGTTGTTGTCCAATTTGTCCTGAGTACGCTGATACCTCATATGTTGGGGTAAACCACTGTTTGGGCGCACGGCAGGGCTTGGAAGGGAAGGAGCGCCATTTGACTTTTTGAATTAAAAATTGGCTCCACTCTTTAGCGGACACCATGTCACGTTTGGAGAGCCCCCGTGTGCCTAAAAATTGGAGCTCCCCCACAAGTGACCCCATTTTGGAAACTAGACGCCCCAAGGAACTTATCTAGATGCATAGTGAGCACTTTGAACCCCCAAGTGCTTCACAGAAGTTTACAACGCAGAGCCGTGAAAATAATAAATACGTTTTCTTTCCTCAAAAATAATTATTTAGCCCAGAATTTTTTATTTTCCCAAGGGTTACAGGAGAAATTGGACCCCAAAAGTTGTTGTCCAGTTTCTCCTGAGTACGCTGATACCCCAGGTGTGGGGGTAAACCACTGTTTGGTCACACGTCGGGGCTCAGAAGGGAAGTAGTGACTTTTGAAATGCAGACTTTGATGGAATGGTCTGCGGGCGTCACGTTGCGTTTGCAGAGCCCCTGGTGTGCCTAAACAGTAGAAACCCCCCACAAGTGACCCCATTTTAGAAACTAGACCCCCCAAGGAACTTATCTGGATATGTGGTGAGTAGGGTTGAGCGAAACGGGTCGAACATTTTCAAAAGTCGCCGACTTTTGGCTAAGTCGGGGTTTCATGAAACCCGATCCGACCCCTGTGCGGGGTCGGCCATGCGGTACGCGACTTTCGCGCCAAAGTCGCGTTTCAATGACGCGAAAAGCGCCATTTCTCAGCCAATGAAGGTAAACGCAGAGTGTGGGCAGCGTGATGACATAGGTCCTGGTCCCCACCATCTTAGAGAAGGGCATTGCAGTGATTGGCTTGCTGTCTGCGACGTCACAGGGGCTATAAAGAGGCGTTCCCGCCGACCGCCATCTTACTGCTGCTGATCTGAGCTTAGGGAGAGGTTGCTGCCGCTTTGTCAGAAGCAGGGATAGCGTTAGGCAGGGTCCATTAACCACAAAACCGCTTGTGCTGCAGCGATTTGCACTGTCCAACACCACCCTCGGTGTGCAGGGACAGTGGAAGTTTTTTTTTTTTTTTTTTTCCCCTCAGCGCTGTAGCTCATTGGGCTGCCCTAGAAGGCTCCCTGATAGCTGCATTGCTGTGTGTACGCCGCTGTGCAAACCAACTGCTTTTTTCAAAGCACAAATCCTCTTGTTCCTTCCTTTCTGCACAGCTATCTTTTTTGTTTGTCCACACTTTTTATTTCATTTGTGCATCAGTCCACTCCTTATTGCTGCCTGCCATACCTGGCTGAGATTACTGCAGGCAGGGAGATAGTAGCTGCCTGCCATACCTGGCTGAGATTACTGCAGGCAGGGAGATAGTAATTGTAGGACATTCCCTGTTTTTTTTTTTGTTTTTTTTTTGGTGGGAGATTAAGATTGGCAATTTGGCATTTCTGCTAGAGTGCCATCCCTGTGTGTGCCATCTCTCTCACATAGTGGGCCATAGAAAGCCTTTTCATTTTTCTGTATTTTTTTTTGTGGGGTGTATAAATTCTCCCTGATAAAAATACAGTGGGAGATTAATATTGGCCTTTGGGCTTGTGTGCCAGTCCTGAGTGTGCCATCTCTCTCACAAATAGTGGGCCATAGAAAGCCTATTTTATTTTTTTTGGGGTTTTATAAATTCTCCCTGAAAAAAAGGGAGATTAATATTGGCCTCTGGGCTTGTGTGCCAGTCCTGAGCGTGCCATCTGTGCCAGCCCTGAGCGTGCCATCTCTCTCACAAATAGTGGGCCATAGAAAGCCTATTTATTTTTTTTTTTGGTTTTATAAATTCTCCCTGAAAAAAAGGGAGATTAATATTGGCCTCTGGGCTTGTGTGCCAGTCCTGAGCGTGCCATCTGTGCCAGCCCTGAGCGTGCCATCTCTCTCACAAATAGTGGGCCATAGAAAGCCTATTTAATTTTTTTTTTTTGTTTTATAAATTTTCCCTGAAAAAAGGGAGATTAATATTGGCCTCTGGGCTTGTGTGCCAGTCCTGAGCGTGCCATCTGTGCCAGCCCTGAGCGTGCCATCTCTCTCACAAATAGTGGGCCATAGAAAGCCTATTTAATTTTTTTTTTTGTTTTATAAATTTTCCCTGAAAAAAGGGAGATTAATATTGGCCTCTGGGCTTGTGTGCCAGTTGTGAGCGTGCCATCTGTGCCAGTCCTGAGCGTGCCATCTCTCTCACAAATAGTGGGCCATAGAAAGCCTATTTAAATTTTTTTTTGGTTTTATAAATTCTCCCAGAAAAAAAGGGAGATTAATATTGGCCTCTGGGCTTCTGTGCCAGTCCTGAGCGTGCCATCTGTGCCAGTCCTGAGCGTCCCATCTCTCTCACAAATAGTGGGCCATAGAAAGCCTATTTTATTTTTTTTGGGGGTTTTATAAATTCTCCCTGAAAAAAAGGGAGATTAATATTGGCCTCTGGGCTTGTGTGCCAGTCCTGAGCGTGCCATCTGTGCCAGCCCTGAGCGTGCCATCTCTCTCACAAATAGTGGGCCATAGAAAGCCTATTTATTTTTTTTTTTTGTTTTATAAATTTTCCCTGAAAAAAGGGAGATTAATATTGGCCTCTGGGCTTGTGTGCCAGTTGTGAGCGTGCCATCTGTGCCAGTCCTGAGCGTGCCATCTCTCTCACAAATAGTGGGCCATAGAAAGCCTATTTAAATTTTTTTTTGGTTTTATAAATTCTCCCAGAAAAAAAGGGAGATTAATATTGGCCTCTGGGCTTCTGTGCCAGTCCTGAGCGTGCCATCTGTGCCAGTCCTGAGCGTCCCATCTCTCTCACAAATAGTGGGCCATAGAAAGCCTATTTTATTTTTTTTGGGGGTTTTATAAATTCTCCCTGAAAAAAAGGGAGATTAATATTGGCCTCTGGGCTTGTGTGCCAGTCCTGAGCGTGCCATCTGTGCCAGCCCTGAGCGTGCCATCTCTCTCACAAATAGTGGGCCATAGAAAGCCTATTTATTTTTTTTTTTTGTTTTATAAATTTTCCCTGAAAAAAGGGAGATTAATATTGGCCTCTGGGCTTGTGTGCCAGTTGTGAGCGTGCCATCTGTGCCAGTCCTGAGCGTGCCATCTCTCTCACAAATAGTGGGCCATAGAAAGCCTATTTAAATTTTTTTTTGGTTTTATAAATTCTACCAGAAAAAAAGGGAGATTAATATTGGCCTCTGGGCTTCTGTGCCAGTCCTGAGCGTGCCATCTGTGCCAGTCCTGAGCGTCCCATCTCTCTCACAAATAGTGGGCCATAGAAAGCCTATTTTTTTTTTTTTTTGGGTTTTAGAAATTCTCCCTGGAAAAAAAAAGGGAGATTAATATTGCCCTTTGGGCTTGTGTGCCAGTACTAAGCGTTCCATCTCTCTCTCTCTCTCTCTCAGTCAGTGGGCCATAGAACGCCTATTTTTGGTTTTATTTGTTTTCTAAATTCTCCCTGAAAAAATCATTTTATTTTATTTGGTTTCTAAATTCTTCCTGATAAAATCACATTTTTTTTATTATTTTTTTTTCTAAAGTCTCCCTGAAAAAAAAAAAAAAAAACAGTGGGAGATTAATATTGGCCTTTCTGCTTGTGTGCCAGTCTTGACTCCTGGGTGCGTCATCTCTCAGTCAGTGGGCCATAGAACGCCTATTTTTGGTTTTATTTGTTTTCTAAATTCTCCCTGAAAAAATCATTTTATTTTATTTGGTTTCTAAATTCTTCCTGATAAAATCACATTTTTTTTATTATTTTTTTTTCTAAAGTCTCCCTGAAAAAAAAAAAAAAAAACAGTGGGAGATTAATATTGGCCTTTCTGCTTGTGTGCCAGTCTTGACTCCTGGGTGCGTCATCTCTCAGTCAGTGGGCCATAGAACGCCTATTTTTGGTTTTATTTGTTTTCTAAATTCTCCCTGAAAAAATCATTTTATTTTATTTGGTTTCTAAATTCTTCCTGATAAAATCACATTTTTTTTATTATTTTTTTTTCTAAAGTCTCCCTGAAAAAAAAAAAAAAAAACAGTGGGAGATTAACCCCTTCATGACCAGGGGATTTTTCGTTTTTCCGTGTTCGTTTTTCGCTCCCCTCCTTCCCAGAGCCATAACTTTTTTATTTTTCCGTCAATTTGGCCATGTGAGGGCTTATTTTTTGCGGGACGAGTTGTACTTTTGAACGACATCATTGGTTTTAGCATGTCGTGTACTAGAAAACGGGAAAAAAATTCCAAGTGCGGTGAAATTGCAAAAAAAGTGCAATCCCACATTGGTTTTTTGTTTGGCTTTTTTGCTAGGTTCACTAAATGCTAAAAATGACCTGCCATTATGATTCTCCAGGTCATTACGAGTTCATAGACACCAAACATGACTAGGTTATTTTTTATCTAAGTGGTGAAAAAAAATTCCAAACTTTGCTAAAAAAAAAAAAAAAAAAATTGCGCCATTTTCCGATACTCGTAGCGTCTCCATTTTTCGTGATCTGGGGTCGGTTGAGGGCTTATTTTTTGCGTGCCGAGATGACGTTTTTAATGATAGCATTTCGGTGCAGATACATTCTTTTGATCGCCCGTTATTGCATTTTAATGCAATGTCGCGGCGACCAAAAAAACGTAATTCTGGCGTTTCGAGTTTTTTTCCCGCTACGCTGTTTAGCGATCAGGTTAATACTTTTTTTTATTTGATAGATCGGGCAATTCTGAGCGCGGCGATACCAAATATGCGTAGATTTGATATTTTTTTTATTGATTTATTTTGATTGGGGCGAAAGGGGGGTGATTTAAACTTTTATGTTTTTTTTATTTTTTTCACATTTTTTTAAACTTTTTTTTTTAACTTTTGCCATGCTTCAATAGCCTCCATGAGAGGCTAGAAGCAGGCACAAGCCGATCGGCTCTGCTACATAGCAGCGATCTGCTGATCGCTGCTATGTAGCAGAATTGCACGTGTGCTGTGAGCGCCGACCACAGGGTGGCGCTCACAGCGACGGGCAATCAGTAACCATAGAGGTCTCAAGGACCTCTATGGCTACAATGGAGACGCATCGCCGACCCTCGGACATGTGACGGGGGTCGGCGATGACGTCATTTCCGGCCGCCCGGCCGGAAGCGGTAGTTAAATGCCGCTGTCTGCGTTTGACAGCGGCATTTAACTAGTTAATAGGTGCGGGCAGATCGCGATTCTGCCCGCGCCTATTACGGGCACATGTCAGCTGTTCAAAACAGCTGACATGTCCCGGCTTTGGTGCGGGCTCACCGCGGAGCCCTGCATCAAAGCAGGGGAGCCGGCATCGGACGGTATAGTACGTCCGATGCCGGTAAGGGGTTAATATTGGCCTTTCTGCTTGTGTGCCAGTCTTGACTCCTGGGTGCGTCATCTCTCAGTCAGTGGGCCATAGAACGCCTATTTTTGGTTTTATTTGTTTTATAAATTCTCCCAGAAAAAATCATTTTATTTTATTTGGTTTCTAAATTCTTCCTGATAAAATCATATTTTTTTTATTATTTTTTTTTCTAAAGTCTCCCTGAAAAAAAAAAAAAAAAAACAACCAAAAAAAACAGTGGGAGATTAATATTGGCCTTTCTGCTTGTGTGCCAGTCTTGACTCCTGGGTGTGCCATCTCTCTCTCTCTCTCTCTCTCTCCAATTGTGGTCCATAGAAAGCCTATATTTTTTTTCCTTGATTTGGGTTCTAAAATCTACCAGAGAAAATAACTACATCAATCATTGGTAGAAAAATATTGGCCTCTGGGTTTGTGTGCCACTCCTGACTCCTGTGTGCGTCATCTCTCAGTCAGTGGGCCATAGAACGCCTATTTTTGTTTTTATTTGTTTTATAAATTCTCCCTGAAAAAATCATTTTATTTTATTTGGTTTCTAAATTCTTCCTGATAAAATCATATTTTTTTTATTATTTTTTTTTCTAAAGTCTCCCTGAAAAAAAAAAAAAAAAAAAAAAAACAGTGGGAGATTAATATTGGCCTTTCTGCTTGTGTGCCAGTCTTGACTCCTGGGTGTGCCATCTCTCTCTCTCTCTCTCTCTCCAATTGTGGTCCATAGAAAGCCTACATTTTTTTTCCTTGATTTGGGTTCCAAAATCTACCAGAGAAAATAACTCCATCAATCATTGGTAGAAAAATATTGGCCTCTGGGCTTGTGTGCCACTCCTGATTCCTGTGTGCGTCATCTCTCACTCAGTGGCCCATAGAAAGCATATAGTTTGTTACATTTGTTTTCTAAATTCTCCCTGCAAAAATCTTTTTTTTTTTTTTGGGGGGGTTTCTAAAGTGTTCCTGAAAAAAATAAAAATAAAAAAAAAATAATAGTGTGACATTAATATTAACATTTGTGCTTCAGTGACAGTCCTGCGTGTGGGGCATCTCTCTAATTTGCAGCCACCAAAAAAAGAGTGTGTAACATTGGGCCTGATTTTCGCTGTGGTCTCACCAACCTGTAAAGGGGTAGCTAAATCATACTGAAGTTATAGCTCACCGTGTAAGTTGTGTGACTGCAACAAATAACGTTAGTTTGGTTACGTTTTTAAAACAATGAGGAAGTCTAGTGGAAGAGGTCGTGGCCGGGGGCGTTCATTGTCAGCTGGTAATGAGGGTAGTGGTAGTGGTGGAGCATCAGGTGGTCGTGGGGGAAAAAATATTGCACCTAAGTCTGGAGCTGTGGAGCCAGGTTCGTCGTCCGGCTACACAAGGCCTCGAACGCTCCCTTTTCTGGGATTAGGAAAACCGCTTTTAAAGCCGGAGCAGCAAGAGCAAGTTTTGGCTTATCTTGCTGACTCAGCCTCTAGCTCTTTTGCCTCATCTCGTGAAACTGGTAAAAGTAAAAGCAGCGCGTCGTTAGTGGATGTTCACGGTCAGGGACAAGTCACTTCCTTGTCCTCTTCAGCAAAAACAACAACAGAGAAGAATGCAGCAGGCGACACAACGGGTTACTCCATGGAGCTCTTTACACATACCGTCCCTGGCTTAGAAAGTGAAGCAGTTAACAGTCCATGCCCATTACAAATTGAATCTGACATGGAGTGCACTGACGCACAGCCACAGCCAGACTACTATGCTGGTCCTTTGACTCAGACCACAACATTGCCCTCGCAGGGTGCTGATCAAGAATCAGACCCTGATGAGACTATGTTGCCCCATCACGAACGCTATACCACCGAACGACACGGTGACACAGACGAAGTTGCGCAGGAGGTACAAGAAGAGTTATTAGATGACCCAGTTCTTGACCCCGATTGGCAGCCATTGGGGGAACAGGGTGCAGGCGGCAGCAGTTCTGAAGCAGAGGAGGAGGAGGGGCCGCAGCAGGCATCAACATCGCCACAGGTTCCATCTGCCGGGCCCGTATCTTGCCCAAAACGCGTGGCAAAGCCAAAACCTGGTGGAGGACAGCGTGGCCATCCGGTTAAAGCTCAGTCTGCAATGCCTGAAAAGGTATCCGATGCTAGAAAGAGTGCAGTCTGGCATTTTTTTAAACAACATCCAATTGATCAGCGCAAAGTCATCTGTCAAAAATGTTCTACTTCCTTAAGCAGAGGTCAGAATCTGAAAAGTCTCAATACTAGTTGCATGCATAGACATTTAACCACCATGCATTTGAAAGCTTGGACTAACTACCAAACGTCCCTTAAGGTTGTTGCACCCTCGGCCAATGAAGCTAGTCATCAACGCAACATCCCTTCCGGCAGTGTAGGACCACCATTTAGCGCACCACCTGCTGTATCTGTGCAGGTATCTTTGCCAGGCCAAAGCAGTCAGGGTCAGGGAATCACCAGTTTCGTAGTAGGAAACACTGCATCTAGGGCACCGGCGGCAACAATACCATCTCCCACCGTCTCTCAGTCTGCCATGTCCACCGGCACCCCCGCTAGTTCCACGATCTCCAGCTCTCCAGTCCAGCTCACCCTACATGAGACTATGGTTAGAAAAAGGAAATACTTAGCCTCGCATCCGCGTACACAGGGTTTGAACGCCCACATAGCTAGACTAATCTCGTTAGAGATGATGCCCTACCGGTTAGTTGAAAGCGAAGCTTTCAAAGACCTGATGGACTACGCTGTACCACGCTACGAGCTACCCAGTCGACACTTTTTTTCCAGAAAAGCCATCCCAGCCCTCCACCAGCATGTTAAAGAGCGCATCGTCCATGCACTCAGGCAATCTGTGAGCACAAAGGTGCACCTGACAACAGATGCATGGACCAGTAGGCATGGCCAGGGACGTTACGTGTCCATCACGGCACACTGGGTAAATGTGGTGGATTCAGGGTCCACAGGGGACAGCAAGTTTGGGACAGTTCTGCCTAGCCCACGGTCTAGTAAACAGTTGTCTGTAGCCGTTCGCACCCCCTCCTCCTCCTCCTCCTCGTCCTCCTGCAGAAGCAAGAGCTCGTCCACAGACCGCAGTCGCACAAACACTCCATCCGCACCTGCCACTGTTGCACACCAGGTCTCCCATTATGGGGCAGCTACTGGCATACGTCAGCAGGCTGTATTGGCTATGAAGTGTTTGGGCGACAATAGACACACCGCGGAAGTTCTGTCCGAGTTCTTGCAGCAAGAAACGCAGTCGTGGCTGGGCACTGTAGATCTTGAGGCAGGCAAGGTAGTGAGTGATAACGGAAGGAATTTCATGGCTGCCATCTCCCTTTCCCAACTGAAACACATTCCTTGCCTGGCTCACACCTTAAACCTGGTGGTGCAGTGCTTCCTGAAAAGTTATCCGGGGTTATCCGACCTGCTCCTCAAAGTGCGTGGACTTTGCGCACATATCCGCCGTTCGCCTGTACACTCCAGCCGTATGCAGACCTATCAGCGTTCTTTGAACCTTCCCCAGCATCGCCTAATCATAGACGTTGCAACAAGGTGGAACTCAACACTGCACATGCTTCAGAGACTGTGCGAACAGAGGCGGGCTGTTATGTTTTTGTGGGAGGATACACATACACGGGCAGGCAGTAGGATGGCAGACATGGAGTTGTCAGGTGTGCAGTGGTCGAAGATTCAAGACATGTGTCAAGTCCTTCAGTGTTTTGAGGAATGCACACGGCTGGTTAGTGCAGACAACGCCATAATAAGCATGAGCATCCCCCTAATGCGTCTGCTGATGCAAAGTTTGACGCACATAAAGGATCAGGCGTCTGCACCAGAGGAAGAGGAAAGCCTTGATGACAGTCAGCGATTGTCTGGTCAGGGCAGTGTACATGACGAGGTACCGGGCGAAGAGGAGGTGGAGGATGAGGAGGATGATGGGGATGAGTATATTTTTAATGAGGAAGCTTTCCCGGGGGCACGGGAAATTGGTGGCGTGGCAAGGCCGGGTTCTGGTTTTTTGAGGGACACAAGTGACGTAGATTTGCCTGCAACTGCCCCTCAACCAAGCACAACCGCAGATTTGACAACGGGAACTTTGGCCCACATGGCGGATTATGCCTTGCGTATCCTCAAAAGGGACACACGCATTACAAAAATGATGAACGATGACGATTACTGGTTGGCCTGCCTCCTTGATCCTCGCTATAAAGGCAAATTGCAAAATATTATGCCACATGAGAACTTGGAACTAATATTAGCAACAAAACAATCAACTCTTGTTGACCGTTTGCTTCTGGCATTCCCTGCACACAGCGCCCGTGATCGTTCTCACACGAGCTCCAGGGGCCAGCAGACCAGAGGTGTTAGAGGGGCAGAAATCAGAAGTGGCGTTGGCCAGAGGGGTTTTCTGACCAGGTTGTGGAGTGATTTTTCTATGACCGCAGACAGGACAGGTACTGCAGCATCAATTCAAAGTGACAGGAGACAACATTTGTCCAGTATGGTTACAAACTATTTTTCATCCCTTATCGACGTTCTCCCTCAACCGTCATTCCCATTTGATTACTGGGCATCCAAATTAGACACCTGGCCAGAATTGGCAGAATATGCATTGCAGGAGCTTGCTTGCCCGGCAGCTAGTGTCCTATCAGAAAGAGTATTCAGTGCTGCAGGTTCAATACTAACAGAAAAAAGGACTCGTCTGGCTACCCAAAATGTAGATGATCTAACCTTCATTAAAATGAACCACAACTGGATTTCAAAATCTTTTGCCCCACCCTGCCCGGCTGACACCTAGCTTTCCTATGAAAAGGTCTTGCCTGTGGACTATTCTGAATGACTTTTCCAATCTCGTAATTTTCTTCACCTGATTGTCCAGCATACGACATGTTTCCACCTCACGAAATGGCCAAACTCCCCACACGGGGCCGTGCTATCGCCACTTTGCGCTTGGACCCTTGAGAGTGCTGTTTGTCTGAAGAGGTGGGTGTGGCCGCTTTTGGTCGACGGCACTGCCACTGGGTCCCTCATAGTACAATAAAGTGTCTCTGGCGGTGGTGGTGCGCACCCAACGTCAGACACACCGTTGTAATATGAGGGGCCCTGTGCCTGTAACGCCGGCCACAAGACAGTTCCCCCCCCCAGCTCAAACAGTGCTCTACCACTAGCAAAATTATCTCTCACAGCTTCACCAATGTGTAGTCTAGGCGCTGACATCCTTCAATGCCTGGCACTGACAATACCATTGTTTTGACATTTTTGTTATGTTAGGCCTTCGAAGCCTGTCTGCGGTCCCTTCTTTCTACAACTACTACACTGACCAGGCCACTGCTGGCCGTGTTACCCTGGAACCAATTTAAAAGTGCCTACAGTCAGCCCAATTTTGTTATGTTAGGCCTTCGAAGACTGTCTGCCGTCACTCCTTCCACTAGACTTCCACTGACCATACACTGCTGCCCATGTACCCCTGGAACCAATTTAAAGTGCCTACAGCCAGCCCAATTTTGTTATGTTAGGCCTTGGAAGCCTGTCTGCGGTCACTCCTTCCACTAGACTTCCACTGACCAGACCACTGCTGCCCGTGTACCCCTGGAACCAATTTAAAAGTGCCTACAGCCAGCCCAAGTTTGTTATGTTAGGCCTTGGAAGCCTGTCTGCGGTCACTCCTTCCACTAGGCCTCCACTGACCACACCACTGCTGTCCGTGTACCCCTGGAACCAATTTAAAATTGCCTACAGCCATGTGTTATTATTTTAGGCCTTCGATGCCTGTCTGCGGTCACTCCTTCCACTAGGCCTCCACTGACCACACCACTGCTGTCCGTGTACCCCTGGAACCAATTTAAAATTGCCTACAGCCAGCCCAATTTTTTTATTTTAGGCCTTCGATGCCTGTCTGCGGTCCATTCTTTCAACTACTACTACACTGACCAGGTCACTGCTGCCCGTGTACCCCTGGAACCAATTTAAAATTGCCTACAGCCATGTGTTATTATTTTAGGCCTTCGATGCCTGTCTGCGGTCACTCCTTCCACTAGGCCTCCACTGACCACACCACTGCTGTCCGTGTACCCCTGGAACCAATTTAAAATTGCCTACAGCCATGTGTTTTTATTTTAGGCCTTCGATGCCTGTCTGCGGTCCATTCTTTCAACTACTACTACACTGACCAGGGCACTGCTGGCCGTGTACCCCTGGAACCAACATCAGAAAATATAAAAATAAGTATTTTGCTTATAAAAAAGAAAATACTGGTGAGATATCAAATGCAGACATTTTAACATTAAAAACAAACACACAACTAAAATCTGGTACAGTACTAAAAATGGCCACCAGCTACAATTACTTTCTCCTGCAAGTAGTTAACTGAAAGTTTTTTTAAATTGAAAACACACATATGGCATCCACCGAGTGTTGTCCTGTCGCGTCTTCTTTATATTATTGCCGAGAAGATGCAAAATAATGAAAATAATAAAATCATTAATTACCAAAATAATAGAGAAAGTCAACACCACATTGCAAATAAACATTCATTCCAAATAAAGAAGCAGGGCGCGTCCGAGGGTGAGTATATACCTAATAAGAATCTAATCACCCTCGGACGCGCAATGCTTATTTCCAACAGCCTTCCTTCCTAAGAATCAGCCCTTCCGTCGTGTAGAGAGACGTTGTGTTACACTCCAAGGTGTTCCCCAGGTTGCCTTTCCTGAGCTTCGATCTTCCGGCTCTCGTTTAGTAGTTCTTGGAAACTACACTGCATTAGGCCTTCAAATTGGGTATGGGGTGTAGAGAGAGGGTGTGTTACACTCCAAGGTGTTCCCCAGGTTGCCTTTCCTGAGCTTCGATATTCCGGCTCTCGTTTAGTAGTTGTTGGAAACTACACTGCATTAGGCCTTCAAATTGGGTATGGGGTGTAGAGAGAGGGTGTGTTACACTCCAAGGTGTTCCCCAGGTTGCCTTTCCTGAGCTTCGAAATTCCGGCTCTCGTTTAGTAGTTGTTGGAAACTACACTGCATTAGGCCTACAAATTTGGTATGGGGGAAACATTGGCGCATCTGCGGTCCCTCCTTCCTCTAGGCCTCCACTGACCTGTCTACTGCTGCCCGTGTTCCCCTGGAACCAATTTTAAATTGCCTACAGGCAGCCCAATTTATTATGTTAGGGCTTCGAAGCCTGTCTGCGGTCCCTCCTTCCACTAGGCCTCCACTGACCTGTCTACTGCTGCCCGTGTACCCCTTGAACCAACATCATAAAATAAAAAAAAAAGGATTTTGCTTATAAAAAAGAAAATACTGGTGAGATATCAAATGCAGACATTTTGACATTAAAAACAAACAAACAGCTAAAATCTGGTACAGTACTAAAAATGGCCACCAGCTACAATTACTTTCTCCTGCAAGTAGTTAACTGAAAGGTTTTTTAAATTGAAAACACACATATGGCATCCACCGAGTGTTGTCCTGTCGCGTCTTCTTTATATTATTGCCGAGAAGATGCAAAATAATGAAAATAATAAAATCATTAATTACCAAAATAATAGAGAAAGTCAACACCACATTGCAAATAAACATTCATTCCAAATAAAGAAGCAGGGCGCGTCCGAGGGTGAGTATATACCTAATAAGAATCTAATCACCCTCGGACGCGCAATGCTTATTTCCAACAGCCTTCCTTCCTAAGAATCATCCCTTCCGTGGTGTAGAGAGACGTTGTGTTACACTCCAAGGTGTTCCCCAGGTTGCCTTTCCTGAGCTTCGATCTACCGGCTCTCGTTTAGTAGTTGTTGGATACTACGCTGCATTAGGCCTTCAAATTGGGTATGGGGTGTAGAGAGATGGTGTGTTCCACTCCAAGGTGTTCCCCAGGTTGCCTTTCCTGAGCTTCGATCTTCCGGCTCTCGTTTAGTAGTTCTTGGAAACTACACTGCATTAGGCCTTCAAATTGGGTATGGGGTGTAGAGAGAGGGTGTGTTACACTCCAAGGTGTTCCCCAGGTTGCCTTTCCTGAGCTTCGATATTCCGGCTCTCGTTTAGTAGTTATCGGAAACTACGCTGCATTAGGCCTACAAATTGGGTATGGGGTGTAGAGAGAGGGTGTGTTACACTCCAAGGTGTTCCCCAGGTTGCCTTTCCTGAGCTTCGATATTCCGGCTCTCGTTTAGTAGTTGTCGGAAACTACGCTGCATTAGGCCTACAAATTGGGTATGGGGTGTAGAGAGAGGGTTTGTTACACTCCAAGGTGTTCCCCAGGTTGCCTTTCCTGAGCTTCGATCTTCCGGCTCTCGTTTAGTAGTTGTTGGAAACTACGCTGCATTAGGCCTTCAAATTGGGTATGGGGTGTAGCGAGAGGGTGTGTTACACTCCAAGGTGTTCCCCAGGTTGCCTTTCCTGAGCTTCGATCTTCCGGCTCTCGTTTAGTAGTTCTTGGAAACTACACTGCATTAGACCTTCAAATTGGGTATGGGGTGTAGAGAGAGGGTGTGTTACACTCTAAGGTGTTCCCCAGGTTTCCTTGCCATTGCTTCGGTCTTCCGACTCTCGTTTAGTAGTTGTAGAAAAGTACACTGCATTAGGCCATACAAAATGGGTATGGGGTGGAGAGAGATGGTGTGTTACACTCCAAGGTGTTCCCCAGGTTGCCTTTCCTGAGCTTCTATCTTCAGGCTCTCATTAAATTGTGGTTAAATGGAACAACTGCATTTGGCGTACTAGTTGGTTTGGGGCCTACTATCGGTGTCTGCCACTCCTTGCTGTTCTCCTCCACTGAACAAAGCTGTGCCGCCTGTTTACTACGGTTGCCAATTTTGAACTGCATTTCGACTACTTACTGATTTGGCCCTACTCTCTGTGTCAGCCTCTCATTCCAGTTGTCCTCCACTGCAATGCCCCCTGGTTATTCCTGTGTTACCAATTTTGAACTGCATTTAGCCCACTTTCTTCTTTGGGCCTATATCTGTGTTTCCACTTCATCGTGCCCATTGCCCAGCCAGTGATAGATGAGTCTGCTGGTACATTGACCCATAACGCAACATTCCCCGTGCACGCTACACAACAACATTGTGACCCTGCTGAAAGTCAGGTTGCTCTTCCCGCATACCATACCACCTTACACGGGGACAAAGAGGAAGGTGCAGATGAAAGTGCAGGTTCCTTCATCAGGTGGGGGGAGGAATACTAGTTGGCGACGTCACTGGCACAGGGCCTCTCATAGTACGCAAAAGTGTTGCTGCCGGTGGGAGGCGCCCCCGCCGTGCAAACACACCGCTGTACTTTGAGGGGCCCTGTGCCAGTGCCAATGCCAACGAGTGGGCCCCCCCTGCTTGCTCAGGTTCACAGCACTTGCAAAGTTGAAATACTTACCTCTCCCTGCTCCACTGCCGTGACGTGGTCCAGATTTCCTGGGCCCACTAATTACTTGAACCAGCCCTACCCCCCACAACTTTAGCCAAATGACCCCCAATTTCAAATGCCTTCCAATTATTATAAGGTAAATTACGCTTGACAAGCTTCATTAAGAAGAATGGATGGTTTTGACATTAAAATGGGCACTCTAGGTGTTTTCCTGGCCCCCACTCACTGCCGACTATGCTGCCCCATTGACTTGCATTGGGTTTCGTGTTTCGGTCGATCCCGACTTTACGTCATAATCGGCCGATTTCACTCGACCCGACTTTGGACATAGTCGGGTTTCGCAAAACCCGGCTCGACTCTAAAAAGGTCAAGGTCGCTCAACTCTAGTGGTGAGCACTTTGAAGCCCCAAGTGCTTCACAGACGTTTACAACGCAGAGCCGTGAAAATAAAAAATCATTTTTCTTTCCTCAAAAATGATGTTTTAGCAAGCATTTTTTTATTTTCACAAGGGTAACAGGAGAAATTGGACCCCAGTAATTGTTGTGCAGTTTATCCTGAGTATGCTGGTACCCCATATGTGGGGGTAAACCACTGTTTGGGCACACGTCGGGGCTCTGAATTGAGGGAGCACCATTTGACTTTTTGAATACAAGATTGGCTGGAATGAATGGTGGCGCCATGTTGCGTTTGGAGACCCCTGATGTGCCTAAACAGTGGAAACCCCTCAATTCTAACTCCAACACTAACCCCCCCACACCCGTAACCCTAATCCCAACTGTAGCCATAACCCTAATCACAACCCTAACCCCAACCCTAACCCTAAGGCTATGTGCCCACGTTGCGGATTCGTGTGAGATTTTTCAGCATCATTTTTGAAAAATTCGCGGGTAAAAGGCACTGCGTTTTACCTGCGGATTTTCCACGGTTTTCCAGTGTTTTTTGTGCGGATTTCATCTGCGGATTCCGCACGGTATTTTCCGCACCATGGGCACAGCGGATTTGGTTTTCCATAGGTTTACATGGTACTGTAAACCTGATGGAACACTGCTGCGAATCCGCAGCGGCCAATCCGCTGCGGATCCGCAGCCAAATCCGCACCGTGTGCACATGGCCTAATTCTAAAGGTATGTGCACACGCTGCGGAAAACGCTGCGGATCCGCAGCAGTTTCCCATGAGCTTACAGTTCAATGTAAACCTATGGGAAACAAAAATCGCTGTACACATGCTGCAGAAAAACTGCACGGAAACGCAGCGGTTTACATTCCGCAGCATGTCTCTTCTTTCTGCGGATTCCGCAGCGGTTTTACAACTGCTCCAAAAGAAAACCGCAATTGTAAAACCGCAGTGAAATGCGCAGAAAAAACATGGTAAATCCGCAGCGGTTTAGCACTGCGGATTTATCAAATACGCAGCGGAAAAATCCGCAGAGGACCAGAATACGTGTGCACATACCAAAACCCTAACCCTAGCCCTAACCCTAGCTCCAACCCTAACCCTAGCCCTAACCGTAGCCCTAACCCTAGCCCTAACCCTAGCCCTACCCCTAACCCTAACCCTACCCCTATAACATTAGTGGAAAAAAAAAATTCTATATTTTTTTATTGTCCCTACCTATGGGGGTGACAAAGGGGGGGGGTCATTTATCATTTTTTTATTTTGATCACTGGGATAGATTATATCTCAGTGATCAAAATGCACTTTGAACGAATCTGCCGGCCGGCAGATTCGGCGGGCGCACTGCGCATGCGCCAGCCATTTTGGAAGATGGCGGTGCCCAGGGAGAAGACGGACGGACCCCGGGAGGATCGGTAAGTATGATGGGGTGGGGGGGGGGAGCACGGGCGGGATCGGAGCATGGGGGGGTGGATCGGAACGCGGGAGGGGTGGAACGGAGCACGGGGGGGTGTGGAACGGAGCACGGGGGGTGGTGGAACGGAGCACGTGGGGGGGGTGGAACGGAGCACGGGGGGGTGGATCGGAGTGTGGGGGGGTGATTGGAGCACGGGGGGTGATTGGAGCACGGGGGTGAGCGGACAAGAGCACGGGGGAGAGCGGAGCAAAGGACGGAGGGGAGCGGGGCAGTGTACTGGGCAGATCGGAGGGCTGGGGGGGCGATCGGTGGGGTGGGGTGGGGGCACATTAGTATTTCCAGCCATGGCCGATGATATTGCAGCATCGGCCATGGCTGGATTGTAATATTTCACCCGCTATAATAGGTGAAATATTACAAATCGCTCTGATTGGCAGTTTCACTTTCAACAGCCAATCAGAGCGATCGTAGCCACGGGGGGGTGAAGCCACCCCCCCTGGGCTAAACTATCACTCCCCCTGTCCCTGCAGATCGGGTGAAATGGGAGTTAACCCTTTCACCCGATCTGCAGGGACGCGATCTTTCCATGACGCCACATAGGCATCATGGGTCGGATTGGCACCGACTTTCATGACGCCTACGTGGCGTCATGGGTCGGGAAGGGGTTAATATGTTCGAGTCCCCGCGGCTGTTAGAGCACACACGCGGGATTGCCTAACAAACAAGCTATCTCCGCATGTGTTGCGGCTGTCGAAGAGCCACGAATCATGCAGCCGCGGGGACTTGAACATATTAATCGAGCACTCCTAAGATACTCGAATAACACCCAAGAATGTTCGGATAACACGATATCAGAGCACGTTGGCTCAGTCATCACTAATTAGGAGAAAATGACACCACACATTTTGTATTGTTCTATTATCCAAACAATCTGATTTTCACAGGAATATTCCAGGCCGGAGCGATCTCAGATTACAGCATAGTCCTGATCTGTCCTGGCATGTGTTCAATATAGCTGCTACTATAAACAGCAGGCAGCGTGTACTATGTGGATGGTCTGCAAGCACGTACTACACCATATTGCTCCCTTCTTTTGAGGGAGAATAGGAAATACATGTCAAGACAGCCATGCTGCCTGTAAACAAAGGCACATCTGATAGATTACAGAAAAGGGATTTAAAGAAGGAAGTGTAAACCATCTGCACACAGACGCCAAACATGACCGCACTGTCCCGACTCCATCAGACGAGTACAGTAAACTTAGGCTTATTCAGCCAAGAGTCTGTATCTGTCTGCTTCTATCCAGGTCTCACCCCACAACCTATTCTAGGTAGTGGACTTAAGCCACGCGCACATGTTCAGTATTTGGTGAGTTTTTTACCTCAGCATTTGTAAGTAAAAACCAGGAGAGGAACAATCAGAGGAAAAGTATAATAGAAACCCGTCACCACTCACCACTGCATTTTTCACCAACTCTTGGTTTTATCTTACAAATACTGAGGTGAAAAACTCACCAAATACTCAACGTTTGCATGTGGCCTTATTTTTGTAGTTGGAGACTAAAGAAAAATCAATTAAGTAAAATATGAAAAGACTGACTCACTGTCACGCACAGTATAGGAAAGACTAAGTGCAACACGACGGGATGAGGGGAAGGGAGCCCGACACTAGGGAAGGGAGAGTGGAGACTCTTAGGCAGATCTAAAGTCACTATATAGGTTCTGAACCTATCACTGAGCAGTAACCTAATCCCTGCCTTACCCTGGCAATAAGCCCTGATTAGGGAATGACGGGGAGTCACTAGTCAATTCCCACTATCACTAAAGACAGCTGGGATAGATGAACAAGGGGAACACTTATCTTGAGTAGACTCAGTTGTAACACAGACGACCTCCAGCAACACCAAAGAGGAAGATAATAGCCAACTGCCATAGCTCCAAGCCTCAACGGGGGAATTGAAAATATCACTGGCAACTCTCAGCAGCATGCTCTGTGTATTGTTTTAGCACCTGGAGCTTATCATTGCTAGTCCGACACGCCCCCTTCTGTGATAGGCACCTCATGGTCTATGGACATTGTATATACAGTGCCTGGTGTGGGTGGGGTTTGCTTTCTCAGCTCTGCTTCATGCTAAATCTAAAAACTCTGATTGTGTTAGAACGGATGCACCCAGAAAACTAAATGATACATCGTTGGATTCAGCTTCTCTTTGCCTACATCCTGCTGCTCTCAGGCTGCTCTGTTTTATTACCCTATGATTCACACCCTCAAATAAGAAGGTTTGTATCTCTGGAACCATATGGGCGATTTAAAAAAACAAAAACAACTGACTACACAGGGGAGTAGCGGGAACGTAAAAAAGGCAAAACTGGCCACTTTTGAACCGGTAACATGTCCTTTTTAAGGCTGTGTTCACACAGAGTATTTTGAGAAGGGAACATGTCGGACCATATACTACCCTCATCGTGTAATAAGGAAAGAAACCACTGATGCTCTACAAGTTTAAGAAGCTGAGATTGCTGGACAGTTTAATTAGTCTACTGGAGAAGACAAGTAGAAATGAAAAATGTTCTTTGGGGTTTTTTCAAACTTGGTAGCCCTTAACTAAAACAAGTCACTTCTTCACACCAGAAAGTTCTTTCAAGAACAATCCTGTGCTCATTGCCATTGTGTTGACACAGCACTATCGGCTCGAGTTTACTTAAGATGCACTTGACACTAGAATTCCCGCCTCTTTACTTACCCATACACATATCAGTCGCTTTGTAGATACGGTGCCCTGAAACTGTGCCAGAGAGCAGTAAAGGTTTATTTGAGCGACGGCTTCACACAACCATGAAGAGGAAAAAGTAGTGTTTTAAAAGGGTTCTTTGTGTCCATCACAGAAATGGTAAATGCTATCCTTGCTCCTTCCAACCCTAGTTTTATTCACCTTGCCAACTTTCTACATGTAACGCACATTTTTTCATGTGCACCTACGGTATTATTATTTTTTTTTATTACTTCAATGCATTCATTTTTTGCAACACATCATTTTTATAATTAAACTTCATTAAAAATTTTAGGCTTTACTTTGACTAGAGAAGTGAGATGATAGGCCAGTCTGAAGAAATGTAGTTTTAGAGCACTCAAAGCTGTGGATCCTGGAAATAAACCGGATTCTCTAAAGTAGTGCATCCCAGAGAACTGGCACAGCATGAGAGAAGTCTTGGAGATAGAGGATGTTAGTCCTAGATCATGAGTGGAACGTAGAGCACCATTTGGTTGATATGTCATGTTTTAGAGAAAACTACATTGCTTTCAATACTTCCTATTACTTAGCATTAATAAAACTTTATCAATAAAATTAAATACGAAGTGAGTTCTAGTGCGCTCCTGTTTGAAAAGCGCTAAAAATACATAAGCGTTTTTTTTTTCACCTGTGGATTTTCTTCGTCTCATCAGAGTATATAGGGAAAATCCGCAAATAAAAATCATAAATACCCCAAGAGAAATTGACTTGTTGCAGATTTCTAAGAACTCACCACTTGTCAGTTTACGAGGTGTAAAAAAAATAAAAATAAATAAAAGCACAGTGAACATGAGATATCTACAAATCCCATCCACTTTGCTGGAACTGTAAGACGCAGTGTTCTGTGGGTTTTTTTGGGAAAAAAAAAATACACAGCATCAAAAACTCACCAAATACCCATCATAGGAACTTAACGGTAAGTTCGGTAACATAATTTATTTTATGAGGTTATTTTTTATCTAATCACATACTGATAATACTCTTTTTTATCTTTAGAAACAAACATGACATCAATGAGGAACATCTTAAAATTTACTTCTACTCATTTTTTTACATTTTTTGTACTTTCTGGTGGTAACAGTCAACAATCGCATGCACTAATCTGACAAATCACAGGCTTCATTAAAGTAATTAGTGCCAAGTGTGACATTTACCAGACAGCCTCAAGAAACCATTTTAAGTCCTCATGTTTGGTCAGACGTTGAAACACCACCTGTAACAATATACCTGTGTGTCCCAGCGCAGACTAGGGGGTTTAACATGACATGAATCCAAACAAAAAGCGCTTTATATGTAACACATTTGGATCGTGTCCGTCAGTCGTGTCACTTTTAGCAGCGGTAATGTACAGACAAGTCTGGTTTCATAACATTAAAACACAACAAAGAAAGAAGAGGCTAAATTCTGCTGGCTTGGGTTTTCCTACATATGATATGTCAATGGAGATAGATCTTGAATTTCTATGCCAAAGCAGCCCATGATCGTAATGGCCACATGCCCTTATTGTGGGGCACAGATATAGGCGATTGCCTGACGTGTGTCCTGGACGGTAGATCTTGGGGCGGTCAAAGATCCACTTAGTTGGGGTACATAGATTCAAGAAGAGGTCTGCAAACAAATTTGTGGCCAAGATGGAGGAAAAAATTGTAGAAGTGTACACACGAAGATGGCAGAGCTAGAAAATTATAGATCAACAGAAACACCTTTTAGGCGCAAAGATGAACAGCTTTTGTGCTCTTTTGGTGGACCTGAAGTATCACCATAACCCCCTGATCAGAGAACCCACTGGAAAAAGTAAAATTGTGTTGGTATTCATTGTTTCTATGGGTATGTTCACATGTGACAGATTTGCTGCAGATGTTTCAGCAGCACAGCTGTTGATTTTGCAGAGGATGTTGCTGCGGTTTTGTAAAAGATGCAATGCAATTAATGTCAGGTTTTTCAATCTGCACGACGACGTGTTAATATCCATGCAGAACTCTCTAGATGGCATTTGCTGCAATCTCATCTTCTCAGCTAGTTCCATATTATGCTGTGGATTTTGTGCATGCAATGCAATGTGAACATAGATTTGTTACTCCTTCCTACCTACTTTTCAGCTAATCAGTAAAACGTTTTCTTACCTTTCAGTTTAATGACCTTATTGTTTTAACGTACAGAAGGAAATCACTGAGCTCAAGACTTAGATCACCACAACAGAGCAACAACTCATCAATACTTTTTCATCCGAAGATTTTAAGACTCTGAAAAACAAACCTGATAAAACCATCTCTGAACTTCGTAATAATCTACAAACTAAAAAAAAGAAACAAATTGCTGTGCCATAAAGAAGATTATAAGAATAACCAGGTATATTGATGGTATTCTACTGGCTCCTTCAGAAACCGCAGGTCATCACGACGAGGATACAGTCCCATCTCTTCCAGCTCAGACCGCGATTTGGGCGCTTCAAGTTCAACTTTTTTAGAACCACGTCACGCCCGGCCATACTGAGGAAGACGCGGAGGGTGAGGCAACACCGGTCCAGATCAACACAAGATGACAACGAGATCACAGGTACAAATACATCTACCAACATTGTCTACAGCATCTCATCACACTGCCTATCTCCCTCCGAAATTATTGTTTTACAGAAGGGACTAACCTTTTGCCCGATACCACGCTTTAATATCTTTGAATTTGACCAAGGGTTACACCGTTTCTTTAGGACTTTAAGGCTGAAGGCCCATTTTTCCAGCCAGCCACCGGTAAACCCACCTATTGAGGAACCTTCACAGAAGTTTTTTGCTTTAAAAACTCTTAATCTACGTATTTCGAGCTCTTTTCAACCACCATGATCATACCACCCTATTGAAATGTATATTGATCTCGTTCAAAGGGATGTTAAAGCTCCCCCGGACGTCCCATAGTGGCTTCTACTAATTCCATTTTATCTCCCTTAGCAATCACACTGGAAAAGATTTTATCTCCCTTTGTCCCCCTTATCAAATCGTATCTTAGGCTAGGTTCACACTAGCGTTGCGCCGCCCTGCGTCGGCGACGCAACGCGTGACGCACGTAAAAACGCGCGCAAACGCGCGCAAAAACGCGCGCGTTTTGCGACGCGTGCGTCGTTTTTGACGAAAATCGGACGCACAGAAAATGCTACAATGTAGCGTTTTCTTGCGTCCGACGCTAGCGTCGGAAACGACGCACGTGGCGAAAAACGCGACCAAAACAACGCACGCGTCCCCTATGTTAAACATAGGGGCGCGTCGCCGCTGCGTCGCCGGCGCAACAGCGACGCACATTGGCGGAACGCCAATGTGAACGTAGCCTTAAGGATACAACTGACTTCTGGACATCTCTTAAGGGTCTAGGTGTTCTACCAACAGGCTGTAAATTGGTAACAATGGATGAAAACAAATAGTCTTTATACCGGCATTGGGCACCAAGAAGGACTGGAATCTGTGATCTCCTTTCTCTCCTAGTTTTCAAAAAATCTATTTTGAGTGCCGGAGTTCATCATTTATAGTGAATCTGGTCAGCAATTGTTGCTATGTAATTTGAGAGCACTATAACATAAGGGCAGAGACCCTTATCCCAGCTTCGTGTCATTTGCTAGGCTGTCTGTTTCTGTTTCAACAAAATCAGTTTTTTTTATCTGCAGTAGATTATAATTTCAGGACTAGGTTTCTCATGCCTTCTAGTCATCTGGCTCTGTAACCCACCCCCAACACTGATTGGCAGGTTTCTGCCTATGCACAGTGTGGACAGAAAGATGTCAATCAGTGGTGTCAACAGGGTTATACACAGCTCAGCATTCTGAGATCTGCTAGATTTGAAGAATAAAACTGATTGAATAAAAATGATTGCATGCAGACAAGCAAGTGACACATTGCTGGAATCAGGATTTCAGCCTCTACATCATGCTGCTCTCAGATTACATAACAAGACCTTGAGACAGATTCCCTTTAACCATGTCACGAGCTCCAGGTGAATAGAGTTGGAGGAGTCGGTGCAGATAACAGGCATTTATAGCGTTATTCTTAATATCCATGTAGTCTTCTGCCCGTTATGGTTTTCTCCAACTGGTTACAGTTACCAATGCCAGTGAGGTTATTCTGTTTCCAATTTCTATGGTAATAAATACAGAAAACTCTGCAGCCCCCGTATTTGCCCGCCCTACATGACCACAGCCCAGCAGCCGTGCGTCTCGGAAGCTCTTGGGCTGCATGGTCTCTGCAGAGCTTCCATAAAACAGGACGAGTGATCTCAGCCTGACAGTCGTAACCAGGATTTACACTTCACTTATTCCATGGCCTCAAGATGCACTTTCCTGCCACTGACAAACATCTACAAGCATTTATAAATCACTTTACAGTGGCTGTAGCCGCTGTAGCCACCTAAACAATGTCTGCTAATATTTCATCTCAAATTAAAACCACTCCAGAGCATGGCAGCAGCTGGCCGGCACATGAGAGGACCGGAATACATATCTCGCAACGCTTCAGAGACTCGCATCACTCTAATAAACTGCAAAAACTATTTCAGAGATTGTTCTTATATTTTAAGGGCTTTCATTTCACAGTTTTTAGGTTTGTTACGTCAAGATTTCAAGATTTTAAAAAATGTGACTCATTGGCCATCATCAAATTTCAGGTCTTGTGGTCTAAGTACTTGGAAGGGAAGAGGACCTTCATCTCCATGAATTAGAACAAAATGTCACTCACAAGTGGGCAACAATAACTGTATGGCATGGGGATGGATCTTGGCAAGATGCTTATACTGAAAGTTAAGAGAAGAAATCGCTTTGGTTTTCGGCATACTTCCATAGGGATAGGAGTGAACATAGGGAGAGACCTGTCAGTCAACTGGAGCAGGGTGGGGAGAAGTTGGCTGGGTATGTCATTGGCCTAGTTAGGTCTCTTCCTATGGTCCGTGACTGGCTTTTCAAATATGACCCTGATTCTATAAGACTGGATGGCATCTCCGTGCACCTCACCACAAATGTTACTCCACTCTGGAATTGCTGCCACTTTTGATTAATTTGTATAATACTGGTGTAGCCACACTTTGTGCCACCTGTGTTCCTCCCCAACTTCGCATATCTTGGCAGAGCTGGCCAGAACTGTTGTGAACACGTGAAAAGTTGCTAAATTACGCTAGTTTGTTTGCGAAAATATCAGGATATATAGTGGAAGAGCAGGTTATGCTGTACAGCTGGTTAGTAAACAGTTCTGAGGTTCTTGATGTTTGAAGAACATGTAGTTTATTCACAACATATTTTAAAGTCTGACTCCTTCCTCCAGAGAACGATATAAAAGACTTTTATGTGGTTGTCCTTAGGAACAAGTCAGACAGACTTCAAAACGTGTTGAGAATAAACGTCATGTTCTTCAAATATCAAGAACCTCAGAACTCTTTCCTAACCAGCAGCGCAGCATATCCCGCTCTTCCTCTATATATCTTGATTTTTACGTTGAAGCTTCCAACCAGCATCCATCCATCATTGAGCTTTTTAAGAATTTTGCTTATATGCTCTTTCTATTCTTTTTAGCTTCTCTTCAGATTTTTGGTGTAAACATTAAGGCCATGTTCACACAGTGCGTTTTTTCTGCGGAACCGCAGCGTTTTTGCCGCTGCGGTTCCGCAGCTGTTTTCCATGCAGGGTACAGTACAATGTACCCTATGGAAAACAGGAACCACTGTGCACATGATGCGGGAATCGGGAAAAAAAGCCGCGCTGAATAGCCGCGGTAAAAAAGAAGTACCATGTCACTTCTTTTTTCGGAGCCGCAGCGGTTCTGCACCCATAGACCTCCATTGTGAGGTCAAACCCGCAGTAAAACCCGCAGATCAAAAATATATCTGCGGGTTTTATTGCGGTTTGTGGTGCTGAACCGCTGCAGCAGGAAGTGCGGGAAAGCGGGCGGAAGTGCATGGGCGGAGTGTGGCTGCCCCGATCCCACCCCCCCATGCTCCGATGCCCCCCCGCCGTGCTCCGATGCCCCCCCGTGCTCCGATGCCCCCCCCCTGCCCTAATCTCCCCCCCTTATACTTACCCGGCCTCCCGGTGTCCGTCCGGCCGTCTTCTCCCTGGGCGCCGCCATCTTGCAAAATGGCGCGCGCATGCGCAGTGCGCCCGCCGATTCTGCCGGCCGGCAGATTCGTTCCAAAGTGCATTTTGATCACTGAGATATAACCTATCTCAGTGATCAAAATAAAAAAAATAGTAAATGACACACCCCCCCCCTTTGTCACCCCCATAGGTAGGGACAATAAGAATTTTTTTTTTTTTTTTCCCACTAAGGTTAGAATAGGGTTAGGGTTAGGGGTAGGGTTAGGGGTAGGGTTAGGGGTAGGGTTAGGGTTAGGGGTAGGGTTAGGGGTAGGGTTAGGGGTAGGGTTAGGGTTAGGGTATTTTCAGCCATTTTAACCCTAAAAAACTTCCTAGAAAACACACAGACTCTGCATAGAAAACTGCATCAAAAAACGCATCAAAAAACGCATCAAAAAACGCACCAAAAAAGCACCAAAAAAGCACCAAAAAAAGGACCTGCGTTTTCTGCAAAGAGCTGCGGTTTCAGTCCTGAAAAAAAAAGGATGGAAATCAGGAACGTGTGAACATACCCTTAGAAGTTTCTGCCCCTATTTTTTCTCTGAGAAAATGCAAAGTTTCAGAGTAAAACACACCTGGCTGCAATCTCAAAGCCATGTCCTGATTCATGTTGACCATGGTCTGGGCATTAGATTCAAATGACAGGTTCCCTTAACTATTGGGAAGTGAGGATGAATTTGGGAGGAGGGAAATATTTTGCAACACATTCTTGATACAACCAGAAGAGGCCTTGATATGTCTCGGATATTTATGGCATGCGTATCACCCTCCATTCACTTCTATAGGATTTCCGATAATATCAGGGCACACAGGCTTAGTTACTTTTTAAACCCAAATAAACCAGAATAGAGAGGTGGAACTGCATCCTGTGTATATGTAATAAAGGTCCAAGATTGGAATATGTCTTAAAGTGTCCACTGGGTGACCATCACTTTCATCCACTTTTGAGGTTTCCTGGAAAGGAAATTAAATTAATAAAAAGCTTTATAACTAGGACCATACTCTGCGACATGGGCTATGTTTCAATTAAATTTGTGTTTTAACTCTCAATTTACATGCAATGGTGTTGCAACAGACCGATGCAAAATCCTCTTAGCAGAGACAATCACTACCATTGCTGTTGGGCCATTCCATGCCCTAAAAATATTGTGGCACTTTTTTGTGATGGCATTTCTTATGTTGGGTGTACTATCCTTTTTGAGGACATATCATACTAGTTGTGTTGCACTTATGATGTGCGTTAGTGTAGCAGTGATTGGGAGTTGTTCAGGGATGGTGATTAGCCAACTGGCTCTGGATAGTATTGAGTGGGTAGATGGCCCTGTGAACTTCCAAAGTAGGATCCGTGGGAGTTGCAGTTGTGCGTTGCCTGTAAGGAGTGAGATGCTGAATGTAGCTAGTGATTCAGATGGGTGAACCTAGCGGTTCTTAATCCTTGTTCCGCTAGGTTCTAAACGCATCTGCCCACAGAACTCTTTCCACATTGGGGTTTTTTGTCTTTTATGCTGAATGGATTACTTATTTTAAAGAATTTTCCTAATTACATTTGAAAACTTTTAATAGACTTCCTGAGCTGGATTACCTATTGGATTGATTCATCTCTCAGCAGATCTTGATCTGGTCATTCCATCTTTCTATAAAGACTGGCCAGGCTTTCTCTTCCTCGCCAGTGAAAGTTCTTCTTCCTGGTTCCCTTGAGTTGCTGTACTAAGTTGGAGATTGGTTTTCCAACTGTACTGCAGTTTCCTTGCTCGGAGTCATGGATACTTGGATGGGTGAGTTGACTTTATTGCTTCTTCCTATGCCACAGATGAGAGATGGAGCCGCATATTTCTAACCAGCAAAGAAAGGGTCATTAACCTCTTCAGCACCAATGGAAACAAAATCCATTTAATATGGGACACAAAACACAATGGCTAAATGGATGACCCGCGATTCACAATACTGTCATGAGTGTGTCACGTCCACAATTCCAGGAGGACGTGACACACTCATGACAGTGAGAAAGTCTGTTGAGAAACTCTTAGCCCTATTAAACTGTATAAAGTTATAAAATGTTAAAGTTTGTGCCTCTTTCTGGAATAATAAAGTTAACATGTTGAATTGCTCTCCTGTGCCAAGTCGTAATTTCTCCTTCGAGAGCTCCCACCTTATTGCCCAGTCCTGAGTTTTATTGAGGGCATATGAACATGCACCACCACTTGACGATCCTGTTACATACATTTAGGGATTCCTGCTACAATACAACTAAAAATAGTAATAATCTTTACTGGTAGGTGTAAACTTTACAAAACAGTATATCATTCATGCTGTAAATCCATTTTCGTTCTAGTAATATATTTGGTTTCCAACTGCCGTTCCTAAATTATTTCCTATATTCAAAATAAAATAAACAGATTTCATGGATTCAAGATCTTCTGGATATCCTACCCGTTGTGCAGGATCTACAGGCCTTTTATGATTATCCCGGGTGATATAATATATCTTGTCAGCATTTACGCAGCCCAATACTTGTGGTTTTTGCAGCTGACCACATAATTGGAGTCTATAATTGCAAACAGGGTCCTAATCAGACGTCCCTAGGTCCAGATGTTGAACACCTGGGTGATCTGTACCAGGAACATTCTCTTTGATTATCACATCTATGTCCATTTTCTATCGATGCATCTCTTTCACATTAGCATCCACCATAATTTGTTTGTGGATCCTTGATATAACTAATGTCCTGTCAATGGAGACTATACTTTACATAATAATTTCTCAACCTGAATCCTTGTGCCATGACTTACGAGCTTTACTAAGGTGGTACTGTTTCAGGAGGTCTCTGTTATCAGGAATATTAGAGGTTGGGTCTCTTATTTGAGAAATTTTACTGCCTGTGGCCAACACTGTACTGGAGGAAATGTAATAGGCTCTTTATTGAGGGCAAAGCGGTGCTTAAAATAAAAATTCGACAGAGACCTGTGCCACATTCTTATTCTCCTCATAATTCTCCTTCAGTGATCAACGGAAAATTAGCACTTTCTTATCAGTGTGATATTACCATTGATGAAGTGGGGACCATAAAAGCTACAAATATAACTATTTTCTATACAAACATGAGTTAGAAATACTGAGGTGACGTTCATGCAGTTTCCCCGAGTATACGAACCATGGTATTACCAAAAAAGTGCATGACCTAGAAGACCATCCATCCATCTGGATGCTACAATCAGGTGACTGGAACAAAATGTCACAAAATAAATTCCGGTCTCAGTCACCTGACCACTGTAGCCAATCACAGTCCTCAATGGTCAGGTGACGAATAAACAGGTTATCATTACTTCCTGTTCTGGTTGACACCACTGAGCTGAAGCAACAGGAATTATAGCCCATATCTTGACAATGTTCTTTATATAATCATCAGAGCCAAAAAGTTATTGTACCAGGTTTTAAAAGTGAATGATTTAATTTCAAATCCAGATAGTTTGTATACTATAAAAATGTTTCATTATACCAGACCTGGTCAAAATACCGTCTGCAGGTCAAATCTGGCTCTTTGGCTGTTCCTATCAGTCCCACCCCGGCCACCCTACCCACTTCAGACCAACGTCTCGATTTCACCAGTATCTGCATCTTCTGATTGCAGATTCTGGCTAACACAATGGTGGAGAAGCAAGCAGTCAGCACCATCTTTCAACATTTTGCTTGTGCGACTGAGTGTCTCAGTCCAACAGGAGCAATGACACCATTAGATTGCACCTGATGCGGAGCCTTGGTGTGCTCAGGAAGGAATACGTGGAGCCATCATTCTGTGTTTGGAGACTATGGCGATCATCATGTGGGGGTCATCATTATGAGCTTGGGGGCTGTGGGGTTCGTTTTGTGTTGGGGGCTGTGAGGGACCTTAATGTGGGGGTCATCGTTATTAGTTTGGGGGTTGTGGGGCGTTCATACTGTGGGTGGCCATTAATCTGTGCTGGGCCTGTGAAACATCATAATGTCGGTGTCTTCGTTCAGTGTTGGGGGCTTTGAGAGATCATAATTTGGATGCCATCATTCAGTTCTGCGGGGCTGTGATAGATCAGAATGTGGAGGTTCATCATTCTGTGTGTGGGAGCATTCAGGAGCTGTGAGGAATCAAAATGTGGGTGTCATCATATGGTATTTGAAAGCTGTGGTAGATCATAATATGTTTGAGGATGTTCTTGGGTCCATCATACCGTGTTGGAGGTGGGCTGTGGGGGTCATCACTCAGTGTTTGAGTGCTGCCAAGGATAATACTGAGTGGAGGACCGTGCAGATCATCAAACTGTGTATATCTGTGGGACCATCAAAATGTGTTGAGAAGTTGTGGGGGATCAAACTGTGGTGGGTGTCATCATTCTGTGTGCGGGAGTATACGTTTTGGGAGGCCATCAGAGCCATTATGTGTCAGGGGGATAATACTGAGTAAGGAAACTTGAGAGCAATCATACTTTGTGGGGTCATCATACTGTGATTAGTATCATACTTTTTTAGGGGGCTGTGGCGGCTTATACAGTATGTAGGGCAGAAAAGCCATTATACTGTGTTGAGGTGCTGTAAAGGCATCATACTGTGCAAGTCAGGGCCTGTGGGGTCCAGTACACTGTGGGGTGAACAGTGGGACAATCATACTGTGCACAGGGAATGTGGGGACAACTTACTGCTTTTGGGGTACCTCTTGACCATAGTACAAAGGCTGAATAAAAGGTGCAGTATGATTTATGGCTTTTTATAGACTTTATTGAAAATCTGTAAATTATATGATCTGCATAATAAAAACTACAATTAATATTAATATAAAATAATACTAACAATTATTCTATGTTTATAAACACAGTCTTAGAGAGCATGTATTCAAAAATATTCCTCTCACGTAATAAATATCAACACAACCCTAAATATTGCATAGTTTAGGGAAAAGGAGGATCCATTACACAAAAATAAATTAAAAATCACAAAATTTTAATTCAAATTATTTAAAACAGTATAAGGTAGTAAAAATTCAAGCAGGTAGCATAAAAGTGACACGTGCAAACTTAGACAATCATGATCAAGATCAAAATTATCATAATGGGAATTAACGATTGACATATGAAATAGCCCAAAAAAAATAAAAAATAGTCCCAAACTAGCACCCCTCACCTCTCAAAAATTTTTAGGTAAAACAACAGCTTTACTACATAAAGTGCATGTGCTAATATTAGAAAGCTCAGTAAGACCCATTGACTGCAGTGTGTGACATATCTATTAGAATGCAAGGAGGACAAAGATTAAACTCCAGTGGATAGAAGTACTGACAAAAAGTGCCCAGTGCTTGACCCGTGGTGACATCTACCTCATAAAGCACTGGGCACTTTTTGATCTTGAGTTGCTCTCTGCTTTTGGGTTGTTAAAATTCCATTTTTATTTCTTATGGCTATCGGTTTCTGGGAACACTGGGTGACAGACAACCAAGATGGTGATTATTAGATCTCTCAGACGGTTATCACACAGACTCCTACAAGGAAATGCATTCTGTGCCCTCATATCACTGCATAACCAAACTTGCAGAGCTTTAGGAAAGTGGAGTAACAACCAATCCATGCTAGCTGGAACGTATGTCTCCAAAGGTAGGATTCATACTAGGTAAATTTGTTGTGGATTTTAAGACTGATCAAAGGCAGAAATCGGCAGTGCAAAAAGATTTCTGCCGCAGATTAGCATCCGCATGTCTCCTAGCTCCTCTGTAATAGAATTTGCATCTTTATAATGTGGAATAGGAATATAAAATGTGCTGCCCTTTTCCTAGGCCGAATTCCGACGTCCTCGAAACTCGGTCCATGCCAGACTGTGATGTATGGATTGGGCTACTAAACCAAACTCAACAGCTCCAAGGTCACATAGGAAAACTGTCCACGGTCAGTGCATACTGGTTATAAGTGTAGCATCCGACTGTTACTGGTACATTACCATTATTAACCAAGGAAACTGTATTTGATCATGTAGATTATGGAAAGTTGATGTATAAATAAGAATATCACATGGGTGACACATGGATGACGATATAAATTAAAATCAGATGATTTTTTCATATGCTGCTCGTTTGACCCCAGCCTAATTAAAAGGCAGTAGATTCTGACTGATGTAGAACCCATAACTAAACCTTTGGGAGATTCTATGGCAATTGACTGTATATTCGCAGCCAGTGATTGGCGATATTATGTTATTGCGGTGGCCAGTCATTGGCTGTAGCAGTCACATGTCCCTGTCACATGATAACATGGCTGTAGCAGAAAATAGAGACTGGTAGAGATTGGGCAGTGTAGGAAAAGGAGTGATTGGGGAACAATGCAATAGGTATCACTTTTTATTTTTAACCCAGTTTGAGCATTTTGTAAAAATAATAAAAATTAATAATGACTCCCCAGAAAACCCCTTCAACTAGAGAGTAAAATAATAAACTGATGTGACATTAGATATCATGAACTTTATCTTCTACATTTTGTCAGTGATTTGCTTTTCAGATACAATCTTACATACCAAGAATTAAAAAAAAAAAAAATCTAAAAAAAAAAAAAAAAATCAACCGTGCCGCCGATGCCCGGACTCAGCACAGTACTTAAACAGATGACACTTTTGTGATCTCCTGTTTCCCATTAGCTGTGACTATTACGCTGTGATGTGGATTTATGCTGTCAGGATGGATGCATGTTATTGCTACTGTCACCGCTGCTCAACAAGGGTTCAGCATTCCATGGAACTGACCGAGTTCTCTATTACATCGTATCTATGGTAACGTGGCTGCGGATGAATAAAAAAAAGAATGAAAAGAAATGGCCGCGTCACAGCTCTGATTCCTTGAGTGAAGTGTTGCAATGGTTATTTCGCCTGTGTTTCCACGAACATGGGTAAAGGGATACGCTGTCGGCCATAACTAAAAAGCTGGATGAACTTTAATAAAACAAAAATAGCTCCTCCGGTGACCTTAGGCGATTCTGCGTAACTGGCAAATTGGGTTAGTGTTCCATGAGGCATGCAGACTTTCCACCATGTATTTGCTGTCTAGGCTTGGCATGCATACACAATAGCTTCCAAATTCCAAACAAACAGCCTCGTCTAGTAAGTGGCACCAGGGAAAGGGTTTTCGTTATTTCAAGAAGAATTGCATTTTCTTCCCATGGAGAAATGCCAATACTCATGCTATACTCTGACCTCATGAAGAGGCACGCATCCACCTCCCCCTAAAAAAACAAAACAAAACAAATAACACCAACAATCTCTCAAATCATGGGTAGATGGAACTTCTATACGTCTCAAAAGGAAACTCGAGGTTTGCTCCATTTTCGTAACCTTGGAGGGTAACAACTAATTCTGTTACTTTAGAAAAATGCATTGTTAGCAATTTTCAAGTATAATTATAAAATCTGAATTTAATGGTGCAAATAGGCTCTTCAGAGAGGAGACGTATGAATCCCCCCAGTGCACCGATTTGCCGGTTTCTGAGCCAGGACCGGCGGGTATATGTGAGGTATACATAATCCTGGCCAGAACCCGACTAATGGGAGTGGCTTTGCTCCACACAAGTGTATGGAGCAAGGGCAGCGCTCACTAGTCGGGTTCTGGCCTGGAGTATATATACATCTCATACATACTCTCTGGTCCCGGTTAAGAAATCGGCTAATCATTGCAGTGCACAGTGACTGTAGACTTATCATTTTAGACCGGACAACTCTTTTAATCTTTTAAGGAGTACTCTAAAAGCATGCACATAGACTCTTAGACAATGCCCTATTGCCCAAAAAGTCCGTTTATGAGCTTGATTGACCAAGAAAGCACACCTCATACTACGTGCAAAGATGATTTTATGCCTTTTTTCACAAAATTTTCAAACAACTCCAAAATCTGCTGTAAATTATAATTACTGCCGAAAATTAGGGTGTTAGGCAAATTTCAAACATCCGACTATCACAGTATGGACTGTGATTCCCAGACCGGCAGTAGGTCTCCTTATATGAACTCAACAGCCTCTTATATGCCCATAGCGGTTCAAGTACAGACCATTACATCTGGACTGGCCAGACATAATAGCTTCATATAATGCTAAGAAGATGGTGAGTTCAGGTATGGAGACATGCCATGGAAGTAAAGGTCTATACTTAGACAATGATTCATGGCTGTGTGAAATCGGCCTTTTTTAGGGAAGTTGAGAACTTGAGCATTCTTGCTGAAAATTTTGTATTTTGCATTATTATTTAGCACTGCTAAACTTTTTTCATATAGCACTATAGTACTTCACATGTAAAGTGTACATGAGGCTTCTGTTTTCATATTTTGCTTCCTCACCCCTCCTTCACATCCTGGCTGCCTGGCGTGGCAGCGACTGAAGAAATCTACTTTTGCTTCTAGACATCAGATAAAATAATACACATACTATACAAATCGTAAGGCTATTATCGACCTGGCAAAATGACACACAACTAAACCTATCGGAATCCGGCCCCCACAAAGAGTGTGATCCATAATCAAACACAGTGAATGATGTTTACAGGGAGGGACTTTCCATTCACGCCCTGGAAAATAATTCACAGCTTAATATACCGGACTGATTTCTCATAAATTTCTGATCCCAAATGTCGCCTGCTCATGGGTGTTCTATTGGCTCACTTTCCAGTCTGTCGCCTTCTTCCACTCCCAGCTCACATAAATGGCTTTACATGGTTTATTTTGTATTTATCTTACATTATGATCACTACTGTATATTAAGCAATAACCAGTTTATCATGTATCTAATGCTGCCAGGCATGAAAATAGCTATTCTTTTTATTTTATTTTGAACTGTTTTTATATTGTTTAGTTAAGTGACAGATGGAAATGGGCATCATTATAATAAGTGATAGAAGTTACTATCCAGAATGGGCATCATCGTAATAAGTGATAGAAGTTACTATGCAGAATGGGCATCATCGTAATAAGTGATAGAGGTTACTATCCAGAAAGGGCATCATCGTAATAAGTGATAGAAGTTACTATCCAGAAAGGGAATCATTGTAGTAAGTGATAGAGGTTACTATCCAGAATGGGCATCATCGTAATAAGTGATAGAGGTTACTATCTAAAATGGGCATTATTATAATACAGTCATGGCCAAAAGTTTTGAGAATGACACCAAAATTATATTTTCACATGATCTGCTGCCCTCTGGTTTTTATTAGTGTTTGTCTGATGTTTATATCACATACAGAAATATAATTGCAATCATATTATGAGTACCAATAGGTTATATTGACAGTTAGAATGAGTTAATGCAGCAAGTCAATATTTGCAGTGTTGACCCTTCTTCCTCAAGACCTCTGCAATTCTCCCTGGCATGCTCTCAATCAACTTCTGGACCAAATCCTGACTGATAACAGTCCATTCTTGCATAATCAATGCTTGCATTTTGCCAGAATTTGTTGGTTTTTGTTTGTCCACCCGTCTCTTGATGATTGACCACAAGTTCTCAATGGGATTAAGATCTGGGGAGTTTCCAGGCCATGGACCCAAAATCTCTATGTTTTGTTCCATGAGCCATTTAGTTATCACCTTTGCTTTATGGCAAGGTGCTCAGTCATGCTGGAAAAGGCATTGTGGGCGCCAAACTGCTCTTGGACGGTTGGGAGAAGTTGCTCTTGGAGGACATTCTGGTACCATTCTTTATTCATGGCTGTGTTTTTAGGCAAGACTGTGAGTGAGCCGATTCCCTTGGCTGAGAAGCAACCCCACACATGAATGGTTTCAGGATGCTTTACAGTTGGCATGAGACAAGACTGGTGGTAGCGCTCACTTCTTCTTCTCCGAATAAGCTGTTTTCCAGATGTCCCAAACAATCGAAAAGGGGATTCATCAGAGAAAATGACTTTGCCCCAGTCCTCAGCAGTCCACTCCCTGTACCTTTTGCAGAATATCAGTTGGTCCCTGATGTTTTTTCTGGAGAGAAGTGGCTTCTTTGCTGCCCTCCTTGAAACCAGGCCTTGCTCAAAGAGTCTCCACCTCACAGTGCGTGCAGAAGCACTCACACCAGCCTGCTGCCATTCCTGAGCAAGCTCGGCACTGCTGGTAGTCCGATCCCGCAGCTGAAACAGTTTTAAGATACGGTCCTGGCGCTTGCTGGTCTTTCTTGGGCGCCCTGGAGCCTTTTAGACAACAATGGAAGCTCTCTCCTTGAAGTTCTTGATGATGCGATAGATTGTTGACTGAGGTGCAATCTTTGTAGCTGCGATACTCTTCCCTGTTAGGCCATTTTTGTGCAGTGCAATGATGGCTGCACGTGTTTCTTTAGAGATAACCATGGTTAACTGAAGAGAAACAGTGATACCAAGCACCAGCCTCCTTTTAAAGTGTCCAGTGATGTCATTCTTACTTAATCATAACTGATTGATCGCCAGCCCTGTCCTCATCAACACCTACACCTGTGTTAATGGATCAATCACTAAAACGATGTTAGCTGCTCCTTTTAAGGCAGGGCTGCAATGATGTTGAAATGTATTTTGGGGGTTAAAGTTCATTTTCTGGGCAAATATTGACTTTGCAAGTACAGTAATTGCTGTTAAGCTGATCACTCTGACATTCAGGAGTATATGCAAATTGCCATTAGAAAAAATGAAGCAGTAGACTTTGGAAAAATTAATATTTGTCTCATTCTCAAAATTTTTGTCCATGACTGTAAGTGATAGAGGTTACTATCCAGAATGGGCATCATTGTAATAAGTGATAGAGGTTACTATCCAGAATGGGCATCATTGTAGTAAGTGATAGAGGTTACTATCCAGAATGGGCATCATCGTGATAAGTGATAGAAGCTACTATCCAGAATGGGCATCATCGTAATAAGTGATAGAGGTTACTATCCAGAATGGGCATCATCGTAATAAGTGATAGAGGTTACTATCCAAAATGGGCATCATTATAATAAGTGATTGAGGTTACTATCCAGAATGGGCATCATCATAATAAGTGATAGAAGTTACTTTACAGAATGGACATCATTATAATAAGCGATAGAGGTTACTATCCAGAATGGGCATCATCATAATAAGTGATAGAAGTTACTTTACAGAATGGGCATCATTATAATAAGTGATAGAGGTTACTATCCAGAATGGGCATCATCATAATAAGTGATAGAAGTTACTTTCCAGTATGGGCATCATTATAATAAGTGATAGAGGTTACTTTCCAGAATGGACATCATTATAATAAGTGATAGAGGTTACTTTCCAGAATGGACATCATTATAATAAATGATAGAGGTTACTTTCCAGAATGGACATCATTATAATAAATGATAGAGGTTACTTTCCAGTATGGGCATCATTACAGCTCTGGCAAAAATTAAGAGACCACCACATCAAAACCCTGTCATGGGCAGCCCCAATCTCCAGACCTGAACCCCATTGAGAACCTCTGGAATGTAATCAAGAGGATGATGGATAGTCACAAGCCATCAAACAAAGAAGAACTGCTTACATTTTTGTGCCAGGAGCAGTGTGAAAGACTGGTGGAAAGCATGCCAAGACGCATGAAAGCTGTAATTAAAACTCATGGCTATTCCACAAAATATTGATTTCTGATCTCTTACTGAGGAAAAACATTAGTATTGATGTTTCTAAATGATAATGAACTTGTTTTCTTTGCACTGTTTTGTTTGTTTTTAATTTTGACCATTTCTACTTTTCAGAAAAAAAATACAAAATGTTTTGCTTGGAAATTCGGAGACATGTTGTCAGAAGTTCATTGAATAAAACAACAATTTACATTTAACTCAAAAATATACCTATAAAGAGAAAAATCAGACAAACTGAACATTTTGCAGTGGTCTCTATTTTTGCCAGAGCTGTATAATAAGACTTAAGTGATAAAGGTTCCGATCTAGAATGGGCATCATTATAATATGTGCTAGAGGTTACTATCCAGAATCCCCCAAGGCAAATATGTGCAGCTATAAAGTGATTAATAAACCATTATAACCACAATCATTGTCACCCAACTTAACCAGAAACTAAAAAGTGAATTTTAGTTTGAGATGAAATACTTCTCATTACTGGAACTCCACCACATCCTGTTTTGACATTTCCTAAGGAATTTCTTACAATATGAACCTCCCCAATATAAGATACTGGGTATTGTATTGATATATTTGAACAAATAAATTGCTTACTTTGGGGTTGACATTGCCATGTGCGGACTCACACAGAGTCAATTACAGGCACTTTTTTTCTAGAAACATTACTTAATATTTAGTTCATAGTTCCCCCTGTTGCTCTAGCTCGACCCTATAATCTCACAATAGACAGCTCGCATCCTAAAAGGCCAGAATCCATCACACACTCATTTAGGTTACGAGAGAGAGAGATGGATTCCCGGCTTCAGTGCTGCGGCTCAGATTAAAATGATGGACTCGAGCACTGCTCAGTACTAGATCGAGCACCCAAATGCCCGATCGAGTATTGAGCAGTGGCGAACACAATTGCCCATCCATAAAATAATGTTGCTGTGCGCCTCAATATGCTATTGGAGACAGATAGATGTCCGGTATGGGCCAATACCGCTTCAACTATTCTTACTGCTCTGACAATTTGTGTAAATGGTGCATCCGTAATGCAGCATTGTATAAAAATAAGATGGCAATTTATAAAAAGAAAGGGTAGACACAAAATAGTTGTGGAGGATTGTTTGAGCTTAAAGGGGTTGTCGAACTTTAGGCTACTAGTCTGCAGTCACTCTGTATGACTGCAGATTTGTGGATCTTCACATCGGGCGCACTTCACGCTGAAACGATTCTATTTGGTGTGAATAAAGAGCAGTGTGAGGGCATCACCTAATAATTTATGGGATCATTATGGCACATACTGATAAAAGTGTCAAACAAGAAAAAGCAAAGAAGTATTGAAATGCCTGGAGATCACAGTATAAAAATATCAATTTATTGTGTACATACGGTAAGCAACAAACCAAATGGAATATAATGAGATTAGCACCTAAACACATAAGCCAATATACATAACATGCAAGGTGTTCAAAGGTCACAAGGTAGATGGTATAGCCGTATGCACTAAACTGCACATAAACATAATAAAATGTAATATAAACAAGGTGCCAAACAATACTCAGTTATTGGCTAAGGGATGACAATAATCATCAGAAGCCAAATGGTACCTCACCAGAAATAACATATGGAAGCAAAATAGTATACAGATTTTAGTGGCTAAAGTTGAACCTTATAGATCTGATCACAGAGGAACCTTGGATGAAGCAAAGAATAAAGATGAGGGAGAAGCGGGTGGGTGACCGCCAGTATGTGATTTGCATTCATACAGTAACGTGCTGACTAGATGGTCACAGTCTAGTCGGAAGGTAGCTGGAGGTATGCAAATCATATATTTGCTGTTAAGTGATGATCGCTCACGACACCAGATAATCCTCACAGCGCGCAGTGTGCACAATCACAGTGCGCAGTGTGCACGATCACAGTGCGCAGTGTGCACGATCACAGTGCGCAGTGTGCACGATCACAGTGCGCAGTGTACACGATCACATAGTGCGCAGTGCACACGATCACAGTGCGCAGTGCACACCATCACAGTGCGCAGTGCACACCATCACAGTGCGCAGTGCACACGATCACAGTGCGCAGTGCACACGATCACAGTGCGCAGTGCACACGATCACAGTGCGCAGTGCACACGACCACAGTGCGCAGTGCACACGATCACAGTGCGCAGTGCACACGATCGCAGTGCACAAGACCACAGTGCGCAGTGCACACGACCGCAGTGCACACGATCACAGTGCGCAGTGCACACGATCACAGTGCGCAGTGCACACCATCACAGTGCGCAGTGCACACCATCACAGTGCGCAGTGCACACCATCACAGTGCGCAGTGCACACCATCACAGTGCGCAGTGCACACCATCACAGTGCGCAGTGCACACCATCACAGTGCGCAGTGCACACCATCACAGTGCGCAGTGCACACCATCACAGTGCGCAGTGCACACCATCACAGTGCGCAGTGCACACCATCACAGTGCGCAGTGCACACCATCACAGTGCGCAGTGCACACCATCACAGTGCGCAGTGCACACCATCACAGTGCGCAGTGCACACCATCACAGTGCGCAGTGCACACCATCACAGTGCGCAGTGCACACCATCACAGTGCGCAGTGCACACGATCACAGTGCGCAGTGCACACGATCACAGTGCGCAGTGCACACGATCACAGTGCGCAGTGCACACGATCACAGTGCGCAGTGCACACGATCACAGTGCGCAGTGCACACGATCACAGTGCGCAGTGCACACGATCACAGTGCGCAGTGCACACGATCACAGTGCGCAGTGCACACGATCACAGTGCGCAGTGCACACGATCACAGTGCGCAGTGCACACGATCACAGTGCGCAGTGCACACGATCACAGTGCGCAGTGCACACGATCACAATGCCCTGCGCGCACAAGATCAGTGCGCAGAGCACATGATGACAGTGCGCAGTGTACACCATCACAGTGCGCAGTGTACACCATCACAGTGTGCAGTGTACACCATCACAGTGCACATGATGTGAGAATTCACAAGTCTGCAGTCACATAGAGTGACTGCAGACTCATAGTTTAAGACAGGATAACATCTTTAATATACTATATAATTGTCTAAGGGTCACTTCTGTCTTTCTGTCCTTCTGTCTTTCTGTCTGTCCGTCACGGATATTCATTGGTCGCGGCTTCTGTCTGTCATGGAAATCCAAGTCGCTGATTGGTCGCGGCAAAACAGCCACGACCAATCAGCGACGGGCACAGTCTGGAAGAAAATGGCCGCTCCTTACTCCCCACAGTCAGTGCCTGGCGCCCGCATACTCCCCTCCGGTCACCGCTCACACAGGGTTAATGCCGGCGGTAACGGACCGCGTTATGCCGTGGGTAACGCACTCCGTAACCGCTGCTATTAACCCTGCGTGTCCCCAACTTTTTACTATTGATGCTGCCTATGCGGCATCAATAGTAAAAAGATCTAATGTTAAAAATAATTAAAAAAACAAAAGAACTGCTATACTCACCCTCAGTTGTCCGACGATCCGCTCGCGCCTGCCGCCATCTTCCGTTCCCGGCGATGCATTGCAAAATTACCCAGAAGACTTAGCGGTCTCGCGAGACCGCTAAATCATCTGGGTAATTTCGCAATGCATCCTGGGAACGGAAGATGGCGGCAGCCGCACGCATATCGCCGGAGCTTCGGTGGATCCCGCTGGGTGAGTATATAACTATTTTTTATTTTAATTATTTTTTTTAACAGGGATATGGTGCCCACACTGTTGTACTGCTGTATACTACGTGGGCTGTATTAGATACCGCGTGGCTGCTATATATTACATGGGCAGTGTTATATACTGCGTGGGCTGTGTTATGTACTGCGTTGGCTGTGCTATATATTATGTGGCCACTGTTATATACTGCGTGGCCAGTGTTATATACTACGTGGCTGCTATATACTGCGTGGGCTGTGCTATATATTACGTGTCCAGTGTTATATACTGCGTGACCTGTGTTATATATTATGTGGCCAGTGTTATATACTGCGTGGCCTGTGTTATATACGTCACCTGTGTTATATACTGCGTCGCTGGTATATACTGCGTGGGCTGTGTTATATAGTACGTGGCTGTGTTATATACTGGGTGGCCACTGTTATATATTGCATGGCCTGTATTAACGCATCGGGTATTCTACAATATGTATGTATATAGCAGCCACATAGTATATAGCACAGGCCACGTAGTATGTCTGCTATATACTACATGGCTCCTATATACTACGTGGCCTGTGCTATATACTATGTGTCTGCTATATACATGCCTAAATACATATTCTAGAATACCCAATGCGTTAGAATCGGGCCACCATCTAGTACTTTTTATAAATATTTAGCAACTGTGTTTTAATCATATTTAACTTTGTAGGATTTGTGAGGGTGTAAATTAGGTTTAGTAGATCTCATCACTGGCGGACACAGACAGAAGAGGGTCCCTGAGGAAGAACAGTATACGGGCCCTTTGCAGTCCAGTAACTTATCATAATACACAATTCCACCTTCTTGGGAGGTGTCAGTCGGCCCTCTTTGCCCTTTGAGCCCCGATTGCACCAATCGTTACATCCACCCTTGGATCCTGCGTTAAATCCAGATTACAATCTGTCCATCAGATTAAGGCCTACAACTGTAACAAAATCACTCCAGCTAAATGCTGTTTGTACCCCATGTGGGGTCGATGCAGACTGCATATAATATCTATCTGATAGATGTCTGCAGTGACGATGCTGATTTTCCAGCAGTCGCTAATGTCGGTTGTGTCATCATAGACCCTTACGGTGCAGTCTGGTATAATTTTTGGACATAACATTGCTTATAAAATGACGGATCGCTGTCACACAGCAGGCAGCTGTCGGCCTTTGTACCTCATCCCTCTCCCCTAACAGTGAAATTCAATGTGAAGGGACATACACATACAAGTGAATAGAAAAAAAAAATAAGAGTTCAGCTGCAGCCCGTGCTCTCATTTCCCCTCCCCACAGCTTTTTTTTTTCATTTTCCAAAGCAATGCAATTGCTTGGTGTGGTTTTAAGAGCAGGAGTGCCATTCTCACAAATGATGACTCTGCTGACGTCAATGGCATTCTTATCATACTTAGTGCGACATCAGAAACCAGCCCTCAGAGGCTACTCTTGTTCACAGGAGCCGGGCGCGCGCGAAACTGCGGACTGGAGCCTGAGCTCGGGAATCAATCAGTAAAGCAGCAGCATAAAATACTGTAATAAGCTTATATCCCTGCTTTATAGGTTACTGAACAGCACCGTATATCGCCAACACATGTGCAGACCCCATTATTGCATCTTCCAAGCCCCCACCCGTCCCCATAAATCGTATATTAGAACACACCCTTGGATTGCCATTAGATTCTCTGCAGTGTGCTCAGTGCTAACCGACTGCAAACCGTATAATATGGAAACACCTCTGGATTTCGATGTATTGCTCCATGTGACTCGCATCATAGAAAACACTGATCTATGGAATCTAAAGCCACTCATCATGTGAACCAGAAGCTTTGCAAATTTGGGGGGCTTTCAGGTTATTTGTTTTGCACTGGAATTTTGTGCAGTTTTGATGCACAGAAAAGAGCTTCAGGTGGAGCTATACAAGGTATCACATTATATATATGATAAAATATATTATATAGAATATATAATCTCATATATTTTAAAGAAAAAAAAGGTAACCTCAAATTTGCTTATTTGCAACCTGTAAAAGAACAAACAAAGGGAACCGGAAAGAAAATGCACATGGGGCACAAAAAGGTTTTAGGTGTCTGAACCTTTTACATTATAATAGTTCTACGCCTTACATAGCATAGAAAACTTCTAATTGCCAGGAAATATTCTAGGGGTCGGGAAAGAAGTAACTACAAAATCTTTACATGCTGTTGCAATGTTCCCGTGGGGCCTGCTCTTAAGAAATCATAATACTGTACATCCCTAAAGATGCTGCCATTAGTGCAGCTACACGGCTGGTCAATGGCCGCTGTGTTCTCCTTAGCTGCAAGTCTCAAGGGGTCGGAATCGGAACAACCAAAGAGAATTCCTGTGCCACGCACCATATCTCCCGAGTTTCCTACTTCTGAAGGGACAGTCCCAACTTTTACCAAAATCTTTCAACTTAACATTTACATTAATTAATATATTATATCGCTCCAGACAATTGTCCAGTTACTAATGACACATTAATCAGAAGTAGCATAAAATATCACAGATAAATTAGATTTTGATCCTACAATTTCAATTTTCATTAATAATAATGAGTTTTTGTGTTTTTTATAGTAGACTCTTGAACACACGGTAAAAAAATCTTCAAGTCCTACGTGTCCCTCTTTAACCACCAGCTCTCTGCAGTAGGTATAACATGGTGTGTCAGCTAGTTGCATCAATGTACCATCCAAAATTGAAAGACAGGAAAGAAGGATACGTCCTTGGACACGCACAGTGTGACACATCAACTTCAATTTTAGAATTTTAATCTTGCTTAGTCTTTTTTAGATGTTCCCACACAGAAATATTGCTGCAAGTGAAAACCCATGAGAGTTCCCACACAGTATGGAACTGCCTTGATGGCCCACCAGAATCCTGCCCAGATACAGTCGTTGTGTCCAAAAGTTTTGAGACTTGCACAAACTTTGTTTTTCACAAAGTTAGCTTCAGTTTTTATATAGAGGCAATTTGTATTCTTTCTAGATTGTTATGAAGAATGATCAGCTGAATTGCAAATAAATTACAAAGTCATCCCTTACCATGTAAACTAAGTTAATCCCAAAACCCCAATTTCAACTGAATTCCAGCCCTACCACAAAATGACCTGCCTAGATCATTTCAGTGAGCTTCTCGCTAGCTCAGGAGAAAGTGTTAACAAGGACAAGACAGCGGATATCATTCTGTCATGCTGCTTACATTATAAGAGCATATAGGGACTGGTGCTTGAAATCATTTTCTTTTTCTGTTAAACATGGTTCCTCCCAAGGAAACACGTGCAATCATCATTGCTTGCATCAAAAGGTCTTTACAGGTAAGGACATTGCTGCTGATAAGATTGCCCCTAAATCAATCATTTATAGTATTTTATCAAGAACTTCAATGAGAGAGATTCAATTGCTGTGAAGAAGGCTTCAGGGCACCCAAGAAAGTCCAGCCAGTGCCAGGAGGTCTCCTAAAGAGGATTCAGCTATGGGATCGATTCAACACCAGTGGAGAAGTGGCTCAGAAATGAAAGCAGGTAGGTGTCAGTACCTCTGCATGCACAGTGAGGTGAAGGCTTTGCAAGGCTGATTTGACGTCAAGGAAATCAGCAAAAAAAGCCAATTTACTCGATGAAAATTAAGGACAGACTGACATTCTCCAAGAAGCACAAGGCTTGTACTGTAGAGGACGTGAGTGAAGTTATATTCAATGATGTAGCCCCCATCAGACTGGGAAATTTGGAAGAATAATTCTCTGGAGAAGTAAAGGTGAGAGCTACCATGAGTCCTGTGTCATACCAACAGTATTGGCATATTCATGTGTTAATTTGCTTTTTTGGCCCAAGATCTGGTATCTAAACATACTTGAAAAGCAACTTCTCCCAACAATATAGGAGCAATATGGTGATGAATAGCGCTTTTTGGATGATAGAGACCATGTCACATTACAAACATGATTACTAAGTGGTTCAGTGAACAAAAAACATAGAAATTTTGGGTCCATGTCTAGGAAATACCCCAAATCTCAATCTTCTTGAGTACCTGTGGTCAATCTTCCAAAAGCGAGTGAATAAACAAAATCACAGTGTGGTAAATTCCAATCACTGATTAGGAAAGAATGTGTTGTCGCCAGTAAGGATTTTGTCCAAACGCTGATGCTCAGCATGCCACAACTGCAGAAGCCTTAAAAAATCAGTGTCAACACTGTAAGTATTGAGTCTTTGCATAAATTTGATGAATTTGTCAATAAAAGTTTAAAAACTTACGAAATGCTTAGAATTTCTGTTCAGTAACTATAGAAACATCTTTACTGAGAGATTTAAAAACACAGAAGCAGAATACTTTGTGAAAATTTGTATCAGTCTCAAAACTTATGGCCACTGGTGTATAATAAGATATCCACACAGGTCTCAACTTCCCACAGAAAGTATGATACACACCACAGTACATTCTCTCACACAGTATGATGTCCCACCACAATACATTCCCCTACACACAGTATAAAGCCCCCAAAGTGCATTTACCCACACACAGTATAAAAACCCCACAGTCACTCCCCAAACAACACAGCATTGTGCCCTCCACAGTACATTCTCCCAACAAGGTATGGTACCCCTCGCACTACAGCTCTCTTAGCTCTACTACTCGGGGACAGCTGTCTTATAGCCCTACTACACAGGGACAGCTGTCGTATAGCCCTACTACTCGGGTACAGCTGTCTTATAGCCCTACTACACAGGGACAGCTGTCGTATAGCCCTATTACTGAGGGACAGATGTCTTATAGCCCTACTACCCAGGGACAGCTGACTTATAGCCCTATTACCCAGGGACAGCTGTCTTATAGCCCTATTACCCAGGGACAGCTGACTTATAGCCCTATTACCCAGGGATAGCTGTCTTATAGCCCTACTACTCGGGTACAGCTGTCTTATAGCCCTACTACACAGGGACAGCTGTCGTATAGCCCTATTACTGAGGGACAGCTGTCTTATAGCCCTACTACCCAGGTACAGCTGACTTATAGCCCTATTACCCAGGGACAGCTGTCTTATAGCCCTACTACCCAGGGACAGCTGTCTTATAGCCCTATTACCCAGGGACAGCTGTCGTATAGCCCTACTACACAGGGACAGCTGTCTTATAGCCCTACTACCCAGGGACAGCTGTCTTATAGCCCTACTACCCAGGGACAGCTGTCTTATAGCCCTATTACCCAGGGACAGCTGTCTTATAGCCCTACTTCCCAGACCTATTACCCAGAGACCGTTCTCTTATAGCCTTTGGCCATCCTGTGAATTGCATTCCATGCTCGAACCATGTTGCATGGAGGTCTGCATGAGCCCTTAGAATTACAAGTAGCCCTTTGAAGTCAACCATAATGGTGATGTGGCTTTCGGTGAAAATGAGTTGACAACCCTAGTCTAGTCAAAGTCAGACAGCTTAGTAAAATCAGACCCACTGTATGGACAAGTATTTTTTGGAAGAGCTCTCAGCATATCCTTACGATTATACAGGTTATGCTGTGAGCAATAACTTCACATAGTACAAACATTCAGAGCATGTTGGGAGTTGTAGTTTTTCCAATATCTTGTGAGCTGTTTGGAGGCACTACATATTTTTGCGATCTGTTAGAAGACAAAATCTCTTCTAAACCTGTCTGTCTATTTGTACATTTTTTGCCAGTGGAGAAGTAGTAGATGTTTTTAATTCTTCCCAAAGTTGTGAAATAGTGTGCATGTTATAAATCACGGCCGTGTGACACTTGTAGTCATGTGTAAAGACTGTTTTATATAAATGGAGCACGTGAGGGATAGGTCAGAGCAAGAGCAAAATCTGTGTGGTAGTAGTCGTAAGCATTGAGACATTTATCATCCATCAGGAGACACTTCACAGAATATCTCAAAGACATCACTCAAATTAATGACAGTTTTTACAAAGTGGCAAAACCAGTCCCAGTGGCCGTCTGATAAATGAGCGCCGCTGTTTATGTTTTGCTCAGTAGTTTGTCTAATCCAGCAAAATCTCCCAATGTCACAACATAGAAAAGTCTAGAGCATAACTGAGCTATGTGTCTCTAACTTTTGGCAGCAAACTGGGCTTTCTTTATCCACAATTGGTTAACGGCTATAATAAAGCACTTCTTTTCCAGAGGCTTTTTGTCATGCCTCAGTTTGGGAATTCGATCAGGTGACCTGTTGCTGCATGGTCGGTTCCCCTGTCTGCTGTGACATTGCCCTTTCCTTCTTGTCTGAATACTGATAGTTTCAATTTTCTTTGTTTCTCTTCTTGGTTTGCTCCTCCCCATTTGTTTCTCATTTTTTCGTTTTGGTTTTCCCTATAACATTTTAGGTAGAGTTTATATGATCACCCTTCACTGCACTTCCACGCTGGCTATATCTCTTGATGAATGTGTGTTCAGGAGTTCCAGCCCTTCAGCTAAGGGGTTGTCCTTATTTGGTAGATTCCAGTTGAATTTCCTAAAGTGACTGTTTGCTTTCTTTCCCAGCACCTTTTCCTTTCACCACTGTTAGGTTTCTGGGAGTTTACTTATTCCTTTTATTTCGGTTATTAGTTTTCCCTCTCTACCCTATATGAACGTGTTTTAGTTTCTCACCCTGAGTTTTCGTATTTTTCTTCACACTTTCCTCTCCCTTTGTGGCAGTGTGTTGCGACCCCCCCCCCCCCCTGGTTCCTTGGGAGGTACAAGAAACCTCTCAATGGCCTTTTAGGAAGTTAGGTCCGGGGTGGTGTTTTTAGTTGTGTGGCATGGACTACTTGGGTGTAGGTGCGGAGTCTCCTGGTGGTTGAACTTACCTTTGTCCGTTACCTGTATGTGAGTGTGTACACATTCATACCACTTTTATTTATAATGGAAGCTATTCATTCCACACCAGAAGGGAGAATACGGTCTCTCCGGTGTCACCTATAGGCAGCTACACTATTTGTAAAGGAGTTTGTTTACTTTTGTCCCATGGACTGTAGGACTCAATATACCAGCTGCATATCCTCAAGGGTATCCAGTACCTTCCAGAGCATACGCTACATAACAATGTAAAGAGATTTGTATTGGCACTTACAATTAGAGCTAATGCACATGCAAGCCGCAGGTGCTCCTGCATGATGCCAGCTTACAGCATAGTATTAGTCTTTACAAACAATAATTCTTGAGGATAATACCCCTGTTAGGTCTCCTTCACAAATACTTTTTCAAGGTTTACAACCATTTTTACAATACAGTATATTTTATAATAATTTATGCTCCACTGCGTGAGGGTATAGCATCAAGCCTTTGCATTTCTAGGCACTCTTCTTCTATGTCTTAACTCCAGCTTATATACAGTAAATACATCGTTTCTATAGCCTGTGAGCAATTAATGTTCCATTCCAGTGTTATTTTTTCTTTTAATTCCGCATTTGTTAAGTATCAGTAATGTATGTTCAATGTGTCTTCTGCCTTTTCCAGTGTTGCTCTGGTCCTCACCTGCATGATGTGACCACAGCTCTTTCTTGCTAGCTCACACCGCAGACAGTTATTTCCTTTCTTAATGTAAATCTGTGAAAGCCTCGTTCTGAGTCTCATAGACTCAATTTTGAGAAAACTACTTCCCATCCAAACAGAAATGCTGTATGAGTTGTTGATCACAGAAGAGGAGAAGAGCAGTTGTTGATCACATGATCCAGAAGAGGAGCAGAGCAGTTGTTGATCACATGGTCCAGAAGAGGAGCAGAGCAGTTGTTGATCACATGGTCCAGAAGAGGAGCAGAGCAGTTGTTGATCACATGATCCAGAAGAGGAGCAGAGCAGTTGTTGATCACATGATCCAGAAGAGGAGCAGAGCAGTTGTTGATCTCATGATCCAGAAGAGTAGCAGAGCAGTTGTTGATCACATGATCCAGAAGAGGAGCAGAGCAGTTGTTGATCACATGATCCAGAAGATGAGCAGGGCAGTTGTTGATCACATGATCCAGAAGAGGAGCAGAGCAGTTGTTGATCACATGATCCAGAAGAGGAGCAGAGCAGTTGTTGATCACATGATCCAGAAGAGGAGCAGAGCAGTTGTTGATCTCATGATCCAGAAGAGTAGCAGAGCAGTTGTTGATCACATGATCCAGAAGGGGAGCAGAGCAGTTGTTGATCACATGATCCAGAAGAGGAGCAGAGCAGTTGTTGATCACATGATCCAGAAGAGGAGCAGAGCAGTTGTTGATCACATGATCCAGAAGAGGAGCAGGGCAGTTGTTGATCACATGATCCAGAAGAGGAGCAGGGCAGTTGTTGATCACATGATCCAGAAGAGGAGCAGGGCAGTTGTTGGTCACATGATCCAGAAGAGGAGCAGGGCAGTTGTTGATCACATGATCCAGAAGAGGAGCAGAGCAGTTGTTGGTCACATGATCCAGAAGAGGAGCAGAGCAGTTGTTGATCACATGATCCAGAAGGGGAGCAGAGCAGTTGTTGATCACATGATCCAGAAGAGGAGCAGAGCAGTTGTTGATCACATGATCCAGAAGAGGAGCAGGGCAGTTGTTGGTCACATGATCCAGAAGAGGAGCAGGGCAGTTGTTGATCACATGATCCAGAAGAGGAGCAGAGCAGTTGTTGGTCACATGATCCAGAAGAGGAGCAGGGCAGTTGTTGATCACATGATCCAGAAGAGGAGCAGAGCAGTTGTTGGTCACATGATCCAGAAGAGGAGCAGGGCAGTTGTTGATCACATGATCCAGAAGAGGAGCAGAGCAGTTGTTGGTCACATGATCCAGAAGAGGAGCAGGGCAGTTGTTGATCACATGATCCAGAAGAGGAGCAGAGCAGTTGTTGGTCACATGATCCAGAAGAGGAGCAGGGCAGTTGTTGATCACATGATCCAGAAGAGGAGCAGAGCAGTGCTGGAAAGAGCAAAAGATGACTGGAAAGTATTTTAAAGCACATTCAAAACATACTTTCTCACTAGCTATTAAATGCAGAAAAGGAAAAGCTGGAGTGGTACTTTAATAGATAGTCGTCTTCCATTAATAAAATCATTCCAAAAATGTTCCCCTTTTTTCTGTAAATTTAATAATTCAGCACAATTTGGAGGGTCTTTGCTAATTCACAGCAAATGAATCCATTCTCATTTATATCCAGAGGTTGATAAACCAAATACTTTGCACATCTAACCGTTTGTTGCAAGTGTATTCAGTATAAATCCTCTTACAGGTAATAAAATTACACCAGTTGCACAGTCCACTGTTCCTAAAACTTGCTACAATGTATCAGTATAGTTGGAATCTAGGTATGAACCTTTGGAGAGATTTCCCAGACTTCATAACTTTTTATCAAACCGCTACTTGTGTAAAATCTGAGGTCTTTATGGTTATTCCCATTGATTTGAGTTTGTATATTTAGATATGCCATTTTGCAATTTACGTCATGTTTCCATATGCCTACATCCTTTTGTAATTTGCACATCAGGAGCATTTCCATTAAATGCCTACCACCTATGGTATAGCTAATAACAGTTGATCGATTTGGACGCTCGGTGAGGAACCCCATCGATCTAACATTGATGACCTATCCTAAGATTAGGTAATTAATATCATATTACCAGGCATCCTCTTTAAAAAGTCCTTCTCATCTTCTTAAGCAGGAGCACACTACTCTGCGGACTCATGACTTCCTGACTGCAGGGTAGGCACGTGTTCCTGTTTATGTGGCAGATCAGACCAACTTCAGATTAGTGTGTTTTTCGTTTTTTTTTTTTAACTAACTGCTCCTGTCTGCAGGGCTTTGTAGGACAGGGCTGCTATGTGTTTCCACCATAAAGCAGAGTACTTTACTTCTAATAGCCCTCACATCATAGAGCTACATTTGAGTTAGTATTGAATAGAAACGACTGCACTGATTCCCAGTGCATGAACTACAACTCAGCCCTGACCCGCTGAAACAGGTGCCCTTTCCCACAGGTTTATCCTAATACATGGGGGCTTTTGTGTTTAATGGAAAATCTATTCCTGGTTCTGATAAGGGAGACTTTTTCCTACTGCTATACATTACAGTGTCACAGACATGACATTTGAGTTCATCACGTAAAATAAATGTGTGGACTTCCAATGTCACCAACAGCTTCATGCTTTAGTTTCAGTTTTGTAAGATAAAGTAGCCCAGGAAATGAAAAACATGGCTGATTCGATTGAGAAACAGCACCATACATGCCCACAGGTTTGTGTTTGAAATCAATGGATCTGAGTTGCAATATTAAACACAATCTGCAGACTGATGAGAAATGATTATGGAAAGAAAGCATGTTTTTCTCTATGTAGACAGCCCTTTTAGAGAGATCATCTAAAATATTATAGTCAAAGGCAATATTAATGGTCAACCAACAAAGATGACTCCAAGAGAAAGGCGTATAACAGATAGTGAGGTCACAACGGAACCCAAGGTAACATCTAAGCAACTAAAGGCATCTCTAAACTTAGCTAGTCGGTAAAATACTGAACAATAATGGTGAGCATCGCAGAATTGCAAGGAGAAAACCAGTCCTCTTCAAAAAGAACACTGCTGTTGGTTTGTAGTTTGCTAAAGATCACATGCACAAACTAGAAGGCCACAAAACAATGTTTCTGGAATGGATATGTCATGGGGTTATCGCCACAGAGAGGAGCCAGAAGACCGCAGCGTGCTCCTACTCCTGCCCTGAAAAGAAGCACTTCACCTTATTTTTAAAGGTGTAAATTTGTTTTGACAGTACAGGGGTTAATTGGCCTTGTAGATAGCCCTGGAAGCTAAGGCTCTCAGCTGTGCACTGTTAGGCCGGGTTCACATTGCGTTAAACAGCAGCCCGTTCAACACATACGTGAACGGGCTGCTGACGCAAGTGCCGACATTTTCCATCACGCTAGCGCAGATAGAGCATCTGCTAGCTCTATCTGCGCTAGCAGTGACGGACCCGGAAACGCTGCAGCCCGCGTTTCAGGGTCCGTCACTCAATGATGGCACATCGCTAGCGCACGCCCACTGTAGGCGTGCGCTAGCGATGCGTCCGACATAGGCGGCATTAAGGACTACGTTACCACCACGTTATGCCGCGGTGTAACGTAGTCTGTCTAACGGATGCCATTAACGCTATGTGAACCCAGCCTTAGCTACTCCCATCTCTTGTACGAGGGGCGATCCAAAAGTAATGATAATCGGTTATTTCTATTGCACACAGAAATTAAAATAAAATGTTTTCTTCTCTCTTAGGTACCCACTAGTCCAGGAAAAAAAAAATCACTTAAATAGACCACGATTCCCGGGAGCTACATTCATTTGAATATGAACTGCCAAGGAGTGAACATCAAAATGGAAAAAAACGAGCTCAGAGCTGTCATCAAATACCTCTGCTTGAAAAAAACGACTACCAAAGACATACAGAGCGACTTGGTGGAAACATTGGGGGACTCTTCTCCTCCATATTCCACAGTTGCATGCTGGGCCAAGGAATTTAAGCTGGGAAGAACATCGACGGAAGATGAACATCGTGAAGGATGCCCATCCACGTCCCTCAATGAAGAAAACGTGAAAAAAGTTGAAGAAGTTGTATTGGCAGATCGAAGAGTGACTATCAGGCATGTAGCTGAGGTCACAGGGATCTCATATGGCAGTATTCAAAGAATCGTTGCAAAAGAATTGCATATGAGAAAGGTCTCCGCGCATTGGGTGCCAAAAATGTTAACCAACGAGCAAAAGAAGAAACGAGTTGACATTTCAATAGCAAATCTCGAAAAGTTCCAAGCAGACAAGGAAAATTTTTTGTTACGTTTTTTGACCATGGATAAGACCTGGATCCACCACTTTGATCCCGAAACTAAACAACAATCGATGACATGGAAACGAGCCGACGAACCAACGCCGAAAAAATTCAAAGTGTCAAGCTCAGCAGGGAAGGTTATGGCATCCGTTTTTTGGGACGCTGAAGGAATTATTATGGTGGACTATTTGGAGAAGGGAGCCACTATTACGGGCTCCTACTACGCAGAACAAATAAGTAGATTGCGGGAGGCTATCAAGGAGAAAAGGCGCGGCAAACTGCGGGCTGGAGTGCTGTTTCACCAAGATAACGCGCCGGCTCACAAAGCTGCAGTTGCCATGGCTACCATTCAAGAAGCGGGCTTTGAACACCCCCCTATTGGCCAGATCTAGCCCCCAGTGACTTCTTTCTCTTTCCTCGGCTCAAGGAACACCTCCTGGGCAAGAAATTTGATGACAATAGCGACGTGATAACCGCTGTTGGGGATTTTTTTGAGGGTCAAGATCAAGAATTTTTTTCTAAGGGAATTCTAAGTTTAGAAAAGAGATGGACTAAATGTATAGACTTGTTAGGAGACTACGTAAAAAAATAAAAACATTTTTTGACTATATTTATTGTGTTTAGTATTGATTATCATTACTTTTGGATCGCCCCTCGTATAATCTGGGTCCTGACTAACACACATCATCAGAGGTAGCATTTGCTGCATGGATGAGTGGATAGTAGTTGGTGGTTATATGAGAAGGCGTTTGGTGGGTTTATCTGTGACTGTTTCTTGGTTTAGTAAGTTTGATAATTCCCTTTCCGTCTCCTACTTTGGTTTTACCCCATCCTCCACTCCCCAGTGCATTCTTCTGATATATGTGAGTGAATATTTGTATGCCTGGTATTTTCCATTTCCCCTGATCGTGTTACCTTGTTTGCCTGGTTGGTGTACTACGGTGCACAACTACTCCCCTTTTTGCTGGGTGGGTAGGGTACAGACAGAAAGTAGATTCAGGAGATAAGGCAAGGTACATGGCCCTGGGATCTTCATTTCAGAAGTAACCCGGGAAACAGGGTGAGCTAAGCTGCCCCCTAGTGTTAGGGACAGGGAAGGAGCACCTGGTCTGGGGTCACCCGACAACAGAGTTGTGACAGAATAAGACGAAAATAGAACTTTTTTATTTAAATGAGAAGAGTTATGTTTGAAGTTAGAAAAACACAATTTAGAACAAAAAAAACTCATAACATCTGTGAAAAATGGTGGGCTTATTATACCAGTAAAAAAAAGGGGAGAAGCCAGCACTGCTTATGGTCAGAACGCAATAACTGAAGTGCAATTGCACATAAATTCTAACTGTATTTCAAATATGAGACATTTAGCAAACAATTGATCAATTCTTTGAGCTACCCCGCCACTTCACGGCAATCTCATAATGGGGCAGTCCTAATCTTCGTATTTTATTTACGTTGTGCCATTATGGCTTCCTGAATGTATAAAAAAAAAAAAAAAGGACCACATTAAATGCGAACTGTACCTGGAGCATTTTCAGAATCACTCCCTTGGTGCCAGGAAAGGCAAGCGCAGGTAAAGGCCGATCAGGTCCAGTGCGGACATTTCAGATCTGGCTTCCACACTGCCAAACCCGCACCAAAGATGAAGGGTGAGACAGGCTGAGACACAGGTGCACAATTAACTTGAGCCTGAGGCGGGGCAGGGCTGCTGTGTGTGTGCACAGCAGCCTATCAATCACAGTGAACACAGAAAGAATGGCGCACATAACCCAGCGTGCGCGGCAACAGTGGTGGTCAGCCACCATATTTGAAATACAGTTAGAATTTATGTGCAACTGCACTTCAGTTATTGCGTTCTGACCATAAGCAGTGCTGGCTTCTACCCTTTTTTTTTTTGCTTTGCATTGGTATGTGGCTGACCACCACTGTTGCCGCGCACGCTGGGTTATGTGCGCCATTCTTTCTGTGTTCACTGTGATTGATAGGCTGCTGTGCACACACACAGCAGCCCTGCCCCGCCTCAGGCTCAAGTTAGTTGTGCACCTGTGTCTCAGCCTGTCTCACCCTTCATCTTTGGTGCGGGTTTGGCAGTGTGGAAGCCAGATCTGAAATGTCCGCACTGGACCTGATCGGCCTTTACCTGCGCTTGCCTTTCCTGGCACCAAGGGAGTGATTCTGAAAATGCTCCAGGTACAGTTCGCATTTAATGTGGTCCTTTTTTTTTTTTTTTTTTTTTTATACATTCAGGAAGCCATAATGGCACAACGTAAATAAAATACGAAGATTAGGACTGCCCCATTATGAGATTGCCGTGAAGTGGCGGGGTAGCTCAAAGAATTGATCAATTGTTTGCTAAATGTCTCATATTTGAAATACAGTTAGAATTTATGTGCAACTGCACTTCAGTTATTGCGTTCTGACCATAAGCAGTGCTGGCTTCTTCCCTTTTTTTTTTGCTTATTATACCAGTACATTCTAAAAGGAAAATGTCAGACATCCGTCTATGATCTGAATCTGAAGAGAACATGGATCAAGCCGCAAAACAAGGACCTAAAGCACACAAGTCTTTCTACAAAAGAATGGTGAAATAAGAATAAACTTAAAGGTCTGGAATGGCCAAGTTAAATAGTCCTGATATTAATCCTATAGAAGCTGAAGCAAGCAGTTCATGGGACAAAACCCACCAACTTAAAGCACCACTCCAGCTGGGTTTTTTTCAGCACTTTAAAAGGTTAGGCCTTGACCCGGTCATATACTCACCCTTCAGTGTTTTCACCATTTTTCGACGCCGCTCTGGTTCCGGGGTATCAACTTGTGATAGTAGCTTCTGACTTGCCGGAAGTCAGAAGCTACGTCACAAGGTCTCTATACAAGTCTATGAGAGCCAGAACTAGGTCTCAACGAGGCATTCATACACTTGTATTGAAAAATGACCTTCACGCAGCTCCATGAAACACTGGAGCTGCAACAGGTCACTTTTCGCAAGAGAACGTCTGGAGCAGCGGCGAACACTGATGAAAACGCCGGAATTAATGTATCAGACAGGGGGCAGGGGACTTACCATACATTTAAAACACCACTCCAACGGTGCAAGAAAAAAAGAAAAATGCTGTAATGGTGCTTTACCAGAACTGAAGCTGTTTTGTAGGGAGTTATGGGATAAAATTCCTCCAAGCCAATGGACTAATATTTGCTAGCAATGTTTAGATGCAGTTATTGATGCACAATTGGCTCACACCACATACTGAAAGCAAAGGTTCACATAATTTTACAATTTTCATCACTCAAAGACGTGATATTGGATCATTTTACTCGTTTAAAAAAAATGACAAAGTCTTACATTTTGAGCATCCATTTTTATACATCAACAATTATAAAATTACTAGATGGTGGCCCGATTCTAACGCATCGGGTATTCTAGAATATGTATGTATATAGTAGCCACATACTATATAGCACAGGCCAGGTAGTATACTGTATATGAGCCATGTAGTATATAGTATACAAATAGTACGTGGCCTGTGCTATATAGTATTTGGCTGCTATATACATACATACATATTGTAGAATACCCGATGCATTGTATATAACGCAGCCCACTCAGTATCTAACACAGGCCACTTAGTATACAGCAGCCATGTAGTATATAACACTGCCCACGTAGTATATAGCAGCCATGTAGTATATAGTACTGTCAACGTAGTATATAGCAGCCATGTAGTATATAGTACTGTCAACATGGTATATAGCAGTCATGTAGTATATAGTACTGCCCAAGTAGTATATAGCAGCCATGTAGTATATAGTACTGCCCAAGTAGTATATAGCAGCCATGTAGTATATAGTACTGCCCACGTAGTATATAGCAGCCATGTAGTATATAGTACTGTCCACGTAGTGTATAGCAGCCATGTAGTATATAGTATTGCCCACATAGTATATAGCAGCCATGTAGTATATAGTACTGCCCACGTAGTATATAGCAGCCATGTAGTATATAGTACTACCCACGTAGTATACAGCAGCCATGTAGTATATAACACTGCACACATAGTATATAGCAGCCATGTAGTATATAGTACTGCCCACGTAGTATATAGCAGCCATGTAGTATATAGTACTGTCCACGTAGTATATAGCAGCCATGTAGTATATAGTACTGTCCACGTAGTATATAGCAGCCATGTAGTATACAGTACTGCCCACGTAGTATATAGCAGCCATGTAGTATACAGTACTGTCCACGTAGTATATAGCAGTCATGTAGTATATAGTACTGTCCACGTAGTATATAGCAGCCATGTAGTATGTAGTACTGTCCACGTAGTATATAGCAGCCATCTAGTATACAGTACTGTCCACGTAGTATATAGCAGCCATGTAGTATGTAGTACTGTCCACGTAGTATATAGCAGCCATCTAGTATACAGTACTGTCCACGTAGTATATAGCAGCCATGTAGTATACAGTACTGCCCACATAGTATATAGCAGCCATGTAGTATATAGTACTGTCCACATAGTATATAGCAGCCATGTAGTATATAGTACTGCCCACGTAGTATATAGCAGCCATGTAGCCCACGCAGTATTTAGCAGTGTGGGCACATATCCCTGTTAAAAAAAAAAAAGAATTAAAATAAAAAATAGTTACATACTCACCCCTGGGATCCAATGGCGCTGTGGCGATGGGCGCGCGGCTGCCGCCATCTTCCGTTCCCAGGATGCATTGCGAAATTACCCAGAAGACTTAGCGGTCTCGCGAGACTGCTAAGTCTTCTGGGTAATTTCGTAATGCATCGCTGGGAATGGAAGATGGCGGCAGGCGCGAGCGACTCGGCGGACTACGGAGGGTAAGTATAGCAGGTTTTTTAAAATTATTTTTAACATTACATTTTTTTTACTATTGATGCCGCATAGGCAGCATCAATAGTAAAAAGTTGTGGACACACAGGGTTAATAGCGGTGGTAATGGAGTGCGTTACCCGCGGCATAACGCGGTCCGTTACCGCCGGCATTAACCCTATGTGAGCGGTGACTGGAGGGGAGTATGCGGGCGCCGGGCATTGACTGCGGGGAGAAAGGAGCGGCCATTTTCTTCCGGATTGTGTCCGTCGCTGATTGGTCGTGGCTGTTTTGCGGCGACCAATCAGTGACTTGGATTTCATGACAGACAGAGGCCATGACCAATGAATATCCATGACAGACAGACAGAAAGACAGACAGACGGAAGTGACCCTTAGACAATTGTATAGTAGATGTGAAGCCAAATACAGTTTAATATGTTAATAACTGCAATTGAACTGTAAAAAAAAATATTAAAAAAATAAAAAAATGGTTTCCTACACACCCGTTGAGTTTACTGGGCAAATTTGATCCGAAAATTGGATCAGAGTAGTGCATGATGTGAAATGTTTTACATGAAGACCATCAGACTGAAATCACACTTGTCTGAATGAGCTCTTACTCATAAGGTAGGGTCAAACGGCCGGCACATCAATGCATTAACGGCGATTTACACCGACCAGTTCCTACAAGAGACTCAATTATATTATTATAGCAATAATATTAGTAATAATAATAGAAGCAGTGAGCAGATGGAGCAGATGGGTATTTTCTGGAGCAGGATGTACTTTCAGGACTGGATATAGCATGTCTGCCTGGTACAGTGCATGGTGCATGTGTGCGGCAGTTCTTTAGCTGGAGAACACAATAATAGGTCGAGCATTTGTAACAACACCGGCTGCTAAATCAAAAGGGACAAGGGCGCTCCTGCCTGTCAATCATCAATGCAAGGCGAGGGCTGCGATTGGTTGTTGCTACTGTGCTCCCCTGTGATGTCAGTAAGCCACGTGACTCCCATGATAACAGCAGCACAGGGGGAGGACAAGTGCTCTGTAATACACGGCAGAAAGACATATCTCCAACGATGCATTCATATTTACAAGAACATGAGAAATAATCATAAAAAAATATAAAAAATAATGCACTGAAATGAAAGCAGAAATAATAATAATAATAATAATAATAATAGTAATAATACATGCCATGTAATGGGTTTATAAGTTTAGAATAGGAATGTTCATTATTATGGATTTTTTAAAAATTTTCCATGTAAATAATAAGAGGAGGAGAAGGAGGCCATGAAGCTTTCCGGCCCCAATGCAATATCTATAACAGCCCCACATGCACTATGTGCTACTTATACTGCCGGCATGCTTCGGGGAACCTTGGGGCTCATTCAGCCATCAAGGGACGGGTGCATTTGCAACTCCAGCTTCCTCTATAGTTACAATTCCTCTACATGTTACAACATTGTGCATGGACATTATAGAGGCTTTCTGAACTTCTGATATAATTTACATGCCCCTCCTAATGCCATATTAGAGCAAAAACATTACAAGGCATGAAAGCCAAAATCTGTTGGCTTAGGCAGTAGTAGGTGAGAGAGAGGCCCGACATTGCCTTAGCTACAGGACATGACCTAGGCCTGATCTTTATCCTGTTTGGCTTGTCTCAATGGCAGCCATATTATACTAAATTTGTGAAGAATATAAATACATGGTTGGAGAGTATGGTAGCTCTTGCATTAAAGGGGTCAGTGTTCTTGCCATAGGAAGCGGCATCCTCCCAGTAAGAAGGAGAATCACTGAAGGGTAATAGGCCAAAGAAAAAGTTTGGTACCTGGTTTGTCAGTTAAAGTTCTTAAAGTGGCGGTTATTCTAGGGGATGAAATTTATTTCTTAAAATACTCACACTATTAAAAAATAAAATAAAGAAGCTCCTGCTCTGGCTCTTACCCACACCCTATTGGTCTCCGCTTTCTTGTTCTAACCCTACACACCAGGGACGACGTTAATGCCGACGTCATAAATCACTTGCCCCACAGGTGTCTCAGGTTAGCCAGTGTCACAGATTGACAATGTTTCTAAGCAGAGTATCTCTATGTCTAGGGTCACATTACTTGTTTTTCTCTCATCCGAGAAAATCGGGCAGATAATGCTACTCACACTCTGATTAGACTCTGATCAGAAGTTTCAGCAGAGTGTGATTCCATTTTCTCAGGTGTGAAGAAAAAAAAAAGTTTCACCATCTTCTTCATTCAGTCTGTCCATGAAAATCGGACCACACTCAGATGTCATTCAAGTGTAGTCCAAATGTGATCCGATAGTCCGATGATACTCATGCATGCTCCGATTTTTTCCACTGGCTGACTTGGTCCAAGCAAAAAAAAAAAAAAATGGGACATATGCAAGAACCCATAGAAAAATATGGGGAGGAGTGAAATCCGTCAAAATGATGGATAGTACTCGTCTGATTTTGACAGTGGTGTGCACGAGCCCCAAATTATTAAAAAAATACCCTTAAGGCTATGATTACAAGAAGCGCTGCAGCACTAGGTCTATCCTCCTGTGAGTATCCTCCAAAAACATTAAAAGTACATGGAGTCCATGTAACACTGGTGAGAACCTGGGGCAAAAAGTGAAGAGTGCATTATTGATCACCACTGGCAAGTTCAGCAATTTCTTCATTAGGCCTCATCCATTTATCATTTGGACCCTCTGTGTTTTCCTTGGATAGAAGATGTACCCATCACAGTCCACCACGAGGCAGTTCACATAGCCATTTGTTTTTGTGGATCAACAAAAATAAGACAAAGACATGTCTGATATATGGATCAAACTCACCCATTCAAGTAGTAGGGTCATCTGAGTGCTGTCTTTTTTTTACTATCTAATGGGATGGAAAAGCTTAGATTTATGTTCTTATGTAAAAGGTAAAACGGATGCCATAAAGGATAATAACAATGGGTATAGTGACCAAAATGGATGAAAATCAGATCGAGAATACGTATGAACAATGGTCAGTTTTTTCTCATAAGCAAAAAAATAAAATAAATAATAAAAAAAATGAAAATCTGAATGAGACCTTTTACTGCACATCTAGGGTGTAGGTAAGAGGGTTCCTGGAGCCTCTGGTCAGGATCCTGAGTGTCATCTAGAAGTCATCCATTGGAATATTGTCTATATAGTATAGTATGTTCGAGTTTGATGGCTGATAAAATCAACTTCAATGAAAAAATGGAATATTGTCACAAGGACTGCTCGGGATGGGATGCGGCGGCGGCGTGCTTCCATCCTGAGGGTTAACGGGTTGTGTGCTGCCATCATGTTCCTCACTTCCCTGAAACTCCAAGAAGTGGGCAGGAATAGACTGAGGCGCTCAGCTCACACTGCTATGGCATCAAAGGTGGAAGCTGGGAACAACTTTGGGCTCTACCTCAGCATTGGCAAGGGTAGGCCGCCCATTCTTGACACGTGCTGTGACCTGGTAGTCCAGAGGGAGGAGGAAAGGTTTATCTGGGGTTCCTTTCTTCTGGGAGAGGGCTAGTGACAGCCAACGTCCTTGTGCACTTTTTTTTGCACTTTAACAAAATAGCACAGTTCATGCTTTGTGCTCCCGTACAGCCTCCTAATTGTGATATGTCCACTCATCTGGATGTTGCTGGCTTTATGGCAGCAAATTACAGGTACATTTGGAGCAATTTCAGGTAAACAATAATTTGATTATTTTTTCCCACAAGCTGCAGTCAGCACATAACAGTCCGAAGGAGTTAACCAGAGAAGAGTCCATGATGACGGTACTGACGCTGGGTGACTCACAGAACTGTGTTACTGATTATATTTAATTTAATGATAATCATAAGAGTTCACCAGGAAAAAGATGTATTGATTAAAACTCAAACACACTTTTAATTTTTATTATGTATTCATGGATGAAATGCCAGTAAAAGAAGGAAATTCATAATTTGGTTCGATGTGTGATCTCATGACTGGGGACAGTCACACATACAGAATCAGTCGGCAAGGAACGATCTGAATGGCCAGGTAGAAATTGTTGTGTCTGACTGGTATCAGGAATGGATTACTGTAACTATCCAAAATACCTGGAATTCGATGTTCTATGAAGCTCTCAAGGTCAATGCTTCTCCTTATGGAGATTCGGCTTGCAGAAAATCTTCAGGTCCTTTTTTTTTTTTTAGGAAATAGTAAGCAAATTAGCTCTCCCCCAGAAGGCATGAAATGGTCAAGTCAATTTAAGTTATAAAGGGATCTTGAAGCTTCACTAGGGATTTCTTGTCACAGTCAAAACATCTAGGACCAAACAAAGGCAGAAGCTCCTGGGCCCTAATGCTAACTCTTTTCTCAAATGTGGCAGATGGACATTTATTATACTTAGAAGCCATTTTCAGTTTTTTGAGCTGTTAAAAAATTCAAAGTTTTTTCCAAGTGAAAATTTTTATTTAAAAAAAAAAGTAGGAGTTTTTCCTAAACTGAATGATTTCCTGAAGTTTTTTTCAAAAACTTTTTGGAAGATTTTTATTCCTAGTTTGGAGCAGACTATCACAATCAGCTTTAAAACAGTGACATGGATTAATTTATTGTTTATTTCCAACAGGCGCTTTTTAAAACATCTTAAAAACATTCCTCATATAATCACCAGAGTGGATTTCTTTCCATAGAAATGAAAAAGAGTTTTCCAAGCATTTTAGAAGTGTTTTTTGAGCAAAATTTGGGGTGAGTTCACACAGTCTTTTTGCGGAGTTTCTGACGTGAGAACTAAACAGAAACCATTAGTTTGGTATTTGCGTAGTCCTCTTTTTCAGGCGACATTGCTGTGCATATATTCCATCTTATGCCACTTCTTTTATCCACCTCAGGGTTCACAAACAGTGAAGTGGTTAAAAGAAGTAACATGTTCATTTCTAAGTTAGTAACCCATTCACTAGTTATAGTTTAAAGGGAACCTGTCACCCCCAAAATCGAAGATGAGCTAAGCCCACCAGCATCAGGGGCTTATCTACAGCATTCTGTAATGCTGTAGAAAAGCCCCGATGTATCCTGAAAGATGAGAGAGGTTAGATTATACTCACCCAGGGGTGGTCCGGTCCGATGGGTGTTGCGGTCCAGTCCAGGACCTCCCATCTTCTTACGATGATGTCCTCCTCTTGTCTTCACGCTGCGGCTCCGGCGCAGGCGTACTTTGTCTGCCCTGTTGAGGGCAGAGCAAAATACTGCAGTGCGCAGGCGTCGGGCCTCTCTGACCTTTCCCAGCGCCTGCGCACTGCAGTACTTTGCTCTGCCCTCAACAGGCGCGGGAGCCGCAGCGTCAATACAAGAAAAGGACGTCATCGTAAGAAGATGGGAGGCCCCGGACTGGACTGCGACACCCATCGGACCAGACCATAGCGGGACCGTCCCTGGGTGAGTATAATCTAACATCTTTTTCTTATCTTTCAGGATACATCGGGGGCTTATCTACAGCATTACAGAATGCTGTAGATAAGCCCCTGATGCCGGTGGGCTTAGCTCACCTTTGATTTTGGGGGTGTCAGGTTCCCTTTAATTACAAGGATGAAAATGCCAGCTTTTTCCTGAGTGACTTCAATTGGTGGCTCCACCGTTGAAATAAATACATTGTGTGCACATACACTTTTTGAGAAATTCTGAGTTTTTGATGAGGATATGGAGAGTTTCCGCTGAGTGTCTATGTGCTCACGCAGTATTTCTAGTTTTTGAAGCAGAAACTGAGAGGAAACTTTTCAAATTCTCCTTCAAAAATGCAAAACTTCTCAAAAACTTTAGTTTCCTCTAAATAAAAAAAGACTCCATGTGCACATAGACCATTTCTACTCCAAAAACTTCTAAAAACCCTCCCCCCAAGTGTGAACATACTGTTTGAACTCCAAAAACACTCTGAATAAAGCCTAAGAGTATGTTCACAACATCTTTTAGGAAAAGTATCAGGAAAATATTTTAATCATCCAAAAAACACAGTAAAAAAATCCATTTAAAAATATATCCTCATTTTATTCAAAAGGAATACGAGATGGGTATATAGACAAATACACATATAAATAGATAGACAAGGTCGATAGAAAAGCTCAGGTGGTACAGGACTAGCACATACAAAAATTCCATGTAAGGGGTATGGGATATGTGCCAAGAACAAGTGTGTTTTTAGAGAAATACTACTGGTAAAGTGCCAGTGCTTACACATTCTGGTAAGGAAAGATTCTGAAAGGTTCAAAAATGTACGAAATCAGAATAGAAAGTAATCATTCAAGGCTCGTACCCATATTTTCCACCTAGATAGGCTAGTCACGCATTTTTGAACCTTTCAGAAACTTGCCTTAACAGAATGTGTAAGGCACTGGCACTTTACTAGTAGTATTTCTCTAAAAACACACATTTGTTCCTGCTGCATATCCCATACGCCTTACATGGAATTTTTGGATGAGCTATTCCTGTACCACCTGAGCTTTTCTATCGATCTTCTCCATATATTTATATGTGTATTTGTCTATATGCCTGTCTCGTAATCCTTTTGAATAAAATGAGGATACATGTTTAAATGGATCTTTTGACTCCGTGTTTTTTGGTGACTGAGTCTAATCTGAGGAGAGTCCATAATACGTAAGACCTGTGAACTTTTTGGTATAGGGTCTTCACTAAGATTGTTTCTTTATACTCTGACCTTTGTTGTACTGATATTGTTTTCAGGAAAATTGTTGCAGTGTTTTTCCGAAAGTGTCTTATTTGCTGTCTTTTCAGTTTTTTTTCTACGCCTTTGTTGTGCGGATAGCGCTTCAGTTATTTCTGGGCAAAACTCATAGTGACTATTTACAGTTTAATCCGTGGTTAAACTAGCAGTACCGATCACCTTATCCTGACAGTTTTTTTATAATGCAGCATTTGAAAGAAATTTCATAGAAATCCCATCTAAAATGGGGATGCTGTGAAATGCTGCAAATTTGTTGCCAGCAAATCTGCCTCAATTAAGCCCTGTGTGAACACAGCCTAACAGCACTTGTAAACAAATCTTGCAGACTAATCTCAGACAAACGCACAATATATATATACACACTAGATGGTGGCCCGATTCTAACGCATCGGGTATTCTAGAATATGCATGTCCACGTAGTATATTGCCCAGCCACGTACTATATTGGCCAGCCACGTAGTATATTTGCCAGCCACGTAGTATATTGCCCAATCACGTAGTATATTGCACAGCGACGTAGTATACAGCACAGAGCCACGTAGTATATTGCCCAGCGACGTAGTATATTGCCCAGCCACGTAGTATATTGCACAGCGACGTAGTATACAGCACAGAGCCACGTAGTATATTGCCCAGTCACGTAGTATACAGCACAGACACGTAGTATATTGCCCAGCTACGTAGTATATTGCCCAGCCACGTATGTAACAGGTTAAAAAATAAAAAAAAACATATACTCACCTTCCGAAGAACCCGTTGTAGTTCCGGCGCTTGTGTGTGGTGCATCCGGCAGCTTCCGGTCCCAGGATTGGTATGAGCGCAGGACCTTCCATGACGTTGCGGTCACATGACCGTGACGTCGCGGTCACATGACCGTGACGTCATGGAAGGTCCTTCTCCCATAGCATCTTTGGAAGCGGAACCTGCCGCTTGCAGTGCCGAGGAGAGAACGCGACGGCGGACGGTGAGTATAACGTTTTATTTTTTTTTATTATTATTATTTTTAACATTAGATCGTTTTACTATTGATGCAGCATCAATAGTAAAAAGTTGGTCACACAGGGTTAATAACTGCGTAACCGGAGTGTGTTACACTGCGCTCCGGTAACGCTGGCATTAACCCTGTGTGAGGGCTGACTGGAGGGGAGTATGGAGCGGGCACTGACTGACTGCGGGGAGGAAAGAGCGGCCATATTGCCGCCGGACTGCGGACGTCGCTGATTGGTCGTGGGCGTTTTGCCACGACCAATCAGCGACTTGGATTCCATGACAGACAGGGCCGCGACGAATGAATATCCGTGACAGACAGAAGGACAGACAGACGGAAGTGACCCTTAGACAATTATATATATAAATATAAATATACACATACATTATGTTGGTGACTGGGAAGACTATCATATTCCCTATGGAAACTATCAAGCTGATTGTACAGTATGTTCAACCACTTTCCCAAAATTTTATAAATTACATTTTTTACTGGAGACTTCATGTTAGTAAATGTCTATTCGTCTGTCTCCTACTTTAGGGTGTTGTCCCCTAAAAGTGACATAACCAAAGGCAGGTAATCTACGAGGAGTACATTCTGCGCAGCTTCATGTCTTAATGGCTTGCAGCCTTCTTACACAGAGACATCTGATGTTCCTAACTAGATTGAATGCCCTGTGATGTGATCATAACCTGTTAATAACCGAGCGTCTTAGTCGCTGGGATCCAATTTAAGGTCAGTCCATGAAGAATGCCTGGTTATGTAACAAGGATTATTGCTGGGTAATTCGCATTCTCATTCCTTAAGTATCCTGGTTTTCTAACTTATTAGCGACAGCTGTAACAGTTCTTATTGGTTTTGCTTAAGCGGCAACCAGCCCGTGCCCCAAATACTTTATCCTACAGCGTCGATCATACGTCGGACTGACGTGGGCATCATTTAGTCACTGTACAATAAAGTCTGGGGAGGTTTAATAATAATTTCCCTTTGACAATAAGGAACTTGCTGACATTCTTCTCCATTTTAAATATTGGGCCAAGTTAACATTAAAACAGCGCTGTCCGCCGAGCACTACATCACATTTTCTTTTGGAATCCGCAAAATGCTGTATTCTGACAGGAATCAATCCCGATATTGGTTACATCGGGTTTTCACTTGACTGAAGTTGACGGCGCGGATTCTGTCTGGTTTTGTCCCGACAGCATTTGTCTTTTTCAGACACGCACAAAATTGTTACTCAAGACAAATACTGCCAATTTGGAGGCCAAACAGCATCCACAGTAACTCAGTTTGCTTCATTCAATAAATACTTTCGAGCTGGCGGGTTCCCATTAGAATACAGGTTTTCTGGGATTCCGACAGAAACCCCAACTTAGTGCCCGGTAGACAGCATTGAATTAATCTGAGCCTAGACTTACAAAGAGATGAAAAATTTTGTTTTATTTTTGCAGTATTCAACATTCTTAGGAACCAAGGTGATTACTCTGAATTACTAAGCGCCTAGATTTTAATGGAGGTCATAATAGGGGCACTCTGATCCTTGGAAACAGTCCCAAAGATCAAGGACCTGGACTGTGATCAGATCCTTGTTACTGAAGCTAAGCCGCTTTGATTAAACGCCTCCAGCCCAGGCTGGAAAAGCCAATACTTGGGACGCCTGGATTTTATCTCTCTTTATAAAATCTTGTTTGCTTTTGTGGCTGCTGCTTGACATTGAGTACTGCTGCTCAGCTCAGCTTATTTGTAAGCAGAATACCCCAGTCCTTCTCCTGTTCTGTAGTCCCGAGTATATTCCCATTTAATGTATATGCAGCAATAGGATTACTCCGTCCTAGGTGCATTACTCTACATAAATCAATTTTAAAGGGAACGTGTCTACATAAAATGCTGTCCAATCTTCAGGCACCATGTTAAAAAGCAGCCTAAGAGGAGTAGATTGATACATAGCTTGTGAGAAAAAATTCAGTATAATTTGTGCTTAACTACTGAAGTTCCCAGGATTCTCTGTCCAGTGGGCGGTGCTATCAGTGATTGACAGCTTTCTTTGTATAAGTGTGCATACAGACATAGCTGTCAGTCAATGATAGGATTGCCCACCGGACCGATAATCCTAGGAACAGCACAAGCTATATGTCAATCTGCTCAGCCCCCTGCTCTACAACATGGTGCCTGCGGCCTGGACTGCATTTTCAAAGTGACAGGTTTGTTTTAAACCTCATTTACCAAGTGTTTACCCATGCAAACGCCTTATCCAGATTGTTCTGTAATATTATACTGTCAAGCTGAGATTATATTATCCTACATAGTTTGGTGTCGTCAGCAAAGACACTTTACTCTCAATCCCATCCACAAGGTCATTAATTTAAAAAGAATCAGTCCTAGCACAGATCCCTGTGTTCCTCACTGCTGACTATATCCATCCCATTTAGACCATATACCATTTAAAACAACTGTTTTCAGGCTCTTAACCAGTATTTTACCCATCTGCATGTAGGGTAGTTTCTGCTACTGGAGCTTCAGTTCATTGTTCTGAATTTCTAAGAAAAAAAAGTTGTTAATAGGGTTCCTCCAATGAATGGGGAACAGTAGTATGGATCACCATAACATTCAGTTTCCAGATAATGGCACTCTCTACTTTATTCTAAGAAAATCCCCCGATTCCTCTAGACACAGTACATAATAAAAGTGTTAGCCTACAGCCACCACTGGGGGGAGCTATCCACATGGGGGGGATACAGCTACTATTCAACTCAGTGGGGGCAGTAAAATGTCTAATCACTGTCAGAAAGTAGGAAAGTGGCAGGACCTAACGACTAACAAAGCACATAGCGGTCACTGGGTTTGCCTCTATGGTTGGCTGCAAAAAGTGGTCGTTACAGAAGATATAACCAGTGTGTGCAGCAGTGCAATATGTACATATTCTGGTCAGGTAGAGCAGTTAAAATAGGTTTTCTCAAACTTTTCAAAATTGATTCAATGGTTATAAAATAAATTATATTAAAAAAATGTTAACTCATCTAATCAAACCCTCAGCCAATCCTCCGGAGATTACATCACTCATGACACTGCAGTGGCCAATCACTGGCTGTGGCCGGCATGATTCAGTGAATGACGGCTGTGACATCATTACTGCAGAAATAGCAGGGACCGCCAGATCGACCGCACTGAAACAGGTGTTTTTTGGTGAGTAATGATTTTTTTTAGTATTTTATACAATTGTCTATACTCGACCAAATTAAAAGAAAAATCCCAAACAAGCCTTTTAATGAACAAATCAGCTAAGGGAGCCACAAGTTGTCCAACCGGTAATATACGGCCATGTATTGTATGCTGCCTCCTAATGTCAGTGTAAACATCTCGAGAACTCGCCCAGAAATGTTTCTCCAAGGATGACTATTGTATGACCGAGGAGGCCTTATGTTTTCTGATAATAGTCACTCATTATGCCTTAAGGTTCATCAGCTTGGAATTGTAGTGAAAAACAGTAAGCAATTAGTCAGGCCGAGTCTTCTTCACAGAGGGAAGGTCAAACCAATAGATGTGTCATTTTAATTATTTTTGTGTGATCTCACGATTTATGCTCAAACACAGACTCATGCACAAATCATAGAAAGTGCGGCTCAGACACAATATACAGTGATACGCAGTGGACACCATCCAAAATCCATTGTGATCATCTATATCATAGCATTTAAATTCAGGCAGATATAATGATTGACCCCCCCAGCCCCCTGGATACACAACTTCAGGGCTTGCAGTGCCACATAAATGTTCTTATGAAGGCAATATCTAATGTGGTTCTGATTTGATCTGACAATTCATTTATGGTAAGCCCTAAATCCATGCTGTAGATATGTGAATTTGTTTCTAAATCTGGGATAGAGGAGCTGTGGGCCCACCATACTCTGTATAGAGGAGCTGTGGGCCCACCATACTGTGCATAGGGGAGCTGTGGGAACCTAATGTATATAATGGAGCTGTGGGCCCACCATACTGTACATAGGGGAGCTGTGGGAACATAATGTATATAAAGGAGCTGTGGGCCCACCATACTGTGTATAGGGGAGCTGTGGGAACAACATACTCTGTGTAGAGGAGCTGTGGGCCCACCATACTGTGTATAGAGGAGCTGTGGGAACATCATACACTGTAGAGAGGAGCTGTGAGCCCACCATACTGTGTATAGAAGAGCTGTGGGAACATCATACACTGTAGAGAGGAGCTGTGGGAACATCATACTGTGTATAGAGGAGCTGTAGGGACATCATACTCTGTATAGAGGAGCTGTGGGCCCACCATACTGTGTATAGAGGAGCTGTGGTAACATCATACACTGTAGAGGAGCTGTGGGCCCACCATACTGTGTATAGAGGAGCTGTGGGAACATCATACTCTGTATAGAGGAGCTGTGGGAACATCATACTGTGTATAGAGGAGCTGTAGGGACATCATACTCTGTATAGGGGAGCTGTGGGAACATCATACTCTGTATAGAGGAGCTGTGGGAACATCATACTGTGTATAGAGGAGCTGTGGGAACATCATACTCTGTATAGAGGAGCTGTGGGAACATCATACTCTGTATAGAGGAGCTGTGGGCCCACCATACTGTGTATAGAGAAGCTGTGGGCCCACCATACTGTGTATAGAGAAGCTGTGGGAACATCATACTCTGTATAGAGGAGCTGTGGGCCCACCATACTGTGTATAGAGAAGCTGTGGGCCCACCATACTGTGTATAGAGGAGCTGTGGGAACACCATACTGTGTATAGAGGAGCTGTGGGCCCACCATAATGTGTATAGAGGAGCTGTGGGAACATCCTACTCTGTATAGAGGAGCTGTGGGCCCACCATAATGTGTATAGGGGAGCTGTGGGAACATAATACTCTGTATAGAGGAGCTGTGGGAACATCATACTCTGTATAGAGGAGCTGTGGGAACATCATACTCTGTATAGAGGAGCTGTGGGCCCACCATAATATGTATAGGGGATCTGTGGGAACATCATACTCTGTATAGAGGAGCTGTGGGAACATCATACACTGTAGAGAGGAGCTGTGAGCCCACCATACTGTGTATAGAAGAGCTGTGGGAACATCATACACTGTAGAGAGGAGCTGTGGGAACATCATACTCTGTATAGAGGAGCTGTGGGAACATCATACTCTGTATAAAGGAGCTGTGGGCCCACCATAATATGTATAGGGGATCTGTGGGAACATCATACTCTGTATAGAGGAGCTGTGGGAACATCATACACTGTAGAGAGGAGCTGTGGGCCCACCATACTGTGTATAGAGGAGCTGTGGGAACATCATACTCTGTATAGAGGAGCTGTGGGCCCACCATACTGTGTATAGAGGAGCTGTGGGAACACCATACTGTGTATAGAGGAGCTGTGGGCCCACCATAATGTGTATAGAGGAGCTGTGGGCCCACCATACTCTGTATAGAGGAGCTGTGGGAACATCCTACTCTGTATAGAGGAGCTGTGGGCCCACCATAATGTGTATAGGGGAGCTGTGGGAACATAATACTCTGTATAGAGGAGCTGTGGGAACATCATACTCTGTATAGAGGAGCTGTGGGCCCACCATAATATGTATAGGGGATCTGTGGGAACATCATACTCTGTATAGAGGAGCTGTGAGAACATCATACTCTGTATAGAGGAGCTGTGGGCCCACCATACTGTGTATAGAGGAGCTGTGGGCCCACCATACTGTGTATAGAGGAGCTGTGGGAACACCATACTGTGTATAGAGGAGCTGTGGGAACACCATAATGTGTATAGAGGAGCTGTTGGAACATCATACTCTGTATAGAGGAGCTGTGGGCCCACCATACTGTGTATAGAGGAGCTGTGGGAACACCATACTGTGTATAGAGGAGCTGTGGGAACACCATAATGTGTATAGAGGAGCTGTGGGAACATCATACTCTGTATAGAGGAGCTGTGGGCCCACCATACTGTGTATAGAGGAGCTGTGGGCCCACCATACTGTGTATAAAGGAGCTGTGGGAACATCATACTGTGTATAGGGGAGCTGTGGGAACATCATACTCTGTATAGAGGAGCTGTGGGCCCACCATACTGTGTATAGGGGAGCTGTGGGCCCACCATACTGTGTGTAGAGGAGCGGTGGGCCCACCATACTGTGCATAAGGGAGCTGTGGGCCCACCATACTGTGTATAAGGAAGCTGCAGGCCCACCATACTGTGTATAGGGGAGCTGTGGGTCCACCATACTCTGTATAGAGGAGCTGTGGGAACATCATATGCTGTATAGAGGAGCTGTGGGCGTATCATACTGTGTATAAGGGAGCTGCAGGCCCACCATACTGTGTATAGGGGAGCTGTGGGCCCACCATACTCTGTATAAAGGAGCTGTGGGAACATCATACTGTGTATAAAGGAGCTGTGGGCCAATCATACTGTGTATAAGGAGCTGTGGGTCCATCATACTCTGTATAGAAGAGCTGTGGGAACATCATACTCTGTATAGAGGAGCTGTGGGCCTACCATACTGTGTATAGGGGAGCTGTGGGAACATCATACTCTGTATAGAGGAGCTGTGGGCCCACCATACTGTGTATAGAGGAGCTGTGGGCCCTCCATTCTGTGTATAGAGGAGCTGTGGGCCCACCATACTGTGTATAGAGGAGCTGTGGGAGCATCATACTCTGTATAGAGGAGCTGTGGGCCCACCATACTGTGTATAGAGGAGCTGTGGGAACATCATACTCTGTATAGAGGAGCTGTTGGCCCACCATACTGTGTATAGAGGAGCTGTGGGAACATCATACTCTGTATAGAGGAGCTGTGGGCCCACCATACTGTGTATAGGGGAGCTGTGGGAACATCATACTCTGTATAGAGGAGCTGTGGGCCCACCATACTGTGTATAGGGGAGCTGTGGGAACATCATACTCTGTATAGAGGTGCTGTGGGCCCACCATACTGTGTACAGAGGAGCTGTGGGCCCACCATCCTGTGTATAGAGGAGCTGTGCTAACATCATACTCTGTATCGAGGAGCTGTGGGCCCACCATACTGTGCATAGGGGAGCTGTGGGAACATCATACTCTGTATAGAGGTGCTGTGGGCCCAGCATACTGTGTATAGAGGAGTTGTGGGCCCACCATACTGTGTATAGGGGAGCTGTGGGAACATCATACTCTGCATAGAGGAGCTGTGGGCCCTAAATACTGTGTATAGGGGAGCTGTGGGCCAATCATACTGTGTATAAGGAGCTGTGGGTCCATCATACTCTGTATAGAGGAGCTGTGGGCCCATCATACTGTGTATAAAGGAGCTGTGGGTCAATCATACTGTGTATATGGAGCTGTAGGTCCATCATACTCTGTATAGGGGAGCTGTGGGCCCACCATACTGTGTATAGAGGAGCTGTGGGAACATCATACTCTGTATAGAGGAGCTGTGGGCCCACCATAATGTGTATAGAGGAGCTGTGGGAACATCATACTCTGTATAGAGGAGCTGTGGGCCCACCATACTGTGTATAGAGGAGCTGTGGGAACATCATACTCTGCATAGAGGAGCTGTGGGCCCACCATACTGTCTATAGAGGAGCTGTGGGAACATCATACTCTGTATAGAGGAGCTGTGGGCCCACCATACTGTGTATAGGGGAGCTGTGGGAACATCATACTCTGTATAGAGGAGCTGTGGGCCCACCATACTGTGTATAGAGGAGCTGTGGGAGCATCATACTCTGTATAGAGGAGCTGTGGGCCCACCACACTGTGTATAGAGGAGCTGTGGGAACATCATACACTGTAGAGAGGAGCTGTGGGAACATCATACACTGTAGAGAGGAGCTGTGGGCCTACCATACTGTGTATAGAGGAGCTGTGGGAACATCATACACTGTAGAGAGGAGCTGTGGGCCCAGCATACTATGTATAGAGGAGCTGTGGGAACATCATAGTCTGTATAGAGGAGCTGTTAGCCCACCATACTGTGTATAGGGGAGCTGTGGGAACATCATACTCTGTATAGAGGAGCTGTGGGCCCACCATACTGTGTATAGGGGAGCTGTGGGAACATCATACTCTGTATAGAGGAGCTGTGGGCCCACCATACTGTGTATATAGGAGCTGTGGGAACATCATACACTGTAGAGAGGAGCTGTGGGAACATTATACACTGTAGAGAGGAGCTGTGGGCCGACCATACTATGTATAGAGGAGCTGTGGGAACATCATACTCTGTATAGAGGAGCTGTTGGCCCACCATACTGTGTATAGGGGAGCTGTGGGAACATCATACTCTGTATAGAGGAGCTGTGGGCCCACCATACTGTGTATAGGGGAGCTGTGGGAACATCATACTCTGTATAGAGGAGCTGTTGGCCCACCATACTGTGTATAGAGGAGCTGTGGGAACATCATACTCTGTATAGAGGAGCTGTGGGCCCACCATACTGTGTATAGGGAAGCTGTGGGAACATCATACTCTGTATAGAGGAGCTGTGGGCCCACCATACTGTGTATAGGGGAGCTGTGGGAACATCATACTCTGTATAGAGGTGCTGTGGGCCCATCATACTGTGTACAGAGGAGCTGTGGGCCCACCATACTGTGTATAGAGGAGCTGTGGGAACATCATACTCTGTATCGAGGAGCTGTGGGCCCACCATACTGTGCATAGGGGAGCTGTGGGAACATCTTACTCTGTATAGAGGAGCTGTGGGCCCACCATACTGTGTATAGGGGAGCTGTGGGCCAATCATACTGTGTATAAGAAGCTGTGGGTCCATCATACTCTGTATAGAGGAGCTGTGGGCCCATCATACTGTGTATAAAGGAGCTGTGGGTCAATCATACTCTGTATAGGGGAGCTGTGGGCCCACCATACTGTGTATAGGGGAGCTGTGGGAACATCATACTCTGTATAGAGGAGCTGTTGGCCCACCATACTGTGTATAGAGGAGCTGTGGGAACATCATACACTGTAGAGAGGAGCTGTGGGCCCACCATACTGTGTATAGGGGAGCTGTGGGAACATCATACTCTGTATAGAGGAGCTGTGGGCCCACCATACTGTGTATAGGGGAGCTGTGGGAACATCATACTCTGTATAGAGGTGCTGTGGGCCCACCATACTGTGTACAGAGGAGCTGTGGGCCCACCATACTGTGTATAGAGGAGCTGTGCTAACATCATACTCTGTATCGAGGAGCTGTGGGCCCACCATACTGTGCATAGGGGAGCTGTGGGAACATTTTACTCTGTATAGAGGAGCTGTGGGCCCACCATACTGTGTATAGGGGAGCTGTGGGCCAATCATACTGTGTATAAGGAGCTGTGGGTCCATCATACTCTGTATAGAGGAGCTGTGGGCCCATCATACTGTGTATAAAGGAGCTGTGGGTCAATCATACTGTGTATATGGATCATACTCTGTATAGGGGAGCTGTGGGCCCACCATACTGTGTATAGAGGAGCTGTGGGAACATCATACTCTGCATAGAGGAGCTGTGGGCCCACCATACTGTGTATAGAGGAGCTGTGGGAACATCATACTCTGTATAGAGGAGCTGTGGGCCCACCATACTGTGTATAGGGGAGCTGTGGGAACATCATACTCTGTATAGAGGAGCTGTGGGCCCACCATACTGTGTATAGAGGAGCTGTGGGAGCATCATACTCTGTATAGAGGAGCTGTGGGCCCACCATACTGTGTATAGAGGAGCTGTGGGAACATCATACACTGTAGAGAGGAGCTGTGGGAACATCATACACTGTAGAGAGGAGCTGTGGGCCCACCATACTGTGTATAGAGGAGCTGTGGGAACATCATACACTGTAGAGAGGAGCTGTGGGCCTACCATACTGTGTATAGAGGAGCTGTGGGAACATCATACACTGTAGAGATGAGCTGTGGGCCCACTATACTGTGTATAGGGGAGCTGTGGGAGCATCATACTCTGTATAGAGGAGCTGTGGGCCCACCATATACTGTGTATAGAGGAGCTGTGGGTCCACCATACTGTGTATAGAGGAGCTGTGGGAACATCATACTCTGTATAGAGGAGCTGTGGGCCCACCATACTATGTATAGCGGAGCTGTGGGAACATCATACTCTGTATAGAGGAGCTGTGGGCCCACCATACTGTGTATAGAGGAGCTGTGGGAACATCATACACTGTAGAGAGGAGCTGTGGGAACATCATACACTGTAGAGAGGAGCTGTGGGCCCACCATACTGTGTATAGAGGAGCTGTGGGAACATCATACACTGTAGAGAGGAGCTGTGGGCCTACCATACTGTGTATAGAGGAGCTGTGGGAACATCATACACTGTAGAGAGGAGCTGTGGGCCCAGCATACTATGTATAGAGGAGCTGTGGGAACATCATACTCTGTATAGAGGAGCTGTTGGCCCACCATACTGTGTATAGGGGAGCTGTGGGAACATCATACTCTGTATAGAGGAGCTGTGGGCCCACCATACTGTGTATATAGGAGCTGTGGGAACATCATACACTGTAGAGAGGAGCTGTGGGCCCACCATACTATGTATAGAGGAGCTGTGGGAACATCATACTCTGTATAGAGGAGCTGTTGGCCCACCATACTGTGTATAGGGAAGCTGTGGGAACATCATACTCTGTATAGAGGAGCTGTGGGCCCACCATACTGTGTATAGGGGAGCTGTGGGAACACCATACTCTGTATAGAGGAGCTGTGGGCCCACCATACTGTGTATAGGGGAGCTGTGGGAACATCATACTCTGTATAGAGGAGCTGTGGGCCCACTATACTGTGTATAGGGGAGCTGTGGGAGCATCATACTCTGTATAGAGGAGCTGTGGGCCCACCATATACTGTGTATAGAGGAGCTGTGGGCCCACCATACTGTGTATAGAGGAGCTGTGGGAACATCATACTCTGTATAGAGGAGCTGTGGGCCCACCATACTGTGTATAGCGGAGCTGTGGGAACATCATACTCTGTATAGAGGAGCTGTGGGTCAACCATACTGTGTATAGCGGAGCTGTGGGAACATCATACTGTGTAAAGCGGACCTGTGGGCCCACCGTACTGTATATAGCGGACCTGTAGGCCTACCGTACTGTGTATAGGGGAGCTGTGCGAACATCATACTGTGTAAGGCGGACTTGTGGGCCCACAGTACTGTATATAGCGGAGCTGTGGGTCCACTGTACTGTGTATAGGGGAGCTGTGGGAACATCATACTGTGTAAAGCAGAGCTGTGGGCCCAGCAAACTGTGTATAGAGGACATTAGTCAGGGTTAAGCAGGCACTTAAGAAGCATTATTGTTATAGAGACACTGTTTTCTTCTGCACTTGCACAGGGCATTAATATTTTCTAGGGATCCATTTTGCCATCTAGGCACAAAGGAGACATTATACTATGTAAGGTGCACAGTGGTCGCATTATTATTTGGCGCTGTTTTTGTGCCACACAGCAGGTAAGGGACACATACAGCAGCTGCGGCTCAGTATTGGGGTGACAGTAGGATGAGGAGTTTGTGCAGGTTGGGAATAGATGGGGATGGTGCTGGAAATGTGAGAAGTCAAATGTGACTTTGCTGTAATCTCTGCAGACGAGTCCTGGCAGGAGAAGTTGTCGGTCTGGGTCTGATGGAAAAGACAGGAAAAATGAACGATTCCATCAGAAAGAACGTCAGCTGTACGTTACTATATATAACTGTACTGTAATCACTTGTGTGTTCTCCAGGACTGGAATCTACCACTATATGGTCACTATATGGCAGTATTGTAACTTCAGTGCGTCACCATAGTTGTAATCAGGGTTACTGGTTAGGGTCCATATTTTGCTCCCCCTAAGTTGAATAGTTAGCTACGCCTGTGGGTCCATCAAAGATTATAATGATCGGTGCAGCACTAATAAGAAAAGTCTATGAAATTAAGACAAGATAAATGTATGTATGTTATGTATTTTGAAGTAATTATTCAGATCCACTATGGACCCACAGGCAGAAATACTTGACTCGGGAATAATGCACTGTCACCACAAATCCTACTCCATTTCTACGGAGAGATTTATAAAGATTACATACACAATTTTTTTTTTTTAATTCATTGGTTTCCTAAATGCAAAGTTATGTATCTATAACATCTTTATTTTTGGTGGTGTTCTATAATAATGTTCCAAATTCATCATCGCTTCTGTTTTTGTTCAACCTTTCTCCACCAATTGTACACTTTGTCACTAATCTATCTATAACCCGCAATGTTATGTGTATCGAGGAAATCATCCAGCCATTTTTTTAAAAGCTGTTATAGTGTCTGCCATTACTACCTCTTGTGGTCGGCATTCCACAGTCTGACTGCTCTAACTGTAAAGAACCCTTTCCTATTTAGATGCTGGAATCACCTTTCTTCCACCCGTAATGAGTGCCCCCTGGTCCTTAGTATGATCCTTGGAAGGAATAAGGCATGTGCCAGCCTTTTGTACAGACCACACATATCCTTTATTCCTTCCTTTTAATGTAGAAAGAACCATGCTTATGCTTGTCTGTATTTCTATTTGGCTGTGTACAAGGTCATGAGACCAAAAAGTTGTCCCACTGTTCTCCACAGACCTAGTTGCTCATGTTAATGAAATAAGTGCGTGCTCTCATCTGAATTTAACAAAAACAATGTCCATAAACATATCAATAATCTATCAAGGACCTTAAGATAAGGAAAACACTGCTCCTATCATAGTCACAGATGTGGGCGTGTTATAACTATAGGACTCCCCTTGATAAAGCACATCCGTGAAACGTGCGTCGGGGCACTTTCCTCTTTTTATTGTCTCCTCATACATGTCTCATGTCTTTACCCTTTGATTCATGTTTTTTGTTAATAGATGAATTGAACTACTATTACTATTTTTTATATACCTCCCTTGAGTGGTGTGTTTTGGGTACTCTGTATCCATTCCTTAGGTCTCATCTGAATTTGCAGTACCATGGTTCTCTCTACATTGATTGGTCATAGTTACCACTGAGCAGTTCACCCATTCTATTTTGCTGTTATGTGCCTACCATTATCTACAACTGGATAACCTATCTGTTGTCATCAGTGTTAGAAATAGATTGAATGCTTGGAACACTGTGTACACAGAGTGGAAAGGGGAGAAAGCATGTACAGTCTCAGGGAAGTCAAAGAAAACAGGCTACAAATAAGGGGGAAAGTACATGAAGAGGAAGTATAGTAAGTGCAGGATAGAAGTTGTATTGACATATCAGCAAGTGAAAACAGCAGCACCCTGGATGCACAAAGACCTCAACATCCAGCCTGTATTACCGGGAAGAACACTCCCGCAAGAAAAGGATGTGAACTTTGGCTCATACTGAAAATTGCTGATCAATGAAGTCATGAAGAATGAAGATTTTATCATCTTAAAATAACAGCTAACGTATGAAAAAAAAATATATTTTTCTATGTCAATGATGATCTTAGCCTTTAAGCTAATCCTAAACCACAAACAGCAAATTGCTACATAAACCGTACAACAATAGCAAACTCAGCTGTGCTACTTCAGTATGACGATTATCTGTCTAATGTTGGAGAGGTCAGGCCTGTAGAATAGGCAGGTTTACATTATGATATGAAATAATCACAGCTGGCAGGAGATAATAAACATCCGCGGAACATTTGTTTTCTGTCGTGGTAGAAATGAGCCTTTTTTTAAATTTTTTATTTTTTTTTCATCCCTGCTGCATCCTGAATGATTAACGGAGATATGTAAGTGATTTTTCCACAGAGGAAAGCAGTAACTCCAGAGATCTGGTTGGGATGGCTCTGCTCTGATGTCACTAGCTAAATGTTGCTAGGTGATAGGGAGCGAACCTGATCTGCGTGTTTATATATTGTCACAATCGGGCAGAACAGCTGAAAATGCAGTGATGTAAAATTCATACAGAATTCGGCGTCAGGCCGCGGGCGCCCTTCATCCGGGCTGCACAAAGGACTGTTTTTTTCTAGCTTGGACAATGGCAGACGGTGTAATCAGTGACAATACATTTTTTTTTTATATAGAAATTTAAATCATTTGCAGGTTGTAAAAAACTAATAAATTGACCTTTAAACTCCATAATAAACAAAAAAAGGACAAAGCTCATATGATCTGTAGAGACTGAGAACACAGATAATTTTCATGGCACCAATATATTCCGTAGGTCTGTACAGAGCCAGTCTCTATCCCTATCTTTGCACTCATAATAAAAAGAGACACAGTGAACCAGAACAACTATAATACATTTCTAATTGGAGTTATTTGCTAATATTACTATTATTTTACCTCCTACATATTGGAATAGGATCTTGAAGATGGAAATACCCCTTTAAAGGGCTTTTTGGTGATTTTTCATTACTTCTAGGTGGGAGCACACAAATCAGAATGAATCCAGCAGTTCAAACCATTCACTTGAACAAACCAAACTGCAGTAGCAGACAACGCCACACTATATGGATGTCAAAACAGGTCTTGGATCTACCCTTTTCTTAACACTTATGCTGTAACAATTCTTATTGTCGCTCTGATTCATTCTCATCTTAATTACTGCATCTCACTATTAATCAATTTTATCTCACTAAACTCTTCTCTCTACAATATTTCCTGAATACAACAGCCATACTCATATTTCTGTCCAGCAACTACATCGATGCCATGACCCTGTGCCAGCTATTGTACTGGTTGCCCATCCGCTACAGAATACAGCATAAACTTATCACACTCCCCCAATAAGCTCTCCATATTGCCCTACATCTACTCCCATGTACTCTGCCTACTATCAAATCCACGCGCCATTCTCCAATCAGCTATAACTAACTTCCTACAAAAGCTGAACCTTCCACTCCTGTTTTCAAGACTTTTCTTGTGCTGCACCAGTTCCCTAAAATGCACTACTCCAGACAATCTGGTTAATTCCTAGTCTTCACACAGCATGTCCTAAAATGAAAATATTTTTAAGGAGACCTATCACATCACTTCACTGATCTAACTTTACTCAGTTTCTGTCGTCACATATTTTTCCTCAGAACCATGTGCCTTCTTTCATCAGTTTCCCACAAATTCCATGCACTCCCTAGCACTTATTTATAATGTTGGACATATACAAATACTGGCCGGTGACAGGTTCATATAGTATTACATGAACACCCTTATTTATAAAGATGGCTAGCTCATACAATACAAGCACTCTTTACCTTTTGTGCCTTTCACCTATTTCTTCATAGACTTTAAGGTCTTTTGAGCACGGCCCAAACTCCTCCTGCTTGAATTATGCACAGTATCCTACAGACAGTGTCAGGTCGGCGCCATTATATTGATTACAATGATAACTTGGTTGATGAAATCAGTCTTGTGGTTGTTGTTTAATCTTTATTTTCAGTTTTTAGTTAATGCTTTGTTTTTTTCTTCAGTATGTATTCATTATACCAACAAGGAGGATGGTCAGTGAGGGATCAGTGATCTCTCAGCAGTCTGCATTATGAATACTTAATCAGAGCACCACATGAAGACCCCTCACAGGTCGCCCCAGAGCACGAGCAGATCATTAACTAAAAAATGAAAATAAAGATTAAACAACAACCACAAGACAGATTTCATCAACCAAAGTATCATTTTAATCAGTATAACGACGCTAACCTGACACTGTCTGTAGGTTACTGTGCACAATCCTGCTGAGAGGATCCCTTTAATTATGTGTTTTTCTGTAATGTCCGATAGTTTGTACAGTATATGTACCCTTTTGTGTCTACTGTATTATAGTCCAGAGCTGCTTTCACAGTTCTCTATAGGGCTTCGGAGTAGAAATCACCCAGCATGCATTGCTTACTGTATGCAGGAGCTGGCAAAGTGACTTCAATTCTGGGAAGGGTTGCAGTCTTTTACAATAGGCACAAAACAGTAATCTGATGTTAACTATTTTCAATAGGAATCAGGAAAATGAAAAATGCAGCTCTGGAGCATAATGTAGAGCAAGAAAAATAACGGAGACTAAGACAAACTAAGAAAATTCACATATGTGTTATGTCAGATTTTCTGTTTTTATATGAACAGAAAAACTAATGGGGTCCATCAGATTTCTGCATGGTGTCTGTCATTTTACCAGGAGACATACACAGCCGCCATATTTGCTTTGGAGACTCTTAATAAAACCAGATGTGACTCTAGGCCTATTAAAAATAATAATAAATATCGACATTACACAGAATTTTTTACACAGGTTCATTTTATCTTAACACAGGAGCGCCATTATTTCATTCCTGGATTCCTAGATGCTGCCAGGAAGTGACATCCAGGAAACAGGAAATGACACACAAGAAGCCAGGAAGTGACATGTAAGCTGCCAGGAAGTGAAATACAGGAAACAGGAAATGACACACAAAAAGCCAGGAAGTGACATGTAAGCTGCCAGAAGTGACACGCAAACAGCCAGGAAGTGACATGTAAGCTGCCAGGAAGTGACATGTAAGCTGCCAGGAAGTGACATACAGGAAACAGGACATGACACACAAAAAGCCAGGAAGTGACATGTAAGCTGCCAGAAGTGACACGCAAGCAGCCAGGAAGTGACATGTAAGCTGCCAGGAAGTGACATGCAGGAAACAAGAAATGATACACAAGAAGTCAGGAAGTGAGACGTAAGCTCCCAGTAAGTGACATGCAGGAAACACATAAGCAATGAAGTGACATGTAAGCAGTCAGGAAATTACATTTAAGCAAGTGACTACAGACAATATGCAATCTGTATAGGGCCCAAGTGAATGCACTGACGATCATTAGCTAGCACACAGTTTGCATTGTTTGTAACCATGTAAATAAAGTTTTATATGTGTGTTTTTTTATTATATTATATGTATTTCATATGTAGCTCTTTCACAATTTTTCCTGCACTGTGGAAACACTGGTGACAAGCACTTAAGAGAATGGAAATGTTGATATCCAGGATAAAAGTAAACCTATAGGGAATAAATAAGTTACAGTATATCTAGCCATGGTCACTTGTGTGGTGTGGATACCAACAGAGGACAGTTCAACTTTTATTTCTATTATTAATTACAGCTAAAAATTGAGTACAAAACTATATGGAAACAAGGCACATGATAAAGTTTTTCTATCTACTGTATGTTAAGAAATGAGAAAAAAATAACATCAAAACTCATTGGTGAAATTTTCATATTTTAATGCAGGAAAGAAATATATCTTGGTACCGTGTTAGCTAATAGATAGAAAAACATTTAGAATTGAGAGTCCTCAGTGGTTGATACCTTTTAATGGCCAACTGAAAAGATGGTAACAAATTGCAAGCTTTCCAGACTACACAGGTCTCTTCATCAGGAGAGCGCAATCTGTGCAATTTCCTGATGAAGAGACCTGTGCAGTCTCGAAAGCTTGCAATTTGTTGCCATCTTTTCAGTTAGCCATTAAAAGGCATCAACCACTGAGGACTCTCAATTCTAAATATTTTTCATATTTTAATGTGCATTCTGCTATGGATACAAATAAACGTATCTTACAGGGGTATTCCCATCCTGCACATTTATGGCATATCTAGAGGATAAGTCATAAGTACGTGGTAGATGTAAGTCCCACAATGGGCCCTGCATTAATCTCGATATTGAGGCCCTGACACTTGCCACAGTAAGTGGAAATGTGGTTTGACTTCCTTTTATTTGTATGGGATTTCAGGGCTTCATTTTTGAGTTTGATGTGGGCTCGATATGTGGGATCTGTATTTATTATACACTAGATGGTAGCCCGATTCTAACGCATCGGGTATTCTAGAATATGTATGTAGATTATTTATGAAGATTTTAGAATAATACATTGAATACACAGGATTCGGCCAACCGCGACCAATTAGCGAAGTGTGGTTCAAATCCCACGCCAATTCGCGGCCGGACTGCACCTGATTGTTCGCGGCCGGCCACGTAGTATATAGCACAGCCACATAGTATATAACAGCCCACATAGTAAATAGCACAGCCACGTAGTATATTGCACAGCCACGTAGTATATAGCACAGCCACGTAGTATATAGCACAGCCCACGGAGTATATAGCACAGTCCACAGAGTGTATAACAGCCCACATAGCATATAACACAGCTCACATAGTATATAACAGCCCATGCACGCAGTATATAACACAGCCCACGTAGAGTATAACACAGCCCACGTAGTGTATAACACAGCCCACGAAGTGTATAACACAGCCCACGTATATAGCACAACCCACGTAGTATATTGCACAGCCACGTAGTATATTGCACAGCCACGCAGTATATTGCACAGCCACGTAGTATATTGCACAGCAATGTAGTATATTGCACAGCAACGTAGTATATTGCACAGCAACATAGTATATTGCACAGCCCACGTAGTATATAGCACAGCCCACGTAGTATATAGCACAGCCCACATAGTATATAACAGCCCACGTAGTATATAACAGCCCACGTAGTATATAACAGCCCACGTAGTGTATAACACAGCCACGTAGTATATTGCACAGCCACGTAGTATATTGCACAGCCTACGGAGTATATAGCACAGCCCCATAGTATATAGCACAGCCACGTAGTATATTGCACAGCCCACGTAGTATATTGCACAGCCCACGTAGTATATTGCACAGCCAACATAGTATATAGCAATGTGGGCATCATATCCCTGTTAAAAAAAATAATTAAAATAAAAAATAGTTATATACTAACCTTCCGTTGGCCCCTGGATCCAGGCGAAGCGTTTACCAATGCTCCTCGCACGCTCCGGTCCCAACAGTGCACTGCGATCTCGCGAGATGATGACGTAGCAGTCTCGCGAGACCGCATGCATGGAACGGTCACCGGGGCGTCGCGAGGAGCGGGAAAGGCTTGTTCTGGATCCGAGAGGCCGACAGAGGGCGAGTATATAACTATTTTTTATTTTTTTATTATTAACATTAGATGTTTTTACTATTGAAGCTGCATAGGCAGCATCAATAGTAAAACGTTGGTCACACAGGGTTAATAGCAGCGTTAACAGAGTGCGTTACACTGCGGCATAACGCGGTCTGCTAACGCTGCCATTCACCCTGTGTGAGCGCTGACTGGAAGGGATTATGGAGCGGGCACTCACTACGGGGAGTAAGGAGCGGCCATTCTGCCGCCGGACTGTGCCCGTCGCTGATTAGTCGTGGCTGTTTTGCCGCGACCAATCAGCGACTTGGGATTTCCGTGACAGACAGACAGAAAGACGGAAGTGACCCTTAGACAATTATATAGTAGATCCTGTGCCTATCCTACAAATGTACCAGATAGGGATGCCCCTTTAAAGACAATTTTATATGTAAGAACAAGCATGTTGGCAACCACAAAATAAGACTTAATACATATACATCACTGCTGAAATGCAGAGGAGAAAAAAATAGAAAAAATTCATGTAAAAATTATCTTTAAGGGGTTAAGTGGGCGATCTACAGTAAATCTAAGATATTATTGTCTTAGCTTCCATGCTGAACTAAATAGTACATGACATAAAAATATAATCTGAGCATAATAAAGAATAGCAACATTTAGCTCTAAGTGCCATGTACAGATATATAGATCTTCTGAATAACAGCATTCCAAATCTGAATTACAGTCCTTGTAGGTGACAATTGACCTCACATCGGCCTACACAAATTTATAGGCCTTTAATCCACTGAAAGTAAAGTCTCTTATGTAACTGGAAGAGCAGCGACCAAGCTCTTCACAGAAATGACATCACAAATAAAGAGCAAACACCGAGTCCTAAACTGCAGGGATTATTAAGCATTTTATAAAACTAATACTCATCATAAGTCCTAACCATAACCCTAGTCCTAAACATAACTTCCGTCCAAGTCCTAACTATAACCCTAAATAACACTAGCTTTACCCCTTGTTCTAGTCCTAAATATAACCCTAACTCTGGTCCTAGCTCTAACTATAACCCTAGCCTTAACTCCCGTCCTACCCCTAACTATAACCCTAACCATAACCCTAGCTTTAACTCTTGTCCTAGTCCTAAATATAATCCTAGCCCTAAAGGTACCGTCACACTAGACGATATCGCTAGCGATCCGTGACGTTGCAGCGTCCTGGCTAGCGATATCGTCCAGTGTGACAGGCAGCAGCGATCAGGCCCCTGCTGTGCTGTCGCTGGTCGGGGAAGAAAGTCCAGAACTTTGTTTCGTCGCTGGACTCCCCGTAGACATCGCTGAATCGGCGTGTGTGACACAGATTCAGCGATGTCTTCACTGGTAACCAGGGTAAACATCGGGTAACTAAGCGCAGGGCCGCGCTTAGTAACCCAATGTTTACCCTGGTTACCATCGTTAAAGTAAAAAAAAAAAAACACTACATACTTACCTACCGCTGTCTGTCCTCGGCGCTCTGCTTCTCTGCTCCTGCTGTGAGCACAGTGGCTTTCCGGCTGCCCGACGCTCACAGCCAGACCAGAGAAGCAGAGCGCCGAGGACAGACAGTGGTAGGTAAGTATGTAGCGGTTGTTTTTTTTACTTTAACGATGGTAACCAGGGTAAACATCGGGTTACTAAGCGCGGCCCTGCGCTTAGTAACCCGATCTTTACCCTGGTTACCGGGGACCTCGGGATCGTTGGTCGCTGGAGAGCTGTCTGTGTGACAGCTCTCCAGCGACCAAACAGCGACGCTGCAGCGATCCGGATCGTTGTCGGTATCGCTGCAGCGTCGCTTAGTGTGACGGTACCTTAACTCTCCTCCTAGCCCTAAATATAACCCAAAGTCTTGCCCTAGACCTTAAAGGGACACTGTCACCTGGATTTGGAGGGAACAATCTTCAGCCATGGAGGCGGGGTTTTTGGGTTTTTGATTCACCCTTTCCTTACCCGCTGGCTGCATGCTGGCTGCAATATTGGATTGAAGTTCATTCTCTGTCATCCATAGTACACGCCTGCGCTGTGCAAGGTTACCTTGTGCAGGCGTGTAATACGGAGGACAGAGAATGAAGTTCAATCCAATATTGCAGCCAGCATGCAGCCAGCGGGTAAGGAAAGGGTGAATCAAAAACCCAAAAACCCCGCCTCCATGGCTGAAGATTGTTCCTTCCAAATCCAGGTGACAGTGTCCCTTTAACTATAACCCTAGCACTAACTTCCGTCCTAACCATAACTGTAAACCTAACCATAACCCTAGCTTTAACGCTCATCCTAGCCGTAACTATAACCCTAAGGCCGGTGTCCCACTTGCAACTGCAATGCGTGAAACTTGCGCAAGTCTCTCGACTCCGTAATCGGTACTGCCGCCGGCACTCGGGCCATAGTGTTTAGCTGCATAGAGATACATGGAACTGCACACTCCGGTCCTGCGGCGGTGCCGGGTATTGAGGCAAGAGACTCGCGCAAGTTTCTCGCATTGCATTTGCAAATGTGACATCAGCCTAACATTTAGGCAATGTTCCCACGTTGCAGAATGTATGCAGAATTTTCCGCAACAAAACTGGACTCCCCTGCCAGGAAATCAGCTTGCGTTTTTCGAGCCTTTTTTTTTTTGCGCTATTATTGCTTATCGGTCATGCTTTTTTCACGGTTTTCATGCGTTTTTTTTTTCTATGTGTCCAAATGCAATTCTATAGCGGCAAAAATGCAGATTTTCTGCAAAATTAATGAACATGCGTTTTTTTTCCACAATGCGATTCCGCTGCGGAAAAAAACGCAGCACGGGCACAACAATTGCGGAATGCCATTAAAAATAATGGGATGCTTTATGTAAGCGTTTTTTAAGTGCTTCCTCAGCGGGGGAAAAAGCCGCAGAAACGCTTAAAAAAACGCTTAAAAAGCGAAATGTGGGCACATAGCCTAACTCCCGTCCTAGCCCTAACTATAACCTCAACTCTTGTCCTAGATATGACGATAATCCTAAACCTCTTTAGTGTTAGAAAAAGTATGTAAAGTTAAGTTTAGCTTAATCTTTGTAGTTTTTTTTTTTGTTTTTTTTTTTTAACAGAGGACACATTTTATAGTTTGCCCAGCAAGTGAAAGCAGAGGCAGACAGGAGTTGCTGTCTGTACAGTGCACAGCAATAGAAATGAGTTTGCCATTAACTGTTGCACTCTGCATAGGCAGAGACAGATGACAACGCTCACTTCGTCTGAGAGCTTTGTCATCGCGGTCTCTACATATGCAGAGTTCAGCAGCTGATGACAAACTCCTCTCGAACTTTTGCATTCTGCGTAGGAGCCTGTTACACAGATTTAGACGTCAAAGCAGCTCCTGGTTTCCTTAATCAACTAGTTCTTTGGCTGCCAGATCTCCACTTGTCCAGGAGTCTCTCAGACATATTAGTTGAGTATCTTTCACGATACAGAAGCAGCAAATGTTCTTCTACCACGATGGGAGCCGGTTTGTCTTGGGGCTACTTGTGTCACCCTTGGATCTCCAAAACCTTTTAATTTAAACCCCCCTTAACAGATAAATGTTGACTGAAGGGAGTCCACTCTTTGGAGCGCCTTACGGCCCACCTCATTAACACCCAGGAGAAAGTTGCCCTGGAACGTCGAGGAGGTCTATGACACCACAACCAACTTCCAAGGAGCCTCATGGAGTCACGACCATAACACCTCTTTTCTTTGTCCCTTCTGTCCTAACCCTCCACTCATTTCTTATCCCTTGTATCCCCCTTTCCCACCTTATCATCTTTTCTTTTTCTCTTCTTATGAAACACTGAATTGTACATATTTTTGAGAGTTTAGAACACTGGACAATAACCTGAATTTTGTATTATTAAAAATTAAAGTAATATTTATTAATAACATTATACACATACGGTAATTATAAATTACGGTAATTATTCTTATAAAATTTCAATAAAAATTACAGTTAGGAAAAAAGAGGAATGCAAGCGATTTAGACCTTATATTACAAAAAATGGACCAAAAAGTCACATTAAAAGTGTACAAAAGCTTATGTACTGTCACACTGTGCCGCTGATCCCGGGACAGATGGAAAGTCTGAACAGAGCAGACATTTCACCTTGTCCTGATCCCGGCATTTAGCAGGTAATGGGTCAGACACTTTGCTGACAAAAAGTCTGGAGCCCGGCTGCTGCGTTCCAGCAGAATACTACTTCTTCCAAGGTCAGCCATAAAACCAAGTAATGGCAGCAAGTGATACAACACTGTGGCAGTATAGAATAAGACGTACTTGTGCCATTCTAAGTCTCAAACACAGCATGTAACTGCAGCCCCAGTGGTAATCTGCAGGTAAATACCATTTTAAAGATGTCTAACTGTCTAATTATAAGTGTGGTCACTGGGAGAATAGGATGTTATCTTCTCCCTGCAGCCGCTGGCTTCCCTTCATAATGGCAGCACTGGGGCAGTCACTACACAGAATAAAACTTAATTTTCTCCCAGCAGCTGCACTTCTGATAATAATGTTTAAAATGATATTGCAGAATACCACTATAGCTGCAGGTAAATACCATTATTTTGCTGAGGGGTTCCCTTTAAATATAAAAGACAATTACTTGGCATCTTCATTTCTTTTATGCAGTTGTAGGACAAAACCAAGGTCAGTGCAGACTCCTTATTTTTAGAAGGAAAATGTCTTGGCACCTACAGTATCTAAATACTGTCTATAAAGTAGTGATATTTGGTCATTTAAAATATCCAAATAATACTACCAGATAATACATACATAGTAGTGCTATACAGTGAATACATAAGTGCCACACAATGGCCAAACAGTGATAGAGTGGTCAAATATTATCACTACTAGATGGTGGCCAATTCTAACGCATCGGGTATTCTAGAATATGTATGTAGTTTATTTATGAAGATTTCATAATAATGCAATGAATATACAGGATTCAGCCGGCCGGGCGCGACCAATTAGCGAAGAATGGTTCAAATCCCACGCCAATTCGCGGCCGGACTGCGCCTGTTGCTGATTGTTCGCGGCCGGCCACATAGTATATAACACAGCCCACACAGTATATAACACAGCCCACGCAGTATATTACACAGCCCACGTAGTATATTACACAGCCCAAGTAGTATATAGCAGGGGTGGCAAACTGCATTCCTCGAGGGCCTCAAACCATGCGTGTTTTCAAGATTTCCTTAGCATTGCACAAGGTGCTGGAATCATTCTCTGCAGGTGATTAAATTATCACCTGTGCAAAGCAAGGAAATCCTGAAAACATGACCTGTTTGCAGCCCTCGAGGAATGCAGTTTGACACCCCTGGTATATAGCACAGGTCATGTAGTATATAACACAGCCACGTAATATATAGCACAGCCAGACGCATAGGCAGCATCAATAGTAAAACGTTGGTCACACTTACAGGGTTAATGCCACCGTCAATGTACTGCGTTACACCGCGTTATGCCGCAGTGTAACGCAGTCCATTTAATGGACTTCTGAAACCATATGTGGGCGCTGACTGGAGGGGAGTATGGACGGGGCACTGACTGGAGGGGAGTATGGAGGGGGTACTGACTGGAGGGGAGTAGGGAGGGGCCAATTCGCGGCCGGACTGTGCCAGCCAGCCGCGACCAATCAGCGACGTGGGATTTCCGTGACAGACAAACAGACGGAAGTGGAAAACAGACAAACAGACAGAAGTGGACCTTAGACAATTACATAGATAGATAGGTTGGCAAATATCAACACACAATGCCCAAACAATAGTGCCATATTACAGTAAGTACCGCCACATAGTACCCAAAAATAGCACTGTGCAGAGCCTAAATTATACACACCAGTGAGTGCCCACTCCATTATAGGCAGTGGTGGACAACAGGAAATTGCAATATACCTTAGTAATGGGATAGAGAAGTCCTCTAGGAAGGTGAGGACACTATTAGTGATGGAATAGAGAATTCCTCTGGAAGGTGATGACATTATTAGTGATGGGGCAGAGAAGTCCTCTGGGAAGGTGAAGACACTATTAGTGATGGGGAAGGGAAGTCCTCTGGAAGGTGAGGACACTATTAATGATGGGGTAGGGAAGTCCTCTGGAAAGGTGAGGACACTATTAGTGATGGGGTGGGGAAGTTCTCTGGGAAGGTGAGGACACTATTAGTGATGGGGTAGGGAAGTCCTCTGGAAAGGTGAGGACACTATTAGTGATGGGGTGGGGAAGTTCTCTGGGAAGGTGAGGACACTATTAGTGATGGGGTAGGGAAGTCCTCTGGAAAGGTGAGGACACTATTAGTGATGGGGTGGGGAAGTTCTCTGGGAAGGTGAGGACACTATTAGTGATGGGGTAGGGAAGTCCTCTGGAAAGGTGAGGACACTATTAGTGATGGGGTGGGGAAGTTCTCTGGGAAGGTGAGGACACTATTAGTGATGGGGTAGGGAAGTCCTCTGGAAGGTGAGGACACTATTACTGATGGGGTAGGGAAGTCCTCTGGGAAGGTGAGGACACTATTACTGATAGGGTAGGGAAGTCCTCTGGAAAGGTGAGGACACTATTAGTGATGTTGTAGGGAAGTCCTCTGGAAGGTGAGGACACTATTACTGATGGGGTAAGGAAGTCCTCTGGGAAGGTGAGGACACTATTAGTGATAGGGTAGGGAAGTCCTCTGGAAAGGTGAGGACACTATTAGTGATGGGGTAGGGAAGTCCTCTGGGAATGGGAGGACACTATTAGCGATGGGGTAGGGAAGTCCTCTGGAAGGAGAGGACACTATTAGTGATGGGGTGGGGAAGTTCTCTGGGAAGGTGAGGACACTATTACTGATGGGGTAGGGAAGTCCTCTGGGAATGGGAGGACACTATTAGCGATGGGGTAGGGAAGTCCTCTGGAAGGTGAGGACACTATTACTGATAGGGTAGAGAAGTCCTCTGGGAAGGTGAGGACACTATTAGTGATGGGGTAGGGAAGTCCTCTGGGAAGGTGAGGACACTATTAGTGATGGGGTAGGGAAGTCCTCTGGGAAGGTGAGGACACTATTACCCATGTCCAAGTGTTAATATAATGGAAAAAATTAAAATCTCCCCAAATTTGTCATACATGGTATAAAAGACTTGCCCAATTCTTCTAGTTGTTCAGTCTATTGATCTAACACTGCAGCTCTCATGTGAGTATACAGCCGTGACCCATGCCGTGTACCCACCCCAGGCACACACATAGGAAAAAATGAAAATACCATAACCTATTAAAATACATACAGACTGTATCAATGCAAAGCGTTTCAGATTGGCAGCCACACCACATCTGGCGCCTGCTGGTACAGGGCAAGAGGTTTATTACTTGGCATCAGAGATGTTTGGAAAACACTCAGTGTAATACGGGACGAATGCCAGATCACTGGATTTATTGCAGCGCGCACAGCCAGCTGTGTGTAATATCTGCCATTATAAAAAGGAGCTCGAGGGGGATGGGAGACGATTATTATTTTATATACGTGAAATTAGGAGGCAGGATTTCATGAATTTACTGTGACATTGTAAAAGTCATTTATGTTAGTCATTACTTTTAAATGAGCCCCCATTAAAATTAACCCCCGTCCCCCGGCTATATTACATTCTAGCTGTCTATAATCTACAATCGGTCCCATATAAACAAGCATGTGACAGACGGTGATCCTCATATCTCCCTAAATTGCTGAGTAATCTGCAGTCAGAGATTATAAGGGCGATGCGATGGTAGGGCGATGTGATAGCAGGGCGATGTGATGGCAGGGTGATGTGATGGCAGGGTGATGCGATGCCAGGGCGATGCCATGCCTGGGCGATGTGATGTCAGGGCGATGCGATGGCAGAGCGATGCGATGACAGGGCGATGCGATGGCAGGGCGATGCAATGGCAGGGCGATGCGATGGCAGGGCGATGCGATGGCAGGGCGATGCAATGGCAGGGCAATGAGATGCCTGGGCCATGAGATGCCTGGGCCATGAGATGCCTGGGCCATGAGATGGCAGGGTGATGCGATGACAGGGTGATGCGATGGCAGGGTGATGCGATGGCAGGGTGAAGCGATGGCAGGGTGATGCAATGGCAGGGCAATGAGATGCCTGGGCCATGAGATGCCTGGGCTATGAGATGGCAGGGTGATGCGATGACAGGGTGATGCGATGGCAGGGTGAAGCGATGGCAGGGTGATGCGATGGCAGGATGATGCGATGGCAGGGTGATGCGATGGCAGGGTGATGCGATGGCAGGGTGATGCAATGGCAGGGTGATGCAATAGCAGGGCAATGCGATGGCAGGGTGATGCGATACCAGGGCGATGCGATGGCAGGGCGATGCGATGGCAGGGTGATGCAATGCCAGGGCAATGTGATGCCAGGGCCATGAGATGCCTGGGCCATGAGATGGCAGGGCGATGCGATGGCAGGGCGATGCGATGGCAGGGCGATGCGATGGCAGGGCGATACGATGGCAGGGTGATGCAATGGCAGGGTGATGCAATGGCAGGGCTTATGCAATGGCAGGGCGATGCGATGGCAGGGCGATACGATGGCAGGGTGATGCGATGCCAGGGCAATGCGATGCCAGGGCGATGAGATGATGCGATGGCAGGGCGATGCGATGGCAGGGCGATGCGATGGCAGGGCGATACGATGGCAGGGTGATGCAATGGCAGGGTGATGCAATGGCAGGGCTTATGCAATGGCAGGGCGATGCGATGGCAGGGCGATACGATGGCAGGGCGATACGATGGCAGGGTGATGCGATGCCAGGGCAATGCGATGCCAGGGCGATGAGATGATGCGATGTCAGGGCGATGCGATGGCAGGGCGATGTGGTAACATGGCGATGTGATAGCAGAGCAATGCGATGGCAGGGCGATGCAATGCCAGGGCGATGAGATGCCCGGGCAATGCGATGGCAGGGTGATGCTATGCCAGGGCGATGTAATGGCAGGGCGATGCGATGCCAGGGCGATGTGATCCGAGAGCAATGTGATGCCAGGGCGATTTGATACCAGGGCGATGCGATGTCAGGGCAATGTGATGGCAGGGTGATGCGATGGAAGGCGATGCGATGCCAGGACAATGCGATGCCAGGGCGATGAGATGCCAGGGCGATGAGATGGCAGGGCGATGAGATGGCAGGTCGATGAGATGGCAGGGCGATGCCATGCCAGGGCGATGTGATCCAGGGCGATGTAATGGCAGGGCGATGCGATGCCAGGGGGTTGCGATCTGAGAGCAATGTGATGCCAGGGCGATTTGATACCAGGGAGATGCGATGCCAGGGCAATGCGATGGCAGGGCGATGCGATGGCAGGGTGATGCGATGGAAGGTGATGCAATGCCAGGGTGATGAGATGCCAGGGCGATGTGATGGCAGGGTTATGCGATGCCAGGGCGATGAGAAGCCAGGGCGATGCAATGGCAGGGTGATGAGATGCCAGTGCGATGAGATGCCAGGGTGATGTTATGGCAGGGTGATGCGATGCCAGGGCGAGGTGATGACTGGGTGATGCGATGGCAGGGTGATGAGTTGCCAGGGCGATAATATGCTAGGGCGATGAGATGCCAGGGCGCCCAGCAGTCCTCATTCACATGCAATGCTCCACTGGTCCAAAACTCAGCAGAACCTACTTTTACAGCTCTCTGCTGACATCTTGTGGACGAATGTGTGTACAACAACTAAACACTGAAATAAAAGGGATGTAGGGATTGTTTTGCTCATTTTTATATCTCTAAGAATTAGTAACATAGTTAGTTAGGCCGAAAAAAGACATTTGTCCATCCAGTTCAGCCTATATTCCATCAGAATAAATCCCCAGATCTACGTCCTTCTACAGAACCTAATAACTAAGATACAATATTGTTCTGCTCCAGGAAGACATCCAGGCCTCTCTTGAACAACTCAACTGACTTCATTTGGCATTCACAAAGTTTTTTTTTTAGAAAAAAAAAAGCTCAGGAAGAGTTCAGAAATCAATATTTTGTGGAATAACCATGATTATTAATCACAGCTTTCATGCGTCTTGGCATGCTTTCCACCAGTCTTTCACTCTGTTTCTGGCACAAAAATGTAAGCAGTTCTTCTTTGTTTGATGGCGTGTGACTATCCATCTTCCTCTTGATTACATTCCGGAGGTTTTCAATAGGGTTCAGGTCTGGAGATTGGGCTGCCCATGACAGGGGTTTGATGTGGTGGTGTTGCCAGAGCTGTGTGTATGGGGGCAGACAAAGGTTCAGTTTAGCTTTTTGGCACCCCTCTTAGCACTCCTCAGCTGTGGCACATGCCCAGGTTGCCCCCGACCCTTCAGCCATACTCAGATATTTAAAATACGTATAAATAAAATGGCTCAGTGGCAACTTCAGCTTTGCTATATGTAAATGTGAGGTTTTGGGTCGCAGTTATGTTCCATCTTCAGATGACCATTTTTGACCCAGTTTGACAATCAATCAGACACAAGTAGGTGATTCGAGATTCTGCACTGTCATCATAGAGTCCCATACAGGTGGTAAAGGCGGCAATCAAAGACGGACGCTGATACCGGAGGTCCACAACACACAGGAAGACAAGAAAGCCACACAATGCATCCAATGATGCAACCATCATACTGGAGCGACAGAGCTGGCCTGTAATACACAGATTCTGTGCCGCAGGTCCCCTCTCGGGGGTTGTCCATGGTCTGCAAAAACATGGCTGTGTGTGATAGTGCAGCTCCACCACATATACATTGATGGGGATGATCTGCAATACCAGACACAACCCATAGACAGGAGTGGCGCTGTTTGTAAAGGAAAGACACAAAGGGAGAAGACCTAAAAGTAGATTCGGAGTCACGGCATGATTGCAACAACTTTGATATTTCTGCCTATACATATATTGCAGCCATCAACATGACAAACGTATCGCACTGTATTGATGCATTAGGGAGCCCGTGCTATGGGGAAATACATAAGGAACACTTCATGGAATGTTATCACAATTTCCCGGCATTTCTGGTAAGAAGACTTCGGTCACTACGAGGTGATCTGCCTTACCTGATATACTTGCTTTGTTGATGGATGGTTGGTTACACATTGCTGATCTCCTATAAGACAGAACAGAAGACATTATGTATGAGATAAGGGGCCACAAACTACAGCAGCTCTATAGGCAAAATACAGAAGAGAAACACCGCCATCTGCTGGCCATATGGCTGAACTACTGCTTCACTCAAGGACCAAAACTCGATTGTGTTTGTTCTATTATTTTAAAGAGGATCAGTCACCAGGTCCGAGGTGTCCAGTTTCTGCATTTACTACATTCCCCCTGATCCCCTGAGTATTTTTCTTTTTTATCTGCCATATGGTGCCAGAGTTATGTGCCTTTTTAGGGCATGCTACTTTTTTTTATGGTCTATACCGTACAGTGGCTTTAAAAAAAACAAAACAGAATACTACAAAAATAAAAGCCATAGCTGGACACACCCCAGTGACAGATCCTCTTTAAGGAACTTGTTTCTCCATTACAGGAAAAAAACAATGTTTTATTATTTATATACATTAAAATATGAGCAAAAAACGTCCACTTTTGACCCGGTGAAAAGGGTAAATTCACACATTGCAGAAGAGTCTGCGACTTTCTGGTTTATCCGAAACGACCCGATTCCGACCAATGGAATCGATTTTTAGACGCAGACATGTTTGCGACAAATTCTGCAGAATATGAAAATGACCCTCTGTGGATTTCATACCGCCAAAATGTATCAGCTATCCACAGGATAACAGAAAGGGGGCGAATGACGGGGAACCTCACCGCTAGGACCCCCACCAAGCACAAGAACAGGGGTCCTGTGTCCTCCATTGCACTGCACAGGTGTAATGCTTCTCCAGTCAATCTTTATTGCACTGCAGAAGTTCACCAAGTGCTGAACTCTTTCACTTCAACGGACCCAAAATGATCCTGTACGACCACCGATCCATTCAAAAGGGAGATGTAGAACCTTGATCTTCTGATCGGAATGAGGGTCCTCTTTAAAAATTGTATTTCAAAATGTAGCCTAATTTTTTTTAGTGAAAAACCTCTTTAAGCTCTCGCTGGAGTACACTGACCCAATTCGTTAAGTGCTGTTTGCCACTTCCACGCATCATACGTCTTGGCTAGGAAGGGGCTCCCGACCTTGGAAGTCTAGATATGTCCTGGCAAATCGCATTGGCACAGGAGCTGCGCACGCGCGGTTGCAGCCAGGAATAGAGCAAACAGCTGTGCCTGTATCACTCCTGCCTGATAACCCCCTAAATGCTGCGATCGATATAGATACAACATAAAGTAGGCTGGGAGAGAGAGGGGGCTCCCTCTCCCGTCCGATCGGCCCCACCGTGACGTCAACGCGAGGGCCCGATCGTTACCATGGTGACCCAAGGTCGTCATCATGATGACATCTGGGTCACCAAACTACGCTAAGCCTGTTATATCATGCTCAGAGCAAGGTCTAAGAGGCTTCTGTCAGTGCAGCACTGACAGGTATAATGCATTGCAAGGAATAAACAAACTGTGAAGTCCATTATTTCCTATTAGCCCTTATAAAAATTTGGGTCTAAAACAACATTTTAGCGGTAAAAAGGTTATTATTCTTTCTTCACCGGGTGTAGTTTGTAAAATGGGGCCACTTATGGGGGGTTCTGCTGTTCTGGCACCACAGGGGCTCTGCCATTGTGACATGCCACCCGCAAACAAGTGCAGGAAAATGTGAACTCCAATATGGCGCGTCTTCCCTTCTGAGCTTTGCACTGTCCCACAAAGAAGTTTTTGACCACATATGGGGTATCAGTATACTCTGGAGAAATTGCACAACAAATTGTATGGTCCAGTTTGCTCCTGGTACCCTTGTGAAAATGAAAAATTTGGGGCAAAACCAACATTTTTGAGGGAAAAAGGGGTTCAAGGTGCTCACCACACATCTTGTGGGGTCACTTGTTAGGAGTTTCCACTGTATAGGTACATCAGGTGCTCTCCAAACGTGGCTAATTATTCCAGCTTTAGTGTTCAAAAGGTGAAATGGCGCACCTTCTCTTCTGAGCTCTACAGTGCGCCTAAACAGTAGTTTTCCAACACATATGGGGAATCAGCATACTCAGGAGAAATTGCAAAAAAATAGTTTGGTGCATTTTCTCCTGTTACCCTTGTGAAAATGCAAAATGTGAGGCTTAAACAACATTTGTGTGAGAAAAATATGATTTTTCATTTTCTCGGCTCAATGTTATAAAATTATGTGAAGCACCTGGGGACTCAACGTGCTCACCACATATCTAGATAAGTTCCTTGAGGGGTGAAGTTTCCAAAATGTGGTCACTCAGGAAAAATTGCACAACAAATTTCATGGTGTATTTTCTACTGTTACCCTTGTAAAAATACAAAATTTGGGGGTAAAGTAACATTTTTATTGGAAAAGTAAAACATTTTAATTTTTCCTTCCACATTGCTTTAGTTCCTGTGAAGCACCTGAAGATTTAATAAACTTCTTAAATGTGGTTTTGAGCAGTTTAAGGGGTGCACTTTTTAGAATGGTGTCACTTTTGGATATTTTCTGTCATATAGGTCCCTCAAAGTTACTTCAAATGTGATGTGGTCTTTAAAAACATGGTTTTGTAAATTTTGTTGGAATAATGAGAAAACTTTTAACCTTTCTAACCAAAAAGATATACTGTATAATTTTCCAAAATTGTGCTGATGTAAAGTAGACATGTGAGAAATGTTATTTATTAACTATTTTGTGTGACTCTCTGATTTAGGGGCATAAAAACAAAAATTTTGAAAATTATAACACTGGAACGCTTCAACAGATCCCACTGATTCTGAGAATGTTTGTTTGTTTTTTCGTGACATATTGTACTTCATGTCAGTGGTAACAATTATTCGATATGACTTGCATTTATTTGTGAAAATATCAGAAATTTGCTGAAAAGTTAAAAATTTTTCAAAATGTTCAAACTTTTAATTTTAATGACCTTAAAGCAGAAAGTTATGGTGCACAAAGTATTTAATAAATAACATTTACCACATGTCTACTTTACATCTGCATCATTTTTAAACATATTTTTGTTGTTAGGAAGTTACATGGGTTAAAATTTGATCAGCAATTTCTCATTTTTCTGACAAAACTTACAAAACTTTTTTTTTTAGAGACCACATCACATTTGAAGTGATTGGACTATATGACATAAAATACCCAAACATAAAAATTGCACCCCTCAAAGTCCTAAAAATCACATTCAAGAAGTTTACTAACCCTTCTGATGCTTCACATGAACTAAAGCAATGTGAAAAAAAAAAAAAATGAACATTTAACTTTCTTTTCACAAAAATCCACAAGGGTAAGGCTGGTTTTACACTTGCCGTGTTTTTTCGGCCCGTTTTTGCACCCCAATGCATTTTTATGGGGCTGCATAAATGGGCCGCAAAAATTCAAAGGAGCGCCGTACGGCCGTGAGGGCTGTGAAAAAATATCGAGCTTGTTCGATATATATTTCATGGCTTACAGACACGGGCCCCATTGAAAATTAGTGGGGCTGCAAAAACAACGGAAGGTTGTTTTTGCGGTGCACAGTGACTTCCGGTTTTGCAGACCGCTGTTTTTTCCCCCAATACTTTTGCTATAGTATTGGGGACCCGAAAAACGGAGATCCACAAGTTTTTTGCGGTCCGTTATTGTGGCAGACCGTAAAAATTGCAGCAATACCGCACGCAAAAAAAGCCCGCAGTAACGGGCCGCAAAAAACACGTTAAGTTTAAAAGAAACCTAACGGGAGAAAATTTGTTGTGCAATTTCTCCTGAGTATGTCGATACCACATATGTTGGAAAAATCCACTGTTTGGGCCCACGGCAGGTCTCGGAAGGAAAAGAGCACCGTTTGACTTTTTGAACACAAAAAATTTTGGAATCCAGAGTGGACGCCATGTCCAGATTGGAGAGTCCCTGATGTGCCTAAACAGTAGAAACCCCCCCATAAGTGTCACCATTTTTGAAACTAGACCCCCTAGGGAACTTATATAGATGTGTCATGAGCACCTTGAACACCCAGGTGCTTTACAGAAGTTTATAAAGTAGAGCTGTGAAAATACAAAATCACATTTTACTCGCAAAAATGTAATATTAGGCTCACGTCAGAGCTGAGAAGAAAGGAGCGCTATTTGGCTTTTGGAGCACAGATTTTGCTAGAATAGTTTAGAGGCGACAATTGCGGTGCCCCGAAGGTGTCAGATCAGCAGAATAACCCCAAAGGTGACCGCATTGTGGAAACTGCACCTCTCAATGAATTCATCTACAGCTGTAATGACTATTTTGTAACATCCATGTCAGGCTTTTGTTCTGGAGAATTGCAAATCTGTGTCATGTCGGACGATATTCACACTAGGGCGTCCGACAGACAGCGGTAATTCCGCATTCGTCCACTATGCGCTCAGTGGCGCCGGCTAGATTTTATCTAGGTTGTCTGGGGTTAATCTAGCTGGTACTCGGATTGGAGGCTGGGTCACGCCCTCTGCCTTTAAATAGTTCTGCTGAACTTTGGGTGTCGCCGATTATAGCTTGTGTCTTGTGCCTGGTGATCTCAGTCTGGAGTGGTGGTCTAGGAGAAGGAATATCGTATCCGGTGGTGTATTATCCTTTGTCATATTTCTCCTTCCTATATTTGTATTTGTTTTGCCCTGTGCACATTTTCGTGTATTCCTGTGTGACTGCGGTGTGGTGCGTTTTTCAGTTTTCCCTGTCTGTGCTTTCTGTGGGGATTGGTGTGTGGTCTCTTCACTGGGTGGCGGGAGGTGGTTTCAGCTTAGGGCTGAAACAGGAGACAGGGTCAGGCCTGGCGGCCCAGACATGCACACCTTTAGTGTAACTTCTGGGAGAGGGTCAGACAGGGTTTTCCTAGCCTGAGGGATATCACAGGGGCCCGGGTAACCAGCCTTAGTCTACCCAGTACTCCCGTGACATTATAATCGCCCCCCCCAAAAAAAAAAAGTATTTTTTTTATGTCAAGGATCCCATGACTTCCATAACCCGCCAGTTGAAGGCGCTGTTCTTTACAGGTCTCTGAATTGAAGGGGGCAGTTCAGCAACAGGGTCTTGTGGTATCAAATGCACAAGTGGAAACTGCAGGGAGAGTTGCTGAGCCAAAAATTCCTTTACCTGAGAGGTCTGCTGAAGAACGCAGTAAATTTGTTGTTTTCCGTGAAGCTTGCAAATTGTATTTTCGTATGCGTCCGCTTTCCTCAGGTAATGAGGCTCAGCGTGTGGGCTTGGTTTTGTCATTACTGAACGGAGACCCCAAAGCATGGGCGTTTTCATTACCTTGTGATTCAGCTGCATTTAACTCAGTAGAGAGTTTTTTTCTGCTCTTGGACTCATTTATGACGATCCTGACAGATTGGCTCTAGCAGAATCTAAGATACGCGCTCTCCATCAGGGGGAGCGAATGGCGGAGGATTACTGTTCTGAATTTCATCGCTGGGCGGTGGACACACAATGGAATGACCCTGCGCTGCGGAGTCAGTTTGTATGTGTGGTTTCGAGAAGGGTTAAACAAGCCCTTCTGATGTATGAGACTCCTGCTTCTCTAGAGTCTGCCATGAGTCTTGTTGTTCACATTGATCGCCGTTTGCGTCAGGGGGCGCTAGAGACGCCGCCCTTGGGGGAGGTCATAGGTGCACGTGAAGTTGCTGCAGGTGAGCCCACGGAGCCTATGCAAATCGCAGGGGTGTCGCATCATCAAGCCCCCTCGCTCAGGAAGCAGAGACTTTGTTTTTGCTGTGGTAAAAAGGGGCATTATGTAAATGCTTGTCCTCTGTTTTCAAAGAAAGAGCGCAACGGCGGAAAACTACTAAGCTCAGAGGGTGTGGAGGAGGCCAATCTGAGCTTATGCATATCCTGCATGGTGGTCTCTCAATGTATGCTTCTTGCCAGAGTTATTGTCGCTGGCAGAGAGCTGCCAATTACTGTTTTTGTGGATAGTGGTTCGGCCACTAATCTCATTGATGAGGAGTTTGCGCGCACGGCCGGGTTCACGGTCGAAAAATTGCCTCATCCTATCCGGGTGGTCACCATCAATGCCACCCCTCTCCCACAGGGGGAGATTACTGAGTTTGTGGCTGAGGTTAAACTCCACATTGGGGTCCTACATTCTGAGCAGGTTACATGTAGGGTGCTCAGTAATCTTCCTGCACAAATAGTTCTGGGTTTTCCATGGTTATCTATGCACAACCCGGTGATTGACTGGAAAACTCAGGACATAATCCAGTGGAGCGAATTCTGCCAGGAAAATTGCCTGGCCACATGTGTGTCTGCTGTGACTCCTAGCATTCCTGAGTCACTGCTGGATTTCGCGGATGTGTTTTCTGAGAAGGGTTGCTCTGAATTGCCACCACATCGACCCTATGACTGTACTATCAGGTTTAAACCAGGGCCCAAATTGCCGAAAGCTAGGATGTTTAACATCTCTGGTCCTGAGAGGCAAGCGTTAAAGGACTACATTGCTAAAGGTTTGAGCAAAGGGCACATCAGGCCTTCGTCCTCACCGGTGGCAGCAGGGTTCTTCTTTGTTAAGAAGAAAGATGGCGGTCTACGCCCGTGTCTGGATTTCAGGGAGTTAAACCAGATTACGGTTCGTGATCCATACCCTGTGCCATTGATACCTGATTTGTTCAACTAGGTGGCAGGTGGTAAGTGGTTTTCCAAGCTTGACCTCATGGGGCGTTCAACCTCATAAGAGTCCGTCAAGGTGATGAGTGGAAGACGGCTTTTAATACTCCTGAGGGTCATTTTGAAAATTTGGTGATGCCATTTGGGTTGACAAACGCGCCTGCAGTATTTCAACATTTTATTAATGATGTGTTCTCGCATGTTTTGGGGAAGTTCGTTATTGTGTACCTAGATGACATTCTCATTTATTCATGCAACTGTGATACTCATTTAGAGCAGATGTGTCAAACTGCATTCCTCGAGAGCTGCAAGCAGGTCATGTTTTCAGGATTTCCTTAGTATTGCACAGGTGATGGAATCATTCTGTGCAGGTGATTAAATTATCACCTGTGGAACACAAGGAAATCCTGAAAACATGACCTGTTTGCAGCCCTCCAGGAATGCAGTTTGACACCTCTGATTTAGAGCATGTCAGGCAGGTGTTACAGCTTCTCAGAGAGAATAAGCTCTATGCAAAACTTGAGAAATGTGTATTTACGGTTCAGGAGTTGCCTTTCTTAGGTTATATTGTGTCCGCTTCAGGGTTTAAAATGGACGCCACTAAGGTGCAAGCGGTGCTGCGTTGGGAACGGCCTGATAACCTAAAAGCGCTTCAGCGGTTCCTTGGGTTTTCTAACTACTATAGGAAGTTTATCAAAGATTTTTCTACCATTGCTAAACCGCTTACTGACATGACGAAAAAGGGTACCAATTTCTCCGCCTGGCCTGAGGCTGCTTTGCGCGTATTCGAATTTCTGAAGTTTTGCTTCAGCCCCCATTCTGGTGCAGCCGGACGTATCGAAACCATTTACCATGGAAGTCGATGCGTCTGAGGTTGGAGTGGGGGCGGTACTGTCACAAGGCTCATCCTTGAGCGAGTTGCGTCCATGCGCCTATTTCTCCAAGAAACTGTCGCCCGCCGAACGTAACTACGATATCGGCAACAGGGAGTTGTTGGCTATCAAGTTGGCTTTTGAGGAATGGCGACACTTTTTGGAGGGGTCAGTTCACCAGGTTACTGTTATTACCGACCATAAGAATTTGCTTTATTTGAAGTCAGCCAAGCGTCTGTCCCCCAGGCAGGCTCGCTGGGCGTTGTTTTTCACACGGTTCAACTTTTTTGTTACTTACTGACCTGGGTCTAAGAACACTAAGGCGGATGCTTTGTCCAGGTGTTTTCTGGGGGGAGAACCTCGGGAAGAACCCGTATCCATCCTCCAAAAGGGTGTAGTGGTCTCGGCTCTCACAACTGAGGTTGAGGCTGAGATTGCCGAGGCTCAGGAGGAGGTACCACCTGAGCTTCCCTTTAACAAATTGTTTGTACTGCTCCATCTTCGTCTAAAGGTATTGGCGGAGCATTATGATGCTGTTCTGGCTGGCCACCCAGGGGTTAGGGGTACTTTGGAGTTGGTGTTGCGTCGGTTTTGGTGGCCCAAAATCCGACAGGACGTGGTCTCGTGCGTGTCAGCATGCACCACGTGCGCTAGGGCTAAGACGCCCCGCTCCCGTCCGGCTGGCACACTACTTCCTCTCGAGGTACCCAGTAGGCCATGGACGGAGATCTCCATGGATTTTTTCACAGACTTGCCCTCCTCAGCTGGGAACACGGTCATCTTGGTGATTGTTGATCGGTTCTCAAACATGTCGCACTTTGTGTCTTTGCCTTCGTTGCCTAACGCTAAGACTCTGGCTCAGGTATTTGTGCAGGAGGTGGTCAGACTTCATGTGGTCCCATCTGACATCGTGTCTGATAGGGGTTCTCAGTTTGTGGCAAAATTTTGGAAAGCATTCTGCTCACGGCTTGGGATCAAGTTGTCGCATTCTTCGGCGTTTCGTCCTCAGTCAAATGGTCAGACCGAGCGTATGAACCAAAATTTGGAGCAGTACTTACGCTGCTTTGTTTCTGACAACCAGGAGGAGTGGTCGACGTTCCTTACTTTGGCTGAGTTTGCCATAAATAATCACCGCCAGGAATCTTCTGGGGAGTCTCCGTTTTTTTGGGTGTACGGGCACCATCCTCAATTTTGTACTTTGAGTCAGGGGGGCTCTTCCGGCATCCCGGAGGAGGACCATTTAGGAGCACAACTGTCATCAGTCTGGAGGAGAGTTAAACAGCGCCTGTATAAGTCGTGTGGGCCCTGAGGTCCCTCGTAGAAGGCGGGGTACTGTCATGTCAGACGATATTCACACTAGGGCGTCCGACAGACAGCGGTAATTCCGCATTCGTCAACTATGCGCTCAGTGGCGCCGGCTAGATTTTATCTAGGTTGTCCGGGGTTAATCTAGCTGGTACTCGGATTGGAGGCTGGGTCACGCCCTCTGCCTTTAACCCCTTTCTGCCATATGACGTACTATCCCGTCGAAGTGGGGTGGGCCCGTATGACCACCGACGGGATAGTACGTCATACGCCGATCGCGGACGGGTGTCAGCTGCCTATCGCAGCACATTAACCCCCGGCACACCACGATCAAACATGATCGCGGTGTGCCGGCGGTGCAGGGAAGCATCACGCAGGGAGGGGGCTCCCTGCGGGCTTCCCTGAGACCCCCGCAGCAACGCGATGTGATCGCGTTGCTGTGAGGGTCTCTTACCTCCCTCCCTGAAGCAGGCCCGGATCCAATATGGCCGCGGCATCCGGGTCCTGCAGGGAGGGAGGTGGCTTACCAAGTGCCTGCTCAGAGCTAGGGTTAGGGTTAGAGCTAGGGTTAGGGTTAGAGCTAGGGTTAGGGCTAGGGTTAGGGTTAGGGCTAGGGTTAGGGCTAGGGTTAGGGTTGGGGCTAAAGTTACGGTTAGGGTTTAGATTACATTTACGGTTGGGAATAGGGTTGGGATTAGGGTTAGGGGTGTGTCAGGGTTAGAGGTGTTGTTAGGGTTACTGTTGGGATTAGGGTTAGGGGTGTGTTTGGATTGGGGTTTCAGTTATAATTGGGGGGTTTCCGCTGTTTAGGCACATCAGGGGCTCTTCAAACGCGACATGGCGTCCAATCTCAATTCCAGCCAATTCTGCAATGAAAAAGTAAAACAGTGCTCCTTCCCTTCCGAGCTCTCCCGTATGCCCAAACAGGGGTTTACCCCAACATATAGTGTATCAGCGTACTCAGGACAAATAGGACAACAACTTTTGGGGTCCAATTTCTCCTGTTACCCTTGGGAAAATACAAAGCTGGGGGCTAAAAAATAATTTTTGTGGGAATAAAAAGATTTTTTATTTTCACGGCTCTGGGTTATAAACTGTAGTGAAACACTTGGGGGCTCAAAGTTCTCACAACACATCTAGATAAGTTCCTTGGGGGGGTCAAGTTTCCAATATGGGGTCACTTGTGAGGGGTTTCTACTGTTTAAGTACATTAGGGGCTCTGCAAACGCAATGTGACGCCTGCAAACCATTCCATCTAAGTCTGCATTCCAAATGGCGCTCCTTCCCTTCCGAGCCCTCCCATGCGCCCAAATGGTGGTTCCTCCCCACATATGGGGTATCAGCGTACCCAGGACAAATTGGACAACAACTTTTGGGGTCGAATTTCTCCTGTTACCATCGGGAAAATACAAAACTGGGGGCTAAAAAATAATTTTGGGGGGAAAGTTTATTTTTTTGATTTTCACGGCTCTGCGTTATAAACTGTAGTGAAACACTTGGGGGTTCGTAGCTCTCACAACACATCTAGATGAGTTCCTTAGGGGGTCTACTTTCCAAAATGGTGTCACTTGTGGGGGGTTTCTACTGTTTAGGTACATTAGGAGCTCTGCAAACGCAATGTGACACCTGTAGACCATTCCATCTAAAGGTACCGTCACACTAGACGATATCGCTAGCGATCCGTGACGTTGCAGCGTCCTCGCTAGTGATATCGTCCAGTGTGACAGGCAGCAACGATCAGGCCCCTGCTGTGCTGTCGCTGGTCGGGGAAGAAAGTCCAGAACTTTATTTCGTCGCTGGACTCCCCGCAGACATCGCTGAATCGGCGTGTGTGACACCGATTCAGCGATGTCTTCACTGGTAACCAGGGTAAACATCGGGTAACTAAGCGCAGGGCCGCGCTTAGTAACCCGATGTTTACCCTGGTTACCAGCGTAAAAAAACAAACAGTACATACTTACATTCAGCTATCTGTCCCTTGCCGTCTGGTTCCTGCACTGACTGCTGGCCGTAAAGTGAAAGCAGAGCACAGCCACAGCGGTGAGTCACCGCTGTGTGACTCACTGCTGTGCTGTGCTTTCACTTTCACTTTACGGCCAGCAGTCAGTGCAGGAACCAGACGGCAAGGGACAGACAGCTGAATGTAAGTATGTACTGTTTGTTTTTTTACGCTGGTAACCAGGGTAAACATCGGGTTACTAAGCGCGGCCCTGCGCTTAGTTACCCGATATTTACCCTGGTTACCGGGGACCTCGGGATCGTTGGTCGCTGGAGAGCTGTCTGTGTGACAGCTCTCCAGCGACCAAACAGCGACGCTGCAGCGATCCGGATCGTTGTCGGTATCGCTGCAGCGTCGCTAAGTGTGACGGTACCTTTAGTCTGCATTCCAAATGGCGCTCCTTCCCTTCCGAGCCCTCCCATGCGCCCAAACAGTGGTTCCCCCACATATGGGGTATCAGCGCACTCAGGACAAATTGGACAACAAATTGTGGGGTCCAATTTCTCCTGTTACCCTCGGGAAAATACAAAACTGGGGGCTAAAAAATAATTTTTGTGGGAAAAAAATGTTTTATTTTTACGGCTCTGCATTATAAACTTCTGTGAAGCCCTTGGTGGGTCAAAGCGCTTACCACACATCTAGATAAGTTCCTTAGGGGGTCTACTTTCCAAAATGGCGTCACTTGTGGGGGGTTTCAATGTTTAGAAACATCAGTGGCTCTCCAAACGCAACATGGCGTCCCATCTCAATTCCTGTCAATTTTGCATTGAAAAGTCAAACGGCGCTCCTTCCCTTCCGAGCTCTCCCTTGCGCCCATACAGTGGTTTACCCCCACATATGGGGTATCAGCGTACTCAGGACAAATTGTACAACAACTTTTGGGGTCCAATTTCTTCTCTTACCCTTGGGGAAATAAAAAAATTGGGGGCGAAAAGATCATTTTTGTGAAAAAATATGATTTTTTATTTTTACGGTTCTGCATTATAAACTTTTGTAAAGCACTTGGTGGGTCAAAGTGCTCACCACACCTCTAGATAAGTTCCTTAGGGGGTCTACTTTCCAAAATGGTGTCACTTGTGGGGGGTTTCAATGTTTAGGCACATCAGGGGCTCTCCAAACGCAACATGGTGTCCCATCTCGATTCCAGTCAATTTTGCATTGAAAAGTCAAATGGCGCTCCTTCGCTTCCGAGCTCTGTCATGCGCCCAAACAGTGGTTTACCCCCACATATGGGGTATCGGTGTACTCAGGACAAATTGTAAAACAACTTTTGGGGTCCATTTTCTCCTGTTACCCTTGGTAAAATAAAACAAATTGGAGCTGAAGTAAATTTTTTGTGAAAAAAAGTTAAATGTTCATTTGTATTTAGACATTCCAAAAATTCCTGTGAAGCACCAAAAGGGTTAATAAACTTCTTGAATATGGTTTTGAGTACCTTGAGGGGTGCAGTTTTTAGAATGGTGTCACACTTGGGTATTTTCTATCATATAGACCCCTCAAAATGACTTCAAATGAGATGTGGTCCCTAAAAAAAATGGTGTTGTAAAAATGAGAAATTGCTGGTCAAATTTTAACCCTTATAACTCCCTAACAAAAAAAAAATTGGTTCCAAAATTGTGCTGATGTAAAGTAGACATGTGGGAAATGTTACTTATTAAGTATTTTGTGTGTCATATCTCTGTGATTTAATTGCATAAAAATTCCAAGTTGGAAAATTGTGAAATTTTCAAAATTTTCGCCAAATTTCCGTTTTTTTCACAAATAATCGCAGGTAATATCAAATAAATGTTACAACTATCATGAAGTACAATATGTCACGAGAAAACAATGTCAGAATCACTGGGATCCGTTGAAGCGTTCCAGAGTTATAACCTCATAAATGGACAGTGGTCAGAATTGTAAAAATTGGCCCGGTCATTAACGTGCAAACCACCCTTGGGGGCAAAGGGGTGAAATAGTTATGCTGAACTTTGGGCGTCGCCGATTATAGCTTGTGTCTTGTGCCTGGTGATCTCGGTCTGGAGTAGTGGTCTAGGAGAAGGAATATCGTATCTGGTGGTGTATTATCCTTTGTCATATTTCTCCTTCCTATATTTGTATTTGTTTTGCCCTGTGCACATTTTCGTGTATTCCTGTGTGACTGCGGCGTGGTGCGTTTTTCAGTTTTCCCTGTCTGTGCTTTCTGTGGGGATTGGTGTGTGGTCTCTTCACTGGGTGGCGGGAGGTGGTTTCAGCTTAGGGCTGAAACAGGAGACAGGGTCAGGCCTGGCGGCCCAGACATGCACACCTTTAGTGTAAATTCTGGGAGAGGGTCAGACAGGGTTTTCCTAGCCTAAGGGATATCACAGGGGTCCGGGTAACCAGCCTTAGTCTACCCAGTACTCCCGTGACAATCTGCCAGTCTAGTGCCCATATATTGTGTTCCCATACAGTGTAGAGCCCCCATATATTATAGCGCTCCCAAACATTACACCAAACTTGTGCTTCTGGCAATACACACCCGTAAATTAAGTGACTTCTCTCCATTACAATAATGCCAAACATGTGGCCGCTTACTGAGGGTTTAGGCACAGTGGGGTTCAGAAGTAGGGGGGCATTTGGATTTTGGAGACAGAATTCACTGGATTTTATTTGAGTGGGCAGGAGTCATGTCACTTTTCCAGAGTCTTTGTTCTACTAGCAACGTGGGAGCCCTCTATAGTTACACTGACAGATGATGGACCTGAGTGGGGACTATTTTTTTGCAGGATAAGTTAGGGTTCTTATTGGGGTACATAGTATTGTTCAATCGCTTCCAGAATAAGGATGGATCACATTTTTGTGTTCTAGGCTTACCTCTTACCTCGGGGTTTCCTTGTAAATCCCACAAAATTGTATTCAGATGAGACCCCGGAACGGAACCACCCACCATAATGAAGCAGATGGAGACACTTCATACTCTGTTTGCGGTCTGCTCCAGTGGGCGCCATCTTTTTAGGAGTGCACAGACCTGTAGTCGTCCACACTTATGTGCTAAAAGACGCCTAAAATGATGGGACACCGCAAAAACACAGACCAGTCCAAAGTGACGCCTTCTGCCTCATAAGTGAGTGGTTCCATCCAGGGTTATGTCTGAATCACGGTTTGGGGGAATTTACACAGAAACCTCGATGTAAATGTTCATCAGAGAGCGCAGGATAATTGTATTCCGAGCCTTTTTCTGATTTTTGGGAGGTAGTATGAACAAAAAAACAGCAATACAAGAACAGTTCTTATTTTTATTTTTGCGTGGTTCACCATGCACTGTAAGTCACAAGGCCGATTTATTCTTCAGGTCGGTGCAACTACAGCGATACCAGATTTAGATTTACAGTAAATATTTTTTTTTTTAAGATTTTGCTAATATCACACAGTAAAAATGCTTTTTTATAAAAGGTAGTTTTTTTTGTTGCCATATTCTGAGAGCTGTAATTTTGTTACAGAACAGACCTGTACGTGGGCTTATCTTTTGCGGAACGGGTAGTGGATTTTTTTGGTACCATTTTAGGGTGCATAATATTTTTTGATCGCTTTTTATTCAGATTTTTCAGTCACAGAATGAACAAAACCCAGAAATTCACTTATTGCTTTTATTTTATTTTTGCGCCATTCACCGCTCGGTAAAAGTGATCAGACCGATTTGTTGGTCAGGTCAGTACCATTACAGCAACACCAGATTTACATTTTTTTATGCTTTGCTATTTTTACACGCTAAAAACAATATTTTAGCAAAATTAATTTGTTTTTGCATCATATTCTGAGAGCTGTAAGTTTCTTTTTTTATGCCAAATGAGCCATATTAGGGCTTGTATTTCTGCGGGATGGTTTTACGTTTTCATTTATAACATTTTATTTTACATATGACTTTTTTAGCGCTTTTTATTCACTTTTTTGTGAGTCACTATGATGAAAAAGCAACATTTTTAGCGTTTTTTTAATTATTTTTTATGGCGTTCACCAAACGGTATAAATAACGTGAGTTTTTTAAATATTTTATTTTACGTTTTTCACTTTTTTACACTTTTTCACTGTGAGACATGTATAATTTTTACTTTGACCACTGATCTCATCCACTTATATTCAGCAGTCAGTGACTGTGCCTGTGAGACTCAGATTATTTCTGGATCTCACATGAATTCCAAGTAACTAACGGGACCCTCGATTCTCATTGTGGGGCCCCAATGGTTACTAAGGGGGTCTTGTCACCCCTTTGTAACAACTTAAATACTGCTGTCGTGTATTCAAGGCATTAAATTGTCCCCGATTGGAAACACCCATGGGAATTGTGGCGCTATACTTTTATTCCCCGGCGCCGTTAAAAAGTGGCACTGAGGAATAGGTACCCTTAACGGCCTCCGTTAAAAGGCGTATCGGCGGTCGTTAAGGGGTTAAAGTGAACCAGTCATCTGAGCAGAATGAATCAGAACATGGCTGAAGGATTATACCCAGAGATAAATGTATACATTAAAGGTCCGACCAGGAGCCATAGGCAGAGATGAGACTAGTCCGATTCACCACCCAGGCTTTTCTAAGCGCTGCTAGAGGTGATTGACAAGTTTCTTGTTTTGGGCACTGGGAGGAATCTACTATTCTCATGTCATACTAGTATAGTATAGTATATTTTCTCTTAGATTTCAGAGAAAAATATACCTGCCTGCAATTGTGCACTAAGGCTCTAATACACGCTGCCTGTGGCTTGGGCAGCATAAGCCAAGTGACAGGTTCCCTTTAAGAGGTTAAAAGCAGCAACCAGAGCAAACTCTGGTTGCTGCGTCTAGCGTCGAGTGCTGGCTTTATCAGTGGCGGACATAGTAGGGGCTCCTGTGCAAAAATTGTGTATGGACCCTTTGTAGCCCAATAACTCATCATCATGCACAATTCCACCTGCTTTGTTGGTGGAAATGGGCCCCTTTACCTCTTGGGCCCCTGCACAGGTTGCATCAAGGATATGTCCGCCCTTGGGCTTTGTTACCCAGATGACATCCGTAGAGTGTGGAGCAGGCTCAGCTCCTGAGAATGCACTATAAGCATGCGAAGTACATGTTGGGAAGGGGTAATTTGTCCAAGAAAACCAAATATCGCTAATCTACCAATATGGCCATCCGCTGATGGGAGGGGATGTATGCAGCAGTGGTTTAGCATGTATTACACGGGTCCCACTCTATTAGCCTGAGTATAACAATTAGTGCGGGTCTTTTTTTCACGACTGCTGATCTAACAATTTTTTTACCTATCCTGGAGGCTTACATCTTAAAAGGAGTCTATCAGTGCAAAGTGACAGCTCAAACCAAGCACAGACGCTCCATGCACCCTTGGCGCAGATAAACAGTTCAGTGCTCCTTCCCAACTACTAGATTTCTATCTCTGCCCTTCTCTGGCTCCTGTAAAGCCAAAAGCTGTTAATCAAGGAAGAAGAGGGCAGAGATGAAAGCCAAACAAGTAGGTGGAAAGGTGCACCGAACTGCTTGGCTACACCAAGGGTGCACTGAGCATGGGCTTCATTTGTGCTGACAGACCTCCTTTAAGAACTTTAAGACTCAAAGCAAATCATAAGAGAAATGATTGTGTCCCATTAGGGAAATGTAACGTTTATCTACTGGAAAATATTACATTTTGATATAGGATAGTACATGACAAACATGGAGGAGGACAACGCAGTTCGTGATGGTAAGAAGTTTTGTTATTTTAATGTGTCTAAGAAACTGCAAAATTGTATAACAAACGTGGTACACTGTAAACTATAGCGACGGGTCTGTGATTAAGAATAATCATCTGACATGAACATCAGTTTTTAAAAGAAGCTTTGCATAAATATCACTTACTTGCTGGACGCTCGATCTTGCAGGTTGGTTAGTGCAGCAAAATTATTCCTTACAGTACGGAGACTGGCCAGTACCTAAGAGGCAAACACAGGAATAAGTTACCGGTGGCACAATTATTATTATCACAATCATTGAACACTGCAAGTAGAGACGTCATGGCTGTACACTGATGAGAAAGTCCCCCTTAAGACATCTACAGTGGCATGTAAAAAGTTTGGGCACCTCTGGTCAAAATTACTGTTATTGTGAACAGTTAATCAAGTTGAAGATGAAATAATCTCTAAAAAGCCTAAAGATGACACATTTCCTTTGCATTTTAGGCAGAAAAAAAATATATAGCGATTTTTTTTAAATTATTTTAAAAATTACAAAAAGGGAAAAAGGCCGATGTAAAAGTTTGGGCACCTTTAGAGATTTGTGTGCTCAGGTATCTTTGACCTTAATTTGCTTGTTAGGGTTTTGGCTTGTTCACTATCATCGTTAGGAAAGGCCAGGTGATGCAAATTTCCCAGGTTTATAAAAACCCAGCCTCCTCTAACCTTGAGCCAAAAAAAAAAAACAGCAGCCATGGGTTTTTCTAAGCAGCTGCCTAGCACTCTGAAAATGAAATTGGTGGATGCCCACACAGCAGGAGAAGGCTATAAGAAGACAGCAAAGCAAAGTTCGACATGTAATTAAAAAATGGCAAGTACAGGAACAATGGTGGTCAAGATAAAGCCTGTAAGACCAAGCAAAAATTTCAGTAAGAGCTGCTTGAAGTATTGCCAGAGAGACAAATTAGAACCCCCGAATTGACTGCAAAAGACCTTCAGAAAGATTTAGCAGACTTTGGAGTTGTGATACATGGAAGAGTCATCATCAGAAGAAAACCTCTCCTGCATCCTTACCACCAAGTCAAAAGTATGGAAAAGAACATCTAAACAAGCCTGATGCATTTTGGAAATAAGTCCTGTGGACTGATGAGGTTACTATAGAACTTTTTGACCACAATGATCACAGGTATGTGTGGAGAAAAAAGGGTACATTATTTCAGGAAAAGATCATCTTGCCAACCATTAATTCCTTCATGACCTTGGGATTTTCTGTTTTTCCATGTTCATTTTTCGCTCCCCTCCTTCCCAGAGCCATAACTTTTTTATTTTTCCGTCAATATGGCCATGTGAGGGCTTATTTTTTGCGAAACAAGTTGTACTTTTGAACAACATCATTGGTTTTAGCATGCCGTGTACTAGAAAACGGGAAAAAAATTCCAAGTGTGGTGAAATTGCAAAAAAAAGTTAAATCCCACAATAAAACTGACCTACCATTATGATTTTCCAGGTCATTACGAGTTCATAGACACCTAACATGTCTAGGTTATTTTTTATCTAAGTGGTGAAAAAAAATTCCAAACTTTGCCTAAAAAAAAAATATTGCGCCATTTTCCGATATCCGTAGCGTCTCCATTTTTCAAGATCTGGGGTCGGTTGAGGGCTTATTTTTTGCATGTCGAGCTGGCGTTTTTAATGATATCAATTTGGTGCAGATATGTTCTTTTGATCGCCCATTATTGCATTTTAATGCAATGTTGCGGCAACAAAAAAAAAACGTAATTCTGGCGTTTCAAATTTTTTTCTCGCTACGCTGTTTAGCGATCAGGTTAATGCTTTTTTTTATTGATAGATCGGCTGATTCTGAACGCGGCGATACCAAATATGTGTAGGTTTGATTTTTTATTTATTTATTTTGAATGGGGCGAAAGGGGGGTGATTTAAACTTTTATATTGCTTTTATTTTTATTTTTTTTTTTAACTTTTGCCATGCTTCAATAGCCTCCATAGGAGGCTAGAAGCAGGCACAACTCGATCGCCTCTGCTACATAGCAGCGATCATTAGATCGCTGCTATGCAGCAGAAATGCAGGTGTGCTATGAGCACCGACCACAGGGTGGCGCTCACAGCTAGCCGGGATCAGTAACCATAGAGTTCTCTAGGACCTCTATGGTTACTATACAGAAGCATCGCTGACCCCCGATCATGTGATGGGGGTCAGCGATGCGCTCATTTCCGGCCGCGCGGCTGGAAGCGCCAGTTAAATGCCGCTGTCAGCGTTTGACAGTGGCATTTAACTAGTTAATAGTGGCGGGTGAATCGCTTTTTCACCCGCCACTATTGCGGGCACATGTCAGCTCTTCAAAACAGCTGACATGTCCCGGCTTTGATGCGGGCTCACCGCCGGAGCCCACATCAAAGCGGGGGTTCTGACCTCGGACGTACTATCCTGTCCGAGGTCAGAAAGGAGTTAAGCATGGGGTTGGATCAATCATGACCTGCGGATGCATTGCAGTCAATGACTCGAGGAACATTTCACGGATAGAGGGCAGAATGGATTCAATGAAATTTCTACAAATTCTTGACGCAAACATAACACCATCTGTAAAAAAGCTGAAGTTGGAAAGAGGATCGCTTCTACAAATGGATACAAATCCTAAACACATGTTAAAATCCACAATGGACTACGTCAAAAGGCGCAAGCTGAAGGTTTTACAAAGGCCCTCACAGTCCCCTGATCTGAACTTCAGTGAAAATCTGTGGCTAGACCTCAAAATGGCAGTGCAGGCAAGACGACCCAGGAATCTCACAGAACAGGAAGGATTTTCCAAGGAAGAATAAATGAAAATCCCTCAAACAAGAACTGAAAGACTCATGTTTCCCTACAAAAAGTGTTTACAAGTTGCGATACTTACAAAAGGGGTGTTACTAAGTACCGACCATGGAGGGTGTCCAAACTTTTACATCAGCCCATTTCCCTTTTTGTAATTTTTAAAGTGTAAAAAAATGACTTTTTTGCCTAAAATATAAAGGGAATGTGTCATCTTTAACGCTTTAACTTTAGTCCTTTTAGAGATCAATTAATCTTCAACTTGTCTAACTGTTCACATTAACAGTAATTTTGACATGCCACTGTAAAGTACAACACAATGGTGGCACTTTTAGTAAGAAAAAGTATTGCTAAAAACGTTTCTATCTTATGGGTTCAGAGGCAACTTCCTCTGATCGGGAATGACAGCGTGTTATTGTCCTTCTCAATCACTGAGAGAAGTAGGCAGCACAGCTAATTCCTCATGTCCGACACTAATACAGGTGCTTACAAAATTAGATTATCATCAAAAAGTTCACTTATTTCAGTTCTTCAATACAATAAGTGAATCTCATATAATATAGAGACATTACAAACAGAGTAATCTATTTCAAGTGTTTATTTCTGTTAATGTTGATGATTATGCCTTACAGCCAATGAAAACCCCAAAGTCATTATCTCAGTAAATTAGAATAATTAACCAAAAAAAACTGTAAAGGCTTCCTAAGCATTTAAAAATGTCCCTTAGTCTGTTTCAGTAGCTCCACAATCATGGGGAAGACTGCTGACTTGACAGATGTCCAGAAGGCAGTCATTGACGCACTCCACAAGGAGGGTAAGCCACAAAAGGTCATTGCTAAAGAAGCTGGCTGTTCACAGAGTGCTGTATCCAAGCATAATAATGGAAAGTTGAGTGGAGGGAAAAAGTGTGGTAGAAAAAGATGCACAAGCAACAGGGATAACTGCAGCCTTTAAAGGATTAAGAAAAGCCCATTCAAAAATCTGGGTGAAGATTCACAAGGAGTGGACTGCTGCTGGAGTCATTGCTTCAAGAGCCAACACACACAGACGTATCCAGGACATGGGCTACCAGTGTCACATTCCTTGTGTCGACTGATTAAAGTATAAGAATGTATAGAAAAACCTATAATCCCAGATCTGGCAGTATTAACAGAATGCAAATAATACTCTGAAACACTCATGTACGTAATATACCTATCTACATCCACATGCGTAGATAACATTCTATTTTTTATTCTTTGGAGAACATTGTATTTCAAAGGCAGTATTTACTCAGCTCTCATCTAGTTTTAACGTTTGAAATTACTATTTGTATTCTTTAAAATGACCAGTAGATGGCGATCACTATCAATGTTATGGGCAGAAGTGTAAGCTGGTGTTTGCATTGGCATAGGCAATATTCACATTTGATGTGAGATGAAGCATTGGCCTAAAAGACACCAGACGCACTTAGCAGGCCCTATTCAATTATAATCATATCTGTCAGCTTAAAGGGAACCTGTCACCCCCAAAATCGAAGATGAGCTAAGCCCACCGGCATCAGGGGCTTATCTACAGCATTCTGTAATACTGCAGATAAGCCCCCGATGTATCCTGAAAGATGAGAAAAAGAGGTTAGATTATACTCACCTGGGGGGGCGGTCCGGTCCGATGGGTGTCACGGTCCGGTCCGGGGCCTCCTATCTTTATAGGATGACATCCTCTTCTTGTCTTCCCCGGCGCAGGCGTACTTTGTCTGCCCTGTATACTGGGCCTCTCTGACATTTCCCGACGCCTGCCCACTGCAGTACTTTGCTCTGCCCTCAACACGGCCGACAAAGTATGCCTGCTCCAGAGCCGCAGCGTGAAGACAAGAAGAGGACGTCATCCTATGAAGATGAGAGGCCCCGGACCGCGACACCCATCGGACCGAACCGCCCCCCCCAGGTGAGTATAATCTAACCTCTTTACCTCATCTTTCAGGATACATCGGGGGCTTATTTGCAGTATTCCAGAATGCTGTAGATAAGCCCCTGATGCCGGTGGGCTTAGCTCATCTTCGATTTTGGGGGTGACAGGTTCCCTTTATGCCAACACTCAGCTATTTCTTCCACCATTCTTCCCACCATACAATACATGTGTTATAAAAGGGGAGAGAAGAGTAAGTGGCTGCCAGACTTCTGAGGAAACGGCTTATCTCTTGAAAGAACAAAAGGATAAAGTGTGTTGAAATCCAACATGCCCGAGCATTATTTCCCTTTAGAGTTGAGTTGGGACGCCCCCAAACACATTTCCCTTCAAAATTGATGGGATCAGAAAACATTCTAAATTAAACTTGTTGTCCACCACTGGGCAAAGCCTACCCCTGGGCACAGGGTAGTGAAAAAAAACAATACTTGCTGTACTGAGCTGCAGCGCTCCTCTGCACCGATTTACTGCAGTGCGCACGTGACACCATTGCCACCTGTTGATGTCAGGACACTGAGGACAGAGCTCTGAGAATGGAGAAGCCCCACTAGTCCGGGGGGGGGGGGTGTGAGTAACATTTTTATGTCTCTAAACTTCCTGGGCCCATTATTAAGAGTGTCCAGTAGAGAGCAACACACATATATATAGGACCTTTTACTAGTTTGAACCAGATAAACTAACCACATCACAAATAGTGGCTGCAGAACTGAATAAAACAGTTTTCACTTTTGTATTCCTCATCTCCCTTGTGGAGATATTGACTTTTAAAGATTATATTCTAATTTCGCCTTTAGCCAAGGAGGCATTAGCAGAGATTCTTCTCTGGGGTGGGGGTGGGTACTTTTTTTCACTGAATGCTGTCCAATCATAAGTAGGAGGTATGAGGCAGGGGTAAAAAAAAATCTACAGAAAAGTACAGACCTGGCTTTCTTTGTGTGAGAGGTGTAATGACATACAACCCTACCCTCCTCATTGACTGCATCTACTGTGATTACAAACGGGGAGGGGAGTAGAGCTATGAATGTGTATCATTACAAACACCTCTTCCACCAAGCAAATAAGAGCACTGTCAGCTCTGATCTCCTCCCACACTGACTGCTGCTGCCAGCTGAAAGAAGTGTTTGCAATGACATATCTCTCCTCACTGGTAGCATCTCCTGTGATCACAAGCCTGAAAGGGGAGTAGAGCAGAGCTGTGTGTCATTGTAATCACCTCTGCATCTGCAGCTCTCATCCCATGGCACTGTCATTATGGTGGGAGTGGGAGTAGAGCAGAGCAAACAGTCCCTTCCAATGAGAGAGGTGTTTGTAATGACACAAAGAGTTTCTCTACTCCTGTTCCCAGCTTGTAATTGCTGTAGGTGTGGCAATATGATCAGTGAGGAGAGCAGTGCCCAGCATCACGCAGGGAAAAAAAAATAAACGCCTCCAGAGATGAATCTCTGCTTAGGAGGTCTAAGTTGAACAAGAAATTAGAATCTAAATGTTATATCTGTATCTTCATAAAAATGAGAAATGCAGAAAAATACGTTTTACTCAGCTGTGCGGCCATTATTCCATGATGTGGCCAGCTTAACATGCTCAAACTTGTAATCTTGTGAAAGGTTCTTTTTTAGGCAATTATATTTATGGAGAAAATGTATTTATCCATGTAGAAATGGCCTTCAAAAGCAGCAGCTGACCAAAGGAGTATTAGGGTTCAGAAAATAGTTTCTTTTTACTATAAAATTGTGCAATTTTACAGTATTTTTTCTGTATCTATTTCTATCTATCTCTGCTTGCTGTCTAAAGAAAGACTTATTGTTTACTTCCAGTCGATAAAAATCAGTCCAGCTCATTTGACGGTGACCCAGATGCACAATGTGATCATCACATCACCAGGACGGAACAATGTGGGTTTCTATTAAATGACTGCAAGCAGATATATTGAAAACAGTGTACGAAATGTTTTGTGAAATTGTATAACTCGCCACATTACTTGTTAAAACTATTACACCTTTTTAAATATTTTTAGAGCCAACATTTAGTGCTGATTACATTATTTTTAGATATCTATCTACTATATAATTGTCTAAGGGTCACTTCCGTCTGTCTGTCTGTCTGTCATTCTGTCTGTCACGGATATTAATTGGTCGCGGCCTCTGTCTGTCATGGCATCCAAGTCGCTGATTGGTCTCGCCAGCTGCCTGTCATGGTTGCCGCGACCAATCAGCGATGGCCACAGTCCGATTAGTCCCTCCCCTGCAGTCGGCGCCAGCTCCATACTCCCCGCAGTCACCGCTCACACAGGGTTAATGCCAGCGGTAACGGACTGAGTTATGCCGCCGCTATTAACCCTGTGTGACCAAGTTTTTACTATTGATGCTGCCTATGCAAGCGGCAGGTTCCGGTGCCAAGGATGGTATGGGAGAAGGACCTGCCATGACGTCACGGTCATGTGACCGCGATGTCATCACAGGTCCTGCGTGCCTGCGCGAGAAGGACCTGCCATGACGTCACGGTCATGTGACTGAAATACATGGGACCCTCGGAAGGTGAGTATATGTTTATTTTTTAACCTGTGACATACGTGGCTGGGCAATATACTACGTAGCTGGGCAATATACTACGTGACTGGCCAATATACTACGTGGCTGGGCAATATACTATGTGGCTCTGTGCTGTATACTACGTCGCTGTGCAATATACTACGTGGTTCTGTGCTGTATACTATGTCACTGGGCAATATACTATGTGACTGGGCAATATACTACGTCACTGGGCAATATACTACGTGCCTGGGCAATATACTACGTCACTGGGCAATATACTACGTGGCTGGGCAATATACTACATGGCTGGGCAATATACTACGTGGCTGGGCAATATACTACGTGGCTAGGCAATATACTACGTCACTGGGCAATATACTACGTGGCTGGGCAATATACTACATAGCTGGGCAATATACTATGTCACTGGGCAATATACTACGTGGCTAGGCAATATACTACGTGGCTAGGCAATATACTACGTAGCTGGGCAATATACTACGTGGCTGGGCAATATACTATGTGGCTGGGCAATATACTACGTAGCTGGGCAATATACTACGTGGCTGGGCAATATACTACGTGGGCTGTGCAATATACTATGTCGCTGGGCAATATACTACGTGGACATGCATATTCTAGAATACCCGATGCGTTAGAATCGGGCCACCATATAGTTTCTATATAATCAGATTAAAAAAAAAAAGAAAAGATAACTATTTCCTGTAGAAATGTAAACTGAGCAGATGATATTTTAGATGTTAGGAGCCTCCATCGCTATGAACAATTAAAGCCTCCATTCACAATAAATTAAGGTTAAAAGATATCATGCCTGGAAGATGCAGGCTGTGTTACACAGTTGATATCTGCCTGTAACAGCAGTGACTGCAGTCAGCTTCCAGTGCTGATATTTAACCATTTAAATGCCACTATCAATACGATCACGGGGTGTTAATACACACGTGGTCAAAATTGTTTTTAATGACAGAAAAACCCACAGTGGTCACAGCAACTTGAATCTGACAAAAGTAATAATAAATAAAAGATCTATGAAAATGAACAAATGAAAGTCAGACATTGCTTTTCAACCATGCTTCCACAGAATAAAAAAAAACTCATGAAATAGGCCTGGACAGAAATGATGGTACCTTCAACATAATATTTTGTTGCACAACCTTTTGAGGCAATCACTGCAATCAAACGATTCCTGTATCTGTCAATGAGACTCCTGCACCTCTCGACAAGTATTTTGGCCGACTCCTCAAGAGCAAACTGCTCCAGTTGTCTCGTGTTTGAAGGTTTCCTTTTCCAGACAGCATGTTTCAGCTCTTTCCAAAGATGCTCAATAGGATTTAGGTCAGGGCTCATAGAAGGCCACTTCAGAATAGTCCAATGTTTTCCTCTTAGCCATTCTTGGGTGTTTTTAGCTGTGTGTTTTGGGTCATTGGGTCATGTAAGCTGGCGAGCAGGGACCTCACCCCTAATGTCACTGTTTAAATTGTCTTAACTTGTACTGAATTTATTGTCTGTACATGTCCTCGCTTAATTGCAAAGTGCTGCGGAATATGTTGGCGCTATATAAATAAAAATTATTATTATAATTATTATTATTATCCTGTTGCAAGACCTGCGACTGAGACCAAGCTTTCTGACACTGGGCTGCACATTTCTCTCTAGAATCCCTTGATAGTCTTGAGATTTCATTATATCCTGCACAGATCCTAGACACCCTGTGCCAGATGCAGCAAAGCAGCCCCAGAAGATAACAAAGCCTCCTCCATGTTTCACAGTAGGGACAGTGTTCTTTTCTTGCTATGCTTCATTTTTCCGTCTGTGAACATAGAGCTGATGTGCCTTGCCAAAAAGTTCCATTTTTGTCTCATCTGTCCATAGGACATTCTCCCAGAAATTTGTGGCTTGTCAACATGTAGTTTGGCAAATTCCAGTCTGGCTTTTTATGATTTTTTTCAACAATGGTATCCTCCTTGGTCGTCTCTCATGAAGTCCACTTTGGCTCATGCAGATGTGGTTAAATCTGAGACTGATGTTCCTTGAGCTTGAAGTTCAAGTTTTGTTACCATTCATTAAATCCGTCTCTTTGATTTGTCATCAATTTTCCTCCTGTGGCCACGTCCAGGGAGGTTGGCTACAGTCCCATGGATCTTACATTTCTGAATAATATGTGCAAGTGTAGTCACAGGAACATCAAGCTGCTTGGAGATGGTCTTATAACTTTTACCTTTAACACGTTTGTCTATAATTTTCTTTCTAATCTCCTGAGACAACTCTTTCCTTCGCTTCCTCTGGTCCATGTTGAGTGTGATACACACCATGTCACCAAACAGCACAGTGAGTATCTGTAGCCCTATATACAGGCCACTCACTGATTCCAAGATTGTAGACACCTGTGATGCTAGTTAGTGGACACACCTTGATTTACCATGTCCCTTTTGTCACATTATTTTCATGGGTATCATCATTTCTGTCCAGGCCTATTTCATGAGGTTTTTTTTTTTTTTTTATTCTGAGGAAGCATGCTTGAAAAGCAATGTCTGACTATCATTTGTTCATTTTCATATACGTGTGTATGTGTCTTAGCAATGTGGAGCCGGTTAATGGCCCCCATGGCCGCCATTGTTGTCCTCCTGTGTTTGGGCTTCATAGGAGGATGTCATTTTGTCTATGTCCTACAATACATCTGCAATGCAGTAGTTGAAGCGATCGCAGGTTTAAGTTCCAGACATAAACTTAAAAAAAAAAAAAAAAAAGGTTTGAATCACCACCCATCAACTCTTTAACCACTTAAAAATAAATAAATAAATAATAAAATAATAAGCATTAATTATCCTGAATGGTACAGACAAAAAGAAAATGGAAATAAACCCCAGTGGAGCATGGATCAGTATGGCTGTGTTACTGCAGCCGTGTACGTTTTACTCTGAATCTCTGCAGAGTTTAAGAAAAAACAGTTTTAAAAGCTGGTCGGGAACTCGGCGCTTCGTGTGACTAGTCCGAGGCAGATCACCAAAATGGACAGGTCACTCCCTATACACACATAGAAAGAGACCGATCAGACTGCGGTCAGCTGCATGGCAACTGAGCAAATCTGCCCCATAGAAGTCAATGGAAATAGCAGGGGTGTAAGGATCACGGTTGCAGAGGGAGCAACGGAGGCTGTGTTTCCAGCTGAAACTGCACTGCAATAGATGCCACCAGCCGATCAGAGGCCGACAGCTGACATCGGCATGCCAGACACGAGTGGTACGCGGCGGTGACATCATACACTGCCAGTGCCAGCACCCAGAAATCTGCTACAGAAGAGGAACGCAAGACACTGTGGGAGCAGAGGAAGATAAGAATCAGGTTTTTTGTTGTTTTTTTAATTTAATGCATTGGAAAATAGAGTCAAAACATTCAACCAGGACATTATACCAGGAAGGGCCGCAGGATGGGGAGCATTATACAAGGAAGAGGCACAGGATGGGGAGCATTATACAAGGAAGGGGCGCAGGATGGGGAGCATTATACAAGGAAGGGGCGCAGGATGGAGAGCATAATAGAAGGAAAGGGTGTAGGATGGGGAGCATCATACAAGGAAGGGGTGCAGGATGGGGAGCATTATACAAGGAAGGGGTGCAGGATGGGGAGCATTATACAAGGAAGGTGCGCAGGATGGGGAGCATTATACAAGTAAGGGGCGCAGGATGGGGAGCATTATAGAAGGGGTGGAGGATGGGGAGCATCATACAAGGAAGGTGCGCAGGATGGGGAGCATTATACAAGGAAGGGGTGCAGGATGGAGAGCATTATACAAGGAAGAGGCGCAGGATGGGGAGCATTATACAAGGAAGAGGCGCAGGATGGGGAGCATTATACAAGGAAGGGGTGCAGGATGGGGAGCATTATACAAGGAAGGGGCGCAGGATGGTGAGCATTATAGAAGGGGTGCAGGATAGGGAGCATCATACAAGGAAGGTGCGCAGGATGGGGAGCATTATACAAGGAAGGGGTGCAGGATGGAGAGCATTATACAAGGAAGAGGCGCAGGATGGGGAGCATTATACAAGGAAGGTGCGCAGGATGGGGAGCATTATACAAGGAAGGGGTGCAGGATGGGGAGCATTATACAAGGAAGGGGCGCAGGATGGTGAGCATTATAGAAGGGGTGCAGGATAGGGAGCATCATACAAGGAAGGTGCGCAGGATGGGGAGCATTATACAAGGAAGGTGCGCAGGATGGGGAGCATTATACAAGGAAGGGGCGCAGGATGGGGAGCATTATACAAGGAAGGTGCGCAGGATGGGGAGCATTATACAAGGAAGGGGCGCAGGATGGGGAGCATTATACAAGGAAGGGGCGCAGGATGGGGAGCATTATACAAGGAAGGGGCGCAGGATGGGGAGCATTATACAAGGAAGGGGCGCAGGATGGGGAGCATTATACAAGGAAGGGGCGCAGGATGGGGAGCATTATACAAGGAAGGGGCGCAGGATGGGGGAGCATTATACAAGGAAGGGATGCAGGATGTGGAGCATAATACAAGGAAGGGGCGCAGGATGGGGAGCATTATACAAGGAAGGGGTGCAGGATGGGGAGCATTATACAAGGAATGGGCATGGGATGGGGAGCATTATACAAGGAATAGGCGCAGTATGGGGAGCATTATACAAGGAAGGGGCGTGGGATGGGGAGCATAATACAAGGAAGGGGCGCAGGATGGGGAGCATTATACCAGGAAGAGGTCCAAGATTATACAGCGAATGTGCCCAGGAAGGGTGGCATTACACCAGGAAGTGGCCCAGGATGAGGGACAGTGTACCAAGATGAGGGACATTGTATTGTTTTAAATTAATGTGTTGGAAAAGAGCAGCAAAACATTATACCAGGAAATTATAGCAGGAAGGGGCCCAAAATGGGGAGCATTTTACAAGCAAGGGGCCAAGGATGGAGAGCATTATACCAGGAAGGGGCCCCGGATGGGGAGCATAATACAAGAAGGAGCCCAGCATGGGGGCAACATACAAGAAAGAAGCCGAGGATAGGGTGCATTATATCAGGATGTGGGTCATTAGACTGGGAAGTGGCCCAGGATAGAAGACATTACACTAGGAAGGGTGCCAGGACAGTATAGCAGGATGGGGACATTGAACCAAGAAGGGGCTCAGGATGGGGACATTGTTATAGAATGAGGGACATTACACCAGGAGGGGGCCCATGATTGGGAACATTATACCAGGTTGGGGAACATTATAGCATGAACAGGCCAAGGAGAGGGGATATTATAACAGGAAGAGTAACAGGATGGGGGACATTATACCAGGAAGGGGCTTAAGGTGAGAGACATTATTACAGGATGGGGGCCACAATGGGGGAGATTATCACATTAAACAGCCAGAATGGGGCACATTATTACATGTGGGGACAAACACACGTCTTTATAGGATCTAGAGTGCTACAAGTGCCCATACATATAACCAACATGCAGCTAGCAGCCAAGATTCAAATTTTACACTGGGGCCCATCAGACTTAAATTACGCCACTGAGAATTAGTGAGAAATTGCTGCAACATCCATCATTTTTAGTAGTTAATAAAGGAGCGTTTCAGATACCAGTCACATAATACTCCTAGAGCAAGCATTGCCGGTACACAAACTACTGCAGCACGTAATGATACAACGACTGCATGGCTTTCTCGAGGAGTATTACTAGACTGCTTTGTGATTTCTGCTCTGCACAATACATAACAGCACATTCATGTTTTCTGTGTGATAGGTGAAGAAGCAGCAAGTCTGTGAGGTAAGAGACAGACACTACACCACAATGAGCCCTCTCCATGGAGAACATTCAGAGAATAGATTATGGTAAGTCGATGGAGTGACACATCCAGGAAGACCTCCAGACCACCAGAGTCAAACATATAGATCCCCTGCCGTCTGCTTTCATACATAATAATGTGTGGCCATGTAGCAGTAGTCACTCATAATTGGTGGGGAAAGTAGTGTTTTCAGCACAGCAATGCTTATGGTTTCTGTCCATTTATAGCATACACAGCCTGGGACCGTCTATGCCCTATTTATCTAATTAAGCCTATGTGTATGGGAAAGTCATATATGATGCCATATAGATACAGATCTACTAGCTCAGTAATGCCCAGCGAAATCTCCCATCCAAGATACAGGCTCCCATGATGTATTGTTCTTCGGCAATCTCACAGACTGGCAGCAGTACAATGAATTCAGTGCACAGCAGACAGCCCAGCCCTGTGCTACATCCAGACACTAACAATGTATAGTCAGACAGGTACATATATGCTAGCCACCTTAGGGAGAGACCCAAGTTGGGCTAAATGTAGCGGGACGAAAGAGACCGAAAAGCCCTCTACTTAAAGGAAATACATAGTGGATGCTTTCCTGAAACGGAAAGTACTTGCAAGCAGCATAATACAAAGAATAGCAGGTTTACCCAGAATCCTTTGCAGTAGGCGGAGCTATGCAAATCATCTCTTTCCACCCCAGTCTAATCCACAGCGCTTGGAACCTGTTATGATCTGGTATTTCAGTACCACAATGGACATAGAAGTCAGAGCACATACAGTGACCTGACAATAACCCAAAAACATAGAACGAGCTCTGAGACGTGGGAACTCTGCTGACCGCAATCCCTAATCCTCTCCAACCACACTAGAGGCAGCCGTGGATTGCGCCTAACGCTCCCTATGCAACTCGGCACAGCCTGAGAAACTAGCTAGCCTGAAGATAGAAAATAAGCCTACCTTGCCTCAGAGAAATACCCCAAAGGAAAAAGCAGCCCCCACATATAATGACTGTGAGTTAAGATGAAAAGACAAACGTAGAGATGAAATAGATTTAGCAAAGTGAGGCCCGACTTTCTGAACAGAGCGAGGATAGGAAAGGTAACTTTGCGGTCAACACAAAACCCTACAAACAACCGCGCAAAGGGGACAAAAAGACCCTCCGTATCGAACTAACGGCACGGAGGTACACCCTCTGCGTCACAGAGCTTCCAGCAAGCAAGAAAAAACAAATAAGCAAGCTGGACAGAAAAAAACAGCAAACAAATAGCAAAAGCGGAACTTAGCTATGCAGAGCAGCAGGCCACAGGAACGATCCAGGAGGAAACAGGTCCAATACTAGACCATTGACTGGAGGCCAGGATCAAAGCACTAGGTGGAGTTAAATAGAGCAGCACCTAACGACTTCACCACATCACCTGAGGAAGGAAACTCAGAAGCCGCAGTACCACTCTCCTCCACCAACGGAAGCTCACAGAGAGAATCAGCCGAAGTACCACTTGTGACCACAGGAGGGAGCTCTGCCACAGAATTCACAACAGTACCCCCCCCTTGAGGAGGGGTCACCGAACCCTCACCAGAGCCCCCAGGACGACCAGGATGAGCCATATGAAAGGCACGAACAAGATCGGGAGCATGGACATCAGAGGCAAAGACCCAGGAATTATCTTCCTGAGCATAACCCTTCCATTTAACCAGATACTGGAGTTTCCGTCTTGAAACACGAGAATCCAAAATCTTCTCCACAATATACTCCAACTCCCCCTCCACCAAAACCGGGGCAGGAGGATCAACAGATGGAACCATAGGTGCCACGTATCTCCGCAACAATGACCTATGGAATACGTTATGAATGGAAAAAGAATCTGGAAGGGTCAGACGAAAAGACACAGGATTAAGAACCTCAGAAATCCTATACGGACCAATGAAATGAGGTTTAAACTTAGGAGAGGAAACCTTCATAGGAATATGACGAGAAGATAACCAAACCAAATCCCCAACACGAAGTCGGGGACCCACACAGCGTCTGCGATTAGCGAAACGTTGAGCCTTCTCCTGGGACAAGGTCAAATTGTCCACTACATGAGTCCAAATCTGCTGCAACCTGTCCACCACAGTATCCACACCAGGACAGTCCGAAGACTCAACCTGCCCTGAAGAGAAAGAGGATGGAACCCAGAGTTGCAGAAAAACGGCGAAACCAAGGTAGCCGAGCTGGCCCGATTATTAAGGGCGAACTCAGCCAAAGGCAAAAAGGACACCCAGTCATCCTGATCAGCAGAAACAAAGCATCTCAGATATGTTTCCAAGGTCTGATTGGTTCGTTCGGTCTGGCCATTAGTCTGAGGATGGAAAGCCGAGGAAAAAGACAAGTCAATGCCCATCCTAGCACAAAAGGCTCGCCAAAACCTCGAAAAAAACTGGGAACCTCTGTCAGAAACTATATTCTCTGGAATGCCATGTAAACGAACCACATGCTGGAAGAACAATGGCACCAAATCAGAGGAGGAAGGTAATTTAGACAAGGGTACCAAATGGACCATCTTAGAGAAGCGATCACAAACCACCCAAATGACTGACATTTTTTGAGAGACGGGAAGATCTGAAATAAAATCCATAGAGATATGTGTCCAAGGCCTCTTCGGGACTGGCAAGGGCAAAAGCAACCCACTGGCACGAGAACAGCAGGGCTTAGCCCGAGCACAAATCCCACAGGACTGCACAAAAGAACGCACATCCCGTGACAGAAATGGCCACCAAAAGGATCTAGCCACTAACTCTCTGGTACCAAAGATTCCAGGATGACCAGCCAACACCAAACAATGAACCTCAGAGATAACTTTATTCGTCCACCTATCAGGGACAAACAGTTTCTCCGCTGCGCAACGATCAGGTTTATTAGCCTGAAATTTTTGCAGCACTCGCCGCAAATCAGGGGAGATGGCAGACACAATTACTCCCTCTTTGAGAATACCCGCCGGCTCAGATAAACCCGGAGAGTCGGGCACAAAACTCCTAGACAGAGCATCCGCCTTCACATTTTTAGAGCTCGGAAGATACGAAATCACAAAGTCAAAACGGGCAAAAAACAGCGACCAACGAGCCTGTCTAGGATTCAACCGCTTGGCAGACTCGAGATAAGTCAAGTTCTTATGATCAGTCAAGACCACCACGCGATGCTTAGCTTCTTCAAGCCAATGACGCCACTCCTCGAATGCCCACTTCATGGCCAAAACTCTCGATTGCCAACATCATAATTTCGCTCAGCAGGCGAAAACTTCCTGGAAAAGAAGGCGCATGGTTTCATCACCCAGCAATCAGAACTTCTCTGCGACAAAACAGCCCCTGCTCCAATCTCAGAAGCATCAACCTCGACCTGGAATGGAAGCGAAACATCTGGTTGACACAACACAGGGGCAGAAGAAAAACGACGCTTCAACTCTTGAAAAGCTTCCACAGCAGCAGAAGACCAATTGACCACATCATCACCCTTCTTGGTCAAATCGGTCAATGGTTTAGCAATACTAGAAAAATTGCAGATGAAGCGACGATAAAAATTAGCAAAGCCCAGGAACTTTTGCAGACTTTTCAGAGATGTCGGCTGAGTCCAATCATGGATGGCTTGGACCTTAACAGGGTCCATCTCGATAGTAGAAGGAGAAAAGATGAACCCCAAAAATGAAACCTTCTGAACACCAAAGAGACACTTTGATCCCTTCACAAACAAAGAATTAGCACGCAGGACCTGAAACACCGTTCTGACCTGCTTCACATGAGACTCCCAATCATCCGAGAAGATCAAAATGTCATCCAAGTACACAATCAGGAATTTATCCAGGTACTCTCGGAAGATGTCATGCATAAAGGACTGAAACACTGATGGAGCATTGGCAAGTCCGAATGGCATTACTAGATACTCAAAATGGCCCTCGGGCGTATTAAATGCAGTTTTCCATTCATCGCCTCGCTTAATACGCACAAGATTATACGCACCACGAAGATCTATCTTGGTGAACCAACTAGCCCCCTTAATCCGAGCAAACAAATCAGATAACAACGGCAAGGGGTACTGAAATTTAACCGTGATCTTATTTAGAAGGCGGTAATCTATACAAGGTCTCAGCGAACCATCCTTCTTGGCCACAAAAAAGAACCCTGCTCCTAATGGTGACGATGACGGGCGAATATGCCCCTTCTCCAAGGACACGTAACTCCGCATAGCGGCGTGCTCAGGCACAGATAAATTAAACAGTCGACCCTTTGGGAATTTACTACCAGGAATCAAATCGATAGCACAATCACAATCCCTATGCGGAGGTAGGGTATCGGACTTGGGCTCATCAAATACATCCCGGTAATCAGACAAGAACTCTGGAACCTCAGAAGGGGTGGATGACGAAATAGACAGAAATGGGACATCACCATGTACCCCCTGACAACCCCAGTTGGACACAGACATGGATTTCCAATCTAATACTGGATTATGGACTTGTAGCCATGGCAACCCCAACACAGCCACATCATGCAGATTATGCAACACCAGAAAGCGAATAACCTCCTGATGTGCAGGAGCCATGCACATGGTCAGCTGGGTCCAATACTGAGGCTTATTCTTGGCCAAAGGCGTAGCATCAATTCCTCTCAATGGAATAGGACACTGCAAGGGCTCCAAGAAAAACCCACCACAACGCCTAGCATACTCCAAGTCCATCAAATTCAGGGCAGCGCCTGAATCCACAAATGCCATGACAGAATAAGATGACAAAGAGCAGATCAAGGTAACGGACAAAAGAAATTTTGACTGTACCGTACCAATGGTGGCAAACCTAGCGAACCGCTTAGTGCGCTTAGGACAATCAGAGATAGCATGAGTGGAATCACCACAGTAGAAACACAGCCCATTCAGACGTCTGTGTTCTTGCCGTTCAACTCTGGTCAAAGTCCTATCGCACTGCATAGGCTCAGGTTTATGCTCAGATAATACCGCCAAATGGTGCACAGATTTACGCTCACGCAAGCGTCGACCGATCTGAATGGCCAAAGACATAGACTCATTCAGACCAGCAGGCATAGGAAATCCCACCATGACATCTTTAAGGGCTTCAGAGAGACCCTTTCTGAAAATAGCTGCGAGCGCACCTTCATTCCATTGAGTGAGTACGGACCACTTTCTAAATTTCTGACAATATACCTCTATCTCATCCTGACCCTGACACAGAGCCAGCAAATTTTTCTCTGCCTGATCCACTGAATTAGGTTCATCGTACAGCAATCCGAGCACCAGGAAAAACGCATCGATATTACTTAATGCAGGATCTCCTGACGCAAGAGAAAATGCCCAGTCCTGAGGGTCGCCACGTAAAAAAGAAATAATGATCCTAACTTGTTGAACTGGGTCACCAGAGGAGCGAGGTTTCAAAGCCAGAAATAGTTTACAATTATTTTTGAAACTCAGAAATTTAGTTCTATCTCCAAAAAACAAATCAGGAATAGGAATTCTTGGTTCTAACATAGAATTCTGAACCACAAAGTCTTGAATATTTTGTACTCTTGCCGTGAGCTGATCCACACATGAAGACAGACCTTTAATGTCCATCGCTACACCTGTGTCCTGAACCACCCAAATGTCTAGGGGAAAAAAAAGGCAAAACACAGTGCAGAGAAAAAAAAATGGTCTCAGAACTTCTTTTTTCCCTCTATTGAGAATCATTAGTACTTTAGGCCTCCAGTACTGTTATGATCTGGTAATTCAGTACTACAATGGACATAGAAGTCAGAGCACATACAGTGACCTGACAATAACCCAAAAACATAGAACGAGCTCTGAGACGTGGGAACTCTGCTGACCGCAATCCCTAATCCTCTCCAACCACACTAGAGGCAGCCGTGGATTGCGCCTAACGCTCCCTATGCAACTCGGCACAGCCTGAGAAACTAGCTAGCATGAAGATAGAAAATAAGCCTACCTTGCCTCAGAGAAATACCCCAAAGGAAAAGGCAGCCCCCACATATAATGACTGTGAGTTAAGATGAAAAGACAAACGTAGAGATGAAATAGATTTAGCAAAGTGAGGCCCGACTTTCTGAACAGAGCGAGGATAGGAAAGGTAACTTTGCGGTCAACACAAAACCCTACAAACAACCACGCAAAGGGGGCAAAAAGACCCTCCGTACCGAACTAACGGCACGGGGGTACACCCTCTGCGTCCCAGAGCTTCCAGCAAGCAAGAAAAAACAAATAAGCAAGCTGGACAGAAAAAAACAGCAAACAAATAGCAAAAGCGGAACTTAGCTATGCAGAGCAGCAGGCCACAGGAACGATCCAGGAGGAAACAGGTCCAATACTAGAACATTGACTGGAGGCCAGGATCAAAGCACTAGGTGGAGTTAAATAGAGCAGCACCTAACGACTTCACCACATCACCTGAGGAAGGAAACTCAGAAGCCGCAGTACCACTCTCCTCCACCAACGGAAGCTCACAGAGAGAATCAGCCGAAGTACCACTTGTGACCACAGGAGGGAGCTCTGTCACAGAATTCACAACAGGAACCGCCAAGCGTGCAATGCTGTGGATTAGTTTCTAAATTTACACAGCCAACCAATTCCTACCTGTGGGACACATGTTTCGGGCTTTAGGCCCTCATCAGCACAGGGCTGGAATTGGTTGGCTGTGTAAATTTAGAAACTAATCCGCAGCATTGCACGCTTGGCGGTTCCAAGCGCTGTGGATTAGACTGGGGTGGAAAGAGATTATTTGCATAGCTCCGCCTACTGCAAAGGATTCTGGGTAAACCTGCTATTCTTTGTATTATGCTGCTTGCAAGTACTTTCCGTTTCAGGAAAGCATCCACTATGTATTTCCTTTAAGTAGAGGGCTTTTCGGTCTCTTTCGTCCCGCTACATTTAGCCCAACTTGGGTCTCTCCCTAAGGTGGCTAGCATATATGTATCGCTTGCTCACCGAGCCCCACTCCATACAGCCAACCAATTCCAGCCCTGTGCTGATGAGGGCCTAAAGCCCGAAACACGTGTCCCACAGGTAGGAATTGGTTGGCTGTGTAAATTTAGAAACTAATCCGCAGCATTGCACGCTTGGCGGTTCCAAGCGCTGTGGATTAGACTGGGGTGGAAAGAGATGATTTGCATAGCTCCGCCTACTGCAAAGGATTCTGGGTAAACCTGCTATTCTTTGTATTATGCTGCTTGCAAGTACTTTCCGTTTCAGGAAAGCATCCACTATGTAGTCAGACAGGAAAACTTCTAGTCATTGTTACCTAGTAAGAAAAACCTGGGCCCAAAACGGGACATACCCATTAGACAGCTGTCGACTTAAAGCGGGCCATACCCATTAGACAGCTGTCGACTTAAAGCGGGCCATACCCATTAGACAGCTGTCGACTTAAAGCGGGCCATACCCATTAGACAGCTGTCGACTTAAAGCGGGATATACACATTAGGCTACTTTTACACTAGCGTCGTACTCGGCCCGTCGCAGTGCGTTTGGCCGAGGTACAAACGCTAGCAGTGAAATGCGCCGCACAACGGGGGCAGCGGATGCATTTTTCCAGCGCATCCGCTGCCTCATTGTGAGGTGCGGGGAGGTGTAACGTTTTTTGCTCCCGGCGGTCCGCCACAACACGGCGCAACCGTCGCATGACGGTTGCGACGTGTGTCAATGCGTCGCTAATGTTAGTCTATGGGGCAAAAACGCATCCTGCAGACAACTTTGCAGGATGCGTTTTTTCCTCTAAACGACGCATTGCGACGTATTGAAAAAAACGCTAGTGTGAAAGTAGCCTTAGACAGCTGTCGACTTAAAGCGGGCCATACCCATTAGACAGCTGTCGGGTTAAAGTGGGCCACACACAATTGCAGCTATCAGGTATAAAGCTGGCCAGACATATTGGACAGCTCTCAGGTGTCAAGCCAGGGTGTCTAATGGGCAAGGCCCGCGTTACACCTGACAGCTGTCTAATGTGTATATCCTGCATTAATCCGATAGCTGTCTATTGGGTATAGGTACTGTCACACATAACGATATCGTTGCTTTTTGTGACTTAGCAACGATAACGTTAACGAAATCGTTATCTGTGACAGCGACCAACGATCAGGCCCCTGCTGGGAGATCGTTGGTCGCTGGGGAAAGTCCAGGACTTTATTTCGTCGCTGGATCACCCGCTGACATCGCTGAATCGGTGTGTGTGACGCCGATTCAGCGATGTCTTCACTGGTAAACAGGGTAAACATCGGGTTACTAAGTGCAGGGCCGCGCTTAGTAACCCGATGTTTGCCCTGGTTACCATTGTAAATGTTAAAAAAAAACTCTACATACTTACATTCCGGTGTCTGGTCACGTCCCTCGCCTTCAGCTTCCCGCACTGACTGTGGGCGCCGGCCGGCCGTAAAGCACAGCGGTGACGTCACCGCTGTGCTTTACGGCCGGCGCTCAGTCAGTGTGGGAAGCTGAAGGCGAGGGATCGTTGGTCGCTGGAGAGCTGTCTGTGTGACAGCTTTCCAGTGACCAAACAGCGATGCTGCAGTGATCGGCATCGTTGTCTAGATCGCTGCAGCGTCGCTAAGTGTGACGGTACCTTATGGCCCGTTTTAGGCCCAGGTTTTTCTTACTAGGTGACAATGAATAACCTCAGATATTCTTGTCTGACTATACATTGTCAGTGTGTGGGTGCAGCACAGGGCTGGGCTGTCTGCTGTGCACTGATTTCATTGTACGCTCCCAGTCTGTGAGATTAGATTGTCTCTTATTAAGTGATTGAAATAGTTTACTGATAACAAAATGCAAATGTTCTGGGTTTTAATCAAGCAGAAGAACAATACATCATGGGAGCCCGTATCTTGCATGGGAGATTTTGCTCAGTATTAGGCTGCCTCCACACATCAGTTTTTTGCCATCAGGAACAATCCGACAAATTTTGGAAAAACGGAATCCGGCAAAAGTTGCAGCTGGATCCATTTTTTTGCCATAGACTTTTTCACCGAATCCGTCAAAAATTGTTTTTCCGGCAGCTGAAGACAACGGACATAGTAACGTTATTTGTCTCCGTGGAAAAAAAAACGGACAGCGAGGGATCCATCGCCGTCCGTCGTTTCCTATAATGGAACTCTATGGTGCTGGATTCATCAAATGATGGAATCCGGCGACGGATTCCGCTTTTTTAAACTGGGGCATGCTCCGATTTTTTTTAGGGTATGTGCAGTAGCGTTTTCCATTCTAGCAAGCATATCTCTCTCTCTCCCCTGATCAGCTTTTCGGATCTGGCAAAAAATAAACGGATCCGTCGCATCAGCTTTCACAATTTGCGGTAGATCAGTTTTTTTTTTCAAAATTTGCCAGATTCTTCCTGACAGCAAAAAACTGATGTGTAAAAGTAGCCTTACCGAGCTAGTAGATCTTTATCTACACCATGTTCCAAATTATTATGCAAATTATATTTTTGTCAGATTTTCCTAAATGGTCGGTGCAAATGACAGTCAGTCTAATAAAAGTCATCACCTGTTAGATTATACATCGAATTTTATTGAAGAAAAATCCTAATGATAACTGAATAATCTCCAAAATGAATAAAAACTCAAAATGCACTGTTCCAAATTATTAGGCACAGTAGAATTTCTTAACATTTGATATGTTTTAAAGAACTGAGAATGCTCATTTGTGGAATTTTCAGCATTGGGAGGTCACATTCACTGAACAAAAAAGCTATTTAACTCCAAAACCTCCTAACAGGCCAAGTTACATGTTAACATAGGGCCCTCTCTTTGATATCACCTTCACAATTCTTGCATTCTTGAGTTTTTGGAGAGTTTCTGATTGTACGTCTTTGCATGAAGTCAGAATAGCTTCCCAGAGCTGCTGTTTTGATGTGAACGGCCTCCCACCCTCATAGATCTTTGGCTTGATGATACTCCAAAAGTTCTCTATAGGGTTGAGGTCAGGGGAAGATGGTGGCCACACCATGAGTTTATCTCCTTTTATGCCCATAGAAGCCAATGACTCAGAGGTATTATTTGCAGCATGAGATGGGACATTATCATGCATGAAGATGATTTTGCTCCTGAAGGCACATTTCTGCTTTTTATACCATGGATGAAAGTTGTCAGTCAGAAACTCTATATACTTTGCAGAGGTCATTTTCACACCTTCAGGAACCTTAAAGGGCCCTACCAGCTGTTTCGCCATGATTCCGGCCCAAAACATGACTCCTCCACTTCCTTGCGGACGTCGCAGCCTTGTTGACACATGGTGGTCATCCACCAACCATCTACTACTCCATCCATCTGGACCATCCAGGGTTGCTTGACACTCATCAGTAAAAAGACGGTTTAAAAATTAGTCTTCATGTATGTCTGGGCCCACTGCAACCGTTTCTGCTTGTGAACACTGTTTAGGGGTGGCCGAATAGTAGGTTTATGCACCACAGCAAGCCTTTGAAGGATCCTACACCTTGAGGTTCAAAGGACTGAAGAGGGACCAGCAGCTTCAAATAACTGTTTGCTGCTTTGTAATGGTATTTTGGCAGCTGCTCTCTCAATCCAATGAATTTGTCTGGCAGAAACCTTCCTCATTATGCCTTTATCTGCATGAACTCTGTCTGTGCTCTGTTTCAGTCCAAAATCTCTTCACAGTATGATGATCACTCTTAAGTTTTCATGAAATATCTAATGTTTTCATCCCCTGTCCAAGGCATTGCACTATTTAATGCTTTTCAGAAGCAGAGAGATCCTTTTTTGTTCCCATATTGCTTGAAACCTGTGGCCTGCTTAATAATGTGGAACATCATTTTTAAGTAGTGTTCCTTTAATTAGAATCACCTGGAAAACTAATTATCACGTGTTTAAGATTGATTTCAGTTATCTATTGAGCCCTGAGACACAATACCATCCACAAGTTTATTTGAAAAACAAAACAATTAAATCTTTATGACACTTAAATCCAATTTGCATAATAATTTGGAACACAGTGTATATAGCGTCATATATGAATTTTCGGAAGCTGCCAAGCGTAAGCGGGACATACACATTAGATATCTGTCAGGCGTAAAACGGGCCATACACAGACGTCTGTCTGGTTAAAGTGGGCCAAACACATTAGACAGCTCTCAGGTGTAAAGCCAGCCATACACAGACAGCTGTCGGGCTTTAAGCGGGCCATACACAGTAGACAGCTGGCCGGTGTAAAGTGGGCCATACACAATGTATAGCTAAAGGGCGTAGGCAGGGCCATACACATTAGATAGCTGTCAGGCTTTAAGCGGGCCATACACAGTAGACAGCTGGCCGGTGTAAAGTGGGCCATACACAATATATAGCTAAAGGGCGTAAGCAGGGCCATACACATTAGATAACTGTCGGGCTTTAAGCGGGCCATACACAGTAGACAGCTGGCCGGTGTAAAGTGGGCCATACACAATGTATAGCTAAAGGGCGTAGGCAGGGCCATACACATTAGATAGCTGTCAGGCTTTAAGCGGGCCATACACAGTAGACAGCTGGCAGGTGTAAAGTGGGCCATACACAATATATAGCTAAAGGGCGTAGGCAGGGCCATACACATTAGATAGCTGTCGGGTTTTAAGCGGGCCATACACAGTAGACAGCTGGCTGGTGTAAAGTGGGCCATACACAATATATAGCTAAAGGGCGTAGGCAGGGCCATACACATTAGATAGCTGTCGGCTGAGCGCTCTCGAGTTCTTTATGAGAGAGCGTTGCCTGATTCATTTGCGCAGGTGATCTCCCAGAAAAGTAAAGGAAGGTGTGACTACAGTCCAACAGCTTGAGCCTTACGTGACCAGAAACAAATCTGTTGGGGGACAATTGGGAGGACCCTTTAGTCTTATACCTTAGGTGGTCAGCCGACCCCCTGAAAATCATATAGTCGACCTTTATCTAAGTGTATGAGGGCCTTGAGCTGTGGGGAGTCTATTAAGGGGCAAATGTCAGTATGAACATCTAGAAGCCATTGTGCCCTCACTTTGCTATTTAGATACAGAGTGTGGTCACCATGCCAACTACCTGTCACTGGTCAGACTACAGCTCAATACTAACAATGTAAAACATCTCTATACACTAAGTCTATTACACTTCTAATACTTATCTTATACTATCACATCCTGTACTGTACATCACTATATACATTATATAGACTAACATCTTACACTTCAGGTGACACAATATGTACACAAGACAAAGGACATTATTCAGATTACACATCACATTATACACAGCACTGATGTCCTACAGGGGGAATATCTCCATCTCCTTACATACCCACCAGTTTTACAGGCTGTTTCTGTAGCTCTCATAAACCTCTGAACTGTGCTCTTTACTATATAATGAATTTTATTGAAATAACAAATCTATTATTCCTTTTGCAATGAAGCTTAAGTGCTTTGGGTGTAACCGGAGCACTTCCCAAGCCTCTGCCTCCTCTGACTTTGTTCCCCACACTCCTCAATTTCTTCTGCTTTACCTAGAGCTCATTGTCTGTGTAGTCAACACAGAGAGAAGATGGTGAATCAGGGAGGCAAAGGCTCGGGAAGTGCTCTGATCATGCCCAAAGCACTTCAGTCTTATTTACATAAAGGAATAAAACATTATTTTTCCAGTAATGGAGCGAAGGACTACTTAATCAAATGTACAGATTGCCTTATTTTTTAAACACATATATGCCCATTATAAAAGTATGTAGGGAGGAACGAGCGGATACATTCCTTTTCAGGAAAATTTTGGACAAAAATAGTGCAACATATACGGTATCCATTTTTTCAAGCTGTTACATAAAACAAAATGCCATCACAGATCACTACAACTTACCTGAGCAAATGGTGTTACAATCAAGTCATCTCCATGTCTGTAAAATAAAAATAAAGTAATTTAGAGAAACACAGAAATACAAAAAAACGACAGATTACGCACATTATAGTTCCTTGGAACAGATAACTTCGTCACTGAGACACGTTCATGATGTGTTTATATCACATCTCATGTGTGACAATTAAGCTTGCTTTGTAAACAGTGGATAAGTACAAGGTAACACCTAGAAAACTTTGCTACCCTCGCCCTGTGTCCAAAAGTGTAAGATACCAACTAGTATGATCTCTGTGGACATTGAAAAGACCTTCGATTAGCTCTATAATTGGCCCTGGATCATGGATACGATGAGGAAATGAATGGTTTTGTATGGGTGCTAAGGATACAACTAAGGGTCCGTTTACACAGACGGACAGGAAGCACCAAACGAATGCCGATCGGTAAACTTTTAAAGTTGAATACCTGTTTACACAGGCAGAAGAAGGTAAACAATATGAACAGAACAATTATACTGGACCACTCAGTGCAAACATGCTGCCATAGTTCTCGGCAGTGTGAGTCCTGTTTACATGGGGCGATGCAAGCCGAGAACGATGATTTTTTTTATGCTGCACAAAAGATCATTTCACCAGAGCATTTTACTCACTTATCAAGTGATCAGCAACCCGTTTACACAGCAAGAAAATCATAAAACAATTTTTTTTTTTTTTTTCAACTATGCCCATTCATGATTACATTGAAGTAAATGCTCCTAAAGCCGGTTTCACACGTCAGTGGCTCCGGTACGTGAGGTGACAGTTTCCACACGTACCGGAGCCACTGACACACGTAGATGCATTAAAATCAATGGATCTGTGCAGTTGTCATTGATTTTTTGCGGACCGTGTCTCCGTGTGCCAAACACGGAGACATGTCCGTGTTCGTGGGAGCGCACGTATTACACGGACCCATTAAAGTCAATGGGTCTGTGTAAAACACGTACCGCACACGTGCCGTGCAGGAGACAGCGCTCCAGTAAGCGCTGTCCCCCCCACATGGTGCTGATACCGCGATTCATATCTTCTGTGCAGCAGAACACACATACACGAAAAACCACAAAAAAATGGATTATTCATATCTTCTCTGCAGCAAACGCTGCTGCACAGAAGATATGAATCGCGGTTTCAGCACGATGCAGAGGACAGCGCTAAACTTTAGTGCTGTCTCCTGCACGCTCCGTGTGGCACCCAGTGGGCACACGGGTGGCACACGTGTGCCACACGTGTGCCACACTGATGTGCCACAGAAACGCAGGGGCACACGGACACGGATAATTCCGGTACCGATTTTTTCCGGTACCGGAATTATCTGGACGTGTGGGACTGCCCTAAGAGGGAATCTGTCAGCAGATTTTTGCTATGTAATCTGAGGATAACATGAGGTAGGGGTTAAAACACAAAATTTAACGATGTCAGGCTGTGTGCTGTTTTTTACTTACAATGAAGGTTTTATCACCTGGTGATTGCTGTGACTAGCTGGCATTAGCTTGCAAATCCAACTCCGCCTTCTCCTTTGATAAGCAGCTCACTGACTATAGACAATGCAAATAGAGAGCCTGGTGTGGGTGGGGTTAGCTTTCTCAACCGTGCTGCACTGCCAAATCAAAAAACTCTGCTTCACAACTTCTGCACCCAATAAACTAAGAGACACATCGCTGGATTCTGTATTCAGCTGCGTAGTGTAGAAGTTGGGGAAAAAGTGGGGAGTGTACTCTGGAAGCAGTGCTCTACATAACGGAGTGCTATCTTTTCCAGAGATGTGTCCTGGCTGGAAGACGTGATGGCAGTCTGCGCTGGATGTAGGAGAATAGCGAAGAAGGACTTCAACTAGAGACATCACCGGTGTATACACAGGAGCTCCTGTATATAATGTCACTGGTGATCCCTGTATTACCTGTGCATTGACACTATATACAGAGCTAGTGTGTATAATATCTCTGGTGATCACTGTATTACCTGTACACCGACACTATATGCAGAACTCCTATGTATGATGTCACTGTTAATCACTATATTGTTTGTAAACTGACACTATGTACAGAACTCCTATGTATAATGTTACTGGTGATCACTGTATTACCTGTACACTGACACTATATACAGAGCTCCTGTGTATAATGTCACTACCGATCACTATTATCTGTACACTTACACTAAATATAGAGCTCTTGTGTATAATGTCACTGGTGATCACTGTATTATCTGTACACTGACACTATATACAGAGCTTTGGTGTATAATGTCACTGCTGATACATGTATTACCTATACACTATATACAGAGCTTCTGTGTATAATGGAACTTATGGTAATTTTAGCATTGCGCTTTTTTTTTTTTTAATTAATGATCAATATTGTAGCATTCGGTGTCTATGTGGTGGTCTTAAGTGGTCTGGTCATGATGTGGCTATATTTGTTCCTTGTATGTGGTATTATTTGGTTACTGTGTGGTGGAAATACATGGTCTGGTCATGGTGTAATGGTATTTCTCCCTTGTACATGATATTACTTGGTCACTATCTGGTGGTAATAAGTTGTCTAGCCATGGTGTGATGGTATTTATCTCTGTATGTAGTATTACTGGTCATTTTAAAAAATCTATGTGAAAAATTCCCTTAAAGAAAAAGAAATAAAAATATACCTAAAAAGAGTATTAGATATTTGAAGAAATTTGTAATAGGTTAGAGTATAGTAGGGTCCTGCCAAAAGAGTCTACCTTGTCGTGGTGGCAGGCTTTAACAATCTTTCGGTCAAAACAAAAGCTGATGGCTATGTATGTGATATAGTGTTTGATAAGAACTATTAATGTGTGATTGGTGAAGACATGGTGCAGAAGTGGAGTTATTCCATGAGAGGGCGGTGGGACTGTGGATGGTTCGAGGGTGGAGTGCTTTGAGTCAGTGAAATATCTCATCTCTACTGCTCCTACTCTCTCCGCTGGATTTAGTTAAAAGATCCTTTAGTGCTCATTAAAATGATAACTTCAATTTTATACACTTTTCCTGGTGGGTCCCATTCAAGGCAGAAAATACAGATTCTGCTGCTAATGTCTGTGGAGTCCATGCTTCAATGGGTCACAGCTGGTGATATGAGGGGACGGGCACAATATTAACATAGTAACATAGTAACATAGTTAGTAAGGCCGAAAAAAGACATTTGTCCATCCAGTTCAGCCTATATTCCATCATAATAAATCCCCAGATCTACGTCCTTCTACAGAACCTAATAATTGTATGATACAATATTGTTCTGCTCCAGGAAGACATCCAGGCCTCTCTTGAACCCCTCGACTGAGTTCGCCATCACCACCTCCTCAGGCAAGCAATTCCAGATTCTCACTGCCCTAACAGTAAAGAATCCTCTTCTATGTTGGTGGAAAAACCTTCTCTCCTCCAGACGCAAAGAATGCCCCCTTGTGCCCGTCACCTTCCTTGGTATAAACAGATCCTCAGCGAGATATTTGTATTGTCCCCTTATATACTTATACATGGTTATTAGATCGCCCCTCAGTCGTCTTTTTTCTAGACTAAATAATCCTAATTTCGCTAATCTATCTGGGTATTGTAGTTCTCCCATCCCCTTTATTAATTTTGTTGCCCTCCTTTGTACTCTCTCTAGTTCCATTATATCCTTCCTGAGCACCGGTGCCCAAAACTGGACACAGTACTCCATGTGCGGTCTAACTAGGGATTTGTACAGAGGCAGTATAATGCTCTCATCATGTGTATCCAGACCTCTTTTAATGCACCCCATGATCCTGTTTGCCTTGGCAGCTGCTGCCTGGCACTGGCTGCTCCAGGTAAGTTTATCATTAACTAGGATCCCCAAGTCCTTCTCCCTGTCAGATTTACCCAGTGGTTTCCCATTCAGTGTGTAATGGTGATATTGATTCCCTCTTCCCATGTGTATAACCTTACATTTATTAGGTCTGTCATTAGATTCATGTTGCCCCAACTAGAGCACACATGAACCAGAACCTGGCTGTGGAACTGCTTTCATGTTTTCTGTGAAATTCAGCAGTGTTTCAGAGAAAGCAGATTGAAAAGTTGGAAGCATACGGAGAGATGAAATTAGTATGTGACTACATAGGGAAAGAGCTGTCATCACCTGGAGCGAGTTGGGGGAAAGCCGGCTGGGAGCCACAACGAACAAGTCAGGTCTTTCCCTGTAGTCAGTCCCTAGCCTGCTTTCCAAACTAGATTTCCTCTGAAACACTGGTTTTTCAGAACTGAATATACAGTACCTGGCTAGGGTCATGAAGCCAGCCTCTGATTTATGCTGTCCATAGTTCGGGCAACATGAATCTAGGACAGATTTCCATTATCTTCAGCTTTCTTGGTGCCATCAGTCACCGAATTTGTATATTGAGAATGAATCGTTTTCTATATACAATAGACTTGTAGAGTCTCCAGCTTCCATGTAATTGGTATGCTAGTTGAGTCTTGTCTGCGTTTTGTTGGCATTTTTCTTGACTTAGCAGCTCATGCCCATAAACAGCTCATTATAATATGGCAACCAATCTAAAAGTTTCATTGGTTACATCTCTTGAAAGAAAAGGTGTAATCAAGGTCATAGGAAGACTTCTTTGACATCATTGGATCTAGCTGCAAATGCTAAACCGTGTAATTTTAACTCCATGTATTGTAAGCCGTGTTATTCAGCCAGACAACCATAATGGGCAAAATATATGAATGCATGCAATTGTAAAAATAAAAATATACATATGCATGTCTAATAAAAAATAAATAAATTGATTTACATGTAATTATATTTATCACACTGACTCATTTAATCTATTAGGTGGCAGTCTAGAATCTTTGACCTATGCTATTGCTGTGAATGAAAGATCAATTTTCGAAACCATAGTTGGTCAACCTTCTACATCTGTTATTTTTGATGGCTGGATGGAAGTTAAGAGATATGAAGATGCAATGTAATTGAGTCGTTGGAGTGGCATTTCTTTAGATATTGGATTTAGGTAGTGGTGGAGCCCTGAGCCTTTGCTTTGTAGCCTATTATGGAGATCTGCTGATGAACTGATGCTGGATTCCCTTATCAGTATAAGGAGCACCTTTCTTGATGGGATGGTGGGGCATATGGTGAATATTTAAGAAGCCCAATTAAATGTTTGTTTTCTTGATTTTACCAAAAATGGAAACAATTTTTTCACTGTGACCATGACCATATAATCCTACGTCGCTATCACAGGACGGAGGAACACGACAGGAATTCACAATACATGTATCTACACTCTGCATGTATTAATAGAAGCAGACATGGATTCCACCAGTTATCATTTAGTTTACATGTCGCCTCTATTGAAGATAAAGATGTAGAATTCTGTTCTCTCGTCACCTGCTCTTTTTATAAAACTGATCTCAAATAAAAGACGGCACAGGTTCCGCAGACCTAAAGAGCAAGGCTGGATTGGCGTTTGGGAGGATAGGTCGATCTCATGTATGGTGAAGGTTCAGAAACCATACCAACTACATCAGGTTCCTCAATGTAAGGGCTCCTTCACGCAAGCATTGATTCTGTCATGCAAGAGAATAGGGCCGATTATGCTTATGACACTCGGCTCAAATTCTGTCACAGTGTGCTCAGAGTCATCTGAGTGTGGTCTGATTCACTGGAATGAGACAATCGCAACACAAGTATGGAGAAGACGGAGAACTTAATATCTCCATCTTCTCCATTGTCCATGTATCGGGCCGCACTCGGACGTCATATTTCACACGCACCCATAGACTGTGATCCGATTCTCTGGAATGAGACAATCACAGCACAGGTATGGAGAAGACTAAAATTAATTTACCCATCTTCTCCATTGTCCCTGTGAGCATATGTCGGACTGCACTCGGATGTCATATTTCACACTCAAATAAGCGAGAAAACAGCCGCACTCTCTCGGGTTATAGCTTGCAAAGTGGTGTATTTATTCACATGTGTTTGACATTCAAATATATGTACACATACAGCAGGATAAGAAAAAAAGTGACGTTTCGACCCAATTCCGGGTCTTTCTCAAACTGAGTAGCTGATACTGTTTGAAAAGCAAGGAAGCAGGATACCCCAGCGCCACACCGAGTGGAGCCCTTTTTGGGACCTAATTTCAAATTTTCAAACAGTATCAGCTACTCAGTTTGAGAAAGACCCGGAATTGGGTCGAAACGTCACTTTTTTTCTTATCCTGCTGTATGTGTACATATATTTGAATGTCAAACACATGTGAATAAATACACCACTTTGCAAGCTATAACCCGAGAGAGTGTGGCTGTTTTCTCGCTTATTTGACTGGTATTGGGTTCTTCCCAAGTACAGCCTGCACCACCTGATTTGCTGAGTGTGCTCCATTCCCTTGAATATATTTCACACTCAGCCATAGACTTGTGATCCGAATATCAGATGCACTCCAAACATGCCATGATTGTTTTCTCATGGCGAATGGACATGAAAAAATAATCGTAAATCTGCACTGCCCCATGGTATAACATTGGGGGATCAGAAAGCATTGCATAACACTTGGTCGTGTTATACGCTAGTGTGAGCGGGCCCTAAAAGTTAGTCTCTCACCTCAAATTTGCACTACAGACTAACCAAATGGCCTTGTAGGACATGGAGCAACAATAGAAATAATTGTTTTGGAATCTGTTCCTACTTTGCCTCCTAAAAGAACTTTATTTACTGCAAAATGCCTCAGTTAACCCTTACACCTATTTATTTTGATCATGGCCAATCCTTCTATGTTGATTGACATTGCTGACTTGCCCAGAGTCAGCGCTTTCTAAAGATAAACCTGCAATGGTCGCACTGTCCCTGTATAGGAGCAAGAAGATGCATCACTCCCTCCTCGCTGCTGACTTTGGGACACTGCGGCTCATGCCGCTGTCCCCTGACTGCTGCGCCTTCTCCACGCTTGTTGGTGAGAGATCTCCCATCGAGTGAGGCAAGGATGAATACGGGGTTAACTCCCCGAGGAGGGGCGGGGCTTATCTCCTGCTCTTGGCGCCAGGAAGCGCCGGAATCACATCCGATCCCAGGACCCGGACCTGTTGGGCTGCCGGTGTGATGGACCCGCTGGAGAGTGCGGTGAGGGAGAGGATTGGCAGGGAAGGCAGCGCTTGGCTAGCAGCTTTGCTGACCAGGAGCGACTCCTTCCCTGCCATAATGCAGACGGCGGCACCGCCGGAGGGTCGGCGCTCTCGCAGAGCCACCCGGCCTCCGGCACGGCTGAGCCCGCCAGCGATTTCAAAAAAGAGCGCGTGCAGCTCTCGTGCGCGCGCCCCAGCTGCTCTCGGCGCCAGCGGGACGGGAGGAAGTGAACTGCAGCAGGTGGGGGAGACACAAGAGTCGGGGACTAGCGACATAAGCTTTATTCCCCCTTCTGCCCCGGGCACAATAAGAGGGAGTGCAGGACTGCAGGTGCCAGCAGTATTAGCCAGAGCTGGGCACCTAACTAGAAACAGCATGGGGGGAGTTCAAGGAACGTCTGCTTCATCACAGGACTCAGGGACGGCAGGAAAGGAGACTGAGGCTCCGCAGGGAGGTATTCCTCCACTTTCAAGCAACGCAGGGGAAGCTAATGCTAATACTGTCAGGGACAAGGATGGGGCAGCGGTAGCACAGCAGAACATGGGATCACCCCACATAATATTAGCATCAGGTCAGCACGGTGCATACTCCCAGACTAGTATAGGGGGCGACTCACAGTTTCCACCTTACCCACTTATTTTTAGCACACCGTATTCACAAATACCGGGCGGGCAAATTATTCCCTCGCAGGCGGCATTAGGGGAACACCAGAACGCCTCAGCGTCAATATCACTGATGGCAACCGGTGTTCGTGCCCCAAGTCAGGGTGCTGGCACCCCGGCTCTGGATAGCAGACAGAGTGCGGGTATCCGCCCCGCGCGCAGATCATTATCGTCATCATCGTCATCCCCTAGAGAGCATCGCAGAAGCAGGCATAGGAAGCGCGATCGTCATGGTAGCAAATGGCGTTCATATAGATCTAGGTCCAGCCGACGTAGCAGACGGTCTAGAGCTTCGCGTTGGCGCTCGCCTTCTTCATCTGATAGTTCTTCAGGCAGGTCACACAGACAGGAGTCCTCTCGTCGTAGGTCCATACAGCGCATGGAACACCAAGGTCCGTCGACTCCCGTGGCAAGGGAAGTAAGCTGTCCGGAGGCCAATGCACCGATCGGTGAGTACCCCTTTGTCGGGGCATGGGGAGGGGAGAGAACCAACACCAATATTTCAGACGCAGCAGCAAGTGCGGCCACAGGGGGCAGGATCTATGTCAACCCAAAATTGCTACAACCAGTGGGACCTTGCAGGCAACCCCCTCCGCCCCGCCCAGAGGTGTACAAGGATGGCCTATTCTGTGGGGTCCCTCCGTTAGGAGCCCACTTGGATAGCGCCATCAAGGAACAAATTTGGGCTAATGATTTCATTGACATATGGTCCCTGGTCTCCACGGACCAGCACTCGATAGATAGAGAGAGGCGGTTGGGAGAAAAAACATATGAACGTAAACCAAAAGTTGCAAAAACCATCAATAACTGGTTGTAAGCGTTTGCGGTCCTGGGATGCGTTATGGGGGAGAAGCACCCCGAAAGGTGCTCCGAGCTATTTATATACCTAGATAGCATCTACAACTCCTATAAGGCACACGGGGGATCAGCATGGTGGAAATATGATGAGGATTTCCGCCGTCGCTTGGCCGCCAACCCCCAATTAGGCTGGGGTATGAAAGCCACGGATTCGTGGCTCCGCTTGATGATGGTGCAAAGAGCAACCCAATCCTTTCACGGGTCCGCTGCCGGGTCCGGTAACAACGCGGCAGCAACAGTCATGCGTAGACCAGGTTCATGCTGGTTATTTAATGAAGGACACTGTAAGTTTTATGGGCTCTGCAAATATAGACATGAGTGTTCAGCGTGCGGAGGTTCCCACCCTGTGGCAAAATGCACACGACCACCCCAAAAAGCTAACTCTGGAAAAAATCCCTCTACAGGTGAGGTTAACGACGCCAGTGAGCGTAAAAAGAATGGAGCCGTGGCTGGACAAATATCCCAATAAAGCGGCTGCGGGGCAACTGCGTTTCGGTTTCTCATATGGGTTCTTCATCCCATTTAATTGGTCCCCGGAGCCACAATCGGCCACAAACTTACAATCCGCAAAGGAATTACCCGATGTACTAGCAGCGAAGTTGGACAAGGAAATCAGGTTGGGTCGCTTTCGCGGTCCCTTCAATTCCCCACTTTTTCCTAACTTACGGGTTTCCCCCTTGGGTATAGTTCCCAAAAAAGAGTCAGGTAAATACCGATTAATTCATCACCTATCATACCCCAAGGGTATGTCGGTTAACGATGGTATACCCAGGGATGAAACAGCCGTCACTTACATTTCCTTTGACAAAACGATCGACTTAGTCAGAAGCGCGGGCCCGGGGGCCCTTATGGCAAAATCGGACATAGAATCCGCGTTCCGGCTGCTTCCGGTACACCCGGACTGTCACCACCTACTGGGAGCTAAATTTGAGGATCTATACTATTATGACACATGTCTTCCCATGGGGTGTTCTATTTCCTGTTTTTATTTCGAATTATTTAGTACGTTTTTAGAATGGGTTGCTCGCAAAATCACTCGGCAAACCGCCATCACGCACTATCTCGATGACTTTTTGATAGTTGGTCCAGCTGGATCAGATGTTTGCTCCACAACCCTAGCCCAATTCAAAGATGCCATGGAACATTTCGGGGTCCCACTTTCCCCTGAAAAAACGATTGGGCCAGTATCAGTGATCACATTCCTCGGGATCGAAATCGATTCGGTCGCCATGGAATTTAGGTTGCCGATGGAGAAAATTAAGAAACTGCTGGAACTCATTAGCGGATGTATTTCGGTTGGTAAAGTCACATTGACGCAAATGCAGTCAATGCTTGGCTCCTTGAATTTTGCCTGTAGGGTCATGCCAGCGGGCAGGATCTTCTCGCGCAGATTAATGATAGCCACGAGAGGAGTGAAACAAAGCCACCATAGAATCAGGATTACAGCACATCTACGTTCTGATTTAAACACATGGAAGCTGTTCCTCAACAACTACAATGGTAGGACTTGCTTTCAGGAGTCAGAATGCTCAAATGAGGACATGGGTTTGTTTTTTGCGGCGTCAAGCCACACTGGTTTCAGCATTCGTCTGGGTAACAAATTGTGTTCAGCGAATTGGCCTGCTTTATGGGTTCACAGGAATTGGCACGCAGAGCCAACCCTGGTTGACCTCCTTCCGGTGGCAGTGGCCATGGAAATCTGGGGTTCACAATTGGCCAACAAGCGTATTCGTCTTCACCTTAAAACCGTTAGCGGGGCTCATGCCATCAACTACCTAGCATCTCCTTCATCGTTGGTGTTAGACCTAATTAGGTTCATAGTATTGAAATGTTTAACATTTAATGTTTGGTTTAAAGCGAACGCACTAATCGTCAGCAATGAGAAGGTGTCTGAGTTACTAACTGGGTCTCACTCGCAGGATGTACTGGGACGGCGCATTCAGGAGCCCTTGGAGGAGGTGGAATGCCCACAGTCGATCTGGGATGTCCTGGGGACCTGATGCCGCTAATACGATCTTCGATAGCCCCGTCAACCTGGAAAGCATATGGTAAGGTGTGGGAGGAGTGGTGCTTTTTAGCAGAAGGAAAACCAGTGGGGTCTTCAGAGGAGGCTCGAATGCAGGTGACAATGGGGTTCTTATCCAAGATGTATGCTATGGGAGTGTCGGGTTCAGTGGCGCGCAATCGTATGTCTGCGCTAGCGTTCCATTTCAAGCTGCGAGGCTGGCCGGATTCCACGAAACATTTTCTGGTTAGCCAGATACTGAAAGGTTGGCGACGAGCAAATAAGCACGGTGATAACAGGCGTCCTATATCCTTTGATTTGTTAGTGAACTTGGTTAAGGCAACGGATTCTGTTTGCGATTCCAAATACGAAGCTGCGCTAACATCAGCGGCGTTTGGCCTAGCAGTTTTTGGGGCCATGCGGGTCAGTGAGATTGTTCCTACTGCTTTGAATAAACCGGGTGGCCTTAGGCGGGAGGACATTCTGATTTGCAACGACGGTCTAAGGATTAGAATACGTAAATCCAAAACTGATCAAGAAGGTAGGGGAACTTGGTTCCCTATATTTGCCATCAACAAGGACATATGCCCGTTAATGCTAATTTTGAATTACATGCGAGTTAGGAAGGATGGTTCTCAATTTTTCGTACATGAAAATGGGGTTCCACTAGTGTCGGGCCAATTTTTAGCTATATTGAGACGTACGTTGTCAATGGTTGGAATGCCCGCAGCAGAATTTGGGACTCACTCATTTCGTATAGGCGCAGCAACAGAAGCATCTAGAGCGGGTTTGTTCGAATCAGAAATTCAAAGGGTGGGTAGATGGAGATCTCGCTGTTTTAATAGATACATCAGGCCTGACTTATTGCTATAAAAAATTTGGGTTGTTTTTAGTACTATCATAATACGGGAGCAGCTTTGGTAATACATCGGTTAATTTCCTTTGATTGTCGGTTATTGTCTAACTGTTTGCATTTTATTCCCAGATGGGGTGCGACCCAGTGTCTGGATAGTGGGTCACTCATACGTCTATTGGGCTGCCCGCCGCGCTGAATTGGGCCCAGGAGGGCGATCCCTGGGGTTCAACGATGTCGACGTGATATGGCGTGGCATGAGAGGCATGATATGGTCCCAAGTCCTTCCGGAGGTGGTTCATATTGCACGGGTGGCTTCATCCCCCACCATTGTCGTCATCCATGCCGGAGGAAACGACCTGGCTTCGTCCCCACTGGCTGAACTACTTACACTGATCAGATCAGACATGGACAAGTTTCCGAGTTTTTTCCCATTGATGCGTCTGGTCTGGTCCGAAGTTATCCCAAGGCTGGTGTGGCGGGGGGCCAGGGAGTTGAATACCATGGAGAGATCCAGACGCACGTTGAATCAGAGGATATCGCGTTTTGTAAGGTTTAAAAATGGTATAGTTGTTCGGCACCATCGGCTGGAAGGGGACAATTCCGGTTTTCTGCTTCCAGACGGAGTTCATTTGAATGAGGCGGGAATAGATATCTTCCTCAATGGTATTAGAGAAGGCATGGTTCAGGCGGTGCATGCATTGGGGGGGTCGTAGCTCTCTAGGTTTGCTCCTCCTTGGCGGAAGGGTGGAGTTTTTGTTGGTGGTGAAGATACCTGCCCGGGAGACCGGAAGGCAGTAATCTCCCTACACCCCTGTTGTTGGCAGATACTGCCGGTTTAAGCTGCGACCAAAAAATATTTACCCAAAGTAAAAGATGGAAATGTTATGAGTATATTTCCCAATAAAGTTTTAAAAGTTACGATAACTGTTGTGTGTGTCACTTGATGGGAGAAAAACGGTCTTGGGTCGTAGCAGTCTTTGGGACACTGCGGCTCATGCCGCTGTCCCCTGACTGCTGCGCCTTCTCCACGCTTGTTGGTGAGAGATCTCCCATCGAGTGAGGCAATGATGAATACGGGGTTAACTCCCCGAGGAGGGGGCGGGGCTTATCTCCTGCTCTTGGCGCCAGGAAGCGCCGGAATCACATCCGATCCCAGGACCCGGACCTGTTTCCCACCCTCCCTCCCCTTTTGTTAGAGGTTTGTTAAGTTGCAGCTGCGGAAGGGTGGAGTTTTTGTAGGTGGTGAAGATACCTGCCCGGGAGACCGGAAGGCAGTAATCTCCCTACACCCCTGTTGTTGGCAGATACTGCCGGTTTAAGCTGCGACCAAAAAATATTTACCCAAAGTAAAAGATGGAAATGTTATGAGTATATTTCCCAATAAAGTTTTAAAAGTTACGATAACTGTTGTGTGTGTCACTTGATGGGAGAAAAACGGTCTTGGGTCGTAGCAGTCATCACTCCACTCCTCTGGTATCACTTTAGGGCAGGAGAGAGCACACTGATCACGCTCTCTTTGTTCTGGTATACCTGTGTAGTGAGAGCTGCGATGAGAGAGTGATTTGAGGAACTCCCTTCTGGACTAGAGATATAGCAGAGTCGTCGATCAATGTCAGCAGCGAGGAGAAAGTGATGGGTGTTCTCCTTCCGGAAGAGGATGAGTGCTGGTAATCTAAATAAGTGAGTACATCGAGGAATTGAACCATGCCAAAGCTGCACTGAGCACTCATTTGCATATTAGAATAAATTTATTTTTGGGGCAGCAGATTTAAAAACACAAATAACTATTGTTATTGCTGCCCATCGCCTACAAGGCTGTGTGGTTAGCTTGAAGTGTAAATTTGGGATTTTGTAATGACAGACTCCCTTTAAAGGCATTGTCTGCTACTTTTCTATTTATCACCAACCTCAAAACACGTTCCAGCAAATGACAAAGATTTGTACGATACGTGCATTACTGGTCAAAGTGTATATTCTTCCACAAAAAGATTGCGAAATGCAACTGGGCCTGTGTAAAATGGTCGGTTACAATTACAAGCGGTTGAATCTGGGATACGTCTAATTCTTGACAGAATCCGAATATGTGAAAAAAGAAGCCAAATATAACCATCTGAATAAGTCAGAGAGCCAGAATGGAATATTCATGGATAACATTTTACAGATCATTTGTGATTCATGTCATTAACAATAATAGGAATCAGCTTTTTTGAATTTCCGAGAACTAGAAATTTCCTCTGCGCTCAGATATTCTTCTGGAAAACTCCGTAGGCATAAACCTACTATGCTTTTTGCATTGTCCCATGTCAAACATTTTCCGATGAGATTTAGAGAGTAAACACTGAGCTAAATATAAGAGTTTACTTTACTATGTTGGGCACACAGTGAGAAGAAGAATACACAGAAGAGGGTCAGCAGAGATCATCCCCTCCCTTTATATTGTGCCTGTACTCCGTAGGCATAGACACCCAGTCTGTGAACATGTCCGCTGCAAGCCCAAGTTTGCTCCAATATTTGGATTGCACTGAGCCATGCAGCTCAATGAGAGTGTTCAGATCATCGGACTGCACCCGGATGACATCTGCAGCCTGACTGATTGGAGAAGATGGAGACATTGCAGCAGGGTCCTGGGTTCAAATCCCACCAAGGACAACATCTGCAAGGAGTTTGTATGTCCAACCCGTGCTTGTGTGGGTTTCCTCCGGGTTCTCCGGTTTCCTCCCACATTTCAAAGACATACTGATAGAGAATCTAGATTGTGAGCCCCAATGGGGACAGCGATGATAATGTCTGTAAAGTGCTGTGGAAATAATGGCGCTATATAAGTGAGTAAAATACATAAAATAAATAAATGTTGTTCTCCATCTTCTCCTCATCAGAGAGAATCTGACTGAGCCTACTATGCTCACACTGGGATCAAACTCTGATCACAGTTGGATCAGAGTGTCATTTGCATAATAGGCCCGATACTCTCAAAAGAGAGTATATACGGCCATCGGCACCCACCCTTAGAGTATTGATAAATGTACCCCAATGTGTTTTTGGATGGGATGGGAGAGGGCAAGTTTAGGAAAATTAGGTTAAAAAGAAAGATTATGCTTTTGCACAACAACAGCATGTATACAAGCTGCAGCATTATGTAGTGTCCAAAAATAACATCATCTACTATATAATTGTCTAAGGGTCACTTCGGTCTTTCTGTCCTTCTGTCTGTCTGTCACGGATATTCATTGGTTGCGGCCTCTGTCTGTCATGGAAATCCAAGTCGCTGATTTGCCACGACCAATCAGCGACGGGCACAGTCTGGCGGCAAAATGGCCGCTCCTTCCTCCCCGCAGTCAGTACCCGCTCCATAATCCCCTCCAGTCAGCGCTCACACAGGGTTAATGGCAGCGCTAACGGACCGCGTTATGCCGTGGCGTTACGCACTCCGTTAATCCTGCTATTAACCCTGTGTGACCAACTTTTTACTACTGATGCTGCATATGCAGCATCAATAGTAAAAAGATCTAATTTTAAAAATACGGTAATAAAAAAATAAAAAATCGTTATATACTCACCGTCCGTCGGCCCTCGGATCCAGAGCAGGCCTTTCCCGCTCCTCGCAACGCTCCGGTGACTACTCCATGCATTGTGATCTCGCGAGATGATGATGTAGCGGTCTCGCGAGACTGCTACGTCATCATCTCGCGAGACCGCAATGCACTCTTGAGACCGGAGTGCGCGAGGAGCGTCGGTAACCGCTTCGCCATGATCCGGGGGCCAACGGAAGGTGATTATATAACTATTTTTTATTTTAATTCTTTTTTTTTAACAGGGATATGAAGCTCACATTGCTATATACTGCGTGGGCTGTGCAATATACTACATTGGCTGTGCAATATACTACGTGGGCTGTGCAATATACTACGTGGGCTGTGCAATATACTACGTGGGCTGTGCAATATACTACGTGGGCTGTGCAATATACTACGTAACCGGCCACGAACAATCAGCGACAGGCGTAATCCGGCCGCGAATTGGCGCGGGATTTGAACCACACTTCGCTAATTGGTTGCGGCCGGCCGAATCCTGTGTATTCAATGTATTATTCTAAAATCTTCATAAATAAAACTACATACATATTCTAGAATACCCGATGCGTTAGAATCGGGCTTCCATCTAGTACAATATAATAATGCCACACTGTGCCCTGATAATACTGACATACACTGCCTAAGTAGCTATGCCAATATTAACCATCAACAACCTGTATTTGGATACTACTGTGACTTAGCCAATACAGGGTGGAAGAGGCTTAAAAATGGTGATATATATTTGTTTTCTACCTCCTAGGCCCTGGTGACTAGGTGTTGAGTAAAACGGAACCGGCCATGTCCCCAAATATTATTGACCAGCAGATATAGGGTGAATCTGCGGGTTAATAATGTGACAATGCTGTTTGGCTGCTTTACCTGGAGAAAAGAACGTTATTCCTCTGGGAGCTGTTGGCTTTCAGTCACAAAGGTGTGCCAGAGCGCCTATAATCACCGCACAGTACACAGTGAGCGATGACTGTAAGTACATCCCGGTTTACAGCCGCCGAACACTGTTAATAGCCTTTAGAGACATGACAGGTTCCCTTTAACTTTAGAAGATGGTGGCCATATGCTTAGTCCACCATAGAAGTCCTTTTTTGTAAACTTTTTGGGGACTTCTGATATCACACAATATGTATCCAAAAGCTCTGTCTCCCACTTCAAAATAGTACAAAGTTGATGTGATCTACTGTATACTCTAATTATTAAGGACAGTTGGATCATTTTCCTATTGGCAATGACAAAGATTTTCAGCAATATTTCAAACACTTTTAGCAGTAATACTATTTATTATGAGTATATGTCTGGCATTATTCTCAGCAGGCACATTACTTCAAGCTTCAGAAAGGAAAGCGATCTGGTAAATACTCACATGTCACTTGCGATGGAGGAGTTTCTAGACATTGACTTTGGAGAGAGGTCATAGTCGCTGTCTGACCTGTACAGAAATGACTCTCTTCGTTGGCTGTGGACAAAGTTGGCCTGTAAAATCAGCCCTGATCCTGGGCTAGTCATGGGATCCAGGGGACTCCGTCCCGATGAGGTGCCATTGTCCACATCAAAGCTGCAAGGAAACATTCAGACATGAGCAACAATGATCCTGATGATGACAATCGTTATCATTATAAATGTAATTTTCTGTTATTTTCTTGTCCTTTCTTAATTTACAGGATTTCAGATTCACAAACTCAGGACCAATGACTGCCTAAAAGAAGGCTAAGGTCACACGATAGATTTTGTTTCATCTGAAGGGATCGGTCCGATTATGCTAATAACACAATGATCATGGTGTGATTCGATTTTTTCAGATGTGGAGAATAAAAAATTCTCCATCTTCTACATGCAATGTGTCCGTACACATCGGACAGCACTTGGATATCATCATTGACTTATCATGGACTCATTGACTTGTATGGCCCAGATGCAAATTGTGCATGCTACAATTTTTACCTCAGACGGACTTTGTCCAAGGAAAAAAATCAGGCATTTGCCCAGCCCCATAGAATCACATTGGTCCGAGTGTGATCTGATGTTTTGTGGGATCACACTCGTACCAAAAATACGGTTGTCTGCACAAGCCCTAATGGTGACAAGAGGAACCGGATTGTGATTGTACAGTAGTTAAAGGGGCTGTATAAGATATAGGAAAACGGTTAGCATTATAGTTCAAAAAGATTTGCAGGATCCTGCTCCAGTGGCCACACCAGTAGCACGTGGCCTCCAGATCAGGGCCCTGCAAACCTCTTCCTACTTGTCGGCATCACTGGTGCCACTTTTGATTAGTAGGCTTGGCATAACGTTATCATTGTGGTAAGACGCACAAATGATGTCGCACTTGGCCTACTAATCAGAAGAGACGCTGGGGATTCCGGCAGATAGGAGGAGTTTTGCAGGTCTCTGGTCCATTGGCCATGGACTATCGAAATGGCCACTAGACCGGCGTTGTTTGATTTTTTTTCTTTTTTGCTCAAGTCTGCATCACTTGCCATAACCTATTACTACAGTCAGCCAGAATATGGCTAAAACAAGACAATGTAATAAAATATTTAACTACTTCTTAACCATTGTCCCCTTTCTGGCTGGTCTAGGTTTACTTCCCTGCAGTGATCTAATGGCTAACGTGCACGTGACTGAGGCAGCCAATCACTATCACGTGTGGTTAACGACACTTCTGAAGCCAGCAATTTGCTGGAGTAGTCATATGCATATGAATGGCGGAACTGATGAAAATTAGTAAACAGAGACCATCAGGGACCACCTGAGCGGCAGTGCTACAACAGTGGGGGACTGAACAGGCGAGGTTTTTATAATCATGTATGTTGTCCACTAGTGATGAGCAAATATACTCGTTACTCGAGATTTCTCGAGCATGCTCGGGTGTCCTCCGAGTATTTTTTAGTGCTCGGAGATATAGTTTTTATTGCCGCAGCTGAATGATTTACATCTGTTAGCCAGCATAAGTACATGTGGGGATTCCCTATCAACCAGGCAACCCCCACATGTACTTATGCTGGCTAAGAGATGTAAATCATTCAGCTGCGGCAAGAAAAACTATATCTCCGAGCACTAAAAAATACTCAGAGTACACCCGAGTGTGCTCGAGAAATCTCGAGTAACGAGTATATTCTCTCATCACTATTAGCCACCTAACTGACAATCCAGGACAAGCCCTTTAACGCAATGTCAATGCAAAGTGTTTAGATCTATGCATCAGAAAAAAAGGAACCAAAACCCCTGTCGGAAATCAGACAGCTCTGATGCTGTTACAGAAGAAGGTAATAAGTGGTAGTAGCCCTATATGTTGCTACCTGATACACAAAAATAATGTACGGCTTATGCTTTTTCAATGGTGTACACTACAGTAGTGTGAATTAGAAAAAAGGCCTTGTCATCTGTCTTGGAATATTACAGAACGTTGCAAAACACTCATCATCCAAAACTGGTATTACCGCCCTCATGTGTGACACTGTGCTCAGACGTGCTCAGGCAGAGTATAGTGCCAGCTTTAGCCAAGGTTTATCTCTGCCAGCTTCATGCACACTTCAGTAAAGTATACCAACAAGTCCTATGATGAATTATGTAGAAAGATCAAATAATCGTCAGCATGAAAGATTGGACACAATTTTTCATCTATTTGCTAATAGATCCTGTATGTGTCTGGCTATTAGGCTATGTGCCCACGTAGCAGAAAGTATGCAGAATTTTCCTGATGAAATACGGACCCCCTTCCCAGGAAATCCACTTGCGTTTTTATCGGTTTTTTTGCTCGCATTTGTCGCATTTTTTCCTGTTTTTTCGTGGATTTTTAGTGTTTTTTTTCCAATAGTCCAAATACAATTCTATAGCGGCAAAACAGCTGATTTTCCGCAAAATTAATGAACATGCTGCGTTTTTTTTCCCAAATGCTTTTCCGCTGCGGAAAAAAATGCAGTACGGGCACAAAAAATGCGGAATGCATTAAAATAATGGGATGCTTTATGTAAGCTTTGCTTAAGCGTTTCCGCAGCGGAAACGCTTAAAAAAACGCTACAAAGCCTTATAGGCATTGTACTTAGCAAGTACCGGTAAGCCTTTTGTGTGTCAGTAACATAAACCTTTCTTTATTCATTTGGTCAAGACTTCGCTGCTGTGAAATCCCAACAGCATTTGCCAAATAATCAAAAACCCTAATTATGAATCGCCTTTCAGAAATTCCAAATAATATTATGTATAAATTTTGATATTCGGTGGTCATAAAAAAAGTCTAAAACACAATACGAGCGAGGGAAAACAACTTTGAGGAAGATATTGCAAAATAAAATACTCCTGGTTCTTCCTTCTTAAATGGGTTTTCCAGTTTCAGAAAGCCCTCGTCTACCAGTTGCAGAGAAACGTCTTTACTCGTCCTCCTCAGGTCCATCGCTGAGTCTCCACTGCTGCTCCTGGGATCCATTAATGGCGGCAGCGCTTGACAGTTCTGCATCCAATAACTAAGCTTAGCAGCATTGAATGCTTCGTGCCATCAACTTGGTGAGAACGCTGAGCTCAGTTACTGGCAGCAGCGCTGCCGACAGACACCAGAAGCAGCAGCGGATACTCGGTGCTTGACGTGGGGAGAGTGAGTAAAGAACAGTTTGCTTTTTTTAAAATTTTCTTTTCTTTTCCCTTAATGACCGCTAATACGTCTTTTAACTGACCTGAGATATAAGAGAATAGCCTCCCCATACAGGTGACAATCCAGCAGCTGTCGGCTGTACACTATAGCTGACAACTTGCTACATCAGCCATGATCAGTGTTGTCACCATCCAATTCTGTTTAACCCCTTAGATGCTGCTGTCAATAGTGACTACATCATTATAAATGGTTAACAGAGCGTGGGAGTTTCCTCCTAATCCCAATTAGTGCCCTCAGATCATGATTGTGTGTTCCTGATGTTTGCGATGGCAATTCACAACCAAATAGCGGCCTTAGAGTCTGACGGCTGTAGCAACCTGTTCAGAAGTTAGAGGCATTTAGGTGGTAAAAATACACATTTTCATTCCTGTCATGCCACTTTGCATTAATTCCTGAAAATCACCTGAAGGGTTAATAAACCACCTGACAGCAGTTTTCAATGTCAGGGATTACTGTTTTTAAAAAGGAATAACTTTTGGGGGTTTCCCTATATATAGGACCCCTAAAGTCACTTCAAACCTGGATAGGTCCCTAAAAAAAATAAATTTTGTAAATTTCCTAGAAAAAATGAAAAATTACAGCTACATTTTTAAACCTCCTAAAATGCTAACAAAATAAACATTTTTTAAATTGTGCTGATGTAAAGCGGACATGAGGGAAATGTTATTTATTAATCTTTTTCTGTGGTATGGCTATCTGGATTAAAGGGATAATCATTCAAAGTTTGAAAATTGCTATTTTATTTTTAACATTTTCCTCAAATTTCTGATATTTTGTATAAATAAACACAAAACATATCGACCTAAGTTTACCATTATCATAAAGTAGAATGTGTCACGAAAAAAACAATCTCAAAATCACTGGGATTTGTTGAATCGTTCCAGAGTTATTACCACATAAAGTTCAAAAACCTGACCTGCACATCCAAACATAGACTAAGTGTGAACAGGTGCTGAACCCAGAGTCGCCAACTCGTATATAGTTAAATAAATAGGGCAGCACACTGCAGCGCCAAAACATGCAAACTTGAAAAAACGAAATTTGAACTGCATTACTGCACTAGAAATATGAAAAATGAGAGCTTTTAGCGCACAAAAATGGCCAATTTTATGTGTACCTCGTAGCCACGTTAAGGCATCTCTCTTATACGAGGTCCTACGCTTGACCTACCTCTCATTACCACATAAAGTGACACTCGTTAGATTTCAAAAATTTGAAAGGGGTTTTTAAACAAACTGTAACTAGGGGACAGGGATTTTTCATAACTAGGAAATCAGTGCAATTTCCATTATTGAAAAAGGCATTACTATAGCGGGCAGAGTACTGACAGTGCACTTTCTTGCCAGCTAATCCATTCTCATTAAAGCGGTCAAGGGAGTGCACTGTCACTGTGCATTGAAAATAATACTGCACAACGATCCCTTTATGTTTTTTTATTTAGAATATCACTGTATATGTAAATGCGATCTAGAAATATTTTCCTTGGATACATAACTAGACGGACAACAATGCACCGTAACGTAATATAATATAACATTATATAGCAGATGACTTAATCTACTGTTGAGGGATAAAAAGTAAAAACATAATCTACTGTTGAGGGATAAAAAGTAAAAATAATCAGCGTACAGGGTGCATAGCTTATATTCAAATAGTATAGAAAGTAAAAGACCTAGAGAAGAAAAGATTTCAGGAGCTTGTAAAAATATATTTTTGTAACGTGCTAGCCAGTAGATAAAAAAATATTAAAATTTGAACGTCCTCAGTGGTTGATATGTCTCAATGGCTAACTGAAAAGATGGTAATAAATAGCAAACTTTCCAGACTACTGAGTAACATTATACCAGGCCTGATGAAGAGACCCAAGTATTCTGGAAAGCTAACATTTATTATCATCTTTTCAGTTTACCATTAAAAGATATCAACCACTGAGGACTCAAATCTTGATATTTTTTCTGGAGCTTGTAAGGACTGAATAACCCAAATGAAATGGTGCCTATCCTCAACACATCAATATCAATGTCAGGCCCTTTAAATGGAATGTGTGAACAGAAAATCACCTTTTTCATGTTAAAATGTATTTTTATGGTTGATTATTTTTTCAAATCACTATACTGAAAAAAAATCCTACAATTTTCACAATGGCCATTAGTCTAATATTAGACTCCTATTTCCTGTTCTTCCCATGGGCACTAACAGCAATAGACTGACTCCGGCCCTATTTGTATAGAAGCATTATCTGATTATTCTCTAATCTTTGCAAAGGTCTGTGATGCTGAATCACTTCTCATGGACAGGACAAGTCGTGATCAGGGTAGTTAAGGAGTCCAAGGTCAAGAGCCAGGAAGGTATGGTCATAAACAGAGGAAAGAGACAAAGGCGAAGTCAGGTCACAGTCCAGAGTCAGAATTCAAAGGTCAGCGTGTGTCAAGTCAAAAGGGGTAAATCAAATAGGTAGTCAATAGGCAAATCCAAGGTCTGGCAACGGAAGATCAGAATGTCTGAATACAGAGCAGAAAGCAAAGAGAACACACCACACTGAGCTGAAAGCAACAAATGGCAACAGCTATCTGGGCCTGACAGCTTACCATAGTTAAGTAGCTTGGTGATCACTAAGAACAGAAAAGATGATCTGAAGGAAGCTCAGCACCTCCCAGTCTCAGATTGAACATATCATGAATGGTGGACCCCGATTTACTTCCTGTACATAGAGGTGTTACCTTACATTATAATCATGTCTTGGATAATAATGAGACCGCAGAAAAGTCTCCTATACAGAACAGGAAGAGTCTAATATTAGGCTTAGAGGCCAGTAAAAAAATTGCAAAAAACTTCTGATATTTTCATATAATTAGCGATATGAAAAATGGAAAAACATATTAGCAAAAACTGTTAAAAAATACATTTCATATAGAAAGCTAATTTAAACAATATGTAATTTTCTGATTACTCATTCCCTTTAAACATGATTTTAGTTAACAGCAAACCAAGGGTCCTATCTAAGTAAGTCTGAGGGCTCGTGCACATGACGGATTATATTGGACGAGTGCCATCTGTGATTTTCAAGGACAGCACTTGTGTCCATGATATTCTCTGGGGCCATGCACATATCGGATTACGATTTTGTCAGATCAAAATTGGCAATGTAAATCATCGGATGACATCCGAGTGCAGTCTGATTTTCACGTACTGACAGAATGGAGAGGGTGCAGAAACTTTTTTTTCTCCACCTCTGAGAAAACTGATGCCACTCTGATCAGAATAGTCAGACCGCTTGTCTCAGATGGAGGAAACATTATTGTGTGCAATTGCCATAAGGACTCATGCACGTGAGTGTATGAAAATTCGTCCAAGTTTTATGGATGATTTTTTTTTTTTAATTTTCATCCATGAGCCAACTCTGTGTCCGTTTTTTATGTCATTGTGCTGTGTGTGATTTCTTTTCATACAACTGCATTAAAAAATGTACATGAACAAATACAGTTTCCTGGGCTTATGATAGAAATCTGATACCACTCTGATGATCCATGTGGGATCCAATTCTTTTCTTACACCCATAGGCTTGAATGTGTGAGTCTCACCCGAGACTCGGATGAAACTCACCCGAGACTCGGATGAAAGTAGTGCATGCTGAGACTTTTTTTTTCTTACGGATACTTGGACAAAAAAAAAAAAAAAAGATCACCTGAACAGTCCTATTAAATGGGACAGTGGACTGTCCGTGTGTTGTCCGCATGCTATCTGATAACTAAATCGGACAAGTCTGATTTATACAATTATCTGCATGAGCTCTAAAGTTTACTTTTTTCACTATGGCCAGTGGGTGCACGCATTAAAGGTAATATCCCTTTACTTGTGGAATCATGCGCCGATTTGGCAACGCCTACAATATGGTTTCGGCAATACACTATACGTCAGATGTGAAGACCCAGAAGAATGGATTTGTAAAGGCTTGTGACAACGACGTTCACTGTTACTGTAACTGCTAAATTATTTCTTCTAAGAATCCTGGATGGGACGTGAATATTCATGAACAGACACAGCTTTTTCATTCATTCTAAACTTTTGTGAAACTTTTACATCAAAGAACAATTGCAGCCTTAATCAAGTATATTATATATCAAGCATCTGAAAAACACAGTTGATGCAGATGAGGAGTAATGGTTAAACAACGTAGTAAAATGTTATTTTATTCTTGCGCCAAATCCTAATCCTGATGACAGCAGAGAAGAAATGCAGTGCGTACATGTTATGAAAGCGGCACCATTGTGTACACTTCTTCATTGTCCGGCTCTTGCATGATACTCATTATTACGTAGTTCAATATATTATGTCAACTGACAAAAAACCATCCGCAGCAAAACAAGATGCCAAAGACTGAAGACCTCAGAGTTATTCAGTAATTAATTGTCTGTTTAGCAGCTATGCCTGAAACCCGCGCCCTGAACGCGGTCATTGTTACATATTACGAAACGCAGAATAGAAAGGACCTTCAATCATGATGTCTGCACTTATGTAAGCAAACGGGGCAAATATAAAGGGCTCTGCAAGGTTAATGAGTCAGGATAGATTTTTGGAAATTTTGAAGATCATACAGTACATGCCAAAGAGGAACCGAAGGATCCCGCCCTGTTTGATCCAATTCTTATTGTTACTGTATTGCAAGAACCTGTGCATGACTTCCCAAACGAATGGTGAAAATTGATTGGAAGGGTTTTGAGACGGGAAACAAAGACCAAGACTTTCCATCTTGGGTAGAACACCCAGCACTCTGTGGATTGGGGGCCATTTTGAACTGTAGTATGGGATTACTTTTCTTCCATATACGTCAATGACTATTGGTGACCACCATATTATTCCCTGTAGATCGCAAGTAGGCACAGCTTTTGAAAGCAGCACAACTGTGTTAGTCGAGTTATACACATGAGAACTGATGGCCAAAAGTTACTTCAGCAGACATAGGGTCACATTGCGTTAGGGCAGTCCGTTTAGCGGACCCTACATGAGCAGTTGGCTAGGTTAGGTGTTCATGTGTTTTCAATGGTGGGGGTGGTCGCTGCCAGACAACCCTGACAACAGGTGGTGTCCCCTTAGAACAAGAGGATCGGAGCTGAAATTCCAATGGCCCAATCTTTCCCTCTCCAGACATCACCTACCAGAGATGACCCTGTCATCATCTTAGTGCAAGATGGTATGACTATTAGCGATCAAGTCTAAAACAGGCCCACCCATCTATCACAAATCACCTGCAGCCAGTAATAAATTCACCGTTCCTGCACAACTACCCATTATATTCTATAAGCCTCTTTGACTGGCAACATTTTTCAAAAATGGGGCTAATTGTGCAACATAAACAGCATTACTGCCAAAAAGTCCTCCTAGGACCCCTCCAAATATGTGGTTTTGGCATCAATATCCATAGGCTATTTTATGCTAAATTATGTTATCACACCTGTTAAAAAATACGCAGTGGCGTCCAAGATGGAGGATGGAAGATTTAGAGAGGCAAAGGGACCCCGATACTTGGTTTTCATTTTCTTCTGTAAGAAGTGGTCCAGGAATTTTAAGAAACAGTATCACGTAGAGCTTCATGTCCCAACAACCAACACATTCTCGGATCTGCTGAAATCGCACAGTTTACCATCACAATGTTATACACTGTCTGTCTGTCAATATGTTAAATACATAGATCTGTAAAAACTCCTGTACATAAGTTTAATGAGCCTTATAGGGATTGTAATAGTACATACCACACACCAGGATACATCCTTTACAACATGATATAACAAGTGCGAACATTTTATATGGCCGTCCTTCTACAATTCAAAGCCCAGAGCCGCTCACATGAAACTCATCACAAATTTACAACTTACATTAAATATTAGAAGTGGTTGACCAGCCCAAAAATAGCTGTAAAGTGTAATTTATACAATGTGATTTACTCATTACTTTACCAGGGAAAATTGCTGTCAATTCTAAAAGGGACGGTCGACCGTACTGATATTTGGACTGTACATACTTTGAGGTTCATTGCACTTCTTACTTCTCATGAACCAGAAACATCCTTGCCCCGAGTTTTATCACCAACTTGTCTACCCTCCAGGTGTCTCCAATACGTAATAGCTTTGCTGAAAACCTTCCTGCACATCGGTAGTTTATGTGTGGTTCTTGCTTTTCACGCTTTCCGAATTCCTTCTTAGTTTGTTAATAATGCACATAAACAGTTTGGGGGGGTGTGTTTTCATTGTGAAAACTTATTGGAAAACGGAGTCCTTAAAAATGTGCCAAAGTGAGATTCTAAAGAAGTTTAGAGGTTGAAATCGGTGGCTCAAACCATGTATTGAAGCCTTCCTTGATGAGAGAGTAATCTCCAAGGAACTGTGGCCACCAAGATCACCTGATTTAACACGGCCCGATTTTTCTTTTGGGGCCATTTGAAATGTCGAGTGTACAGTAACAAGCCACGAACATTACAGGCACTTCGAGAGAACATACAGAGAGAAATTCAGGCTATGACCCCAGACCTCCTGCGGAATACATTTAGCAATATGGGACCGCATGTGCTGGCATGTTAGGATTCAAATGGTGGGCATATCCAATACCTCCTTTAAAAAAATCAGTTTCTCATGAACCAAGGTATGTACAATCCAAATTTCAGCCCGACAGGTCATCTCTTTTAGAGGTTGCAGCAATTTTTCCAAGTAAAGTAGCGAGTGAAACACCCTGTATATGTCACCAACGTAGTTCAATTAGACCAGGTTCACCTATTGGCAGGTAGGTCCGCAGGTCCCAGGTTTGTCAGCTCCCCTTTTGGCTCTGTGCTTGACAAGAGACAGCATTTCCTAATTCAGTACATAACCAGAGAAGAGTGTGATAGGGGCTGGCTGACTGTTCATTTCAATAACTAAGCCGACCCCCTTTTTGGGCTATACATCGAAAAATTAGACTATTCAAACAACATATAGGCCAATGTATAAGCATAAAGTAGTGTGTATCACCAACAGAACCGCATAGTAAAAAAGCGTATATGATGAGGTATAATATTTTTTTTATACTATATTCCTCTTCTATGCAATGCCAAGCAGCTGAAAAAGGTACACGGATTATACTGGCCTGGCATATGCCACAAGAGCAAAGGTAGTGAGGACGCAAATTCTCTTGTAATAAGCTTGGTCTGCTATGTACAACTCCACATGGGAACTACCATTAACAGTGCAAGATTTTCCTGAACAAGCATTCCTCGTTCAAGATAATCATGCCATCTAATCACCCAATGAAAGAGAAGAACAATCATTTGTCAGATGTAATGATCTTTTGGTCTGCGCCAAGAGATGATCGTTCTCAACAGCGCATCATCCTGTGTAAAAAGGACCAGTGCTGCCAAGAAGAATCATAGTCTATGCGCACTGGTGATCTCAGGCTGGAGTCACACCAGCGTATCACATCTGATGCGAGACCGTGGTTTCAATATGATGACTGGACCACTAGATGAATTCATTGAGAAGTGTAGTTTGTAAAATGGGTGATTTTATGGGTGGTTTTGCTTTTCTGGCACCTCAGGGGCTCTGCCAATGTTACATGGGATCCTCAAACCGGTGCAGCAAAATCTGAACTCCAGTATGGCACTTCTTCTTTTCTGAGCTTTGCACTGTGCCTCAAAAGTAGTTTTCGATCACATATGGGGTATCTGTGCATTCAGGAGAAATTGCACAACAAATATTGGGGTACATTTCCTCCTGTTATCATTGTCAAATTAAAAAAATTGGGGCTAAAAGATCATTTTTGTGGTTAATATTTTTTTATTTTCATGGCTCAACGTCATAAACTTCTGTGCTAGGTGCTCACATACATCTAGATAAGCTGCTTGTCTAGGTTCCAAAATAGGGTCCCTTGTGAGGGAATTTCCACTCTTTAGGCACATCAGAGGCTCTTTAAATGCGACATGGCGTTCGCTAATGATTCAGGCAAATCATGCATTCAAAAAGTCAAATGGCGCTCCTTCCCTTCTGAGCCCTGCCATGCGCCCAAACAGTAGTTTTCCTTCACATATTGGTTATTGGATACTCAGGAGAAATTGCACAACAATTTTTCTCCTGTTACTCTTGTGAAAATAAAACAATTGGGGTCTAAAGTAAAAGTTTTGTGAAAAAAAGTAAAATGTTAATTTTCCCTTCCACAATGCTTTAGTTCCTGTGAAGCACCTGCAGGGTTAACCTTCGTCAGGCTGCATAATTTTACAACGTTAACAGGCTGCAGAGGTACAATTGTACCTTCATATATATTTTATTGAAATTTGGCCAATATATTCTGGACCAAAACTGCAGAGATGTCACAAAATTTCAGCCCTCCACGGCTTTTCGAAAAAATAAGTTATGGCAAATTTTAAAACGGAATAGTTTCAATTATACCTACTCAGCCGGACGAAGGTTAATAAACTTTTTGAATGTGGTTTTGAGCATCTTGAGGGGTGTAGTTTTTAGAATGGTACCACTTTTGGGTATTTTCTGTCGCATAGATCCCTCAAAGTCACTTCTTGTGTGAGGTGTTCCCTAAAAAAAAGGTTTTGTAAATTTTGTTTTAAAAAGGAGAAATCATTGATCAACGTTTAACCCTTCTAGCTTATTAACAAAAAAAAAAAGTTTAAAAAATGGTGTTGATGTAAAGTAGACATGCAGGAAATTTATTAACTATTTTGTTTGACATAAAGATCTGATTTGAGGGCATAAAGATTAGAAGTTTGAAAATTGCTAAATTATTGTTAAATTTTGGATTTTTTTTTTACAGATAAACATAAGTCATATCAAATACATTTTACCACTATCACAAGGTACAATATGTCACGAAAAAAAATTTCAGAATCAGTGGGATCCGTTGAAGCCTTTCAGACCTATTACCACATAGAGTGAGAGTGGTCAACACTGTAGAATTTGGCTTGTTTATGAAGGCCACATGACTTTTGTATGCAATCACCGGCAGTATGGAGGGAATCAGAGGAGTGGCATCGGTCCGGGAGGTAAGTATGCTCTTTTTTATATTTGTGCAGAAGACGTGACCTATTGACATGCTGTTGACAAGGTAATGAACAACTTGTTGAGCAGCAGTATTATTTAGATTTTGCATAGAACCGTTATTATACACTTACCAACCTTTTGATGTCCAAACCTGGGCCATTTAGGCTTCACCCAGGAAATGCCCATGAATATCCACTTTTGGATTGGGTTTGCATAAATTCCAGTCAAGTTTCTGTACGACCGGAAGGATTGTCCTGGCAAAATCTGGACTGTTGGTGAGTAAATTATATTCAAGTCTACGGATGCATGTAAAACATCGGACTGCACTCAGATGAGAAATTAATTTTTCCGTCTTCTCCACACCTGTGCTGCGATAGAATGGGATCACACTCAGATGACACTCTGATCCAGCTCTGACAGAGTCTGATTAGAGTGTGTTTAGCATAATCGGCCCAATTCTCTCGCATGAGAGAACGTACGGCCATCTGACGACAGCCTTAGGCGATGTATGGCATGGTTATTAGAAAAATGCATGTGAGTGCACGTTATGGACCGAAGGTACTAACAAAAGATACCACCTATGGCTCCATCCAAAGTATGGTGAAAGCTGGGATAGATAGTCACCATTTGAAATCTAAAACTGCACTGTAGCATCCAAATACCTGATGCTTTGGGAAGGAAATTATTCCTATTATCTATATCTTTTTTTTTATCTTAAGGCTAAATTGAGGAATTTTGATGTGCTTAGAAAACTAATATATACCAAAAAATGTCAAATATGTAAGAAATGGGCCTCTGGACACAGGGGCTCACGTTAATTCCAAAAGAAATCTAAAGGGATATTCTCAGTGGATTCCATAACTACTGTGACTTCAGAGGTCATATTGGGGCAGAGTAAGCTGGTGTACGGAACGGGAGTGTTATATGCCAAATCCATATATAGTCCTATGGTATTTTCACATGAAATGTTGTTATTTCAACATACAGATAACTCTTCTGAACCAAAACACAGCAGTGTCGGAGTGGGGTGACAAGAGACCACCAGTAACATCAACCCCAGGGCCCCACTTTTTAGCTATATGTAAATATGACTATCCTCATTCACTAATTTCTATAGTAATAAATTGAGTTGATAGCTAAATAAAAAAAAATCCTGTCCCACTCCAGCATAGGGGCCCACCGGAAGATTCTCTTGTTTCCCTGTGGGCCAGTCTGAGCCTGACCCATGAGGCTGTCAAGATAGATAAAAGAACTGCATCTATGAAATAATTTGCTTATTATATTACTAGATGTTGGCCCGATTCTAACGCATCGGGTATTCTAGAATATGTATGTATGTATGTATATAGCAGCCACATAGTATATAGCACAGGCCACGTAGTATATAGGAGCCACATAGTATATAGCAGCCACACAGTATATAACACAGCCACGTAGTATATAACACAGCCACGTAGTATATAACACAGCCCAAGTAATGCATAGCACAGGCCACGCAATATATAACAGTCCACGTAATATATGGCACAGCCCATGCAGTATATAACACAGCCCACGCAGTATATAACACAGCCCACGCAGTATATAACACAGCCCACGCAGTATATAACACAGCCTACGCAGTATATAGCACAACCCATGTAGTATATAACACAGCCCCGCAGTATATAACACAGGGCACGCAGTATATAACACAGCCCATGCAGTATATAACACAGCCCATGCAGTATATAACACAGGCCACGCAGTATATAACAGTGGCCACGCAGTATATACAGTAACACTGCCCACGTAGTATATAGCTGCCATGCAGTATATAACACAGCCCACGTAATATATAGCACAGCCCACGCAGTATATAACACTGCCCACGTAGAAAATAGCAGCCACACAGTATATTACACAGCCCATGTAGTATATAGCAGTGTGGGCACCATATCACTGTTAAAAAAAATAATTAAAATAAAAAATAGTTATATACTCACCCTCCAGCGTCCAGCGAAGCTGTCCCGATGCGCGCGTGGCTGCCGCCAGCTTCCGTTCCCAGAGATGCATTGCGAAATTACCCAGAAGACTTAGCAGTCCGTTCCCAGAGATGCATTGCGAAATAACCCAGATGACTTAGCGGTCTTGCGGTATTGTCGCAATGCATCTCTGGGAAAGGAAGCTGGCGGCAGCCGCGTGCGCATCGGCGGATGACAGAAGGTGAGAATAGCAGGTTTTTTGTTTTTTTTTTTTAATTATTTTTAACATTAGATTTGTTTTACTATTGATGCTGCATAGGCAGTAAAGTTGGTCACACAGGGTTAATAGCAGCGTTAACGGAGTGCGTTACACCGTGGCATAATGCGGTCCGTTAATGCTGTCATTAACCCTGCGTGAGCGCTGACTGGAGGGGAGCATGCGGGCGCCGGGCACTGACTGGACGGAAGTAGGGAGGGACTAAATCTCGGCCGGGCTGTGCCCGTCGCTGATTGGTCACGGCCTGGCAGTCGCAACCAATCAGCGGCGTGGGATTTTTGTGACAAACAGACGGAAGTGCCCCTCAGACAATTATCTATATAGATTAATATATCATATAAGGATCTTTTATTCATGTGTATGCACTGTTAATAGTATCTGTACAGTCTCCGCCTCACTGCCTGCTAACACCCACATCTACATTTCTCTTTTTTACCCCAATTATTTTATGTTCTCCTTTCATAGACTGTGCAGTGTGCTGTGTTTTGTCCAGGACTGCAGAGGCTGATCGGAGTGCCCATGAAAATCTCCGTCTATTGCCTACAATGGGCACATTAGCATCAAAGCTGGATCATGGAGCAACAGAAGATGGTCTGATGGATTGATTTTTCTTGCACAGTATAGGGTTGTCTGAGTAAGTGTGCATCACATACATGAATAAAGTTGGCACTAGATGCACTATACTAAGAAGATGAGCTGACGAGCCAATGTCTTGTGCTGGACAATGTTCTGCTGGGAAACCTTGGATCCCGTATTAGAGATTATACATTAGTGCTGTAGCGTGACACAGACAGATGACATTGCGCCAGCCCAGCTAATCAAAAGCGGAGCATGGGATCTCAAAAGGGAAGAGATTTCAGAGTCTTCCATCCAGCGGCCACTGACCTGGCTGACGGACCAGAGTCCAGCGAATCTATCCAGCCATCTTTGTTCTGTAGCAGTCACCTACCTAAACATTGTATGGACTAAGCACACCCCTGCAACGTAGAGGCATTTAATAATCGCAATGGCATCTTTCAGTAAAATACTGCCTCTGCTACCATGCAGAAATTGTTCAGCAATGGCTAGAGGTGAAGGTAATGACCAT